>NC_142150.1:31446666-32802083 GCF_024610735.1 Ursus americanus | reverse complement strand
CAGTATGCAGGAAACCTCAGGAATTCAGTGTGGCTATGGTTGTTAATCCATCTATTCCATCAACAATTATTTATTGAACTCTGACCATGTGCCAGGCAATGTGCTAGACAATGAGCTTAAAAAAGGTAAATAGCAGAATATGAACCTGGAGAGAGAGGAACATGGAAAATGAAGAAGGGTCTCGTAATCATGTTAAGGCTTACTGCTAAATACTGTGGGGCAATCATTGGGAAGACTTTGAACCAGTGAGTGACGCAGTTTGATTTCGGTGTTATCCACATTCATAGCATTTCACACAGCATTGCTTGTGGTCAGCAATCTCACTTCACAGCAGATAAGGTGCCACAATGGTCCCATGCTCATGGAATTCACTGGTCTTACTACATTTCCCTCTCTGTTGAAGCAATCGGCCTGGTAAAGTGGTGGAATGACCTTTTGCAGAATTAATTATAATACAACCTAGGTAGCAATAAGTTCCAGGGTTGGAGCAGTTCTTTGGAAAGCCATATATGCTCTGAATCAGCACCCATCACATGTTGCTGTTCCTCCCATAGCGAGGTCCTGTAATTAAAGGATAGAAATGGGAGAGGCATCAGGCATCATTAACCTTAGTGATCCAATAGCAAAATTTTTGCTTCCTGTTCCCATTTACTTATGCTCTTCTTGCTTCAAGGTCTTCATTCCAAAGTGAAGTGCTTCCAGCAAGAGACACAAGATTCTATTAAACAGAATGTTAAGACTGCTCCCAGACCACTTTGGGCAGCTCATGTCTTTGAATCTACAGGCAAAGACATAGCTGTTGTGCTGGCTGGGGTGATTTATCCTGGCAACCACAGGGAAATTGGACTACTACTCCACAATGGAGATAAGGAAGAATATATCTAGAATACAGGAGATCCCATCAGATCACCGTTAGTATCACCATGCTCTGTGATAAGGTCAATAGAAAACTACAACAACCCAATCCAGGCAGAACTACTAAGGACCCAGACCCTTCACTAATGAAGGTCTGTGTTACCCCACCAGCTAAGAACCATGACCAGCTTTGCTACTTGCTGAAGGCACATTGAATACAGAACGAGGAATAGAAGAAAGTAATTATAAATTAACCATGTGACTGTTAGAAAAATGAAGACTGTAATGATTATATTTACTCCTTACATTATGAATATGCTTGTGTGCGTGAATATATGTAAAGCAAATATCTTTGTTTTGTTCCCTTTCTTATTACCTTATCATGTAACAGAAGATATATTAGCTTTCTGTCATAGAATGTTAGTATTTTTATTTTCCATCGTAGTATTTAACTAACAGAATGTCAAGGAGAAAGTAAAAATCAACCCCCCAAAAT
The DNA here is from genome assembly GCF_024610735.1 of Ursus americanus. Taxonomy (NCBI): domain Eukaryota; kingdom Metazoa; phylum Chordata; class Mammalia; order Carnivora; family Ursidae; genus Ursus; species Ursus americanus. The sequence goes on along the minus strand of NC_142150.1, from coordinate 32,800,732 downwards.
TGCCTTCCCTTTTTGTAGAGGTTTTAGTGCATTTTCAGTCGTATGCAGGATAGTTGTACGATGTTAGGTGCAATTATGACCTTGTATTTTCTTTATTTGGAGATCAAGTGTGATTTCAGGGGATGTGTATAAGTACTAGTGGAAAAACAGTGGACTTGTACTCTTTAATTTTATATGTTAACTTGCCTGAGCCACAGGGTGCTCAAATATCTGTTCGACTATTATTCTGGGTTGTGACTATGAGATTTTTCTGAATGATATTAACTTTTGAATTGGTAAACTGAATAAAGTAGATTTTTCTCACTAAAGTAATGTCCTCATCCAACCAAATGAAGGCCTGAAAATTACAAAAGTCTAACCTCCCCTGAGTAAGATGGAATTTCCTTGCCTGAGAGCCTTCAAACTGAACCATTAACTCTTCCTGTCTCATGGCTTGCACACGGACACATTAACTCTTCCTGACTCCACAGCAGCCTCCTGCTTGTGGACCTGAACTGAGACATCAACTCTTACCAGTTTACAGCAATTTCTGGTCTTCAGACTCAACATGGGACATAGACTGTGCATATTTTGTGATACACATAGAATGGAGTATTATTCAACTTTAAAAAGAAGGGATGCTGCTGACCCATGCTACAAGACAGATAAACTTTGATGACATATTAAATAAAATAAGCTGCTTCTTTTTAATAAGGCTTATATTTTATAGCAGGTTTATATTTACAGGGAAATTGTGGAAATGATACAGAGTTCCCATATTCTCTGTACGCAGTTTCCCCTGTTACCATCTTACATGGTATGGTACAATTGTCACAACTCATTCGCTTCACGTGAACACATTATTTTTAACTAATATCCATATTTCTTTCAGATTACTTTGATTTTAACTAATGCCATTTATCTTCTCCAGAATCTCATCCAGATGCCACATCACATCCAGTCGTCATGGCTTCTTCAGCACCTCCAGACAGTGACAGTTTCTCTGAATGTTCTTTTATTTATTTATCTCAACGAATAATAATATACAGCTTTAGCTTAGTTTCAGGTGGGTAAAAAAATGATTCAACAATTCTCAAGACACCTGGGTGGCTCAGTAGTTTAAGTCTGTTACTTTAGCTCAGGTCATGATCCCAGGGTCCTGGGATGAGCCCAGCATGGGGCTCTGTGCTCAGCAGGAAGCCTGCTTCTCCCTATGCCTATACTCCACCTACCTGCTTGTGCTCTCTCTCTCTCTCTCTGACAAATAATTGAAAAATAATAATTAAATACATGCATACGTACATGTATACATACAATTCTATAATTTACTCAGTGCCCATCACAATAAGTATACTTAAAAAAAGTATACTAAAAAAGTATAACTTTTTTTTTAAGATTTATTTATTTAGAGAGAGAAACAGAGTGCAAGTAGGGGAGGGCAGAGGGAGAGGGAGAAGCAGACTCCCTGCTGAGTGTGAAGCCCCACGAGAGGCTCAGTCCCAGGACCCTGAGATCAGGACCTAAGCCTAAAACAAGAGCGGGAGGCTTAACCAACTGAGCAAACCATGCGCCCCTTAATTTTTCTTGCTTTTGATGAACTTGACAATTTTTAAAAGACCTAGTCAGACATTTTATATAAAATCCTTCATTTGGGGTCTATTATTTTACTCAATATTGAACTGGGGTTACGGGTTACTGGGAGAAAGGTCACAGAGGCAAAGTGTCATTTGCATCACATCATGCTAGTGGATACATACATTAATTGTGACCCATCACCATTGACGTTAACCTTGATCACCTGGTTGAGGTAGTGTGTGCCATGTTTCTCCTCTGTATATTTACTTCTCTTGCCCCATTCACAATGAGTCTTTTGGAAGGAACTCAATTGAGTACAGTGCACAAATAAGAGACTGAGAGTTATCCCATACCCTTTGAAAGAAGAGTACCTACAATATCATTAGGGATTCTTTTTTTATGGGAGATTTCTTTATTATCCCCTATTTATTAGTTACTTACTTAGCTCTTTAATATCCTTATGAACTTGTGGATTTTTTAAACCATGAGTTCTATTTCAATTCAATGTCATTGATTTTGTTCCTAATTTTTTTTCACCTTTTGGAACTGGGGGCTCTTCCCATTGGTACTTGTTTCTCTTCGGCATATTTGCATTACAGTGTAAGTATACTTGTGTGTGTGTGTCTGTGTGTGAGAGTGTGTGTGTGTGTGTGTGCGTGTGTGTTAGCACTTCCTTACCTTCTAGCATTACAAGATGTTCCGGTTCATCTTTTGTCTTCCCTGCCCCAGACCTAGAGTCAGCCATTTATTTAAGAAGTACTTATTCATTTTTGGATAATGGTATCAGGAACCATGTTCTGGGCACTAGATCACTATATATTCACTGTTTTTTTAAAAATTATTATTCTAGCCAAAAGACATCATTTATGGTCCAAATAAACCCTTTTAATTGAAAGAAGAGATCACTTTTTACCCATAATCTAAAAATAAATATTGAAGATTAAGTTCTTTATTACATCTGGCTCACGCTTCTTCATTAAAAGGGAAGGAACACTTTAGGGAATGACCTTCCCCAGACTCCTATATTTCTCAACATGCATGTTTAAATACTCTTGCAGGAAAGGCAAAAGAGAAGCATTTCCCAGTCAAAAGTCCATGTGAGGGTCGGTTTCATAGAGTGTGGGCAGAATCCAGACAAACTTTGTCTTCTGGTTTGCAGGCAATAACCTGAGCCTCAGTGACATATAAAGATCAGACAGGATTTTATAAACATTTTTTTAATCCTCATTTGAGCAAGTAGTGGCCAAATTACCTTGAGAAGAAAAGAGGACTACTGAACATCCTAATGTTTGCATAAGCTCTTATCAAAACTGGTAAGATTTGTGTAGGTGATTAACAATAACTGTATTTAATACTCTGAGACAATGGATCTAATCAATGCCACCGTGTGCATCTGACACAGAAAAGGCATTTGTAGAAGGATAGAAAATTAGGGAATTTCCTAAAAGTAGATTACAATTGAAACTGAGAAGAAAGAATAAGAGAAATGCACAGCAGATCCTGGTGGAGAGAGAAGAAAATAGGAATTATATCTATTTCAGTGTTCCAGGAAATGCTCCATGGAGATGATGATTTTACTTTGGATGAAGCAGGCTTCCCTTTTCAATGGTAACTGCGTATTGAATAGGACCAAACACTATTGGATTGCATCAATAGGAAATTCTCTTAATTCTTTCATTTACTTTATGAATACTTATTATTAAATATGTACTTTTTTCTAGATGTTAAATTCAGCAGTGACCAGATAGAAATTACCTGCCTTGTGTTGCTCCTTTTAAATGTATGCCACTCTTATATCTATTATTATGTGAAATGTACAGATGTATCAGTCTATATCTCTATTAGATAGATGATAGATGATAGATAGATGATAGATAGATGATAGATAATAGATCGATAAGTAGATGGATGGATTGATTGGTAGATAGATAGATATCTTTATATATTACTTAACTGTTAAAAACCACAAACAAGTTTTCATTCCTGTCTGCTGAAGAGCTGGACTACAAGCATATTTGGCAAACTCCTAATAATGCAGGGGAACCTGTATGATTGACAGTGTGGTTGGGGCATGATGCGGTAAAGAGCCTTGAGTCCAGAACTGTCTCTACAGCTGACTCACCCTCTGACACAAACATTTAAATCTTATTCTGGCCCTGGGAATCTTGCTGTTTCTGCAGCTTATGTTAGAAGACAGTTGTTATGAACCAGTAATAGGCCAATATGATTAACCAACCATCTACTAAGAGAAAGTCTTTAAAGCTTATTTTTAATGCAGCATGATTATGATATGTATTCGATGACCAAAGGGAATATTTTTAAAAGGTAAGTAATCCTCCCAACTGTGTGTCAAGGAATCAATTCCCCCACCCCAAGTCACAAATATTATGCTATTTTCGTTCTATCATAAATACAATTAATTGATATGAGTCCGTGTGTGTGTGTGATATTATCCTGATGTGAAAGAAAATATTACCATCCTCTGCATACAGTCCTAAACTCACTTTACAACATATTTCAAAATTATTTATGTACATATCTACTTCATTGTTATTGATAATTGCATAAACTACTATCCCTGATTCATTCAGCTTCCTTTCTGATGGGCTTCAAGTTGCTTCTTACCTTTTGCCAACGTGGAAAGGACTGCTGTGATTGTCTTTGTGCCTGTGAATGAGATTACTTGCACCAAATGGAAACACTAGACCTGAGTCTAAGTGCCATTGAAATACCATCAATACTGAATATCACTCCCCGAAAGATTGCACCCCCATAAACTCCTACCAAAAATGTGTGGGATCAGTTGTTTCCCACATCATTTTCAGCAGCGTTTGTTAAGAGGCATTTATCAAAAAGGTCACTTTGTTAATCTGATAAGTGAAAAGATATATAATTGGAATTTAAATTTGAATGTATTTTTCTATGAATGAATTTGATTATATTTTCAAAATATGATTAAGAAGAAGAGTTTCTCTTGAAATCAGTTCTTTTGCCCATGTTCATTCGCATTTTTTTAAAGATTTTTTTTATGTATTTTAAGAGAAAGAGCCCAAAAAGGGAAAGGGGGAGAGAGAGGTGGAGAGAGAGAGAATCTTAAGCAGGCTCCACGCCCAATGTGGAGCCTGGAATGGGACTCAATCCCACAACCCTGAGATCATAACCTGAGTGGAAATCAAGAGTGCAACGCCTAACTGACTGAACCACCCAGGCACCCTATCCACTCGGTTCTTAAAGAATGATCTCTGAAATTCATTTGTATTTGAGAAAATTATGCTTCTGTGTGTAATACATGCTGTAAATCTACTTAAATGACTTGGCACTTATGCATTTAATTGTGCTACTATATGAAAGACATATGTGATGAGGACAGATGAGGATTTTTCCACTTTGGGTATATATAAATAAATATTAGTCCCATTCCTGTTTCTATCTTCTCTTACTGAAGTCAGGGTAGGGGACACTCAAAACATAGATTCCAAGAATTCTACTGGAAAGTTTCAGCTATGACTTGGAGCTTCCTTAGCTCATTTTCTAAAGCCCTGGTGCTTAAAATAACATGAAATTTGAAAGAATACTTTGATTTATGTCACATGTTCTCTATTTATCCTATATTTTAGTCTCAGTCTCTCCTTGTATCTTAACAAAATATGCTGAAAGACCAATTAAAATACTGAATGAGGAGAAGAACTTCACTTTGGACAACATAGTATAATTTCAGAAGTACAAAATTTTATGATAGAAGCTGAATTTAGAACTCTAAACAACTAGAAATTATTGAGAGTTAAAATAACAGGAAATAAACAGTTAAGGTATCAGATTAAAATAAATTTCATGATGAACTTTACCAATTGACTGAATGTTCACTGCTTAATATTGTTTTTCTCTTGTTCTATCTCTTTTATATTAAACTAAAGAAAGACATTCACTTCAGAAAGATACCCTCCCACACAAAATCCCCTAAATTAATGTTTATTATGCCTGAAGAATCAGGTACTCTTTTATTATTGATATATTTCATTGTTTCCATAAACAATCAGGTGAATAAATTGTGAATAAATATTATGATTTCCACTTTATTCAGAGGAAAACAACATAGAAAGTAAGAGATTACACACTGGTAAGCAGCACATCCATGATCAAGCATATGGATTTGATCTCCAAATGGAGTAATCATTTCATAATATTTCTTTCATTGCAGATTAATTATTTCTAACCAATGCTTTCTCCACTTTGCCTGAAATAATGCAGCAAAATCACAGCGTAACTGAATTCATACTATTAGGATTGACCGAAGATCCTATGAAAAAGAAAATTGTATTTGTAATCATCTTCATTTTTTATGTGGGAACCATGGTAGGAAATTTGCTTATTCTTGTGACCATCAAGTCTAGCCGGACACTTGGGAGCCCCATGTACTTTTTCCTATTTTATTTGTCCCTTGCTGATTCCTGCTTTTCAACCTCCATAGCCCCCAGACTAATTGTGGATTCACTCTCTGCAAAAAGAATCATATCTTACAATGACTGCATGACTCAAGTCTTTGCACTACATTTCTTTGGTGGCATGGAGATCTTTGTGCTCATCCTCATGGCCATTGATCGCTATGTGGCCATCTGTAAGCCATTACGGTACCCAACCATCATGAGCCAGCAGGTCTGCACCATCTTGATTGCTATTGCATGGATAGGGGCTTTTATCCATTCTATAACCCAGATTATCCAGGCTTTGAGATTGCCTTTATGTGGACCCAATTTGATTGATCACTACTGCTGTGATTTGCAGCCCTTGATGGAACTTGCTTGCATGGACACATATGTGATCAACCTATTGATGGTGTCTAACAGCGGGGCCATTACAACAAGTGGTTTTGTGATTCTGATGATCTCATACATTGTCATCTTGCATTCCCTGCGAAACCACAGTGCAGAAGGGAGGAAAAAAGCTCTCTCTACTTGTACTACTCACATCATCGTAGTAATCTTATTCTTTGGTCCATGTATATTCATATATACACGCCCCCCAACCACTTTCCCCATGGACAAGATGGTGACTGTATTTTATACTATTGGGACCCCTTTTCTTAACCCATTCATCTACACGCTGAGGAATGCAGAAGTGAAAAATGCCATGAGAATGATATGGCATATCAAAATTACCTCTGAAAGCAAAAGATGAATTGAAGGCTTTGGTTGATTACTTATTCTGAGCAGATATCAAATTTGATAGTGTATATCCTGACTTGCCCAACACACTCAAATATAGTACACCTAATTTCCTTACTCTTTTCTGTACTCTGCCTTCAAACTAGTAGCTTCCCTCATGATGCCAGCCTGGTTCTTTCCTTTCCTGCGAGCTCAATTCTGACATGGCTGATTATGAAATACTCCTCACATCTCAGTCTGTACTCTGGTTTAATAAGGAGAAAGATATTTATACAATCACAACTGTTCAAACAGTAAGCATCCATAAATAATAGCCTGTTCTTTATGACTTTTAATTATCTCTATAGCATATTTCAAATAAGGTATCCTGTTTTCTTGTGAACACATTCAGAGCAAAGGAACTAACTTTGTGTGTTAAATTTTTTTTCACTATATCATTAGTTTATCTTTAAAAGTTTCCATTCTAGTGAACCAAAGGCCAAAATGTTATATATATAAATATATGCAATTATTTCTTAAGTAATTTTTTCTTGTTGTTTCCTTTGACTATTAAGATAACTGAGGCATTATGTATGGGATTTTTAAACATATTATTACAGAGGCCTGGAGATAGTCAGCTAATTTATATGATTGGTAAATAGGAGCTACAACAAGGCACTTCTACAAATCTAAGAAGGAAAGAGGTAAAATTATGTATGTTGTCAAGACTAAATAAGAATTTGCAATACACCATAGACACAACATATTTTATGAGATTGAAGTACAGAAAGGTAGAATTTATTTTAAAAGAAAAAAGTGTTTATTATTTCCCTTAAATTTGGGTTGTATCAATGGAATAAGAGAAAGTATGAGAGGCATTCAGAGCAATTCACTATACTTGTCTCTAGTTAATGGAATTAGAGACCCTACTTTTGCAGCAGGAAGCCACTTTCTTGCTCTGTGTTTTCCTAGTAAAGGTTTAGTGTGTATTGTCATGTTAGAATTGCCAATAGAATTTTGATGGGAACGTATTGCATGGTGCACTGGGTATTATACGCAACTAATGAATCATCGAACTTTACATCAAAAACCAGGGATGTACTGTATGGTGACTAACATAATATAATAAAAAAATATTTAAAAAAAAGAATTTTGATGGTCATAGTGAGCAGAGCAGATTAGCAGCTGTGCTTTGAATTGTGTTGTATCATGAACTATTAAAACTCATTGATTTCAGAGAGTACAAAAATACAAACTCGAGGAGATATATGCAACCCAAAGTTTATAACAGCATTATCTACAGTAGCCAAATTAGGGAAACAGCCCAAGTGTCCATCGGATGATGAATTGGATAAAGATATGTATAGCATATATATATGTCAATATATAACAGAATATTGTTCAACAAGAATGAGAAATGAGATCTTACCATTTGCAATGACAAGGATGGAGCCAGAGAGTATTATGTTAAGTGAAACAAGTCAGTTAGAGAAAGACAGATACCATATAATTTCACTCATGTGAATGTAAAAACGAAGTGGGGGAAGCAGAAGGGGAGATCAACCATGAGAGACTATGGACACTGGGAAACAAACTGAGGTTTTTAGAGAGGAGGGGAGAGAGGGGATGGGCTAGCCTAGTGATGGGTATTAAGGAGGCACGTATTGCATGGAACACTGGGTGTTATACACAAACAATGAATCATGGAACATTACATCAAAAACTAATGATGTACTGTATGGTGACTAACATAACATTAAAAAAAACCACAAAAACAACTTCACAGCCAAGGGGGGGAAAAAGAAAGTAAATTAAAAAACAAAAACAAAACAAATGAGTGTAGGGAAAAACAGAGAAGGGGCGCAAATCAAGAAACAGATTCTTAACTATAGAACAACCTGATGGTTACCAGAGGGCAGGTGGGTAGGACAACGGGTTAAATACATGATGGGGATATAGGAGTACACGTGTTGTGATGATCACTGGGTGTGGTATGTGTTGAATGACTCAATTGTACAGCGGGAATTTCTATGACAATGTATGTTAACTAACAGGAATTTATATAAAAAAACAAACAAACAAATAAATAAATAAATAAAATCATTGCTATCAGTGTATTCAAGTGTACCACATCCTTAGTAACTGTGACAAGATTCCATTTCATTTTTAATGCTGTTTTCCATTATTTACCTGGAAAACCTTTTCAATATCAATAGTTTCCTCCAGTTAAGTATTATTTTAAAATAAATACATTAAAATATCATGTTTTCAGTGTTCTCACTACTTTTTGCTTTTGGGGACATTGTGAAGCTTAGTGACTGCACCAGTGTCCCAAAGTTGGCATGTTGATGTACAAAAATTATATACATATATTTCAGTTGTACAACTTGATTTTTTGATATAAATATACTGTGAAAAGATCACCACAATCTAACTAACACATCTATATTTTCTATATAGTTATCATTGTGTGTGTTTGTGTGTGTGTGTGTTTGTAAGAAGTTTTAATTTAGATCTGTTCTTTTTCCAATTTTAAGTATAGGTTATGATATTGTTAAGTATAGTGACCCTGCTATATATTAGATCTCTAGAACTTAATCATTCTACGTAACTGAAACCATGCACTCTTGGGCCAACATCTATTTCCTCCAGTTCCTGAGCCCTGGTAACCACCATTCTGCTTCTGCAAATTGAACTATATCATTTCCACATATAAGTGAGATCATGAAATATTTCTCTTCCTATGTCCTTCACTTAACATCAAGTCCTCCAGCTCCATTCATGTTCTTACAAATGGCAGAATCTTCCTCTTTTTAAAATCTGAACAATATAGACCTCACATTTTCTCTATTAATTCATCAGTTAGGGATGAGGTTGTATCCACTCCTTGGCTACAATAAATATGAAGCTGGGAATTCAGACAGCACTACACAATCATGATTTCAGATCCTTTGGATTCATACCCAACAGTAAGATTGATGGATGGTAATAATATTTTAAACTTTTTGAGGAACCTCTATACTCTTCTCCATAATGACTGTGCCAATAGACATACCCATCAACGGTATACATGGGATCCCTTTTCTCCACATCCTCACCAACATTTTTTATCTCTTGTCTTCTCAATAATAGTCATTCTAACAGAGGTGAATTGATATCTCATTATGATTTTGATTTTCACTTCCTGCATGATGAGTGATGTTGAGCACCTTTTGATGTACCTATTGGCCATTTGTATGTCTTTGGAAATGTCCATTCCATCCCTCTGCCTATCTGTTAATCAGAAGAGATGAAGGAAATCTCCATAGCTTCTGCTCAACTTTCCTCTGAACCTTAAATTGCTCAAGAAATAGAATCTATTATTTAAAAAGATGTTAAGAAGAAGAGAAAATTGAATAATAGACAAAAAATTTTATATATATATATATATGTAACAAAGTGGACAAAAATAGTAAACTACAATAAGATGAACTTATTCTCCAAAATTTAACCATTACATTAAAGGCAAATACATTGCACTTCAAAGGCACAAGTTGGCAGGAGAGACAGAATAATCCTCAGCTAAGAAAAGTAATGGGCTAGCAATATACATATCAATATGATAAATCCCAGAACAAAGAGACCATGCACTATGAGTAAATGCTGTGATTCAATTTACATGAATTTAAAGAATAGACAACAGTAAAACAGAGTGATACAAATCAGGAGAATAGTTGCATCTGAGGGAATTAACTGAAAAGGGGCATGACAGAACTTTCTGGGTTAATGAAAGTATTCTAGATCTTGAATTTGTTAATGGCTGCGTGAGTATATATATTTATCAAAACTCATCAAACCATACACTTAAAAGGTTGAATTTGATTATATGTAAAATTTATCTCAGAAAAAGAATTGTATTGCCAAAACGCACCTTACTGATATATCTAAGCCCTCTCCAAAAAAAAATCCCTTTCAGTTCTAGTGATCATTTCCATAGAAAAAAAGCACAACAGTGACTGTCATTAAGAATTTCAATCCCATGAGTGGAAGATATACAAATATATTATTGGAAGTGAGTACATCATAGTGACTTTGAATAGCTGTCTTAGACTTCACCAAAATGAAAAACTTTTGTACTGAAAATTACATCATCCCAAAGTGAAAAGCCAACCCACAGACTGGGAGAAAATACTTGCAAATCATGTATCTGCTAAAAAACTTGTTCTCAGTCTCCATAAAGGAGTCCTACAACTTAATAATAAAAAGGCAATAATCCAACTAAAATTTGACAAAATATCTGAATAAAGATATTTCCACAAAAATAGACAAATGGCCAAAAGAACATGAAAAGATGTTTAACACGTTTAGGTAATAGGAAATGCAAACCTCAGCCATAATGAGATACTGTTTTCCACACACTAGGATGTCAAGAATCAAAAAAGACAGGCAATAACAAGTTTTAGTGAGGTGGTGGAGAAATGGAGTTCTCGTAAATTGCTGGTGGTAACGTAATAGCATACAACCACTTTGGAAAACAATGTGGCAGCTCCTCAAAAGATTAATCATATAATAACAATGACTTAGCAATTCTAATCTTAGGCATCTACCCAAGGGAAATTAAATATATATTCACACAAACTTGTATGCCACTGTTATTAGCAGCATTATTCATAATAGCTGAAATGGTGAAACAATCTACATGTCAATCAACTGATGAATGAGTAACTTATATATTCATAAAATGGAATTTTATTCATCAACAAAAAGGAAAGAAATACTGATACTTGCCATAACATGGATGAAACTTATGCTAAGAACGTTATGCTAAATGAAAGAAACAGGTTAAAAAAGAAAACATACTACATAATTCCTTTTATATGAACTGTCTGAGAAAACTAATCTATAGTGAAAGAAAGTAGGTTTGGCTGGTTAGCTCAGTCTTTTCAGCCTCTGACTCTTGATTTCAGCTCAGGTCATGATCTCAAGGTCATGGGATCAAGACTCATTGGGCTCTGCAGTCAGCTTGGAGTCTTCTTAAGAGTCTCTCTTTCTCCTCCTGCCCCTCCCCACTGCTCCCAAACGAAAGCTTTCTCACTCAAAAAAAAAAAAAAAAAAAAAAGTTAGTATTTGACTAGGACTACTGGTGATGGTGATGGATAGAAATAAGAAGTGACCTAAGTGACCTGAGTGGTTATGAAGTTTCTTTTTAGAGTGACAATGATGTAAAATTAGATATTACTGATTTTTTCCCAGCCTATATACTAAAAAACATTAAATTATATACTTCATTTTTATTATTTTATATTATTATGTTTATTAGCCAGCATATAGTACATCATTAGTTTTTGATGTAGTGTTCAACAATTCATTAGTTGCATATAACACCCAGTGCTCATCACCACACATGCCCTCCTTAATACCCATCACTCAGCTACCCCCAACCCTCCACACACCTCAGTTCTGCAACCCTCGGTTTGGTACCCAGTCCAGAGTCTCTCATGGTTGGTTTTCTCTCTCATTTCTTCCCCTTCAGTTTTCCCTCCCTTCCCCTGTGGTCCTCCGTACTATTCCTTATGTTCCACATATGAGTGAAACCATATGATAATTGTCTTTCTCTGCTTGACTTATTTCACTTAGCATAATCCCCTCTAGCCCCATTCATGTTGATTCAAATGGTGGGTATTCATTGTTTCTGATGGCTGAGTAATATTCCATTGTATATATGGACCACATCTTTATCCATTCATCTGTTGAAGGGCATCTTGGTTCCTTCCACAGTTTGGCTATTGTGGGTATTGCTGCTATAAACATTGGAGTGCATGTGCCCCTTCTTTTCACTACATCTGTATCTTTGAGGTAAATACCTAGTAGTGCAATTGCTGGGTCATAGGGTAACTCTATTTTTAACGTCTTGAGGAACCTCCATATTGTTTCCCAGAGTGGCTGCACCAGCTTGAATTCCCACCAACAATGTATGAGAGTTCTCCTTTCTCCACATCCTTGCCAATACTTTTTGCTTCCTGTCTTGTTAATTTTAGCCATTCTAACTGGCGTAAGGTGATATCTCATTGTGGTTTTGATTTGTATTTCCCTGGTAGTAAGCGAAGTGGAACATTTTTTCATTTGTCTCTTAGACATTTGTATGTCTTCTCTGGAGAAATGTCTCTTCATGTCTTCTGCCCATTTCTTGACTGGATTATTTATTTTTTGGGTGTTTAGTTTGAGAAGTTCCTTATAGATCTTGAATACCAGCTCTTTATCTATAATGTCATTTACAAATATCTTCTCTCATTCTGTGGGTTGCCTCTTAGTTTTGTTGACTGTTTCCTTTGGTTTGCAGAAGCTTTTTATCTTGATGAAGTCCCAGAAGTTCATTTTCTCTTTTGTTTCCCTTGCCTTTCCCAGAAGTTCATTTTTGCTTTTCTTTCCCTTGCCTTTGGAGATGTGTCTTGAAAGAAATTTTTATGGCCAATGTTGAAGAGGTTACTGCCTATGTTCTCCTCATCCCATTATCCTTCTGTGGCCCTAACGTCATGGATCACTTTATGTGTGATCTTAATCCTTTGCTCAATCTTGCCTTCACTGACACCCATACTCTAGGGCTCTTCATTGTTGCCAACAGTGGTTTCATCTGTCTGTTAAACTTCCTCCTCTTTATGGTCTCCTATGTGGTCATTCTGCATTCCCTAAGGAACACAGCTTGGAGGCAAAGCACAAAGCCCTCTCCACCTGTGTCTCCCATATCAAGTGGTCTCCCTATGCTTTGTGTCCTGTATATTTGTGTATATGAAGGCCGCAGTTACTTTATCTATTGACAAAGCAGTTGCATTGTTCTGTACTATCATAACACCCATGTTAAATCCTTTAATCTATACTTTGAGAAATGACCAGATGAAAAATGCCATTGGGAAATTGCGTAGTAAGAAAACTTAGGTGACAAATAAATATGCCTGGACCTCCATATTGATTCAACTCAAGCAAAGGTCAAAATGATATTTTGGATGATCTTGAGAAAGAACACCTATGAAATAAAGGAAAAAATGTGACTGTTAGGAGTCATAGATTTTGAATTGAAAAGAACAGAAATGAATGCAAGAAAAGGAAAAATAAAAAAATAAAAGTAAAAATTTAATTGAATAAAGTTAATAAAATGTAGAGAAAAAAATACTGGGTTGTAGGGAATTTTTTTCCTATATTTACCCCATCCAGACTCTGAGAATTCCAGCTAGATATCTTTGAAAAACCACAATTTGTCTTTACTCCTGCTTAAATTGTGGAATGAAACAGAAATTGAAACTGAGATTCTCAATGAAGGAGCAAATTGTTTATCTAGATACTCTCCCTACTCTCAGCAAGATTTCAACATATTAATGTGAGGTCTTCATGTTCTTTTTCTTTGTTAGTTTACTTTTTGGTAGCATTTCACTATGAAAAGGTATTCTTAAAAAATATGTAGCTTTATCTACACACAAAACACTTCAGGAAAAATATATTCCATTTATTCTATCCAAACCTCACTCATTAATCAATAGAAATTTCTTGAGTCCAAAGAATATATCAGACACATTGATGGCTGCTGGGGCTTCAAAGGTGAATAGAGAAGAACCTGGGTCTTGCCTTCACAGAGCTTCAGATCCACTGAGAGACACCCAGAGGGGAGGAGGAACTGACAGCACCGTGTTATAAATGGTAAGGTAGTGGCAGCACAGTGTTCTATGAAAGCATGTTTGAGGGATACAGACCAATGAACCAGGGGTCAGGAAAGTTTCCAAGATGAAAGGACATACAAAATGGAACCTGAAACTTGAAATGGAGTAAGCAGAGTGAATACGTTCACATCAGTTGAAGTAGGAGCATTCTTACCAGACAGAATACATAACAAAGGCCAGGGGGTGAAAATCAGTATGCAGGAAACCTCATGAATTCAGTGTGGCTATGGCTGTTAATTCATCTATTCAATCAACAATTATTTATTGAACTCTGACCATGTGCCAGGCAATGTGCTAGACAATGAGCTTAAAAAGGGTAAATAATAAGATATGAACCTGGAGAGACAGGGACAGAGAAGAGGAAGAAGAGCTTCATAATCATGTTAAAGCTTACGGCTAAACACCATGGGGCAAACATTGGAAGACCTTTTGAACCAATGAGGGATCTGGTTTGATTTGAGTTTGACATGGTAACTATATGGGTATCACTGTGGGGAATGTAATAAAGGGAACAAGAGTAGCAGCAGGATGTTACCGAAATGACTTGGGTGTGAAAGAATGGAGCCTGAAATCTGGTGGTGCCAATGAGGATGCAGAATGTGGTAGGCACTGCTGTATCCAGCTCAACTACCCTTCAACCCTCCAATTCCCTGGCTGCTATTAGTATTACCTATTAACAGCTCAGAGTTTTATGCCCCATCGTCTCAGTACATTTGCCCCAGAACAAAATTAAAGGGTATGTTCACTACTCCAGGAGCAAGTAGGAACCAATGAAGGACAGGGTGACCCTTTGACTCAAGATGGAACCAGTCCTGTATTACAATATACAGCCCAGAGTTCCTGTGGCTCCAGGCTGATGCTAAGACCCAGTGGGGACCATAACCTTCTTCCTATACTGTAGTCAGCATCCTTCAACCTTTGTCCTTACAAATCACTTTCATAAAAATCCTCATCTCAGAATCTACATCTAGGGAAGGCAAACTAACACAAAGAGATAGAAGAGTTTAATAAATATTTAAGAGTATAAACAGAAGAACTTGACATGGGACAAAGATTTGAGAAAGAAGTCACGGACAAAAATCAGATTCTTCCTTAGATTTCTGGGAGGATGAGGGAACAAAGGTGAGTTGTCTTTGGCAGTTGATGTGGCTTCTTCCTCTTAGTCTGAAGGATTAACTCTGCATTATCTAACAGAACTATAATGCCCCCAGCCCTGAGGCAGTTGCCCTACAAAAAGGGGCTGATTCTCCTCAGTACCCACCCCCACTACTCTCTTTTCTCCTAGACCCATAACTGGACATGAGTCCCAGCAGACCTTGAAAGGTCACACCATGTGTGACCTTAGAGGAACACATTACAGCCCAAAAAAACTACATGAGTTTTCTAATTTATAAAGACAGAATAATCATGGAAGAAACATAAAATTTAATCAAGCCAAATTTCTTGATATAGGTTCACTAAGAAGAGATTCTTCATTTAATGTTGTAGCTGGGGAACTGAGAAAAAGCTAAAAGTTTGTCCGCTTGGTGGCTAAAGCATGAACCAAAAGGTGGCCCACGGTAATCAACTTAGAAATGCGAAACCTCTGTGGTTTAATGGAACTGGAGAGATTTAAAGGCATGGGGATATTGGAATGTTAGAATGGATTTGTCGTTTAAGATCTACTTAACCACCCTCAGAGGATCCAGAAGACATACCTTTCATATGACCCTGAGAAATAAATTTGTCAGCCTAGTCCCAGCATCCTTGAAAACCTCTGTGATCACTCTTTTCTGTAGACCAGAACTTTAGTATCCCTAAACTACGAATCTCAAAGCGATGGGAGGTATTTGATCCCAGATAATAGTGGCCAAGTGGTAGCACTCAACAACCTTCCAGGCAACGTGGGCATGCTTCCCATTAAGGACAGAGGATTCAAAACAGCAATCAGAATAATCAAAACAAGCAGAATTAGAATGTTGGCTAGTTTATGACAATTTCCTAGAATTCAAATAGAGATGAAGTCTATTCAAGTCTTAGTTATCTGGGTTTGTAAAAAAAATCTAGGTTCAATAAAAGAAGTCTAACTTAATCATAAAAGCAGAGATTCATGGCCTTGCAATCAATTTCCAGACTCGAACCAGTTTATAGACTCCAAATTCCTTGATTTGGAAGGAACTCCTGAGGAAGGACCCTGGGACCTTGCTTAAAAAAAAACAAAAAACAAAAAACAAAAAAACTTAAAATAATCTTTCCATCAGCTTTCCCCAAAAGAGGCCTATGGCCTTTTATCAGTCAAATTGTGCATTGGAGAAAAGAAAATAAGCAGACCTTTCAGGAACTCCTGGACACTGGCATTGACCTGAAATTGATTCCAGAAAACCCACAACAACAGTGTGATCCACCAGTCAGAGCAGCAGTTTACAGACGACAGGTTGTCACTGGAGTCTTAGCTCAGGCCTACTTTGCATTAGGGCCAATAGGTCACAGAACTCATCCTATGGTTATTTCCCCAGTTCCAAAATGCATAATCTGAATACACATACATTACACCTGGCAGAATCCCCACATTGGTTCCCTGGCATGTGGACTGAGGGGTATTATGGTGAAAAGCCAAGTGGAAGCCCCTAGACCTGCTTCTACTTATGGCAAAAGTAAACCGAAAACAATACAACATTCCTGGAGGAATTGCAGAGATTAGAGCCACCATCAAGGGCTTGAAAGATGCAGAGGTGGTGATTCCCACAACATACACAGTTACCTCACTTATTTGGCCTGTGCAGGAGTTAGATGGATTTTGAAGAGTGACAGTGGATACTTACAAGCTTAACCAGGTGGAGACCCCACTAAATTACACCTGCTGTACCAGATGGGGTTTCCTTGCTTGAACAAATTAAAAGATCTCGTGATGCTGGTATCCAGCAAGTGATTTCACAACTGCTTCTTATCTCCCTGTCAGTAAGGACCATCAGAGGCAGTTTAATTTCCGCTTACGAGGCCGGCAATACGCCTTCCCAGCCCTACCTCAGGATGTGTCAGCTCTACAGCACAACGTCATAATGTCGTCCATACGGACCTCAACTGTCTTGTATTCTGCAGGATGTCTGTACTGGTCCATCATACTGATCACATTATGCTGGCTGGACCTAGCGATATAGATGTAACTATTCTAGATTTTTCGGTAAGACATTTCTGCATCAGAGGATGGAAAATAAATATCATTAAAATTCAGCAGACTGAAACTCAGCGAATTTTCCAGTGGCCCGAAGTATAGACCACATCAAGATATCCCTTTTGAAGGAAAAATACAGTAGGATAAAAACAGAGAGGCAGACAAACCATAAGACACATCTAACTGTAGAGAACAGACTGAGGGTTGCTGAAAGGGAGGTAGGTAGGGTGATGGGGTAACTGGGTGATGGACGTTAAGGAGGACACTTGATGTAATGAGCACTGGGTGTTATATGCAACTGATGAATCACTAAATTCTAACCCAAATTTAATAATATACTATATGTGAACTAACTTGAAATGAAATAAAACAAAACAAAAGCTATCCCTTTTAAGGCAAAGGATATCTTGGTCCATCTAGCCCCTCCAGCACCAAAAAGATCCACGATACCCAGCAGCCCCTCTGGATTGGGGAAGCAATGTGGTCTTCATTTGGGTGTTTTACTCTGGCCTATTTATCAAGTAATTCAAAAGCTGCTAGTTTGGTGGAGCTCAGAGAAAAGATTCTGCCACAGGTCCAGGCTGAGGTACAAGCTTCTATTTCACATGGGTGTTATGATTCGACACGTCCTACGGTGCTTCATGTACCAGTGGAAGAAACGGGTGCTGCTGGAGTCTTTGGCAGTCCTCTATATATGAATTACAGTGCAGGCCCTCAAGATTTTGGAGCAAAGTCCTACATCCTCTACAGATAATTACTCTCCTTTTGAGAAATGGCTCTTGGCTTACAACTGGGTCTTAGTAGAGACTAAACACTAAACCAGGGGCCACCAATTTCTGTGAACCAGAGCTGCTCATCATGAACTTGGTGTTTTCTGACCCATAGAGCCATAAAGTTGGGTGTGCAAAGCCACACTCCATTATCGAGTACAAATGTCATCTGTTATAGACAGTTTTGCTTTCCATGGTTTAGTTTACCTGAAGTTCAGAAGCAGATTCCTCCTTCTGAAATATTATGAGAAGGTCAATGGTAGCCTAATGCTACAACACAATGTCTGTGCCATTCACATCATGTCGTCTCATCACGACAGCATTTTATCATCTCACGTCATGACAGGAGAAGGATGAGTACAGTACACACAGGTATTTTGAGAGAGAGAGAGAGAACATATTCAGATAACTTCTGTTACACTTTATTGTTGTAATTTTTCTATTTTATTATAATTGTCATTCATTTCTTACTGTGACTATTTTATAAACTAACCTTGATCACAGGTATGTATGTATAGAAAAAACATAGTATATATAGGGGTTTAGTACTATCTATAGTTTCAGACAGCAAGGAGGTCATGAAACACATCACTTTCCCCACATAAGGAGGGATATCTGTACAGGAGATCTGACCCAAGCAGGAACTGAACAAATAGTTAAATGAAGAAGTTCCCAAATGCTCATGGTCCCCACTTTTGCTACCATGCCTTCTCTCCCCCAGCCTGCACCCAAGGCCTTGTGGGGGGTTCACTATGATCAATTGACAGAAGAAGAAAAGTTTTGGGCCTGCTATACAGAAAATTCTGCAGTGATGTGTGGATACAGGTCAAATGTGAATAGATGTAGCACTACAGCCCCATTCTGGAAAATCCTTGAAGGTCAGTGTTGAAGGGAAATTCCTTCAATGGGTAATACTTTATGCAATGCACCTGGTGTTCATTTTCTTGGATGAAGAAATGGCCAGATGTACAATATATACTAATTCATGGGTTTTAACCAATGGTTTGGCTGCACAAAGATATATTTGCCCCTTATGAATGCTCACCAAGGAGTGACCAGCAGAGGAAAATTTTAATAATCAAATGTATAGGATGACGTATTTTGTCCATAAAGTCAGCCTTATTCCTAGACACTCCTATCTTCACTTGATGGGCTCATGAGCTGCCATCATCCGTGGACTTGGAGAATTTTTTATCCACCATTAAAGTATTGCACACAGCATTGCCTCTAATAAATGATTTCACTTCACAGCAAATGAAGTACCACAATGAGCCCATGCTCATGGAATTCACTGGTCTTACCCTGTTTCCCACTATCATGAAGCAATTGGCCTGACAAAATGTTGGAATGACTTTTGCAGAATTAGTTATAGTACATGCTAGGTAGCAATACCTTCCAGGATTGGACTAAGTCTTCAGTTCTCTGGAAGGCTGCATATGCTCTGAATCAGCATCCATTACATGTTGCTGTCCCTCCCATAGTCAGGTCCTGCCATCAAAGGATGGAAATGGGAGAGGCACCACTCATATTGTCCTTAATGAACCCTAGCAAAACATTTCCTTCCTGGGTTCCCATTAACTTATGCTCTTCTTGCTTCTAAGTATTCCTTCCAAAGGTAGAAATTCTTCCAGAACAACACACAACAAGATTCTACTAAACAGAGTTACGACTGCTGCCTGACCACTTTGGGCAGCTCATGCCTTTGAATCAATAGGCAAATAAATAAGTTTTTGTGCTGGCTGGGGTGATTGATCCTGCCAACCAAGGAGAAATTGGACTACTACTCCACAATGGTGATAAGGAAGAGTGTATCTAGAATACAGGAGATCCCATAGGACTACTCTTAATATCACCATGCTGTGTGATTAAGGTCAATGAAAAACTACAACAACCCGATCCAGGCAGAACTACTAATGTCCCAGACCCTTTAGTAATGAAACTCTGTGTCACCCCACCAGTTAAAGAACCATGACCAGCATTAGTGCTTGTTGAAGCACATTGAATACAGAATGAGGAACAGAAGAAAATAATTATAAATTAACTATGTGACTGTTACAAAAATGAAGACTGTAATGATCGTATTTACTCCTTATATTATGAATATGTTTGTGTGCAAATACATGTAAAACAAATATCTTTGTTTTGTTCCCTTTCTTATTACCTTATCATGTAACAGAAGATATATTAGCTTTCTGTCATAGCATGTTAGTATTTTTATTTTCCATCATAGTATTTAACTAACTGAATATCAAGGAAAAAGTAAAAATCACCCCAAAAAATTGCCTTCCCTTCTTGTAGCAGTTTTAGTGCATTTTCAGTTGTATGCAGGATAGTTGTATGATGTTAGGTGCAATTATGACCTTCTGTTGTCTTTGTTTTTCTTTAAAGATTTTATTTATTTATTTGACAGAGGGATAGAAAGCACAACTATGCAGAGAGGCAGGCAGAGGGAGAGGGAGAAGCAGGCGCCCTGCTGAGCAGAGAGCCCAAGGCAGGTCTCAATCCCAGGACCCTGAGATCATGACCTGAGCCAAAGTCAGACGCTTAACTGACCGAGCCACACAGGCTCCCCATGTTGTCTTTCCTTGGAGATTAAGTATGGTTTAAGGAGATGTGTATAGATGCTAGGTGGATAATAATGAACTTGTAGTGATTAATTTTATGTGTTAACTTGCCTAGACCACAGGGTGCTCATATATTGGTTTGACTATTGTTTTGGGTTGTGACTCTGAGATTTTTCCAGATGATGTTAGTTTTTGAATTGATAGCCTGAATAAAGTAGTTTGCTCTCACTAAAGTGGGATCCTCATCCAACCCATTAAAGGCCTGAAAATTACAAAAGACTAAGCTCCCCTCAGTAAGAGGGCGATCTCCTGCCTGAGAGCCTTCAAACTGAACCATTGGCTCTTCCTGTCTTACAGCTTGCACACTGACACATGAACTCTTCCTGACTCCACAGCAGCCTCCTGCCCACGGACCTGAACTGAGACATCAAGTCTTACTGGTTTATAGCAGTTTCTGGTCTTTAGACTCAAAGTGGGACATACTGTGCAATTCTTGTGGTATGCATACAATGGAATATTATTCAGCATTGAAAAAGAAGGAATGCTGCTGACCCATGCTACAAGACAGATAAACTTTGATGACATATTAAAGGAAATAAGCTGTTACTTTTAATAAATTTTATATTTTATAACAGGTTTACATTTACAGGGAAACTGCAGAAATGATACAGTGTTCCAATATGCTCTGCACTCAGTTTCCCCTGTTACCATCTTCCATACCAACTGTCACAACTAATTCACTTCACGTGAATTTTCAGATAACTTTGATTTTAACTAATGCCGTTTTTCTTCTCCAGAATCTCATCCAGTTGTCATGGCTTCTTCAGCACCTCCAGACAGCGACAGTTTCTCTGAATGTTCTTTTATTTATTTATTTCAACTTTGATTAACATACAACATTAGATTAGTTTCAGGTGGCTAAAATAATGATTCAACAATTCTAAGGATGCCTGGGGTGGCTCAATAGGTTAAGTGTCTGCCTTCAGCCCAGTTCATGATCCCAGGGTCCTGGAATGAGCCTGGCAATGGGCTCTCTGCTCAGCGGGGAGCCTGCTTCTCCCTATGCTTCTGCTCCACCTACCTGCTGTGCTCTCTCTCTATCTCTCCCTCTGTCGCTCTCTCTGGCAAATAAATAAATAAATAAAATCAAAAAATAATTTTTTAAATACAATTCTATAGTTTACTCAGTGCCCATCATGATAAGTGTACTCTTAACTTTTCTTGTCTGTTTGTTTTTTAAGTAATTTATTTATTTGAGAGAGAGATTGCAAGCTGGAGGAGGATAGAGGGAGAGAGAGGCAGAGAAGCAGACTCCCTGCTGAGTGTGGAGCGCCATGAAGGGCTCAATCCCAGGACCCTGAGATCATGACCTGACCCTAAAACAAGAGTCGGAGGCTTAATCAACTGAACAAAGCAGGCACCCCTGAAGTTTTGTTGTTTTTGATGAACTTGACAGTTGAGCAGAACTAGACAAACATTTTATATAAAAACCTTCATTTAGGGTTTGTCTGATTATTTTACTCAAATTAGACTGGGGTCATGCGTTATTGGGAGAAAGGTCACAGAGGCAAAGTGCCATTTGCATCACATCATGCCACTGGGTATGTACTTTCAATGTCACTTATCACCATTGATGTTAACCTTGATCACCTGGTTGAGGTACTCTTTGCAACATTTCTCCTCTGTAAATTTACTTCCTCTGCCCCATTTCACAGTGAGACTTTTGGAAAGAATTCACTTGTGTACAGCCCACAAATAAGAGAGAGAGAGTGTTATCCTATAACCTTTGAGAACAGAGTACCTACAAAATCATTATGAATTCTTTTTTACAGGAGATTTATCTATTAGCCCTATTTCTTATTTGTTTATATCATTATGAACTTGTGGAATTTTTATAACATGAGTTCTATTTTAATTCAGTGTCATTTGTTTTGTCGCTCAAATCTTTTCCAAATTTTGGCCCTGGAGGCTCTTTCCATTGGCTCTTGTGTCCCTTTGGCATATTCTCATCACAGTGAGAGTGTATTTGTGTGTGTGTGTGTGTGTGTGTGTGTGTGTGTGTGTGTGTGTATGTGTGTGTCTATTAACACTTCTTTACCTTCTAGAATTACAGTATGTTCCAGTTCATCTACATTCCCTGCCACAGACCTAGGATCAGCCATTTCTTTAAGAAATCCTAATTCATTTTCTTTGATAATGATATCAGGAACCATGTCCTGGCCACTAGATAACTAGATAATCACTGGTTTTTTAATTATTATTCTAGTCAAAATACATGATTTATGTCCCAAATAAACCCCTTGCAAGAACTGATCACCTTTTCCCCCATAATCTAATAATACATATTAAAGATTAAGTTCTTTCTCAAATCTAGCTAATGCTTCTTCATTAAAAGTGAAGGAACACTTTAGGGAATGACCTTCCCCAGACTCCTGTATTTTGCATCATCCATGTTTAAATCCTCCTGCAGGGAAGGCAAAGAGAAGCATTTCTCAGTCAATGTTCCGTGTGAGGGTGGGTTTCAGAAAGTGTGGGATGAATCCAGGACAAACTTTGTATCCTGGCCTGCAGACGGGAACCTGAGCTTCAGGGACATCAAAAGAGATCACACAGAATTTTAGAAACACATTTTTTTTTTTTTAATTCTCATTTGAGTAAAGTGTGGCTAAATTACCTTGAGAAGAAAACAGGACTACTGAACATCCTATCCTTTGCAAAAGCTCTTATCAAAACTGGTAAGATTTGTGTGGGGGATTAACATAACTGTATTTAATACTCCGAGAAAATTTATCTGATCAATGCCACAGTGTGCATCCAACATAAAAGACATCTGAGGAAAGATAGAAAATTTAGGTAATTTTCTAGAAGAGCTTTGCAATCAAAACTGGGAAGACAGAATAAGAGAAATGCACAGCAGTTCCGGGTGGAGAGAGAAGCAAATTGAAATAATATCTAACTGTTCCAGGAAATGCTCCAAGGAGATAATGATTTTACTTTGAATGGAGTAGGTTTCCCTTTTCAGTGGTAACTGCATATTGAACAGGACTGAATACTGTTGGATTGTATCAATAGGAAATTCTCTTAATTCTTTCATTCACTTTATGAATACTTATTAAATACGTACTTTTTTCTAGATGTTAAATTCAGCAGTGAACAGAAAAAAATTACCTTCCTTATGTTGCTTCATTTGAACGTATGCCACTTTTATATCTATTATTATGGGAACTATACAAGTATCTGTCTATATTTCTATCAGGTAGATAGATGATAGATAGATTGACAGATGGATCGATCAATACATAGATAGATATTTTTTTATTATACTTAACTGTTAAAAACCACAAACAAGTTTTCATTCCTGTCTGCTGAAGAGTTGGATAAAGAGTATATCTGGCAAACTCCTAAGAGTGCAGGGGAACCTGTGTGATTGGCGGTGTGGTTGGGGCATGATGTGGTAAAGAGCCGTGAGTCCAGAACTGCCTCTACAGCTGACTCACCCTCTTACCCAGACATTTACATTTACTCTGGCCCTGGGAATCCTGCTGTCCCGGAAGCCTATGTCAGAAGACAGCTGTTATGAACCAGTAATATGCCAAAGTGATTAACCAACCATCTACTAAGAGAAGGTATTTATTTATTTATTTATTTATTTATTTATTTATTTATTTATTTTTAAAGGTTTTATTTATTTATTTGACAGAGAGAGAGAGACAGCCAGAGAGAGGGAACACAGGCAGGGGGAGTGGGAGAGGAAGAAGCAGGCTTCCAGCGGAGGAGCCTGATCTGGGCTCGATCCCAGGACTCTGGGATCACGCCCTGAGCCGAAGGCAGACGCTTAACGACTGAGCCACCCAGGCGCCCCAAGAGAAGGTTTTTAAAACTTTTATTTTTAATGTAACGTGATTATGAGATATTTTCAACTACCAAAAGGAATATTTTAAAAGGCAGGTCATCCTCCTAACTTTGATTCCAAGAAAGCAATTTCTCCACCCTGAGGCCACAAATATGTGATTTTGGTACTATCTTAAACACAATTAGTTGATATGAGTCCATGTGTGTGTGTGTGTGTGTGTGTGTGTGATATATATTTTATTCTGCTGTTAATGAATATATCACCGTCCTCTGCACCGAGTACTGAACTCTATCACTTTTCAACATAATTTAGAAACCATTGCCTATATACCCACTTCCTTTTTATTGATGATTGCATAAAATGCCATTCCTGATCCATTTAGCTTCCTTTATGATTGGCATTGAAGTTGTTTCTTACCTTTTGCCAACATGGAAAGGACTGCTGTGATTGCCTTTGTGCCTGTGAGTGAGATTACTTGCAGCAAATGGAAACATTAGACCTGAGTCTAAGTGCCATTGAAATATCATCAATGCTTAAAATCACTCCCTGAGAAATTGTACCCCCTTAAACTCCTACCAAAAATGTGTGGGATCAATCATTTCCCACATCATTTTCAGCAGTGTTTGTTAAGATACATTTATCAATGGGGCACCTGGGTGGTTCAGTAGGTTACGTGTCTTCCTTTGGCTCAGGTCATGATGCCAGGCTTAAAAATAACATGAAATTTGAAAAAATATTTTGCTTTATGTCAAATGTTCTCTATTTTTGTTTTATTTAGTCTGAGTATCTTCTTGTGTATTAAAAAATATAATGAAAGACCCATTAAAATACTGAACAAGGCAAAGAATACTTTCAAAAGTACAAAGTTTTATAGAAAACTAATTTAAAACTACAAACAAGTAGAAACTATTGAGAGTTAAAGTAACAGTAATTAAAGAGTCAAACTAATAGATTAAAATAAATTTCACGATAGGCTGAACCAACTGAATGAATGCTCACTGCAAAAATATTGTTTGTTTCTCCCTTCTCTCTCTCTCTCAAGTTACATTAAGGGAAACACTATCAGAAGTTTCTACACCATTCCTTAAATGTTCAGAATAGTTACAAGATGATACTTTATAACTGAATTACCAGGTTCAAGTAGTGTGATAGGACATTATGTAAATCATGCATGAATTTCTCTATTTGGCAAAATTCTACCTAATTGGTCCTTGCTGTAAACTAAAGAAAGACATTCAGCTCAGAAAGATACCCTCTTATCAAATTCCCCAAATTAATGTTTTTTATGCCTGAAGAATTGGGTACTATTTCATTATTGATATATTTCATTGTTTCCTTAAGCAATCAGGTAAAGAGACTGTGAATAAATATTATTTCCACTTTATTCGCAAGAAAACAACATGGAAGGTAAGGGATAACACACAGGTACGTGGCACTTCCATGATCAAGCATATGGATTTGTCCTCCAAATGGAGTATTCATTTCATAATATTTCTTTCTTCGCAGATTAATTATTTCTAACCTGCGCTTTCTCCACTTTGCCTGAAATAATGCAGCAAAATCACAGCGTAACTGAGTTTATACTGCTAGGATTGACTCAAGATCCTATGAAAAAGAAAATGATATTTATAATCTTCTTCATTTTATATATGGGAACCATGGTGGGGAATTTGCTTATTATTGTGACCATCAAGTCCAGCCGGACACTTGGGAGCCCCATGTACTTTTTCCTATTTTATTTGTCCCTTGCTGATTCCTGCTTCTCAACATCCACAGCCCCCAGACTAATTGTGGATTCACTCTCGGTGCAAAGAATCATAACTTACAATGAGTGCATGACTCAAGTCTTCGCACTACATTTCTTTGGCTGCATGGAGGTCTTTGTCCTCATCCTCATGGCCATTGATCGCTATGTGGCCATCTGTAAGCCGTTACATTACCCAGCCATCATGAGTCGGCAGGTCTGCATCATCTTGATTGTTATTGCATGGATAGGGTCTTTTATCCATTCTATAGTTGAGGTTGCCCAGGCCTTGAAATTGCCTTTCTGTGGACCCAATCTGATTGATCATTACTGCTGTGATTTGCAGCCCTTGCTGAAACTTGCCTGCATGGACACCTATCTGATCAACCTAGAATGGGCGACTAACAGCGGGGCAATCTGCACGAGCAGTTTTGTGATTCTAATGATCTCATACATTGTCATCTTGCATTCCCTGCGAAACCACAGTGCAGAAGGGAGGAAAAAAGCTCTCTCTACTTGCACTTCTCACATCATTGTAGTAATCTTATTCTTTGGTCCATGCATGTTCATATATACACGCCCCCCAACCACTTTTCCCATGGACAAGATGGTGACAGTGTTTTATACTATTGGGACCCCTTTTCTCAACCCACTCATCTACACACTGAGGAATGCAGAAGTGAAAAATGCCATGAGAAAGCTCTGGCATATCAAAATCACCTCAGAAAGCAAAAGATGAAATGAGGGCTTTGGCTGATTCCTTAATCTGTAGAGATATCAAATATGACCGTGTATATCCTGACTTGTTGCATACACTCTCATATAATGCAGCTGCTTGCCTTACTTTTTCTGTACTTCTGTCCTGAAACTGGTAGCTTTTCTCATAATGCCAGCCTGGTTCTTTCTTTTCCTGAGAGCTCAGTTCTGGCATTGAGGATTATGAAATGATCCACACATCTCAGTCTACCCTCTGGTTTGATAAGGAGAAAGATATTCATACATTCACAACTGTTCAGTGAGCATCCATAAATAAAGAGTAGCGTGTTCTCTATGACTTGTGATTCTCTCTACAGCACATTTCAAATAAGGTATCCTGCTTTCTTTGAACCCATTCACAGCAAATGAACTAACTTTGTGTGTCAAGAAATTCTTTTCATTATATCATTAGTTTATCTTGAAAAAAGTTCCATGGTAGTGAACTAAAGGCCAAAAGGTTGTATATATAAATATATGTTTTTTTTTCCTTAAATAATTTTTCTTATGTTTCCTTTGACTATTCAGAAAGCTGTGGCATATGTATAGGATTTGTTAAATGTAGTATTACAAAGTACTCATGATACTCAGCTAATTTCTGTGATTGGGATATGGGAACTGCAACAAGAGACTTCTACAACTGTAAGAGGGAAAGACGTAAAAGAATGTATGGGTCAAGACTGAATAAAAATTTAAATACACCATAGGAATGCCTGGGTGGCTCAGTCAGTTGTGTCAGCCTTTGGCTCAACTCAGGATCCCAGGGTCCTGGGATCGAGTACCACATCGGGCTTTTTGCTCAGCGGGGAGTCTGCTTCTCCCTCTGCCTGCTCTGCCTGCCACTTCCCCTGCTTGTGCTCTCTCTCTCTGTGACAAATAAATAAATAAAATCTTAAAAAATAAATAAATACGCCATAGATTCAATATTTTCTGAGATTAAAGTAGAAACTTGTTTGAAGGGAAAAAATGTATATTATTTCATTTACAGTTGGGTTGTATCAATAGAATAAGAGAAAGTATCAGAGGCATTCAGAAACACTCAGGATATTTGTCTCTAGTAATGGAGTTAGAGAGAACCTACTTTTGCAGCAGGAAGCCACTTTCTTTCTGTGTGTGCTTTCCTAAAGGGGTCCTGTGTGTTCACAAGTTAGAATTGCCAGTATAATTCTGATGGTGATACTAAGCAGAGAAGATCAGCAGCCATGCCTTCAATATGTGTATCCCACGGGTTATATCATGAAATTTTGAAATTCATTGATTTGAGAGAGTACAAAAATACTTATTCAAAGGGATACATGTCCCCCAATGTTTATCAGCATGACCTACACTAGCCAAACTGTGGAAACAGCTCAAGTGTCCATTAAATGATGAATGGATAAAGATGTGGTGTATATATATCTATAATGCGCTAATACTCAGCCATCAAAAGGAGTGAGATCTTGCCATTTGCAGTGACAAGGATGGAGCTGGAGTCTATTATGCTATGCAAAAGTAGTAAGTCAGAGAAAGAAAACTACCATATGATTTCACTCACGTTGAATTTAAGAAACAAAACAAATGAGTATAGGGACAAAATGGGGGGGGGCAAACCAAAAAAGAAACTCTTAACCATAGAGAACACATTAATGGTTACTAGAGGGGAGGGGGTAGGAGGATGGGTTAATTAGATGATGAGGATATAAGAGTGATGAGCACTGGTATGGTATGTAAGTGCTGAATCACTAAATTACACACCTAGAACTCCTAGTACACTGTATGTGAAGTAACTGGAATTTAAACCGAAACTTTAAAAAAATAAATGATTTCAGTGTATTCAATTGTACCACATCCTTAATACCTGTGACAAGATTGCATTTCATTTTTCATGCTCTTCCCCGTTATTTACCTAGGAAACCTTTTCAGTACCAATAGTTTCCTCCTGTCAAAGATTATTTTAAAATAAATTCATTAAAATATCATGTTTTCAGTGTTCTCACTACTTTTTGCTTTTGAGGATATTACGATGATAGTGAATGCACTAGTGTCCCAAAGTTGGCCAGTTGACATACAAAAATTAGATAGTTGATGATAGATAGATATAAATATATATTTCAGTTGTGTAAATTGGTTTTTTAACATATCTCTTGTCTTCTCAATAATAGTCATTCTAACAGATGTGAAGTGATATCTCTCTATGATTTTGGTTTGTATTTCCCTGATGATGAATGATGTTGAGCACCTTTTGATGTACCTGGTGGCCATTTCTGTGCCTTTGGAAAATGTCTATTCAGTCCCTCTGCCTATTTTGTAATCAGAGGAGATGAAGGAAATCTCCATAGCATCTGCTCAATTTTCCTGGTAACCTGAAACTGCTCTAAAAAAGTAGAGTCTATTACTTAAAAAGATGTTAAGAAGAAGAGAAAATTGAATAATAGACAAAAACCGTCTACCATTTTAGCTCAAGAGAATATAGAAAAGAAGTAAAATAAGGTACAAGGAGGCCAAAAAACAAACTATAATAAGAAAAATTTATTCCCCAAAATTGAACAATCACATTAAAATCAAATACACTGTACTTGAAAAGCCCAAGTTGGCAGGAGAGACAGAATAATCTTCAGCAAAGAAAAGTAATGGACTAATGATACACACATCAATATGATAAATCCCGGACAAAGAGACCATGCACTATGAGTAAATGCTGTGACTCAATTTTCATGAAGTTATACAATAGACAGCACTAAAGCAGAGTGATACAAATCAGGACAATAATTTCATCTGGTGGAATTAACCGAAGAGGAGCATGACAGAACTTTCTGGATTAATGAACGTATTCTAGATCTTGAATTTGTTAATGGCTATGTGAGTATATACATTTATCAAAACTCATCAAACCATATACTTAAAAGGTCTGCTGTTCATTGCATGTAAAATTTATCTTGGAAAAGAATTGTATTACTGAAAAAACACGTTCCCAATATCTCTAACGCCCCCCCAAAAAAATGCCTATTAAAGTTAGTGATCATTTCCAGAGTAAAAAAGCAGAACAGTGACTGTCATTAAGAATTTCAATCCCATGAGTGGGAGATGTACAATATTTTATTTGAAATGACTATATCATAGTGACTTTGAATAGCTGTCTTAGACTTCACCAAAATGAAAATCTTTTGTACTGAAAATTATGTCATCAACAAAGTGAAAAGCCAACCCACAGATTGGGAGAAAATACTTGCAAATCATGTATCTGAAAAAGGAACTTGACTTCAGAGTCTGTAAAGAACTCCTACCACTTAATAATAAAAAGACAAGAACCCAACTTAAAATTTGGCAAAATATCTGAATAAACATATATCCACAAAAATACACAAATGCCCAAAAGAACAGTAAAAGATGTTCAACACCTTTAGATAATAGGAAATGCAAACCTCACCCATAATGAGATACTGCTTTAACCAACTAGGATGTCTAGAATCAAAAAAGACACGCAATAATAAGTTTTAGTGAGGAGGTAGAGAAATAGGAGTTCTCATAAATTTCTGGGGGTATTGTAGAATAGTGCAACGACTTTTTAAAAATCTTTTATGTATTTGTCAGAGAGAGAACACAAGTAGGGGAAGCAGCAGGCAGAGGGAGAAGCAGGCTCCCCACCGAGCAAGGAGCCTAATGTGGGACTCGATTCCAGGACCCTGGGATCACAACCTGAACTGAAGGCAGATGCTCAGCCTACTGACGTACCCAGGTGTCCCTGGTGCAATGAATTTGGAAAACAATGTGGCAGCTCCTCAAATGGTTAAACATATAATACCACTGACCCAGCAATTCTTTTTTTTTTTTTTTAGTGAAGCTGACTTTATTTATTTATTTATTTATTAATCATAATATTTTTATTATATTATGTTAGTCACCATACAGTACATCCCTGTTTTTTTATGTAAAGTTCGATGATTCATTAGTTGTGTATAACACCCAGTGCTCCATGCAATACGTGCCCTCCTTACTACCCATCACCAGCCTATCCCATTCCCCCACCCCCCTCCCCTCTGAAGCCCTCAGTTTGTTTTTCAGAGAGTGAAGCTGACTTTAATCTCAATTCTAGGCAAAAGCAACTGATGTCAAGCCTAAACATTCTATACAGCCTCCTGGTAACTGGGTGTGGAATGGCAGCACAACCCAGGTAGAGCCAATGCACTCATGGATTTCTAGAGAAAGACTCTTCCTAGTATCTTCTTGTCTTGAAACTTGGAAAGTTTTTGAGGTTGGAGTCATTACCACCATCTTGCTACCATGTGAAGTCTGAATCCGAGACTCCAGAGTAAAATGACCCAGCAATTCTAATCTTAAGCTCCACCCAAGGGAATGTAAACATATACTCTCACAAAAACTTGTACACCAATGTTCATAGCATCATTATTCATAATAGTTAAAATGGGGGAACAATCTACATGTCAATAAACTGATGAATGGGTAACATATATTCATAAAATGGAATTTTATTCATCAACATAAAGGAAAGAAATATTGATACTTGCCACAATGTGAATGCAAGAACATTATGCTAAATGAAAGCAATAAGTTACAAAATATAACATACTGTACAATTCCTTTTCTACTGTGAAAGAAACTAGATTATGGGGTGCCTGGATGGCTCAGTTGGTTAATCATGCAACTTTTGATTTCTGCTCTGGTCATTATCTCAGGGACATGGTATCGAGCCCTGTGTGCTGAGCACAGAGCTGGCTTGAGATTTCCTTCTATACCCTTCCCTCCATTCTACACAACCCTATCCCATCCCTTACCTCCTGGCTCTATGCATATACACACTCTCTCTCAAAAAAAACCAAACAAAACAAACAAAAAAACAAAACGGAGATTAGCATTTGCCTACGACTGCTAGTGAGGATGATGGAGAGATATGTGACTACAAATGGGTATGGAAATTCTTTTTAAGGTGGCAAAATGTTTAAAATTAGATAGTCTTGATTGTTTCACAATGTTCCATACTAAAAATCATTACATTATATACTTTAAATAAGTGAATTGTTTAGTACGTGTATTATATACACAATAAAGCTGTTAAAAACAGATAAATGTTAAATCTTGTGATGATTTGTACAGAATAAAAGTCCATAGAGCAACTATTAATAAAAATTGATTTCCCATGAATAAAAGATTTGTAAATATGTATTAAAATCAGTGCATAACCGTGACTTTGAATTTCTATTATGATTAAAATACAACATACTGTCTGTAGTTAATAACGCTAAAATCTGTATTTGAAAACCACAAAGAGTAGCTCTTGAAATTTTTCACCACAAGAAAAAATTATAACTCTGTGTGGTGGTGGATGTTAACTAGATTTATTGAGGTAATCCATTTGAAATATACACACATTTGAATCATGAGATTGTACACCTGAAACCACTAATAATGTTATATGCTAATGACATCTCAGTAAAAACCAAACCAAAACAAAAAAAACAGTGGACTCTATCTCTCCTTGCCTTTGTTCTGGGCTAAACTTGTGACACATCTCACATGTGACCTTTAACCACATGAACAGAAGGTGGTAAAAGTGAAGTTGTATAATCCCTAAAGGTTGGCTTGAGAGGCCTTGAAGCTTTTGTTTTTGAGAAATCACCACTGCCCTGAAACAACTGTTGTGGGGTACAGCCCAGTCTACACTCTTGAAGAATGAACAAGAACAAATAAATATTATCCATTTGTAACTTTCCTCCACAATACTCTTTCCTGTATGTCTTTGCACATAAATCTTGACTACCAGGAGATGTTAGTTCTACTGAAGTTCTGACATCCCTGAGAAGGTAAAAGCTGGCAGATTTATTACTCTCAAAGACCAAGGAGCAGGACATGTGTAATATATTCACGCTCCTACCAACGACTATACATTTATTTCTGTTCACAAAAGGTCCTCAGGGTCAATCCCAATCAGAGGAGCTCAGAGAGTCTACTCTTGGTTCCCTGGAAAGAGATCATTTCTTTCATTAGAACCTAGACTCTCCCCAGTTTCATTAAGGGTGAGTCTGGTTTATACCTCTTCTTTCATGGACATATGATCACAGGACTGGGGCCTGGAGTTTACAGTTTTTGTAGTTTTACAACCTCGCTGTTACAAGATGACAGGTAGGACTCTGAGTAGAGCCTTCATTGATGAAAATAAATGGCACCCTTCTCATTTTCCAGATGGATAAACCAGTTCCTTTCACAGTGGAAAACAACAAAAATGTGTCTCCCTCTGTCTTCCAACCAGTGGTTATACTGCTGTCCCTGGGAGAAGCAGGGACATTTTTAAACGTGTTCTCTTGCACTGCTCAGTTTAATATGTGAGAATAGATTTCATGTTCCTCCATACGTCATCCCCTTTTTCATTCAAACATATCCAGGAGAAAAACATTTGTCACATGTCAGAGTCTCTAGAATTTCGCCATGTTTATAACAACTCAGTGGGAAAGCCTCATTTTGACAGTGTTTCAATATATCCATAGCTTCCATACTGACCATTCTTGTTTTGAGGTACAATGCACCTTCATCACTTTATTCACATCTTCAAAATAGTCTTCATTTTATATTTTAGTATTAAAAGATCAACCAGCGAAGAGCCCCAGAGTATAAAGAGAGAGAGACAATGCCGAACTTTCATAACTGTCAATGGTAATGTTAAACATCACATGTCCAGGATATAAACTTTCAATTTCAGCAAAGACTAAGATACCATTTCTGTTTTATGCCTGAGGAAAAGAGAGCTGCCTGAAGTATACCTGATCCTGCCCTGGATCAGCTGAAACCACCTTTCGCAAAGACACATGAGCAAAAATGAAATGCTTATTGTATAAGCTACAAATATTGCAATGGCTTGTTACACAGCATAATTGAGCTGACTGATCCTGGAATAGCATGGCCAAACTCTAAAAGTGGACATTGAGGCATATTCATGAGTTGATAAAACCTCCAGTATGTTTAGTGTAAGGTACCTTGAAAGAAGCCTAGGAAAGGCTGAGCAAGAGAGAACGGGCATGAGCGATGGCACATAACCTTGCTTATAAACGTAAAGGACAAATTCCAAATACCAAGGATGCAGCCAACCTCCCTGTTCACTATTTCATCCATAGATAACACACAGGAAAAGAAGGACATATTTATTATTCTTGGTAGGTTCCTTTGCGCCCCTCCTTTGTTGATAAATTGGAAGAAGAATGTTAAAAAAAGGTACATAAGAGCCAGGTTCACATGGACTTCTTTCTGAAAGGCCTGACTTCTTTGGGGAAGCACCAAACAGCAAATTTGTTACAATAAGCAAATTAAATTCATTCCAGAGAATGTAGCCTATATACGCATCAATAACAGGCTTATTAAAAATAAACAGCAGAATTAGGCACCAGCCCATACAACTGTAGACATTTCTGTTCACCTTCAGCTTTCTGAATTGGAGAATCCCACCAGGACATAATCACCAGCACATCAACATCAAAACAAAATCCTGACTTTCTCTGCTACTGTCTTTCTTACGTCCTTTTCAATGCACTTCATTATTTTTCTGCCCCCCCTTACTTTCTAAGTTCACTAATTTGCAGGCAGTACACATGTCAGGGTCTTTTGGGGAGAGAAAAGCTATGGCTGAAATCATCAACAAATATGGCTAATTTCTGTAAATGAACTCCTCACTGCAAAGCCCAGATTCCTGCAGACCCATAAACACAGAGAACAAACCAGTGGGAAGGTAGGGTGGAGGGGGGGGGCGGAGATTGGGCACAATGGGTGAAGGGAAGTAGAAGATACAGGCTTCCATTTACATTTACAGAATGAATAAGTTATGGGAATAAAAGACATAGCGTAGTGAATATCGTCTACGGTATTATGATAGCAGTGCCTGGGGACAGATGGTACCTACGCTTGTGGTGAGCACAGCAAAACACAGAGATCTGTGGAATCACTACCTGAAACTAATGCAACATTGTGTATAGATCGAGTATACTCAAATCAAAACAAAACGAAACAAAAACCAGACTTCTGTTGCACAAAAGACAATAATACTTCAAGTAAATACAAAGCAATATCTTTGTGGGGACTGTGGTGAAGAGGATGGAGCACCAGAAAATAACGAGTCTGTGCCTCTCATATTTGAAAACTTGATGATTCCATCCCCCGGAACTCAGTTCCTCATGTCTTGCTAGTGGATGACCCTTGATGATGTCACACGCCCCTTCCAATTCACAAAGTTTGAGTATTCTTGTATAAACTGAGGAAACACCTCAATGCACCAAAGTTGTCCTTGGTCTATGCCCCAGTTTTCAGTTGGATACATATGTTTCTCAGTCTAACCTTCCTTGTTTCTCACTAATATAAGCGTCTGCCTGAATAGAACGGACCCAATTTCAGACAGCGTGAATGGTGGGGGGGGGGGGGGAATGTCAAAATATGCTGTTTGCATAACGAGCAGTGAGGCTTAATAAAATGCACCCCCTGAATTT
Organism: Ursus americanus; assembly: GCF_024610735.1. Classification (NCBI taxonomy): domain Eukaryota; kingdom Metazoa; phylum Chordata; class Mammalia; order Carnivora; family Ursidae; genus Ursus; species Ursus americanus. The sequence goes on along the minus strand of NC_142150.1, from coordinate 32,765,052 downwards.
ATATCCAACTATTAAGCTATGTGGTACTTTTTTTTTTTCTTGTAAGATGTGATTTATTTATTTTAGAGAGAGAAAGAGAGAACAGGAGCATGGGGAGGGAGAAAGGGAGAGGAAGAGGGACAAGCAGACTCCCACTAAGTGGGGAGTAGGTCACAGGCTCAATACCAGGACCTTGAGATCAGGACCTGAACCAAAGTCAGATGCTTAATCCATGAACCAATGAGCCACCCTTAGCTGTGTGGCTCCTTAAAGACAGGATCCTTTACAGAATGAGAGATTCTTCACTTTGCACATTTACAAAAAGCATCAATTTGTATGCTCATGAGGGATTTTCAACAAGGTTATAAATATGCCATGGAATTACATTTAAAGGATTGAAAATGATGTTCATTATCTAATTTGAAACTTATAATTTCTGGAATACACCATCAACAGGGTACTAAGAATGAACTATAAGAACATCCATAAGGAAGTGTGAATAGTGTAATTACATTGCATTACATTATTTTAGAAGCATTGTTTATGTAAAAAGAGTTAAAATATACAACACTTGCAAATTTTTAGGCATTGCTTCCTTGTTTTATTGCACCTCTGTGAGAGGTGTCTTAATCAAGAGTCTGTTTCCTAAAGCAGGGCAGAACAGTCAAACCATGTAATCCTTACAGTGTGTCCTGATAAAAGTGCTGTAATGTACACTATGTCTAAGATCATGAAGGACAGAATGTTCCAGAATACCAAACATAATTTCCACAATGTCAAAGCTGGATGGGACCTGGAGGTCATGTGATTTGTTCCCCTTCTACAGAGCCAGAAAACTAAAGTAACAGAAAGAGGGTAGCTGAGGGGCCTTCTCTCTTCGAGTCTCACAACTTTTGATGACAGCACACCACCTCTCTGTACTTGCTGTACTTGTTGACATTAGGATTCTGTGGATTGAAGGAGATCCAACCAAGGGTTTGAACTCAAGACTTCATTTTCCTTCAGACCGTGTGTCCCGGCACCACATTTTCCTCATGGCATTCTTCATGTCTGTGTTTCTCAGTGTGTAGATGAGAGGGTTGAACATGGGGGCAATCATGGTGTAAAATAGGGCAAAAACTTTGTCATTACTGATGGAATCAGCCGTGGGGACATACGTGAAGATGAGGGGCAGGAAGAACATGAACACGACAGTGATGTGTGAGCCGCAGGTGGAGAGGGCTTTGCGGCAGCCCTGAGACGACCGGGTCTTCAGGGTGGACAGGATGATGATATAAGAAATTACCAAGGCAACAAAGGTCAAAATGGACAGCACTCCAGTGGTGGTAATAATCACAATAACCAACAAGCTAGTGTCCATGCAGGCCAGCTTCAGCAAGGGGAAAATGTCACAGAAATAGTGGTCTATCTGATTTGGGCCACAGAAGGGAAGTTCAATGATAATCAATACCTGAAGAAATGAATGGATAAATGCTCCGAGAATCGAGGCCATCAGAAGGACACAGCACACCGGTCTGTTCATGATGACCATATAGTGAAGGGGTCTGCAGATGGCTGCGTAACGGTCATAGGCCATGGACACCAAGATGAAGATCTCAGTGGCACCAAAGAAGTGGGCAAAGAACATCTGGGCTATGCAGCTGTTGTAGGAGATGGTCTTCTGCTGGGCCAGTAGGTCTGTGATCAGTTTGGGGGCCACCGTAGAAGTGAAGCAGACATCCATGAAAGACAGGTAGCTCAGGAAAAAGTACATGGGGTGTTCACGGAGACGGCTTCCCCTGATGGTGAAGAGAATGAGAAAGTTTCCGAAGAGAATCGCAATGTAGCAAAGTGAGAACACCACAAAGCAGGCAACCTTTTTATCCTCATCACTAAAGAGTCCCAGGAGGATAAACTCTGTGATGTTTTCATGTCCCATTGCTTCTGTGGATTTGATCATGTAGGGGAGAAAGTTAATGGACTGGAAACACTCAACTTTTAAAACTATTGATTTATTTTAAAAGTCATTCATTTATTCAATAACACATATTGATTGTTAATTATGATACAATCACCATAATTAGTGCTAAGGGTACAGACGGCAGTGTACAAAATACATACATTGTCTACCCACAAGTAGATACAGTTCATTAGAGTAGACATATAATAACAATAATAGCACAAATAATTAATTGAAAATATCACAAATCCCAAAGTTTCACACTTACTATGAACAACAGGATGACTAATTTAGAAGACGAAATGTTCTTTTTTAGGTGAATTTTGAGATGCAATTACAGTAGTATACCTTATGAGTGATTTTAGAATCCCTGGTTTGCACAAACAGCAATGAGGTTATCTGTTCTTCAAGGGCAGTGTTATCATTCACTGTCCTTCCCAGTGACTAAATCTGTGCTGAATCCTGAAAGTTCAGTAACGTCTTTAGACATCAGTGAGCTCATAACTTTAAATATTAGCTCTCTAGGTGACAATTTCAGAAAGTGTTTTCAGCACCTTTCCATGAACATTGAGCAATGATCAGATCTTAGGGAAAATGGGTTGCTCTACTGTATGGGATTGGAGTACATTTGTGGCTTCCTGTAATTGAATGCGTTTCCGAGTTCACGTTCCAGTCTAACCCAGGAGTTTTCTGGCACTTCCCAGTAGGACAGCATCCTTGGAGGGGCAAATTGCCTCCAGAGATTCTTTTTCACTAGATCTGTTTAACCACCTGGTATTTCTTTGAGTTGAGCCACTTTCTTTCCCTAGCAGGCTCACTACAGGCTCATGGGTCCCAGTCCTGAAATATTTTAATTAAAAAGGATGTATTGCTTTGGTGCAAAACATTAAACTATATCTCTTACTTCATTTTGGCAAAAAATGCATCACAAAACTGCTAAACTCAGTGCCCAGTTGTACAAACATATACTGTACACACTGATAAAATGTGTCAGCTTATTTTGAAGGATTATAACAGCAACTGAACAATGCTTTTTACTTTTACTCTTATAATGTGAGTTCCTATGAGATTATTGTAGAAAAATGCACATTGGGCATACAAAGAGATTTTTAATAGGATTGTAGGGAGTTTTTGGGTTGAATTCCATCCATGAACCCCAAATTAACATCTTGTGGCCTAATTTCTTGCAAAAATCTCTGGAAATAGTACTGTCACACAAGCAAAATCATAGTAATGATTCTGGGCTATGGTGTCATTTGTTTAAAATAAATGGTTCAAGATTATTTTATCTACGAGTTATCTATTTGTCCTTAAAAATAGAATTTCCTCATTGAATATAGAATTGTATTAAAAGATATGAAAAGATTGTATCAAGTTAAAAGATTATACCATGCTTATGGTTAAGGAGGATCAATAGATAAGAAAGATGTTAATTATTAAAACCCAAATTAATCAATACATTCAATAATTAAAACAAAAATTCTGACAAACTTTTTCATGGAAAGCTGATTTCAAAATTCAGAAAGAATTAAAATGCAGAGTAGTTAAGCTAACTTTTTCAAAGGAAGAACAAAGAGAATAGATGTATCTTCCAGAATTCAAGTATAGTACAAAGCTATGGCAATTAAAAAGTTGTAGGTAGGGGTTATCTCGGTGGCTCAGTAGGTTAAGCATCCGACTCTTGGTTTTGGCTCATGTCATGATCTCAGGATTGCGAGATCAAGCCCAGTGTTGGGCTCCGTGCTCAGCGCGGACTCGTCTTGAGATTCTTTCTCCCTCTCTCTCAGCCCCTCTTGTTCTTGCTCTCGCTCTTTCTCTCTCTCTCAAAAACAAATCTTTATAAACAAAGTCGTAGGTAAAGACAGATTGCTGGATTTGAAGACACTCAAAAAATACAGACACATATATTGGAATTTATTCCATATTTAAGTTCAAATTTCATTATTGATATGAACTCCAGTTAATTAAATTGATGTGAATTTTAATAACTGATGTTAAGACTTTGAATCTCTTGCTGAAAACAATATACCTTACAAGGCCCCCAAAATTATAATCCAGATGGGAGAAGGATAGAAATGTATTGAACAAAAGCAAAAAAAAAAAAAAAAAAAAAAAAGTTTTGAGACATAATTAGAATGGGTTTCTATCTTAAGTAGGAACATTTTTTAAACAAAATACAAAAACCAAATTCATAAAAAAATATAAAATCTATTTTAAAACTTCCTATATGACAAAATTTCATATAAACCAAATGTTTTTAGAAGTACCAAATGGGAGTAAATATTTATAAATACTATGAATCAATCGCATAAATGTAAATAGCCCAATTTTCTAAAAAAAGTGAAATATTTGACAGGGCAATACACAGAAAGGAAATCACAACTGTCAAAAACTGTACATCGAAATATTCAAGCTCATTAGAATCAGGGAAATGCAGATTCAACAAGAATGAGATACTATATTTGCACCTATCAACTTCATAAAAATAAAATTTAAAAGGCTGTCCGTTAAAATTTTGATGAGTGACCCAGCAAAACTACCCTAGAAAGCATACAAAAGGATATTCCTCACAAACTCATTCAAATTTGGAAATTAGAAGTGATCTAAAACTTGACACTAACATAATGTAATAAAAAAACATTAAAAATAAATAAATAAATAAATAAATAAATAAATAAATAAATAAATAAATAAGAAATAAGAATTAGACCATAATTTATGGTCTATCTTATATTAAAGAATTCCAGATTTTATCAAGACTTTACTGTCTGTATAACACACAATGAAGAAAAGATGAGTTGGTTTCATTGAATCAAATGGAGAAATAAATAAGCTGATGAAAGGTCAATAGTACCTTCCATTAAATTTCATACTAAAATTAAAAAAAATAAAATAAAAAATAAAACTTGACAATAGAATGGAAATAAGGTGTGGTATGTTCTCATTACGGAAAACTAGACAAATTTAAATGTTCAAGCCCTACGAGACATCTACCATGATAGAAATCACTAAGACATACTTTGTGTGAAAAACATGATAAAGTTCATAATAATAATCACAGTATGATAACGTGCATGTTAAAAAAAAATTACAGCCACAAAATACCATGTAATTTCTGTGAGAAGTTCTTTGTTTATAAATTAATATAAAAAAGTGTGGAAGAAAGATTTACTTCTCAGAAATAAAGGAGGTGATGGCCAAAGGAAATTTTGGTGTTATACAATGTTATACAATGTTATACAATGTTTTAATTTCTTTATTAAAGTGATTGTATTTCATTATTACTTTTGTAATTAAAGTTAATTTTAAAACTCGTCATTTTATAGTTTTGGTTTCAGAAGACAATACATAAGAAATGAAATGAAGCAGAATAAAGAGTGAACTTTTCCTGGACTTCAGTAAACTTAAATAGCTGTTTATCACTAATTAGTAAAGCAGTGATAATAGTACCTATCACACAAGATTCTTGTGGGAATCGAATTAAAATAGTCATATAAAATATTTAGCTAAGGATATGTGCATATATTACATTCTTAGAATTAACTAACTATGAACTCTTATTATTAGTTTAAAAATGACTTATATTCTATAAATGCTTCATAGCTCAGAGGACAAAGGGAGCTCTGGGAATAAATTTTCTCAATGAGTTTAACATGCCATTGAATACAGATTTCTACAGAAGTTAGAAAAGTATTCTGACAACTAACCACTACTGAAAATCCCAAACCAATGACCAAGACTTGGGGTAGGTCACAGGATTTCCCATTTCACAGACGGAAGAACTGAAATCAAAGTAAAAATTTATTCATGAAGACCTTCAATACCCTGCAAAAGATATTCTCTCTCTTATTATTTAGAATAAGTGAGTCAAACACTTCAGGAAAATAATTATTTTATCCTTCTATCTTACTTAGGTCATTTTCTAGTTCCCTGCAGGTTTTTTAAAATTTTAATATACATCTGATCTATCTTTGTTAAAGAAATAGTCATCAATTATACAATTTGAACTTCTCTAACTGTGGTCACTGAAATTTTCTTCCATACTGGCTCCATTCATGTCAAATATCAGGGGTTCTTGCTCAGTATGACAGACCTACGGCACAGTGAGGCAAGAAATGGAGGGTCTTGTCCTGATCTGCCACTCTCTGATTATGGGATTTAGGAAGAAGTTCCTCAAATTCTTTGGGTATCTATTTTGTCTTAAGAAAGTAAGGAATTGTGGTTTTCATGGATCCTTCCAGCTGCAAAGAACTATTTTTTTTAATCAAGTGATTTACCAACTCATTTATCAGTTTATCAAAATTATCAATTAATTTTCCATCATTTTCTTACTAACTTTATTCTCTTTATTGCTGATCTTACTCAATTGTTTATTTTTGTCCAAACTTTTATTGTTTTTTTATCATTGCTTTTCCATCCAAAGACGAGTACACAGCGTTCCACAATTTCTCTTAGCCTCCTGACCTGGCAGCTAAGCAGTCCCAAGTTTGAAACCAGGATTTCAAAACAGCATTCCCGTTTTTCACTTTTTATTACAACAGACCTTTTAAAGATGTTTTGTGAACTATTAAAATGGCAAATTGTTACATGAGTTAGAGGCCTAAAAAGTTATAAAAGAAATCATTACCAAGAAGATTTATTTCTAGAATATGATTCATGCAAAAAAAGAATTACCTTAGAAAGCAAGTGAATAAGGGCAGATGATTCTACAGCTACTCAAAGAGGTGACATAGGCTCAGGCATGAAAAAATAGAAAAGGTGAGAATAAAGAAAAGATGGAAAAGGAAAAAAAAATACATATAAGAACTCACATATTCAGTGTCAGCCAATTCCAATTAATATTTAGAGAGGTACCCCTGTCTTCTTGAACTCATGGCAACAAATGAAAAAAACATCTTCAAAATCAAAAGGTAGATCTAGATCTCTTACGACAAAAAAAGTAATGAAAAGAGTCTCATACTTTGTAGGTAGTTTTCAAATTCTATTTAAATGTAATGAATTCTACTCCTGAAACTATTACACTATATGTTAACTAACTGGTATATAAATAAAAACTTGAAACTACAAAAAAATAAAAAAATAATGTAAGTATATCTTAAAAACTAACTATGAATACTCAGAACAGGAATGAGAAGTATATCATAAAACTGGAAGGAAAATCTCAACTGCATCTGGGCCTTTCTCTCTTGTCTTTTTTCCCTTTGGTGCAATAAGGAGTTCAAGGTCTACTTCCCTAAATGCACCGGGTTGGGGACTCTTGGAGAAGCTGCAGGGGAACAGGCAAGGAGAGTATTTAAAGGCACTAGATGCACGTGGGTGCAGTGTCAATGGCAATCCCAGCGGGAATTCTTGGACAACACTGGTAAAAATAAACTCTGGTGATTTTAATTTGCTATTGCTTTGGTTTTTCAAATGTGCTTTTTAAAATAGATTTTTTTTTTTAAAGATTGCTTCAAATATATGATGTTAAGCATCAAATGTAGGTTGTATGGCCAGTGATCAAAAGTTTTTAAAGTGGTTTTATTCCTTTCTACACAAGGAATAAACTCAAATGTATCCATTATATTCATTAAGGGTCTTCCACTGCTTTTATTATCGAGAATAATTATTTATTAATATTGAATGTATTCAACTTTTTCTTAAAATAATTAAGGTCAAACTTAAATGGCCCCATTCCCACAAAGCTTATCCTCATTATAACCCCTTTCTGAAACCTAATTCCATGCCCCAAGTCATCCCATTACACTCCCAATACCTAATTTCACCAGGTCATTTGATTCCCCTTTATAGGTAGTTGAAGGTTTTCACATTTTGTTTGGGGGGCTTTGTGTGTACTCTTTAAATATTGGTGTTTTTCTCTCATCTCCTCAATAAACTATTAACTCAATGAAAATAGGGTCTATTCTTTCTCAGACTGTATTTAATAATTTAAATTTTGATGATGGCAAGTGTAATAGCAGTAACTGAAAACTCATTACAATGTGCTAGTAATTATGCTAAGGATGTTAAAAGGATTTTTAAAATTTAATGCACATAAAGAACCTATGAGATGATATTAATATTCCCCAGAGGCACAAAGAGATCATTGACAAGACTAGGCAGCTAGTAACTAGTATAGTAGAGTTTCATTTTGCTAAGATGCTTTACTGACCCTACAATGACTGTGACCAGCAATGCCACACACAACACAGAGTAAGCACTTAATAAGTGTATCTGAATTTTTATTAAAATAATAAAATAATGTACATATTTAAAAATTACACTGAGATTTTGAATTGTGTACTTAGGATACATACTTTTACTTTCCAACTTATACAGTCCACTGTTAGTAGAACAAAATAAATAAGATAATTTTTATAGTTTTGATTATTTGATGATGGCAAAGTAACATAAAATTTAAAGGACATATTTTTCATGTTTTATTGAAATACACTTATAATTCTGTTTCACTGCCTAACCAATTGAATTTTTGTGCTTTTGATGTCAGAAACACTGCGAGGAGGACTGATTATTTCCCTGTGTGCGCACACGTGTGTGCATGTGAAAGGACACAGGAAGATGGCTGAAGGACACACCATGGCCACAGCATCAAACCTAATTAGATCTGCATCTTCAGGATTGAGAATAAGAGACAATTTTATGTGTGCTGCATTTGCCAGATGTCCAGGACGATCAGAAGGGTTGAAGCCAGAGGGTCTGAGTTTGAATTCCAGGTATACCTTTCACGGGCTATGTGACTTTGGGTTAGACACTTATCTCACTGGAATTTAGATTCTTCCCCTATAGTACAATTATTTTATCATACATCAGTAATACATAGTCACTATTATTATTATAATTAGTAATATTGCTATTATTCACTATTATTATTAGAAATTTTCTGACACAATTTACAAAGAAACGGCAATATCTCCAGGACAAAGCATTCAGATCACAATCTTTAGACTGAAGTCATTGATACTCAAGGACAAAGTAAAACAACAGCTCACAGCACAAAACTCTGTGACACTGAAATATAAGTTCCACACTCTGGGCCGTCATCCATGGCATTGACGTGTTCATGCACGTAGACCACTTGTTACAGCTGAACTGATTGTGTGAGAGACTTGATGAAGATCATATATTTAGTGGGATTCAGGGATTAAGTTAATATACAATGTTACTTATATTTCCTCCAAGACTCGATTCACGCCTAAGGGAATGTCCTATTTTCCACCCACATGCATAACATGTGGAAGAGGAGGCAAAAGGGGCATAGTTCACAGAGATAGCACTGTCCTCATTTTAGAAATACTGAGTTGTGCATTCTCCGGTTTTTGACTTAAAGCTATGATTTTTCAAAACTCCTTTTACACTGTGGTAGACACAGTTCCAAAATGTCCCTCAGGATTTCCTGCCCTAGCCCGGGGACTGGAGATATGATAATATAGCACATGTTAACCATTACATGTAGAATTACATGTATAAAGGGATTTCAACAATGTAATTAAGGTTACTGGTATGTTGACTTTGATTTATATGTTTCAATCCTATCTAATCCCACAAGCTCTTTAAAAGAAGAGAATGTTTACTGACTGGTAACAGAAGAGTAAGTAGGAGACATTCAAGGTACAACTAGAATAAAACGCACCATCCCTGGCTTTGAAAACAGAGGGGCCACATGCAAAGCCCTCTGGGAGCTGAGAGCCGATCCTCTTCCCCCCTTCCCTCTCACTTCCAGCTAGGAAATTTCTGGAGACAAGAGACCCTGTCCTGAAGCTCCATTTTCCTTTCTAATGAATGAACTCTTGACCTGACCAGAGCACTAAACGTTTTTACAAGCAATTGCTCATAAAATCCAACAAAACAACTGTTGTTAGGACCATAAAACTCTTGATAACTTTATGAGGACTAAAAAGTTGACTACTGCATACCAGGAATAGTGTTGTTTGACAGCTTCAGTAGAATAATCAATTAGATAGTAATTAAAGGCAGGGTGCCTGGGTGGCTCTGTGGGTTAGGGTCAGACTCTTGATTTCAGCTTGGGTCATGATCTCAGGGTTGTGAGATCCAGCCCTGTGTTGGGTGTGGAGCCTGTTCGGGACTCTCTCTCTCCCCCTTTCTCTGACCCTCCCTACCCCTCTGTACTCTCAAAGGAAAAAAAAAAAACAAAAAACAAAAAAAAACAGAGAGAGAGAGAGAGAAAGAAAGATAGTAAAAAAGAAAAAGATAGTAATCAAAAGCAGCTCCATCTGTCACTACCAAATGAAGTGTTTTGTTTTATTTGTTTTTTTCTCTTCTTCTTTATCTAAATCATGTGATTACTCCTTTCTTTTTCTTAAAAGCCTCTTGCTTACCCAACTTGAGCAGGACACTTTTCCTGGTTCCACCAAAATCTGTGCTCCCCAAATGGCAATTCTGAGACCCCAAATAGTGGCCTGTGTTCTTTTTCCATTTCTCCTCCTTTTCTCAGTTGATTCAATGAGGGGACTTTGAAAAAACAAGGTCTATTACTCGCAAGTCACAGAGGGTACATCACAGGCCTGGGGCCACAGTTTGGTCACAGGTACACAGTAACAGGGAGAGACAGAAAGAGCTCGCCAATCAGAGGTTCTGTCTTTATTGGGGTTAAGAGAAGGGTACCAAGGATTTGGGGGTTCACTATTGATGAATTTAAAATACAAAATACAGGAAGAAAAACACAGAGTCACTCAAATGGTCAGTTAGGGGTCCCCCAGGGCTTTCCAAAAGGGGGACTTTACTGGTGGGGCAGCCTGGCCCCTAGCCTAGTTGTGTAGTTGGCATTGTATTCATTGCATAGGAGATGTCTTTGAAATTGATGACCCAGCCATCAAAGCTTAATGTTAGTACTTTAAATTATAATTTAAAAAAGCCAGGACTCATAGGTTGTCTCACTTGGTAAAGTGTCTTCCTTTGGCTCAGGTCATGTGGGATCAGTCCTGTAGCAGGATCCTTGCTCAGTAGGGAAGCTGCTTCTCCCTCTGCCTGCCACTCCCCTGCTTGTGCTCTCCCTCTCTCAAATAAAAAAAAAAAAAAAAAAAAAGCCAATTGTCAGGTGATGTAGGAAAGGCATTAGGGTTTGAAGCTGTTGGCCAAGAAAGAATTCTTGAGACATCTTTTGTGCAAAAAGATGATTTTATTAAAGCACAAGGACAGTACCTGTGGGCAGAAATAGCTGCCCTGGGGTCATGAGGAGTGATCCATTATATAGTTTCAAGTTGGGAGGGGGTTAGGGATAGCACAAATCTCTAAGGAATTTTGGAAGCAAGGTTTTCAGTATCTTGAGGGGGCTAACTATTGTTGGGAAAATGTCATTTATTACCGTCTAATAAAACCTTAGTCATGGGACCCTTCAATATATATCGGTGGGCCATATGATTAGGGGATTTAGAGATAAAGGAAGTTTCCAAAGGAATTTTTATATGTTAAAGTAGACTTACAGGATCCTGGGTGGGGGGTGAGGGGGGTTCTGATTAGGATTACCTTTTGTTCTAGCAAAGTTTTAACATGGAGGCAGTTGAGTCCCTAGAGGAATGTCACTCTGCCTGTTTCAAGGACTTGTCAATGGGCTGTAGGGAGTAAGAAAATTTAATAATTCTTCTGCCTTTGTTTCCCACATCATCAGGCACTTGCACTATGCCTAAATAGGGTCACATTCTGAAGTACTGGGGATTAAGACTGCAACATATTCTTTTCTTGGGGGACATAATTCAACACCTAACATCAAATTTCAAGCCATAGGTAAGTGCTTCATGTCAAAAGATTCTATGTTTAGACATACACATTTTTTTAACTATAAAGGTTTTTTTTTAATTATTATGTGCAACAGTAGGCATAATTATTTAGGGTCAGTAATTTTTATTTAAGGAATCTATAATTATTGTTTTTCACTCCCAACCAAGGTTGCCTTAGTTCCTCCAAATTTTGAATCAAAATAAATCTTCAAGATAGCCCTTTTAAAAAGAAGTAGATGTTCTTTTTTTTTAATTGAAATATCTTGTGTAAATTTATGGTGTACAACATGCTGATTTGCTATATTAATATATTGTAGTATGATTGCTATTAAAAAAAAAATAAGCACTTGTAAGCTGTATTGAGAACAGTGTAGTATCAGTAAACAGATTATACCATTCTGCAATGTACCTGGAGAAGTATTTAAGAGCACTTGTAATAAAGATGTTTTTAACAATGCTAAAAAGCATGAAAATAAAAATAATACATACATACACACACACATACACACCCTATGTTTAATCCTCAGTTTTCATATCAAGCTGTGATTCTTTCAGTTGGGCTTATTTATCCAAATATTTTATGTGAATACAGACACACTGATGACTTTCTGATGGGATACTTTTCTACCTAGAAACTTTGGGATCTAATTTCTTCAAGCAATTTGCTTTAGGGTCCTCCGAGTATGAATTGAGTTTAAATCATATTCACCCCTATACTAGCACATCCAAGAATAATACAGACTTTGAGGATATGCCCATACCTAAGATTAAAAAAAAAAAAAAAGGACTATCGGGTCTTTCGTACTTTTGGCAGCTCTCTCTTACAGTTCTTTCCACAGACCTAACAAATAGTTCTGTGAGTAAAGCAAACAACATATTCGATGAGGCATCTCCAATGATGTCAGTCTGCAGAACAAGCCGATCAGGATAGACCTCAACTCCAAACTTCTATTTTGTCACACTGTGAAAACACCCCCATCATTAAGTGCTCCCCTAGGTTACACTTGTACATAATGGCCATAGAATCCTTCAATTCTCTCATGTATGACATATTGTCTTAGAGCAAACCTGGACTCTCTTGCTTGGTCTTCCCTGTAACTTGAACCTAGTTAGATGTTTGGAAGCAATTAAGGGTATGAGAGGAATCTCAGGAGAAAACCAAATACCACTGTCTGACAACTTGCTCAAATGAGGTAATCACAAGTGTCTAGGCAAGGGAAGACTGTTGCTGCCCTCTTTCAAGAGAGAGGGAGCTACTTATGACAACCAAGAGGATGCAAGATCATCTGAGTTCATAGCTCTCCCTCTTCCCCACACAAATGTGTCTACTTTAGATGTCAGAGTCCTACTCTTTCCCTATCAAAACACTGACTTCGAAAAAAGAAAAATCCTGGTGAGGTTGCACATTCCATCACCTTTGCCGTTCCACTGTCTTTATCACAAAATTCTGAACCAGAGTTAGATCGTGATCTCCGTTGGCAAGAGACATGGTAACAACAGCCATGGGAACTCCATATCAGAAGCATGTCCAGAAGACGTTTTGAATAGAGTGTCTCTGGGGCAGTACCTAAATTAAATCCAACGTACTCCCCTTTTCATATATGCCTTGTCTTGAAATAGAAGAGGACTTCAACTAAAACTCTGCCAACTAAGATCTACTAAAGTGTGACCCTTGCAAGAGGAAAATCAGCAGCTATGATCAATGATAAACTGCTTGAGATGGATAAATTCTGAATCTGAAAAAAAAAATGATGTATATATGTCATTAATGTTCATTGTGGAATTCACAGGATTCCATTCCCACACAGAGAAAGAGATGATTTTTTTTTTCAAGCTAAGAAGTTCTTTTATTCCTCTCTCTCTTTTTTTTTTTAAATTTTATTTTAAGTAGGCTCCACACCCAATAACGGGTTTAAATTCAGGAGCCTGAGATCAAGAGTCACATTCTCTACTGACTGAGTCAGCCAGGCGCCCCTCAGGCTAAGAAGTTCTAATATGCTGGGTACAATAAAGTTAATACAAACAGTAATTTTAATATAATTTAGTAATTTATAAATAAAAATATGTTCAAAATTAAAAAAATACTTATCTTAAATTTTCTATATGGATAAAAATAAACATAAGAAAACAGGTTGAAATCAGAAAGATTCTTAGTGATCATGTAACTCAATACTGCAATGTTGATGGATGGTGACAAAAGGTGCTATCCCTCTCCACTGCATAATACAGTTTTTATCCAAATATCTCAGTCTCTCCTAAATTACCCTCTTTTGTAGATTATATTAAAATTCACTAAGATAATTCATATCTGTGATGTAACTATTTCTGTTTCAAAGCCTGAAAGTACTCCTCTGAGTTTTAACGTTCCTTATCACTTATCACATTCAAATTTCCTGTTTCAACCCTTGGCTGCTTGTATGGTTAGCTTGTACCCCTCGTGAATATATCTACTAATTTGGGTCTTCTATGTTACAATCATAATAACTCATATTATTATTATAAATTGTATGACCCAAGAAAAACTTAACGCTTCCTCCAAATTAGAAATGATCATTTTAGAAGCAAAAAGTAGTTTTTAACAAAAGAATAATATGAGCACAACCCCAACTATCAGAACCTTCCTAAGGTAAAAAGATTCCTTCGGAAAGGTGAATATTCACACTATGTTCTGCCACTGTTCTAGAAGGATCTAAATAAATATGAGAAGAATTTGAAGGATAACCCCAAGAAATAGAAAGGAGATTACCTAACTTAGGAATTGTCTCTTAAAATGTGAAGATTTTAGAGTTAGTTGAATCTGGTGCTTTCTCCTCAGTCAACCGAGAAGAACAACCAAGTTGAAGGTCCATGATCAGACATGATGTGACTGAAGTGTCTAAAACAAAGGAAGTTATTTGAAGGAGGAAAAGTCTGCCAGGCTGTGAATGTAAGCATATAAATGCATACCTATAAACACAGAGCAACAGAAGTCAACATGAAGAAGGGCAGGGAAAACACTGGATCAAAACCACGGTAGTAGTAGGGAGGCAAGAGGGGCAGAGACACAGCAGTGAACATACATCTAAGGCATGTGTCTTGACATGGCTGTTTGTACCTGGTGTTGTCACTTCCTATACATGAAACTGGCTCAACACTAACCAGTGTACATGTCCATTCTTGAAGGAATGAATTCTTATGCCCCCTGATTATGTTAACAGCACAGTAAAAGGTAACATTCTCAATAGAATTCTAGACAAATCCAAACTATAAAGAAACATTCGAAACACCCATTCATCTTTTGTCATCTGAGATCAACTTCCTTCTCCATAATTTCCTCATGGCAGTTTTCACCTCTGCATTCCTCAGTGTGTAAATCAGAGGATTGATCAAAGGTGTTCCAAGTGTATAAAACACAGCTATCATCTTATCCATGGGGAAGGTGGTTGCAGGGCGTGTGTATATAAATATGCAAGGACCAAAGAACAAGATGACCACAATGATGTGGGAGATGCAGGTGGAGAGGGCTTTTCTCCTCCCTTCAGCACTGTGGTTTCTCAGAGAATACAAGATGATAACATAGGAGCATATCAGCACAACAAAACTCACTGTACAAATGGCCCCACTATTGGACACCAACAGGAGATTGATCACATAGATGTCTGCACAGGCAAGTTTCAACAAGGGCTGCAAGTCACAAAAATAGTGATCAATCACATTGGGACCACAGAAGGGTAAACTCAAGGCAAGAAAAATCTGAGCTAAAGAGTGCACACAGGACCCCAACCAGGCCATAGCCACCAGCACAGCACAGACCCGTCGACTCATGATGGTTGTGTAGTGCAGGGGCTTACAGATGGCCACATAGCGGTCAGCAGCCATGAGGATAAGGATGAAGATCCCCAGGCAGCCAAAGAAATGTAGTGAAAAGACTTGTATCATGCACTCACTAAAAGAGATAGTGGTCTTCTTCAAAAGGGCATCCACAATCATTCTAGGGGCTATGGAAGTACAGAAGCAGGTGTCCGATAAGGATAGGTGGAAAAGGAAGAAGTACATTGGACTCCCGAGTGTCTGGCTGGTCTTGATTGTAGTAATAATCAGAAAGTTAGCCAGCAATGTGGCCAAATAAAAAAGCAAGAAAGTGACAAACACTATTTTCTTTCTAACAGGATCCTGGGTCAACCCAAGCAGAATGAACTCAGTCACATTATTATTTAGCTTCATGATTTCATGAATGAGGAGAAGCCTGAGTGTGAAATTGTTGATCTGCAAAAAATAAAGGAATTAATTCATGGTGTGATGTGTGATTTTATGGAATATTTTAAGAAAAACAAATATTCCTCATCCTAAACATTTTAGGGGTTTCCTACAAGTCATTTCCACATTTTGTTCCACCATTTGTAATGACCACTTCATAGGGTCATTATGAGTCCCAACAACCTTGAGAGGGTTCTATCTTCCTGGAGCAGTCTTCAAATAAAATCTGTAGCATTTAAATGATTCTGATTAATTTTGCCAATTCAATGAATACAAAGTTAAAAGATACAGCTCCATTTTAACATTAATGTCATTATATTTTCAGGTTTAATAAATCTTTGGGCCCATTTTTCATGGTGTATCACTTGGCATTTTGGGTATATCTGCCCTTGGAGGTTTATGATATAAATATAAAATCAAACCTCATTTTTACTCTATAAAGAATATCTTCTTTGTGCATATATTTACCACCATATATTTGTTTTACATATTTATAGAGAATTTTTGTATATTTTTATATTATATATATATAAGATACATATATTTTTATAAATATATAATATGCCCTCCTTCACTAAACATTTGCTCCCTGATATTACAGCTCGAAAAGAGAAACAGGAAATACTTATAGCTTCTAAATAATATGCTATTACCTTGAAACACATTTATGATATTTGTTATTTGACATACACTAATGCAGAAAAGGGAATGAATGCTCCTTGATAGTTGATAAGGAGGTCTTCAGTAATTACTTCGTGATAAAAGAAATTCTCACTCCTGTTCTCTTTGACATCCTTTATAGCTTTTCTTAAAACATTACGTATCATGTTTAAATTCAGTTTCATGAGTGCTTTCTTAAGCTTCTCTTTGGAATAAGAATCTTTGAAAACCATTTATTCTCAGGATTTTATTCTCCATAGTTCCAATCCCAATGCCTTGTACTATGTAGGCACTTAGTATTTTTTTAATTAAATTTTCTCAAGTACCTCTTCAAATATAATCTTTATCTGATGGTTTTAGTAATACTCTGGTTACAAAACACATTCACATCATTAATCCCCTGTGGCCCTCTATCTACTATGTATGGCAGACAGTCAAATATCCTCCCAATTTATAAATCCAGGAAGTAAGCTGACATCAATTTTAAACAATGTAGTAATCATGGAGTAGAAGGTGTTGTATTCTGAAGAACATCACACACCCATGTAAGAATATGGGACTCTGACACCCATAAAAATAATCATCTTAAACATTAGCATTTTTGCATGAATCTTTAACCCATAAAGAATGCAAGGAGGGCCTTGACAGTTTTCATATCTTCCTGCAACTGAAGCATGTTTTGGTCCATGTCTTTGTACATTTTTTCCAAAGACATGTTAACACCTTTCATCTGGTTCTCCAAGGAATATGACATAAAAATGAGTTGCAATGATGTGGAGACAAATAACACTAGTAAAATAGCGTGTCTTCTAATAAGTATTGTACTTACCTCGACTTTTTCAACAAGTTTAGCGAACTTTGGAATGGCTGTATTTGTCAGCAGAGTAATAAACAAACTACGTGTTGGATTTGGAGGTAGCAGAGAAGAGCTGAAAGAAAAGCACACAGGAAAAAAAAAAAACGTGGAGAATAGATGAGGGTGGAATATAGAGTGTCAGGTGGAACATTCTATCCTATAAATCTGTTTTACTGCAGCAGCCACAGGGAAAACCACTGTTTTCCTAAAGGGTTTCTTCAACTACCCAACCCTCCCTGATGCGGTTACACTAGACTTTTATCTTTGGGAGAATCCCTACACTCATTTCTATGCAAAATCCACCATCTGTGGCAGTTAACAGCCTGTCCCTAGATTCTTTATCCCCAAACTGAAGAAGGATTAAAAAAGAAATATTCACATATATATGGTGCATTACCTTTCATTTACATGATGTCGTGTTGCCTCCACATTGCCATGTTTCCTCTAAACGTTCCATGAGAAGTAGTTATTCAGCTCTCAGACTAAATCTCAGATACATGTCAACAGCAAATTAAATTCTTACGATATTATTTTGGAAACATGTAAAGAATAATAATTCCATATTCTGATGCACAACTTTCTATTTATTTTTTTAGATTTATTTATTTATTTTAGAGAGACAGAAAGCAGGAGGGGGAGGGGCAGAGGGAGAGAAATAGAGAATCTCAAACAAACTCCCCACTGAGTGTACATCTGAATGTGGCACTCAATCCCAGGACCCCAAGATCATGACCAGAGCTAAAATCAAGAGTCAGCTGCTCAACAGGCGGAGGCACGCAGGCACCCCACAACTTTCTATTTAAAACTGTCATTTGGAGATGGGAAAGCTGGCATTCTCCAGAAGCTGTCAAGGTCAGTGCCTCATTTGAACTTTTCTCTAATTTCTCACCGGACATAAGCTCTTCTAACTTTTAATATCCATACTGAGGACTTATGCTCCTCAGCTACCTTACGTGAAAAGCATGTGTGAATATTTCTACATTCTGCTTCCTCAAGAAACTATAATAAACCTTACACCATGAAATTCATCCTTCCATCCCCACACAACAATGGAAAGCCACACAAAGACTTTCACATACCTGGTACTCCTAAAATATTTGCTGAGTTCAAAAGATTATTTTCTACCAAAGTTTACATTTCATTTTATTTCTTTTCTATATTAACAGTAAATTTTTGCAAAAAATTATTGTTTTTTCTGTTCCCTTCTCAGAGGAAGTAGGAGCAATAGTCACAAGACATATGGAAATATATATTTTAAAATATGTTGGATTATTCTATAACGACGCCTTTCTGAGTACAAAGGTGTAAGCAATCTGTCACTTACCTGTTAGAACACCATAAATTAGTGCCAAGTATTTCCATCCCTTTTTGAAAGCAGCCTTTCCATAGAACACTGAAAAAAAATGCCCATTCTGCATCCCAGAAGGAATATTTTAAGGCATAATGATATAAAATATTAGCACCCTAGAGAATACTATTCCCTAGTCTTCCCTTCTTTATTAGTCAGAAACATCCCAGATGTTGTAATATGTTTAACTTTTGGTTCAACAATTTACCACAAAATAGAATAAGATAACCCTCCTCAGACTCAGGTTTGGTGGTTTTAGGTGCTTATTGGTATTAGTTAGCTGGGCTGACCAAAGATACAGGGGAAAAAGGGAAAATAAAAATGAATGGTGCTTGAGGACAGGAAGAAGAAAAAACAGTGTCCTTGGCAAAAGAGGATGTGGGTCTTCAAGAAACTACTCTGATCCCACCCAGTGCCCTTAGTTAATCTTCTGTGCTTTAGGAGACAAGCTTCTCTAGCTCTTGTAATTTTTTTGCAAGTACAATCCAGGGAAGGCAATACAGAGTGTTCTAAAACCAGAGGTTTGTTCTGTGTGTTATAGCCAAGCCCCCCTCCCCCAAAAAAACCACAGATTTATAGCAAGTGATCTGAGGATTCTTGTGTATACTGAATAGATATCTCATAGTTTTTCAAATTTATTTCCATTTGTTTTGTTAACGAATACTAGTAAAAAGTCACTTGTTAAGGAATTCGCTTTATTGAAATAATTTTATTGCACCCATATTTATAAAATCCTTTAATAAACTATTTCTTTATCACTTTATATGTGGTATCTTTTCATTCACATAACTATTCCATGAAGTAGGAATTAACAATGTCATTTCATATGAAAAAAAAAAAAAAACAAAAAAACCCTAAAGCTCATGAGAGTTAAGCAGCTTGTCAGCTTTCACATTTAGCAAGTTCAGTGTGGAGATCTGTATTAGTGATTCTCTTTTTTCATAGTTTTTCCTCATTCCACACATTTTCCTGACACCAGCCTAAATTGAAAACCAGAAAGTAGTAGAAAGTGGTGATGAAGGAAATTTCTAATGGCTAGCAAAGGTATATCAGGTTGAGGAGTTTAGAATTAATAGTAAAGCAGCGAGAATAACTTGAAACACAGGTAGGTAGCCACAGAATATATGAGTGAAAATGTTCAGTGGGCACTTGGATTTTTTTTAAAGTATGAATTTCAAGATAAGACTGTAGAACTAGATTTTGATATTACTACTTGCAAACGATAGTTAAAATCAAGAAATTGGGTAAGGTCCCTCCACACCCCTTCCTCCTAGATAGTATGGAGAAGTGAGCCATCAACAAATTGTAGGGTTACGTCAAAATTTAAAGGAATACCTGAAGATCCTTAAGAAGCACATTCAAAGAATCATGAGTAAAATCACAAGAGGACAGTGATTTGGAACCCAAAGGAGTAGAGTTTCAGGAAGGAGTAAATTTTCTGCATAAGATGGCTATCTGAGCATTAGTACCTAAACCACAGATGCATATAAATTCTGATTGAAATGATCAGCTCCTGGACAATTAAAAATAGGAAAATTTTGCATGTGGACCAGAAACCAAGAATTCTGATTTTATTCCTCAAAATCTTCACAAGTTCCTCAAACTTCAAATACTCATTGACTGTGGGAATTACCACTATCTTATTCTCCACCATATCTACTAGTAAGCATTTATAAAAACCATTTCATATTGTGCATTAAGTTATCTATTGGTTACTAAGTGAATGAATGAATTAAACAAGTAAACCAAACTGAAAAAACGTTTGAATGGGGGCACTGGGTTGGCTCAGTCAATTAAGGGTCAGCCTTTGGCTCAGGTCATGATCCCAGAGTCCTGGGATTGAGTTCAGCATCAGGCTCCCTGCTCAGTGGGGACCCTGCCTCTCTCTCTCTCTCTCTCTCTGTCTTTCATGAATAAATAGATAAAATCTTTTTTTTAAAAAAAAAGCTTTGTGATAATTTATAATTACTCCTGAAAAATTACCTCATGATGGTAGATGAAATAAGCTGGAGAGATCCTTTCTGAACTACTCTAAAACTACTAATTTAGAAAGACAGCAGACTGAAATGAGGTCAGGTCTTGGGAGACAACTGATAATCATCTAGGAGTCCCTCCAGTGATGTGCCTCAGTAGCACTTAGTGTCAATGGCACTGAGACACTGAATCCCACTAAACATCAAATAGGACCTTGAAAATGTCAGGTTGTCTTCATAATACAGTGTGATAGTTTCCATGAAGTGGTGTAGAATGTAGCATCAATACGGAGGACCTTTGGTGGACATTTGCTGGTTTGATGAAACATATCTAACACTTCAGCAGGTACACCTTGCCTGCCTCCTGAAGATGCTAAAGATGAGCTATAAGAACCACCTTAGTGAACGCTGATTGATACTACCTGAAAGGAGTTTGTCTTCCTTCTTTGAAGGAACTTTGATTTTTCCTCTGAGGACCCACAAATTCTCCATTTGTAGTATGAGATATGAGTAGCGTTATGCATCAAGGGTGGGAATATGACTCCTGTGTGGTCGGTCAGAAAGCATTTCCCCCAGTTGTAATGATTAGGTCAGGGATTTATTAGCAAGCAAATGAAAAGCAAACTCAAAATATTTGCTTGGACTCTTGAATAAAGTCATTTTTTTTCCTAGTAGAGTTTCTTGAGTGGAGTACCTGGGACTCTTGCCTATGATCTTGCCATAGGTGGAGAGAGACTTATCTAAAATGGAGCCAACCCAAAAGGAAGCAGAGCCAGCAGACAAGCAGAAGAAACCCATTTATCAAAAAATTTTAACTATAGAATTTGCACATTTCCAACTATTTTATCATCTTTTATTCATTTTACATTACTGTTCTTTGCATTCATTTAAATAATATAATGAATATATGTATGCTTAACTCTATCCCAAGTGCTAAAATATTACCAATAATTAAATCCATTTAGCCCCTTCCTTATCTGGTCCCCTCCTTCAACCTAAAGGTAACCAATACCCTGATTTTTGAATATATCATTACCTTGCTCTTAAAACTAAAATATCCTAATTAAATATATATACATATATATTCACATGTATATATACATGTGTATATATATACATGTGTGTATATATATATATAGAGAGAGAGAGAGAGAGAGTTCAGTTTTTCCTAGATTTGAAATTTAAAGAACATAGCAAAGGGATAAAGAAAGGGGGGTTAATCAGAAGGGGGAATGAAACATGAGAGACTATGGACTCTGAGAAACAAACTGAGGGCTTCAGAGGGGAGGGGGTGGGGGAATGGGATAGACCGGTGATGGGTAGTAAGGAGGGCACATACTGCATGGTGCACTGGGTGTTATACGCAACTAATGAATCATCGAACTTTACATCAAAAACTAGGGATGTACTGTATGGTGACTAACATGATATAATAAAAAATATTATTATAATTTAAAAAAATAAACAAAAAAAATAAAGAACATAGCAGACTATATGCAGACTTCTAGGAATCGCTTTTATTTTTTCATTCAACGTTATGTATGTTACCAAGTTTTATATTGTTTTTTAAATGCAATTGTGGATTTATTTTTGCTGTCATAACATACTCTACTGTATGATTATTTCAAAATATATTTACCCATTATCCTGCCAATGAATATTTGATTACTATGAACAATAACTATGAACATTTTTAAATATGTCTCCTACAAATGTAATTGGTAGGTTGCAGTATGTGGCAATATTTAGCTTTACGAGGTAGTATCATAAATTTCCACAAGGGGTCCAGGAAATGCAATCAAATATGTGCCGAAAAAGAAGAGACTAGAACATTTATAAACAGATCAAATACATCCACTTGATGAGGGGAGAATTAAGTTAAAAAAATGTTCTATTTTGCTGTTGTTGTTTTACTTAAAAATACGGATAAATTTGCAGTCCACAAAACAATCTGGGTCTGTATTTTTCACTGTCAATTTAAAAAAGACAATTTTTAGCAATATAATGAGATAGATGGTAGCTATACATGTGGCGAACACAGCATAATGTATAAAATTGTCAAATCACTAAGTTGTACGCCTGAAATTAACACTGTGTGTCAATTATACTCAAATTTAAAAATTGCCAATTCTTAGCCACTTTATCTGTGTCATATTTAGAATAAAATTTTTGAGCACTAAAACAGACTGATGTCCTGTGAATGGAAAAGAGTTTCTATGAAACAGAAGAACTTTCCCTTATTTACTAGATAATATTAGAATATGGGATCTAGAAAGTTAGATTTGAGGTATATGATTCCACTTTTATTAACAAGAAGCATACATGTACAAATATTTCCATCTACTCCTACATACCTATATTAATTACAGATGACTTGTAGGAGGTTAGGCGAAGCATGGTAAAATGAATTAGAGAATTGCATGGTATCATAAAGTTCTTTGTTCCCTAGAATATGGCCTGGGCTCAAAAGCCTAGTCAAGAATAAGATCTTCTGTTTGGAAAATGATAATGAAATGCATATTTTTTACTCTCTTATTGATAGGTTACAAACCCCTATAAATAGATGAACTTCCAGCTCCTTGAGTCCTAAGAGGACCTGGTACCTTCTAACAGACTGCCTGCAGAACCTCTTAAAGAACTTCTTAGAAGTGAAGAACTAAAAAAGATAGCCTAATTAAAATAGATTTACCTTCATCCTATTTCATAATTTAAACACCCAATTTGAAGAGGTAGTGGAAGGAGATGAATAGGTGAAGCACAGAGGATTTTTAGGGCAGTAAAAACAATCTGTATGACACTATAATGACGGATATATGTCATTATACATTTGTCCAAACCCACAGAATATACAAGAGCAAGAGTGAACCTTAAGGTGAACTACAGACCATGGGTGACTGTGACGTGTCGATGTAAATTCAACTGTAACAAACATATGGTTCTGGTGGGGGATGTTGATAATGAGGAGGCAGTGCACGTGTGGGGGCAGGAAATTCATGGGAAATTTCTATGCCTTCCTCTCCATTTTCCTATGAACCTAAAAGTGTTCTAATAAAATGATTTACTAGCTGATGCATAGACTTTTATACACATATGCCAGGTTTTTTTTTTTTTTTTCCAAGGTATAGTTTCTTGAAGTCATGATCTATCCTGAAGCTATAACAATGATGTATTCTTTAGGTCAGCCTCACTTACAGATGTCTTGGAACTCCAGCCCCTGCCTTTGGCTCATGACACAGGGAAAGAAAAAGTGGATTCCCTGAGGTACACAGCAAACTGTGGTCAATAACTCCTTCCCACATGGTCTCTTGGTCTCCGAGGCTGATGCAATCCTTTAATTATCAGAATGTGTGGTGCGAAACCACCTCCACACTAACAGGCCCTTTGCTTATCAAGTCCCCAGTGACAACTTCTTTCAGCAACAATGGTTTCTTGGCAAGAAGCTTCAGTGCCAAATCCTACTACTGAGCTACTGAAAAGGGCTGCTCTGAACAGGCTTAAAATCCCCCAACATAATGAAAGACTTTCTGAAGACATTACATCAGCCACCTTGAATGGAATCTTTGTATCTCTGTCTCCAGTGCCCTGCCCAGTCATGAACTGCAACTGAAGACTCCTGTCTCTCTCTGTAACCATAAGCTCATGCCAACTCCCTGCTTTTACTCAGAACATCTTCCTGTGATCGCTCTTCTCCTGCTTCCTATCACTCAGAGCATGGGCACAGTGCCATCTACACATTCAAGACTTGTGTGATCCATTGAAGCATCCACTGTTTACACATATGGCACCTAAGTGTACCTTGATGATGTGCAAATCACTGTTCTCATATTTGCAGAAGACTTTTAAGTAGGGATGCTCTGAAGCTCAGCTTCAGTCTGGGTATTCAGCCAAAATAATTTATCAGTTTAGACTTCAGCATTTGAAAGGCTGAAGAGACCAGGGCCTGCATCAGTGTCATTTCTGGTTGTCTCTGCCCTTCAGGAATAGGACTGCATTGGACTGGGTCCAATCTGCCTAATGGTACAATTACAGATTAGTCATGGCATTCAGATTCACTGTCGATATATGAATATTTACTTTCAAATATTAATGACCGTTCTAAGTGTGACTTGGAGAAAATACCTCCTTTTATGTTTTTATTTTTTTCACTTTGGTTTTCTTTTGGATTTGAAATATTTTGGATATGATTTGGACCATCATTCTTTTTTTTTAATGTTTTTTTATGATATTATGTTAGTCACCATACAGTACATCCCTGGTTGGACCATCATTCTTATAATACCAATAATTAGAATACTAACATCTTTCCCAAAATGTGAACACACACATGACAGCCACAGCTGCAACGGACAGCAAATCACTTCAGGAACAGGCACAAATAGGATCACAAAGCAAATGAAATCGCACAAGTTCTTTTTCCTTTTTTTTTTTTTAAATCTAATGCCTCATTGATAAAGAAAGGAATCCTATTTTTGGTTCTTGCCTCAAACTAATTAGCCAAATCATCTAATAAGGCTAGCACAGTCCTGTAATATTTAAATTATAATATTTAATTCTGAAAGATTTAAATCTCTTAAAGAATGAAATTTACCTTTAAAAATATTTTTACTTTTTGTTTGGTTTGGACATTTGTAGAGAATGATAAGCACTGAAAAGGGTCTTTATGGATTCCTGCAATGAGACATTGAAGAAAGTTTCCAGCATAGGGCAGAAAGGAGGAAGGAAAGAAAGAAACATTAAGATGCAGGATACTGGGTCAAGTTAGAAACACAGTCTTTAAAAGGAAGGAAAATCAGCTTTTCGGGAAACTATCCAGGGTTAGTAAATGCTCTAGGTACCACATCTGGTACCCACAAAGATCTTCAAAATAATCTCTCAGATTGCTTCCCAGCGGAGCCTGCTACAACAGAAAATGACCTCTGGTTCCCAGCTACTGAAAGAAGACTGAAGATTTAAAAAATACCAACATTTCTGTTCTTGTGGTGTTTTGATAAACTTGGAGCATGAAAAGTGTCATGAACAGTAAAATTCTCAAATACATTGGACCGTGAGAAGCTGAGCTCTTCTGAGAACATGAAGCAGGACTTTCTCAATCATTCGTGTCTTTCCACAAATACTCCTAAAACTAGAAGAGGTTCCCAAAATATAAAGGACAGGTCCTTCTCTTCCCTGTAATTTTAAGAAAATACCACTTTTACTGTCTTTTTTTCCTTCCCACTTCTTTCAATCCTTAACTTTCCCCTCTGCTTAATCTTGTTAGGAAAGCCGCTCACTTCCAGCTGCCCTCGCATCATTATTAGAAAAGCCTTCTCCACCACAAAGCTGCAATACACCTTGCCATAATTTCCTTTACTTCACTGGCAAGTATTTTCTATTTAAAATTTTAACTATTTTTATTTCCCATGGTATAAAGAATATTTTTCCATATAGCTATTCACACACTGTCTTAGCAACTCTTTTGAATCATTTATTTTTCCCAGTATTTAAATATCACATTAACTTTATTCCAAAATCTTATACATATTATGTCCTATTTCAAAGATTTGTGTTCAGCTTCAGTGATACGTCTATTCCATTGTTATACACGTTTGTAAATATTTGTGGCTGGGTGCTATATTTAACTGATAGACTTTTCCCCCCATTTTTTGCTCAAATTACCTGTCAATGTTTTGCATATTTATTTTTCAAGGGGAAACAATTTGTCTACTTAAAACTATATATTATTAGTGGTTTTACTGGGGAACTCTTTCATGTGTAGGTTAACTTGTGGAGAGTTGAGATCTTTGGATGCTTTGTCTCTTTCAGATATCAGGCAGAATTAGAGGAAGCAATCCCTGGCAACCACAAAGGACCTGGAAAAGTCTGGGTTTCCCACATACCAGAATAGAGAACCTCATAATTCACAAAGCACTAAGTAAAGTATTCAAAAGTGCATTGCCTCAATAGGGAGGAAATCTTAATCATAAAATAACACTGTTCGAGTCCCATTTAACAAAGTTCAAGAACAATTATAGAAGTGCAAAAATATCCAGCAACCAAGGTAAAAGTTGTCATGTCTGACAGCCAATCAAACATTACCCAACATGTAAAGAGACAGGAATATACCATCCATTACATGGGAGCAAAAACAACCCATTCAACGTCCCCATGCACACACACATACAATACGACAATGATTATAGTATTAGTAAATGAGTACATTAAAATTATTATCACTGTACTAAATATCTTCATAAAAGTAGAGGAAAAGATTGAATATGGTAAGTAGAGACATGGGAAACAAAAAAAGCCAAGTTAAAAAGCTAGTGATTAAATACATAATAACTGAGATGAGAATAGCAGATGAACAGATTGGCCACTGCAGCAGAAGAGAGTAGGAAACTTGAAGACACTACAATAGAAACCATCAAAATGAAAACAGAGGGGAAAAAACAAAGGACTGAAAACAAATACACAGAGCATCCATGAGCTAGGAAAACACTTCAAAAATCCTAGTGTATGAATAATTGGAACCTCATAGAAGAGGATGGGAGAAAGGACAGAAAACAGAAATAATAGTCAAATTATATCCAAATTTAATGAAAACTATATATCCACAGAGTCAAGAATCAAACAAGGCACAAAGTCATGATGTACACCACACTCAGAGATACATCATGATACATTGGTCAAAACAGTGATAAAAAGAAAATGCAAAACAGCCCAAGGGAAAAGACAATCTATGTACAGCAGAATAAAGATAAAAATCACAGCAAACTTCCCACCAGAAACACTGTAGACCAGTGGAGCAGAAGAGAATGGAGTGACATCTTTTAAATACTCAAACAAAAATTGTCCACCTCAAATTCAATACTCACCAAAAATACCTTTAAAAACAAAGCTGAAGTGAAGACTTTCAGACATACCAAATTCAAGAAAGTCATCAGGACCAGCCATCACTACAAGGAGGGCTAAGGAAATCCTCTAGTGAGCAGATAAGTCCTACCAACTGGGAATCTGGATCTGAAAGAAATGAAGACCAGCAGGAGTGGTAAATATATGTGCAAATACAAATCATACGATTTCTACATCAGCAAAAGCCCACAATAACTCGTTTTTCTTACTCTAGAAGGTGTGCTTTGTTAAACATAAGAGAGTTTCCATTTTAATACTTTCCCATCCAGGTACCAAATCTTTAAAACCTAAATTTAAATGTCCTCTGTCAAGAGGCTATATCAATAGCCACAACCTCCCTCCTAAATCCCTGCAAGTTAAGTCTGCAAGCTTCCCATAAAACAGCCCCAAACCAGGCTCAGAGCTGAATGTGGTGCAATTTCTAAAGCCTTGTGGACTGTGAGATATATCAGAAATGTAACAAAAAATGTTCTCGTCTTCAAGAGAGAACCAAGAGATTTTAAGGAATGGCTCTGTACTATAATTCAGGGATCTAGCAGCTTTCTCAGGTTTCTATCAGCTTAGATAACCTCCTCCCTCTGAGATTGGAAATGGTCATCCAAAGAGCAGAAGCTACATAAGCCAGCCCTATGGTCCTGCAATTGTATGCTCTAGTGGGAAATGAAACTGTGTGAGTAAAGTGACTTTAATAATCTATTCCATGAAAACGGATTTGAAAGACATTTACAACAATACGTATGATGAAGTGGAAGGATCTTGCTAATTATAGGAAGAGGTAGCAACATGTATTTGGGACAAAATCAGCAATAGACGACACTCTCCAGATGGCCACTGGGTAGCAATAGCAGGGTTCACA
Source organism: Ursus americanus (assembly GCF_024610735.1). Classification (NCBI taxonomy): domain Eukaryota; kingdom Metazoa; phylum Chordata; class Mammalia; order Carnivora; family Ursidae; genus Ursus; species Ursus americanus. The sequence goes on along the minus strand of NC_142150.1, from coordinate 32,736,580 downwards.
TCTGGCTTGCCGCCAGATTTGAGGTGTTTTGAAATCTAGTTGGAGAAGGTGTCAAATAAACCATTTACAGACCTCTTAACTACAGCACAGCACTGCTCAGATCTTTAAGAGAAAAGTAGAGACAGAATTTTAAACCAGGAGGAAAAAGGAAAGGCTTATTACTAAAAAGAATTGACAATATATATTTTAAAGGGGGGATTTGTCACACCTGTGGACAGATAAACGAAGCCAATGTTATGACAAAGCTCAGATAAAGACCAATTTCCAGAACGATTTCCTAAACAGGTAAAGGAAAAAGCCAACACCTTCATCCTGTTCAGATGAGGATGACCTGGTTAATGGTAACTTCTGTGGCTTCTACACCCCTTTGGTTAACTTGACTCTTATGAGATCTTTCCACAAGGTGGCATTCAAGTCAAGTAGTAGGTTAAATCCAGGCTCCAAGTTTCACCTAGTCCCAGAGGATTTTGTACTTTGTCCATTCAGTTCCCTATTTACCTTGGTTTCTTGATTTCCCTTCTACTGTGCTGGTCACTCTTCATTCTCCTGTTGATTCCGCCTTTTCTGACTGCTAAGGTTGTACGTCCTAGGTCCTCTTTTCCTCTGTCAATACACACAGCTGCAGTAAATGCATCCAATCCTATAGCTGTAAATGTTACGTAACTGCTGAAAATTCACACATTTACAGCTGCATTCCAGATGCACTTGTGTATCTAACCGCCTGTCCAAATCTCCACTTCGTTGTCGTATAAAAAAATCTCAGTATCAAATGTCAAGAAATGAACTCCTGATTCCACTTCCAGTCACTGCTCCCCACCCTCCCACCACTACCGTGCTCCTCTCTTAGGAAAGGCTTTTTCTTCTCGGTTGATGGAAAGTACTTCCTAGCAATTTCCCAGGTCGAAATCTTTAAGTCACTGTTGGCTCTTCTCTTCATACCTCATATCCAATGATATAGAATTTTGCTAGTTCAATGTCCTATATACTAAAACATAGCTTTATTTGGTGCATAAATTCCTGTAGATAATATTTGTTAATTGAATTTCAATTACACCTTTACTTATTTTAAAAAAATAATAATTTGACTCACAGGGTGCCTGTGCGGCTCAGTAAGTTAAGCACTTGACTCTTGATTACAGCTCCGGCCATGATCTCAGGGTCATGAGATTGAGCCCCTCATCCTCCCTGCTACCATGGAGCCTGCTTAAGATCTCTGTCTCTCCTTCATCCTCTGCTCTCTCTAACCCCCACTCGTTCTCTCCCTCTATGTCACTTTCTCTCTCACCTGTGCACATGTGCACGTGCACAAAAAAATTTTTTAAAATAAAATCTGACTAACTAGTTGGAAAATTATGACAAAATTGTCACACTTCATCAGCTGTAATGCAGAATGCATACTTGACAGAGAAACATGTAAAAATTCCCTGATAATCATAATTTATGTTAAATTATCACAATACCTTTCTTCTTTCAAAGCACTGTACATCTCTCAACCCCCTCCCTGAATCTGCTGAAAATCTGTTAACTCTAGAGCTTGGCATTCCCACTACAGGGCAACTGCACTTCTAAGGATCCCTCGAGTTTTGAACAATTACACTTGCTTCCAAGAAGTCTAATTCCTGGGGAGTATTACACACAATACTTAACTACTAAAAATGACAAAAGTTGCCATTATTGATGAAAATTAGAAATGGTGGAAATTCAAGTAAGAATAAAAGACTGCTGGCTTCTTTTTGTCATCTGAGAGTCATATGCTGCCTGGGAGGCTGGAATACACACGTGGACAAGTCAAGGGTAAACACTGGAAAAGTATGGAAAAATATACCGTTTCATATTAGTTAAGGACACAGGAGTTATGTAATATCAACATAAATGAATGGTAGTCCAACTGAAAGGCACCGAGAGCTCAGTGAGGGAGGTGCTAAATGATTATGAATGAGAAACAAAAATTAAAAATAGGCAACAGCAAAACAGGAAATAGTAAGACTCTGAGAAGTGTTGTAAGTCAGTTTGACTATGTCAGGGTAGAGAATCTTGACAAGTTAGGAATTCCTTTAAAGAACCAAGTTTACACCAGAATCAAAATGTTAAACTAAATAAAAAAATAAAATAAAATTAATGGGAAGAAGAAGAAGAAGAAGAAGAAGAAGAAGAAGAAGAAGAAGAAGAAGAAGAAGAAGAAGAAGAAGGGCACCAAGTCTTGTTTTCCACTATGTGGTAGAGCTGCTCAGGGATATCAGTTGGCATTGAATAGCTTCATGAGATTTAGAAAGTGATTATGCTAAATGGAGAGAAAAATGCCTGTTAAGAAGCACGTGGCTCTGTTGGGTGATTACACATGTGGCCACTCTGTAACTGCGGTACAGATCACCGTACGGGAGCAAATAATTAGATGCTTAATGCTGATCTAGACTTCTGCTGTGGAGCGACATTGCTATGGCCCGTGTGGGGTTCTTGCCCAGTGGGAACACCCTGTTATTACAGCAGATGGGTGCAAATTCAGCGGGTGGGGGAATAGCTCCTCCATCAGTGGAGAACCAGCCTCAGGGGATGAAACCAGCATGGTGTCGTCTGGGGCATGTCACCGCTGCCCACACAGGCTCTCTGGGCTCCCACAGCACAGGTCCACCATGAAAAAGGAGAACATTAATCTCACAATGTGTCTTCTAAGAAGGTGAACAAGAGCGGTTTCTACTTCAGTCTAAGAATACAATCAAAAAGACGCCGGAATGATTCGGTAAACACCGTCCTTGCATATCTTGTAGCAATCATCCTTAATTAGAAGGAAAGTAAATCCCTTGGTAAACCAGAAAGGCTATTCCCTCCTCAGGATCATAAATACTTAAGTCTTGTGTTTTACATCTCTCTTTGAAAGCAATACAAATCCTAGTTCTCCAAATTTTTTCAAATTTTTTATTATGTTATGTTAGTCACCATACAGTATATCATTAGTTTTTGAGTTCTCCAAATTTGACTAAGATATAATAATTGTATGATTTTTACCTTGTTTATGTCCCAGCGAGCTTGCCTCCACAGTCAGAAAAACCAACTTAGAAAAATTGCACCTGGCTCCTGGACTCTCTGTGACCAAATCTTGAGTTTGGTAAGATCTTGGGTTAAATAACATTAGAATCTTTATGTATACGACTTTCCATTGTTGGCCAACTGTAAAAACTCAGATCTATTAATCACCTGTATTATTTGCTTTAAGTATATCATATGCAGATTTTACTCAATTCATAGAATTATTCGTTAGAAATTAATTTCAAAATGTAACATGAAATTAATCAATCACATTGAATAAGTACATACACGGCTATTACTCTTAAAGTACGTGAGTAATCCATGCTTAATACCTGTTTGCTTTATCTGTAAGCAACACTTATTCGCTGAATGAGGAAACCTGATTATGAACTTGAGTTCTAACTTGAGTTAGAGTAAGTTATTTTGCTTGATCTACTTTTGTGTCCTTTTCTGCAAATTTTTCAAAACTAAATGAATGAGTGTGTACTTCGGCTTGAAAATTGGTGAATAAAACATGTAGGTATCTAGAAACTGCTCACAAGCAACAAGCAAAGGGATGGATAATGTACCTGCAGAGAATTACTAGGAGATGCTCTAATGGACTTTCTTTCAATTTCACTTCTCATCTTCCTTCCTTCTCACTCTATCTCCCTTTCTCCTTCCCTCTGCCCTCTCTTTGTCCCCTCTCTCATTCCATGAGTTTGTATCTGTGTTTCTCTTTTACTAAATGTGCTACTGCAGAAATTGAGGCTTACAGGGGCTGAGATCACTAAGCCAGTAAGTGGACTGGCTGTGATTTAGCAGTAAGTTTGCTGTGCCTGGATCCAGCGACATCCCCGGCAAACAGAAACGCAGTTGTGGAAAGAAGTGCTAGGAGTCTGGAAGGACATGTATGGGATGACAGTGGAATAAATAAAGTGAGGGGAACAGAGAAATGAAGCTGAATACAGGTGTGGAGGGGCGCTAGTGACTGAGCTGAATGTTAGGTTGAATAATTCAAATCTGTACTATATCAATATGGACCCTCTCAACCTCCAAGCCGTAAGACAGATGGAGAACTAGATGCTGCTTAGAGTAGTGGCTTTTAATTTTTTTTCTTTTAAGCATGAAATGAATCACCTCTCTAAGAAAACCTTACCCAGAGGCATAAACAATTAATGCAATTGACAGATGAATGATTGTGTTTGAAGAGGACAGAGCCCTTCTGCTTTACTCAGCTAGTATCCATCCTTTTACTACACATGAGGACACTGAGGCTAGGAGGTGACAGCTACATGCCCCATGAGCAGACCGCATTCGAGACACAGCTTGGATGAAGCCTACTTCTTATTTTCCTGACTCTGGAGTCGGTGTTCCTTGTAATTCACAGGGTTCCTCACAAGCAAGATCTCAGTTCTTAGGTCAGGAGGGAGAGGATGAGGTTACACAGTGGGAAGAAATTTCACGTCAACCATCTCCCATGGAAGCTCTGCATTGTGTGTATGAGGTGGGATGGGGTGGGAGTGAGGTCGCTGAATTTTAAGAGTAATTTCTCAGCATTCACAGTATGGTAGTATCCACATAAGAATTGCAGCTGTGCTTTAGAAAATTCCTAAGATAGGGCAGCCAGTCTCTGCTTTAAAGTTCCCAGTAGTAACACAAGGTATGTTTTCTTTGTAGGGTTTCTTCTGGGTTGCAATAGTAACTCTCTTGACACATCCCATCCTTTGTTCTCTTCTGCACTGGTGAAACAGAGTAGTTAACAGTTTGAGCTGTGGGATCAAAAGGCTAGTCCACAGCACACTAGTTATCTAATCTTATGCAAGAGATTTAACTTCCCAAGATCTCAATTTCTCTTCTTTAGAATGGGAGTCCCAGTGGTACTTAACTTCATGTGGTTACATGAGGCTTAAGTGAGGTAATACTATGTCATACATGGCACAGTGCCCAGCAACATAGTTAATACACCTAAAACCTAATTGCTTAACTGGTGTTGTGACTAGGTTCCAGAATCCTTTGCTTCATTTAGGGAACAGAGGAAATCAAGGGAATGCCCTAGGATGATTCACAGTTGAGTCATTATGTGTGACCTGGATCTTTGCCGGACCATCCCTATTTGTAACCTTCATCAAGGAACAGTATATTACCCAGGTGTTATATAGTCATGAGTTTTAGGTATATTTTGGTCATTTAATAATTACAGGTAAAGCACAAAATTACAACAGAATTGTCACATTGTCTGGAAAAGAGCATAGGAAGCATAACCCACTTCTGTTTGAAGATAAAACAGGACAATATATTGTAATGAAACTAGTGCAGTGATTGGTAAATGATATACTCACAGAGTAACTACTAGAGAAAAAATGTTAATATTTGAGGGCACTGACTCTGGATTCAGAAAATATGGTCCACATTCTGGCTTCACCACTCATGAGCTATGCAACCTTGGTTGTTTCCTAAACTCTATGAGGGTCTGCTCCATCCTCTTGAGTCAATCATGGGTAGATCCAGTACCTGGAGTAAGGGAGGTGCTCAAAAAGGTTGACTAATAATAATAATAATAATAATAATAATGGGAGAAAAACTGTATCTCATATGGAAGACCCATTTAAAGAAAGAGGAGAACTGTCATGGGATAAGCTGGCATTAATGAAGTATCTACCTTTTAAACATTTTATTGAGCATATTTTAAGATCCAAATGCTTGGATGGTGAATAAATGAATAACAACAAACAACGTCCATGAAGTCCTGGAAGGACAAGAGGCTAAATCACCTCTAATTATAAATCACATGTTGCTTTTTTTAGGTTTTCCAGCTCTCAGCTGAAGTGTATATTAGAACCTAATAAATGGGAAATCCAAACAATGTGACTGAATTCATTCTTTTGGGCATCACAGAGAACCCAGAGCTGCGGAAAATGCTCTCTGCTGTGTTTCTAATCATGTACGTGTCCACAGTTTTGGGAAACCTACTCATTGTGGTAACTGTAATCGCCAGTCAGAGTCTCAGATCACCTATGTATTTTTTCCTTACTTCCTTGTCCCTTTTGGATGTTACCTACTCTTCTGTTATTGCCCCCAAGATGATTGTGGACTCTCTCTCCAAGAGCACTACCATCTCCTTAGAAGGCTGCCTGACCCAGCTCTTTGCAGAGCATTTCTTTGGTGGTGTGGGAATCATCCTTCTCATCGTGATGGCCTACGACCGCTATGTGGCCATCTGTAAGCCCCTGCACTACAGGACCATCATGAGCCCTCGGGTGTGCTGCCTGCTGCTGGGAGGGGCCTGGGTGGGGGGCTTTATCCATGCGGTAATACAGCTTCTCTTCACGTATCAAATACCTTTCTGTGGTCCCAATGTCATTGATCACTTTATATGTGATTTGTTTCCCTTGTTGAAGCTGGCCTGCATGGACACCCACACCCTGGGTCTCTTAGTCGTCCTCAACAGTGGGGTGATGTGTGTCATCATCTTCCTTATCCTCATCGCCTCCTATGTGGTCATCCTCTGCTCCCTGAAGTCTTGCAGCTCTGAAGGGCGGCGCAAAGCCCTCTCCACCTGTGGCTCCCACCTCACCGTGGTCATCTTGTTCTTTGTGCCATGCATTTTCCTGTACGTGCGGCCTGTGGCCACCTACCCCATAGACAAGGCAATGGCTGTGTCTGATTCCATCATCACACCCATGTTGAATCCCTTAATCTACACCCTGAGGAACGCTGAGGTGAAAAAATCCATGAAGAAACTGGGGAAATGAGGGACTTTTGTTGGCAAGTGACTGTCATGCTAAGAACACTCAATGCTAAAAAAAAATAGAAATTCATTCTGAAAAGTGCGAGAAATAAACTCTCCATTGTCCACCAGGAGCAAGAGGGATTTCTTAAAGATACAAACCTACTTGGGGCACTTGGGTGGTGCAGCGCGGTAAGTGTCTGCCTTCTCAGGTCATGACTGGCATCAGGCCCTGCACTGAGCTTCCTGCTCAGAGGTGAGCCGGTTTCTCCCTCTCCGTCTGCCCCTCCCCTGCCTGCTTGTTCACGTGCTCTCTCTGCTTCAAATAAATAAATTCATCTTTAAAAAATATGTGAACCTCCTTTAAGATTTAGGATTTAAGGATTATGGGTTTTTAAAAGATCTCGATACTTTCCTGCTTTATTCTCTTCCTTGGCTTCCTATTGCCTTCAGAAACATCTTGCCTTGTAGCAAAATGCCCTGATTAATCTTTCTACTGCCAGTAAATCTCCTGCCCCGTTTGGAGCACCTCTCCTCCTCCCTCACTGTGCATCAGCAGGTGGTGAACTTTTTCATCTGCCACCAGAGTTCTGTGTGATTTTCTCACCTCAGTGCTTTTACTTCTTTCTGAAACAAGCCTCATCCTCTTCAGGTGGTTGCTGAATTTAATTTACAGTCTGGGACTAAGAGATTAAGTGTCCTTACCTCAGAGAGCAACTCCCATGACTGTTTTATAGATTCTTTCACTCCTTCTGTAATTCCCTATGTCAACATCTTTTTTTCTTTTCTTTGTAAAAATGATCCAATGTATAATTATTTTGCATGATTACCATTTGACTTTTGCTAACATTGCCATCTAATATACCAGACATCTTGATGGAAAGACCTTCGTCTATTTATGATTGGCAGATGCCAATTAAGTTTCCCTTAAGGTCTGTTGAATGACTATAGAATGCAAGAAACTTTCATCCCCAAATAACCTAATTCAGATGGTCAGGTGAAAAAAGGAGACAATTTTCAAATATTAAAAACAACAATGAAAAGATGTTGAATTTTGTCAAATACTTTCTCTGAATCGATTGACAGGATCACATGGTTATAGTCCATTCTTTTATTAACATGGTGTATCACATTGATTGAATCACAGATGTTGAACCACCCTTGTAGCCCAGGAATAAATCCCACTTAGTCCTGCTGAATAATCCTTTTAATGTATCATTCAATCCTTTTGGCCAGTATCTTGGTGAGAATTTCAGCATCCATTCTCCAAAGACAAAATAAATAAAAGCAAAAATGAACTATTCTGACTTCATCAAGATAAAAGCTTCTGTACAGCAAAGGAAGCATTCAACAAAACTGAAAAGCACCCTACAGAATGGGAAACGATATTTGCAAATGACACTACAGATAAAGGGCTAGTAGCCAAGATCTATAAAGAATTTATCAAACTCAACACCCAAAAAACAGACAATCCAGTCAGGAAATGGGCAGAAGACATGGACAGACATTTCTCCAAAGAAGACATACAAACGGCCAATAGACACATGAAAAAAAAAAAATGCTCCACATCACTTGGCATCAGAGAAATGCAAATCAAAAACACAATGAGATACAACCTCACACCACAAAGAATGGCTAAAAATAAGAATTCAGGAAACAACAGATTTTGGCAAGGATGCAGAGAAAGGGGAACCCTCTTACACTGTTGATACGAATCCAGACTGGTACAGCCACTCTGGAAAACAGTATGGAGATTCCTCAAGAAGTTAGAGCTACCCTATGATCCAGCAACTGTGCTACTAGGTATTTACCCCAAAGATACAAACGTAGTGAACTAAAGGGGCGACTGCCTTCCAATGTTTATAGCAGCATTGTCCACAATAGCCAAACTATGGAAAGAGCCGAGACGTCCATCAACAGATGAATGGATAAAGAAGATGTGGTATATATAAACAATGGAGTATTACTCAGCCATCAGAAAGGATGCCATCTTACCATTTACATGGACATAGATGGAATTGGAGGGTATTAAGCTGTGCGAAGTCAGTCAGTGGGAGAAAAACAATGATCATATGGTTTCATTCATATGAAAAACATAAGAACCAACACAGAGGACCACAGGGGAAGGGAGGGAAAACGGAATGGGAAGAAATCAGAAATGGAGACAAACCACGACAGACTCAACTATGGGAAAGAAGCTGAGGGTTGCTGGAGGGGAGGTGGGTGGGGGGTGGGATAAGTGGGTGATGGCATTAAGGAGGGCACGCGATGTGATAAGCACTGAGTGTTATATGCAACTGATGAATTGCTGAACTCTACATCTGAAACTAATGTTGTGCTATATGTGGGCTAATTGAATTTAAATTTTAAAAAACACAGAAGGCAGAGAGTGATCATTAGAACAGCATCGGTGGATGTGGAGGGCTTTGGTTATTTTATGGAGGGTACTTCATGTTGGGTAGGCAGAAAAGGATTCTATTACCAGGTAACATTTCAGCTGATTTTGAATTCTGTTGAGATTTTCTGAGGAAAAGTGCCGAACCATATCGATATGTTCAGTGATGAACATCAATAAACAGCAAAAATGATAAGGAGGAAACAGCATGTGAGGATTAGTGGGGCGAATGTTCTAGAAAGGGACACTCTAAAGCAGGACTTCCGCGGTAATTTCAAGGAACTCTGAAAGACCAGGAACATAATGGTCAAGGAAGAGGATGGCAAGAAGCAAGATCAGAAATGCACATAGGGTCAAATTATGTAGTGCAAAGACAGCCAACCCTCCCTGAAACCACAAAGAGGATAAATGTTATTGTCTCTTAAAAATCACCAAGACTCAAAAAGTCTTCACAAACATTGACTGACTCTCACTTCTGTGCTATAGAGGAGTTGGGGGAATACGTGTGAAAAGCTTTTTCAGCTAGCTTCCATTTGTCCTTTAATTTTTTATTGTAGAGGAACTTTACAACAGAATTTGAAAATATATCACAGTAAAGTACTCCTCTTAGCTTTATATTTTAAAACTGTTTCCATTTATCGATACAGAAGAAAAAATCCATAACGGTGTCATGACTTGTGTCTTTTGATAACTCTTAAGATGGTCTTTATTTTATTATATCACATAATATAAACACTGGGAAGGACCTTAGAATGAGGTCCATGTCTTCATATCTGTGTAATATGTAACATTTTAGAACTTGATAAAAGTCAATCAAAGTAATAGTGTGATGCTAGCTTTAGTTTTCTGTTTCTCATTTATTATTGAGAGCTTTTTGCGACTGTGCCATCATATAATGTAGGGTCCACTGTCAGTATGTTCACATCTTTTTATAGAGGATTAAATTAGTTCTCAAGTAATAGCATGCCTCCATTTCTCATTAAATATATTTTAGCAGATTAGACCTGGAATTTTCTACATATTCTGCTTTCCAACAGTCCTTAGTTTGCTGATTTCTGTTACTGGGATTTTCTGATAATCAAATCCCATGGTTAAACCAAGAAAGATTATTTCTGAGATGCCAAAATGGGATTTGATAAAATTTCATCTGATTTATAATTAAAGCACAGCAAACTAAAAGTAAAATGATTTCTTTAACGTGATCAAACTGTATGTCCCAGAAACCTGAAAGAAATATCACACTTAATTCTGAGAGATCCATTAAATCCAGGAATAATATAAGGCCACTTTTTACAGCTGCTATTATTATATATTTTACTAGGAGTTTTAAGGCCAAGTTCTCAACCTCATACACTTACAGAGATTAGGAAGATTTTAAAAAACTGAATAGAGCCAAGCTGTGCAAAGACATGTAAGCAGAAATTTAAGACATGTGCTCCCTGTAGAAAGGGAGCAAATCCTGTCCCCTTTGAGAGTCTGCCAAGACTAAGCTCTGGTGTGTTGTTGCCTTCTGAGGAGCATATATCCAAATCTGTCCCACACTCAGATTTTCAAGAGAAGTCAGGCATTCATATTTTACATAAATTTTTATTATTTCAATATACTGATGACTGATTATGTTTATAAAACCTTACGTTAAACAACAATTATTGGGTTAAACAAATTTACAAATTTTCAGGTAAATTCGGTCCACCAGCCTGTCACTTTGGAAATTCTGTGTCAAGCAATGAAATAAGAGTAGAAGGAAATAAAACAATCAGAACCAAACATGAAACAACACAACCCAATACTGTCTGGTGAGTTCACCTAGTTCGCCAAACCAGGACAATCATCCAACAGATTATAGTGTTTATTCAAAGAGCTTAGCCAAAAATCAGCATAATAATACCTCCGAATGTAGGCTTAAAAAGCAATTATAAAAGGAAATAAATCTCCTTCGCAGTAACAATAAGACTAAGAGATGTAACAAACACATGTACAATCTTCATGAAAAACACTAAACATCTTCACAAACACACAACGACCGAGTCAAGTGAGTTATACAATTCACGATGGGAAGAACTCCCATTTTAATGTTGTTGATTTTTCCCAAGCAATTGACACACTGAGTGAATTCCTAATCAAAATCTTTGCAGGTGATTTCCACGGAAGCTGAGACATGATTCTGAACTCCACATGGTTAAATATATAGTTGAGAATAGTCAAAGGATTTTTGGGGACAGGGGGAGAAGAACTGAGAGCAAATATATCATAAGGCCATAGTAATTTTTAAAATTACAGAATAAACAAACGTGAATAGAACAGAGTATCGTGTAAAGAAATTCAACCATATATATTTGGTAATTTAATATATGATGAGTTTGAAAGTATTAATCACATGCAAATAAATTATTTTAAGATAAATGAGTACAAATTTGGAAAAAAAATGTTAAAACCTATCTCACAAAGTCAGTAAAAAAACATTTCCAATAGAATTTTATGTGTATGGGAGACTCAAAACAAAGAGGAAAAGGATGCAGAAAAAGCTAAAAATACATTTTAAATCCAGTTACAGTAGGAATGGGGACACGGGAGATGAGATGCAAGGAGAAATTATTTCAACATGAATTACATACTCCCTTGTAATATTATCCTATTTTTTAAGCAAGGAAATGCACTCATTTCCATTTCCACAGCTAATGATTATTATTAAAAAATATAAAAGCAAACCTAATTCCTTTTTTCTAAAGAAAATGTAGTGTTTTAAATTTCTGGACATAATGCAGTCACTGGAATTCCCTATTGCTGTCTCTAAAAGCTGCGCAAATATATACGAAACATTATATTCAGTATTGGACAACGGGCAACATAGTACTGGGATTCCTCAGAGAAAGGAAACAGCAGGTGAACGCTAGGACAGCCCCAAGCTGCACAAGAAGTCTCCAACCTGAACATAGAGATGAAAGGAACTGGAAATGACTCCCCTCACAACTGCAATCACAAAAGGGTTTTGAGAACTCTTTCGGCTCTTTTATGAGGTCATTTTATTCTGTTTTTTTTTTTCCCCCTGCCAATCAAAGATTGATTTTCAGACTTCCTTTCCTTTTTCCGCTTCCAATGCTTGGAGTGATTCCATTTCCCCTTTCCGCATGACTACTTCCTAACATCACTCTCCAACCAATTTGCTTTGAATTTTTCCCCATTTACAGATAAGTTTAATTATACAAATTTTGTTCATAAAAGTGTATCCTTTATGTGAGTGCAAACAAACATTTCTCAAATGTTCTCATTTGTTCTCTGACAAACGTCCTCCTTGGGACTTAAATATGTATTCCACCACCACTTCCTACATTGGAATTCTGGGAATCTTTGGTGGGACATGATAACATTGTGTCTTCCATTGGCAGAAATTTTTCACATACTTATGAAGTTCTTTTCCCCTTAGCCTCTATCACCTAAAGTTGTACTCCCTGGCACCAATTTGATGGGAATCGTAAACTCAGGTAGTGAAAGAGCATCACATATTATGATGTGGGGGGGGGTGGTAGGTAGGTATCCTACATATCAAGTAGGTGATCTTCAGAAATGAAAATACATATTTTAAAACATTCTCATCTAAAACCGAAAGACCAGAACTGGAAAGCACTAAAGCAGACTTTCCAATCCTGGGTTCTTCCAAGGAATCTGAATTTTGATTTTGCACATACTGTTAGGAACCAAAAACAAACAAACAAAAAAAAAGCTTTTTCCTGATACCTGAACAAACATGGCAGCCAAGGAAGCTAAGCTACACTAGGTCAATAATATAGAGATACTCTGAAACTTTTCTTCTCCCTGAAAATGTTCATATACCCAGAAGTGATTCTCAAAATACAAGAAGGCAAAGTTCTTTCTCCACCCTGGACAAAGTTCCCACTTTCCTTTTACCTTTTCTTGCTCGTCACTGTGCATGGTTCTTTAGTCTCCCTTCTACCCTTCATCCTCCCTTCTGCATATTCCTGCTGCCAAACACCCTCACTGTCTCTTCCTTCTCCCTTGAGAAGAGCAATGGGAAGGACCCCACCAAAAGTCAGCTTCCTGGCTGATACCGCCCATCACTGCCAAGTACGAGATTCTCCTTCTCTCATCATTCAGAGACCTTTGAGAGGTTCTCCAGGGACAGTCCAGGTTTTAACTGAGATTTCTAGCTTTGATTGGAGTTTGAGCGTCCATCCATGTATATTCCCCTGCGAGGCAGGCTCAGGAATAGATTCCAGAGCAGAATTTTCTCAGAACACCTTCTCCAAGTCCCAGGTTCTCAAGACAGCATCCTCCACTCTCTAAGTTCCAGTTCCATATGGATTAGCTCTTATGACCACATTCTTAAAGACTAGAATAAAATCTAGAGAAAGAATTGGTTTGTGCACACACACATGATCATTCTTTCCCTAGTCAGTACTTTCTTTCTGAAGACAAATTTGTACAGGAAGCTGAATTATCACGTGAATATGATCAGATACCAATGGCATTCAACTAAGGGCCATCATAGGTTGTTCAATATGGTTAGGGACTGTAAGTAATCCTATTCTAAAGCAATCCTTTCAGAATAAGAAATATAATATTTGTAAATATTTACTGATATTAAAACAAATATACAGAATATTAGTGCAATTAAAATTTATTGTTTTTTTTCCCCCAAGTAGAATATTTTATCTTTCCTGTCTATGAAGAAAACCAAGCTGTTAAGGAAATACACATTAGAATCCCTGAATATCATGTATCAATAGAAGTTATACTTGGCTACACCATAACTTTTTCATGGCATGTTTCACTTCCGCATTCCTCAGTGTATAGATCAGAGGGTTGAGCAACGGTGTCCCAATTGTATAAAACACAGCCACCATCTTGTCTATTGGAAATGTGGTTGCTGGGCATGTGTATATGAATATACACGGACCAAAAAATAAGACAACCACAATAAAATGGGAGGTGCAGGTGGAAAGGGCTTTTCGCCTTCCTTCTGCACTGTAGTTTCTCAAAGAGTACAAGATGATGACATAGGAGATAAGCAGGATTATGAAACTCACCATGCATATGGCTCCACTGTTGGAAACAACTAGCAAGTTTATCACATAAGTGTCCATGCACGCAAGTTTCAACAAGGGCTGCAAGTCACAGAAATAGTGGTCAATCACATTGGGGCCACAGAAAGGCAATCTCAAAGCCAGAAAAAGTTGTGCTGAAGAGTGGATACAGGATCCCACCCAGCTCAGAATCACCAGCACACTGCAGACATGGCGGCTCATGACGGTCATGTATCGCAAGGGCTTACAGATGGCTACGTAGCGATCAAAAGCCATGAGAATGAGCACAAAGATTTCCAGGCACCCAAAGAAGTGGGCTGCAAAGACCTGAGTCATGCACTCATTGTAGGAAATGGACTTCTTCTGAGAAAGGGCATCCACAATCAGTCTGGGGGCTGTCGTTGTAGAGAGGCACGCATCAGCAAAGGACAGATAGAGTAAGAAGAAGTACATGGGACTCCCAAGGGTCCTGCTTGTTTTAATAGTCACTACAATGAGAACGTTCCCCAGCAGAGTGGCAAGGTAAAGCATCAAGAAGACCCCAAATATTGCTTTCTGCTTTCCTGCATCCTGTGTCAATCCAAACAGAATGAATTCGGTCACACTGCTATTCATTGCCATACTTACTAGCGGCTGCAGATAAGATGCCGTTGACAAGGGCTTAATCTGCAAAGAGAAGAAAAGAAGTGACATCATGGCAAGACCAGTGGACTGACCTCTGAATTCCTTCTTTTTGGTCCATGTTATGGTACCTCCAACTGCCTTTAATCCTCCATGAAACTTGGGAAATCTGCAGAAGTCCAAGCCTCTCCCAGATCTGTTGATTCAGAAACTGCATTTCAGGGGCACCTGAGTGGCTCAGTCATTAAGTTTCTGCCTTTGGCTCAGGGCTTGAGCCTGGGGTTCTGGGATCAAGCCCCACATCGGGCTCCCCGCTCCACTAGGAGCCTGGTTCTTCCTCTCGCACTCCCCCTGCTTGTGTTCCCTCTCTCGCTTTCTCTCTCTCTGTCAAATAAATAAATAAAATCTTAAAAAAAAAAAGAAACTGCATTTCATCAAAGCCTTTATATTTTAGGAATAAAAATTAAATGTCCTTTAAAATTTTTGGTTACTACCATGATTCAAAATGGCAGAACTTATACTTTCCTTGGACAAATGACTTAACTGCCTTGAAATTTAGCCTTCATATGAAAAATGGTGTGCCAATATTTGCCCTACCTTACCCTGAGTTTCCCTAGGAATTAAAAAAAAAAAAGATTTTATGTTCACATATACACACATATAGTTCGTGTATCATGAATTTTAGCTATGTGCTTTGAAATCTGAAAAACACTATTGAATATAATTAAGCACTCATATTGTTGGAGAATCCCTCCCAAATATTCTCAGTTCAGTTCATTAATTTTTGGGTCCCTGACCTCTTCATCTCTGACCTCATCAGTATCTTGGTTTAAACATGCTTTACAAAAATCTATTTTGACCATATTTTACTTACAACTCTTGAGTTCAATGTCAGTTTCACTGATGGTCATTACAAATGTCTGGAGAACTTTGAGGTTGGCATAATTGAGGAAAACTGTTTGCCATCTTTACTGTACTTTTAAACTGAACTCATTAGAATACTGAGCATTTGTGCACATGAATTCAATGTGGCATAAATTCCTAACAATGCCTATAATGTAAGAATGTTTTTATCCATCCATGTTCCTTTTTACCCTGAATTCCCAGGACAATTCTAAAAATGTCATTTGAAAAATATTCCATAATTCCAATATAGTATGATTTTTGTTTCAAGTTCTTGCTCATAGCATATATAGTTTGTCATTGAAATCATTGTATATCATTTTGTGTTTTGTTTTAGACTTGGAGTTACTCTAATACTCCTTCCCATGTTACTATACTTTCCATAATTTAACTGTTTAATTATGTGACATTGTATAAATTTTTCTAAGTGGCATTTATTTGACCCTTTGTCCGTTGAGATATTGATGTTGCTTCCAATTTACACTCTCACGAACAACAATTTAGATAATTTCCCAAGTATTATATTGCTGCCTCAAATGCTAGAGATTACCATTGCTACTAATAATATTAAAAAGTCTTTCAATATTTTGTGTCCATTAACTGTATTACAGAATAATTCATGATCATAATTAATTCTTCAAAGTACACAGAAGAAGGGGGGTGGGGGAATGGGATAGACCGGTGATGGGTAGTAAGGAGGGCACATATTGCATGGTGCACTGGGTGTTATACACAACTAATGAATCATCGAGCCTTACATCGAAAACCGGGGATGTACTGTATGGTGACTAACATAATATAATAAAAAATCATTATTTAAAAAAAAAAAAAGTACACAGAAGAGTTAGGGAAGAAAATTAAAATGTCTCCGAATTATTGAATCTCTCATCCTACTCTCCAGAAATACCTACTTTTTTTATGTGTCTTTTTAGAAACATTCTATCAGTAAATTTGCGTATGTGTATCTCTACAACCATTTTCTATATACAAGTATGGCCATAATTTCAAGGTTGATGATTAATCTGCAAGAAAGCTAATGAACATGCAGAAAAACAAAAAAGGTTATTTTGTAACACTATCATATTATCTTTCTTGGTTAATAGAAAATAAAATTGTATCTTATTGTGTGCGTATACTTTTTTATCACCAAGCACGTTTTACATTTTTACTACATTTTTAATGAAGATATTGCTCTTCTGAGAATTTTTTATCTTCTATCAGTTTATATTTCACGAACTTGATATGTTATCCGGGATGGTTATTAATCTAGCAAAAATAGTTATTTTTCTTGGCCAAGAACACAGGTTCTAGAGTCAGATGTCTTTAGTTCAAATCCGGGTTTCACTATTTACTCGCTTGGGAAAGCCACTTTAAACATAGTCATGGTACCTCTGGAGGTAAAATGAGAGAAAGACTTGGCTCATAAAGTAAAAACTATGTAAGTGCCAGTCTCTGCTTCTTTCACTATTAGGATTTTACTTTTTCTCTTTTTCTGTGACTTATTTCTTTT
This sequence comes from Ursus americanus, assembly GCF_024610735.1. Classification (NCBI taxonomy): domain Eukaryota; kingdom Metazoa; phylum Chordata; class Mammalia; order Carnivora; family Ursidae; genus Ursus; species Ursus americanus. The sequence goes on along the minus strand of NC_142150.1, from coordinate 32,719,376 downwards.
CATATAATCCAAGCTGCCAATTTCCCCACTTAATTTAGTCTACTTTCAAAATACTTTAAAATTATACTGTCTATTCACTTCTCTCAAAATTCTGTAATTGTCTTTTATTTTAAATATTGAACCACAATTCTGCGAAGTTATTGTAAAGAATGGCAAAATGCTCTCCTGTTTGTAATAATTTAACACGAGTTTTAAGATAAATGTAGATGAAATCATTCATTACGTAAGGTACTTTGTGATAGATACTAGAAGAATACAAACCATCTGCAGTAAGAAGAATACAAATTCCTAAGGGATAGATTGGCAGTGAAAAATTTAGAATTATGTTAAGAGATGAACAGAAGGGGGAATGAATCACGAGAGATATGGACCCTGGGAAACAAACTTCGGGTTTTAGAGGGGAGGAAGGTGGGGGGATGGGCTAGCCCAGTGATGGGTATTAAGGAGGGCACGTATGGCATGGAGCACTGGGTGTTATACCCAAACAATGAATCATGGAACACTACATCAAAAACTAATGATGTACTGTATGGTGACTAACATAACATAATAAAAAATTTTAAAAAAAGAAAAAAGAGATGAACTATAATGTTAACTGAAGACAGACAAGTTCTAAATCAGGTTCCCTGAGATGCAGATATTCTAACGCAGAGCAGAGGGGTAGGTTAGCACAGCGATGGTGCATAGGGGCTGAGGCCACGTGGCCTAGATTCATACCCCACCCAACTGCCCACTATGGTGCCATATTTAACAAGTCCCTTGATAGCTCTGTGCTTCATTTTCTTCACCTGTAAACATTAAGAGTAAAATCACATACTCTGTAGGGTTTCTATGAAGGCTAAATACTTCAGTATGTACAAAGCATGGGAGATGCAGGTCTGTACTCCCTGCAAATGGAATGGTTACTTTCATTATCATCATTAGTATCGACTTTCCATTATGATTATTAATATCAACTTTCAAAGTTGTTAATCTACCTTGTTCATTTATATAATGATAAAGATAATAGAGCCACACGACTCTTTTACACACAAATTTCCTTTGCTGACTGGCTGAAATCCTATCAGCACAGTGGATCATGCTAATTTGCTCGTGGTGATCAGAAGCTGGAAATGACAATTCCAAGTATCTTGAATAAATACTAAAAACCAGATAAAAGGTACATAACAGCTTCACTATGTGGGGCCCATTATAAGAGGGAAGTAGAAACAAAATAGGCCCTTGGTTATAAAGAGTTTGTGATCCAAAGATATGAAAATTAGAGGGGAGAAAGCATTTGAGATGAAAGAAATCCAATTAAAGTATTAATGGAGAGGATAAAGCAAATAGAAAAGCTCAGTATGAAACCTCTAGTTCAGACACATTCTAATGTCATAGTGGGACAACTTGGAAAAGCAAGTTTTCCTCCCAGCCAAAGGCCATGAGAGCCAGACTACAAAGTTGGAATATATTCTTGTGGTCAAATATGAATTTTGGAGACATAAAAAAATATGAGAGCTGATTTTATTAGAATACATTCAGCACCTAAGAACAAAATTACTCAGTTGTTAAATTTAGTTGTCTCTTTTTTCTAAATTGAGTCCAACTGGACTTTGAGTTTACCTGTGATGAGGTGTCCACCTCCTTCAAGATGTCAGAGTTGCACTGAAGACATCCATCTTTGTATCCCCCGCACTGACACACTCAGTGCGAAGCATACAAGCGCATTCACTGTGGCCCCAACAAAATCAATCAGTGGTGGCTTCCGACTTGCCTCCCCTTGCAGTGAAGGACCAGAAGCATTCACTCTCAGCTGTCTGAGGGGAGCTGTAGCAAAATTACCCAGCTCCCCTCAGCTTTAATAGGAACATTTTGTTGTTTTGTCTTTCTTGTTGTTGGTAAGAATTTTTTTTTTTTTTAGATTCATAGCAAAACCCAGAGAAAGGTATAGACTCCCCATATAGTCCCTGCCCCCACACAGATATCACCCCATTGCTGTTACCAAAATGTTCCACCAGAATGGGGCATTTGTCACAACTGATGAGCCAACCATGACACATCATCACCACCCAGAGGCCAGAGTTTACCCTAGGGTTCACTCTGGGTGTGGTACCTTCTACGGATTTGGATAAACGTCAACATGCACCCGTCATTATAATACCATACCGAATATTTTCACTGCCCTAAAAGCAGGATCATTGAGATTCTCAAAACATGGAAGATAATAATTCTCTTCACACAGTGTCTAAGACTCATTAAATTCTGAATAAAATGTCTCACACCATTTTGTGGAAGAAAAATAACATATTGAGTGAAATACCTACAGACATTTTCACTGTGAACATTATTAGTTCATACATACCACAAAATCAGGCTATTTCATAAATGTAAATGATCAATCCTAGAATTCGTTAAGTGGACCCTCTAAGTTTCTAAACAGGAAGAAAGGACACTATTGCAGATATTCCCTTTCTCCTCCCTCTCTGTCCTCTCCTCCTTTTTAACTCCTTGCTATAACTTGAAAAGGAGAAGTAATCATTCTAAAAATATGATGAATCGTAAATACGATTAAATGGTTACTATGGTCTTCAAATGCAAATGCTGAAACACTCACCATGACTTTCACAGCCCTCGAATGCTGGGCCACAATCCTGCTCACCACCTTTCCTCCCAGTGCCTCTGGCATGCATGTTTCAGCCACGCCTGACACTTGCTGTCCCTCATAAATATGCCCACACCATCTCATTCACTGAATTTTCAATAGTTCTTAGTGGCTAAATGCCCTTCCCCTGATACAACCTCCACTCTCCATTGCTACCGGTGCACGGAGGACCCAGTTCAGACACCATTTCCTCAGCAAAGCCTTCCATGTTTTCTCAAACAACTTTCTTGCCAAGGGCCTTGCAATGTTAAAATGTGTGTGTCTCTGTCTGTCTGTCTGTGTGTGTGCGTGTACTGAATCATGCAACCTTAATTATAGCATCCTTTTTGTTTTAATATCTTTTTCCTCTGATTTTATACCCCATAAGGCAAATTCACGTGGCTCTATTGTGTGCAATTCAGGCTAAGCTGGCAGGCAGTTTAGCAGAGAGCAGTCGAAAATAAACCAGTGCCGGATCTGTAGCTTTTATACTCCATGGCAACTTCCCCCTCTTGAACACTCCACCCCCCCCTGCCATGCTGACCGTCAGACTCCAACCATAAGGGTAGAGCCAGCATGGAGCCAGAAACCATGAATAGGTAAGGAAGAAAACCACTGCCACGTCCAATACATGCCCTGACTATCAAATGGATGGAAAATGCAGGATGTGTCAAAAACGGAGACCAGCATTTATATTTCTATTTATTTTTATTCTTATATTTATTCATATTTAAATACAAAACCATGATGCAAGGCTGAACAAAGAATCTTGTTGGGGATAAAGAGTGGTTCATCCTAAGATTTCACTAGAGAGTTCGTTTCTCAGTCCTCCACTCCTGTATCATGCCTTAATCCAACACCACAAAGAAAATGTAATTTTTAGGTGGCAATGGGTTTGGGCAGCCAAGAGTATCATCAATATCAGAGTAACCAGTATCACAGAATCATGGTATCAATAGCATCAACGAATACTGATGGCATGTGGCCAGTATACATCCCTGTCCTTTTCCTGACCTTACACCTTGGAAATAAGAAATCCACCAGTAGAGGAAACTATACCTCTGCCCCCTTCAATGTACCTCCGTTTCAATAAGAATTGGACCTGAGACAGTGCTGCACCAAGCAGAGGCCAGGGAAAGCCAGGAACCCTGACACATCAGAAGCTTCTCATCACTGAGAGAAATATGTTTCTGGAACTTCATGCTTCTCGGGAGACATAACTACATAATAGCAACCACATGAAAACCCAGTCCCTAATGGGAGGCAAGAAAAAGTACGTAGTTTAGTTGGGCTTGTAGACTTACCTTATTTCTTATACAGACAGAGATGAGGTCCAATACAGTGCTCATAGTTTTTGCTCTTGCAATTCTGATTTATTTTGCAGATGAAGCATGTGCAGTGTGTTTGCAACATGCAAACTGTACTTCAAATACTTCTACTCGGCTTTCCATTGCAGGATCTATGGGGAAAGAAGATACTCCACAGATAGCCAATCTTTCCTAGAAGGCTGAGTAAGATTCTTCAAAAGCATCTGTAATATCACCAGAAAGTTTCTTACTTCTACTCTTAGAACTTTCTAGAATAAAAAGGAAATATCCCCACTATTCTGTGATAGAAACATCTCTCAAGTCAGCTGTATTACCCCAGAACAATTCCCTGGCAGAACACATGGATTAAACATGTCTTCTTCAATCAGATATTTATAGAGATTACATAGGATTTCATAGAAATTCACAGCCTTTTGAGGGATAAGGACTCTGCCCTTCCCACCCAACCCCAAAGGATATGCTCTATAAACTACTCACCTCAGTCAATCCTGAATCACAGCAAACCATGGTGCCAAGGAATCCCAGACAAGGCTGTCACAGACACATTCTGTCCCCAGAGCCCTTCTCCTCTCCTAGCGTCCCGAAGGGACCCATCGCATCTCAGTTACCAACCACTCCACTGGTGTCTCTGCCCTAAGGAAAAAGTATGCCTTTAAAGTCACACAAAGGTATAGACTACTGAAGTTCCCAAAGGCTCTGCTCTTTAAGTCAAATCTTTTCTAACAGCAGGCAAAGCTCTGCGCCCACGTACATGTTCCAACACATGTGACAGAATTGAATTCTAGCTTCATTATTTGTGTCTCCGTGACTTAGGCAAGTTTCTTAACTTCTCCCAGTTTCCTGTTCTAGAAAATGTTACTGTAGATGTAATAATAGTTATCGATCGTAACATACTGATAAAATATACTTACAATGAAAACTAATTAAAATTTCTAAAATTTTTTAAATATTTTGAAGTTATTAAGACAGTACAGAGAAGAGAAAGGAAGTGGAAATGAAAATTCTTTTACATTATTTTATTTTTAAATCAACTTAAGCTATAGTTGATATACAATAACATTCACTTTTTTTTTTTTTAATTGAACAGTTCTATACATTACTCCGTGCTTGCCATGACTGGCATACTCTCCATCCCTTTCATCCATTTCACCCACCTGCCCATCTCCCAACTGGCAAACACGAGTTTATTCTCTGTACTTAAAGAGTCTGGGTTTGTCTCCTTTTATATATAAATATATAAATACAAAGATATATACACACACACATATATACACATGCATGTATCTTGTTTTTAAATTCTACCTGTGAGTGAATTCAAATGGTATTTGTCTTTCTCTGTCTGCCTTGTTTCACTTAGCATTATATCCTCTAAATCCATCCATGTTGTTGCAAAAAAATGTTTTGGGTAAATACCCAGCAGTAGACTTACTGGATCATATGGTAATTTTATTTTTTACTTTTTGAGGAACCTCCATAATGCTTTCCACTGTGGCTGCACCGGTTTGCACTCCCACCAGCAGTTCACAAGGGTTCCTTTTACTCCACGTCCTTGCCAACACTTATTTCTTTTTAATTTTAGCCATTCTGACAGGTGTGAAGTGGTATCTCACTGTGACTTTGATTTGTATTTCCCTGATAATGAGTGATGCTGACCATCTTTTCATGTGTTGACTTGTTATCTGTTTGTCTTCTTTGAAAAAATGTCTATTCAAGTCCTCTGTCCATTTTCAAATCAGATTCTTTGTGATGGTGAGTTATATACACTCTTTATATCTTTTGGATACTAACCCGTATCATTTTCATCTGTCTCCATGTATTTTTTTATTTACTCTTGGATATTTTGGTTGACCTATTCATTGTTTAGGAGTAGGTTATTTTCCGCCGTGTATTTGTGTTCTTTCTAGATGTCTTCTTGTAATTCTAGTTTCATACCATTGTGATAAAAAAAAGCTCTACAATATGATTTCAATTGTTTAGAATTTATTAAGGCCTATTTTGTAGCCTCACATGTGATCTATTCTGGAGAATGTTTCCTGTGCACCTGAAAACAATGTCTTCGGCTACATTGGGATGTAATGCTCTGAATATATCTGTTAAGTCCTTTGGTCAAGTGTGTCATTCAAAGCCACCGTTTCCATGTTGGTTTTCTGTCTGGATACCTGTCCACTGGTGTGAGCAGGGTGCTAGAGCTCCCTACTATTACTGTATTACTGTCAATTTCTCCCTTCATCTGCTAATAGCTGTTTTATGTATTTAGGAGGACCCATGTTTGTTGCATAAATACTGATAATGGTTATAGCCTCTTGCTGGATTGTTGGACTCACATGTTAGGAGTCATTTCAGACCTAAAGACAGATACAGAATGAAAAAAAGGGATAGAAAAACATTTACCATGCCAACAGAAGCAAAAAGGAAGCTAGGGTAGCAGTACTAATGTCAGACAAAACAGGTGAGTCGAGTCTTGTCTCTCCTCAGATCAAAGCTCTCCAACGGTGCTCCACTTTGGTCTCATCAAAAATGAAGTCATTTAATGCAACCTACGAGGCTCTCTGTGATCTGGACCCACCACTCCTCTCGGACCTCATCTAATTCTCTCTGGGTTCCCATCTCACTGGCCTCAAAACCTCCAACACATTTCTGCAGTGCATATCTACATATCTGACTCCCTCCCCTTCTTCAAGTATTTATTCAAACATGATCTCCTCCATGAAGACTACTCTGACCTACTTAAAACTGCAGACTGTGGAGAGAGTTAAAATGGTGGAGGAGTAGGGGACCCTAATTTCGTCTGGTCCCTGGAAATCAGGCAAAAATTATCAAATTATGCTGACCACCTGCAAAATCAACCAGAGATCTGAGAAAAGATGCTACAATTCTACAAATGGAAAAGCAACCACTTTTTGCAAGGAAGGAGGTGTGGAGACATGAATCTGAGGGTATCTATCAGAGGTTAAACCATGGGGGGAAGGAGCCCCAGTAAGCTGGGGACTGGAAAGTGGTGTAAGCAACAGAGTGCAAAATTGGATCTTTTAGAAGTTTTCCTGAAAGGCACATTGGAGGTGAAGCAGAGCAGAATCCCAGGTGAGATAGTGTGGTCTCAGGGTCCCTGGGGTCACAAAAAGAATGGGGTGACTTAGTGCAGCAGAACTCCCAGGGACTGGAGCAGGGAAGCTGGTTGCAAACAACAAGCCCAGGCACCAGTTTTCTGCTCAGTGTCGCCATAACCTGGGAACCATGGCAAGGTCAGGCAACTGCTCTCTGAATAGGGGCTTAGCAAGTAAGCAGCAGAACCACTGGGAGACCCCCACCTTCCCCAGGGGAGTGGTGCAGGTCTGCGCTGCAGGAGCCTATGAAGTGTGAAGACTTGAAACAGGGTTGCTTGCTTGAGAGAGAAATACTGGGTCACAGACTGGGTGAATACAGGAGTGTGAATACAGACAAGAGTGATTGACTGCTTTTCCCTGAGGGCTCACTGAAGAGTGGGGGATGTGAACTTCAGGTCCGTGGCTGGAGATTGGGGAACCAACATTTTCATTCTCATGCTCTAAGTGGCAAGGAAAGCCTTCAGGGAACAAAAACCACATGGAGCAATCTGGAGGCACTAAACTTAGTCTGGCCCCTTGGCCAGGGTGATGCAATTCCATCCAAGGCAAAGACGCCTTAGAATCAGCATAACAGGCTCCTCCCCCCCAAAAACCAGCAAGAACATCCAGCTGACCCCAAGTTTATCAAACACACAGAAGTATGGAAATCCAGCCCTAAGGGAAAATAGTGTATAGAACTTGTGGTTTTATCTCATGATTCATTAGTCTTTCCTTTCATTTTCTTTTTTTCAACTAATTTCTTATTTTTTTCTTTTTTATTATTTGTTAATTTAAATCCAATTAGCCAAGGTATAGTACAGCATTAGTTTTTGATATAATGTTCAAGTGTTCATTAGTTGAGCATAACACCGAGTAGCTCATCATACCGCGTGCCCTCTTTAATGCCCATCTAATTTCTTATTTTATCAACTCTACTTTAAAGTCAAAAATGTTCATTTTTACACTTACGTTTTATCCTTTCATTGTGTTTAATTTTATTTTTGTCCTTATGTAAGTTTTTATTTCTTTACAATTTTGGGATATAGTTTCTTCCCCAAAATGGAAAAAAAAAAAAAAATACACCCATGATCTAGTGCATTGCTTTGTTCTATTCAACTATTTCATTATATTGCCTTTTTTTTTTTTTTTTCAGTTTCTATCTATTCTGATTTGTTTAGTGTATATTTCTCTGGGGTCATTGTTGCTATTCTAGTATTTTGTTCTCACGTTCATCTATTCTTCTCTGGACAGAATGACAAGCCAGAAGAACTCACCCCAGAAAAAAGAACAAGAAGCAGTACTGAAGCCAGGACAAGATCAGTATGGACATAAGTAAGACGTCAGAACTAGACTTCAATGTGTCACCAAAACACTTACAGAACTCCAAAATCTTTTCAACACATCTCTTTATATATAAATTACTATAAATCATGTGAATATTTTAAAATACTGTTTACTTAGTAAATTTGGAAAATAGACTGTAACATAAAATGATCACTTTATTCCTGAGTGGACATTATTCCAGTCACCAAGGAATTCCCATTCTCCTTCTTCCCTTTACCACTATAATAAAGCCTTCAAAGATCTTCCTATATGAAAAAAAAATGGTTTCAATTTCTTGTGAACAGCTGTAGACCATGTAGTAAACTTGTTTTCAGCACTGTTCATTGGCTCTCTTGACTTCCATTCCACTTGCCTTCACTTCGGAGGGGTTGGAATACTTCCTACATCTTGGTGTCTTGATGGGACACTAGGTTCCTCCCATCGTTTACACTGAGGATTTAGAAGGTGAGACTTCAGAGACCACCTTCTTTCAGCTCTTAGCAACATGAGCAAAAAGACTAAGAGAAGATTAATAATTGTGTTATGCCAACAACCCACAGCTAGTAAGTAGAAGATAAAGTATTTCAATTTGTATCTTTAAACTTCAATTCAATATTCCATGTACTAAAATATAGCTCTATTTGGTGTTAAAGTTACTACAGGAAATTTTTGCTAATTGAACTTTGATTATACCTTCAGTCACTAAAAAATAATTTGAATTGCTAGTTGGAAAATTAGCATGATTGTCACCATACTTCATTAGCTGGGACTTTTAGCAATAAGGTTCCTCTGAGAAAATACATACATGACAGAGAAACATGTGAAGATTCTCTGAATATGGTATTTTATGTTAAATTCTCACAATAACATTCTTTTCTCAAAAGCATGGTGCTTCTCTCAACCTCTCTCCCCCTTTGTATTGCCGATAATCCGTTGACACTAGAGCATGACCTTCCCTCTGCTGGGCTACTGCATTCTACGGACCCCTTTAATCGATTTTTGGAACAATTACACTTGCTTCCAAAAAAGTCTAATTCCTGCAGAATATTACACACAATACTTAACTACTAAAAATGACCAAAAAATTGCCACTGTAGCTGAAAATGAGGAGTGATGGGAATTCAAGAAAGAATTAAAGACTCGTGGCTTCTTTTCATCATCTGATAGTCATGTCCTCCCTGGGAGGCTGGAATACACACAAGGACAAGTTGAGGGTCAGCCCTGAAAAGTACTGAAAAAATACCATTTCACCCAGGACCTAACTAATATCGAAACAAATGAATGGGAGTCTGACTGAAAGACACCAAGAGTTCAGTTGAGGGAGGTGCTAAGATGATTATGAATGAGACACAAAAATTAAAAGTTGGCAACAGCAAAGCAGGAACTAATAAGATTCTAGGTGGTGGTGTCAGTTTAACTATGTCAGGTAGAGAATCTTGACAGGTTAGGAATTCTTTTAAAGATCCAAGTCTTGCTTTCCACTTCTGTGGTGGAGCTGCTCAGGGATACCAAGTGGCATTGATACCTTCTTGAGATTAAAACGTGATTATGCTAGAGGGAGGGAAAAACACCTGTTAGGAAGAATATGGCTCTGTTGGGTGATTACACATGAGGCCACTCTGTAACTTTGTACAGATCACTGTACAGGAGCAAATCATTAGATGCTTAACGCTGATCTAGACTTCTGCTGTGGAGCGGCATTGCTATGGCCCATGTGAGGTTCTTGCCCAGTGAGAACACCCTGTTATTACAGCAGATGGGTGCAAATTCAGTGGTCAGGGAATAGCTCCTCCATCAGTGGAGAACCAGCCTCAGGGGATGAAACCAGCATGATGTCCTCTGGGGCATGTCACCACTGCCCACACAGGCTCTCTGGGCTCCCACAGCACAGGTCCACCATGAAAAAAGGAGAACATTAATCTCATAGTGTATCTTCTAAGAAGGTCAACAAGAGCTGTTTCTACTTCAGTCTAAGAATACAATCAACTAGGCTTCAAAAAGACACCAAGTAATTCAGTAAACACCATACCTGTACCTGGGTATCTTGCAGCAATCATCCTTAATTAGAGGGAAAGTAAATCCCTTCGTAAGCCAGAAAGGCTATTTCCTCCTCAGGATCATAAACACTTAAGTCTTCAGTTTTAAATCTCTTTGAAAGCAATACAAATCCTAGTTCTCCAAATTTGACCAAGATATAATTGCATGGTTTCTTTCTCATTTATGCCCAGAGAGCTTGCCTCCACAGTCAGAAGAGCCAAGTTAGAAAAATTGCACCTGGTCTCGGACTCTCTGAAGTTACGTACCAATCTTGAGTTTGGTAAACCTTGCATTAAATGACTTTAGCATCTTTATTTATACAATGTTCTGTTGACCAACTACAAACCTCAGCTCTATGGACCACCTCTTTTATTCGGATTAAGTATTTCATATGCAGACTTTAGTTATTGCATAGAATTATAGTTTAGAAATTATTTTCAATATATAACATTAATTGAATTAATTACACTGAATAAGTACATACATATCTATTACTCCTGAAGTATGAGTAATTCTCACCGTGGTCATCTTGTTCTTTGTGCCATGCATTTTCCTATAAGTGCGGCCTGTGGCCACTTACCCCAGAGACAAGGCAATGGCTGTGTCTGATTCCATCTTCACATCCATGTTAAATCCCTTTATCTACACCTTGGAGCACTGAAGTGAGAAACGTCATGAGGAAACTGGGGAAGAGGGAGACTTTTGTTGTAAAGTGACTGTCATGCTAAGAATATCATGCCTCCCATAAAGAGAAATTCTTTCTGAAAAGTGTGAGAAATAAAACTATCCATTCCTTTCCAGCAGCAGAGCAATTTCTTAAAAATAAAAACCTGTTTGGGGCACCTGTGTGGCTCAGTTGGTAAAGATCTGCCTTTTGCTCAGATCATGATCCTGTGGTAATGGGATCCAGCCCAGCACTGGGCTCCCTGCTTAGCATGGAGTCTGCTTGAGATTCTCTCTCCCTTTGCCCCTCCTCCCATCTCATGCTCTCTCTCAAATGCATAAAACCTTTAAAAATAGAGAGACAAGTTGGGGTGCCTGAGTGGCATTTGGCTCTTGCTTTCAGCTCAGGTTCATGGATCCGGGTCCGAGGATCCAGCCCCATGACTGGCTCCCCATTCAGCAGGAATTTGCTTGAGGATTCTCTCCCTCCTTCTGCTCAAGCCTCCTCTCTCCTGTTTTCTCTCCAGGAAATAAATTGATCTGTTAAAAAATACAGAAACCTGCCTAATGATCTAGGATTTAAGTATTATGGTTTTCTTAAAGGATCTAATACTTTACTGTTTTCCACCCATCCATGGCTTCCCACTGTTTTTAGAAACATCTCATCGTACTGTAAAATCCTGATTATTCTAATACCTCTAATGCTCCAACCTCATCTGGAGCACTTCACCTCCTCCCTGTGCATCAGCAGGTCGTGGACTTTTTCATCTGCCCCCAAGTCTCTGTGGGATTTTCTCGCCTCAGTGCTTTTGCTTCTCTTTCTGAAGCCCCTGCCGGGAATGGGAAGCACTCCCTGTACCAACAGATGAAAGATTACTCCAAACTCTGCTGTGAAAGAGAGAAAAAGACAAAGGGGGTTTGCTCAGAGACAAAGACCCTTTGCTCCGCTTTGCTCCCACTTTTATTCATCCTTCAGGATAATCACAAATTCTGATCAGTTTCTCAAGCACATGATGTTGACAAAGGGTCTTATTGAAAACTGGGAGGATCTGTTTACAGGGAAATATACCATATGCTACTTTGGGCGTTCCAAGAGTTTGCTAAACATAGCCTAAGGGACAATGCCTACATTTCTTGGATCACAGGGCTCCTACTCTTCGGGCTAGGAAAGCTTCCGGAAGGCAACTCCCCGAGGCATTCCAAGGGCAGAGTGGTCACGTAGGCGTCGGCATTCCAAAGGCCTGTGCCCTTCTCCGAAACCTTCCCTGACCTCAGAGTTACATTTTAGCAAGCCAGGTATTATGGCTGATTTCATGCTCTACGATAACCCCAACATCTCCCCCTTTTTGTTTCTTTAAAGCAGTAGTAAGTAGTTCCTGAGACACCTCTCTGATGGTGGATAGGGCAATTATTCCAATTTTGCAGATTATGATGAAAGAAAACCGTAATTATTACAATAGCAACTCCTAAGAATCCCCATTTTGTGGAAGAGAACCATGTGGCCCAGTTAAGTCACTGCAGATTGTTAGAGATCGCCAAGCTTCTGTATGAAGCTTACGATTTTCTACCGCCGTCAATGAGGCGAGCATCGGATCCTTCAGCTGCTGAACGTCAGAAGTTAAATTATCATGGGATGATCCATGCATTTGTTTCATTCTTTTCCCAATCATGTATAGACTGGTTCCGGGGCATGGGGTCACATAGATGGATCTGTGAGCCAGTCACGTAAGACGTCTTGCTGTTAACCTAAGATATTCCATAGCAGCTTCCATTAGTTGAAGACGTCCTAATATTTTCTGATCTATAGTTTGTTGAAGTTGAAATTCCCTTGTGGTATTAACAGCCAGCTGGTCCCCAAAGGCTGCAGTGTGAACCTAGTGAGAGAGAGAGGCTCCTACCACACTACTGGCCACGATCACTGAGACAGCTTCGGGAATTCCAGCCAGGACCAGGCCCAGGAAGCCCTTGGGTCATCTGATGTCAGGTAACGCCTCATTCGGAATGCTAACGGATTTGGATTCTTCCCAATCTCTGGTAAAACTAACAGGGAGAGTGGCATTGTTGAAAATAGGAAAAGGGGCATCCACCCAAGTAACAGGTGTTGGGGCGGGGGGAGTTGTAACATAGCCAATAAAAGAATGCAAAACGCCCAGACTGCAGCAGGAAAAACAGCACGTACCACGGAGAACTGGTGTTAAGCACAGATACGTCAGCCAAGCGTGTGTTTTCGGGAGTAGAGGGTTTACCGGTCTGTTGCAGAATCTCCTCGGCTTTCTGGGTGTCTTCTTGAGGTCTCCCCAGGTCATGAACTTGGCCTTGTGGGTATCGGGAAGGTAGGTGCATGAAGGGCAGCTGTTTTCATCTAGATTCAGGTGACTCATCTGAGGGACTGACTGGATTCTGACCATTGTCAGGCCATAGTAACGTGTAACATTTCTACTGGGGATCCGCACTGGTCCGTCCTTGGTGGAAACACTAAGCATAACCTTGCTGCCATGTTATGAGTTCTACTGGTGCCTGTCAAATGCCCATGTTTGGGTCCTTCCACAGTACTTGGACACATTTTTGGGGGGGAGTACGGTTTAAAATGTTTTTCTCTGGCGAAGCTTCAAAATCAGAATTTAAATTAAAAAGATTAAGCGTAAGCAATGCTTTCTGTAATTGTGCTATAGGACCCGTATCTCCCCCTTTTTGTTTTTGTATCATGCGTTTAAGGGTAGCATGTGCTCTCTCAATGGCAGTCTGATTATGACCGATTGGTCTCCGAATAGCTTGCTGTAATTTACGATAAAGAGGCAAAAGAGCCTTGAGTGCCCTGATTAGGTATCCGTTCCCAAACTCGTTTTGCACAACGATCATTGTTCAGACTCGAGGGTCCATAAGAAGTTGTCCCCCATCTAAGTATGGACCTTTCCCCTGAAGCGTATCATTGCTGTTCACGTAATTCGTCCCACTCAGTATGCCAGACTGAGTACGGAGGGGCCCCAAGTACTGATTTACATATTCTACCACATTTCCGTAAATCACTGATATCTTAAGAGAAAGCATCCTTAACCTGGAAGAGCAAACATTAGAGAATCAGCAATGTTTTAAAGAAGAGTCACAAAACTGTAATAATGTTTTAGTTCATTTAGTCATGTTACTAATTTTTGTTTAATTTGAGTGCAGCTTTCGTGAATTCTGGAAGTTTTTACCCATTTCAGCTTTTTAGGTCTTTAAAGATATCAAAAACCTGTATTTGTCCTAAGTCCTTTATATGAATTTTCTTGAAGATGAACTTCATTTTGTAAGACAATAAGAACAATTGTGAATGACAAACTCAGAAACGGACATGGTTAATGATCTGAGAATTCTTTACGATGCAACTGACAAGGAAACTCAGTCGCTTCTGTGACACATGAAACACTTGAAGAGCCAGAATATCGAATGTTGATGACCTTATATCAAAAGGTCAAACACACCAAACAAGACTAATTAGTCAACGGGACTTTGCTCATGATTTAAATCTTGAGGAAGTTTGTTAAAACCTTAGAAAGGTTTAAAGCACATGCCTAAACAGGTTTAGGGATGTAAAACATAGAAACTGGTTTTCCGGGCAGACTAAGAGAAGAAACCTTTTACATTTTCTTATCAAGAGCAGACCAACGATTCAAGAAAACTTTGTCTTTCGAATGGAGAGAGAATTTCAATTTTACACCATACCTTCAAATTCCCTTTATTTTAATCTTAGTCTGTCCTGACCACACCTAAAAATCCCTTCCAAACATTTTCCTTCACAAGCCTACAACTTTCTTTTGCATTCAGATTTTGTCCCAAGCCATTTCTTTCTAAATAGCCATTCTGATTTTGAACAAAATTACCTTTTAACAAGGATGAAATCCCCACTCCTTTTATCTTTCATAGGTATCTCCTATTTTTCTACATAGAAAGTTGCTGAATTTTGCACTCTTAGCAATCTTAGTCTCCAATGGAGACTAAGTAGCAACCAACTGTGAGCTGAAAGTTACGTCAGGAATTCTTTAGATGGCAAGTTTATTTGCCAACAAAGTGCAAGAGAAAGAACATGAGCACTACTTGACCTTTAGTAAATCTCAGTAGAGTAAGTTTCACGTTTAATGCTGATAACCTTAAAAACAGGTCTAAATTAAACTAACAGACTTAACTTAGTTGAAATACCGAATGATGTTCCAACCGGATCCTCTTTTAAAAGTCCGTTTGCTCCCCATTGTCAATTTTTACCTGAGACACTAGTGGGGAAATCTAGAGTGGGGGGTGGTAGGTCCGGGGGTGCCCTTCTCGCTTCTTTCCGTTGTTAAGGGTGGGAGGAGCCATGGTGCCTGAGGCACTGAGGATGGTCTAGAAGCCAGTTTTGCGGGTTGCAACCAAGGTGATGAAGAAAGAGAAGGGGGAGGGGGAGACAGAAGAGGTGAAGTGCTGCCAGAAGGCAGAGAAAGGGCTCCCGGTTCTAGAACTCATCAACTCCAGCAAAGGAGCAGACATCATATTTTCCCACCAACAAGGGGGGGGATGGGTAGGCCACATCGGGCCAGAGAAGATAAGGAATTTCCATGAAACAAAGGGAGTTTCGGCAGCTGCTTGGGAATATTCCTTAACGTCCGTGTCCTGAGGTAGACTAACCACAACTGGCTCCAGTTATAGCCACTAACTCAGGAATATGTGAGCGAGAAGCCCCCACTTCAATTAGAACAGTGAGACAGGAAAGAGCATCAAGACTCCCCTTTGTCTGAGATGGCCTGTGTTTCCTCCAGTAACCTGGGTTTACTTGGAGGAAGCCTATTTAGATAATTATCTAATATGTCAGGAGAGAGTTTACTAGCCAAATACGTTTGGGCAAGCCAGTTCTGCAAAGCCCTTAGACTGGGGTTCTGGCGGAGAGCAATGAAGGCCTAGGTAGGAGCAGTGGGTACCCTAGGTCCATTTACCTTTTTCTACTGCAGAGATGGAACTGACAGAAACCACTGAGGCCATGCCGCATTACAGGAGATCAATCCTTTCCTAAATTTTGCCATCTGAATTGTTTCCAGTGGGTTAAAAGGCACCCCAAGGGAGAGTCCTTGGGAACGGAAAAGAGAAGAGAAAGTCCACTACCTAGAAAATCCCCCTGACTCCCGGGTGGATTCCCATGCAGGGTATGTCAGAGGTTCCTTGGGTGAAAGGGACCCGAGGACTCCCCCGAACAAAATCACTATGACCACCGCCACTGATACAGGTCCTTATAGGAGGAAGGCCATCCCTCCCCTCCGCTTCTCCATCGCATTCTAGACTATGATGGGTGCCAGTGTAGGGACCAAAATACCGTGCCTTGAAGGTCGTAACGTGAAGGTCACATCTTATTTTACCTTGCCTTTAAGAACCTGCCATTTTTGGGCGCCTGGGTAGCGCAGTCGTTAAAGCGTCTGCCTTCGGCTCAGGGCGTGGTCCTGGCGTTCCGGGATCGAGTCTCACATCGGGCTCTTCCGCTATGAGCCGCTTCTTCCTCTCCCACTTCCCCTGCTGTGTTCCCTCTCTCGCTGGCTGTCTCTGTCAAATAAATAAATAAAATCTTTAAAAAAAAAAAAAAGAATCTGCCATTTTTAACCCATGGAAAACACTACAAGTTTTACAAGGGGAAATTATCTAATTTTGTAGCTTAAGTAGTTAGTAGAGTACTTGACGGGAAACAGGAAAAATAGAAATCCTTCATGATCTAAGCAACATTGCAACACATGTAGTCTTACAGCCTACTCCCCTAGGAAACGTTTCCCTGTAGATATCACTTCCCAGATGCAACCCCCAGTAAGGATCGACGAAATGGGGGTTGGAGAAGAGAAGGTGGTGGAATGGCCTAGTCGGGGGAGGGAGCTCTTCCTCTTTGTTGGGTCTAATTGGTGAAGCTGAGGAGCTAATTTCAGGAACCAAAGGAGTCATAGGTTCCTCTTCTTTTTCTTTAAAGACCTTTGAGGTGTCCTCCATATGTAAAGGGGCCAGGGCAGACCTGACTAGACCCTATGCAGTAAGGGAAGCAAGGGACACCCTTTTCCCTTGTTTATGGCAATGTTTCAAGTTCTTTCCAATTCTCTCCCATACTCCTAAATCTAAAGTTCCTCGGTGAGGGAACGATGGATTCTGTTCAGTTAACGACCTCTAACAAACCCTGAAGTTGGTCCTCTATCATAGAGGCCCCACTCACCTTAAAACTGTTTCTCATTTATAGTAGCAGTGGTAGCCTTTACGAGTTGCTTTGAAACCTTAATATATTGTCTCTGTTCGAAAGAGAGGCTTTGCCCCGTATCTGGAGTTCTTAGAGAACTTTAAATTCTGTAAAAATACCCAAGCCTGAAACTACCCCAAACTCGGCCTTGAACCAACGCTAACTTACTGCACGCAGACTTTCCATTTTCGGAGGGGTGGGGCGTACGGTGTCTGTTGCAAGATGGTCACGTCGGGGTCACCACTTGCCAGGAATGGCCAGCATTCCCTGTATTGACAGATGAAAGATGACTCCAACCTTTGCTGTGAAAGAGACAAGGCAAGTGGGTCCACACTCAGAGACGAAGACCCTTTGTTCTTCTTTGCTCCCACTTTTATTCGTCCTTCAGGATAATCAGAAATCCTTTATCACTGTTTCTCAAGCACATGAGGTTGACAAGGGTCTTACTGAAAACCGGGAGGATCTGTTTACAGGGAAAAATACGATATGCTAATTTGGGCGTGTTCTAGGAGCTCTGCTGAACACAGCCTAAGCGACAATGCCTACCGCTCTTAGATCACAGGGTGACTGCTCCAGCCAGCAAAGCTTCCCAATGGCAACTCCCCGAGGCATTCCAAGGGCAGAGTGGTCACGTAGGCCTCGGCATTCCACAGGCCTACGCCCTTCTCTGAAACCTTCCCTGCCCTCAGCGGCCTCTGCGTCACATTTTAGCAAGCCAGGTATTATGGCCGATTCACGCTCTACGTTAACCCCAACAAGCCCCGTCCTCTTCAGCTGGCTCCTTCCCGCTACTTTACAGTCTGAGATTAAGAGATGACCTGCCCTTACCTCAGAGAGCCTCCCCCATGACTCTTTTAAAGATTCTTCCATTCCTTCCGTAATTCCCAATGTCAACATCTTCTTTATTTTCTTTGTATAAATGATCAAATGTATCATTACTTTTGCATGATTATCATTTGACTTTTGCCTTTTGCCTTTTCTAACATATCAGACATTTTGACAGAAGGACTTTTGTTTTACTTATGTTTGGCATCAATTAGGTTTCCAATAAAGTCTGTTGAATGATTATAGAGTGCAAGAGCCTTTTCCCCCCAAAACAGTCTAATTCATTTGATAGGGAAAAAAAGGAGACAATCAACAAACAATTAAAAACAAACAAACAAACAAAGGCAGAGAGTGATCATTAGAACAGACTCAGTGGAAGTGGAGGACTCTGGTTATTTTATGGAGGGCACTTCATGTTGGGTAGACAGAAAAGGATTCTATTACCAGGTAACATTTCAGCTGATCTTGAATTCTGTTGAGATTTTCTGAGGAAAAGTGCTGAACCATATCAATCAATATGTTTATTGAGGATGAGCACCAATAAACAACAAAGATGATCAGGTAGAAACAGCCATGTGAAGATTAGTGGGGTGAACGTTCTAGAAAGGACACTGTAATGCAGGACTACTGTGGTATTTACGAGGAACTGTGAAAGACCAGGAATGTAATGGTCCAGGAAAAGAGTGGCAAGAAGCCAGACCAGAAATGCACACAGGGTCCAATTATGTAGTGCTGAGACCTCCAACACTCCCTGAAACCACAAAGACCATGAATCTTGTTATTGTCTCTTCAAAATTACCCAAACTCAAAAATTTATTTTTGAATGCTGACTGACTCTCACTTTTGTGTATAGAAGAGTTGGGGGAATAGGTGTGAAAAGCTTTTGCAGCTAGCTTCTATTTCTCCTTTAATTTTTGATTATAGAAGGAAATTTACAATAGCACTTGAAAATATTTTACAGTAAAGTACTCCTCCTTAATTTTTATTTTAAATTTATTTCCATATATCAATACAGAAGAAAAATCCATAATAGCGTGATAACTTGGGTCTTTCGGAAACACTTAGGATGATTTTTTTTTATTTTATTGTGATCACATAATATAAATACTGGGAGGGACCTCAGAATGAGGTCCATGTCTTTGTATCTCTGTAGTAATTAATGTAGAACTTGATAAAGGTCAAAGAAGTAGTGTGATGCTAGCTTTAGTTTCACGTTTCTCATTCTATTATTGAGAGCTTTTCGTGACTGTCCTATCCTACAACATGGGTTCCACTGCATTTGTTCGCATCTTTTCATAAAGGATTCAATTAGTTCTCAGGAAATAGCATGCCTCCATTTCCCATTAAATACAGTTTAGCAGATAAGTTCTGCAAACGTTTTACATATTCTGCTTTCCAAAACAATCCTTAGTTTGCTGATTTCGGTTACCAGGATATTCTGATAATCAAACTACATTGTTAAAACAAGAAGGAGGCTGATGGGAGTCCAAGATTCCAGAGGAGAAGATGTTAATTTTGTCTGGTCCCAGGAATTCAGCTAGATAGCTGCCAAATCATTCTGAACACCTGTGAACTCAACCAGAGACCTAAGAAAAGAAAGCTGCAACTCTATGAATAGAAAAGCAACCACTTTCTGCAAGGTAGGAGGTGCAGAGAAATGAATCCAAGTTGATATACAGGAAGATAGACCACAGGGGGGAGGGAGCCTCCATCAGACAGCTACCAGCAAGTGATAAAGCAAGCGGAGCATGAATCAGAACTTCTAGAAGTCTGCTTCAGTGAGGGACGTCACTCAGGCTGCTAAGCAGGGACAGAACCCTAGATGGGGAAGTGGGGTCTCAGGATCCTTGGGGTCACAGGAAAACCAGTGGTGCCTGAGTGCAACACAGCTTCCAGGCATTGGGGCAAGGAAGCCAGATACAGAGTGAGTCCAGGAGTGGGCTCTCAGCTTTGGGTTGCCATAAACCTCGAACTGCGGCACAGTCGGGTGACTGCTCCCTGACCAGGGGCCCAACAAGCGGTAGAACCTGTGAGACCCCCCTCCCCACGCCCCACCCCTGGGAGGAGTGGTGCCTGAGTGTGTGAGTGCACCATAGGAGTCTGGAGGGTTTGGAGACTCCAAACAGGTTCTTATAAATACTCAGTCATAGACCAGGTGAGCACAGAGTGCGACCAGGGAGACAGGAGTCATGACTGCTTTTCTCTGAGGGCTCACAGAGGAGTGGGGCTCCAAGCTTTCAGGTCTGGGCCAGAGATTGGGAGGCTGCCATTTTCATTCTTATCCTCTAAAACTGTGCTGAAAGACTTCAGGGAACAAAAGCCACATAGAGGACCCCTGGGTGGCTCAGTCCTTAGGCGTCTGCCTTTGGCTCAGGTCATGATCCCAGCGTTCTGGGATCGAGCCCCACATCAGGCTCCCTGCTCAGTGGGAGCTTGCTTCTTCCTCTCCCACTCCCGCTGCTTGTGTTCCCTCTCTCGCTGCCCCTCTCTCTGTCAAATAAATAAATAAATTCTTAAAAAAAAAAAAAAAGCCACATAGAGCAAACCAGAGCAGATCTCTTACCCTGGATCCCTGGCAAGGGCAATACAATTCCACCTGGGGCAAAGACATTTGAGAATCAAGGCAACAGACCCCTCCCCCAGAAGGTCAGCAAGAACATCCTGCCAAGACCAAGTTTCCCAATCAATGAGAATGGCAGAGAACTCCAGCAACAGGGAAATACAGCACATAGAACTCATGGCTTTTTCCCCATGATTTTTTTAGTGTTTCAACTTAAGTTTTTTAATTTTCTTTATTTTTTTAAAAATTTTCTTCTTTCCTTTTTCAACCAATTTCTTATTTTACCAACTCCTTTTTTAAATCTTTTTTAATATTAATTTTTACAGTTACATTCTACACCTTGATTATATTAGTATATATATTAGTATTAGTAATAAATGACATAAATCATCAGTCATTTAGTCCAAGCATGACCAGGGACAGCCCTTCCTGAGGTGAACTGCTATGGGCAATGTGAGTTTCTGTGGCTTCTTGAAAAGTAAAACTGGAGATAAACCTTCCTGAACTTATCGTATGCTTAAATGTTTTACTTTACTTCTCTCAAACTACCAATTCTTCCTATCTCCTAAGTGCATGCACAGTTACAAAAGTGGGTGAAAGCTCTTTGTGTGCCCATAGTAATACGGTGGAGATGTTCACATATGTGTCCTCAATCAGTTCTCATAGCAACTGGGTTGTGGATACGATCATTCTCACGTTATAGATGAGGCAACAAAGTTGTAAGGTGCCAAGAAACCCTGGATAAAGGAAGTTGCAACTGCAAAAGGCAAGATTTCAATCCAGTCTCGCTGATTTCCCAACCGATACAGGACACTTAACCACTGCTGTAGTCATTTTCAACATTGTGCAGAAAAATCTGGGGACGCATGCTTGTAAGGGGATTGGGAAGGGAGGAAATGGGGTTCCATAAGAGGCCAGGGTAAAAGTGCTCCTCGACGAAAGCAACACCACGTTTTTATTAATATTTACGGATTCTAGGGGCGCCTGGGTGGCTCAGTCGTTAAGCGTCTGCCTTCGGCTCAGGGCGTGATCCCGGCGTTGTGGGATCGAGCCCCACATCAGGCTCCTCCGCTATGAGCCTGCTTCTCCCTCTCCCACTCCCCCTGCTTGTGTTCCCTCTCTCGCTGGCCGTCTCTATCTCTGTCAAATGAATAAATAAAATCTTTAAAAAAAATTAATATTTACGGATTCTAATGTATGGGTGTGTGTGTCTGTTGATGAAATTGCTTCATGTACACTTGCCTCTGAAGGAGAATTAAAGTCATCATGGTGAGGTTGTGGAATATACGGGAGGTTCAGTGGGGTAGAGTCTGGAGCGGACGACCAAGAAAGAATTCTTGAGACGTCTTTGGTGCAAAATTGGTGGTTTATGAAAGCACGGGGATGGGACCCGTGGGCAGAAAGAGCTGCTGCCCCGGGTTGTTGTGAGGGGTGGCTGATTATATACCATGGGGTTGGGGGAGGTAAAGGAAAGGGGAGGCTGAGAAAATACTTTCATATGTTAAAGAAAACTCACAGGACACTGGAGTCTCTGCTACTGTCAAGCCAAGGCAGTTTACACTGTCACGGTGTCCTTATCAATGACCTGCAGGTCCAAAAGAAATTCTGTTTTATCTACATTTCCTTCTGCCTCAGCTTCCCTCAATTTTATGGAGGGGATGGTAATGTTAGGGCTTCAGGAAACTGAATTATGGGTCTCTGGAAGTTAGGCTATTGATAAGAGAGCTTTGTCCTTGTAAATCACTAGGACATGTGTAAACTGAAGGAGACTCAGGTCTGGCAGGATTGTGATCTCTGTCAGTTAACCATTTGTTTTTTCCTCAGCCAGGAGTGCCTGAGGGTTTTTCCTATTATTTATGTGGTTCAGACTCTGAGAATTCCAGCTAGATCTCTTTGAGAAACCACAATGTGTTTTAACTCCTGCTTAAACTTTATAATGATACAGAAATTGAAACTGAAATTCTCAGTGAGTGAGCCAATAGCTTCCTTTGATACACTCCCTGCTCTCAGCAAGATTCCGTCATATTAATGTGAGTTCTTCATGTTATTTTTCTCTGTTAATTAGTTTACTTTTTGGTAACATTTCATTATGAGAAAGTATTTTTAAAAATATGTGGCCCCATGTACACACAAAACAACTTCAGAATAAAAATATTCCATTTATTCTTTCCATCTCTCACTCATTAAGCAACAGAAATTTCTTGAGTCCAAAGAATTTATCAGACGGATTGATGGTTGCTGGGGCTCCAGGGGTGAAGAGAGAGGAACCTGGGTCTTGCCTTCACAGAGCTTCAGATCCACTGAGAGACACCCAGAGGGGAGCAGAAGATGACAACACCGTGTTATAAATGGTAAGGTAGTGGCAGCACAGGGTTCTATGAAAGCATGTTTGAGGGATACACACCAACGATCCAGGGGTCAGGAAAGGTTCCAAGATGAAAGGACATACAACATGGACCCTGAAACTTGAAATCAAGTCAGCAGAGTGAATACATTCACATCAGTTGAAGTGGGAGCATTCTTATCAGAAAGAATACATAACAAAGGGCAGGGGGTGAAAATCAGTATGCAGGAAACCTCATGAATTCAGTGTGGCTATGGTGGTTAATTCATCTATCCAACCAATGATTACTCACTGAACTCTGACCATGTGCCAGGCAGTGTGCTACACAATGAGCTTATAAAGCGTAAATAGCAGGATATGAACCTAGAGAGACAGGAATATGGAAGATGCAGAAGGGTCTCACAGTCCTGTTAGAGCTTACTGCTAAATACCATGGGACAAACATTGGGAGGCCTTTTGAACCAGTGAGTGATGCCGTTGAGTTGTGTTTGACATGATAACTGTATGGGTTATTGGTGTGGGAAATGGATGGAAGGGAGCAAGAGTGGCAGCAGGATGTTACTGTAATGATTTGGGTGTGAAAGGATGGAGGCCTGAAGAATAGTGGTGCCAGAGAGGATGCAGAATGTGGTGGACACTGGTGTCCAGCTCCACTTCCCTTCCCTGCCATGCCCTGGCTGCTGTGTATCTGGGCTACTAACAGCTCAGAGCTCAATGCCCCATCTTCTCTGTACGTTTGCTCCAGAACAAAATTATAAGCTCTGCCCACCATCCCAAGACCCAGGCAGGAGCCAAGGAACTACAAGCTGATCCCTTTGACTCAGGATGGATGCAGTCCTGTATCACAATGTATACCCCAGAGTTCCCATGGCTCCAGGCTGACGCTGAGCCCCATTTGGGACCACAACCTTCCTCCTGTACCGTAGCCAGCTTCCCTCAGTCCTTCTCCTTATAAATCACTTCCATGAAAATCCCCATCTCTGAATCTACATCTAGGGATCCCAAACTAACACAGAGAGATGGAAGAGTTTAAGAAATACTTAAGAGCATAAACAGAAGAATTTGACATGGGATAAAGATTTCAGATAGAAGTCATGGATGAAAACCAGATTCTTCCTTAGATTACTGGGACGATGAGGGAACAGTAAGGATCAGCCATCTTTGCCAGGTGAATTGGCTTTTCCCTCAGTTTGAAAAATTAACTCTGCATTGCCTAAGGAAAATGTAACCCCTCCCACTGCCCCCTCACCAGGCAGTGGCCCTGAAAGAAGAGGCTGATTATCCTCAGAACCCACCTCCACCACCCTCTTTGCTTCTAGACCTACAACCAGACCTGAGTCCAAGCAGACTCATGAGGAGGACACTACACGCCAAAATAACTATGCACTTTCTAATTTATAAACACAGGAAGAGGGACGCCTGGGTGGCTCAGAAGTGTCTGCGTTTGGCTCAGGTCATGATCTCAGGGTCCTGTGTAGGAGTCCCACATCAGGCTCTTTGCTCAAAGGGGACTCCTCTTCTTCCTCTCACACTCTCCCTCTTTCTCGCAATGTCGAATAAATAAATGAAATCTTTAAAAAATAATAAAGACAGAAATAGGATAATCATGGAAGAAACATAAAATTGAATTAAGCCAAATTTCTTAATATGAGTTCACTAAGCAGAGATTCTTCACTTAATGTTGTAGCTGGGTGACTGAGGAAAGCTAACAGTTTTTCTGCTTGGTGCCTAAAGCCAGACCCTCCTTCGTTTAAGAAGGAGGGATTTAAAGACATGCAGAGAATAGAAGTTTAGAATGGATTTGTCATTGAAGATCTACTTAACCACCATGGGAGGGTACAGAAGACATACCGTTTATATGACCTTGAGAAATAAGTTTGTCAGGCTACTCCAAGCATCCTTGAAAACCTCTGTGATCACTGCTTCCTGTAGACCAGACCTTTAGTGCCACTAAACTGGGGAATTCCAAAGCAATGGTAGGTATTTGATTCCAGATAATAGTGACCAAGTGGTAGCACTCAAGCTTCTTGAAGACAAGGTGAGCATGCTCTCATAAAGAATGGAAACATCAATATAGCATTCATTATAATCAACAAGCAAATTTACAGAGTTAAGACTGCTGCCTGACCACTTTGGGCAGCTCGTGCCTTTGAATCAATAGGCAGAGGAATATGTTGCTGTGCTGTCTGGAGTGACTGATCCTGGCAACCAAGGGGAAATTGGACTACTGCTCCACAATTGGGGTAAGGAAGAGTATATTTAGAATACAGGTCAATGGAAAACTACAATAACCCAATGAAGGCAGAACTACTAATGACCCACATCCTTTAGTAATGAAGGGCTGTGTCATCCCACCAGCTAAAGAACCACAACCAACTTTAGTGCTTGCTGAAGGCACATGAATACAGAATGAGTAACAGGAGAAAGTAATTATAAACTAATCATATGGCTGTTACAAAACTGAAGACTGTAATTATTGCATTTACTCCTTATATTATGAATATGTGTGTGAATATGTATAAAGCAAATATCTTTGTTTTGTTGGCTTTGTTTTGTATGGCTTTCAGTCATAGCATTTTAGTACTTTTATTTTCCATAGTATGTAATTTACTGAATGTCAAGGAGAAAGTAAAAATCACCCAAAAAATTATCTTCCCTACTTGTAGAGGTTTTAGTGCATTTTCCGTTGTATGGAGGATAATTGTATGATGTCAGGTGGAATTATGACCTTGTGCTGTCTTTATTTTTTTTAAGATTTTATTTATTTATTTGACAGAGAGCACAGGTAGGCAGAGGCAGGCAGAGGGAAAAGGAGAAGCAGACTCCCTGCTGAGCAGAGAGCCTGAGGCTTAACCAGCTGAACCACCCAGGCGCCCCAAGATAGGAGCTCTAATATATGAATGATAAAAACCAAATTTACAATATAATGTTGGTCACTTAAAATTTTAATTATGGGACACCTGGGTGTCTCAGTAGATTGAGCACCTACCTTCAACTCAGGTCAGGATCCCAGTGTGGGATGAGCCCTGCATCAGGCTCTCTGCTCAGTGGGGAACTTGCTTCTCCCTATGCCTATGCTCCCCCTGCTTGTGTGCTCTCTCCCTCTCTCCCTTTCTCTTTTTCTGGCAAATAAATAAATAAATAAATAAATAAAATCTTTTAAAATAATTTAAAATTAAAATAACAATTCTATAGTTTACTCAGTGCCCATCACAATAAGTGTACTCTTACCTTTTCTTGTTTTTTGAAGATTTCATTATTTTTGGGGGGGAGAGAGAGAGAAGAGAGCAAGTGGGGGGATGGCAGAGAGAGAAAGAGAGAGGTAGAGAAGCAGACTCCCTGCTGAGTGCAGAGCCCCATGATGGACTCAATCCCAGGACTGTGAGATCATGGCATGAGCCTTAAAACAAGAGTGGAAGGTTTAACTGACTGAGCAAACCAGGTGCCCCTTAACTTTTCTTGTTTTCGATGAACTTGACAGTTTTGAAGAGAATAGTCAGACATTTTATATAAAAACTTTCATTTGGGATTTGTCTGATATTTTCCTCAAGATTGGACTGGCATTATGGGTTATTGGGAGAAAGGTCACAGAGGCAAAGTGCCATTTGCATCACATGCTGCCAGTGGGTAGACACTTTCAATGTGACTCCTCACAGTTGATGTTAACCTTGAGCACCTGATTGAGGGACTCTTTGCAACATTTCTCCTCTGTAAATTACTTTCCTCACCGCGTTCTACAATGTGCCTTTTGGAAAGAACTCACTTGTGTACCATGCACAAATAAGACTTAGAGTTATCCTATAACCCTTTGAGAGCAGAGTACCTACGAAGTCATCAGGAATCCATTATTATAAGAGATTTATCTCTAATCCCCTATTTACTAGTTACTTATTTAAACATTTATATCATTATGGACTTGTGGATTTTTTAAACTATGAGTCATATTTCAATTCAGTATCATTTATTAGTTCCTCAATTTTTTTCCAGCTTCTGGCACTGGGGGCTCTTCCCATTGGCTCTTGGGTCCCTTTGGCATATTCTCATCACAGTGTGAATGTACTACTGTATGTGTGTATCTGTGTGTGTGTGTGTTTGTGTGTTAACACTTCCCTACTTTCTAGGATTACACGATGCTCCAGTTCATCTGTACATTCCCTGCCCCAGCCTAGACTCAGCCATTTCTTTAAGAAGTCCTAATTAATTTTCTTGGATAATGGTGTCAAGAACCAAGTCCTGTGCATCAGGTCACTACATAACCACTGTTCTATTTATTCTAGTCAAAACAAGTTATTTCTGGCCCAAATAAACACCTTTAATTGCAAGAAGAGTTCACATTTTCCCCATAATCTAAAAATGAATATTGAAGATTAAGTTCTTTCTCATATCTAGCTAATGGCTCTTAATTAAAAGGGAAGGAACACGTTAGGGAATGACCT
This sequence comes from Ursus americanus, assembly GCF_024610735.1. NCBI lineage: Eukaryota > Metazoa > Chordata > Mammalia > Carnivora > Ursidae > Ursus > Ursus americanus. Next base: position 32,691,946 of record NC_142150.1, on the reverse strand, counting down.
TCCCCAGACTCCTGTCTTTTGCATCATTCATGTTTAAATACAAATGCAGGAAAGGCAAAAGAGAAGCATTTCCCATCAAAATTGCATGTGAGGGTGGGTTTCAGAAAGTTTGAGATGAATCCAGGACCAAACTTGTCTTCTGGTTTGCAGACAATAACCTGAGCCTCAGGAACATATAAAGGGTTCAGACAGGAGTTTAGAAACCCTTTTCTTTTTTTTTTTAGTTCTCATTTGAGTAAAGTGTGGCTACATTACCTTGAGAAGAAAAGTGGATGACTGAACATCCTACACTTTGCTCTCGTCAAACTGGTAAGATTTGTGTTGGGGATTAACATAACTGTATTTAATACTCAGAGAAAATTCATCTGATCAATGCCACAGTGTGCATCTAACACATAAAAAGCATCTGTGGAAGGTAGAAAGTTTGGGGAATTTTCCAGAAGTGCATTACAATTGAAACTGAGAAGACAGGATAATAGAAATGCACAGCAGATTGTGGTGGAGAGATAAGTGAATGGAAATAACATCTACTTGAGTGTTCCAGGAAATGCTCCATGGAGATGATGATTTTACTTGAGATGGAGTAGGCTTCCCTTTCCAGCGGTAACTTAGTATTGAATGGGACTGAAAACTGTTGGGTTGTATCAACAGGAAATTCTCTTAATTCTTTCATTCACTTTTTGAATACATATTATTAAATGTGTACTTTTTTCTAGATGTTTGAATTCAGCAGTGACCAGATAAAAATTACCTTCCTTATGTTGTTTTCTTTGAATGTATGTCACTTGTATGTCTATCGCTATGTGAACTATACAAGTGTCTCAGTCTATATCATGTAGATAGATGATAGATAGATAGATGATAGATAGGATGATAGATAGATAATACATTGACAGATAGATCAAATGATCAATACATAGATATCTGTTTATAATACTTAAATGTTAAAAGCCACAGACAAGTTTTCATTCCTATTTGCTGAAGAGTTGGACCAATCACATATTTGGCAAACTCCTACGAATGCAGGGGAACCTGTAGATTGGCAGTGTGGTTGGGGCATGATGTGGTAAAGATACTTGAGTCCAGAAAAGCCTCTATAGGTGACTCACCCTCTTACACAGACATTTAAATCTTACTCTGGCCCTGGGAATCTTGCCTTTTCTGTAGTCTCTGTCAGAGACAGTAACTGGTTTCAACCATTACTGGCTTTGAACCAGTAATATGCCAATGTGATTAACCAACCACCTACTAAGAGAAGGTTGTTAAAACCTTTATTTTTAATGCAGCACGATTATGACATCTTTACAACTACCAAATGGAATATTTTAAAAGGCAAGTCATCCTCCTAACTTTGATTTCAAGAATGTAATTTCCCCAGCCTGAGGCCACAAATATTATGTGATTTTGGTACTCTCTTAAATACAATTAACTGATATGAGTCCATGTGTGTGATAGATATTATTCTGCTGTTAATGAAAACATTACCATCCTCTGCATTCAGTCCTGAACTCTATGACTTTACAACATAATTTAGAAACCAATTGCATATATATTCACTTCCTTTTTATTGATGATTGCATACAATACCATCTCTGATTCATTTAGCTTCCTTTCTGATGGGCATTGAAGTTGTTTCTGACTTTTTGCCAACTTGGAAAGGACTGCTGTGATTGTCCTTGTGCCTGTGAGTGAGATTCCTTGCAGCGAATGGAAACATTAGACCTGTGTCTATGTGCCATTGAAATATCGATGCTGAAAATCACTCCCCTAGTGATTGCACCCCCTTCAACTCCTACCAGGGATGGGTGGGATAAATTGCTTCCCACATCATTTTCAGCAGTATTTGTTAAGATACATTTATCAAAAAGGTTACTTTGTTAATCTGATAGGTGAAAATATATATAGCTGGAATTTAAATTTGAATATATTTAGCTATGAATGAAATTCTTTTCACATTATTTTAATAAGAGGGTTTTCTTTTGAAATCAGTTCTTTTGACCATTTTCACTTGCACTATTTTTTTTTCTTTTCAGATTTTGTTTATTTATTTAGAGGGAAAGAAGTGTGTGAGCAGGAGAAGGGACAGAGGGAGAGGGAGGGAGAGAATCTTAAGCAGGATCCACAGCAGACACAGAGCCTGGCATGGGGCTTGACCACAAGCCTGAGATCATGACCTGGGTGGAAATCCAGAGTCAGATGCTTAACTGACTGAGCCACCCAGGAACCCTATGCACTGTGTTTTTAAAGATAGATATCTGAAATATTTTTACATTTGAGAAAGTTTTGCTTTTCTCTGGAATACATGTTGTAAATATACTTAAATACCTTGGCACTTATGCATTTAATTGTGCTCCTACTTGGAAAATATATGTGATGAGGACAGACAAGATTATTGCACTGTTTGGCATATATAAATAAATATGAGTTCACTTCCTCATTCTATCATCAGTTGCTGAATCAGAGTATGGGACACTCAAGAAAATAGATTCCACGACCTTTATTGAAAAGTTTCAACTATGACTTGGAGCTTCTTTAATTCATTTTCTAAATCCCTGGTGCTTAAAATAACATGAAATTTGAAAGAATATTTTGATTTATGCCAAATGTTCTCTATTTCTTTTATTTTAGCTTCAGTCTCTCCTTGTGTCTTAAGAAAAATGCGAAAGACCCATTAAAATGCTGAATGAGGCAAAGATTTTAACTTTGGACAACATAGTATAATTTCAAAAATATAAAGCTTTGTCATAGAAGCTGAATTTAGAACTGTAAACAACTAGAAATTATTGAGAGTTAAAGTAACAGGAAATAAACATAGGATAACAGATTAAAATAAATTTCATGATGGACTGGACCAACTTCATGAATGTTCACTGCTAAAATATTGCTTGTTTCTCACTTGTCCTCTCTCCCTCTGTCATCTTCTCTCTTAGATTTCATTAAGGGAAACACTATTAAAGTTTCTACATCATTCCTTAAATGTTCAGAATATTTACAAGAAGATAGTTTATAACTGAATTACCAGGTTCAAGTAGTGTGAAATGGTATTATGTAAATCAAGCATGAATTTTCTCCATTTGGCAACATTCTTACCTGAGAGGATATTGCCGTAAACTAAAGAAAGACATTCAGTTCAGAATGATACCCTAGCATACCAAATCCCCTAAATTAATATTTATTATGCCTGAAGAAACAGTTACTCTTTCATTATTGATTTACTTCATTGTTTTCATAACTAATCAGGTGAATAGATGCTGACTAGATATTATGATTTCCACTTTTTTCAAAGGAAAACAACCAGTGTATAGGGATAACACACAGGTAAGTGGCACTTCCATAATCAAGCATATGGAGTTCACCTCCAAATGGAGTATTCATAATATTTCTTTCTTTGCAGATTAATTATTTCTAACCTGCACTTTCTCCACTCTCGTTGAAATAATGCAGCAAAATCACAGCGTAACTGAGTTCATACTGCTAGGATTGACCCAAGATCCTATGAAAAAGAAAATGGTATTTGTAATCTTCTTAATTTTATATGTGGGAACCATGGTAGGGAATTTGCTTATTATTGTGACCATCAAGTCCAGCCGGACACTTGGGAGCCCCATGTACTTTTTCCTATTTTATTTGTCCCTTGCTGATTCTTGCTTCTCAACATCCACAGCCCCCAGACTAATTGTGGATTCACTCTCTGTGCAAAGAATCATAACTTACAATGAGTGCATGACTCAAGTCTTCGCACTACATTTCTTTGGCTCCATGGAGGTCTTTGTTCTCATCCTCATGGCCGTGGATCGCTATGTGGCCATCTGTAAGCCCTTACGTTACCCAACCATCATGAGACGGCAGGTCTGCACCATCTTGATTGTTATTGCATGGATAGGGTCTTTTATCCATTCTATGGTCGAGGTTGCCCTGGCCTTGAAATTGCCTTTCTGTGGACCCAATCTGATTGATCATTACTGCTGTGATTTGCAGCCCTTGCTGAAACTTGCTTGCATGGACACCTATCTGATCAACCTAGAATGGGCGACTAACAGCGGGGCAATCTGCACGAGCAGTTTTGTGATTCTCATGATCTCATACATTGTCATCTTGCATTCCCTGCGAAACCATAGCGGAGAAGGGAAGAAAAAAGCTCTCTCTACTTGCACTTCTCACATCATTGTAGTAATCTTATTCTTTGGTCCATGCATGTTCATATATACACGCCCCCCAACCACTTTCCCCATGGATAAGATGGTGACCGTATTTTATACCATTGGGACCCCTTTTCTCAACCCACTCATCTACACACTGAGGAATGCAGAGGTGAAAAATGCCATGAGAAAGCTCTGGTGTATCAAAATCACCTCAGAAAGCAAAAGATGAATTGAGGGCTTTGGATGATTCCTTAATCTGTACAGATATCAAATATGATAGTGTATATCGTGACTTGTCCCATGCACTCTAATATAATGCAGCTGATTTCCTTACTTTTCTCTGTACTTCTGCCCTCAAACTAGTAGCTTCCCTCACAATGCCAGCCTGGCTCATACTTAACCTATGAGTTAAATTCTGACATTGCTGATTATGAAATACTCCTCACATCTAAGTCCACACTCTGGTTTGGTAAGAAGAAAGAAATTTACAACCACAACTGTTCAAACATTGAGCATCCATAAAAAAATAATGGCCTGTTCTCTATGACTTGTTATTCTTTCTATAGCAAATTTCAAATAAGGTATCCTGCTTTCTCTTGAACACATTCACAGCAAATGAACTAACTTTGTGTGTCAAGAAATTCTTTTCATTATCTCGTTAGTTTATCCTTAAAAGTTCTGTACTAGTCTTGATCATCCAGCTTTGTAATAAAACTTGAAATCAGTTACCACAATGCCCCCAGCTTTGGTTCTATTTTTCAACATTCTCCTGGCAATTCAAGGTCTTTCTTTGTTCCATACAAATTTTAGGATTGTTTGTTCCAGCTCTGTGAAAACTGTTGAAGGTATTTTTATAAGGATTGCTTTGAATATGTAGATTTCTCTGAGCAGCATAGACATTTTAACAATGTTTATCTTTTAATTCATGAACATGGAATGCTTTTCCATCCCTTTGTGTCTTCCTCAATTTCTTTCATAAGTGTTCTGTAGTTTCTAGAGTACAGATCATTTCTTTCCCTTTTTGGTTAGGTTTATTCCTAAGTATATTATGGTTTTTGGTGCAATTGTAAATGGGATCAATTCCTTCATTTCTCTTTCTTCAGATACATTGTTAGTGTATAGAAATGTAACTGATTTCTGTGCATTGATTTTGTATCCTGCCACATTGTTGAATTGCTGTATGAGTTCTAATATTTGGAGGTGGAGTCTTTTGGGTTTTCCACATAAAATATCACATCATTCTGCAGAGAGAGAGAGAGAGAGAGAGAGAGAGAGAGTTTGACTTTTTCTTGGCCAATATGAATGTCTATTATTTCTTTTTATTGTCTGAGTACTGAGGCTAGGACTTCTAGTACTATGTTGAAAATAGTGGTGAGTGTGGGCATCCCTGTCGTGTTCCTGACTTTAAGGAAAAAGCTCTCAGTTTTTCCATTGAGAATGATATTCGCCACAGGCTTTTCATAGATGGCTTCTATGGTATTGAGGTATGTTCCTTCTATCCCTATACTTTGAGGAGTCTTAATTAAGAAAGTAACCTGTATTTTGTGAAATGCTTTTTCTGCATCAGTTGAGAGGATCATATGGTTCTTGTCTTTACTTTTATTAATGTGCTCTATCATATTGATTGATTTCTGGATGTTGAACCACCCTTGCATCCCAGGAATATATCCCAACTGATTGTGGTGAACAATCCTTTTAATGTACTGTTGGATCATATTGCCTAGTATCTTGGTGAGCTTTTGGCATCCATGTTCATCAGGGATATTGGTCTGTAATCCTTCTTTTGAGTGAAGTCTTTCTCTGGTTTTGGGATCAAGGTAATGCTGGACTCATAGAATGAGTTTGGAAGTTTTCCTTCCATTTCTATTTTTTTGAAACGCTTCAGTAGAATTGTTATTATTGTTTCTTTCAATGTTTGGAAGAATTCCCCTGAGAAGCCATCTGGCCCTGGACTCTTGTTTTTTGGGAAGTTTTTGATTACTGTTTCCATTTCCTTGCTGGTTATTGGTCTGTTGAGATATTCTACCACTTCTTGTTTCAATCTTGGTAGTTTATAAGTTTCCAGGAATGAATCCATTTCTTCCAGATTGCTTAGTTTGTTGGCATATAGTTGCTCATAATATGTACTAACAAATAACTCTATTTCCTTGGTATTGGTTGTGATCTCTCCCCTTTCATTCATTATTTCATTAAATATAATTAATTTATCAATCTTATTAATTCTTTCAAAGAACCAGTTTCTGGTTTTGTTCATCTGTTCTACTGTTCTTCTGGTTTTTATTTTATTGTTTTCTGCTGTAATCTTTATTATGTCTCTTCTCCTGCTTGGTTTAGGCTTTATATGCTGTTCTTTCTCCAGGTCCTTTAGGTGTAAGTTTAGCTTGTGCATTGGGGATTTTTCCAATTTCTTGAGAGTAGCTTGAACTGCTATGTACTTGCCTCGTAGGACTGCGTTTGCAGTATCCAATAAGTTTTGAATCGATATGTTTTCATTTTCATCATTTGCATGACTTGTGAGCATTAAGACAACAATGTACTGGCACAAAAACAGACACACAGGTCAATGGAACAGAATAGAGAGCCCAGATGTACCCTCAACTTTATGGTCAATCTTCAACAAAGCAGGAACGAATACTCAATGGAAAAAAGAAAGTCTGTTCAATAATTAGTGCTGGGAAAATTAGACAGCCACATGCAAAAGAATGAAACTGGACCATTCTCTTTCACCATACACAAAGATAAACTCAAAATCCATGAAAGACCTAAATGTGAGACAGGAATCCATTAAAATTAGAGAGGACAACAAAGGCAGTAACCTCTTCAACATCAGCCACAACAACGTCTTCCAAGACAGGTCTCTAAAGGCAAGGGAAATAAAAGCAAACATGAACTTTGCAGACTTCATCAAGATAAAAATCTTCTCCACAGCAAAGGAAACAGTGAACACAACTAAAAGGCAACCTAAGGAATGGGAAAAGATATTTCTAGATGACAGAACAATGAAAGGGCTGATATCCAAGATCTATTAAGGACTTCTCAGACTCAACACCTAAAAAACAAATAATCCAGTCAAGAAATGGGCAGAGGACATGAACAGACACTTCTCCAAAGAAGACATACAAATGGCTAATAGACACATAAAAAAAAAAATGCTCCACATCATTTGCCATCAGGGGAGTGCAAATTAAAACCACAATGAGATACCACCTTACCAGTTACGATGGCCAAAATGAACAAGAGAGGGAACAAAAATGTCAACAAGGATATGGAGAAAGGGAATCCCTCTTACACTGTTGGTGAGAATGCAAGCTGATACAGCCACTCTGGAAAACAGTATGGAGGTTCCTCAAGACATTAAAAATAAGAGCTACCCTACAACTCAGCAATTGCACTACTAGGTATTTACCCCAAAGATACAGACATAGTGAAAAGAAGGGGATCATGCACCCCAATGTTCATAACAGCAATGTCCATAATAGCCTAACTGTGGAAGGAGCTGAGATGCTCTTCAACAGATAAGTGGATAAAGAAGATGTGATATATATAAATAATGGAATATTACTCAGCCATCAGAAAGGATGAATACCCACCATTTGCATCGACAAGGATGGAACTAGAGGGTATTATGCTAAGGGAAATAAGTCAATCAGAGAAAGATGATTATCATATGGTTTCTCTAATATGTGGAATATAAGGAATAGGACAGTGGACCACAGTGGAGGGGAAGGAAACCTGAATGGGAAGAAATCAGAGAGGGAGACAAACCATGAGAGACTCTGGACTGCGGGAAACAAACTGAGGGTTGTAGAAGGGAGACGGTTGGGTGGATGGGGTAACTTGGTGATGGGCATTAAGGAGGGCACATGATCTGATGAGCACTGGGAGTTATACGCAACTAATGAACCATTGAACAATACATAAAAAACTAATGATGTAATACATGTTGGCTAATTGAGCTTGATAAAAAATAAGCAAAAATTAAAAATTAAAAAAAGAAAAAAAGAAAAATCTCCATATAGTGAACCAAAGACCAAATGCTGTATATAGAGAAATACGCATAATTTTTTTCTTAATTAATTTACTTATGTTTCATTTGACTGTTATGATAAGTGAGACGTTATGTATGGGATTTTTTTTATATGTAGTATTACAAAGACCTTGAGATATTCAGCTACTTTGTATGATTGGGTTATAGGCACTACAAGAAACTTCTACAACTCTAAGAGGGAACAAAGTAAAATAATGTATGGGGTCAAAATTGAATAAGAATTTAAATACACCATATATATATTCAACATATTTTCTGAGATTGAAGTACAGAAAGGTAGAACCTGATTTGGAGGGAAAAAATGTATATAATTTTATTTACTCTTGGGTTGTATCAATGGAATAAAAGAAAGTATCAGAGGCATTCAGAAATACCCAGGATACTTGTCTCTAGTTAATGGAGTTAGAGAGAACCTACTTTTGCAGTAGGAAGCCACTTTCTTTTTCTGTTTGTGCTTTTCTAGTAAAAGAGTAGTGTCTATTCACAAGTTAGAATTGCCAATAGAATTTTGGTGTTCATAGCGAACAAAGCATATTAGCAGCCATGCCTTGAATATGTGCATGGCATGTGTTATATTGTGGACTTTTAAAATTCATTGATTTCAGAAAGTACAAAAATCCTTATTCAAAGGGATACATGCCCCGCAATGTTTGTATCAGCAGTACTTACAATAACCAAATTATGGAAACAGCCCAAGTGTCCACTGAATGATGAATGGATAAAGGTGTGGGGTATATATATCTATAATGCACTATTACTCAGCCCTCAAAAAGAATGAGATCTTGCCATTTGCAATGACAAGATTGGAGCTAGAGTGTATTATGCTAAATGAAACAAGTCAGTTCGAGAAAGAAAACTACCATATGGTAGTTTCACTCATGTGGAATTTAGAAACAAAACAAATGAGTATAGGGACAAAATGAGATGGGGGCAAACATAGAATCAGACTTTAAAGAGATAGGCTGGTGATGGGTAGTAAGGAGGGCACGTATTGCATGGTGCACTGGGTGTTATACGCAACTAATCATCGAACTTTACATCGAAAGCCAGGGATGTACTGTATGGTGACTAACATAATATAATAAAAAAATAAAATAATAATGTAAAAAATATAGAACAAACTAATGGTTACCAGAGGGGAGGTGCATAGAAGGATGGATTAATTAGATGATGGGGACATAGGAGTACACATGTTGTGATAAGCACTGGTGTGGTATGTAAGTGTTGAATAACTAAATTGTACACCACACTGAATGTAAACTAAATGGAATTTTCATAAAAACTTCAAAAAAATAAATGATTTCAGTGTATTCAATTGTACCACATCCTTAGTAACTGTGACAAGATTCCATTTCATGTTTAATGCTGTTCCCCATTATTAACCTGGAAAAACTTTTCAATACCAATAGTTTCCTCCTGTCAAAGATTATTTTAAAATAAATTCATTAAAATATCATGTTTTCAGTGTTCTCACTACTTTTTGCTTTGGAGATGTTATGAAGCTTAGTGACTGCACTAGTGTCCCAAAGATGGCATGTTAATGTACAAAAATTATGTACATTTCAGTTGTACAAACTGATTTTTTGATATACAGACAATGTGAAAAGGTCACCACAATCTAACTAATTAGCACATCTATCTTCTGTATATAATTTCCAGCGTGTGTGTTTGTGTGTGTGTGCAAAAATATTTAATTAAAGAGCTATCCTTTTTGCAATTTCATGTATACATTGTGGTGTTGTTAACTATAGTGACCCTGATATATATTAGATTTCTAGAACTTATTCATTCTACGTAACTGAAATCTTGCACCCATGGAACATCTCTCCATTTCCCCCAACCCCTGTCCCCTGGCAACCACCATTCGACTCTCTGCTTCGGGGAATTGAACTACATCACTTCCACTTATAAGTGAAATCATGCAATATTTCTCTTTGTGTCTTGCTTGTTCCACTTAACATCAAGTCCCCCAGCTCCAACTATGTTATTGCAAGTGGCGTAATTTTCCTCTTTTTAAGGTCTTAATAATATATATCTCACATTTTGTATATTGATTCATCAGTCAGGGATGAGGTTGTATCCACACTTTGGCTACGGTGAATAATGATTCAATGAACCTAGGAATGAGATAGCCCTTCACAATCATGATTTCCTTTCCTTTGGATATATACCCAACAGTAGGATTGATGAATGGTAGTTCTACTTTTCATTTTTTGAGGAACCTCTATACTCTTCAAAATAATAACTGTACCAATTTACATACAAATCGATGGTAGACATGGGGTCCCTTTATCCCACATTCTCACCAACATTTCTTATCTCTTGTCTTCTCCATAATAGTCAGTCTAACAGAGGTGAATTGAGAGCTTGTTATTATTTTGACTTGCATTTCCCTGATGATGAGTGAGGCTGAAGGAGAAAATTGAATAATAGAGAAAAACCATCTAATCCATTAGCTCAAAAGAATATAGAAAAGAAATAAAATAAGCTACAAAGGGGACAAAAAAGTAAACAACAATAAAATGAACTTATTCTCCAAAATTTAACAATTACATTAAATACAAATACACTGCACTTGAAAGAGAGAAGTTGGCAGGATAGACAGAATAATCTTCAGCAAAGAGAAACAGTCTAATGTTATACATGTCAATATGACAAATCCTGGAACAAAGAGACCATGCACTATGAGTAAATGCTGTGATTCAATTTACATGAAGTTATGAAATAGACAACACTAAAACAGAGTGATACAAATCAGAACAATAGTTGCATCTGAGGGAATTAACTGAAAGGGAGCATGACAGAACTATCTGGGTTAATGAAAGTGTTCCAGATCTTGAATTTGTTAATTGCTATGCGAGCATATACATTTATCAAAACTCAACAAACCATACACATAAAAGGTCTGCATTTCATTGTATGTAAAATTTATCTCACAAAAAGAATTGTATTACTAAAAAAAACCTTACCAATATCTCTAAGCCCCACCAAATTCCTATGTGGAGTATATCTCAATAAAGCTGTTAAAAACAGATAAATGTTAAATCTTGTGGTTATTTATACAGAATAAAAGGCCATAGAACAAGTATTATTGAAAATTGATTTCCCATGAATAATAGATTTATAAATATATATTAAAATTGGTGTATAATAATGACTTTGGATCTCTATTATGATTAAAATACAACATACTGTCTATAGTTAATAACGCTAAAATCTGTATTTGAAAATCACAGAGTAGCTCTTGAAATTTTTCATCACAAGAAAAAATTATAGCTCTGTGTGGTGGTTGATGTTAACTAGATTTATTGAGGTGACCCATTTGAAATATACACACATTTGAATCATGAGATTGTACACCTGAAGCCACTAATAATGTTATATGCTAATGACATCTCAGTAAAAACCAAATCAAACAAAAAAACAGTGGACTCTATCTCTCCTTGCTTTTGTCTGGGATAAACTTGTGACACATCTCACATGTGACCTTTAACCACATGAACAGAAGGTGGTAAAAGTGAAGTTGTATAATCCCTAAAGTTTGGCTTGAGAGGCCATGAAGCTTTTGTTTTTGAGAAATCACCACTGCCCTGAAACAATCGTGGTGTGATAGAGGCCAATCTACACTCCTGAAGAATGAACAAGAAGAAATAAGTATTATCCATTTGTAACTTTCCTCCACAATACTCTTTCCTGTATGTCTTTGCACTTAAATCTTGACTACCAAGAGCTGTTAGTTCTACTGAAGTTCTGACATCCCTGAGAAGGTAAAAGCTGGCAGATTTATTACTCTCAAAGACCAAGGAGCAGGACATGTGAAATATATTCACGTTCCTACCAATGAGTATACATTTATTCCTGTTCACAAAAGGTCCTCAGGGTCAATCCCAATCAGAGGAGCTCAGAGAGTCTACTCTTGGTTCCCTGGAAAGAGATCATTTCTTTCATTAGAACCTAGACTCTCCCCATTTTCATTAAGGGTGAGTCTGGTTTATACCTTTCATTTCATGGACATATGATCACAGGACTGGGGGCCTGGAGTTTACAGTTTTTGTAGTTTTACAACCTCGCTGTTACAAGATGACAGGTAGGACTCTGAGTAGAGCCTTCATTGATGAAAATAAATGGCACCCTTCTCATTTTCCAGATGGATAAACTAGTTTCTTTCACAGTGGAAAACAACAAAAATGTGTCTCCCTCTGTCTTCCAACCAGTGGTTATACTTCTGTCCCTGGGAGAAGCAGGGACATTTTTAAACGTGTTCTCTTGCACTGCTCAGTTTAATATGTGAGAATAGTTTTCGTGTTCCTCCATACGTCATCCCCTTTTTCATTCAAACATATTCAGGAGAAAAACATTTATCACATGTCAGAGTCTCTAGAATTTCACCATGTTTATAACAACTCAGTGGGAAAGCCTCATTTTGACAGTGTTTCAATATATCCATAGCTTCCATACTGACCATTCTTGTTTTGAGTATAATGCACCTTCATCACTTTATTCACATCTTCAAAATAGTCTTCATTTTATATTTTAGTATTAAAACATTGACCAGCCAAGTGCCCCAGAGTATAAAGAGAGAGAGACAATGCCAAACTTTCGTAACTGTCAATGGTAATGTCAAACATCTTGTCCAGGATATAAACTTTCAATTTCAGCAAAGACTAAGATACCATTTCTGTTTTATGCCTGAGGAAAAGAGAGCGACCTGAAGTATACCTTATCCTGCCCTGGATCAGCTGAAACCCACCTTTCGCAAAGACAAATGAGCAAAAATGAAATGCTTATTGTATAAGCTACAAATATTGCAATGGCTTGTTACACAGCATAATTGAGCTGACTGATCCAAGAATAGCATGGTCAAAGTGTAGACATGAGGACTGAAGCATATTCTTGAGTTAATAAAACCTCCATTATGTTTGGGGTAAGCTACCTTGAAAGGAGCAGTAGGAAAGGCTGAGCAAGAGAGAATGGGCATGAGGAATAGCACATAACCTTGCTCATATACATAAAGAACCAATACCAAATAGCTAAGCATGGAGCCAACACCCCATTCACTATTTCATCCATAGATAACACACGGGAAAGGAAGGACATACTTATTATTCTTGGGTAGGTTCCTTTCCAACCCTCCTTTGTTGATAAATTAGAAGAAGGATGTTAACAAAAGATACATAAGAGCCAGGTTCACATGGACTTCTGGAAGACCTGTCTTCTTTGGGGTAAAACCAAACAGCAGATTGGTTACAAGAAGCAAATTATTTCACTTCCAGAGAATGTAGCCGATATATGAATCAATAACAGGCTTATTAAACACCAGAATTAGGCACCAGCCCATACAGCTGTAGACATTTCTGTTCGCCTTCAGCTTTCTGAATTGGAGAATCCCACCAGGACATAATCACCAGCACATCAACATCAAAACAAAATCCTGACTTAATCTGCTACTGTCTTTCTTACCTCCTTTTCAATGCACCTCATTATTTTTCTGCCTCCCTTTATATTCTAAGTTCCCTAATTTGCAGGCAGTACACATGTCAGGGTCTTTTGGGAAGAGAAAACTATTATTGAAATCATGATCAAACATGGCTAATTTCTGTAAATGAACTCCTCGCCTTAAAACCAGATTCCTGCAGACCCATAAATACAGAGAACAAACCAGTGTGTGCCAGCGGGAAGGTGGGGCAGGGGGGGGGGATTGGGCAAATGGGTGAAGGGAAGTGGAAGACACAGTCTTCAGTTACGGAATGAATAAGTCACTGGAATAAAAGACATAGCGTAGTGAGTATAGTCTATGGTATTATGATAGCAGTGCATGGAGACAGATGGTAGCTACGCTTGTGGTGAGCACAGCAAAACACAGAGATCTGTGGAATCACTAGGCTGTACATCTGAAACTAAAACTACATTGTGTATCAACTATACTCCAAAACAAAACAAAACCAAAACAGATTTCTGTTGCACAAAGGACAATAATATTTCAAGTAAATATAATTCAATCTCTTCCTAAGGACTGCATTGAAGAGGATGGAGCACCAGAAAATAACAAGTCTGTGCCTCTCAAGTCTGTGCCTTTATTATAAGGGTCTCTCTGGGTAGAACTGAGACAGTTTTGCATAGCTTGAATGGTGAGGGGAAAAAGTCAAAATACGCTGTTTGCTTAAAGAGCAGTGAGGATTAACAAAATACACCCCTGCATTTAGACGTCCATCTATTCAGCTATATGGTATTTTTTTTTTCTTGTAAGATTTTATTTATTTATTTCAGAGAGAGAAAGAGAGAACAGGAGCATGGAGAGGGGGAAAGGGAGAGGAATAGGGATAAGCAGACTCCCACTGAGTGGGGAGTAGGTCACAGGCTCAATACCAGGACCTTGAGATCAGGACCTGATCCAAAGTCAGATGCTTAATTCCTTAACCAGCTGAGCCACTCAGGCACCCTAAGCTATGTGGCTTCTTAAAGACAGGATCCTTTACAGAATGGGAGATTTTCCACATTGCACATTTACAAAAAGCATCAATTTGTATACTCATGAGGGATTTTTTAAAATGAGGTTATAAATACACCATGGAATTACATTTAAAGGATTGAAAGTGATGTTCATTATCTAATTTGAACTTCTAATTCCTCTAATATACCATCAATAGGGTACTAAGAATTAATTATAATAACGTACATAAGGACACTGTGATAGTGTTATTACATTACATTACATTACATTACATTACATTATTTTAGAAGCACTGTTTATGTAAAAAGAGTTAAAATATACAACAACACTTGTAAAATTTCAGGCAAGCCTTCCTTATTTTATTGCAATGGACACCACTAAAAAATGGACACCTCTCTGTGAGAGGTGTCTTAATCAAGAATCTGTTTCCTAAAGGAGGGCAGAACTGTCAAACCATGAAATCTTTGCAGTGTGTCCTGATAAAAGTGCTGTAATGTCCACCATGTCTAGGATCAGGAAGGAAAGAATGTTCCAGAATGCCAAACATAAGTTCCACAATGTCAAAGCTGGATGGGACCTGGAGGTCATGTGATTTGTTCCCCTTCTACAGAGCCAGAAAACTAAAGTAACAGAAAGAGGGTAGCTGAGGGGCCTTCTCTCTTCGAGTCTTGCAACTTTTGATGACAGCACACCACCTCTCTGTACTTGCTGTACTTGTTGACATTAGGATTCTGTGGATTGAAGGAGATCCAACCAAGGGTTTGAACTCAAGACTTCATTTTCCTTCAGACCGTGTGTCCCGGCACCACATTTTCCTCATGGCATTCTTCATGTCTGTGTTTCTCAGCGTGTAGATGAAAGGGTTGAACATGGGGGCAATCATGGTGTAAAATAGGGCGAAAACTTTGTCATTACTAACGGAATCAACCATGGGGACATACGTGAAGATGAGGGGCAGGAAGAACATGAACACGACAGTGATGTGTGAGCCGCAGGTGGAGAGGGCTTTGCGGCAGCCCTGGGACGACCGGGTCCTCAGGGTGGACAGGATGATGATGTAAGAAATTACCAAGGCAACAAAGGTCAAAATGGATATCATTCCTGTGGTGGTAATGATCACAATAACCAACAGCCTAGTATCCGTGCAGGCCAGCTTCAGCAAGGGGAAAATATCACATAAATAGTGATCTATCTGATTGGGGCCACAGAAGGGAAGTTCAATGATAATCAATACCTGAAGGATTGAATGGATAAATGCTCCGAGAATCGAGGCCATCAGAAGGACATAGCACACCTGTCTGCTCATGATGACCATATAGTGAAGGGGTCTGCAGATGGCTGCGTAACGGTCATAAGCCATGGCCACCAAGATGAACATCTCAGTGGTACCAAAGAAGTGGGCAGAAAACAACTGGGCTATGCAGCTGTTGTAGGAGATGGTCTTCTTCTGGGCCAGTAGGTCTGTGATCAGTCTGGGGACCACCGTGGAAGTGAAGCAGACATCCATGAAAGACAGGTAGCTCAGGAAAAAGTACATGGGCTGTTCATGGAGACGGCTGCCCCTGATGGTGAGGAGGATGAACAGGTTTCCTGAGAGAGTCACGATGTAGCAAAGTGAGAACACCACAAAGCAGGCAACCTTTGCATCCTCATCACTGAAGAGTCCCAGGAGGATAAACTCTGTGATGTTTTCATGTCCCATTGCTTCTGTGGATTTGATCATGTAGGGGAGAAAGTTAATGGACTGGAAACGTTCAACTTTTTTTTTTTTAAGGATTTTATTTATGTATTTATCTGACAGAGAGAGACAGCCAGCGAGAGAGGGAACACAAGCAGGGGGAGTGGGAGAGGAAGAAGCAGGCTCATAGTGGAGGAGCCTGATGTGGGGCTCGATCCCATAATGCCGGGATCACGCCCTGAGCTGAAGGCAGACGCTCAAGCGCTGTGCCACCCAGGCGCACCAGCTCATAACTTTAAATATTAGCTCTCTAGGTGACAATTTCAGAAAGTGTTTTCAGCACCTTTCCATGAACATTGAGCAGTGATCAGATCTTAGGGAAAATGGGTTGCTTTACTGTATGGGATTGTAGTACATTTGTGGCTTCCTGTAATTGATCTCATTCCCCAGTTCACGTTCCAGTCTAACCCAGGAGTTTTCTGGCTCTTCCCAGTAGGACAGCATCCTTGGAGGGGAAAATTGCACCAGAGATTCTTTTTCACTAGATCTTTTTACCACCTGGTATTTCTTTGAATTGAGCCACTTTCTCTCCTTAACAGGCTCATTCCAGGCTCATGGGTCCCAGTCCTGAAATATTTTAATTAATTAAATTTAATTAGTTAATTAAATTAATTTAATTGAAAAGGACAAAATATTTAATATTTTGCTTTTGTGCAAAATATGAAACTATATCTTTTACTTCGTTTTGGCAAAAAAGGTATCACAAAACTGCTAAACTCAGTGCCCAGTTGTACAAACATGAACTGTACACACTGATAAATGTGTCAGCCTATTTTGAAGGATCATAACCACAACTGAACAATGTTTTTTACTTTTATAATATGAGTTCCTAGGAGATTATTTTAGAAGAATGCACATTGGCTATACAAAGAGATTTTTAATGGTATTGTAGGGAGTTTATGGACGTTTGGGTTGAATTCCATCCATGAACCCCAAATTAACATCCTGTGGCCTGATTTCTTGCAAAAATCTCTGAAAATAGCACCTTCACACAAGCAAAATCATAGTAATGATTCTGGGCTATGGTGTCATTTGTTTAAAATAAATGGTTCAAGATTATTTTATCTGTGAGTTATCTCTTCTGTCCTTAAAAATAGAATTCACTCATTGAATATAAAATTGTATTAAAAGATATAAAAAGATTGTGACAAGTTAAAAGAGTATACCATGCTTATGGTTAGGGAGGATGACTATAAGAAAGATGTCCATTCTTCCCAAATTAATCAATACATTCAATAATTAAAAATTCTGACAAACTTTTTCATGGAAAGCTGATTTCAAAATTCAGGAAGAATTAAAATGCAGAGTAGTTAAGCTAACTTTTTCAACAGAAGAACAAAGAATAGACATATCTTCCAGAATTGAAGTATATTATCAAGCTATGGCAATTAGAAGTTGTAGGTAGGGGTGCCCCCGTGGCTCAGTAGGTTAAGCATCTGACTCTTAGTTTTGGCTCATGTCATGATCTCAGCGTTGTGAGATCAAGCCCAGTGTTGGGCTCCATGCTCATGCAGATGCGGCTTGAGATTCTCTCTCCCTCTTCCTCTGCCCCTCTTGCTCTTGCTGTCACTCTCTCTCTCTCAAAAATAAATAAATATTAAAAACAAAGTTGTAGGTAAAGACAGTTTGCTGGATTTGAACAGTCAATAAATAAGCACATACATATTGAAATTTATTCCATATTTAAGTTGAAATTTCATATTGATATGAACTCCAGAGAATTCAAATTGATGTGAATTTTAGTAACTGATGTTAAGAATTTGAATCTCTCTCTGAAAACAATATACATTACAAGGCATAAAAAAATTAAAATACAGGTGGCGAAAGATACAAATATAGCCAACAAAAGTAAAAAAAAAATTGAGAAATAATTAGAATGGGTTTATATCTGATGTAGGAACATTTTTTTTAAGGAAAGCACAAAAAGCAAAATCAAAAAATATATAAAATCTTTTAAAACTTTCTATATGACACTACTTCATATAAACCAAATATTTTTAAAAGTGGCAAATGGGAGAAAATATTTATAAATCACATAATCAATCACATAAAGAGAAATAGCCCAATTTTCTAAAAAAGCAAGGTATTTGACAAGGCAAGACACAGAAAGGAAATCACAACTGCACAAAAGCATATATAAAACTATTCAACCTCATTAGATTCAGGGAAATGCAGATTCAACAAGAATGAGATACTATTTCCCACTCAACAACTTCATAAAACTAAAATTTAAAATTCTGTCCATTGGGCGCCTGGGTGGCTCAGTACATTGAGTGTCTGCTTTCAAGTCAGCTCATGATCCCACAGTCCTGCGATTAGGCCCCATGTCCAGCTCCCTGTTCAGCGGGAAGTCTGCTTCTCCCCCTACCTCCCCCCCTGGCTTGAGCTCTCTCTCACTCACTGTCTGCCTCTCAAAAAAATAAAGTATTTTTAAAAATAAATAAATTAAAATAAAAATAAAAGAAGGCTATCCATCAAAATTTTGATGAGTGACCCAGCAAAACTATCCCAGAAAGCATACAAGAGGATATTCTTCACAGATTCATTCAAATTTGGAAAATAGAAGTGGATCTAAAACTTGACAATAGATAGGAAATAAGGGGTGGTATGTTCTCATTACGGAAAACTAGACAAATTTAAATGTTCGATCCCTAGGACACATCTACCATGACACAAATCACTAAGACATACTTTAGTGTGGAAAACTTAATAAAGTGCACAAAAATAATCACCATATGATAACATGCATGTGAAAAAAAAACCACAGCCACAGAATACCATGAAGCTTCTGTGAGAACCGCTGTGCTTATAAATTAATAGAAAAAAGTATGGAAGGAAAGATTTACTTCTCAGAAATAAAGGAGGTGATGGCCAAAGGGAATTTTGGTGTTATTCGATGTTTTAATGCCTTTATTAAAGAGATTATATTTCATTATTACTTCTGTAATTAAAGTTAGTTTTAAAACTCATCACTTTATAGTATGGTTTCAGAAGAAGACAATATGTAAGAAATGAAATGAAGCAGAATAAAAAGTGAAATTTTTCTGGAATTCGGTAAACAACTTCTTTATCACTAACTACTAAAACAGTGATAATAGTACCTATCACACAAGATTCTTGTGGGAATCGAATTAAAATAGTCATATAAAATATTTAGCTACAGATATGTGCATATATTACATTCTTAGAATTCACTAACTATGAACTCTAGTTATTAATTTAAAAATGACTAATATTCTATTAAATGCTTCATAGTTCAGAGGACAAAGGGAGCTCTGGGAATAAATTTTCTCAATGAGTTTAACGTGCCATTGAATATAGGTTTCTATAGAAGTTATAAAAGTATTTTGACAACTAACCCACTACTGAAAATCCCAAACTAATGACCAAGACTTGGGGTAGGTCACGGGATTTCCCATTTCACAGACGGAAGAACTGAAATCAAAGTAAAAATTTATTCACGAAGACCTTCAATACCCTGCAAAAGATACTCTCTCTCTAATTATTTAGAATAAGTGAGTCAAACACTTCAGGAAAATAATTATTTTATCCTTCTATCTTACTTAGGTCATTTTCTAGTTCCCTGCAGGTTTTTTAAAATTTTAATATACATCTGATCTATCTTTGTTAAAGAAATAGTCATCAATTATGCAATTTGAACTTCTCTAACTGTGGTCACTGAAATCGTCTTCCATACTGGCTCCATTCATGTCAAATATCAGGGGTTCTTGCTCAGTATGACAGACCTACGGCACAGTGAGGCAAGAAATGGAGGGTCTTGTCCTGATCTGCCACTCCCTGATTATGGGATTTAGGAAGAAGTTCCTCAAATTCTTTGGGTATCTATTTTGTCTTAAGAAAGTAAGGAATTGTGGTTTTCATGGATCCTTCCAGCTGCAAAGAACTATTATTTTTTAATCAAGTGATTTACTAACTCATTTATCAGTTTATCAAAATTATCAATTAACTTTTCATCATTTTCTTACTCACTTTATTCTCTTTATTGCTGATCTTACTCAATTATTTGTTTTTGTCCAAACTTTTATTGTTTTTTTTATCATTGCTTTTCTGTCCAAAGAAGAGTACACAGCGTTCCACAATTTCTCTTAGCCTCCTGACCTGGCAGCTAAGCAGTCCCAAGTTTGAAACCAGGATTTCAAAATAACGTTTCCATTTTTCATTTTTTATTACAATAGACCTCTTAAAGATGTTCTGTAAACTATTAAAATGCCAACCTGTTACATGAATTACAAGCCTGAGAGGTTATAAAAGAAATCATTACCAAGAAGATCTATTTCTAGAATATGATTCATTCAAAAAAAATTGCCTCAGAAAACAAGTGAATAAAGATAGATGGTTCTACAGCTGCTGAAAGAGATGACAAAGGTTCAAGCATGCAAAAATAGAAAAGGCGAGAATAAAGAAAAGATGGAAAAGGAAAAAGAAAAAACTCACATGTTCAGTATCAGCCAATTCCATTTAATACTGAAATGGATATCCTTGTCTTCTTGAACTCATGACAACAAATGAAAAAAAAAATCTTCAAAATCAAATGATAAATAGATCTCTTAGGACAAAAAAAGGAATGAAAAATGTCGCATACTTTATAGGTAGTGTTCAAATTATATTTAAATGTAATGAATCACTGAATTCTACTCCTGAAACTAATATTACACTATATGTTAATTAACTGGAATATAAATAAAAACTTGAAACTACAAAAAATTAAAAAATAATAAAATCAATAGATCTTAAAAACGAACTATGAATACTCAGAACAGGAATGAGAAATATATCATAAAATAGGAAGGAAAATCTCAAGTACATCTGGGTCTTTCTGTCTTGCCTTTTTTCCCCTTTGGTGCAGTAATGAGTTTCAAATTTTCCTTTCCTAAATACACTGGGTTGGGGACTCTTGGAAAAGCTGCAGGGGAACAGGCAGGGAGAGTATTTAAAAGCACTGGACACATGTGAGAACTGTACCTGTCATTGGCAATCCCAGTGGGAATTCTTGGACAAGGCTAGTAAAACTAAACTCTGGTAATTTTAATTTGCTATTGCTTTGGTTTTTCAGATGTGCTTTTTAAAATAGTTTTTTTTTTCTTTTTTTAAGATTGGTTCAAATATATGATGTTAAACATCAAATGTAGGTTGTATGGCCAGTGATCAAAAGTTTTTAAAGTTGCCTTATTCCTTTCTACACAAGGAATAAACACTAAAGCATCCATTATATTTACTAAGTGTATTCCACTGCTTCCATTATCTAGAATAATTATTTATTAATATTGAAGGTATCCAGCTTTTTCTTAAAATAATCAAGGTCAAACTTAAATGTCCCAATTCCCACAAAGCTTATCCTCATTATAACCCGTTTCTAAAACCTAATTCCATGCCCCAAGTCATCCCATTACACACCCAATACCTAATTTCACCAGATCATTTGACTCCCCTTTCATAGGTAGTTGAAGTTTTTCTCGTTTTGTTTGGGGGGTTTTGTGTATATTCTTTAAATATTGGTGTTCTTCTCTCATCTCCTCAATAGACTATTAACTCAATGAAAATAGGGTCGATTCTTCCTCAAAATGTATTTAATAATTTAAATTTTGATGACGGCAAGTGTAATAGCAGTAACTGAAAAGTCATTACAATGTGCTAATAATTGTACTAAGGACGTTAACGGGATTTTAAAAATTTAATGCACATAATGAACCTATGAGATGATATTATTAATATTTCCCAGAGTCACAAAGAGATACTTGACAAGACTAGGCAGCTAGTAACTAGTATAGTAGAGTTTGATCGTGCTAAGATGCTTTACTGACCCTACAATGACTGTGACCAGCACTGCCACACACAACACACAGTAAGCACTTATTAGTGTATCTGAATTTTTATTAAAATAATAAAATAATGTACATATTTCAAAATTACACTGAGATTTTGAATTGTGTACTTAGGATACATACTTTTACTTTCCAACTTATACAGTCCACTGTTAGTAGAACCTCAACTGCACCAAGAAAATAAATGAATAAGATAATTTTTATAGTTTTGATTATTTGATGATGGCAAAGTAACACAAAATTTAAAGGATATAATTTTCATGTTTTATTGAATTACACTTATAATTCTGTTTCACTGCCTAACCAATTGAATTTTTGTGCTTTTGATGTCAGAAACACTGCAAGGAGGACTGATTATTTCCCTGTGTGCGCACACGTGTGTGCATGTGAAAGGACAGAGGACGATGGCTGAAGGACACACCATGGCCACAGCGTCAAACCTAATTAGATCTGCATCTTCAGGATTGAGAATAAGAGACAATTTTATGTGCGATGCATTTGCCAGATGTCCAGCATGATCTCATGTTCACCACCTCAGACGTTGAAGCCAGAGGGTCTGAGTTTGAATCCCAGGTGTACCTTCCACAGGCTCTGTGACTTTGGGTTACACACTTATCTCACTGGAACTTAGATTCTTCCCCTATAGTACAACTATTTTATCATACATCAGTAATACATAGTTACTATTATTATCACAATTAGTAATATTGCTATTATTCACTATTACTATTAGAAACATTCTGACACAATTTACAAAGAAACTTGGCAATATCTCCAGGACAAAGCATTCAGATCACAATCTTTAGACCGAATTCATTGACACTCAGGACAAAGTAAGACAACAGCTCACAGCACAAAACTCTGTGACACTGAAATATAAGTTCCACGCTCTGGGCCGTCATCCATGGCATTGATGTGTTCATGCACGTAGACAACTTGTTACAGCTGAACTGATTGTGTGAGAGACTTGATGAAGATCATATATTTAGTGGGATTCAGGGATTAAGTTAATATAAAATGTTACTTATATTTCCTCCAAGAATCGATTCACGCCTAAGGGAATGTCCTATTTTCCACCCACATGCATAACATGTGGAAGAGGAGGCAAAAGGGGCATAGTTCACAGAGATAGCACTGTCCTCATTTTAGAAATACTGAGTTGTGCATTGTCTGGTTTTTGGCTTAAAGCTGTGATTTTTCAAAACTCCTTTTACACTGTGGTAGACACAGTTCCAAAATGTCCCTCAGGATTTCCTGCCCTAGCCCCAGGGACTGGAGATATACTAATAGAACATATGTTAACCATTACATGTAGAATTATATGTCTAAAAGGATTTCAAAAATGTAATTAAGACTACTGGTATGTTGACTTTGATTTATATGTTTCAATCTTATCTAATCCCACAAGCTCTTTAAAAGAAGAGAATGTTTACTGACTGGTAACAGAAGAGTAAGCAAGAGAGATTCAAAGTACAATTAGAATAAAATGCACCATCCCTAGCTCTGAAGACAGAGGGGTCACATGCAAAACCTCTGGGAGCTGAAAGTAGACACTCTCTCCCCCTTCCCCAAAAATGCCAGCTAGGAAATTTCTGGAGACAAGAGACCCCATCTTGAAGCCTATTTTCCTTTCTAATGAATAAACTAATTGTTTTTACAAGCAATTGTTCATAAAATCCAAAGGAACAACTGTCATTAGGACCATAAAACTATTGATAAGAACTCTATGAGGACAGAAAAGTTAACTACTGCATACCAGGGATAGTTTTGTTTGACACCATCAGTAGAATAATCAATTAGATAGTAATTAAAAGCAGGGTGCCTGGGTGGCTCTGTGGGTTAGGTGTCAGACTCTTGATTTCAGCTTGGGTCATGATCTCAGGGTTGTGAGATCCAGCCCTGTGTTGGGTGTGGAGCCTGTTTGGGACTCTCTCTCTCTCCCTCTTTCTCTGACCCTCCTCACCTCCCTGCACTGTCTCTCTCTTAAGACAGAAAAAAGAAAAGAAAAGAAAGAAAGAAAAAGAAAGGAAGGAAGGAAGGAAGGAAGGAAGGAAGGAAGGAAGGAAGGAAGGAAGGAAGGAAGGAAGGAAAAGAAAGAAAGAAAAAGAAGAAAGAAGATAGTAATCAAAAGCAGCTCCATCTGTCACTACCAAATGAAGTTTGTTTGTTTGTTTTCCTCTCTCTTCTTTAGCTAAATCATGTGATTACTCCTTTCTTCTTTTTCTTGAAAACCCCTTGCTTTCCCACATGAGCTGGACACTTTTCCCGGTTCCACCAAAATCTGTGCTCCCCAAATTGCAATTCTGAGACTCCAGATAGTGGCCCGTGTTCTTTTCCAATTTCTCCTCTTTTTCTCAGTTGAAACAACAATGAAGGGACTTTGAAAAAAACAAAGTTTATTACTCACAAGTCACAGAGGGTACATCACAGGTCTGGGGCCACAGTTTGGTCACAGGTACACAGTAACAGGGAGAGACAGAAAGAGCTCACCAATCAGAGGTTTTGCCTTTATTGGGGTCAAGAGTAGGGTACCCAGAATTTGGGGGTTCACCACTGGTGAATTTAAAACATAAAGTACAGGAACAAAAACAAAGTCACTCAAATGGTCAGTTAGGGGTCACCCAGGACTTTCCAAAAGGGGGACTTCACTGGTGGGGCAGCTTGGCCCCTCACCTAGTTGTGTACTTGGCATTATATTCACTGCGTATGAGATGTCTTTGAAATGGATGCCCCAGCCATCAAAGCTTAATGTTAGTACTTAACATTATGATAAAAAAAGCCAAGTCTCCTGGGTTGTCTCACTTAGTAAAGTGTCTTCAGGTCATGATCCCAGGATCCTGGAATCCAGCTCTCCAACAGGCTCCCTGCTCAGAGGGAAGTCTGCTTCTCCCCCTCCCTCTGCCTGCTACTGCCCTACTTGTGAACTCTCTCTCATTAATAAGTAAAATTTTACAGAAAAAAAAAAATAAGGCAATTGTCAGGCACTTATACTATGCCTAAATAGGGTCACATTTTGACGTACTGGGGATTAAGAGTCCAACATATTCTTTTCTTGCGGGACACAAATCAACTCCTAACATCAAATTTCAAGTCCTAGGTAAGTGCTTCATGTCTTCATGTTCAGAGATGCGCATTTTTTAATCTTAAACTTTTGTTGTTATTGGTTTTTATTATTGTTATTACATTATTATTTGTTGTTATTATTTTTTATTATTGTTATTACAAGCAACAGTAGGTAAAAATTTTAAAGTCAGTAAATTTTTACTTAGGGAATCTCACATGTTATTGTTTTTCACTACTCACCAATGTTGCCTTAGTTCCTCCAAAGTTTGAATTAAAATTTATCTTCAGGATAGCCCTTTTAAAAAGAACATCTGTTTGTTTTTTTTTTTAATTAAAATGTCTTGTGCAAATTTATGGTATACAACATGTTGATCTGATACATTAACATATTGTAGTACGATTGCCATTAAAAAAAAATTATAACTTGCAAAGATGCATTGAGAACAGTGTATTATCAATAAATGGAAGTTATAATATCCTGCAATGCATGTGGAGAAGTGCTTAAGATCACTTGTATTAAAGATATTTCTCGGGGATGTACTGTATGGTGACTAACATAATATAATAAAAAATCATTATTAAAAAAAAAATAAAAATAAAGATATTTCTAGGGGCTCCTGGGTGGCTCAGTCGTTAAGCATCTGCCTTCAGCTCCGGGCGTGATCCCAGTGTTCTGGGATCAAGCCCCATATCAGGCTCCTCCGCTGAGAGCTTGCTTCTTCCTCTCCCACTCCCCCTGCTTGTGTTCCCTCTCTCACTGTCTGTCTCTCTCTCTCTGTCAAATAAATAAATAAAATCTTTAAAAAAAACATGTTTCTAAGAATGCTAAGAAGCATAAAAATAAAAAATAATACATACATACATATATACATACATATATACCCTATGGTCGATCCTCAGTTGTCATGTCAAGCTTTGATTCTTTCAGTTGGGCTTATTTTCTCTGAATATTTTATGTGAATATGGACACACTGATGACTTCCTGATGGGATACTTTATTACCTAGAAACTTTGGGATCTAATCTCTTCAAACAATTCACTTTAAGGCCCTCTGAATGTGAACAGAGTTTAAAGCATATTCACCCCTATACTAGCACGCCCAAGAATAATACAGACTTTGAGGATATGCCCATACCTAAGATTAAAAAAAAAAAAAAACTATCGGGTCTTTCATACTTTTGGCAGCTCTCTCTTACAGTTCTTTCCACAGACCTAACAAATAGTTCTGTGAGTAAAGCAAACAACACATTTGATGAGGCATCTCCAATGATGTGGGTCTGCAGAACAAGCCGATCAGGATAGACCTCAACTCCAAACTTCTACTTCAACACACTGTGAAAACACCCCCATCATTAAGTGTTCCCCTAGGTCACACTTGTACATGGTGACCATAGAATCCTTCAATTCTCTCATGTATGACATATCGTCCTAGAGCAAGACTGGACTTTCTTGCTTGGTCTTCCCTGTGACTTGAACCTAGTTAGATGTTTGGAAGCAATGAAGGGTATGGGAGGAATCTCAGGAGAAAACCAAATATCATTGTCTGAATACTTGCTCCAATGAGGTAATCACAAGTGTCTAGGCAAGGGAAGACTGTTGCTGCCCTCTTTCAAGGGAGAGGGAGCTACTTATGACAACCAAGAGGATGCAAGATCATCTCTGAGTTCATAGCTCTACCTCTTCACCACACAAATGTGTCTACTTTAGATGTCAGAGTCCTACACTTTCCCTATCAAAACAGTGACATCGAAAAAAAAAAAATCCTGGTGAGGTTGCACATTCCATCAGCTTTGCATTTCCACTGCCTTTATCACAAAATTCTGAACCACAATTAGATCATGATCTCTGTTGGCAAGAAACATGGTAACAGCAGCCATGGGAACTCCATATCAGAAGCATGTCCAGAAGACATTTTGAATAGAGTGTCTTGGGGCAGTACCTAAATTAGATCCAACGTATTCACCTTTTCATATATGCCTTGTCTTGAAATAGAAGAGGACTTCAACTAAAACTCTGCCAACTAAGATCTACTAAAGTGTGACCCTTGCAAGAGGAAAATCAGCAGCTATGATCAATGATAAACTGCTTGAGATGGATTAATTATGAATCTGAAAAAAAAATTATGTATATATGTCACTAGTGTTCATTGTGGAATTCACGGGATTCCATTCCCACACAGAGAAAGAGATGATTGTTTTTCTTTTGTTTAGTTTTGTTTTTTCAAGCTAAGAAGTTCTTTTTTCCTTTTTTTAATTTTTATTTTAAGTAGGCTCTACACCTAAATGGGACAATAACTCATGACCCTGAGATCAAGAGTCACACGCTCTACTGACTGAGCCAGCCAGGTGCCCCTCAAGCTAGGATGTTCTAATGTTCCTAGTATGATAAAGTTAATACAAACTTAGTAATTTAAACATAATTTAGTAATTTATAAATAAAAATTGTTCAAAATAAAAATACTCATGTTAAATATTCTATATGGATAAAAAAGCAAATACGAAAATAGATTGAAATTGAAAAATTCTTAGGGATCATGTAACTCAATAATGCAACGTTGGTGGATGGTGACAAAAGGTGCTATCCCTCTCCATTGCATAATACAGTTTTTATCCAAATATCTCGGTCTCTCTCAAGTTACCTTCTTTTCTAAATTATATTAAAGCTCACCAAGATCATTCATACCTGCAGTGTAACTATTTCTGTTTCAAAGCCTAAAAAGACTCCTCTGAGTTTTCATGATCTTAATCCGTTATTACATTCAAATTCCCTTTTCAACCATTGGTTGCTTGTATGCTTTACTTCTAGCCCTTATTAATTTGGGCCATCTATGCTATAATCATAATAACCCAATAGTATAAACAAATTATTATAATTTGTATGACCCAATAAAAAACTTAATGCTTCCCCCAAATTAGAAGTGATCATTGTAGAAGCAAAAAGTAGTTTTTATGAAAAGAATAATACGATTACAACCCCAACTATCAAAACCTTCCTAAGGTAAAAAAATTCCTTCAGAAAGGTGAATATTCACACTACGTTCTGCCACTCTTCTAGAAGGATTTAAATAAATATGAGAAGAAATTGAAGTATAACCCCCAAGAAATAGAAGGGAAATTACCTAGCTTTCAGATTGTCCGTTAAAACATGAAGATTGTGCAATTATTTGAATCTGGTGCTTTCTGCTCAGTCAACCAAGAAGAAGAACCAAGTTTAAGGTCCATGATCAGACATGATGTGACTGAAGTGTCTAATACAAGGAAGTTATTTGAAGGAGGAAAAGCCTGCCAGGCTGTGGATATAAGCATATGAAAGTATAACTCTAAACAGAGAACACCTGAAGTCAAAATGAATACGGGCAGGGAAATCACTAGATCACAACCACAGTGATGCTAGGCAGGAAAGAGCTGCAGAGTCACAGCAGTGAACTTAGTGAACACACTAAGGCATGTGCCTTGACGTGGTTGCTATCTCTTCCTGTACATGACACTGACTCAATACTAACCAGTGTATGTGTTCATTCTTCAAAGAATGAATTCTCATGTCCCCTGATTATGTTAACACCACAATAAAAAGATAACATTCTTAATGGATGTCTAGACAAAAACAAACTATGAAAAAAAAATGAAACTCCCATTCATCTTTTGTCATCTGAGATCAACTTCTTCCTCCATAACTTCCTCATGGCATTTTTCACTTCTGCATTCCTCAATGTATAAATCAGAGGATTGATCAAAGGTGTTCCAAGTGTATAAAACACAGCTATCATCTTATCCATGGGGAAGGTGGTTGCAGGGCGTGTGTATATAAATATGCAAGGACCAAAGAAAAAGATGACCACAACGATGTGGGAGATGCAGGTGGAGAGGGCTTTTCTCCTCCCTTCAGCACTGTGGTTTCTCAGAGAATACAAGATGATAACATAGGAGCACATCAGCATGACAAAACTCACTGTACAAATGGCCCCACTATTGGACACCAACAGGAGATTGATCACATAGGTGTCTGCACAGGCAAGTTTCAACAAGGGCTGCAAGTCACAAAAATAGTGATCAATCACATTGGGACCACAGAAGGGTAAACTCAAGGCAAGAAAAATCTGAGCTAAAGAGTGCACACAGGACCCCAACCAGGCCATAGCCACCAGCACAGCACAGACCCGTCGACTCATGATGGTTGTGTAGTGCAGGGGCTTACAGATGGCCACATAGCGGTCAGCGGCCATGAGGATAAGGATGAAAATCTCCAGGCAGCCAAAGAAATGGAACGAAAAGACTTGTATCATGCACTCACTAAAAGAGATAGTGGTCTTCTTCAGAAGGGCATCCACAATCATTCTAGGGGCTATGGAAGTACAGAAGCAGGTGTCCGATAAGGATAGGTGGAAAAGGAAGAAGTACATTGGACTCCCAAGTGTCCGGCTGGTCTTGATTGTAGTAATAATCAGAAAGTTACCCAACAACGTCCCTAGATAGAAAAGCAAGAAAATGACAAACACAATTTTCTTCCTAACAGGATCTTGGGTCAACCCAAGCAGAATGAACTCAGTCACATTATTATTCAGCTGCATGATTTCATGAGCGAGGAGAAGCCAGAGTGTGAATTTGTTGATCTGCAAAAAAATAAAGGAATTAATTCATGGTGTGATGTGTGATTTTATGGAATATTTTAATAAAAATAAATATTCCTAATCATGAATATTTTAGGGGTAGTTTCCTCCTACAAGTCACCTCAATAGTTTGTTCCTCCATTTATAATGGTCACTTCATAAGGTCATTATGAGTCTCAACAAACTTGTGAAGGTTATATCTATCTTCCTAGAATATGCTACAGATAAAATCTTGGAGCATTTAAATGATTCTGATTAAATTTGTCAATTCAATGAATATAAAGTTAAAAGATACGACTACATCCTATTATTAATGTCATTATTTTTGCATATTTAATAAATCTTCAAACCCATGTGTTGTGGTGTATCATTTGGCATTTTGGATATGTTGATTGCCTTTGGAGGTTCATGATATAAATATAAAATCACACCCCACTTTCACCCCATAAACAATGTCTTCTTCATGCCCTCTTTCACTAAACATTTGCTCCCAGATATTACAGCTTGAAAAGTGGAACAGGAAATACTTCTAGCTTCTAAATAATATGCTATTATCTTGAAATGTCCTTATGATATTTAGTATTTGACATTCACTAATGCATATAAGTGAATGAATGCTCTTTGATAGTTGATAATATCTCAAATATTTACATTTCTAATTTTCTCCCTCCCATTTCTGGAAAGCAATCCTTAGTGGACCCAAAATCCCTGAGGTTACATATAAATTATAGGGGATGTTATTACTCAATAGCTCATGCTTTCAGTAATCCAAATTTTAGAGTAAGCACTTTGGATTTGAGGTCATTTAGGGACATGTGACCAGGCAGTTCATGCAGGACCAAATCACGACTATAATCTCCACCAGAGTTCGTATTATCCAGGTAGTGAAAGTCCCACATCCTTGTAACAGACGAAAGATTCAGAGGAGTGTGGTAAATAACGGTTTTAGACAAGACGAATAGTAAATAGTCAGAATAGACTGCATTGAATTTGTTTTCTATCCTGGCAAAGTCAATGATCACTCACCTTTGAAATTTCACTCCTTTCAAATGAAGATTTCTCTTTCTGAATTTGGAAAAAAAGATTACCACTGACTTCACTTCCAAGAACAAAATCTTTTCTCTTGATCTTTCTTGTAAAGGTGGCGTTGAAAGGGACACTACATGCAAGTAAAAATATAAACTGAAATGTGATGTATTTAAATATAAAATGGAAGACTTACCAGATATTTAAACAACAGTTCAATCAATAATCTCCTTCCTTCCTGGAATGTCATTTCATTTCTACCTACTTTAATTGTCTCAAAACTTCAGGACCCAAATTCCAAGAACTCTTCTCTGGAGGTCTTCAGTATTACTCTGTGATAAAACAAATTCTCACTCCTGTTCACCAATGGCATCCTTTATAGCTTTACTTATAACATGACATAGCATGCTTAAATTTAATCACGTGAGTGCGTTCTTTAGCTTCTTTCTTGGAATAAGAATCTTTGAAAACTATTTATTCTCAGGATTTTGTTCTCCATAGTTCCAACCTCTATGCTTTGTACCATGTAGGTACTTAGAATTTTTTAATTAAATTTTCTCAATTACCTCTTTAAATATATTTATCTGATGGTTTTAGTAATATTCTGATTAGGGAACACAGTCACATCATTAATCTACTGTGGACTTCTATCTATTACATATGGCAGACAGAAAAATATTCTCCCAATTTATAAATGCAGGAAGTAAGCTGACATCAATTTTAAACAATGTAGTAATCATGGAATAGAAGATGGTGT
Source organism: Ursus americanus (assembly GCF_024610735.1). NCBI lineage: Eukaryota > Metazoa > Chordata > Mammalia > Carnivora > Ursidae > Ursus > Ursus americanus. The sequence goes on along the minus strand of NC_142150.1, from coordinate 32,660,272 downwards.
ATTCTGGAGAACATCACACAGCCATGTAAGATTTGGGGACTCTGACGCCCGTAAAAATGATCATCTTAAACATTAGCATTTTTACATGAATCTTTAATCCATAAAGAAAGCAAGGAGGGCCTTGACATTTTTTCTTATCTTCCTGCAACTGAAGCGTGTTTTTGTCAATATCTTTGTGGAGGACCACACGTCTATTTTTTCCAAAGACATGTTAACACTTTTCATCTGGTTCTCCAAGGAATCTGATGCAAAAATGAGTTGCAATGATCTGGAGACAAGTAGCACTAGTAAAACGGCCCATCTTTTAATAAGTATTATACTTAGCTCGACTTTTCTAGCAAATTTAGCTAACTTTGGAATGGCTGTATTTGTCAGCACAGTAACAAACAATGTGTTGGGTTTGGAAGTAGCAGAGAAGATTTGAAAGAAAAGCACACAGAAAAAAAAAAGTGGAGAATAGATGAGGGTGGGATATAGAGTGTCAGGTGGAACATTCCATCCTATGAATCTGTTTTACTGCAGCGGCCATGGGGAAAACTACTGTTTTCCTTAAGGGTTTTTTCAACACCTCAACCCTCCATGATTTGGTTACACTAGACTTCTATCTTTGGGATTATCACTACACTGATTTCTATGCAAAATCCACCATTCTCTGTGGGAAGGTTAACGAGCTATCCCCAGATTCTATATCCCTTAAGGAAACAAACTGAGGGTTACAGAAGGGAGGGGGGTGGGAGGATGGGGGTAACCAGGTGATGGCTATTGAGGAGGGCACAGGTGATGATGAGCACCGGGTTAAACCTAACGAATGAATCGTTGAACACTACGTTAAAAATGAGGGATGCACTGTATGTTGGCTAATTGAACATATTAATAAAACATTTAAAAAAAGAAAGGCTCCCACATATATGACACATTATCTTTCATTTTCATGATATCGTGTTGCCTCCACATTGCCATGTTTCCTCTGAACTTTCCATGAGAAGTAGTTATTCAGCTCTCAGACTAAATCTCCTATGTGTGTCAACTGCAGATTAAATTCTTATCATATTATTTTGGAAACATATAAAGAGCAATAATTCCATACTGTGATGTACAATGTTCTATTTATTTTTTTAGATTTATTTATTTATTTTAGAGAAAGAGAGAGAATGTGGGGATGAGGGGTAGGGGAGAGGAAGACTCTCAAGCAAACTCCTTACTGAGTGTAGAGCAGGACGTTGCTCTCAATCAAGGACCCCGAGATCATGACCAGAGCTAAAATCAAGAGTCAGCTCTTCAACAGGTGGACCCACCCAGGTACTCCACAACTTTCTATTTAAAACTTTCACTTGGAGATGGGAAAGCTGGCATTCTCGAGAATCTGTCAAGGTCACTGCCTCAATTGACCTTTTCTCCAAATTCTCACCAGGCATAAGCGCTTCTGACTTTTAATATCCATACTGAGGACTTATGTTCCTCAGCTACCTTACATGAAAAGAATTCGTGAGCCTTTCCACATTCTGCTACCTCAAGAAACTATAATAAACCTTACAACGTGAAATTCATCTTTCTATCCCTGCACAACAATGGAAAGCCACACATACCCGGTACTTATAAAATACTTGCTGAGTTCAAAAGATTATTTTTTTCCAAAGCTTATATTTCATCTTATTTCTTTTCTATATTAACAATAAACTCTTGCAAAATGGAAAGACTTTCACATACCCGGTACTTATAAAATACTTGCTGAGTTCAAAAGATTTTTTTCCAAAGCTTATATTTCATCTTATTTCTTTTCTATATTAACAATAAACTCTTGCAAAAAATTATCTTTTTTTTTCCTATTCCCTTCTCAGAGGAAGTGGGAGCAACAGTCATAAAACGTATGGAAATATATTTTTAAGTATGTTGGATTATTCTATAATGACACCTTTCTGAGTACAAAGGTGTAAGCAATCTGTCACTTACCTGTTAGAACCCGGTAAATTAGTGCCGAATATTTCCGTCCCTTTTTGAAAGCAGCCTTTCCGTAGAACACCAAAAAAAAAAAAAAAAAAAAAAAAAAAAGTCCTTTCTGTATCCCAGAGGGAATTTTTAAACATAATGATATAAAATATTAGCACCCAAGAGAATACTATTCCCTAAAGTTGACCCTTCTTTTGTAATCAGAAACATCCCAGATGTTGTAATACATTTAACTTTTGGTTCATCCATTTAGCCCAGAGTAGAATAGGTTAACCCTCTTCAAAGTCAAGTACCAAATACAGACAAGGGTTTTGTGGTTTTAGGTGTCTCAGCCTGACCAAAGATACAAGGGAACAAAGGAAAAAACAAATGAATGGTGCTAGAGAACAGGAAGAAGAAAAAACAGTGTCCTTGGCAAAAGAGGATGTGGTTGTCCAAGAAACTACTCTGATCCAACTCAGTGCCCTAAGTTGATTTTCTGTGCTTTGGGAGACAAGCTTCTCTAGCTCTTGTAATTTATTCACAAGTATAATCCAAGGAAAGCAGTGCAGTGTCCTATAACCAGAGGTTTTATTCTGTGTGCTACAGCCAAGCCCCACTAAAGAACCAGAGATTTGTAACAATTGATCTGAGGATTAGTACATATACTGAACAGATATCCCATATTATTTCAAATTCATTTCCATTTGTTTCATTAACTAATATAAGTAAAAAGACACTTGTTAAGGAATTCATTTTATTGAAATAATTTCATCTCACCAAATGTTTATTAAATGCCTTTTATATACTATCTCTTTATCACTTTATATAACTTATATTTTTTCATTTATGTAACTATTCCATGAAGTAGGTATTAACAATCACATTTCATATGAAACAAAAAGGAAAAACAAAAAACTAAAACTCACGAAAGTTAAGCAGCTTGTCAGTTTGCACATTTAGTAAGTTGAGTGTGAAGATCTGTATTAATGATTCTCTTTTCTCATAGTTCTTCCTCATTCCACACTTTTTCCTGACACCAGCCTAAACTGAAACCAGGAAGTACTAGAAAGTAATGATGAAGGAAACTTCCAATGGCTAGCAATGGTATCTCATGTTGAGGAGTTTAGAATTCATAGTAAAGCAATGTGAATAGCTTGAAACACAGGTAGGTAGCCATAGAATATATGAGTGAAATGTTGAGTGGGCACTTGGATTTTTTTTAAGTGTGAATTTCAAGTTAGGACTGTAGAACTAGATTTTGATATTACTATTTGTAAATGATAGTTAAAATCAAGAAATTGGGTGAGGTCGCTCCACATACCCCCTCCAAAAAATCAGATAGATAGCGTGAAGAAGTAAGCCAACAACAAAATGCAGGGTTACATCAACCTTTAAAGGCTACTTGAAGATTCTTAAGAAGCATGTTCAAAGAATCGTGAGTAAAATCACAAGAGGACAGTGATTTGGAACCCAAAGGAGTAGAGTTTCAGGAAGGAAGGAATTTTCTGCATAAGGAGACCACCTGAATACTAGTGCCTAAAACTCAGATGCATACAAATTCCAACTGAAATGATCAGTTACTGAGAAATTAAAAATAAGAAAATTTAGCATGAGAACCAGAAACCAAGAATTCAGACTTTATTCCTCAAATTCTTCACAAGTTCTATGAACTTTAAATGCTCATTGAGAGTGGGGATCACCACTATCTTATTCTCCACCATATCTACTAGTAAGCATTGATAAACAGCAGTTTATATGCACTAAATTAACTATTGGTTACGAAGTGAATGAATGAATTAACCAAGTACACCAAATTGAATAAATATTTAAGTGATAATTTATAAGTACTTCTGAATAATTACCCCCCATGATGGTAGATGAAATAAGTTGAAGAGATTCTTTCTGGACTACTCTAAAACTACTAATTTACAAAGACAGCAGATTGAAGAGAGTTCAGGTCTTGGGAGACAACTAATAATGGTCTAGGAGTCCCTCCAGTGATGTGCCTCAGTAGCACTTAGTGTCAATGGCACTGAGACACTGAATCCCACTAACCATCAAATAGGACCTTGAAAATGTCAGGTTGTCTTCATAATACAGTGTGATAGTTTCCATGAAGTGGTGTAGAATGTAGCATCACTAGAGAGGACCTTTGGTGGACATTTGCTGGTTTGATGAAACATATCTAACACTTCAGCAGGTACACCTTGCCTGCCTCCTGAAGATGCTGAAGATCAGCTATAAAAACCGTCTTAGTGAAACCCAACCGCTTTTGCCTGAAAGGAGTTTGTCTTCCTTCTTTGAATGAACCTTGATTTTCCTCTGAGGACCCACAAATTCTCCATTTTCAATATGAGTTATGAGTAGCTTTATACCCCAAGGGTGGGAATATGACTCCTGTGTGGTCAAACAGAAAGCATTTCCCCCAGTTGTAATGATTAGGTCAGGGGTCTATCAGCGAATGAGATGGAAACTCAAAACTTTTGTTTGGACTCTTAAAAAAAGTCATTATTATTTTCCTAATAGAGTTTCTGGAGTAGAGATCCAGAACTCTTGCCTGTGATCTTGCCGTAAATGGAGAGAACCTGATTTAAAATTGAACCAAACGCCAAAAGAAGCGGAGCCAGCAGATAAGCAGAAGAAACCCATTCTTACCATTAAATTTCAGCTATAGAATCCACCCATTTCCAACTATTTTATCATCTTTTATTTTATTCATTTACTGTTTTTTTGCATTCATTTAAATAATATAATGAATACTTTTAAACTTAACTCTATCCCAAGAACTAAAATATTACCAATAATTAAATCCATTTTAGCTATTCCCTATCTTGTCCCCTGCTTAAACCTAAAGGTAACAAATATCCTGAATTTTGAATGTATAACCTTCTTGCTTCCTAAAAATAAAATATCTTTATCATATATATATATGATATGATATATATATATATAAATATCTTTATCATATATATATATATATATATATATATATATATATATATATATATATGTTGGTTGGTTTTTCCTAGTTTTAAGTTTTAAAGAATGTAGCAGACTATATGCAGACTTCTAGGAATTGCTTTTATTTTTTCATTCAACATTATGTATGTTACCAAGTTTTACATCGGTTTTTAATATAGTTGTAGGGGCACCAGGGTGGCTCAGTCGTTAAGCGTCTGCCTTTGGCTCAGGTCATGATCCCAGGGTCATGAGATCGAGCCCCACATCGGGCTCCCTGCTCAGCAGGAAGCCTGCTTCTCCCTCCCCCACTCCCCCTGCTTGTGTTCCCTCTCTCCCTGTCTCTCTCTCTCTGACAAATACATAAAATCTTTAAAAAAATAATAATAAAATAAATACAGTTGTAAATTCATTTTTACTGTCATAACATACTCTAGTGCATGATTATTTCAAAATGGGTTTACCATTATCTTGTCAATGAATATTTGTCTACTATGGACAATAACTATTAACGTTTATAAGCATGTCTCCTACAAATGTAATTGATGGGTAGCAGGAGGCGGCAATATTCAACTTTACAAGAAAATATAAATTTCCACAAGGGGTCCAGGAAACGCAACAGAACTATGTTCCAAAAAAGAAGACACTATAAAATTTATAAACAGATCTAGTACCTCCACCGGATGAATGAAGAAATGTTCTATTTTGCTGGTGTTTTAATTACAAACATGGATAAATTTGTGATCCACAAAACAATCTGGGTCTGTATTTTTCACTGTCAACTAAAAGATGTACCTTGTTAGCAATGTAATGGTACAGATGGTAGCTATACTTGTGGTGAACACAGCATAATGCATAAAATTGTCAAATCACTAAGTTGTACACCTGAAAATTAACATCGTGTGTCAGTTATACTCAAATTTAAAATTTCCTAATTCTTAGCCACTTTATCTGTGTCATATTTAAAATAAAACTTTTGAGCACTAAAATAGTCAGATGTCCTGTGAATGGAGGACAGTTTCTATGAAGCAGGAACATGTCCCCTTATTTATTAAATATTATTAACATTATGAGAATATGTGATCTAGAAAGTTAGATTTAAGGTATATGATTGCACTTCTATTAGCAAGAAGCATATGTATACAAATAATTCCATCTACTCCTGCATACTTATATTAATTAAAAATGACTTGCAGAGGTTAGGAGAAGCACGGTGATGAATTAGAGAATTCCATGATAGCATAAACTTCTTTGTTCCCTAGAATACAGTCAAGTAGAATAAGATCTTCTGTTTGTAAAATGATAATGAAATGCATCATCTTTACTGTCTTATTGATAGGGTACAGAGCTCTATGAATAGATGAACTTCCAGAACCTTGACTCCTAAGTGGACCTGGTACCTTCTAATAGACTGCCTGCCAGTACTTTAGCCTATAAAGAACTTCTTTAAAGTGAAGAACTCAGAAAGATAGCCTAATTAAAGTCGATTTACCTTCATCCTATTTCATAATTTAAATACCCAGTTTGAAGAGGTAGTGGAGGGAGATGAATTGATGAAGCATAGAGGATCTTTAGGGCAGTAAAAAAAATCTGTATGACACTATAATGATGGATACATGGCATTATTATACATTTGTCCAAACCCACAGAATGTACAACAGCAAGAGTGGACCATGGACCCTGAGTGATTGTGATGTGTCAGTGTAAGTCCAACTGTAACAAACATATGGTTCTGGTGGGAGATGTTGATGATGAGAAAGCTGTGCACGTGTGGGGGCAGGAAATTCATGGGAAATTTCTATGCCTTCCTCTCAATTTTACTATGAACCTAAAGTGCTATTAAAAAAATGAAGTATTTAATAAAATGATTTACTAGCTGATGTATAGACTTTTATACACATACACCAGGTTTTTTTCTGAGCTACAATTTATTGGGGTCATGATTTATCCTGAGGCTAAGACAATGATGTATTCTTTAGGTCAGCCTTACTTACAGACGCCTTGGAACTCCAGCCCCTGCCTTTGGCTCATGACACAGGGAAGGAAAAAGTGGATTCCCTGAGGTACACAGCAAACTGTGGTCAATAACTCCTTCCCACATGGTCTCTTGGTCTCCAAGGCTGATGCAATCCTTTAATTATCAGAATGTGTGGTGCCAAACCACTTCCACACTAACAAGCCCTTTGTTTATCAAGTCCCCAGTGACAACTTCTTCCAACAGCCAATGGTTTCTTGGCAAGAAGCTTCAGAGCCAAATCCTACTATTGAGCTACTGAAAAGGTTCGTACAAGCAGATCTCAATTCCCCCAACATAATGAAAGAAATTGCACCAGCCACCTTGAATGATGTCTCTGTCTCCAGTGCCCTGCCCAGTCATGAACTGCAACTGAGGCCTCCTGTCTTTCTCCCTATCCATGAGCTCATGCCAACTCTCTGCATTTACATGGAACATCTTCCTGAGATCACTCTTCTGCTTCCTATCACTCAGAGCATGGGCACAGTGCCATCTACACATTCAAGACTTGTGTGATCCATTGAAGCATCCACTGTTTACTCAAATGGCATTTAAGTGTACCTTGATGATGTGCAAATCACTGTTCTCAAATTTGCAGAAGACTTTTAAATAGGGATGCTCTGAAGCTCAGCTTCAGTCTGGGTATTCAGCCAAAATAATTTATCAGTTTAGACTTCAGCATTTGAAAGGCTAAGAGACCAAGGCCTGCATCAGTGTCATTTCTGGTTGTCTCTGCCCTTCAGGAATAGGACTGCATTGGACTGGGTCCAATCTGCCTAATGGTACAATTACAGATTAGTCATGGCATTCAGATTCACTGTCGATATATGAATATTTACTTTCAAATATTAATGACCGTTCTAAGTGTGACTTGGAGAAAATACCTCCTTTTATGTTTTTATTTTTTTCACTTTGGTTTTCTTTTGGATTTGAAATATTTTGGATATGATTTGGACCATCATTCTTTTTTTTTTTAATGTTTTTTTATGATATTATGTTAGTCACCATACAGTACATCCCCGGTTGGACCATCATTCTTATAATACTGATAATTAGAATACTAACATCTTTCCCAAAATGTGAACACACACATGACAGCCACAGCTGCAACAGACAGCAAATCACTTCAGGAACAGGCACAAATAGGATCACAAAGCAAATGAAATTGCACAAGTTCTTTTTCCTTTTTTTTTTTAATCTAATGCCTCATTGATAAAGAAAGGAATCTTATTTTTGGTTCTGCATCAAACTAATTAGCCAAATCATCTAATAAGGCTAGCACAGTCCTGTAATATTTAAATTATAGTATTTAATTCTGAAACATTTAAATCTCTTAAAGAATAAAATTTACCTTTAAAAATATTTTTACTTTTTGTTTGGTTTGGACATTTGTAGAGAATAATGAGCACTGAGAAAGTTCTTGATGAATCCCTGCAATGAGACATTGAAGAAAGTTTCCAGCATAGGGCAGAAAGGAGGAAGAAAAGAAAGAAAAGTTAAGATGCAGGATACTGGGTCAAATTAGAAACACAGTCTTTGAAAGGAAGGAAAATCAGCGTTTCAGGAAACTATCCAGGGTTAGTAAATGCTCTAGGTACCACTTCTGGTACCCACAAAGGTCTCCAAAATGATCTCTCCAGATTGCTTCCCAGCGGAGCATGCTACAGCAGAAAATGACCTGTGGCTCCCAGCTTCTGAAAGAAGACTGAAGAATTAACAAATAAGAAGATTTCTGTTCTTGCTGTGTTTTGATAAACTTGGAGCATGAAAAGTATAATGAACAGTAAAATTCTCAAACACATTGGACCATGGGAAGCTGAGCTCTTCTGAGAACATGAGGCTGGACTTTCTCAATCATTCATGTCTGTCCACAAATATTCCTAAGACTAGAAGAGGTTCCCCAAATATAAAGCACAGGTCCTTCTCTTCCTTGTAATTTTAAGAGAATTATCACTTTTACTGTCCTTTTTTCCTTGTCACTTCTCATCAATCCTTAACTCTCCCCTCTGCTTAATCTTGTTAGGGAAGCACCTCACTTCCAGCTGCCCTCGCATCATTATTAGAAAAGCCTTCTCTACCACAAAGCGGCAACATGCTTTTACCATAGTTTCCTTTACTTCGCTGACAAGTATTTTCTATTTAAATTTTTAACTATTTTTATTTCTCATGGTATGAATATTTTTCCAGATAGCTACACACACACTTTCTTAGCAACTTTTTAGAAACATTTCTTTTTCCCAGTATTTAAATATCACATTAACTTTATTCCAAAAGCTTATACCTATTATGTTCTATTTCTAAGATTTGTGTTCAGCTTCAGTGATACGTCTATTCCATTGTTACACACGTTTGTAAATATTTGTAACTGGTGCTATATTTAGCGGATAGACCTTTCCCCCATTTTTGTCCAAATTACCTTCCCATGTTTTGAATATTTATTGTTCAAGAGGACACAATTTGTACTTACTTAAAACTATATATTATTAGTGATTTTACTGGGGAAATCTTTCATGTGTAGGTTAACTTGTGGAGAGTTGAGATTTTCGGATGCTTTGTCTCTTTCAGCTATCAGGCAGAATTAGAGGAAGCAATCCCTGGCACTCACACAGGACCTGGAAAAGTTTAGGTTTCCCACCTACCAGAATAGAGAACCTCATAATTCACAGAACACCAGGTAAAGTATTCAAAAGTGGATTGCCTCAATAGGGAGGAAACCCTAATCATAAACTAAACACTGTTCTAGTCCCATTTAACAAAGTTCAAGAACAATTATAGAAATGCAAATTCTGTCAAAAGCAAACAAATAAGACATAATTAAGTCAAGGAGAAAAAAAATTGTAAGTTATTTAAATGTATATTTTATGTGTATGTATTATTCTCTTAAAAATACTAGTTATATTGAGATCAACCTAAAATAATTACAAATTAAAATTACGTAAGGATAAACTTCTTAAAAAGACAACTTAAACTTACAGTCGGAGGATAATCCGGGTCTGGTATTGGAGGTGTTCTTTTATCCAGTGTTCTGTCTAAACTTCTTTAGCTCCATTAATTCTGGATTATAATTTAAAAAATAGTTTATAGTTAAGCTATTTATAGTTTAGAAAAATGTCTGACTCTCTTGAACACAACATTAGGATATATTATCAAAACATTATGATTTGGGGGTGCCCGGCTGATTGAGTCAGTGGAGCATGTGACTCCTGACCTTGGGCTTATGAGTTCAAGGCCCACACTGGGGGTAGAGTTTACTTAAGTAATAATCATAATACTAAAATATTACAATTTGAACATCTTTTCAACTATACTTACAGAAGGGATATTTAAGAGTTCTTTATCAACTAATGAATTATTGAACATTGTAACAAAAATTAATGATGTACTGTACCCTGGCTAATTGAATTTAAATAAAAAATACAAAAAAATACAAAAAAAAAAAAAGAAATGCAGAATGTCCAGCAGCCAAGGTAAAAGTCATAATCCCTAACATCCAATCAAAAATTACCAAGCATGTAAAGAGGCAGGAACATATCATCCATTACATGGGGGCAAAAGCAACCTATTCAACGCCCCCCCCATAACAATGATTACAGAATTAGTAACCAAGCGCATTAAAATTATTATTAAAACGTAATAAATATCTTCAAGAAAGTAGAGAAAAACATCGAATATGGCAAATAGAGACATGGGAAACACACACAAAAAAAAGAACCACGTTAAAAGTCTAGTGGTTAAGAAGTTGTGGTCCATATATACAATGGAATATTACTCAGCTATCAAAAAGAACGAGTTCTCAACATTTGCTGCAACATGGACAGCACTGGAGGAGATAATGCTAAGTAAAATAAGTCAAGCAGAGAAAGACAATTATCATATGATTTCTCTCACCTATGGAACAAGAGCTAGGAAGATCGGTAGGGGAAGAAAGGGATAAAGAAAGGGGGGTAATCAGAAGGGGGAATGAAGCATGAGAGACAATGGACTTTGAGAAACAAACTGAGGTCTTCAGAGGGGAGGGGGGTGGGGGAATGGGATAGACTGGTGATGGGTAGTAAGGAGGACAGGTATTGCATGGTGAACTGGGTGTTATATGCAACTAACGAATCATTGAACTTTACATCGGAAACCAGGGATGTACTGTATGGTGACTAACATAATATAAAAAAAAAGTCTAGTAATTAAATATACAATAACTGAGATGAGAATAGCAGATGAATAGATTGTTCACTGCAGCAGAAAAAAGTAGGAAACTTGAAGACACCGCAATAGAAACTATCAAAATGAAAACAAAGAAAAAAAGGGGGGGCTGAAAAACAAATACACAGAGAATCCATGAGCTAAGAAAATACTTTAAACCAACTTATCCATGAATAATTGGAATCTTCAAAGAATAGGATGGGAGAAAGGACAGAAAACAGAAATAATGTCCAAATTATTTCCGATTTTAGTAAAAAGTATAAATCCACAGAGCCAAAAATCAAACAAGGCACAAAGTCATGATGTACACCACACTCAGAGAAACATCATGATACATTGGTCAAAAACAGTGATAAAAAGAAAATGTTAAAACAGCCCAAGGGAAAAGACACTCTAAATACAGCAGAATAAACATAAAAATCACAGCAAACTTCTCATCAGAAACACTGTAGACCAGTGGAGCAGAAGAGAATGGAGCAACATCTTTAAAATACTCAAACAAAAATTGTCCACCTCAAATTCAATACTCACCAAAAACGACTTTAAAAACAAAGCTGAAGTGAAGACGGTCAGACATACCAAATTCAAGAAAGTCTTCAGGACCAGCCATCGCTACAAGGAGGCTAAGAAATCCTTTAGTGGGCAGGTAAGTCCTACCAACTGGGACTCTGGATCTGAAAGAAATGAAGACCAGCAGGAGTGGTAAATATATGTGCAAATACAAGTCATACGATTTCTGCATCAGCAAAAGCCCACAATAACTCGTTTTCTTACTCTAGAATGTGTGCTTCGTTAAACATAAGAGAATTTCCATTTTAATACTTTCCCATCCAGGTACCAAATATTTAAAACCTAAATTTAAATGTCCTCTGTCAAGAGGCTATATCAGTAGCCACAACCTCCCTCCTAAATCCCTGCAAGTTAAGTCTGCAAGCTTCCCATAAAACAGCCCCAAACCAGGCTCAGAGCTGAATGTGGTGCAATTTCTAAAGCCTTGTGGACTGTGAGATATACCAGAAATGTAACAAAAAATGTTCTCGTCTTCAAGAGAGAACCAAGAGATTTTAAAGAATGGCTCTGTACTATAATTCAGGGATCTAGCAGCTTTCTCAGGTTTCTATCAGCTTAGATAACCTCCTCCGTCTGAGATTGGAAATGGTCACCCAAAGAGCAGAAGCTACATGAGCCAGCCCTATGGTCCTGGAATTGTGTGCTCTAGTGGGAAAATCAATAATCTATCTCATGAAAACTGATTTGAACAACATTTACAACAATATGTATGATGAAGTGGAAGGATCTTGCTATTTATGGGAAGAAGTAGCAACATGTATTTGGGACAAAATCAGCAATAGACGACACTCTCCAGATGGCCGCTGGGTAGCAATAGCAGGGTTCACATCTGGCTTGCCGCCAGATTTGAGGTGTTTTGAAATCTAGTTGGAGAAGGTGTCAAATAAACCATTTACAGACCTAACTACAGCACAGCACTGTTCAGATCTTTAAGAGAAAAGTAGAGACAGAATTTTAAACCAGGAGGAAAAAAGGAAAGGCTTATTACTAAAAAGAATTGACAATATATATTTTAAAGGGGGGATTTGTCACACCTGTGGACAGATAAACTAAGCCAATGTTAGGATAAAGCTGGGATAAAGGCTAATTTCCAGGATGATTTCCTAAATAGGTAGAGGAAAAGCCAACACCTTCATCCTGTTCAGATGAGGATGACCTGGTTAATGGTAATTTCTGTGGCTTCTACATCCCTTTGGTTAACTTGACTCTTATGAGATCTTTCCACAAGGTGGCATTCAAGTCAAGTAGTAGGTGAATCCGGGCTCCAAGTTTCACCTAGTCCTAGAGGATTTTGTACTTTGTCCATTCAGTTCCCTATTTACCTTGGTTTCTTGATTTCCCTTCTACTGTGCTGGTCACTCTTCATTCTCCTGTTGATTCTACTTTTTCTCTCTGACTGCTAAGGTTGTACGTCCTAGGTCCTCTTTTCCTCTGTCAATACACACAGCTACAGGAAATGCATCCAATCCCATAGCTGTAAATGTTACGTAACTGCTGAAAATTCACACATTTATAACTGCATCGCAGACCATGCTCCCTCATTCCACATTTGTATATCTAACCGCCTGTCCAAATCTCCACTTTGTTGTCTAATGAAATCTCAAATTCAAAATGTCAAAAAATAAGCTCCTGAATCCACTTCCAATCATTGTTCCTCAACCCCACCACTACCGTGCTCCTCTCTCAGGAAAGGCTTTTTCTTCTCGGTTGATGGAAAGTCCATCCTAGCAATTTCCCAGGTCGAAATCTTTAAGTCACTGTTGGCTCTTCTCTTCATACCTCATATGCAATCTAACACAGAATTTTGATAGTTCAATGTTCTGTGTACAAAAATATAGCTTTATTTGGTGTGTAAATTCCTACAGATAATTTTCCTTAATTGAAATTCAAGTACACCTTCAGTCATTAAAAAATAATTGACCCACGGGATACCTGGTTGGCCCGTTGGTTAAGCATCCTACTCTTGAGTACAGCTCAGGTCTTAATCTAGGGGTCACAAGATTGAGCCCCTCATCCTCCCTGCTGATGATGGAGCCTGCTTAAGACCTCTGTCTCTCCTTCACCCTCTGCGCTCCCTAATCCCCACTCATTCTCACTCTCTATCACACACACACACACACACACACACGCAAAAAAAATTAAGAAAAATAAAAATTTGACTAACTAGTTGGAAAATTAAGACAAAGTTGTCACCCCACTTCATCACCTGTAACTTTTAGCGATAAGTTTCCTCCGAGAAAATGCGAAATACATACTTGACAGAGAAACATGTAAAGATTCTCTGAATATGATAATTTGTGGTAAAGGCTAACAATACCTCTCTTTTGGCAAAACCATTGTTCATCTCTCAACCTTCCACCCTCTTTGAATCTGCTGAAAAACTGTTAACTCTAGAGCTTGACATTCCCACTGCTGGGCAACTGCACTTCTAAGTGAAGCGGAAAATTGACCAGAGCAGGCCCAGGCCAGGAGGCCCCAGAAGACAGAAAGTTACTAACAACAAGCCAGAGATAACCAGAAGCCCTACTGTGAGCAAGAGATAACCAGCCCTTTCTGCTTCTGTAAACAGGCTTCCTGCCACAGGCTCTCTGCTGTTCCCGCCTAAACCAGACTGCACTCCCTGAGTTTAAACCCCCTACCAGCAGCCAGCATAGCCCTTGGAGCCTGACTGCCTACAGTCCCTTATAAAAGCCCTGTAACCCCATTGCCCAGGGCCCAGAATTTGGAGCACGACCTCATATGGGCCGGCTGGTGTAAAATAAATCCGTGTTCTCCTACTTCTCCGAATGTCACTTAGTCTCTCACTAGTCTGATTCTTATTTTTCCGCAACATAAGAACCCCTTTGCTTATTCGATTTATGAACAATTACACTTGCTTCCGAAAAGTCTTAATCCCTCGGGAATATTACACACAATACTTAACTACTAAAAATGACAAAAGTTGCCATTGTTTCTAAAAATTAGAAGTAGTGGAAATTCGAGTAAGAATAAAAGACTCCTGGCTTCTTTATGTTATCTGATAGTCACGTCCTGCCTGGGAGGCTGCAATACACACAAGGACAAGCCAAGAGTCAGCACTAAAAGTACTGAAAAAATGCCATTTCATCCAGAACATAGCAGTTAAGTAATATCAAAACGAATGAATGGGAGTCTGACTGAAAGACACCAAGAGCTCAGTGAGGGAGGTGCTAAAATGATTATGAATGAGACACAGAAATTAAAAATTGGCAACAGCAAATCAGGAACTAATAGGATTCTAGGAGGTGTTGTAAGTCAGTTTGACTATGTCAGGGTAGAGAATCTTGACAGGTTAGGAATTCTTTTAAAGATCCAAGTCTTGCTTTCCACTTCTGTGGTGGAGCTGCTCAGGGATAACAACTGGCATTGATAACTTCTTGAGATTTAAAAAGTGATTATTCTAAAGGGAGGGAAAATGCCTGTTAAGAAGCACGTGGCTCTGTTGGGTGATTACACATGTGGCCACTCTGTAACTATGGTACAGATCACCGTATGGGAGCAAATGATTAGATGTTTAACACTGATTTAGACTTCTGCTGTGGAGCAGCTGTTTGTCTGGCCCATGTGAGGTTCTTGCCCAGTGAGAACACCCTGTTATTACAGCAGATGGGTGCAAATTCAGCGGGTGGGGGAATAGCTCCTCCATCAGTGGAGAACCAGCCTCAGGGGATGAAACCAGCATGGTGTCCTCTGGGTCATGTCACCGCTGCCCACATAGGCTCTCTGGGCTCCCACAGCACAGGTACACCATGAAAAAGGAGAACATTAATCTCACAATGTATCTTCTAAGAAGGTGAACAAGAGCCATTTCTATTTCAATCTAGGAATATAACCAAGTAGGATTCAAAAAGACACTGGAATGATTCGGTAAACACCGTACTTGGGTATCTTGCAGCAATCATCCTTAATTAGAGGGAATCGCCTCTAATCCCCTGGTAAACCAGAAAGGCTATTTTCTTCTCAGGATCATAAATACTTAACTCTTATGGGTTTTTTTTTTAGATTTTATTTTTATTTATTTTTAAGATTCTTTTATTTTTATTTATTTGACAGAGAGGGAGACAGCCAGCAAGAGAAGGAACACAAGCAGGGGGAGTGGGAGAGGAAGAAGCAGGCTCCCAGCAGAGGAGCCCGATGTGGGGCTTGATCCCAGGACTCCAGGATCACGCCCTGAGCTGAAGGCAGATGCTTAACGACTGAGCCACCCAGGCACCCCTTAACTCTTGTGTTTTAAATCTCTTTGAAAGCAATACAAATCCTAGTTCTCCAAATTTGGCTGAGATGTAATAATTGTATTATTTTTACCTCATTTATATCCCAGAGAGCTTGCCTCCACAGTCAGAAAAACCAAGTTAGAAAACTAGCAACTGGTTCTTGGACTCTCTGAAGTTATGTCATGTGACCAAATCTTGAGTTTGGCAAGCCCTTGGTTTAAATGACCTTAGAATCTTTATTATACAACATTCCATTATTGACCAACTGTAAAATCTCAGCTCTATGACTCACCTCTTTTATTTGGGTTAAGTATTTCTTTTTTTTTTTTAATATTTATTTATTTATTCGACAGAGATAGAGACAGCCAGCCAGAGAGGGAACACAAGCAGGGGGAGTGGGAGAGGAAGAAGCAGGCTCATAGCGGAGGATCCTGACGTGGGGCTCGATCCCATAACTCTGGGATCACGCCCGGAGCTGAAGGCAGACCCTTAACCGCTGTGCCACCCAGGCACCCCTGGGTTAAGTATTTCATGTGTACATTTTACTTATTTCATAGAATTACAGTTAAGAAATTATTTTCAAATATAATGTTAATTGAATTAATCACATTGAATAAGTACATACATATCTATTACTCCTAAAGTATGGGAGTAATTCACACTCAATAACTGTTTGCTTTATCTGTAAGCAACACATATTGGATGAGTAAGTAAACCTGACTATGAACTTGAGTTCTAACTTGACTTAGATTAAGTGATTTCGCTTGACCTACTTTTGTGTCCCTTTCTGCAAATTTTTCAAAATTAAATAGTGTGTGCTTAGAATTAAAAATTCATGAATAAATTGTGTAGGTAACTAGAAAGTGCTCACAGGCAACAAGCGAAGGGGTGGATAATGTACCCGCAAAGAATTACTAGGAGATGCTCTGATGGCCTTTCTTCCAATTTCACTTCTCATCTTCTTTCCTTCTCACTCTCTTTCTCTCTTTACCTCCCTTTCTCCTTCCCTCTACTCTTTCTCTCCATCCTCTCTCTCATTCTGTGAGTATGCATCTGTGTTTCTCTTTTACTGAGTGTGCTACTGCAGAAATTGAGGCTTACAGAGGCTGAGCTCACTAAGACACTAAGTAGCCTGGCTGTGACTTAGCTGTAGGTTTGCTGTGTCTGTATCCAGTCACATCCCCGGCAAACAAAAAGGCAGAGCTAGGAGTCTGGCAGGAACTGGATGGGAACACAGTGCAATGAATAAAGTGAGGGGAACAGAGAAATGAC
Organism: Ursus americanus; assembly: GCF_024610735.1. Classification (NCBI taxonomy): domain Eukaryota; kingdom Metazoa; phylum Chordata; class Mammalia; order Carnivora; family Ursidae; genus Ursus; species Ursus americanus. Next base: position 32,643,100 of record NC_142150.1, on the reverse strand, counting down.
GTTGAATAGGGTGCTAGTGACTGAGTTAAATGTTAGGGCAAAAAATTCAATTCTGTACTGTATCAATAGGGACTCACTCAAGCTCCAAGCCATAAGAGAGATGGAGCACTAGATGCTGCTTAGAGTAGTAGCTTTCAATTTTTTTTTTTTTTAACATGAAATGAACCACCTCTCTAAGAAAACCTTACCCAGGGGCATAAACGTTCGATGCATTTGAGAGATGGATGATTGTTTTTGAAGAGGATTGAGCCCTTCTGCTTTACTCAGCTAGTATCCATCCTTTTACTACACATGAAGACACTGAGGCTGGGAGGTGACAGCTACATGCCCCAGGAGCAGACCACATTCGAGACACAGTTTGGATAAAGCCCACTTCTCATTTTCCTGACTCTGGAGTCAGTGTTCCTTGTAACTCACAGGGTTCCTTACAAGCAAGATCTCAGTTCTTGGGTCAGGAGGAAGAGGATGAGGTTAAGCAGGGGGAGGAAATTTCACTTCATCTCCCATGGAAGCTCTGCACTGTGTGTATGAGGTGTGATGGGGTGGGACTGAGGTCGCTGAATTTTAAGAGAAACTGCTCAACATTCACAGCATGGTAGTGTCCACATATCAATTGCAGCTGTGCTCTAGAAAATTCCTAAGATAGGGCAGCCAGCCTCTGCTTAAAAGTTGCCAGTAGTAACACAAGGCATGTTTTCTTTGTAGGGTTTCTTCTGGGTTGCAATAGTAACTCTCTTGACACATCCCATCCTTTGTTCTCTTCTGCACTGGTGAAACAGAGTAGTTAACAGTTTGAGCTGTGGGACCAAAGGCTAGTCCACAGCACACTAGTTATCTAATCTTATGCAAGAGATTTAACTTCCCAAGATCTCAATTTCTCTTCTTTAAAACGGGAGTCCCAGTGGTACTTAACTTCATGTGGTTGCATGAGGCTTAAGTGAGGTAATACTATATCATACATGGCACAGTGCCCAGCAACATAGTTAATACACCTAAAACCTAATTGCTTAACTAGTGTTGTGACTATGTTGCAGATTCCTTTCTTCCATTGAGGGAACAGATGAAATCAAGGGAATGCCTTAGGATGATTCATGGTTGAGTCAGTATGTGTGACCTGGATCTTTGCCAGACCATCCCTATTTGTAACCTTCATCAAGGAACAGTATATTACCCAGGTTTTTATAGTCATGAGTTTTAGGTATATTTTGATGATTTAATAATTACAGGTAAATCACAAAATTACAACAGAATTGTCACATTGTCTGGAAAGGAGCATAGAAAGCATAACTCACTTCTGATTGGAAGATAAAACAGGACAATATATACATAATATAATTAGTGCAGTCATTGGTAAATGATATACTCACAGAGTAATTACTAGAGAAGAAATGTTGATATTTGAGGGCACCAATTCGGGATTCAGGAAATATGGTTCACTTTCTGGCTTCACCACTCATGAGCCATGCAACCTTGGTTGTTTCCTAAACTCTTATGAGGGTCTGTTCCATCATTTGTAAAAATGAGTCAGTCATGGGTAAATCCAGTACCTGGAGTTAGGTAGGTGCTCAAAAAAGTTGGCTATTAATAATAATAATAGTAGTAGTAGTTGTAGTAATAGTAGTAAAGGGAGAAAAAATGTATTTCATATGGAAGAACCTTTTAAGGAAAGAGAAGAAATGTCATGGGAGAAGCTAGCATTAATGAAATATTTATCTTTTAAACACTTTATTGAGCATATTATTAAGATTGAAATGTTTGGATGGTGAATAAATTAATAAAAACAAATAACAACGTCCTTGGAGACCTGGAAAGATATGAGACCAAATCACCAGTAATTATAAATCACATGTTGCTTTTATAGCATTTCCAACTTTCAGGTGGAGCTCATATCAAAATCTGACAAATGGGAAATCTAAACAATGTGACTGAATTCATTCTTTTGGACATTATAGAGAACCCAGAGCTGTGGAAAATACTGTATTTCTAATTGTGTATGTGTCTTGCACAGTTTTGGGAAACATGCTCATTGTGGTGACCATAATCACAAGTCAGAGTCTGATATCACCTATGTATTTTTTCTTTACTTCCTTGCCTCTTTTGGATGTTACCTACTCTTCTGTTATTGCCCCCAAGATGATTGTGGACTCTCTCTCCAAGAGCACTACCATCTCCTTAGAAGGCTGCCTGACCCAGCTCATTGCAGAGCATTTCTTTGGTGGTGTGGGAATCATCTTTCTCATCGTGATAGTCTATGACCGCTACGTGGCCATCTGTAAGCCCCTGCACTACAGGACCATCATGAGCCCTCAGGTGTGCTGCCTGCTGCTGGGAGGGGTCTGGGTGGGGGGAGTTATTCACGCAGTAATACAGCTTCTCTTCACGTATCAAATACCCTTCTGTGGCCCCAATGTCATTGACCACTTTATGTGTGATTTGTTTCCTTGTTGAAACTGGCCTGCATGGACACCCACACCCTGGGTCTCTTAGCCATCCTCAACAGTGGGGTGATGTGTGTGACCATCTTCCTTATTCTCATCACATCCTACATGGTCATCCTCTGCTCCCTGAAGTCTTGCAGCTCTGAAGGGCGGCGCAAAGCCGTCTCCACCTGTGGCTCCCACCTCACCGTGGTCATCTTGTTCTTTGTGCCATGCATTTTCCTGTACGTGCGGCCTGTGGCCACCTACCCCATAGACAAGACAATGGCTGTGTCTGATTCCATCATCACACCCATGTTGAATCCCTTAATCTACACCCTGAGGAACGCTGAGGTGAAAAATGCCATGAGGAAACTGGGGAAACGAGGGACTTTTGTTGGCAAGTGACTGTCGTGCTAAGAACCTCATGTTTCCCGTAAGGAGAAATTCTTTCTGAAATGTGTGAGAAATAAACTCTCCATTCTCCACCAGCAGCCAGAGTGATTTCTTAAAAATATAAACCTACTTGGGGCCACAGTGTGGCTCAATTGGTTAAGCATCATTATTAGCTTAGGTCATGATGTTGTGGTCCTGGGATCCAGTCCTGCTTTGGTCTTCCTGCTTAGCAGGGAGTCTGTTTCTCACTCTCCCCCTGTCCCTGTCCCTGCTCATGATCTCACTCTCTCAATTAAATAAACAAAATTAAATATATATATATAAACCTGCTTTGGGCACCTGGGTGGCACAGTTGTTTAAATAACTGACTCTTGGTTTTGGCTCAGGTCATGATCTCAGGGTCCTGGGACTGAGCCCCTCATCAGGCTCCAGGCTCAGAGGCAGGAGTTCCCATAGGACTACAGTTAGTTATCACCATGCTCTGTGATTAAGATTAAGGAAAAACTACAATGACCCAATCCAGGCAGAACTACTAATGACCCAGGCCCTTTAGGAATGAAGGTCTGTGTCACCCCACCAACTAAAGAACCACGACAAACTTTAGTGCTTGCTGAAGGCACATGAATACAGAATGGGTAACAGAAGAAAGTAATTATAAACTAATCATATGACTGTTACAAAAATGAGGACTGTAGTTATTGTATTTATTCCTTATGAGTATGTGTGTGAATATATATAAAGCAAATATTTTTGTTTTCTCCCTTTCTTAATACTTTATCATGTAACAGAAGATAGGTTGGCTTTCTGTGATAGCCTTTTACTATTTTCATTTTACATCATAGTGTATAACTTACTGAATATCAAGGGGAAAGTAAAAACCACCCCCCAAAAATTACCCTCCCTTCTTGTGGAGGTTTTCATGCATTTTCAGTTGTATGCAGGATCGTTATATGATGTTAGGTGGAATTATGACCTTGTGCTGTCTTTATTTTTTTAAAGATTTTGTTTATTTATTTATTTATTTATTTATTTATTTATTTATTTATTTATCAGAGAAAGAGAGCACAAGTAGGCAGACAGGCAGGCAGAGGGAGAGGGAGAAGCAAGGTACTCACTGAGCAGAGAGCCTGACACAGGGCTCTTTCCCAGGACGTTGGGATTATGACCTGAGCCAAAGGCAGATGCTTTACTGACTGAGGCAGCCAGGCTCCCCGTGTTGTCTTTACTTGGAGATTCAGTGTGGTTTAAGGAGATGTGTACAGGTGTAAGGTGGATAAGCAATGAACTTGTACTGGATAATTTTATGTGTTAACTTTCCTAGGCCACGGTGTGCTCAAATATTTGATTATTGTTTAGGGTTGTGACTATGGGATTTTTCTGGATGATATTAACTTTTGCTGAATAAAGTAGACTGCTCTTACTAAGGTAGGGTCCTCATCCAACCAGTTGAAGGCCTGAAAATTAGAAAAAGCTAACCTCTGCTGAAGGGAGTTGTCCTGCCTGAGAGCCTTCAAGATGAGCCATTAGCTGTCCCCGTCTCACAGCTCGCACACGGACACAGGAGCTCTTCCTGACTCCACAGCAGCCTCCTGCCTGTGGACCTGAACTGGGACATTGGCTCTTACCAGTTGATGGCAGTTTCTGGTCTTTAGACCCAAAATGGGACATAGACTATGCAGATTTTGTGGTATGCATTGAGAAAGGAGGAATTTCTGACCCATGCTACAAGACAGATAAACGTTGATGACATATTTTTTATACACAGGTTTTATATTTTATAACAGGTTTATATTTACAGGGAAATTTTGGTAATGATACAGAGTTCCCATATGCTCTGCACTGTTGCCCCTGTCACCATCTTCCATAGTGTGGTACATCTGTCACAACTAATTCACTTTACATGAACACTATTTTTAACTAATATCCATACCTTTTTCAGATAACTTTAACTTTAACTAATGTTGTTTTTCTTCTCCAGAATCTCGTCCGGTATACCACATCACATCCAGGTGTCATGTCTTCTTTAGGAGCTCAAGACACTGACAGTTCCTCTGAATATTCTTTTATTTGTCTATTTCAACTATGGCTAAGATACAGCGTTAGTTTCAGGGAGGTAAAATAATAATTCAACAATTCTAAGAACGCCTGGGTGGCTCAGTAGGTTAAGCATGTGCACTCAGCCCAGTTCATGATCCCAGGGTCCTGGAATGAGTCTCTCAATGAGCTCTCTGCTTAGCAGGGAGCCTGCTTCTCCCTACGCCTATGCTCCTCCCCTATTTCTGCTCTCTCTCTCTCTCTCTCTCTCTCTCTCTCTCTCCCTCTTTCTGACACATAAATAATTAACTAAACGTTTTTAAAAAATTCTACAAAAAAGCAATTCTATACTTTACTCAGTCCCCATCACAATAAGTGTACTCTTAACTTTTCTTGTTTCTTTTTTTTTTAAAGATTTATTAGTTATTTTTGGAGAGACACAGAGAGAGAGAGAGAGCTCAAGCAGGAGGAGGGCAGAGGAAGAGATAGAGAAGCAGACTCCCTGCTGAGGGCAGAGCCACATGAGGGGCTCAATCTCAGGACCCTGAGATCATGACTTGAGCCTGAAACAAGAGTGGGAGGCTTAACTGACTGAGCAAACCAGGTGCTCCTTAACTTTTCTTGCTTTAGATGAACGTGACAGTTTTGAGGAGAACTAGTCAGACATTTTATATAAAAACTTTTGTTTGGGGTTTGTCTGATATTTTCCTCAAGATTGGACTGGGGTTATAGGTTATTGGGAGAATGGTCATAGAAGCAAAGTGATATTTCCATCACATCATGCCAGAGGGTACATACTTTCGATATGACTCATCACCATTGATGTTAACCTTGATCACCTGGTTGAAGTACTGTTTGCCATATTTCTCCTCTGTAAATTTCTTAAAGGTTCTATTTATTGATATTTGAGAGCATATGAGTTAGAGAGAACAAGTAGGGAAATCTTGTGCAGGGAGAGCAGCAGAAGGAGGGGGAGAAGCAGACTCCCTGCTGAGCAGAGAGCCCAACATGGGGCTCCATCTGAGGACCCTGGGATCATGACCTGAGCTGAAGGCAGACCCTTAACCAACTGAGCCACCAGGCGCCCCTCTCCTCTGTAAATTTACTCCTCTCTGCCCCATTCCTCAATGTACCTTTTGGAAGGAACTCACTTGTGTACATGCACAAATGAGAGATTGAGAGTTATCCTGTAATCTTTTAGAGAAGAGTACCTACAAAACCATTAGGAATTCAGTTTTATGGGAGATTTATCTCTAATCCCCCATTTACTAGTTACTTACTTAAACATTTATATCATTATGAACTTGTGGATTTTTTAAACTATGAGTCATATTTCAATTCAGTGTCATTTATTAGTTCCTCAGTTTTTTTCCAGGTTCTGGCACTGGGGGCTCTTCCCATTGGCTCTTGGGTCCCTTTGGCATATTCTCATCACAGTGTGAATGTACTACTGTATGTGTGTGTGTGTGTGTGTGTGTGTGTGTGTGTGTGTGTGTTAACACTTCCCTACTTTCTAGGATTACACGATGCTCCAGTTCATCTTGTACATTCCCTGCCCCAGCCTAGACTCAGTCATTTCTTTAAGAAGTCCTAATTAATTTTCTTGGATAATGGTGTCAAAAACCAAGTCCTGGGCATCAGGTCACTACATAATAGCTGTTCTATTTATTCTAGTCAAAACAAGTTATTTCTGGCCCAAATAAACACCTTTAATTGAAAGAAGAGTTCACATTTTCCCCATGATCTAAAAATAAATATTTAATATTAAGTTCTTTCTCATATCTAGCTAATGGCTCTTAATTAAAAGGGAAGGAACACTTTAGGGAATGACTTTCCCCAGACTCCTGTCTTTTGCATCATTCATGTTTAAGTACAAATGCAGGAAAGGCAAAAGAGAAGCATTTCCCATCAAAATTGCATGTGAGGGTGGGTTTCAGAAAGTTTGAGATGAATCAAGGATCAAACTTGTCTTCTGGTTTGCAGGCAATAACCTGAGCCTCAGGGACATATAAAGTGTTCAGACAGGAGTTTAGAAACACTTTTTTTTTTTTTAGTTCTCATATGAGTAAAGTGTGGCTACATTACTTTGAGAAGAAAAGAGAATGACTGAACATCCTACCCTTTGCTCTCATCAAACTGGTAAGATTTGTGTTGGGGATTAACATAACTGTATTTAATACTCAGAGAAAATTCATCTGATCAATGCCACAGTGTGCATCTAACACATAAAAAGCATCTGTGGAAGGTAGAAAGTTTGGGGAATTTTCTAGAAGTGCATTACAATTGAAACTGAGAAGACAGGATAATAGAAATGCACAGCAGATCGTGGTGGAGAGATAAGCGAATGGAAATAACATCTACTTGAGTGTTCCAGGAAATGCTCCATGGAGATGATGATTTTTTTTTTTTAAAGATTTTATTTATTTATTTGACAGAGATAGAGACAGCCAGCGAGAGAGGGAACACAAGCAGGGGGAGTGGGAGAGGAAGAAGCAGGCTCATAGCAGAGGAGCCTGATGTGGGGCTCGATCCCACAACGCTGGGATCACGCCCTGAGCCGAAGGCAGACGCTTAACCGCTGTGCCACCCAGGCGCCCCGGAGATGATGATTTTACTTGAGATGGAGTAGTACACTTTTCAGTGGTAACTTAGTATTGAATGGGACTGAAAACTATTGGGTTGTATCAATAGGAAATTCTCTTAATTCTTTCATTCACTTTATGAATACTTATTATTAAACATGTACTTTTTTTCTAGATGTTTGAATTCAGCAGTGACCAGATAAAAATTACCTTCCTTATGTTGTTTTCTTTGAATGTATGTCACTTGTATGTCTATCGCTATGTGAACTATACAAGTGTCTCAGTCTATATCATGTAGATAGATGATAGGTAGATAGATGATAGATAGGATGATAGATAGATAACACATTGACAGGTAGATCAAATGATCAATACACAGATATCTGTTTATAATACTTAAATGTTAAAAGCCACAGACAAGTTTTCATTCCTGTTTGCTGAAGAGTTGGACCAACAGCATATTTGGCAAACTCCTACAAATGCAGGTGAGCCTGTATGATTGGCAGTGTGGTTGGGGCATGATGTGGTAAAGAGCCTTGAGTCCAGAACTGCCAATATAGCTGACTCACCTTGTTACATAGACGTTTAAATCTTACTTTGGCCCTGGTGATCTTGCTGTTTCTGCAGCCTATGTCAGAAGACAGTTGTTATCATCCAGTAATATGCCAAAGTAATTAACAAACCACCTACTAAGAGAAGGTTGTTAAAACCTTTATTTTTAATGCAGCACGATTATGACATCTTTTCAACTACCAAATGGAATATTTTAAAAGGCAAGTCATCCTCCTAACTTTGATTTCAAGAATGTAATTTCCCCAGCCTGAGGCCACAAATATTATGTGATTTTGGTACTCTCTTAAACACAATTAACTGATATGAGTCCATGTGTGTGATAGATATTATTCTGCTGTTAATGAAAACATTACCATCCTCTGCATTCAGTCCTGAACTCTATGACTTTACAACATAATTTAGAAACCAATTACATATATATTCACTTCCTTTTTATTGATGATTGCATACAATACCATCTCTGATTCATTTAGCTTCCTTTCTGATGGGCATTGAAGTTGTTTCTGACTTTTTGCCAACTTGGAAAGGACTGCTGTGATTGTCCTTATGCCTGTGAGTGAGATTCCTTGCAGCGAATGGAAACATTAGACCTGTGTCTATGTGCCATTGAAATATCGATGCTGAAAATCACTCCCTGAGTGATTGCCCCCCTTAAACTCCTACCACGGATGGGTGGGATCAATTGTTTCCCACATCATTTTCAGCAGTATTTAAGATACATTTATCAAAAAGGTTACTTTGTTAATCTGATAGGTGAAAATATATATAGTTGGAATTTAAATTTGAATATATTTAGCTATAAATGAAATTGATTATCTTTTCACATTATTTTAATAAGAGGGTTTTCTTTTGAAATCAGTTCTTTTGACCATTTTCACTTGCACTACTTTTTTTTCTTTTCAGATTTTGTTTATTTATTTAGAGAGAAAGAAGTGTGTGAGCAGGAGAAGGGACAGAGGGAGAGGGAGGGAGAGAATCTTAAGCAGGATTCCCAGCAGACACGGAGCTTGGCATGGGGCATGACCACAATCCTGAGATCATGACCTGGGTGGAAACCCAGAATCACTTATGCATTTTTGGCACTTGGCACTTATGCATTTAATTGTGCTACTAATATGTGATGAGGACAGAGAAGAATAGTCCACTGTTTGGCATATATAAATAAATATGAGTTCCCTCCCTTTTTCTATCTTCTCTTGCTGAATCAGAGTATGGGACACTCAAGAAAATAGATTCCAGGACCTTTATTGAAAAGTTTCAGCTATGACTTGGAGCTTCCTTAATTCATTTTCTAAATCCCTGGTGCTTAAAATAACATGAAATTTGAAAGAATATTTTGATTTATACCAAATGTTCTCTATTTATTTTTTATTTTACCTTCAGTTTCTCCTTGTGTCTTAAGAAAATATGCTGAAAGACCCATTAAAATGCTGAATGAAGCAAAGAATTTAACTTTGAACAACATAGTATAATTTCAAAAGTATAAAGCTTTGTCATAGAAGCTGAATTTAGAACTGTAAACAACTAGAAATTATTGAGAGTTAAAGTAATAGGAAATAAATTTAGTCAGGATAACAGATTAAAATAAATTTCATGATGGACTAGACCAACTGCATGAATGTTCACTGCTAAAATATTGTTTGTTTACCCCTTGTCCTCTCTCCCTCTTTCATCTTCTCTCTTAGGTTTCATTAAGGGAAATGTTATCAAAAGTTTCTACATCATTCCTTAAATGTTCAGAATATTTACAAGAAGAAAATTTATAACTGAATTACCAGGTTCAAGTAGTGTGAAATGGTATTATGTAAATCATGCATGATTTTTCTTCATTTGGCAACATTCTAACCTAAAAGGATATTGCCTTAAACTAAAGAAAGACATTCAGTTCAAATGGATACCCTATCATACCAAATCCTCTAAATAAATGTTTAGTATGCCTGAAGAAACAGTTACTCTTTCATTATTGATTTACTTCATTGTTTTCATAAGCAATCACATGAATACATGGTGAATAGATATTATAATTTCCACTCTATTCAGAGAAAAACAACCAGTGTGTAGGGGTAACACACAGGTACATGGCACTTCCACGATCAAGCATATGGATTTGACCTCCAAATGGAGTATTCATTTCATAATATTCATTTCTTTGCAGATTAATTATTTCTAACCAGCGCTTTCTCCACTTTGCCTGAAATAATGCAGCAAAATCACAGCGTAACTGAGTTCATACTGCTAGGATTGACCCAAGATCCTATGAAAAAGAAAATGGTATTTATAATCTTCTTCCTTTTATATATGGGAACCATGGTGGGGAATTTGCTTATTATTGTGACCATCAAGTCCAGCCGGACACTTGGGAGCCCCATGTACTTTTTCCTATTTTATTTGTCCCTTGCTGATTCCTGCTTCTCAACATCCACAGCCCCCAGACTAATTGTGGATTCACTCTCTGTGCAAAGAATCATAACTTACAATGAGTGCATGACTCAAGTCTTCGCACTACATTTCTTTGGCTCCATGGAGGTCTTTGTGCTCATCCTTATGGCCGTGGATCGCTATGTGGCCATCTGTAAGCCCTTACATTACCCAACCATCATGAGACGGCAGGTCTGCATCATCTTGATTGTTATTGCATGGATAGGGTCTTTTATCCATTCTATAGTCGAGGTTGCCCTGGCCTTGAAATTGCCTTTCTGTGGACCCAATTTGATTGATCATTACTGCTGTGATTTGCAGCCCTTGCTGAAACTCGCTTGCATGGACACCTATCTGATCAACCTAGAATGGGCGACTAACAGTGGGTCCGTTTGCACAGGCAGTTTTGTGACTCTGATGATTTCATACATTGTCATCTTGCATTCCCTGCGAAACCACAGTGCAGAAGGGAGGAAAAAAGCTCTTTCTACTTGCACTTCTCATATCATCGTTGTAGTCTTATTCTTTGGTCCATGCATGTTCATATATACACGCCCCCCAACCACTTTCCCCATGGATAAGATGGTGACTGTATTTTATACCATTGGGACCCCTTTTCTCAACCCACTCATCTACACACTGAGGAATGCAGAAGTGAAAAATGCCATGAGGAAGCTCTGGTGTATCAAAATCACCTCAGAAAGCAAAAGATGAATTGAGGGCTTTGGATGATTCCTTAATCTGTACAGATATCAAATATGATAGTGTATATCGTGACTTGTCCCATGCACTCTAATATAATGCAGCTGATTTCCTTACTTTTCTCTGTACTTCTGCCCTCAAACTAGTAGCTTCCCTCATAATGCCAGCCTGGCTCATACTTTCCCTATGAGTTAAATTCTGACATTGCTGATTATGAAATACTCCTCACATCTAAGTCCACACTCTGGTTTGGTAAGAAGAAAGAAATTTTACAATCACAACTGTTCAAACAGTGAACATCCATAAAAAATAATGGCCTGTTCTCTATGACTTGTTATTCTTTCTATAGCAAATTTCAAATAAGGTATCCTGCTTTCTCTTGAACACATTCACAGCAAATGAACTAACTTTGTGTGTCAAGAAATTCTTTTCAACGGGGCGCCTGGGTAGCGCAGTCGTTAAAGCGTCTGCCTTCGGCTCAGGGCGTGATCCTGGCGATCCAGGATCGAGTCCCACATCAGGCTCTTCCGCTGTGAGCCTGCTTCTTCCTCTCCCACTCCCCCTGCTGTGTTCCCTCTCTCGCTGGCTGTCTCTCTGTCACATAAATAAATAAAATCTTTAAAAAAAAAAAAATAAAAAAAAAAAAAGAAATTCTTTTCATTATATCATTAGTTTATCCTTAAAAGTTCTGTAGTAGTCTTGGTGATCCAGCTTTGTAATAAAATTTGAAGTCAGTTACCGCAATGCTCCCAGCTTTGGTTTTATTTTTCAACATTCTCCTGGCAATTCAAGGTCTTTCCTTGTTCCATACAAATTTTAGAATTGTTTGTTCCAGCTGTTTGAAAAATGTTGAAGGTATTTTTATAAGGATTGCTTTGAATATGTAGATTGCTCTGAGTAGCGTAGACATTTTAACAATGTTTATTCTTTTAATCCATGAACATGGAATGCTTTTCCATCCTTTTGTGTCTTCCTCAATTTCTTTCATAAGTTTTCTGTAGTTTCTAGAGTACAGATCCTTTCTTTACCTCTTTGGTTAGGTTTATTCCTAAGTATCTTATGGTTTTTGGTGCAATTGTAAATGGGATCAATTCCTTCATTTCTCTTTCTTCAGGTATATGGTCAGTGTATAGAAATGTAACTGATTTCTGTGCATTGATTTTGTATCCTGCCATATTGCTGAATTGCTGTATGAGTTCTACTAATTTGGGGATGGAGTCTTTTGGGGTTTCCACATAAAGTATCACATCATTCTGCAGAGAGAGAGAGTTTGACTTTTTCTTGGTCAACTTGAATGTCTTTTATTTCTTTTTGTATTCTGAGTACTGAGGCTAGGACTTCTAGTACTATGTTGAAAAATAGTGTTGAGTGTGGGCATCCCTGTCGTGTTCCTGACCTTAAGGAAAATCTCTCAGTTTTTCCATTGAGAATGATATTCACCATGGGCTTTTCATAGATGGCTTCTATGGTATTAAGGTATGTTCCCTCTATCCCTGTACTTTGAGTTTTAATCAAGAATGGATCCTGTATTTTGTGAAATGCTTTTTCTGCATCAATTGAGAGGATCATATGGTTCTTGTCTTTACTTTTATCAATGTGCTCTATTACAATGATTGATTTCTGGATGTTGAAAAACCCTTGCATCCCAGGAATAAATCTCACCTGATCGTGGGGAACAATCTTTTTAATGTACTGTTGGATCCTATTGGCTAGTATCTTGGTGAGTATTTTGGCATCCATGTTCATCAGGGATATTGGTCTGTAATTCTCTTTTTGGATGAAGTCTTTCTCTGGTTTTGGGATCAAGGTAATGCTGGACTCTTAGAACGAGTTTGGAAGTTTTCCTTCCATTTCTATATTTTGAAACAGCTTCAGTAGAATTGGTATTATTTCTTCTTTAAATGTGTGGTAGAATTCCCCTGAGAAGCCATCTGGCCCTGGACTCTCATTTTTTGGGAATTACTGTTTCAATTTCCTTACTGGTTACTGGTCTGTTCAGATGTTCTACCTCTTCTTGTTTCAATCTTGGTATTTTATAAGTTTCCAGGAATGAATCCATTTCTTCCAGATTGCTTAGTTTGTTGGCATATAGTTGCTCATAATATGTTCTAACCAATAACTCTATTTCTTTAGTATTGGTTGTGAACTCTCCTCTTTCATTTGTTATTTTATTAAATATAATTAATTTATCAATCTTAATTCTTTCAAAGAACCAGTTTCTGGTGTTGCTTATCTGTTCTACTGTTCTTCTGCTTTTTATTTTATTGTTTTCTGCTATAATCTTTATTATATCTCTTCTCCTGCTTGGTTTAGGCTTTATATGCTGTTCTTTCTCCAGGTCCTTTAGGTGTAAGTGTAGCTTGTGCATTGGGGATTTTTCCAATTTCTTGAGAGTAGCTTGAACTGCTATGTACTTGCCTTGTAGGACTGCGTTTGCAGTATCCAATAAGTTTTGAAACGATATATTTTCATTTTCATCATTTGCATGACTTGTGAGCATTAAGACAACAATGTACTGGCACAAATACAGACACACAGGTCAATGGAACAGAATAGAGAGCCCAGATGTACCCTCAACTTTATGGTCAATCTTCAACAAAGCAGGAAAGAATACTCAATGGAAAAAAGAAAGTCTGTTCAATAATTAGTGCTGGGAAAATTAGACAGCCACATGCAAAAGAATGAAACTGGACCATTCTCTTTCACCATACACAAAGATAAACTCAAAATCCATGAAAGACCTAAATGTGAGACAGGAATCCATTAAAATTAGAGAGGACAACAAAGGCAGTAACCTCTTTGACATCAGCCACAACAACTTCTTTCAAGACAGGTCTCTAAAGGCAAGGGAAATAAAAGCAAACATGAACTTTGCAGACTTCATCAAGATAAAAATCTTCTCCACAGCAAAGGAAACAGTGAACACAACTAAAAGGCAGCCTAAGGAATGGGAAAAGATTTTTCTAGATGACGGAATAATTAAAGGGCTGATATCCAATAGCTATTAAGGACTTCTCAGACTCAACACCCAAAAAACAAATAATGCAGTCAAGAAATGGGCAGAAGACATGAACAGACACTTCTCCAAAGAAGACATACAAATGGCTAATAGACACATGAAAAAAATGCTCCATGTCACTTGCCATCAGGGAAGTGCAAAGCAAAACCACAATGAGATACCACCTTACACCAGTTACAATGGCCAAAATGAACAAGAAAGGGAACAAAAGTGTCAACAAGGATGTGGAGAAAGGGAAACGCTCTTACACTGTTGGTGAGAATGCAAGCCGGTACAGCCACTCTGGAAAACAGTATGGAGGTTCCTCAAGACATTAAAAATGTGAGCTACCCTACGACTCAGCAATTGCGTTACTAGGTATTTACCCCAATGATACAGACATAGTGAAAAGAAGGGAAACATGCACCCCAATGTTCATAGCAGCAACGTCCACAATAGCCTAACTGTGGAAGGAGCCAAGATGCCCTTCAACAGATAAATGGACAAAGAATATGTAATATATATAAATCATGGAATATTACTCAGCCATCAGAAAAGATGAATACCCACCAGTTGCATTGATGTAGATGGAACTAGAGGGCATTATACTAAGTGAAATAAGTCAATCAGAGAAAGACAATTATCTCATGGTTTAACTAATATGTGGAATATAAAGAATAGGACAGTGGACCACAGGGGAAGGGAAGGAAACCTGAATGGGAAGAAATCAGAGAGGGAGATAAACCATGAGAGACTCTGGACTGTGGGAAACAAACTGAGGGTGGCAGAAGGGAGAGGGCTGGGTGGATGGGGTAACTGGGTGATGGGCATTAAGGAGGGCACATGATTTGATGAGCACTGGGAGTTATATGCAACTAATGAACCACTGAACAATACATAAAAAACTAATGATGTAATACATGTTGGCTAATTGAGCTTGATAAAAAAATAAACAAAAATTTATTGGGGCACCTGGGTGGCTCAGTCGTTAAGCATCTGCCTTTGGCTCAGGGCATGATCCCGATGTTCTGGGATCGATCCCCACATCAGGCTCCTCTGCTGGGAGCCTGCTTCTTCCTCTCCCACTCCCCCTGCTTGTGTTCCCTCTCTCACTGGCTGTCTCTCTCTCTGTCAAATAAATAAATAAAATCTTAAAAATAAATAAATAAACAAAAATTTAATAATTAAAAAAATAAAAAAGAAGAAAGCTCCATACTAGTGAACCAAAGACCAAATGCTGTATATATAAATATATGTAATTTTTTTCTTAAGTAATTTTACTTATGTGTTCTTTGACTGTTTTGATAAGTGAGACATTATGTATGGGATTTTTTTATATGTAGTATTACAAAGACCTTGAGATATTCAGCTAATTTGTATGATTGGGTTATAGGCACTACAAGAGACTTCTACAACTCTAAGAGGGAAAGAAGTAAAATAATGTATGGGGTCAAAACTGAATAAGAATTTAAATACACCATATATTTAACATATTTTCTAAGATTGAAGTACAGAAAGGTAGAACCTGGTTTGAAGAAAAAAGTATATATTATTTTATTTACACTTGGGTTGTATCAATGGAATAAGAGAAAGTATCAGAGGCATTCAGAAATACTCAGGATATTTGTCTCTAGTTAATGGAATTAGAGAGAACCTACTTTTGCCATAGGAAGCCACTTTCTTTTTCTGTTTGTGCTTTTCTAGTAAAAGAGTAGTGTCTATTCACAAGTTAGAATTGCCAATAGAATTTTGATGTTCATAGTGAGCAAAGCATATTAGCAGCCATGCCTTGAATAGTGCATGGCATGGGTTATATCATGGACTTTTAAAATTCATTGATTTCAGAAAGTACAAAAATCCTTATTCAAAGGGATACATGCCCCGCAATGTTTGTATCAGCAGTACTTACAATAACCAAATTATGGAAACAGCCCAAGTGTCCACTGAATGATGAATGGATAAAGGTGTGGGGTATATATATCTATAATGCACTATTACTCAGCCCTCAAAAAGAATGAGATCTTGCCATTTGCAATGACTAGGGTGGAGCTAGAGTGTATTATGCTAAACGAAACAAGTCAGTTCGAGAAAGAAAACTACCATATGGTAGTTTCACTCATGTGGAATTTAGAAACAAAACAAATGAGTATAGGGACAAAATGAGATGGGGGCAAACATAGAATCAGACTCTAAAAGAGATAGGCTGGTGATGGGTAGTAAGGAGGGCACGTATTGCATGGTGCACTGGGTGTTACACGCAACTAATGAATCATCGAACTTTACATCAAAAACCAGGGATGGACTGTATGGTGACTAACATAATATAATAAAAAAATAAAATAATAATGTAAAAAATATAGAACAAACTAATGGTTACCAGAGGAGAGGTGCATAGAAGGATGGGTTAATTAGATGATGGGGACATAGGAGTACACATGTTGTTATGAGCACTGGGTGTGGTATGTAAGTGTTGAATAACTAAATTGTACACCACACTGAATGTAAACTAAATGGAATTTTCATAAAAACTTCAAAAAAATAAATGATTTCAGTGTATTCAATTGTACCACATCCTTAGTAACTGTGACAAGATTCCATTTCATGTTTAATGCTGTTCCCCATTATTAACCTGGAAAAACTTTTCAATACCAATAGTTTCCTCCTGTCAAAGATTATTTTAAAATAAATTCATTTAAATATCATGTTTTAAGTGTTCTCACTACTTTTTGCTTTTGGGGATGTTATGAAGCTTAGTTACCGCACTAGTGTCCCAAAGTTGACATATTGATGTACAAAAATTATATATATTTCCGTTGTACAAATTGATTTTTTGATATACAGATAACTTGAAAAGGTCACGACAATCTAATTAGCACATCTATCTTCTCTATATAGTTACCAGTATGTGTGTTTGTGTTTGCAAAAAAAGATTTAATTAATGATCTATCCTTTTTGCAATTTCATGTATACATTATGGTGTTGTTAACTATAGTGACCCTGCTATATATTAGATTTCTAGAGCTTATTCATTCTATGTAACTGAAATCTTGTATCCATGGAACAACATTTCTCCATTTACCCCAATTCCTGTCCCTTGGCAACCACCATTCTACTCTCTGCTTCTGTGAATTGAACTATATCATTACCACATATAAGTGAAATCATGCAATATTTCTCTTCATGTCTTGCTTGTTCCACTTAACATAGAGTCCCCCAGCTCCATCTATGTTATTACAAGTGGCATAATTTTCCTCTTTTTAAAGTCTTAATAAAATATATCTCACATTTTGTATATTGATTCATCAGTCAGGGATGAGGTTGTATCCACACCTTGGCTACTGTGAATAATGATGCAATGAACCTAGGAATGAGATAGCCCTTCACAATCATGATTTCTGATCCTTTGGATATATGCCCAACAGTAGGATTGATGAATGGTCGTTCTACTTTTAATTGTTCGAAGAACTTTTATACTCTTCTCCATAATAACTGTATCAATTTATATACACATCAATAATACACATGGGGATCCCTTTATCCCACATTCTCACCAACATTTCTTATCTCTTCTCCATAATAGTCAGTCTAGAAGACGTGAATTGAGAGCTCATTATTATTTTGACTTGCATTTCCCTGATGATGAGTGAGGTTGAATACCTTTTGATGTACCTGCTGGCCATTTGTATGTCTTTGGAAAAGGTCTATTCAATCCCTCTGATTATTTTCTAATCGGAGGAGATGAAGGAAATCTCCATAGCTTCTGCTCAACTTTCCTGTGAACTGAAACTGCTCTAAAAAATAGAGTCTGTTATTTGAAAAGATGTTTAGTAGAAGATAAAATTAAATAATAAAGAAAAAACCGTCTAATCCATTAGCTCAAAAGAATATAGAAAAGAAACAAAATAAGCTACAGAGGGGACAAAAAAGTAGAGTATAATAACGTGATCTTATTCCCCCAAATTTAACAGTTTCATTAAATGCAAATACACTGCACTTGAAAGAAAGAAGTTGGCAGGATAGACAGAATAATCTTCAGCAAAGAGAAACAATGGACTAATGTTATACATGTCAATATGACAAATCCTGGAACAAAGAGACCATGCACTATGAGTAAACGCTGTGATTCAATTTACATGAAGTTATAGAATAGACAGCACTAAAACAGAGTGATACAAATCAGGACAATAGTTGCACCTGAGGGAGCTAACTGAAAGGGAGCATGACAGAACTTTCTGGGTTAATGAAAGTGTTCCAGATCTTGAATTTGTTAATTGCTATGCAAGCATATACATTTATCAAAAATCAACAAACCATATACTTAAAAGGTCTGCATTTCATTGTATGTAAAATTTATCTCACAAAAAGAATTGCATTACTAAAATAACACCTTACCAATATCTCTAAGCCCCACCAAATTCCTATGTGGAGTATATCTCAATAAAGATGTTAAAACCAGATAAATGTTAAATCTTGTGGTTATTTATACAGAATAAAAGGCCATAGAGCAACTATTATTGAAAATTGATTTCCCATGAATAATAGATTTGTAAATATGTATTACAAATTGGTGTATAATGATGACTTTGGATCTCTATTATGATTAAAATACAACATACTGTCTATAGTTAATAACGCTAAAATCTGTATTTGAAAATCACAAAGAGTAGCTCTTGAAATTTTTCACCACAAGAAAAAATTATAACTCTGTGTGGTGGTGGATGTTAACTAGATTTATTGAGGTAATCCATTTGAAATATACACAAATTCGAATCATGAGATTGTACACCTGAAACCACTAATGATGTTATATGCTAATTATATCTCAGTAAAAACAAAAGAACACAAAAAAACAGTGGACTCTATCTCTCCTTGCTTTTGTCTGGGATAAACTTGTGACACATCCCACATGTGACCTTTAACCACATGAACAGAAGGTGGTAAAAGTGAAGTTGTATAATCCCTAAAGGTTGGCTTGAGAGGCCTTGGAGTTTTTGTTTTTGAGAAATCACCACTGCCCTGAAACAATCGTGGTGTGATAGAGGCCAATCTACACTCCTGAAGAATGAACAAGAAGAAATAAGTATTATCCATTTGTAATTTTCCTCCACAATACTCTTTCCTGTATGTCTTTGCACATAAATCTTGACTACCAGGAGATGTTAGTTCTACTGAAGTTCTGACATCCCTGAGAAGGTAAAAGCTGACAGATTTATTACTCTCAAAGACCAAGGAGCAGGACATGTGAAATATATTCACGTTTCTACCAATGAGTATACATTTATTCCTGTTCACAAAAGGTCCTCAGAGTCCATCCCAATCAGAGGAGCTCAGAGAGTCTACTCTTGGTTCCCTGGAAAGAGATCATTTCTTTCATTAGAACCTAGACTCTCCCCAGTTTCATTAAGGGTGAGTCTGGTTTATACCTCTTCTTTCATGGACATATGATCACAGGACTGGGGCCTGGAGTTTACAGTTTTTGTAGTTTTACAACCTCGCTGTTACAAGATGACAGGTAGGACTTTGATTGGAGCCTTCACTGATGAAAATAAATGGCAACCTTCTCATTTTCCAGATGGATAAACCAGTTTCTTTCACAGTGGAAAACAACAAAAATGTGTCTCCCTCTGTCTTCCAACCAGTGGTTATACTGCTGTCCCTGGAAGAAGCAGGGACATTTTTAAACGTGTTCTCTTGCACTGCTCAGTTTAATATGTGAGAATAGTTTTCGTGTTCCTCCATACATCATCCCCTTTTTCATTCAAACATATCCAGGAAAAAAACATTTATCATATGTCAGAGTCTCTAGAATTTCACCATGTTTATAACAACTCAGTGGGAATGCCTCATTTTGACAGTGTTTCAATATATCCATAGCTTCCATACTGACCATTTCTGTTTTGAGTATAATGCATCTTCATCACTTTATTCAAATCTTCAAAATAGCCTTTATTTTATATCTTAGTATTAAAAAAATCAACCAGCCAAGTGCCCCAGGGTATAAAGAGAGAGAGACAATGCCGAACTTTCATAACTGTCAATGGTAATGTCAAACATCACATGTCCAGGATATAAGCTTTCAATTTCAGCAAAGACTAAGATACCATTTCTGTTTTATGCCTGAGGAAAAGAGAGCGACCTGAAGTATACCTGATCCTGCCCTTTTGCAAAGACACACGAGCAAAAATGAAATGCTTATTGTATAAGTTACAAATATTGCAGTGGCTTGTTACAGAGCATAATTGAGCTGACTGATCCTGGAATAGCATGGCCAAATTATCGACGTGAGGATTGAGGAATATTCTTGAGTTAATAAAACCTCGAATATGTTTAGTGTAAGGTACCTTGAAAGGAGCAGTAGGAAAGGCCAAGCAAGTGAGCACATAACCTTGCTCATATACATAAAGAACCAATACCAAACAGCTAAGCATGGAGCCAACACCCCCGCTCACTATTTCATCCATAAATAACACACAGGAAAGGTAAGACACATTTATTATTCTTGGTAGGTTCCCTTCCACCCCTCCTTTGTTGATAAATTAGAAAAATGTTAACAAAAATACATAAGAGCCAGGTTCACATAGACTTCTTTCTGAAAGGCCTGTCTTCTTTGGGGAAAAACCAAACAGCAGATTGGTTACAGGAAGCAAATTTAATCCATTTCCAGAGAATGTAGCCGATATATGAATCAATAACAGGCTTATTAAACAGCAGAATTAGGCACCAGCCCATACAGCTGTAGACATTTCTGTTCGCCTTCAGCTTTCTGATTTGGAGAATCCCACCAGGACATAATTGCCAGCACGTCAACATCAAAACAAAATCCTGACTTAATCTGCTACTGTCTTTCTTACGTCCTTTTCAATGCACCTCATTATTTTTCTGCATCCCCTTATGTTCTAAGTACCCTAATTTGCAGGCAGTATACATGTCAGGATCTTTTGGGAAGAGAAAAACTATTCCTGAAATCATCATCAACTGTGACTAATTTCTGTAAATGAACTCCTCACTGTAAACCCCAGATTCCTGCAGACCCATCAATACAGATAACAAACCAGTGGGTGTCAGGGGGAAGGTGGGAGGGGGGGAGGGGGTTGGGCACAATGGTGAAAGGAAGTGGAAGATATAGGCTTCCAGTTATGGGATGAATAAGTCATGGGAATAAAAGACATGGCTTAGTGAATATAGTCTATGGTATTATGATAGCAGTGCATGGGGACAGATGGTAGCTATGCTTGTGGTAAGCACAGCAAGACACAGAGATCTGTGGAATCGCTACCTGAAACTAATGCAACATTGTGTATCGACTGTACTCAAAAACAAAACCAAAAAAACATATTTCTGTTGCACAAAGGACAATAATACTTCAAGTAAATATAATTCAATCTCCTCCTGGGGACTGTGATGAAGAGGATGGAGCACCAGAAAATAACAAGTCTGTGCCTCTCAAGTCTGTGCCACTAGTATAAGGGTGTGACTGAGTAGAACTGAGACAGGTTTGCATAGCTTGAACGGTGGGAAAAAAAAGTCAAAATATGCTGTTTGCTTAAAGAGCAGTGAGGATTAACAAAATACACCCCAGGAATGGCCATCTCTTCATCTATTTGGCTTCTTTTTATTTTTTTTTCTTTTAAGATTTTATTTATTCATTTAAGAGAGAGAAAGAGAATGAGAGACCAGGAGCATGGGGAGGGGGAAAGGGAGAGGAAGAGGGACAAGCAGATTCCCACTGAGCAAGGAGTAGGTCACAGGCTCAATCCCAGGACCCTGAGATAAGGACCTGAGCCAAAGTCAGAGGCTTCACCACTTAACCAACTGAGGAACCCAGTTGCCCCTCAGCTATGTGGCTTCCTAAGCTCAAGGCCTTCTACAGAATGGGAGATTTTCCACATTGCATGTTTACAGAAAGCATCAGTTTGTATACTCAGAAGGGATTTTTAAATGAGGTTATAAATACACCATGGAATTACATTTAAAGGATTGAAAGTGATGTTCATTACCTAATTTGAAACTTCTAATTCCTCTAATACACCACCACTAGGTACTAAAAATTAATTATAAAAATATCCATAAGGACACTGTGAATACTGTAATTACATTGCATTACATTATTTTAGAAGTATTGTTTATGTAAAAAGAGTTCAAATACAGAGCAACACTTGTAAATTTTTAAGCATTGCTTCCTTATTTTATTGCAATGGACACCACTGAAAAATGGACACCTCTCTGTGAGAGGTGTCTTAATCAAGAATCTGTTTCCTAATGCAGGGCAGAACTGTCAAACCATGAAATCTTTGCAGTGTGTCCTGATAAAAGTGCTGTAATGTCCACTATGTCTAAGATCATGAAGGACAGAATGTTCCAGAATACCAAACAAGTTCCACAATGTCAAAGCTGGAAGGGACCTGGAAGTCACATGATTTGTTCCCCTTATACAGGGTCAGAAAACTAAAGTAACAGAAAGCCGGTAGCTGAGGGGCCTTCTTTCTTTGAGTCTTGCAACTTTTTTTTTTTAATATTTTATTTATTTATTTGACACAGAGAGAGACAGCCAGCAAGAGAGGAAACATAAGCAGAGGGAGTTGGAGAGGAAGAAGCAGGATCCCAGTGGAGAAGGAGCATGATGCGGGTCTCAATCCCAGGACGCTGTGATCACTCCCTGAGCCAAAGGCAGACTCTAACGACCAAGCCACCCAGGTGCCCCAAGTCTTGCAACTTTTAATGACAACACACCACCTCTCTGTACTTGCTGTATTTGTTGACATTAGGATTCTGTGGATAGAAGGGGATCCAGCCAAGGGTTTGACTCCACAGATTTCATTTTCCTTCAGACCGTGTGTCCCGGCACCACATTTTCCTCATGGCGTTCTTCATGTCTATGTTTCTCAGTGTGTAGATGAAAGGATTGAACATGGGGGCAATCATGGTGTAAAATAGGGCAAAAACTTTGTCATTACTGATGGAATCAGCCGTGGGGACATACGTGAAGATGAGGGGCAGGAAGAACATGAACACAACAGTGATGTGTGAGCCGCAGGTGGAGAGGGCTTTGCGGCAGCCCTGGGACGACCGGGTCCTCAGGGTGGACAGGATGATGATGTAAGAAATTACCAAGGCAACAAATGTCAAAATGGACAACACTCCAGTGGTGGTAATAATCACAATAACCAACAAGCTAGTGTCGATGCAGGCCAGCTTTAGCAAGGGGAAAATATCACAGAAATAGTGGTCTATCTGATTGGGGCCACAGAAGGGAAGTTCAATGATAATCAATACATGAAGGATTGAATGAATAAATGCTCCGAAAATTGAGGCCATCAGAAGGACATAGCACACCTGTCTGCTCATGATGACCATATAGTGAAGGGGTCTGCAGATGGCTGCGTAACGGTCATAGGCCATGGACACCAAGATGAACATCTCAGTGGCACCAAAGAAGTGGGCAAAGAACATCTGGGTTATGCAGCTATTGTAGGAGATGGTCTTCTGCCGGACCAGTAGGTCTGTGATCAGTTTGGGGGCCACCGTGGAAGTGAAGCAGACATCCATGAAAGACAGGTAGCTCAGGAAAAAGTACATGGGCTGTTCACGGAGACGGCTGCCCCTGATGGTGAGGAGAATGAGAAGGTTTCCGAAGAGAATCGCAGTGTAGCAAAGTGAGAACACCACAAAGCAGGCAACCTTTTCATCCTCATCACTAAAGAGTCCCAGGAGGATAAACTCTGTGATGTTTTCATGTCCCATTGCTTCTGTGGATTTGATCATGTAGGGGAGAAAGTTAATGGACTGGAAACACTCAACTTTTAAAACTATTGATTTATTTTAAAAGTCATTCATTTATTCAATAACACATATTGATTGTTAATTATGATACAATCACCATAATTAGTGCTAAGGGTACAGACAGCAGTGTACAAAATACACACATTCTCTACCCACAAGTAGATACAGTTCATTAGAGTAGACATATACTAACAATACTAGCACAAATAATTAATTGAAAATATCACAAATCCCAAACTCTCACACTTACTATGAACAACAGGATGACTAATTTAGAAGATGAAATGTTCTTTTTTAGGTCAATTTTGAGATGCAATTTCAGTAGTATACCTTACGAGTGATTTTTGAATCTCTGGTTTGTACAAACAGCACTGAGGTTATCTGTTCCTCTAGGGCAATGTTATCATTCACAGTCCTTCCCAGTGACTGAATCTGTGCTGAATCCTGAAAGTTCAGTAACGTCTTTAGACATCAGTGAGCTCATAACTTTAAATATTACCTCTCTAGGTGACAATTTCAGAAAGTGTTTTTAGCACCTTTCCATGAACATTGAACAACCGTCAGATCTTAGGGAAAATGGGTTGCTCTACTGTATGGGATTGTAGTACATTTGTGGCTTCCTGTAATTGAATGCGTTTCCCAGTTCACGTTCCAGCCTAACCCAGGAGTTTTCTGGCACTTCCCAGTAGGACAGCATCCTTGGAGTGGCAAATTGCATCCAGAGATTCTTTTTCACTAGATCTGTTTTACCACCTGGTATTTCTTTGAATTGAGCCACTTTCTCTCCTTAACAGGCTCATTCCAGGCTCATGGGTCCCAGTCCTGAAATATTTTAATTAAAAACGACATACTGCTTTGGTGCAAAACATTAAACTATATCTCTTACTTCATTTTGGCAAAAAAAAGGTATCACAAAACTGCTAAACTCAGAGCCCAGTTGTACAAAGATAAACTCTACATACTGATAAAATGTGTCACCCTATTTGTGAAGGGTTAGAAGAGTGACTGAACAATGCTTTTTACTTTTACTCTTATAATGTGAGCTCCTGTGAGATTATTTTATTTATTTTTTAATAATTTTTTATTATATTATGTTAGTCACCATACAGTATATTTATAGTTTTTGATGTCAAGTTGCATGATTCATTACTTGCGTACAACACCCAGTGCACCATGCAACATCCCGTGGAAAAAACACAGTCCCTTCAATAAATGGTGCTGGGAAAATTGGACAGCTACATGCAAAAGAATGAAACTTGACCACTCCCTCACACCATACACAAAGATAAACTTCAACAGGAATCCATCAAAATCATAGAGGAGAACATGGGCTACAACCTCTTTGACATCGGCCACAGCAACTTGTTTCATGACACATCTCCAAATGCAAGAGAAACGAAAGATAAAATGAACCTGTGGGACTTCATCAAGATAAAAACCTTCTGCACAGCCAAGGAAACAGTCAGAAAAACTAAGAGGCAGGCCACGGAATGGGAGAAGATATTTGCAAATGACATTACAGATAAAAGACTGTAATCCAAGATCTACAAAGAACTTCTCAAACTCAATACGTGAGAAACAAACAATCAAATCAGTAAATGGGTAGAAGATATGAACAGACACTTTTCCAATGAAGACATACAAATGGCTAACAGACACATGAAAAAATGTTCAAAATCATTAGCCATCAGGGAAATTCAAATCAAAACCACATTCAGATACCACCTTATGCCAGTTAGAATTGCAAAAATAGACAAGGCAAGAGACAACAAATTTTGGAGAGGATGTGGAGAAAGGGGATCCGTCTCACACTGTTGGTGGGAATGCAAGTTGGTAACAGCCACTTTGGAAAACAGTGTGGAGTTCCCTTAAGAAGTAAAAAATAGAGCTACCCTAATATCCAGCAATTGCACTACTGGGTATTTACCCCAAAGATAAAGACATAGTGAAGAGAAGGGCCATATGCACCCTAATGTTCCTAGCAGCATTGTCCACAATAGCTAAATTTTGGAAGGAGCCGAGATGCCCTTCCACAGACGAGTGGATTAAGAAGATGTAGCCCATATATACAATGGAATATTACTCAGCTATCAAAAAGAACGATTACCCAACATTTGCAGCAACATGGACGGGACTAGAGGAGATATGCTAATTGAAATAAGTCAAGCAGAGAAAGGCAATTATCATATGGTTTCACTCATTTATGGAACATAAGAAGTAGGAATCTCTTTCTTGGGGCGCCTGGGTGGCACAGCGGTTAAGCATCCGTCTTTGGCTCAGGGCGTGATCCCAGCATTATGGGATTGAGCCCCACATCAGGCTCCTCCGCTATGAGCCTGCTTCTTCCTCTCCCACTCCCCCTGCTTGTGTTCCCTCTCTCGCTGGCTGTCTATCTCTGTCGAATAAATAAATAAAATCTTTAAAAAAAAAAAAGCAGGAAGATTGGTAGGAGAGGAAAGGGAAGAAGAAAGGGGGGTAAACAGAAGGGGGAATGAAGCATGAGAGACTATGGACTCTGGGAAGCAAACTGAGGGCTTCAGAGGGGAGGGGGGTGGGGGAATTGGATAAGCTTGTGATGGGTATTAAGGAGGGCACATATTCCTATGAGATTATTTTAGAAAAATGCACACCGGGCATACAAATAAATTTTTAATAGGATTGTAGGGAGTTTGTGGACTTTTGGGTTGAATTCCATCCATGAACCCCAAATTAACATCCTGTGGCCTCATTTCTTGCAAAAATCTCTGAAAATAGCACCTTCACATAAGCAAAATCGTAGTAATGAATCTGGGCTATGATGTCATTTGTTTAAAATAAATGGTTCAAGATTATTTTATCTATGAGTTATCTATTAAAAATGGAATTCCCTTATTGAATATAGAATTGTATTAAAAGATATAAAAAGATTGTAACAAGTTTATGGTTAGGGAGGATCACTATAAGAAAGATGTCCATTTTTCCCAAATTAATCAATACATTCAATAATTAAAAATTCTGACAAACTTTTTCATGGAAAGCTGATTTCAAAATTCAGAAAGAATTAAAATGCAGAGTAGTTAAGTTAACTTTTTCAATGGAAGAACAAAGAGAATACTCATATCCTCCAGAATTGAAGTATATTATCAAGCTATGGCAATTAAAAGTTGTAGGTAGGGGTGCCCCCGTGGCTCAGCAGATTAAGCATCGACTCTTGGTTGTGGCTCATGTCATGATCTCAGCGTTGTGAGATCAAGCCCCATGTTTGGCTTCGTGCTCAGAACAGAGTCTGCTTGAGATTTTTTCTCCCTCTCCCTCTGCCCCTCTTGCTCTTACTCCCTCTCTCCCTCTCTCTCAAAAATAAATAAATATTAAAAACAAAGTTATAGGTAAAGACAAATTGCTGGATCTGAAGATAGTCAATAAATAAGCAAATATATATTGGAATTTATTCCATATGTAAGTTGAACTTTCATATTGATATGAACTCCAGTGAATTCAAATTAATGTGAATTTTAGTTACTGATGTTAAGAATTTGAATTTCTCTCTGAAAACAATTTACTTCATAAGGCTCCAAAAGTATAATTCGGATGGGTGAAAGATACAAATGTATCCAACACAAGCAAAGAAGAAAAAATTGAGAAATAATTAGAATGGGTTTATATCTTATGTAGGAATATTTTTTTAAGCAAAGCACAAAAAAAGCCAATTCAAAAGAACATATAAAATCTATTTTAAAATCTTCTATATGACACAACTGCATATAAATCAAATAATTTTAAAAGTTGCAAATGGGAATAAATATTTATAAATACTTTGAATCAATCACATAAAGATAAATAGCCCAATTTTCTAAAAAAGCAAAGTATTTGACAAGGTAATACACAGAAAGAAAATCACAACTATACAAAACTATATGTAAAACTATTCAACCTCATTAGAATCAGAGAAATGCAGATTCAACAAGAATGAGATATTATATTCCCACTCATCAACTTCATAAAAATAAAATTTAAAAGGCTGTCCATTGTGTGCCTGGGTGGCTCAGTAGGTTAAGTGTCTGCCTTCAGGTCAGCTCATGATCCCACAGTACTGGGATCCGGCCCCATGTCCAGCTCCCTGCTCAGTGGGGAGTCTGCTTCTCCCCCTGCCTTTCCCCCTTACTTGTGCTCTCTCTCACTCATTCTCTCTCTTTCACAAAAAAATAAAGTATTTTAAAAATAAATAAATAAATAATTAAAATTAAAAATTAAAAAAAGATTTTTCATTAAAATTTTGATGAGTGACTCAGCAAAACTACCCCAGGAAGCATACAAAAGGATATTCTTCACAGACTCATTCACATTTGGAAAATAGAAGTGATCTAAAACTTGACAATAGAAAGGAAATAAGGGGTGGTATGTTCTCATTATGGAAAACTAGACAAATCTAAATGTTCGATCCCTAGGAGATATCTACCATGATACAAATCACTAAAACATACTTTAGTGTGGAAAACATAATAAAGTGCACAAAAATAATCACAGTATGATAACGTGCATGTTAAAAGAAAAAAGATCACAGCCACAGAATACCATGTAGCTTCTGTGAGAACCGCTGTGCTTATAAATTAATAGAAAAAAGTGTGGAAGGAAAGATGTACTTCTCAGAAATAAAGGAGGTGATGGCCAAAAGGGATTTTCATGTTATTCAGTGTTTTAATGTCTTCATTAAGGAGATTATATTTCCTCCAGTCCCAGAGGAGATTATGCTAAGTGAAATAAGTCAAGCAGAGAAACAATTATCATATGGTTTCACTCATTTATGGAACATAAGGAATAGCGGGGAGATCAGTAGGAGAAGGAAGGGAAGAATGAAGCGGGGGTAAACAGAAGGGGGAATGAACCCAAAGAGACTATGGACTCTGGGAAACAAACTGAGGGCTTCCGAGGGGAGGGGGGGGGCGGGGGATGGGCTAGCCGGTTAATGGGTAGTAAGGAGGGCACATATTGCATGGTGCACTGGGTGTTATATGCAAACAATAAATCATGGAACACTACATCAAAAACTAATGATGGTGACTAACATAACATAATAAAAAATTAAATAAAAAAACAAAAATAAAAAATAAAGAGATTATATTTCATTATTACTTCAGTAATTAAAGTTAATTTTAAAACTCATCATTTTATACTATGGTTTCAGAAGAAGACAATACATAAGAAATGAAATGAAGCAGAATAAAAAGTAAACCTTTCTTGGAATTCAGTAAATTTAAATAACTTCTTTATCACTAATTACTACATTGCTTCCTCAATGACTTTAGCAAGTTTAGACATAGATGTTCTTCCTCAAACATCATATGTCATCAAAGGTCATAAAAATGTAAATATAACTAGACAGGCACATATATACACAACTCCCACACTCCTTCACGAGGACATATTTGATATAAAGAAACACATCTATATCTGTATCTCTTTTAAACCTCTATCTGGATTTGGTCTTTTTATCAGCACTAGGACATTTAGTTATACTTTCATAATTCTGATGGGATTTAAAGAAGTTTGAA
Source organism: Ursus americanus (assembly GCF_024610735.1). Lineage (NCBI taxonomy): Eukaryota > Metazoa > Chordata > Mammalia > Carnivora > Ursidae > Ursus > Ursus americanus. The sequence continues at coordinate 32,613,672 of NC_142150.1, read as the reverse complement.
GGTGATTTGTTAAATATCTAGCTGTTATTACTGAGGACTCATTCACAATTTGCTCTTTTTCATGGCTCCTTGTTTTTTGTTGTTTTTTTTTTTTTAATGATTTTTTATTATATTATGTTAGTCACCATACAGTACATCCCCGGTTTCCAACGTAAAGTTCGATGATTCATTAGTTGTGTATAACACCCAGTGCACCATGCAGTACGTGCCCTCCCTACTACCCATCACCGGTCTATCCCATTCCCCCACCCCCCTCCCCTCTGAGGCCCTCAGTTTGTTTCTCATAGTCCATAGTCTCTCATGTTTCATTCCCCCTTCTGATTACCCCCCCTTTCTTTATCCCTTTCTTCCCCTACCGATCATCCTACTTCTTATATTCCATAGATGAGAGAAATCATATGATATTTGTCTTTCTCTGCTTGACTTATTTCACTTAGCATTATCTCCTCCAGTGCCGTCCATGTTGCAGCACATGTTGAGAATTCGTTCTTTCTGATTGCTGAGTAATATTCCATTGTATATATGGACCACATCTTAATCCAGTCATCTGTTGAAGGGCATCTCGGCTCCTTCCATGATTTAGCTATTGTGGACATTGCTGCTATGAACATTGGGGTGCATATGGCCCTTCTCTTCACTATGTCTGTATCTTTGGGGTAAACACCCAGTAGTGCAACGGCTGGGTCATAGGGTAGCTCAATTTTTAACTTTTTAAGGGACCTCCACACTGTTTTCCAGAGTGGCTGTACCAACTTGCATTCCCACCAACAATGTAGGAGGGATCCCCTTTCTCCACATCCTCTCCAGCAATTGTTGATTCTTGCCTTATCTATTTTTGCCATTCTAACTGGCGTAAGGTGGTATCTCAGAGGCAGCCCACGGAATGGGAAAATACATTTGCAAATGACACTACAGATAAAGGACTGGTATCCAAGATCTACAAAGAACTTCTCAAACTCAATACACGAGAAACAAATAAACAAATCAAAAAATGGGCAGAAGATATGAACAGACACTTTTCCAATGAAGACATACAAACGGCTAACAGACACATGAAAAAATGTTCAAAATCATTAGCCATCAGGGAAATTCAAATCAAAACCACACTGAGATACCATCATGGCTCCTTGTTTTGTTGAACCAACTCTGGCTCTTATTTTCGTTTTAACAGAAGGAAACAAATTTGCAACAGAGATTGCTGAATAATCAGGGTATGCCACGCAAAAGGTTGACAATCTCCGATATATATGGACTCAGTAGAAATGCCACCATATTTAAAATTTCTTATTACCTGCAATCTTCATCTCTGCTGCAACAAGTTCAATAAGAAAATTTACACCAGACAGCATCCTAAAACGGGCAGTCAGGACACTGGTGTTCACTCTGCTTTACCACAACTTCTAAAAAGGCATTAAAAAGGAGGAAAACAAATAACCCCTGTTTTTCAGGATCATCTTGGTGTCCTTAGTCTCACAGAAAGTATTTCTTAGGTCACAAGAATGACTGGCTAACCTTCAATTCCTAAAGTGAAATTGGCAATTGTATTTGCAAGAGAGACAGGTTATCATGGTGGGAGAGAGTGCTTGAATTTGGTTGAATGCATTCCAATATATGGTCCACGAAACCTGAACAATCTTAGGCAAGTTATAAACCCTCTGAACCTTATTTTCCCATCTGTAAAATAGTGATAATAGTATTTATCACTCAAGATTCTTGTGGGAATCGAATTAAAATAGTCATATAAAATACTTAGCTACATATATGTGCATATAACACATTGTTAGAATTAAATAACTATGAACTTTTATTATTAATTTAAAAATGACTAATATTCTATAAATGCTTCACAGTTCAGAGGACAAAGGAAGCTCTGGGAATAAATTTTCTTCAATGAGTTTAACATGCCATTGAATATAGATTTCTACAGAAGTTATAAAAGTATTTTGACAACTAACCACTACTAAAAATCCCAAACTAATGACCAAGACTTGGGGTAGGTCACAGGATTTCCCATTTCACAGATGGAAGAACTGAAATCCAAGTAAAAATTTATTCATGAAGACCTTCGATACCCTGCAAAAGATATTCTCTCTCTTATTATTTAGAATAAGTGAGTCAAACACTTCAAGAAAATAATTATTTTATCCTTCTATCTTACTTAGGTCATTTTCTAGTTCCCTGCAGGTTTTTTAAAATTTTAATATACATCTGATCTATCTTTGTTAAAGAAATAGTCATCAATTATGCAATTTGAACTTCTCTAACTGTGGTCACTGAAATCGTCTTCCATACTGGCTCCACTCATGTCAAATATCAGGGGTTCTTGCTCAGTATGACAGACCTACGGCACAGTGAGGCAAGAAACGGAGGGTCTTGTCCTGATCTGCCACTCCCTGATTATGGGATTTAGGAAGAAGTTCCTCAAATTCTTTGGGTATCTATTTTGTCTTAAGAAAGTAAGGAATTGTGGTTTTCATGGATCCTTCCAGCTACAAAGATCTCATTTTTTTAATCAAGTGATTTACTAACTCATTTATCAGTTTATCAAAATTATCAATTAACTTTCCATCATTTTCTTACTCACTTTATTCTCTTTAATGCTGATCTTACTCAATTATTTGTTTTTGTCCAAACTTTTATTGTTTTGTTATCATTGCTTTTCCATCCAAAGAAGTTCCTCAAATTCTTTGGGTATCTTTTTCCTCTTAAGAAAATAAGGAATTGTGGTTTTCAAGGATCCTTCCAGCTACAAAGAACTATTTTTTAAATCAAGTGATTTACTAACTCATTTGCCAGTTTACCAAAATTATCAATTAACTTTCCATCGTTTTCTTACTATTTTTATGCTCTTTTATCTTACTCAATTATTTGCTTTTGTCCAAACTTTTACTGTTTTTTTATCAATGCTTTTCTGTCCAAAGAAGAGTACACAGCATTCCACAATTTCTGTTAGCCTCCTGACCTGGCAGCTAAGCAGTCCCAAGTTTGAAACCAGGATTTCAAAACAGCATTCCCATTTTTCACTTTTTATTATAACAGACCTTTAAAAGATGTTTTGTAAACTATTAAAATGCCAACCCATTACATGAATTACAAGCCTGAAAGGTTATAAAAGAAATCATTACCAAAAAGATATATTTGTAGAATATTGTTCATTCAAAAAAAATTGCCTCAGAAAACAAGTGAATAAAGATAGATGGTTCTACAGCTGCTGAAAGAGATGACAAAGGTTCAAGCATGCAAAAATAGAAAAGGTGAGAATAAAGAAAAGATGGAAAAGGAAAAGGAAAAAACTCACATATTCAGTATCAGCCAATTCCATTTAATACTGAAATGGATATCCTTGTCTTCTTGAACTCATGACAACAAATGAAAAAAAAAATCTTCAAAATCAAATGATAAATAGATCTCTTAGGACAAAAAAAGGAATGAAAAACATCTCATACTTTGTGTGTAGTGTACAAATTATATTTAAATGTAATGAATCACTGAATTCTACTCCTGAAACTAATATTACACTATATGTTAACTAACTGGAATATAAATAAAAACTTGAAACTACAAAAAATAAAAAGTAAAAAAAATTGATCTTAAAAACTAACTATGAATCCTCAGAACAGGAATGAGAAGTATATCATACAAATGGAAGGAAAATCTCAACTGCATCTGGGCCTTTCTGTCTTGCCTTTTTTTCCCTTTGGTGCAATAAGGAGCTTCAAGGTCTACTTCCCTAAATGCACCGGGTTGGGGACTCCTGGAGAAGCTGCAGGGGAACAGGCAGGGAGAGTATTTAAAGGCACTAGATGCACGTGGGTGCAGTGTCAATGGCAATCCCAATGGGAATTCTTGGACAACGCTGGTAAAAATAAACTCTGGTGATTTTAATTTGCTATTGCTTTGGTTTTCCAAATGTGCTTTGCTTTTTTTTTATTTTAATGTTTTTTTTATTATATTATGTTAGTCACCATACAGTACATCCCCGGTTTCCGATGTAAAGTTCCATGATTCATTAGTTGCGTATAACACCCAGTGCACCATGCAATACGTGCCCTCCTTACTACCCATCACCAGTCTATCCCATACCCCCACCCCCCTCCCCTCTGAAGCCCTCAGTTTGTTTCTCAGAGTCCATAGTCTCTCATGCTTCATTCTTATTATCCCCCCTTTCTTTATCCCTTTCAAATGTGCTTTTTAATTTTTTTTTAAGATTGCTTCAAACATATGATGTTAAACATCAGATGTAGGTCCTATGGTCAGTGATCAAAAAGTTTTTAAAGTTGCCTTATTCCTTTCCACACCAGGAATAAACCCAAAGTATCCATTATATTTATTAAGGGTCTTCCGCCCCTTCCATTATCAAGACTAATTATTTATTAATGTTGAAGGTATTCTTAAAATAATTAAGGTCGAACTTAAATGTCCCCGTTCCCACAAAGCTTATCCTCATTATAACCCCTTTCTGAAACCTAATTCCATGCCCCAAATCATCCCATTACACTCCCAATACCTAATTTCATTTGACTCCCCTTTCATAGATTGTTGAAGGTTTTCTCGTTTTGTTTAGGGGGTTTTGTGTGTATTCTTTAAATATTGGTGTTCTTCTCTCATCTCCTCAATAAACTATTAACTCAATGAAAATAGGATCTATTTTTCCTCAGACTGTATTTAATAATGTAAATTTTGATGATGGCAAGGGTAATAGCAGTAACTGAAAAGTCATTACAATGTGCTAGTAATTGTACTAAGGACCTTAAAGGGATTTTAAAAATTTAATGCACATAATGAACCTATGAGATGATACTATTAATATTCCCCAGAGTCACAAAGAGATACTCGACAAGACTAGGCAGCTAGTAACTAGTAGAGTTTGATCGTGCTAAGATGCTTTACTGACCCTACAATGACTGTGACCAGCACTTCCACACACAACACAGAGTAAGCACTTATTAGTGTATCTGAATTTTTATTAAAATAATACAATAATGTACCACGTATTTCAAAATTACACTGAGATTTTGAATTGTGTACTTAGGATACATACTTTTACTTTCCAACTTATACAGTCCACTGTTAGTAGAACCTCAATTGCACCAACAAAATAAATGAATAAGATAATTTTTACAGTTTTGATTATTGATGATGGCAAAGTAACATAAAATTTAATGGATTTATTTTCATGTTTTATTGAAATACACTTATAATTCTTTTTCACTGCCTAGCCAATTGAATTTTTGTGCTTTTGACGTCAGAAACACTGCAAGGAGGACTGATTATTTCCTTGTGTGCGCACGCGTGTGTGCATGTGAAAGGACAGAGGACGGTGGCTGAAGAATGTGCCATGGCCACAGTGTCAAACCTAATTAGATCTGCATCTTCAGGATTGAGAAGGAGAGGCAATTTTATGTGCGATGCATTTGCCAGATGTCCAGCATGATCTCATGTTCACCACCTCAGACTTTGAATCCAGAGGGTCTGAGTTTGAATTCCAGGTGTACCTTTCACAGGCTATGTGACTTTGGGTTAGACACTTATCTCACTGGAACTTAGATTCTTCCCCTATAGTACAACTATTTTATCATACATCAGTAATACATAGTTACTATTATTATCACAATTAGTAATATTGCTATTATTCACTATTACTATTAGAAACATTCTGACACAATTTACAAAGTAACTTGGCAATATCTCCAGGACAAAGCATTCAGATCTCAATCTTTAGACCGAAGTCATTGATACTCAAGGACAAAGTAAAACAACAGCTCACAGCACAAAACTCTGTGACACTGAAATATAAGTTCCACGCTCTGGGCCGTCATCCATGGCATTGATGTGTTCATGCACGTAGACAACTTGTTACAGCTGAACTGATTGTGTGAGAGACTTGATGAAGATCATATATTTAGTGGGATTCAGGGATTAAGTTAATATACAATGTTACTTATATTTCCTCCAAGACTCGATTCACGCCTAAGGGAATGTCCTATTTTCCACCCACATGCATAACATGTGGAAGAGGAGGCAAAAGGGGCATAGTTCACAGAGATAGCACTGTCCTCATTTTAGAAATACTGAGTTGTGCATTCTCCGGTTCTTGGCTTAAAGCTGTGATTTTTCAAAACTCCTTTTACACTGTGGTAGACACAGTTCCAAAATGTCCCTCAGGATTTCCTGCCCTAGCCCCGGGGACTGGAGATATGATAATATAGCACATGTTAAATGTTAAATGTCGAATTACATGTCTAAAGAGATTTCAACAATGTAATTAAGGTTACTGGTATGTTGACTTTGAGTTACATGTTTCTATCCTAAGTTCTTTAAAAGAAGAGAATTTTCCTGACTGGTAATAGAAGAGTAAGTAAGAGAGATTCAAGGTGCAATTAGAATTAAACGCACCATCCCTGGCTTTGAAGACAGAGGGGCCACATGCAAAGCCCTCTGGGAGCTGAGAGCCAACCCTCTCCCCCCTTCCCCCTAACATCCAGCTAGGAAATTTCTGGCGACAAAGACCCTGTCATGAAGCTCCATTTTCCTTTCTAATGAATGAACTCTTGACCTGACCAGAGCACTAATTGTTTTTACAAGCAATTGCTCATACAGAACAACTATCATTGGGACCATAAAACTATTGATAAGAACTTTATGAGGACAGAAAAGTTAACTACTGCATACCAGGAACAGTTTTGTTTGACACCATCAGTAGAATAATCAATTAGATAGTAATTAAAAACAGGGTGACTGGGTGGCTCTGTGGGTTAGGTGTCAGACTCTTGATTTCAGCTTGGGTCATGATCTCAGGGTTGTAAGATTCTGCCTTGTGTTGGGTGTGGGACCTGCTTGGGACTCTCCCCCTCCCTCTGTATCTGACCCTCCTCACCTCCCTGTACTCTCTCTCTCTCTTGCTCTTGCTCTCCTTAAAAAAAAAAAAAAAAAAAAAAAGATAGTAATCAAAAGCAACTCCATCTGTCACTACCAAATGAAGTTTTTTTTTGTTTTTTTTTTCTTTTTCTCTGCTCTTTTTTATTTAAATCATGTGATTACTCCTTTCTTCTTTCTCAAAAAAGAACCCTTTGCTTTCCCCACATGGGCAGGACACTTTTCCTGGTTCCACCAAAATCTGTGCTCCCCAAATTGCAATTCTGAGACCTCGAATACTGGCCTGTGTTGTTTTTCAGTTTCTCCTCCTTTTCTCTGTTGAAACAAGGGGACTTTGAAAAAACAAAGTTTATCACTCACAAGTCACAGAGGGTACATCACAGGCCTGGGGCCACAGTTTGGTCACAGGTACAGAGTAACAGGGAGAGACAGAAAGAGCTCACCAATCAGAGGTTCTGTCTTTATTGGTGTCAAGAGTGGGGTACCAAGGTTTGGGGGTTCACTACTGGTGAGTTTAAAACATAATGTACAGGCAGAAAAACATAGGGTCACTCAAATGGTCAGTTAGAGGTCCCCCAGGGCTTTCCAAAAGGGGGACTTTACTGGTGGGGCAGCCTGGCCCCTCACCTAGTTGTGTACGTGGCCTTATATTCATTGCAGATGAGATGTCTTTGAAATGGATGCCCCAGCCATCAAAGCTTAATGTTAGTACTTTCCATTATAATCCAAAAAAGCCAGTACTTCTGCCTGACTCAGTCAGTTAAGGGTCTGCCTTTGGCTCAGGTCATGATCCCAGGGTCCTAAGATTGAGTCCTGCCTGGGGTTCCTTTCTCATCAGAGAGCCTGCATCTCCCTCTTCCTGTTGATCCCCTGCTTGTGCACTCTCTCTCTCTCTCTCTCTCTTTCTCGTAAATAAATAAAATCTTTAAAAATAAAAAAAACACAAAACTATTTGTCAAGCACAAACACTGTTTCTAATAGGGTCACATTCTGAAGTACTGGGGATTAAGACTTCAACATATTCTTTTCTTGGGGGACACAATTCAACTCCTAACAGCAAATTTCAAGTCCCATGTAAGTGTTTCATGTCAAAAGATCCTACGTTCAGACATATGCATTTTTTACCATAAAGGTTGTTTTGTTTTTGTTGTTTTTGTTTCTTATTTTTTAATTATTACATGCAGCAATAGGCAAAATTATTTAATGTCAGTAAGTTTTTACCTAGCTAATCTCACGTGTTATTGTTTTCCCTGCCCACCAAGTTCGCCTTAGTTCTTTCAAAGTTTGAATCAAAATTTATCTTCAAGATAGCCCTTTTAAAAAGAACATCCATTTTTTTAAAAAATTGAAATATCTTGTGTAAATTTATGAGGTACAACATGTTTATTTGATACAGTAATATTGCCATAAAGAAAAATAAGAATTGCAAGCTGTAATAAGAACAGTGTAGTATCAGTAAATAGAAGTTATACCATTCTGCAATGCACATGGAGAAGTGTTTAAGAGCACTTGTAATAAAGGTATTTTTAAGAATGCTAAGAAGCATAAAATAAAGATAATACATACACACATAATGCATGCATACATACATACGTACCCTATGCTTAATCCTCAGTTGTCCTGTCAAGCTTTGATTCCTTCAGTTGGGCTTATTTTCTCTGAATATTTTATGTGAATATGGACACACTGATGACTTCCTAATGGGATACTTTATTACCTAGAAACTTGGGATCTAATCTCCTCAAACAATTTACTTTAGGGCCCTCTGAATGTGAACAGAGTTTAAAGCATATTCACCCCTATACTAGCACGCCCAAGAATAATACAGACTTTGAGGATATGCCCATACCTAAGATTAAAAAAAAAAAGGACTATTGGGTCTTTCATACTTTTGGCAGCTCTCTCTTACAGTTCTTTCCACAGACCTAACAAATAGTTCTGTGAGTAAAGCAAACAACATATTCGATGAGGCATCTCCAATGATGTGGGTCTGCAGAACAAGCCGATCAGGATAGACCTCAACTCCAAACTTCTACTTCAACACACTGTGAAAACACCCCCATCATTTAGTGCTCCCCTAGGTCACACTTGTACATAATGGCCATAGAATCCTTCAATTCTCTCATGTATGACATATCGTCCTAGAGCAAACCTGGACTCTGTTGCTTGGTCTTCCCTGTGACTTGAACCTGGTTAGATGTTTGGAAGCAATGAAGGGTATGGGAGGAATCTCAGTAGGAAACCAAATACCATTGTCTGAATACTTGCTCCAATGAGGTAATCACAAGTGTCTAGGCAAGGGAAGACTGTTGCTGCCCTCTTTCAAGGGAGAAGGAGCTACTTATGACAACCAAGAGGATGCAAGATCATCTGAGTTCATAGCTCTCCCTCTTCCCCACACAAATGCATCTACTTTAGATGTCAGAGTCCTACTTCTTCCCTATCGAAACACTGACATCAAAAAAAAAAAAAAATCCTGGTGAGGTGGCACATTCCATCACCTTTGCATTTCCACTGTCTTTATCACAAAATTCTGAACCGCAATTAGATCATGTTCTCTGTTGGCAAAAGACATGGTAACAGCAGGCACAGGAGCTCTGTATCAAAAGCATGTCCAGAAGACGTTTTGAATAGAGTGTCCCTGAGGCAGTACCTAAATTAGATCCAACATACTCCCCTTTTCATATATGCCTTGTCTTGAAATAGGAGTTCAACTAAAACTCTGTCAACCAAGATTTACTAAAGTGTGACCCTTGCAAAAAGAAAATCAGCAGCTATGATCAATGATAAACTGCTTGAGATGGATAAATTCTGAATCTGAAAAAAAAATGATGTATATATGTCACTAGTGTTCATTGTGGAATTCATGGCATTCCATTCCCACACAGAGAAAGAGATTTTTTTTTTCCCCAAGGTCAGAAGTTCTTTTTTCTTTTTTTAAATTTTTATTTTAAGTAGGCTCCATACCCAACACGGGGTTTAAATTCAGGAGCCTGAGATCAAGAGTCACATGCTCTACTGACTGAGCCAGCCAGGAGCCCCTCAAACTAAGAAGTTCTAATATTCTGGGTATAATAAAGTAAATACAAACAGTAATTTTAATATAATTTAGTAATTAATAAGTAAAAATATGTTCAAAATAAATAAAAACACCCATGTTAAATTTTCTATATGGATAAAAGTACAAATAAGAAAACAGGTTGAAATCAGAAAGATTCTTAGGGCTCATGTAACTCAATATTGCAATGTTGATGGATGGTGACAAAAGGTTCTATCCATCTCCACTGCACTAATACAGGTTTTCTTTAATAATAATTTTTTATTATGTTATGTTAGTCACCATACAGTACCTCCTTAGTTTTTGATGTTATGTTCTATGATTCATTATTTGCATATAACACCCAGTGCTTCATGTAAAATGTGCCCTCCTTAATACCCATCACCAGCCTATCCCAATCCCCGACCCGCCTCCCCTCTGAAGCCCTCAGTTTGTTTCCCAGCATCCATAGTCTCTCATGGCTTATTACCCCGTCTCTTCCCCCCCCTTCATTTGAAGGAATGCATTAATACAGTTTTTATCCAAATATCTTGGTCTCTGTCAAGTTACTCTCTTTTCTAGATTGTATTAAAACTCACTGAGATAATTCATATCTGCAATGTAACTATTTCTGTTCCAAAGCCTAAAAAGATGCCTCTGAGTTTTAACCTTATCAATTATCACATTCAAATTCCTTATTTCAACCATTGGCTGCTTGTATGTTTTGCTTCTAGCCCATATGAAAATATGTACTTAATTTGGACATGTATTCTATAATCATAATAACCCAATAGTATAAACAAATTATTATAATTTGTATGACCTACTAAAAAACTTAATGCTTCTCCCAAATTAGAAGTGGTCATTGTAGAAGCAAAAGTAGTTTTTACAAAATGAATAATATGAGTATAACCCCAACTATCACAACCTTCCTAAGGTGAAAAGATTCCTTCAGAAAGGTGAATATTCACACTATGTTCTGCCTCTTCTAGAAGGATTTAAATAAATATGAGAAGAATTTGAAGTATAACCCCAAGAAATAGAAGGGAGATTACCTAGTTTATAGATTGTCCCTTAAAAAATGAAGATTGTGCAATTATTTGAATCTGGTGCTTTCTGCTCAGTCAACCAAGAGCAACCAAGTTGAAGGTCCATTATCAGACATGATGTGACTGAAGTGTCTAATACAAGGAAGTTATTTGAAGGAGGAAAAGCCTGCCAGGCTGTGGATATAAGCCTATAAAAGTGTAACTCTAAACAGAGAACACCAGAAGTTAACATGAATAAGGGCAGGGAAATCACTAGATCACAACCACAGTGATGCTAGGCAGGCAAGAGAGGCAGAGACACAGCAGTGAACTTAATGAACACACTAAGGCATGTGTCTTGACATGGCTGTTTGTACCTGGTGCTGTCACTTTCTCTATGTGAAACTGGCTCAATACTAACCAGTGCACATGTCCATTCGTGAAGGAAAGAATTCTTATGCCCCCTGATTATGTTAACAGCACAATAAAAGGTAACATTCTCAATGGACGTCTGGACAAACCCAAACTATGAAGAAAAATTTGAAACACCCACTCATCTTTTGTCATCTGAGATCAACTTCCTTCTCCATAATTTCCTCATGGCAGTTTTCACCTCTGCATTCCTCAGTGTGTAAATCAGAGGATTGATCAAAGGTGTTCCAAGTGTATAAAACACAGCTATCATCTTATCCATGGGGAAGGTGGTTGCAGGGCGTGTGTATATAAATATGCAAGGACCAAAGAAAAAGATGACCACAATGATGTGGGAGATGCAGGTGGAGAGGGCTTTTCTCCTCCCTTCAGCACTGTGGTTTCTCAGAGAATACAAGATGATAACATAGGAGCACATCAGCATGACAAAACTCACTGTACAAATGGCCCCACTATTGGACACCAACAGGAGATTGATCACATAGGTGTCTGCACAGGCAAGTTTCAACAAGGGCTGCAAGTCACAAAAATAGTGATCAATCACATTGGGACCACAGAAGGGTAAACTCAAGGCAAGAAAAATCTGAATTAAAGAATGCACACAGGACCCCAACCAGGCCATTGCCACCAGCACAGAGCAGACCTGTCGACTCATGATGGCTGTGTAGTGCAGGGGCTTACAGATGGCCACATAGCGGTCAGCGGCCATGAGGATAAGGATGAAGATCCCCAGGCAGCCAAAGAAATGTAGTGAAAAGACTTGTATCATGCACTCACTGAAAGAGATTGTGGTCTTCTTCAAAAGGGCATCCACAATCATTCTAGGGGCTATGGAAGTACAGAAGCAGGTGTCTGATAAGGATAGGTGGAAAAGGAAGAAGTACATTGGACTCCCAAGTGTCCGGCTAGTCGTGATAGTAGTAGTAATCAGAAAGTTACCCAGCAACATCCCCAAATAGAAAAGCAAGAAAGTGACAAACACTATTTTCTTCCTAACAGGATCCTGGGTCAACCCAAGCAGAATGAACTCAGTCACATTATTATTCAGCTGCATGATTTCATGAGCGAGGAGGAGCCTGAGTGTGAATTTGTTGATCTGCAAAACATAAAGGAATTAATTCATGGTGTGATATGTGATTTTATGGAATATTTTAATAAAAATAAATATTCCTCCTCATGAATATTTTAGGGGTGAGTTCCTACAAGTCACCTCAATAGTTTGTTCTTGCATTTATAATGACCACGTCATAGGGTCATTATGAATCTCAACAAGCTTGTGAAGGTTATAGCTGCCTAGAGCCCTCTTCAGATACAATCTTGTAGCATTTAAGGGATTCTGATTAATTTTGCCAATTCTATGAATATAAAGTTAAAAGATATGGCTGCATTTTACTATTACTGTCATTATTTTTTCATATTTAATAAATCTTTGGGCCCATGTTTTGATGGTGTATCATTTGGCATTTTGGATATATTTGACCACCCCTGGAGGCTCATGACATAAATATAAAATCACACCTCATTTTCACTCTATAAAGAACTTCTTCTTTATGCATGTATTTATCACCTTGTATCTGTTATGCATATTTATAGAGAATATTTTTGTGCATCTTATATATATTATATATATGCTATATATAAGAAATGTATATTTTTATAAATATATAATATGCCCTCCTTCACTAAACATTTGCTCCCTGATATTACAGCTTGAAAAGAAGAACCAGGAAATACTTATAGGTTCTAAATAATATGCTATTACCTTGAAATGCCCTTATGATATTTAGTATTTGACATACACTAATGCAGATAAGTGAATGAATGTTCTTTGATAGTTGATAATATCACAAATATCTGCATTTCTAATTTTCTCCCTCCCATTTCTGAAAAGCACTCCTTAGTGGACCCAAAATCCCTGAGGTATGTATAAATGAAAAGGGTATATTATCGCTCGGTATCTCATGTTTTCACTAATCCAAATTTTAGTTAAAGCACATTGGCTCTGAGGTCATTTGGGGAAATGTCACCACACAGTTCATATAGGACCAGATCATGGTTGTAATCCCCAGGAAGGTTTCTATTATCCAGGTACCAAAAATCCCACCTCCTTGTAACAAAGCAGAGATTCAGAAGAGGGAGGCAGATATAGTTTTAGACAAGAAGAATAGTAAATAATCAGAACTGACTTCATTCATTTTTTTTTTTTTTTCTATCCTGGCAAAGTCGATGATCATCCAGCTTTGAAAATTCACTCCTTTCAAATGAAGATTTCCTTTTTCAAATTTGGGGGAAAAAATTACCACTAACTTCACTTCCAAGCACAAAATTTTTTCTTTATACCTTTTCTTGTCAAGATGGAGTTGAAAGTTCACTACATGAAAGTAAAAATATAACCTGAAATGTAATGGATTGAAATGTAATTTGGAAGACTTACTTATCCCGTTGTGTTCCTTCTCAAAGTCATCCATACCTTCAATATCTGTCTTGAAAGTTGTGAGTGTCCACAGCACAGATAGACTAAACAGACAGAAAATTTCCCTTATATATGTTTTCCCCTCCCTTAGTAGTTTCTTCTCCCCAATATACTTGAATTGTACCTTATCTTCCTCCAAATAAAAAACCACTCTTAGGAAAGTGTCTGATGAGGTTATTTACTTTAGAATTCTTTCTTTCTTTTTTTTTTTTTTTTTTTTTGCTTAATTCTCTTTGGATTGTGTAATCTTTTTCAAAGATTTTAAACTACAAAGCAAATGAGTCAGTGTCATACTTAGTACAATAAGCTCATTCTTTCCTTATTCATTTGAAAGAGTGATCCGTCATAAAATATTTGCACTTGAAAATATAGCCCATGATTGTGACCACACTTTTGAGTATATGGTTTTGGTTTCTATGTTATCAATCCTTTAGACTGTTCATTCCTACAATAAATTATACACACATGTGGACATATATTTTTAAGATAAATTAAGAATCATAAATATATATGGTTTCAATAACTTGTTAGTAACTGTGAGTTCTCATCAAATATTTAATCAACACTTTAATCAATAATCTCATTCCTTCCTAGAATATCTTTCATTTCTACCTACTTCAATTGTCTTAAAACTTCAGGACCCAGATTCTAAGAACTCTCCTCTGGAGGCCTTCAGTAATTACTTTGTGATTAAAAAAAATTCTCACTCCTATTCTCCAACGGCATCCTTTATAGCTCTTCTTATACTATAACATATGATGCTTACATTCAATTACATGAGTGCTTTCTTTAGCTTCTCTTTGGAATAAGAATCATCGAAAACTATTTATTCTCAGGATTTTATTCTCCATAGTTCCAATCCCAATGCCTTGTACCATGTAGGTACTAACTATTTTTAATTAAATTTTCTCCATTACCTCTTCAAATACAGTTTTTACCTTATAGTTTTAGTAATACTCTGATTATAAAACACATTCACATCACTAATCCCCTGCAGCTCTCTATCTATTACATATGGCAGACAGACAAGTATACTCCCAATTTATAAACTCAGGGTGTAAGCTGAGATCAATTTTAAACAATGTAGTAATCATGGAGTAGAAGATGGTGTATTCTGGAGAACATCACACAGCCATGTAAGATTTGGGGACTCTGACAACCATAAAAATGATCATCTTAAACATTAGCATTTTTACATGAATCTTTAATCCATAAAGAGAGCAAGGAGAGCCTTGACATTTTTCATATCTTCCTGCAACTGAAGCATGTTTTTGTCCATGTCTTTGTGGAGGACCACATGTCCATTTTTTCCAAAGACATGTTAACACTTTTCATCTGGTTCTCCAAGGAATCTGACGTACAAATGAGCTGCAATGATCTGGAGACAAATAGCACTAGTGAAAGAGCATATCTTTTAATACATATTGTACTTACCTCGACTTTTCAAACAAGTTTAGCTAACTTTAGAATGGCTAAAGTTGTCAGCACAGTAACAAACAAACTACATGTTGGGTTTGGAGGTGGATCATTCTATCCTAAAAATCTGTTTCACTGCAGCGGCCATGGTGAAAACCTCTGCTTTCCTTCAGGGCTTTGTTCAACTACCCAACCCTCTGTGATTTGGTTATACTAGACTTCCATCTCTGCGAGAATCCCTACACTCATTTCTATGCAAACTCCACCTTCTCTGTGGGAAGGTTAATACGCTGTCCCCAGAATTTTTATCCCTTAAAAGTCCAAACTGAAGAAGAATTAAAAAAGAAACCATTCCACATATATGGTGCATTACTTTTCATTTTCATGATATCATGTTGCCTCCACATTGCCATGTTTCCTCCAAACTTTCCATGAGAAATAATTATTCAGCTCTCAGACTAAATCTCAGATGTGTGTCAACAGCAAATTAAATTCTTACAATATTATTTTGGAAACATGTAAAGAATAATAATTCCATACTGTAATGTACAACTTTCTATTTATTTTTTTAGATATATTTATTTATTATATAGAGAGAAAGCAAGAAGGGGAGGGGCAGAGGGAGAGAGAGAGAGAGAGAATCTCAAGTAGACTCCCCACTGAGTGTAGAGCTGGAAGTGACACTCAGTCGTGGGACCCCGAGATCATGACCAGAGCTGAAATCGAGAGTCAGCTGCTCAACAGGCAGAGGCACCCAGGCACCCCACAAATTTCTATTTAAAACTGTCACTTGAAGATGGGAAAGCTGGCATTCTCCAGAAGCTGTCAAGGTCACTGCCTCAATCAACTTTTCTCTAATTTCTCACCAGGCATAAGCTCTTCTAACTTTTAACATCCATACTGAAGACTTACGCTCCTCAGCTACCTTACGTGAAAAGCATTTATGAATATTTCTACATTCTGCTTCCTCAAGAAACTATAATAAACCTTACAGCATGAAATTCATCCTCCCATCCCCACACAACAATGGAAAGCCACACAAAGACTTTCACATACCTGGTACTCATAAAATATTTGCTGAGTTCAAAAGATTATTTTCTTCCAAAGCTTATATTTCATTTTATTTCTTTTTGATATGAACAGTAAACTTTTGAAAAAAATATTCTTTTTTCCTGTTCCCTCCTCAGAGGAAGTGGGAGAAATAGTCACAAGACCTATGGAAATATATTTTTAAATATGTTGGATTATTCTATAATGATGCCTTTCTGAGTACGAAGTGTAAGCGATCTGTCACTTACCTGTTAGAACACCATAAATTAGTGCCAAGTATTTCCATCCCTTTTTGAAAGCAGCCTTTCCATAGAACACCAAAAAAAAAAAAAAAATGCCCTTTCTGCACCCCAAAGGGACTATGTTAAAACATAATGATATAAAATATTAGCACCCTAGAGAATACTATTCCCTAGTCTTCCCTTCTTTATTAATCAGAAACATCCCAGATGTTGTAATATGTTTAACTTTTGGTTCAACCACTTACTGCACAGTAGAATAAGATAACCCTCCTCAGACTCAGGTTTGGTGGTTTTAGGTGCTTATTGGTATTAGTTAGCTGGGCTGACCAAAGATACAGGGGAAAAAGGGAAAATAAAAATGAATGGTGCTTGAGGACAGGAAGAAGAAAAAACAATGTCCTTGGCAAAAGAGGATGTGGGTCTTCAAGAAACTACTCTGACCCCACCCAGTGCCCTTAGTTAATCTTCTGTGCTTTAGGAGACAAGCTTCTCTAGCTCTTGTAATTTTTTTGCAAGTACAATCCAGGGAAGGCAATACAGAGTGTTCTAAAACCAGAGGTTTGTTCTGTGTGTTATAGCCAAGCCCCCCCGCCCCCCAAAGAACCACAGATTTATAGCAAGTGATCTGAGGATTCTTGTGTATACTGAATAGATATCTCATAGTTTTTCAAATTCATTTCCATTTGTTTTGTTAACTAATACTAGTAAAAAGTCACTTGTTAAGGAATTCGTTTTATTGAAATAATTTTATTGCACCAATATGTATAAAATACTTTAATAAACTATTTCTTTATCACTTTATATGTGGTATCTTTTCATTCACATAACTATTCCATGAAGTAGGTATTAACAATGTCATTTCGTATGAAAAAAAAAAAAAAACCCTAAAACTCATGAAAGTTAAGCAGCTTGTCAGCTTTCACATTTAGTAAGTTCAGTGTGGAGATCTGTATTAATGATTCTCTTTTTTCATAGTTTTTCCTCATTCCACACATTTTCCTGACACCAGCCTAAATTGAAAACCAGGAAGTACTAGAAAGTGGTGATGAAGGAAATTCCTAATGGCTAGCAATGGTATCTCAGGTTGAGGTGTTTAGAATTAATAGTAAAGCAATGAGAATAGCTTGAAACACAGGTAGGTAGCCATAGAATATATGAGTGAAATGTTGAGTGGGCACTTGGATTTTTTTTTTTAAGTGTGAATTTCAAGTTAGCACTGTAGAACTAGATTTTTATATTACCACTTGTAAATGATAGTTAAAAACAAGAAATTAAGTGAGGTCGCTCCACATGTCCCCCCCCCCCCATCAGATAGATAGTTTGGAGAAATAAGCCAACAAAAAAATGTAGGATTACATCAATATTTAAAAGAGTACTTGAGGATTCTTAAGAAACACAAGAATCATGAGTAAAATCACAAGAGGACAGTGATTTGGAACCCAAAGGAGTAGAGTTTCAAGAAGGAGTGAATTTTCTGCATAAGAAGACGACCCAAATACTAGTGCCTAAAACTCAGATGCATACAAATTCTGAATGAAATGATCAGTTACTGGGAAATTAAAAATAAGAAAATTTTTCATGAGAATCAGAAACCAGGAATTCTGATTTTATTCCTCAAAATCTTCGCAAGTTCCATAAACTTTAAATACTCATTGAGGGTGGAAATTACCACTATCTTATTCTCCACAATATCTACTAGTAAGCATTTATAAAAAGCATTTCATATTATGCATTAAGTTATCTATTGGTTATTAAGTGAATGAATGAATTGAACAAGTAAACCAAATTAAAAAAGGGTTTGAGTCGGGGGTACCTGGGTGGCTCAGTCAGTTAAGTGTCTGCCTTCCACTCAGGTTATGATCCCAGAGTCCTGGGATTGAGTTCAGCATCAGGCTACCAGCTCACTGGAGACTCTCTCTCTCTCTCTCTCTGTCTTTCATGAATAAATAAATAAAATCTTTTTTAAAAAAAGTTTTGAGTGATAATTTATAATTACTCCTTAAAAATTACCCACATGATGGTAGAAGAAATAAGTTGAAAAGATTCTTTTTGGACTACTCTAAAACTACTAATTTACAAAGACAGCAAATTGAAGAGAGGTCAGGTCTTGGGAGACAACTAATAATCGTCTAGGAGTCCCTCCAGTGATGTGCCTCAGTAGCACTTAGTGTCAATGGCACTGAGACACTGAATCCCACTAAACATCAGATAGGACCTTGAAAATGTCAGGTTGTCTTCATAATACAGTTTGATAGTTTCCATGAAGTGGTGTAGAATGTAGCATCACTAGGGAGGACCTTTGGTGGATATTTGCTAGTTTGATGAAACATATCTAACACTTCAGCAGGTACACCTTGCCTGCCTCCTGAAGATGCTGAAGATCAGCTATAAAAACCGTCTTAGTGAACGCTGATTGATACTACCTGAAAGGAGTTTGTCTTCCTTCTTTGAAGGAACTTTGATCTTTCCTCTGAGGACCCACAAATTCTCCATTTGTAGTATGAGTTATGAGTAGCGTTATGCATCAAGGGTGGGAATATGACTCCTGTGTGGTCAGTCAGAAAGCATTTCCCCCCGTTGTAATGATCAGGTCAGGGATCTATTAGCAAATGAGATGCAAACTCAAAATGTTTGCTTGGACTCTTGAAAAAAGTCATTTTTTTTTTCCTAATAGAGATGATCTTGCCGTAAGTGGGGAGAGTGCAATAAGAGGGGAGAGCCTGAACTAAAATGGAGCCAACCCAACAGGAAGCCAGCAGACAAGCAGAAGAAACACATTCTTTTTTTTTTTTTAAAGATTTTATTTATTTATTAGACAGAGATAGAGACAGCCAACGAGAGAGGGAACACAAGCAGGGGGAGTGGGAGAGGAAGAAGCAGGCTCCTAGCGGAGAAGCCTGACGTGGGGCTCGATCCCAGAACGCCGGGATCACGCCCTGAGCCGAAGGCAGATGCTTAACTGCTGTGCCACCCAGGCGCCCCGAAGAAACACATTCTTATCATAAAATTTTAACTATAGAATTCACATATTTCCAACTATCCTACCATCTTTTATTTTATTCATTTATATTACTGTTTTTTTACATTTATTTAAATAATATAATGAATACTTGTAAATTTAACTCTATCCCAAGAACTAAAATATTACCAAAAATTAAATTGATTTTTGCTCATCCTTATATTGTTCCCTGCTTCACCCTAAAGGTAAAGAATATCCTGAATTTTTAATGTACTGTTACCTTGTTTCCTGAAAATATCTTTATCATATATATCTATATCTATCTATCTATCTATATCACATATATACGGTATATATGCATATGAAGAATATATATATATTCTTCAGTTTTTCATAGTTTTGAATTTTAAAGAATGTAGCAGACTATATGCAGACTTCTGGGAATTGATTTTCTTTTTTCATTCAACATTATGTATGTTATAAAGTTTTATATTGTTTTTTGAATAAGTTGTAGATTCATTTTTACTGTCATAAAATACTCTATTGTATGATTATCTCAAAATGTATTTACCCATTATCCTGTCAAAGAATATTTGATTACTATGTACAATAACTATGAACATTTATAAACATGTCTCCTACAAATGTAATTGGCATGTGGCAGGATGTGGCAATATTCAACATTATAAAATAATATCATAAATTTCCACAAGGGGTCTAGGAGATGCAATTGAACTATGTGCCAAAAAAGAAGAGACTAGATCTAATACCTGCACTTGATGAGGGAAGAATTCAGTTAAAAAAAATGTTCTATTTTGCTATTGTTATTTTAATTAAAAGCACGGATAAATTTGTAGACCAAAAAACAATCTGGGTCTATATTTTTCACTATCAATTAAAAAATGTCAATTGCTAGCGATATAATGGGACAGATGGTAGCTATACTTATGATGAACACAGCATAATGTATAAAATTGTCAAATCACTAAGTTGTACACCTGAAATTAACATTGTGTGTGAATTATACTCGAATTTATTTTTTTATAATAATTTTTTATTATGTTATGTCACTGTACAGTATATCCTTAGTTTTTGATGTAGTGTTCCATGTTTCATTATTTGCGTATAACACCCAGTGCACCATGCAGTATGTGTCCTCCTTAATACCCACTGGCCTATCCCAGTCCCCCACCCCCCTCCCCTCTGAAGCCCTCAGTTTGTTTCCCAGAGTCCATAGTCTTTCATGATTCATTCCCCCTTCTGTTTACCCCCCTTCATTCTTCCCTTCCCTCTCCTACCGATCTCCCTGCTATTACTTATGTTCCATAAATGAGTGACTCAAATTAAAAAATTGCCAATTCTTAGCCACTTTATCTGTGTCATATTTAGAATAAAATTTTTGAGCACTAAAGCAGACTGATGTCCTGTGAATGGAAAAGAGTTTCTATGAAACAGAAGAACTTTCCCTTATTTATTAGATAATATTAGAATATTTGATCTAGAAAGTTAGATTTGACATATACGATTGCACTTCTATTAACAAGAAGCGTATGTATAAACATATTTCCATCCACTCCTACAACCTATATTAATTAAAGATGACTTGCAGAGGGTAGGTGAAACATGGTAACAAATTAGAGAATTGCATAATATCATAAATTTCTTTGTTCTCCACAAAATAGCCTGGGTTCAAAAGCCTAGTCAAGGAGAATAAGATCTTCTGTTTGGAAAATGATAAAGAAATGCATATTTTTTACTGTCTTATTGATAGGTTACAAACCTCCATAAGTAGATGAACTTCCAGAACATTGAGGCCTAAGTGGACCTAGTACCTTCTAATAGATTGCCTGCAGAACCTCTTAAAGAACTTAGAAGTGGAGAACTCTAAAAAGATAGCCTAATTAAAATAGATTTACCTTTGTCCTATTTCATAATTAAAAAACCCAATTTGAAAAGGTAGTGGAGGGAGTTGAATAGGTGAAGCAGGAGGAACTTTGGAACAGTAAAAACAATCTGTATGATACTATAATGATGGATATAGGTCATTATACATTTGTCCAAACCCACAGAATATACAAGAGCAAGAGTGAACCTTAAGGTGAACCATGGACCCTGAGTGATTGTGATGTGTCAGTGTAAGTTCAACTGACACAAACATATGACTCTGGTGGGGAATGATGATAATGAGAAGGCTGTGCATGTGTGGAGGCAGGAAATTCATGGGAAATTTCTATGTCTTCCTCTCAATTTTATTGTGAACATAAAAGCACTCTAATAAAATGATTTACTATCTGATGTATAGACTTTTATACACATACGCCAGGTATTTCTCTGAGCTACAATTTATTGGGGTCATGATTTATCCTGAGGCTAAGACAATGATGTATTCTTTAGGTCAGCCTTACTTACAGACTCCTTGGAACTCCAGCCCCTGCCTTTGGCTCATGACACAGGGAAAGAAAAAGTGGATTCCCTGAGGTACACAGCAAACTGTGGTCAATAATGCCTTCCAACATGGTCTCTTGGTCTCCAAGGCTGATGCAATCCTTTAATTATCAGAATGTGTGGTGCCAAAACCACCTCCACACTAACAGGCACTTTGTTTATCAAGTCCCCAGTGACAACTTCTTCCAACAGCCAATGGTTTCTTGGCAAGAAGCTTCAGAGCCAAATCCTACTATTGAGCTACTGAAAAGGTTCATACAAGCAGGACCCAATTCCCCCAACATAATGAAAGACATTCATCAGCCACCTTGAATGATGTCTCCAGTGCCCTGCCCAGTCATGAACTGCAACTGAGGCCTCCTGTCTTTCTCCCTATCCATGAGCTCATGCCAACTCCCTGCATTTACATGGAACATCTTCCTGAGATCACTCTTCTGCTTCCTATCACTCAGAGCATGGGCACAGTGCCATCTACACATTCAAGACTTGTGTGATCCATTGAAGTGTCCACTGTTTACTCAAATGGCACTTAAGTGTACCTTGATGATGTGCAAATCACTGTTCTCAAATTTGCAGAAGACTTTTAAATAGGGATGCTCTGAAGCTCAGCTTCAGTCTTGGTATTCAGCCAAAATAATTTATCAGTTTAGACTTCAGCATTTGAAAGGCTAAGAGACCAAGGCCTGCATCAGTGTCATTTCTGGTTGTCTCTGCCCTTCAGGAATAGGACTGCATTGGACTGGGTCCAATCTGCCTAATGGTACAATTACAGATTAGTCATGGCATTCAGATTTACTGTTAATATACAAATATTTACTTTCAAGTATTAATTACCATTCTAAGTGTGACTTGGAGAAAATACCTTGTTATTTGTTTTTATTTTTTTCACTTTGTTTTCTTTTGGGTTTGAAATATTTTGGATATGATTTGGACCATCATTCTTATAATACAGATAATTAGAATACTAACCTCTTTCCCAAAATGTGAACACACACATGACAGCCACAGCTGCAACGGACAGCAAATCACTTCAGGAACAGGCACAAATAGGATCACAAAGCAAATGAAATCGCACAAGTTCTTTTCACAATTTTTTTTAAATCTAATGCCTCATTGATAAAGAAAGGAATCCTATTTTTGATTCTTGCCTCAAACTAATTAGAGAAATTATTTAATAGGGCTAGCACAGTCCTGTGGTATTTAAATTATAATATTTGCTGAAATGTTTAAATCTCTTAACGAATGAAATTTATCTTTAGAAATATTTTTACTTTTTGTTTGGTTTGGAACATTTGTAGAGAATAATGAGCACTGAAAAAAGGTCTTGATGAATCCCCGCAATGAGGCATTGAAGAAAGTTTCCAGCATAGGGCGGAAAGGAGGAAGAAAAGAAAGAAACATTAAGATGCAGGTTACTGGGTCAAGTTAGAAATTCACTCTGCTAAAGGAAGGAAAACCAGCTTTTTGGGAAACCATCTGAGGATAGTAAATGCTCTAGGTACCACTTTTGGTACCCGCAGAGATCTTCAAAATAATCTCTCCAGATTGCTTCCCAGCAGAGCATGCTACAGCAGAAAACGACCTGTGGTTCATTCCCCCTTCTGTTTACCACAAGAGACTATGGACACTGGGAAACAAACTGAGGGCTTCAGAGGGGGGTGGGGGATTGGGATAGACTGGTGATGGGTATTAAGGAGGACACATACTGCATGGTGCACTGGGTGTTATAGGCAAACAATGAACCATGGAACTCTACATCAAAAACTAACTTAACATAATAACAATTTTAAAAAATAAAAAATAAAAGCTAAAACTTTAAAAAAAAAAAAGGAAAAGAAAATGACCTGTGGTTCCCAGCCACTGAAAGAAGACTGAAGAATTAAAAAATGACAAGATTTCTATCCTTGCTGTGTTTTGATAAACTTGGAGCAGAAAAAGTATAATTAACAGTAAAATTCTCAAACACATTGGACCATGGGAAGCAGAGCTCTTCTGAGAACATGAGGCCAGACTTTCTCAATCATTCATGTCTTTCCACAAATACTGTTAAGACTAGAAAACTTTTCCAAAATATAAAGTGCAGATCCCTGTATTTTTAGGAAATTACCACTTTACTGTCCTTTCCCCCCCACTTCTCACTTCTCTTCAATTCTTAACTCTCCCCTCTGCTTAATCTTATTAGGAAAGCTCCTCACTTCCAGCTGCCCTCGCATCATTATTAGAAAAGCCTTCTCTACCACAAAGGGGCAACATGCTTTTACCATAGTTTCCTTTACTTCACTGACAAGTATTCTCTATTTAAAATTTTAGCTATTTTTATTTCTCATGGTATGAAGAATATTTTGCAGATAGCTGCACACACAGTGTCTTAGCAACTTTTTTGAATCATTTATTTTTCCCAGTAATAAAAATATTGCATTAACTTTATTCTAAAATCTTATACCTATTATGTTCTATTTCAGTGATTTGTGGTCAGCTTCAGTGATATGTCTATTCCATTGTTATACTACACATTTGTAATTATTTGTAGCTGGGTGCTATATTTTATTTTATTTTTTATTTTTTTTAATGATTTTTTATTATATTATGTTAGTCACCATACAGTACATCCCCGGTTTCCAATGTAAGCCTCGATGACTCATTAGTTGCGTATAACACCCAGTGCACCATGCAATACGTGCCCTCCTTACTACCCATCACCGGTCTATCCCATTCCCCCACCCCCCTCCCCTCTGAGGCCCTCAGTTTGTTTCTCATAGTCCTAGACCTTTCCCCCCAATTTTTTTCCAAATCACCTGCCCATGTTTTGCATATTTATTCTTCAAGAGGAACAATTTTTCTGCTTAAAAATATATATTATTAGTGATTTTACTGGGGAACTCTTTCATGTGTAGGTTAACTTGTGGAGAATTGAGATCTTTGGATGCTCTGTCTCTTTCAGATATCAGGCAGAATTAGAGGAAGCAATCCCTGGCACTCACAGAGGACCTGGAATAGTTTGGGTTTCCCACCCACCAGAATAGAGAACCTCATAATTCACAGAGCACCAGGTAAATTATTCAAAAGTGCATTGCCTCAATAGGAAGGAGACTTTATCATAAACTAAAAACACTGTTCTTGTCCCATTTAACAAAGTTCAAGAACAATTATAGAAATGCAAAATATCCAGCAGCCAAGGTAAAAGTCATAATGCCTAACATCCAATCAAAAATTACCAAGCATGTAAAGAGGTAGGAATATATCATCCATTACATGGGGGCAAAAACATCCTATTCAATGCCCCGCCCCCCACAAAATAACAATGATTATAGAATTAGTAAATGAATTAAAATTATTTTTATCACTGCATTAAATATCTTCAAGAATGTAGAGAAAAAGATTGACTATGGTAAGTAGAGACATGGGAAACACAAAAAAGAGCCACATTAAAAGTCTAGTGATTAAATATACAATAACTGAGATGAGAATAGCAGATGAACAGATTGTCCACTGCAGCAGAAAAGAGTAGTAAACTTGAAGACACTACAAAAGAAACCATCAAAACAAAAGCAAATAAAAAAGGGGACTGAAAAACAAATACACAGAGCATCCATGAGCCATGAAAACACTTCATATAGACTTACGTATGAATAATTGGAATCTTCAAAGAATAGGCTGGGAGAAAGGACAGAAAACAGAAATAATATCCAAATTATTTCCAATTTTAGTAAAAACTATAAATCCACAGAGCCAAAAATCAAACAAGACACAAAGTCATGATGTACACCACACTCAGAGATATATCATGATACATTGGTCAAAAACAGTGATAAAAAGAAAAGGTGAAAGCAGCCCAAGGGAAAAGACACTCTAAATACAGCAGAATAAAGATAAAAATCACAGCAAACTTCTCACCAGAAACATTGTAGACCAGTGGAGCAGAAGAGAATGGAGAAACATCTTTAAAATACTCAAACAAAAATTGTCCACCTCAAATTCAATACTCACCAAAAATATCTTTTTTCTTTTTTTTAAGATTTGATTATTTATTTGACACAGAGAGAGACAGCCAGCCAGAGAGGGAACACAAGCAGGGAGAGTGGGAGAGGAAGAAGCAGGCTCCCAGTGGAGGAGCCCGATGGGGGGCTCAATCCCAGAACCCTGGGATCTCACCCTGAGCCGAAGGCAGACACTTAAGGACTGAGTCACCCAGGTGCCCCCACCAAAAACAACTTTAAAAACAAAGCTGAAGTGAAGACTTTCAGACAAACCAAATTCAAGACAGTCTTCAGGACCAGCCATCGCTACAAGGAGGGCTAAGGAAATCCTTTAGTGGGCAGATGAGTCCTACCAACTGGGACTCTGGATCTGAAAGAAATGAAGACCAGCAGGAGTGGTAAATATATGTGCAAATACAAGTCATACGATTTCTACATCAGCAAAAGCCCACAATAACTCGTTTTTCTGACTCTAGAAGGTGTGCTTTGTTAAACATAAGAGAATTTCCATTTTAATACTTTCCCATCCAGGTACCAAATCTTTAAAACCTAAATTTAAATGTCCTCTTGATATAGCCACAACCTCCCTCCTAAATCCCTGAAAGTTGTGTGCTAGCTTCCCATAAAACATCCCCAAACTAGGCTAAAAGCTGAATGTGGTGCAATTTTTAAAGCCTTGTAGACTTTGAGAAATACCAGAAATGTATCCAAAAAAATGTTCTCATCTTCAGGAGAACTGGGAGATTTTATTTTTTTATAGATACTAGAGGACAGTTTCCTTTATTTTTATATTCAGTTAGCCAATGTATAGTACCTCATTAGTTTTTGATGTGGTGTTCAATGATTCAGTAGGTGCATGTAACACTCAGTGCTCATCACAACGCATGCCCTCCTTAATACCCATCACCTAGTTACTCCATCCCCCACCCCCTCCCTTCTCTAACCCTTGGTTTGTTTCCCACAGTCCAGAGTCACTCATGGTTACTCTCCCTCTCTGATTTCTTCCCATTCAGTTTTCCCTCCCTTCCCCGTGGTCTTCTGTGTTATTCCTTATGTTTCACATATACATGAAACTGTATGATAATTGTCTTTCTCTGCTTGACTTATTTCCGTTAGCATAATCCCCTCCAGTTCCATCCTTGTCCATGCAAATGGTGGGTATTCATTCTTTCTGATGGCTGAGTAATATTCCATTGTATATATGGACCACATCGTCTTTATCCATTCATCTGTTGAAGGACAGCTCGGCTCCTTCCAGTTTGTTTATTTTGGACATTGCTGCTATGAACATTGGGGTGCATGTGCCCATGCTTTTCACTACATCTGTATCTTTAGGGTAAATGCCAACTAGTGCAATTGCTGGGTCATAGGTTAGCTCTATTTTTAACATCTTGAAGAACCTCCATACTGTTTTCCAGAGTGGCTGTACCAGCTTGCATTCCCACCAACAGTGTAAGAGGGTCCCCCTTTCTCCACATCCTCACCAACATTTGTTGTTTCCTGTCTTGTTAATTTTAGCCATTCTGACTGTTGTAAGATGATATCTCATCACGGTTTTGATTTGTATTTCCCTGATGACCAGTGATGTAGAGCTTTTATTTTCATGTGTCTGTTAGCCACCTGTATGTCTTCTTTGGAGAAGAATCTATTCATGTCTTCTGCCAATTTCTTGACTGGAGAGCCAGGGGATTTTAAAGAATGGCTCTATACTATAATAATTCTGCTTTGTCAGGTATCTATCAGCTTAGATAACCTCCTCCCTCTGAGATTGGAAATGGTCACCCAAAGAACAGAAGCTACATGAGCCAGCCCCACGGTCCTGGAATTGTATGCTCTAGTGGGAAATGAAACTGTGTGAGTAAAGTGACTTTAATAATCTATCCAATGAAAATGGATTTGAACAACATTTACAACAATACGTATGATGAAGTGGAAGGATCTTGCTAATTATGGGAAGAGGTAGCAACATGTATTTGGCATAAAATCAGCAGTAGATGACACTCTCCAGATTGCTTCTGGGTAGCAATAGCAGGGTTCACATCTGGTTTGCTGCCAGATTTGAGGTGTTTTGAAATCTAGTTGGAGAAGGTGTCAAATAAACCATTTACAGACCTTGTGACTACAGCACAACGCTGTTCAAATCTTTAAGAGAAAAACAGAAAGAATTTTAAACCAGGAGGAAAAAGGAAAGGCTTATTACTAAAAAGAATTGAAAATATATTTTTTAAGGGGGGATTTGTCACACCTGTGGACAGATAAACTAAGCCAATGTTACCATAAAACTCAATAAAGACCAATTTCCAGGACGATTTCCTAAATAGTTTATAAAGGCCCACACACCCTCATCCTGTTTAGATGAGGGTGACCTGGTTAATGGTAATTTCTGTGGCTTCTACACCGCTTTGGTTAACTTGACTCTTATGAGATCTTTCCACAAGGTGGCATTCAAGTCAAGTAGTAGGTTAAATCCGGGCTCCAAGTTTCACCTAGTCCCAGAGGATTTTGTACTTTGTCCATTCAGTTCCCTATTTACCTTGGTTTCTTGATTTCCCTTCTACTGTGCTGGTCACTCTTCATTCTCCTGTTGATTCCGCCTTTTCTGACTGCTAAGGTTGTACGTCCTAGGTCCTCTTTTCCTCTGTCAATACACACAGCTGCAGTAAATGCATCCAATCCCATAGCTGTAAATGTTACGTAACTGCTGAAAATTCACACATTTACAGCTGCATTCCAGATGCACTTGTGTATCTAACCGCCTGTCCAAATCTCCACTTTGTTGTCGTATAAAATCTCAGTATCAAAATGTCAAAAAATGAACTCCTGATTCCACTTCCAGTCACTGCTCCCCACCCTCCCACCACTACCATGCTCCTCTCTTAGGAAAGGCTTTTTTCTTCTCGGTTGATGGAAAGTCCATCCTAGCAATTTCCCAGGTCGAAATCTTTGTCACTGTTGGCTCTTCTCTTCATACCTCATATCCAATCTGATATAGAATTTTGCTAGTTCAATGTCCTATATACTAAAACATAGCTTTATTTGGTGCATAAATTCCTGTAGATAATATTTGTTAATTGAATTTCAATTACACCTTCACTCATTAAAAAAAAAAATTTGACTCACAGGGTGCCTGTGCGGCTCAGTCGGTTAAGCATTCAACTCT
This sequence comes from Ursus americanus, assembly GCF_024610735.1. Classification (NCBI taxonomy): domain Eukaryota; kingdom Metazoa; phylum Chordata; class Mammalia; order Carnivora; family Ursidae; genus Ursus; species Ursus americanus. The sequence goes on along the minus strand of NC_142150.1, from coordinate 32,584,577 downwards.
TGATTACAGCTCCGGCCATGATCTCAGGGTCATGAGATTGAGCCCCTCATCCTCCCTGCTGACCATGGAGTCTGCTTAAGATCTCTGTCTCTCCTCCATCCTTTGCTCTCTCTAACCCCCATTTGTTCTCACTCTCTATCTCACACTTTCTCTCTCTCTCTCTCTCTCTCTCTCTCTCACACACACACACACACACATACACACGCAAAAAACAAAACAAAGCAAAACAAAAACAAAAAAGAAAGAAAGGAAAAGAAAAATTTGACTAACTAGTTGGAATATTATGACAAGGTTGTCACCACACTTCATCACCTGTAACTTTTAGCGATAAGGTTCCTCCGAGAAAATACAAAATGCATACTTGACAGAGAAACATGTAAAGATACTCTGAGAATCAAAACTTATGTTAAATTCTCACAATATCTTTCTTTTTGCAAAACCATTGTGCATCTCTCAACCTCCCTCCCTCTCTGAATCAGCTGAAAATCTGTTAACTCTAGAGCTTGACATTCCCACTGCTGGGCAACTGCACTTCTAAGGACCCTTTGCTTATTCGATTTTTGGACAATTATACTTGCTTCCAAAAAGTCTATTTCCTGGGGAATATTACACACAATACTTAACTACTAAAAATGACAAAATTTGCCTTTGTTACTGAATATTAGAAATGGTGGGAATTCGAGTAAAACTAAAAGACTCCTGGCTTCTTTTTGTCATCTGATAGTCACATCCTGCCCGGGAGGCTGGAATACACACGTGGACAAGTCAACGGTCAGCAAGGAAGAAATACCATTTCACCCAGGACATAGTAGTTAAATAATATCAAAACGAATAAATGGGAGTCTGACTGCAAGTCACCGGGAGCTCAGTGAGGGAGGTGCTAAAATGATTATGAATGAGACACAAAAATTAAAAATTGGCAACAGCAAATCAGGAAATAATAAGACTCTGGGAGGTGTTGTAAGTCAGTTTGACTATATCAGGGTAGAGAATCTTCACAGGTTAGGAATTCTTTTAAAGAACCAAGTTTACACTAGAATCAAAATGTTAAACTAAATAACAAGTAAAACTAATGGTGAAAAAAGAAAAAAAAAGAACCAAGTCTTGCTTTCCACTTATGTGGTGGAGCTACTCAAGGATCCTAAGTGTCATTGTCATTTAAAAAGTGATTATGCTAAAGGGAGGGGGAAATGCCTGTTAAGAAGCACGTGGCTCTGTTGGGTGATTACACTTGTGGCCACTCTGTAACTGCGGTACAGATCACCGTACGGGAGCAAATGATTAAATAGTTCACTCTGATCTAGACTTCTGCTGTGGTGCAGCATTGCTATGGCCCATGTGAGGTTCTTGCCCAGTGAGAACACCCTGTTATTACAGCAGATGGGTGCAAATTCCCTGGGTCGGTGAATAGCTCCTCCATCAGTGGAGAACCAGCCTCAGGGGATGAAACCAGCATGGTGTCCTCTGGGTCATGTCACCGCTGCCCACACAGGCTCTCTGGGCTCCCACAGCACAGGTCCATCAGGAAAAAAGGAGAACATTCATCTCACAATGTATCTTCTAAGAAGGTGAACGAGAGCCATTTCTATTTCAATCTAAGAATACAACCAACTAGGGTTCAAAAAGACGCCGGAATGATTCGGTAAACACCGTACTTGCATATCTTGTAGCAATCATCCTTAATTGGAGGGAATGTAAATCCCTTGGTAACCTAGAAAGGTTATTTCCTCCTCAGGATCATAAATACTTTGGTCTTGTGTTTTAAATCTCTCTTTGAAAGCAATACAAATCCTAGTTCTCCAAATTTGACCAAGATGTAATAATTGAATGACTTTCCCCTCATTTATGTCCCAACGAGCTTGCCTCCACAGTCAGAAAAACTAAGTTAGAAAACTTGCACCTGGTTCTTGGACTCGCTGAAGTTATGTCATGTGACCAAATCTCGAGATTGGTGAGATCTTGGGTTAAATGACCTTAGGATCTTTATTTATACAACTTTCCATTGTTGACCAGCTATAAAAACTCGACTCTATGAATCACCTCTATTCTTTGGGTTAAGTATTTCATATGTACATTTTACTTATTTCATAGAATTATAGGTTAGATATTAATTTTAAAATATAATATTAAATGAATCAATTACATTAAATAAGCGCATACATATCTATTACTCCTAAAGTATGTGAGTAATTCACACTCAATACCTATTTGCTTTATCTGTAAGCAACACTAACTCACTGAGTAAGGAAACCTGATTATGAACTTGACTTCTAACTTGAGTTAGATTATTTTGCTTGATCTACTTTTGTTTCCTTTTAAGCAAATGTTTCAAAACAAAACTAAATGAATGAGTGTATAGTTAGAATTGAAATTTGATAAATAAATCATATAAGCATCTAGAAAGTGCTCAGAAGCAACAAGGGTAGGTGTGGATAATGTACCTGCGAAGAATTACAAGGAGATTCTCTGATGGCTTGTCTTCCAATTCCTCTTCCTTCCTTCCTTCCTTCCTTCCTTCCTTCCTGCCTTCCTGCCTTCCTGCCTTCCTGCCTTCCTGCCTTCCTGCCTTCCCTCCTTCTTTCCTTCTCTCTCTATCTCCCTTTCTCCCTCCCTCTACCCTCTTTCTCTCTGTCCCTTCTCTCATTCTGTGAGTATGCATCTAGGCTTCTCTTTTACTAACTGTGCTACTGCAGAAATTGAGGCTTACAGAGGCTGAGCTCACTAAGCCAGTAAATGGACTGGCTGTGATTTAGCAGTAAGTTTGCTGTGTCTGGATCCAGTGACATCCCTAACAGACAAAAAAGCAGCTGTGAAAAGCAGTGCTAGGAGTCTGGCAGGAACTGGATGGGATGACAGTGGAATAAATAAAGTGAGAAGAACAGAGAAATGTTGTTGAGGGTTGCTGGTGACAGGGTTGAATGTTAGATCAAAAATTCAGTTCTGCACTGTATCAATAGGGAACATTAGACCGATGGAGTATCAGAAATTACTTAGAGCAGTGGCTTTCCATTTTTTTAAACATTAAATGAATCACCTTTCCAAGAATACCCTACCCAGAGCCATAAACGATCAATGCAATTGAGAGATGGATGCTTGTTTTTGAAGAACAGCAAGCCCTTCTGTTTTTACTCAGCTAGTGATTCATCCTTAATACTACACATGAGGACACTGAGGCTGGGAGGTCCTAGCAACATGCCCCAGTAGCAGACCACATTAGAGACACAGCCTGGAAGAAAGCCTACTTCTCATTGGAAGAGTCTGGAGTCAGTGTTCCTTCTAATCCACAAGGGTCCTTACAGGCAAGATCTCAGTTCTTTGAAGAAGTCAGGAGAGAGAGGATGAGGTTAAGCAGTGGGAAGAAATGGCATTTCAGCCATCCCTGTGGAAGCTCTGCATGCTGTGCATAGGGTGGAGTGGGAGTGAGGTTGTTGAGTCATAAGAGTAACTTCTCAGCATTCATAGAGTGGTTGAGTCCATGTATCGATTGATGCTGTGTTCCAGAAAATTCCTAAAATATAGCAGCCAGCCTCTGCTTTAAAGTTCCCAGTAGTAACACAAGGCATTTCTTCTGGGTTGCAATAGTAACTCTCTTGAAACTTCACATCATCTGTTTTCTTCTGCAGTGGGGGAACAGAGTAGTGAACAATATGAGTTGTGGAATCCAAAAGCCAGTCCACAGTTATCTAATCTTATGTACAAAATTTAACTTCCCACGATCTCAATTTCTCTTCTTTAAAACGGGAGTCGCAGTGGTACTTAACTTCGTGTGGTTGCATGAGGCTTAAGTGAGGTAATACTATATCATACATAGCACAGCGCCCAGCAACATAGTTAATACACCTAAACCTAACTGCTTAACTGGTGTTGTTACTATGTTCCAGAATCCTTTGCTCCATTTAGGGAACAGAGAAAACCAAAAGGAAAGACATAGGCTGTTACAGGCTTGAGTTAGTATATTGTGACCCGGATCTTGGCTGGACCATCCTTGTTTGTAATCTTCGAGGAAAAATATATTACCCAGATATGATACAATCACAAGTCCTACCTGTATTTTAATCATATAATAATTACAGGTACAGCACAAAATTACAACGGACTTGTCACATTGTCTATAAAAGACCATAGGAAACATAACCCACTTCAGACAGTTTTGAAGGTGAAACAGGAAGTATATTGTAATGTAATTAGCACAGTGATTCATAAATGATCAACTCACAGAGTAATTACTAGTACTAGAGAAGCAATATTGATATTTGAGGGCACTGACAGGATTCAGAAAATACAGTCCACTTGCTGGCTTCACCACTCACGAGCTGTGCAACCTTCATTGTTTCCTAAACTCTATGAGGGTCTGCTTGATCCTCTGTAAAAAGAGTCAATCATAGGGTTATTCTGGTACCTGGAGTAAGGTAGGTAGAAAAACGTGGACCAATAGTAATAATAATAATAATAATAATGATAATAATAAAGGGAGGAAAACTATTTCACATGGAAGAAACTTTTAAAGAAAGAGGGGAAATATCATGGGAGAAACTAGCATTAATGAAGTATCTACCTTTTAAACACTTTATTGAGCATATTACTAAGATCCAAATGCTTGAATAGTGAATAGATGAATAAAAACAAATAACGTCTGTGAAGTCCTGGAAAGACATGAGACCAAATCACCATTAATTATCAATCACATGTTGTTTTTATAGGATTTCCAGCTCTCAGCTGGAGTTCATATCAGCACCTAAAAAATGGTAAATCCAAACAATGTGACTGAATTCATTCTTTGGGGCATTATAGAGAACCTGGAGCTGTGGAAAATGCTCTCTGCTGTGTTTCTAATCATGTATGTGTCCACAGTTTGAGGAAACCAACTCATTGTGGTAACCGTAATCATAAGTCAGAGTCTGAGGTCACCTAAGTATTTTGTCCTTACTTCTTTGTCCCTTATGGATGCCACCTACTCTTCTGTCCTTGCCCCAGGATGACTGTGAACTCCTTCTCGAAGAGCTCTACTCTCTCTTTAGAAGGCTACCTGAACCAGGTCTTTGCAGAGCATTTCTTTGGTGGTGTGGGGATCATCCTTCTCATTGTGATGATTTATGACTGGTACGTGGCCATCTGTAAGCCCCTGCACTACACAACTATCATGAGCCCTCGGGTGTGCTGCCTGCTGCTGGGAGGGGTCTGCGTGGGGAGAGCTATCCACGCAGTAATACCGCTTCTCTTCATGTATCAAATACCCTTCTGTGGCCCCAACGTCATTGATCACTTTATATGTGATTTGTTTCCCTTGTTGAAGCTGGCCTGCACGGACACCCACACCCTGGGTCTCTTAGCTGTCCTCAACAGTGGGGTGATGTGTGTGACCATCTTCCTTATCCTCATCATATCCACGTGGTCATCCTCTGCTCCCTAAAGTCTTGTAGCTCTGAAGGGAGGAGCAAAGCCCTCTCCACCTGTGGCTCCCACCTCACCGTGGTCATCTTGTTCTTTGTGCCGTGCATTTTCTTGTATGTGTGACCCATGGCCACTTACTCCATAGACAAGGCAATGGCTGTGTCTGATTCCATCATCACAGCCATATCAAATCCCTTGATCTACACCCTGAGGAGTGCTGAGGTGAAAAATGCCATGAGGAAATTGGGGAAATGAGGGACTTTTGTTGGCAAGTGACTGTCATGCTAAGAACATCATGTTTCCCATAAAGATAAATTCTTTCTGAAAGGTGTGAGAATTTAACTGTCCAGCCAGAAGGATTTCTTAAAAACAGATACCTACTTGGGGTGCCTGGGTGGTTCATTAGGTTAAGCATCAGTCTGCCGCTCAGGTCATAATCCCACAGTTCTGGGATCGAGGCCCACATTGGGCTTCCTGCTCCATGGAGAGTCTGCTTCTCCCTCTCCCTCTGACCCCCCCTCTTCATGCTCTCTCTCTCTAATAAATAAGTAAAATCTTTAAAATGTGTGTATGTGTGTGTGTGTGTGTGTGTGTGTGTGTGTGTGTGTGTGTGTATACATATTCCTGCTTTATTTCCTTTCTTGGCTTCCCATTGCCTTTAGAAACATCTTCCTTTGTTATAAAATTCCCTGATTATTCTTTCTAATGCCTCTAAGTCTCCAACCCCATCTGGAGCACCTCACCTCCTCCCTCCCTGTGCATCAGCAGGTGGTGGACTTTTTCATCTGCCCCCAGGGCTCTGTGGGATTCTCTCACCTCAGTGCTTTTGCTTCTCTTTTTCTGAAAAAGGCCCCATCCTCTTTACAGTCTGGGTTTAAGAGATTAAGAGCCCCTATCTCAGAGAGCCTCTCCCATGACTGTTTTAAAGATTCTTCCACTCCTTCCATGATTCCCTATGTCAACATCTTCCTTATTTTCTTTGTAAAAATGATCAAATGTATAATTACTTTGGCATCACTATCATTGGACTTTTGCTACTTACCATCTCTCTAATATGACAGATATCTGGAAGGAAGGATTTTGTCTATTTATGCTTGGCATCTATTAAGTTTCAAATAAAGATCTGTTGAATGATTATAGAATGCAAGAGCCCCCCCCCCAAAAAAAAACCCTAATTCAGATGGTTGGGGGAAAAAAAGGAGAAAATCAACAAATCATTGAAAACAAAGGTAGAGAGTGAGCATTAGAATAGAATTAGTGGAAGTGGAGGACTCTGGTTGCTTTATGGAAGGTACTTCATGTTGAGTAGGCAGAAAGGATTCTATTACCAGGTAACATGTCAGCTGATTTTGAATTTTGTTGAGATTTTCTGAGGGAAAGTGCTGAAGCATATTCATCAATATATTTAAAGATGATGAGCTACGATATATAACACAAATGATCAGGAGGAAACAGCATGTGAGGATTAGTGGGGCGAATGTTCTAGAAAGGGACACTCTAAAGCAGGACTACTGTGGTAATTTCAAGGAACTCTGAAAGACCAGGAACATAATGGTCCAGGAAGAGAGTGGCAAAAAGCAAGATCAAAAATGCACATAGGGTCAGATTATGTAGTGCTGAGAGCTCCAACACTCCCTGAAACCACAAAAAACATGAATCTTGTTATTGTCTCTTAAAAATGACCAAGACTCAAAAAGTCTTCACAAACATTGACTGACTCTCACTTCTGTGCTATAGAGGAGTTGGGGGAATACGTGTGAAAAGCTTTTTCAGCTAGCTTCCATTTGTCCTTTAATTTTTTATTGTAGAGGAACTTTACAACAGAATTTGAAAATATATCACAGTAAAGTACTCCTCTTAGCTTTATATTTTAAAATTGTTTCCATTTATCAATACAGAAGAAAAATTCCATAATGGTGTCATGACTTGTGTCTTTTGATAACCCTTAAGATGGTCTTTATTTTATTATATCACATAATATAAACATGGGGGAGGACCTTAGAATGGGGTCCATGTCTTTATATCCGTGTAATATGTAAGGTTTTAGAACTTGATAAAAGTCAATCAAAGTAATAGTGTGATGTTAGCTTTAGTTTTCTGTTTCTCATTTATTATTGAGAGCTTTTTGCGACTGTGCCATCATATAATGTAGGGTCCACTGTCAGTATGTTCACATCTTTTTATAGAGGATTAAATTAGTTCTCAAGTAATAACATGCCTCCATTTCTCATTAAATACATTTTAGCAGATTAGGCCTGGAAATTTTTTTTACATGTCCTGCTTTCCAACACAATCCTTAGTTTGCTGATTTCTGTTACCAGGATTTTCTTCTTCTTTCTTTTTTTTTTAAATATTTTATTTATTCATTTGACAGAGATAGAGACAGCCAGCGAGAGAGGGAACACAAGCCAGGGGAGTGGGAGAGGAAGAAGCAGGCTCCCAGCGGCGGAGCCTGATGCGGGGCTCGATCCCAGAATGCCAGTATCACACCCTGAGCCAAAGGCAGATGCTTAATGACTGAGCCACCCAGGAGCCCCTGTTACCAGGATTTTCTGATAATCAAATTACATTTTGAAAATAAGAAAGATATTTCTGAGATGCCAAAATGGGATTTGATAAAATTTCATCTGATTTCTAATTAAAGCACAGTAAACTAAAAATAAAATGAGTTTCTTTAACTTGATCAAAGGGCATGTTCCTTAAACCTAAAGGAAAAGTCACACATTCTAAGAGAGAACCATTAAATTCAGGAATAAGTTAAGGCCACTCTTTAGAGCTGCTAGTTTCAATGCCACGTTCTCAACCCCATATACTTACAGAGATTAGGAAGATTTTAAAAAATTGAATAGAGCTAAACTTTGCAAAGACATTTAAGTAGAAATTTAAAACATTTGCTCCCTGTAAAAAGGGAGCAAATCCTGTCCCCTTTGAGAGTCTGCCAAGACTAAGTTCTGGCGTGTTGTTGCCTTTTGAGGAACATATATCCAAAACTGTCCCACACTCAGGTTTTTAGGGGAAATCAGGCATTTATATTTTATATAAATTTTAATGACTTCAATATACTGACGACTGATTACGCTTATAAAACCTTTTGTTAAACAACAATTTTTAGATTAAACAAATTTACAAATTTTCAGGTAAATTCGGTCCACCAGCCTGTCACTTTGGAAATTCTGTGTCAAGCAATGAAATAAGAGTAGAAGGAAATAAAACAATCAGAACCAAACATGAAACAACACAACCCAATACTGTCTGGTGAGTTCACCTAGTTCGCCAAACCAGGACAATCATCCAACAGATTATAGTGTTTATTAAAAGAGCTTAGCCAAAAATCAGCATAATAATACCTCCAAATGTAGGTTTAAAAAGCAATTATAAAAGGAAATAAATCTCCTTCACAGTAACAATAAGACTAAGAGATGTAACAAACACATGTACAATCTTCATGAAAAACACTAAACATCTTCATAAACACACAACGACTGAGTCAAGTGAGTTATACAATTCACGATGGGAAGAACTCCCATTTTAATGTTGTTGATTTTTCCCAAGCAATTGACACACTGAGTGAATTCCTAATCAAAATCTTTGCAGGTGATTTCCACGGAAGCTGAGAACATGATTCTGAACTCCACATGGTTAAATATATAGTTGAGAATAGTCAAAGGATTTTTGGGGACAGGGGGAGAAGAACTGAGAGCAAATATATCATAAGGCCATAGTAATTTTTAAAATTACAGAATAAACAAACGCGAATAGAACAGAGTATCGTGCAAAGAAATTCAACCATATATATTTGGTAATTTAATATATGATGAGTTTGTAAATATTAATCACATGCAAATAAATTATTTTAAGATAAATGACTATCAATTTGGAAAAAAAGTTAGAACCTACTTCACAAAATCAATAAAAAAATTTTATGTGTATGGGAGACATTAAAATAAAGAGGTAAAGGATGCAGTTTTTACATTTTAAATATATTTTAAATCTAGTTAAATGGGGACATGGGAGATGGGATGCAAGGGAAAGTGATGTTTAAACTGAATTACATACTCCCTTATAATATTATCCTATTTTTTTAAGCAAGGCAATGCACTCATTTCCATTGTCCATAGATAATAATTATTTTTTAAAAATATAAAAACAAACCTGATACATTTTTTTAAAGAAAATGCAGTGTGTTAAATTTCTGGACATAATGCAGTCACTGGAATTCCCTATTGCTGTCACTAAAGACTGCACAAATATATACGAAACATTATATTCAGTATTGGCCGACGGGCAACATAGTATTGGGATCTCTTAGAGAAAGCAAACAGATCAGACGAGCACTAGGACAGCCCCAAGCTGCACAAGAAGTCTCCAACCTGAACATAGAGATGAGAGGAACTGGAAATGACTCCCCTCACCACTGAAGTCACAAAAGGGTTTTATAAGAGCTCTCTTGGATCTCTCATGAGGTCATTTTATTGTTATTTTTTCCCTGACCAATCAAAAATTGATTTTCAGACTTCCTTTCCTTTTTCCCCTTCCAATGCTTGGAGTGATTCCTTTTCCCCTTTCCTCATGACTACTTCTTAATATCAGTCTCCACCCAATTTACTTTGAAATTTTCCCCATTTACAGATAGGTTTAATTATACAAACTTTGTCCATAAAAGTGTATCCTTTTTGTGAGTGCAAACAAACATTTCTCAAATGTTCTCATTTGTTCTCTGACAAACGTCCTCCTTGGGACTTAAATATGTATTCCACCACCACTTCCTATGTAGAAATTCTGGGAATCTTTGGTGGGACATGATAACATTGTGTCTTCCATTGGCAGAAATTTTTCACATACGTATGAAGTTCTTTTCTCCTTAGCCTCTATCACCTAAAGTAATACTCCCTGGCACCAATTTGATGGGAATCGTAAACTCAGGTACTGAAAGAGCATCACATATTATGATGGAGGGGGGTGGTAGGTAGGTATTCTACATATCAAGTAGGTGATCTTCAGAAATGAAAATACATATTTTAAAACATTCTCATATAAAACCGAAAGACCAGAACTGGAAAGCACTAAAGCAGACTTTTCAATCCTGGGTTCTTCCAAGGAATCTGAATTTTGATTTTGCACATACTGTTAGGAACCAAAAACCAAAACCAAAACAAAACAAAAACAAAAACAAAACAAAACAAAAAAAAAGCTTTTTCCTGATACCTGAACAAACATGGCAGCCAAGGAAGCTAAGCTACACTAGGTCAATAATATAGAGATACTCTGAAACTTCTTTTCTTTTCCCTGAAAATGTTCATATACCCAGAAGTGATTCTCAAAATACAAGAAGGCAAAGTTCTTTCTCCACCCTGGACAAAGTTCCCACTTTCCTTTTACCTTTTCTTGCTCGTCACTGTGCATGGTTCTTTAGTCTCCCTTCTACCCTTCATCCTCCCTTCTGCATATTCCTGCTGCCAAACACCCTCACTGTCTCTTCCTTCTCCCTTGAGAAGAGCAATGGGAAGGACCCCACCAAAAGTCAGCTTCCTGGCTGATACCGCTCATCACCGCCAAGTATGAGATTCTCCTTCCCTCACCATTCACAGAACTTTGAGAGGTTCTCCAGGGACAGTCCAGGTTTTCACTGAAATTTCTAGCTTTGATTGGAGTTTGAGGGTCCATCCATGTAGATTCCCCTGTGAGGCAGGCTCAGGAATAGATTCCAGAGTAGAATTTTCTCAGAACACCTTCTCTAAGTCCCAGATTCTCAAGACAGCAACCTCTACTCTCCAAGTTCCAGTTCCTTATGGATTAGCTCTTATGACCACACTCTTAAAGACTAGAATAAAATCTAGAGAAAGAATTGGTTTGTGCACACACATGATCATTCTTTAACTAGTCAGTACTTTCTTTCTGAAGAGAAATTTGTACAGGAAGTTAAATTATCATGTGAACAAGATCAGATATCAATAGCATTCAACTAATGGCCATCACAGGTTGTTCAATATGGTGATGGACTGTAAGTAACCCTATTCTAATGCAATCCTCTCAGAATACCAGAATATATGTATTTATTAATATTTATTAATATTAATACAAATAAATATACAAAATATTAGTACAATTAAAATTAATTCTTTTTTTTTGCACTGGGGGAATATTTTATCTTTCATGTCTATGAAGGAAAACCAAGCTGTTAAGGAAATACACATTAGAATCCCTGAATATCATGTATCAACAGAAGTCATACTTGGCTACACCATAACTTTTTCATGGCATGTTTCACTTCTGCATTCCTCAGTGTATAGATCAGAGGATTGAGCAAGGGTGTCCCAATTGTATAAAACACAGCCACCATCTTGTCTACTGGAAATGTGGTTGCTGGGCGTGTGTATATGAATATACACGGACCAAAAAATAAGACAACCACAATAAAATGGGAGGTGCAGGTGGAAAGGGCTTTCCGCCTTCCTTCTGCACTGTAGTTTCTCAGAGAGTACAAGATGACGACATAGGAGATAAGCAGGATTATGAAACTCACCATGCATATGGCTCCACTGTTGGAAACAACTAGCAAGTTTATCACATAAGTGTCCATGCAGGCAAGTTTCAACAAGGGCTGCAAGTCACAGAAATAGTGGTCAATCACATTGGGGCCACAGAAAGGCAATCTCAAAGCCAGAAAAAGTTGAGCTGAAGAGTGGATACAGGATCCCACCCAGCTCAGAATCACCAGCACACTGCAGACATGGCGGCTCATGACGGTCGTGTATCGCAAGGGCTTACAGATGGCTACATAGCGATCAAAAGCCATGAGGATGAGCACAAAGATTTCCATGCACCCAAAGAAGTGGGCTGCAAAGACCTGAGTCATGCACTCATTGTAGGAAATGGACTTCTTCTGAGAAAGGGCATCCACAATCAATCTGGGGGCTGTGGTTGTAGAGAAGCAGGCATCAGCAAAGGACAGATAGAATAGGAAGAAGTACATGGGACTCCCGAGGGTCCTGCTTGCTTTAATAGTCACTACAATGAGAAAGTTCCCCAGCAGAGTGGCAAGGTAAAGAATCAACAAGACCCCAAATATTGCTTTCTGCTTTCCTGCATCCTGTGTCAACCCAAACAGAATGAATTCAGTCACACTGCTATTCATTGCCATAGGAGTGGCTGCAGGTAGGGTGCAGTTGACAAAGGATTAATCTGCAAAGAGAAGAAAAGAAGTGACATCATGGGAAGACCAGTAGACTGACTTCTGAATTCCTTCTTTTTGTTCTATGTTATGTTACCTCTAACTGCTGAACAGGGAGCCCATTGAGGGGCTTGATCCCAGAACCCTGGGACTGTGACTTGAGCCACCCAGGCACCCCCATTTTTACTACATTTTTATGAAAATATTCCTCTTCTGATAATTTATTATCCTTTGTCAGCTCATATTTTACAATCTTGTTATTTTACCTGGAATGACTATTAGTCAAGCAAAATAATTACATCTTGACCAAGAACACAGCTGCTAGAGTCAGATGTCTTGAGTTCAAATTTGAGTTCTATTATTTACTCACTTGGGAAAGCCACTTTAAACATAATCATGGTACCTCTGCAGATAAAATGAAAAAAAGATCTGGCTCATAATAAGCAAGAACTATGTAAGTTCCAGCCTCTGCTTCTTTCACTATTAGGCTTTTACTTTTTCTATTTTTCTGTGATGTTTTTCTTTTCATATCGTCCAAGCTGCCAATTTCCCCATTTTAACTTAGTCTACTTTCAAAACACTTTAAAATTATACTATCTATTCACTTCTCTCCTAATTCTATAATTATCTTTTATTTTAAATATTGAATCACAATTCTCTGGAGTTATCGTAAAGAACGGGCAATATTCTCCCATTCATAATAATTTAGCATGAGTTTTAAGATAAACGTAAATGAAATAATTCATTATGTAAGGCATTTTGTGACTGGTGTTAAAAGAATACAAATCATCTGCAGAGAGAAGAATACAAATTCCTAAAGGATAGATTGGTAGTGAAAAATTCATAATTATGTTAAGAGCTGAACTGTAACTTTAACTGAAGAAAGACAGGTTCTAAGCCAGATTCCCTGAGACGCAGCTATTCTAAAGCAGAGCAGAGAGGTAGGTGAGCACATCTGTTAGCACCTAGTGCATAGAGGCTGAAGCCACACAGCTGAAGCCACATACCCCACCTGCTGCCCACTATGGTGCCATATTTAACAAGTCCCTTGATATCTCAGTGCTTGATTTTCTTCACCTGTGAACACTAAGAGTAAAACAACCTACTCTGTAGGGTATCTATGAAGGCTAAATAATTCGGTATGTACAAAGCATGGGAAACGCAGGTCCGTACTCCCTGCAATTGGAATGATTACTTTCATTATGAGTATTAGTATGAACATTCCGATTATTAATATCAACTTTCAAAGTTGTTAATCTACCTGTCCTTTACCCGTAATAGAGCCACACAACTATTTTACACGCCAATTTCCTTTGCTGACTGGCTGAAATCATATTGGCACTGTGGATCATGCTAATTTGCTCATGGTGGTCAAAAGCTGGAAATGACAACTCCAAATACCTTTAATAAATACTAAAAAACAGTAAAAGGTACATAACAGCTTCATTATGTAGGAGGAAAGGGGAAATAAATTAGGCCCTTAGTTGTAGAGTTTATGATCCAAAAGATATGAAAATCAGAGGGGAGAAAGCATTTGAGGTGAAAGAAATAAAATCAAATAAGTTTTAATGGAGATGGTAGGGCCAATAGAAGAGATCAATATGAAATCTCTGGTTTAGACAGATTCTAAAGTCATTGTGGATAAACTCGGAAAAGGAAATTTTCTTCCCTGCCAAAGGACATGAGAGCCAGATAATGAAGTTTGCATATATTCTTGTGGTCAAATATAAAATCTGGAGACATACAAAATATGAGAACTGATTTTATTAAGATTTATTCAGCACCTAAGAACAAAATTATTCAGTTTAAGAAAATTTAGTCATCTCTCTTTTTTCTAAATTGAGTCCAACTGGAATTTGAGCTTATCTGTAATGAAGCATCTCCCTCCTTCAAGATGTCAGAGTTGCACTGAAGACATCCATCTTTGTATCCCCTGCACTGAGAAACTCAGTGGAAAGCATACAAGTGTATTTGCTGTATCCCCAACAACATGAATCTGTGATGGTTTCAGGCTTGTTACTTCCGCTCACAGTGAAGGACCAGGAGTGCCTACTCTTAGCTGTCTCTGGGGCGGGGTGGGTAGCAAAATTACACAGCTCCCCTCAGTGTTAATAGGATCATTCTATTGTTGCTTTCATCTTTTCTGTTGTTGTTAAGACTATTTTTTTAGAGCAGTGTTAGATTCACAGCAAAACCTAGAAAGGTACAGAGTCCCCATACAGTCCCTGCCCCCACACAGATATCACCCCCCCCCGCCATTATCAGCATCTCCTGCCAGAGTGGCACATTTCTCACAACCATGACACATCATCACCCAGAGCCCAGAGTTTACCCTAGGGTTCACTCTGGGTGTGATACATTCTATGGAATTGGAACCAAGTTAATGATATGTACCCATCATTATAATATCATACAGAGTATTTTCACTGCCCTAAAAGCAGGATCATCTTAGATTCCCAAATCATAGAACATAATAATTCTTCTCATACAATGTCTAGTATTCATTGAAGTATAAATAAAATGTCTCACACTATTTTGTGGAAGGAAAAAAAACACACTGAGTGAGATATCTACGTGAGTTTTCATTGTGTGCATTATTAGTTCATAGACACCAGAAAATCAGGCTAGTATTTCAAAAAGGTGGGTATTACAAATGGCCAATCCTAGAATTCGTTAAGTGGACATTCTAAGTTTCTAAACAGGAAGAAAGGACACTATTACAGATATTCCCTTTCTCCTCCCTCCCCGTCCTCTCCCTCTTTTTAACTCCTTGCTATAACTTGAAAAGGAAAAGTAATCATTCTAAAAATATGATGAATCATAAATATGATTAAATGGTTACTATGGTCTTCAAATGCAAATGCTGAAACACTCACCATGACTTTCACAGCCCTCGAGCGCTGGGCCACAATCCTGCTCACCACCTTTCCTCCCAGTGCCTCTGGCATGCATGCTTCAGCCACGCCTGACACTTGCTGTCCCTCATAAATATGCCCACACCATCTCATTCACTGAATTTTCAATAGTTCTTAGTGGCTAAATGCCCTTCCCCTGATACAACCTCCACTCTCCATTGCTACCGGTGCACAGAGGACCCAGTTCAGATGCCATCTCCTCAGCAAAGACTTCCACATTTTCCCGAACAACTATCTTGCTAAGGGCCTTCCCCTGGTAAAACGTTTGTGTGTGTATGTGTTTAATGAATCATACAACACTTAATTATAGCCTTCTTTCTTTTTGATTTAATATCTTTGTTTATTTGACTTTATACCAAGTAAGGCAAGTTCACGCTGTTCTGTTTTGTGCAATTCAGGTAGGCTGGCAGGCAGTTTGGCAGAGAGCTGTCAGAAATAAACCAGTGCCGGATCTGTAGCTTTTGTGCTCCATGGCAACTTCTCCCTCTTGAACACTCCACTGCCATGCAAAGCATCAGACTCCAACCATAAGGGTATAGCCAGCATAAAGCCAGAACCCATAAATAGGTAAGGAAGAAAACCATTGGCATGTCCAGTACATGTCCTCACTATCAAATGGATGGAAAATTCAGGATGTGTCAAAAACGGAGACCAGCATTTATATTTCTATTTAATTATAAATCCACAGTGGAAGGCTGGGCAAAGAACATTTTTAGGGATAAAGAGTGCTTCCTCTTGGGGCGCCTGGGTGGCACAGCGGTTAAAGCGTCTGCCTTCGGCTCAGGGCGTGATCCTGGAGTTCCGGGATCGAGCCCCACATCAGGCTCCTCTGCTATGAGCCTGCTTCTTCCTCTCCCACTCCCCCTGCTTGTGTTCCCTCTCTCACTGGCTGTCTCTATCTCTGTCAAATAAATAAATAAAATCTTTAAAAAAAAAAAAAAGAGTGCTTCCTCTTAGGACTTCACTAGAAAGTTTGCTTCTCATTCCTCCTCTCCATATACCGTCCCTTACTCCAACACTGGAAAGAGAATATAATTCTTAGGTGACAGTAGTTTTGGGCAGCCAACATTAGTATCATTAATATCAGAACAACCAGTATCACAGTATCATAGAATTATGCCATTACAGTAGCAATGCCTACTGATTGCATATGGTCAGTATATATCCCTATCCTTCTCCTGACCTTCAGCCTTGCAAATAAAAAATCCCCCCATATAGGAGAATATACCTCTGCCCCCTTCAATGTACCTCTGTTTCAATAAGAATTAGACCTGAGACAGTGCTGCATCAAGAAGAGGCCAGGGGAAGCCAGGAACCCTGACACATCAGAATCTTCTCATCACTGAGATAAATATGTTTCTGGAACTTCATGCTTCTAGGGGAACAGAACTATATAATGGCAACTGCATGAGAACTGAGTCCTGAATGGGAGGCAAGAAAAAGTACACAGTTTAGTTGGGCTTGTAAACTTACCTTATTTCTTATACAGAAAGAGATGAAGTCCAATAGAGAGCTCATAGTTTTTGCTCCTGCAATTCTGATTTAATTTGAAGATGAATCATGTGCAGTGTGTTTGCAACATGCAAACTGTACTTCAACTATGTCTACTTGGCTTTCCATTGCAGGATCTATGGGGAGAGAAGATACTCCACAGATAGCCAATCTTTCCCAGGAGGCTTGAGTTAGACTTTTCAAAAGGGTCTATAATATCAGCAGAAAGTTTCTTACTTCTACTCTTAGAACTTTCTAGAGTAAAAAGGAATTATCCCCACTGTTCTGTGATAGAAACACCTCTAAAGCCAGCTGTATTACCCCAGAACATTTCCCTAGTGGAGCACATGGAGGAAACATTTCTTCTTCCTCCAACAGATATTTATAGAGATTTCAGAGAGATTCACAAATACTCAGTCTTTGGAGGGATAAGGACTCTGCCCTTCCCAGCCAACCCCAAAAGATATGCTCTATGAACTACTTAGCTCAGTCAGCCCTGGATCACAGCAAACCATGGTGCCAAGGAATCCCGAGTAAAGCTGTCAACAGGCAGATTCTGTCCTCAGAGCCCTTCTCCCCTCCTAGTCTCCCAACGGGACCCCACTCATTTCAGTTACCAAATCCTCCACTCATGTCTCTGCTCCAAGGAAAAACTACACCTTTAAAGTCACTCTGTGGTATAGACTACTAAAAGTTTCTGAAGGCTCTGCTCTTTATGTCCAATCTTTTTTAAAGGCCCACAAAGCTCTTAGCACATATACACATTTCAACACAAGTGACAACGTTCAATTCTAGCTTCATGATTTATGTCTCTCTGACTTTAAGCAAATTTTTTAACTTCCCACAGTTTCCTATTCTAGAAAATGTTACTGTAGACATAATAATTATTATCCATCTTAATGTTACTAATAAAATATAAATTATTGCAATGAAAACTACTAATTAAAATTTCTATAACTTCTAAAATATTTTGAAGCCATTAAGCCAGTAAGTAAGGAAAGAAGAGAAACAAAATGGAAATGAAAATGCTTTTACTCAATACACGAGAAACAAATAATCAAATCAAAAAATGGGCAGAAGATATGAACAGACACTTTTCCAATGAAGACATACAAATGGCTAACAGACACATGAAAAAATGTTCCAAATCATTAGCCATCAGGGAAATTCAAATCAAAACCACATTGAGATACCACTTTATGCCAGTTAGAATGGCAAAAATGGACAAGGTGAGAAACAACAAATGTTGGAGAGGATGTGGAGAAAGGGGATCCAACTTAAACTGTTGGTGGGAATGCAAGTTGGTACAGCCACTCTGAAAACAGTGTGGAGGTCCCTCAAAAAGTTAAAAATAGAGCTACCCTATGACCCAGCCATTGCACTACTGGGTATTTACCCCAAAGATACAGATATAGTGAAGAGAAGGACCATATGCATCCCAATGTTCATAGCAGCAATGTCCACAATAGCTAAATCGTGGAAGGAGCCAGGATACCCTTCAACAGATGACTGGATTAAGAAGATGTGGTCCATATATACAATGGAATATTACTCAGCCATCAGAAAGAACGAGTTCTCAACATTTGCAGCAACATGGATGGGACTGGAGGAGATAATGCTAAGTGAAATAAGTCAAGCAGAGAAACACAATTATCATATGGTTTCACTCATTTATGGAACATAAGAAATAGGAAGATTGGTAGGAGAAGGAAGGGAAGAATGAAGGGGGGGTAAACAGAAGGGGGAATGAACCATGAGAGACTGTGGACTCTGGGAAACAAACTGAGGGCTTCAGAGGGGAGGGGGGGTGGGGGATTGGGATAGGCCGGTGATGGGTAGTAAGGAGGGCACATATTGCATGGTGCACTGGGTGTTATACGCAACTAATGAATCATCGAGCCTTACATCGGAAACCAGGGATGTACTGTATGGTGACTAACGTAACATAATAAAAAATTATTATAAAAAAAGAAAATGCTTTTACATTTTTTAAAATTTTTAAATCAAGTTACAGTTTATGTACAATTTTGATTGAACAATTGTATACATTACTCAGTGCTTGCCATGGCTGGTGTACTCTCAAACACTTCACCTGTTTCACCCATTGCCCACCTCCCTCTGGGAAACATGAGTTTATTCTCTGTATTTAAGAGTCTGGGTTTTTTGTTTGTTTCCTCTTTTCTTTGTCTTTTTTCTTAAATTCAACATATGAGTGAAATTTTAGGATATTTGTCTTGTTCTGTCTGATATATTTCACTTAACATTAAACCAAGTCCTTCCATGATGCTGCAAATGGTAAGATTTCATTATTTTTAAAGCTGAGTAATATTCCATTGTACATATATACATCTTCTTTATCCATTCACCTACCATTGAATACTTGGACTGCTTCCATAGTTTGGCAATTGTAAATAATACTGCAATAAACAGAAGGCTGTATATATCTCTTCAAATTACTGTTTTTGTGTCCTTTGGGCAAATACCTGGTAGTGGAATTAGTGGATCATATGATAATTCTTTTTTTTTTTTTTTTTTTGAGGAACCACCATAATGCTTTCCTCAACAGATGCATCAGTTTGCATTCTCACCAGCAATGCACGAGGGTTCTTTTTACTCCACATCCTTGCCAACATTTGTTCTTTCTAGTCTTATTAATTTTAGTCATTTTGACAGGTGTGAGATGTTATTTCACTGTGGCTTTGATTTGTATTTCCCTGATGATGTGTGATGTTGACCATCTTTTGATGTGTTGACATGTTATTTGTGTGTCTTCTTTGGAAAAATGTCTCTTTTTTAAATCAGATAATTTGTCTTTGTGGTGGTGAGTTGTATATGTTCTTTATATCTTTTGGATACTAACCCCTTATCATTTCCATCTGTCTCCACGTGTTTTTTTTTTTATTTCCTCTTTGATCTCTTTTGGTTGACTTATTCATTGTTTAGGATCAGGTTATTTTCCTCCACGTATTTGTGTTCTTTCTACATTTCTTCTTGTGGGTAATTCTAGTTTCATACCATTTTGGTCAAAAAAGTTATATATGATTTCAATCTTTTTGAATTTATTAAGGCCTATTTTGTAGCCTAACATGTGATCTACTCTGGAGAATGTTTCCTGTACACCTGAAAAGAATGTGTCTTTGGCTACATTGGGATGAAATGCTCTGAATATATCTGTTAGGTCCATTTGGTCAAGTGTGTCATTCAAAGCCACTTTTTCCTAATTACTGATTTCCTGTCTGGATGATCTGTCCATTGGTGTAAGTGGGGTGTTAGAGTTCCCTACTATTATTGTATTATTGTCATTTTTTCCCTTTATGTCTGATAGTAGTTGTTTTATGTATTTAACTGCACCCGTGTTTGTTGCATAGATAATTACATTTGAAATATCCTCTTGTTAGATTGTTGGACTCACTTGTTGGGGTCACTTCAGACATAAAGACACATGTGGATTGAAAGTGAAGGAATGGAAAAACATCTACCATGCAAATAGAAGCAAAAAGGAAAGCTAGGGTAGGAATACTAATGTCAGACAAAATAGGTGAGTCAAGTCTTGCCTCTCCCCTGATCAAAGCTCTCCAACGGTGCTCCACTTTGGTCTCATCAAAAGTGAAGTCATTTAATGCAACCTACGAGGCTCTATGTGATCTGGACCCACCACCCCTCTCTGACCTCATCTAATACTCTCTGGGTTCCCGTATCACTGGACTCAAACCTTCCAACACATTTCTGCAGTGCATATATACATGGCTGCCTCCCTCCCCTTCTTCAAGTATTTATTCAAATGTGATGTCCTCCATGAAGACTACTCTGACTACTTATTCAAAGCGGCAGACTGGGGAGAGAGTTAAGATGGTGGAGGAGTAGGGGACCCTGATTTCATCTGGTCTCTGGGAATCAGCTAGATAGCTATAAAATCATTCTGATCACCTACAAAAATCAATGAGAGATCTGAAAAAAAATTGTAACAATTCTATAAATGGAAATGTCACCACTTTTTGCAAGGTAGGAGGTATGGAGACATGAATCCAAGGCGATCTATGGGAAGATAAACTGGGGGGGGGGAGGGGGAATCTCACTAAGCCAGGTACTGGAAAATGGTATAAGCAATAGAGCACAAAATGAGAGCTTTTAGAAGTTTGCCTGAAAGGTGCTCAGGAGGTGAAGTGGGGCAGAATCGCGGGTGGGACAGTGTGGTGTCAGCATCCCCAGGGCCACAAAAAGAATGGGGTGACTTAGTGCAGCAGAGCTCCTAGGCAGTGGAGCAGGGAAGCCAGTTGCAAACAAGGAGCCCAGGTACCAGCTTTCTGGTCAGTGTTGACATAAACTGCAAACTGCTGCACAGTCTGGTGACCAATCCTCTGGCAGGGGCCCAGCCAGTGGCAGAACCACAGAGAGATCCCCTCTTCCCCCTCCCTGGCAGGAACAGCTCTGGTGCCTACTGCAAGAGTCTCTAATGCTTGGAGACTGGAAATGGGGTTGTAGAAATTCTTGGTCACAGACTAGGTGAACATAGAGTGCAGAGTGAAACCAGGGAGACCAGAGTGATTGATTGCTTTTCTCTGAGGGCTCACTGAAGAGGGGAGAGCGTGAACTTTCATCCCTAAGGCTAGAAATCAGGGTGCCGCCATTTTCATTCTCATCCTCTGAAGCAGTGGGGAAAGATTTCAGGGAACAAAAGCCACATAGAACAATCTGGCACACTTTCACTGAGTCCAGGCCCCTGGCAAGGGTAGTACAATACTGTCCTGGACAAAGACATCTGAGAATCAGCATAACAGGCCCCTCCCCCAGAATACCAGCAGGAACATCCAGCTAACATCAAGTTTATTGATTACACAGAACTGCAGAACTGCAGGGCTAGAGGAAAATAGTATATAGAATTTAAATTTATTTCTCATGATTCTTTAGTCCTTCAAATTATTTATTTCTTTCCTTTTCAACTAATCTTGTTTTTTTCAATGCTTTTTTTAGCCTTTTTTAATTTTCATTTTTACGGGTACATTTTACCTTTTCATTGTATTTAATTTTATTTTTGAATATATATAAGTTTTTCTTTCTTGACAATTTTAAGATCTAGTTTCTTCTCAAAAAGAAACCAAAATATACCCAGGATCTAATGTATTGCATTTTTCTGTTCAACTATTTCATTATATTCTCTATCTCTCTCTTTTTCTTTTTTCTATTACAGCTTCTGTGTCTTCTGATTACTTTAGTGTATATTTCTCTGGGGTCATTATTGCTATTTTAGTATTTTGTTCTCTCATTCATCTATTCTTCTCTGGACAGATGACAAGATGGAAGAACTTGCCCCAGAAAAGAGAACAAGAGGCAGTACTGACATCCAGGAACCAGATTAGTATGGACATAAGTAGGATGTTGGAAGTAGAACTCAGAATAAGGATTATAAACATGCTAGCTGGGCTGGAAAAAAGCATAGAGGACACTAGAGTATCCCTTTCTGGAGAAATAAAAGAACTAAAATCTAATCAGGTCAAAATTAAAAAGGCGATTAATGGGATATAATAAAAAAAGGAGGCTCTAATTTCTACAATAAATGAGGCCGAAGAGAGAATCAGTGATAAAGATGACAAAATGATGGAGAATAAAGAAACTGCAAAAAAGAGAGAGAAACAACTACTGAATCACAAGGGGAGAATTTGAGAGATAAGTGATACCGTAAAGCAGAACAATATTAGACTAGTTGGGGTCCCAGAAGAAGAGGAAAGAGAGAGAGGGACCGAAGATATTTTGGAACAAATCATATGTGAGAACATCCCTAATCTGGGGAAGGAAACAGGCATTTAAGCCCAGGATGTACAGAGAACCTGCCTCAAAATCATTAAAAATAGGTCAACACTTTGATATATAATACTGAAGCTTGCAAATTTCAAAGACAAAGCAAAAATCCTGAAACCAGCTCAGGAAAAGAGTTCCTTAACCTACATGGGTATAAATATAATAGACAGGCAGAAGACCTATCCACAGAGACCTGGAAGGCCAGAAAGGACTTGTGTGATATATTGAAGGTGCTAAATAAAAAACTATGCATCCAAGAACACTTAATCCAGCAAGGCTGTCATTCCAAATAGAAGGAGAGATAAAGAGCTTCCAGCACAAACAGAAACTAAAAGAATTTGTGACCATTAAACCAGCCCTTCAAGAAATATTAAAGGGGATCTGTTCAGTGAAGAGAGAGCCTGAAAGTAAAGGAACAGACTGGAAAGGAACAGAGACAATGTACAGAAACAGCAAGGGGCATGGAGCCTGCTTAAGATTCTCTCTATGTCTCTCCCTATACCCCTCCCCACTATCTCTCTGAAAGAAACAAAAAAAAAAAAAGAAAAAAAGAAAGAAAAGAAAAGAAAAGAAAAGAAAAAGAAAAAGAAAAAGAAAAAGAAAAAGAAAAAGAAAAAGAAAAAAGGAAAGTCAAACAAGAGAAAGGGATCAGTCATGCTAAGAGGAATTTGATATTAAATAGGCATAAGGAAGGCCTTACTAAGGAGAGATTAGAATAATCCCATAAGTAGATGAAGCTATAGGGCAAGCACCCATATTTTAGGCAGGGAAAGGCTGCCCGATGTCATCAAGAAATTGCAAGGAAGCCAGTATGGCTGGAGTCAGGGAGCAAGTATGGAAGTACCTGAAGAGGCCAAAAGGGCAATACAAGGTCAAATCATTGTAAGAATTTGGTCTTTTTCTCTGAGCAAAATGGAATCACTGCAGGGTTTTAAGGAGAGAAGTGTGCTGTGCTGAAAATAGACTTAGCAGAGCAAGAGTGGAAGTACGGAGAATTCTGATTCAGGACTATGATTTAAGTGAGAAATTATGGCAGCTTAGACCAGGATGAAAGGGGACTTGGTGGGAAAAGAGTTCATATTCTGCATATATTCTGAAGGCAAAGTTTTTCTAATAGGTTAGGTGTGAGCTGTGATATTATCAATTTTTTGGACTTCCATCTTTTGGGCCTGGAAAACTGGAAGGATGGAATTTTCTGGGGAAGGCCATAGATGTTTGACTGCAACAACAATCAGTCACTGTTGGTCTCCCAAGCCAGGATGGGACCAGTTGGGAGTCTCAGCGTGGTGGTGATTCTGGGGGAGGGGTCCTGGGGACATAGGGAGTCCAGGACCTGGAAGGGAAACATGATGGCATGCCTGCACCTTTTCCCCTGCAGCACCATGCCTACCGCAAGTTCAATGCTGTTCACAGATGACCTGGACTATATTTCCCAGTGGTGCTCCATCATGGCTGGGAGTCTGGCAGACATTATTTTCACCATTGTGATACATCCTACAGACCTCATCAAATCCAGGCTAATTGTGCAGAATGTGCTGGAACCATGTTACAGGCATATCCTCTGTGCTTTTTCTACTATTTACCATTGGAAGGATTCCCGGTCCTTTGTCAAGGGGGTTATTTTACTGTTTCGGATCTATTTCTTTCTCTGCTGGTTCCCTTCTAGTTTTCATGATCCTAGAGAAAATCAGGACAGGACTCTGAGATCGGTTCTCTCTCCTTTAGAACTTTGCCAGGGTCTGCCTGGCTACTGAGGCGGCCCAGACTCTCTCCTTTGCCTTCAACATGATGAAAAGAAAAGTAAAAGCTCAGAGCCTCTTCCTTCCTCACTGTAGAGGAGTAGGTCCATTTTTCAGGAGCCATGGACTTCTTCCCACAGACAGTCAAAGCCTCAGGGCTACTGGGCTCTAGAACAGACTGTCAACTCACTGAAGATACTTCCATATTTTGGAGGTGCATTTGGCAACTTTGAGTTAGAATCTGTCTTTACCAAAATTGTTACATTGTGTCTCCTCTGACATAAACTAACTGGAGGGCTGGATCAGAGTAGAAGCCCCAGGAATCATGGGTATTAAAAAAGTTCTTCAAGGTTGCCTGGGTGGGTCAGTGGGTTAAGTCTCTGACTCTTGATCTCAGCTCAAGTCTCGATATCAGGGTCATGAGTTGAAGCCCCTTGTTGGGCTCCATTGTGGGTGTGAAGCCCACTGGAAAAAAGAAAGACTTCAAAACAGGACAACTTACATCTAAAGAATGACTACTTTAAAATCAAATAGAAGTGTACTGACTAAGAGGTGCCTGGGTGGCTCAGTTGGTTAAGCATCTGCCTTAGGCTGAGGTCATGATCCCAGAGTCCTGGGATTGAACCCAGATTCACGCTCCCTGCCTAACGGGGAACCTGCTTCTCCCTGTCCCGCTGCCCCTGCTTTTGTGCTCTCTCTCTCTCTCTCTCTCCACCCTCCCTGTGTCAAATACATAAATTAATAAAATCTTAAAAAAACAAAAAAGAAAAAAGTGTACTGACCAAACGCATGCTGCAGTCACAGGTAGATGTTGCGTCATATTGTGCACGCATGGAGTGACTAGAGGATACTGTTGTCTGCGCTCCTGGAAATGTGAAGATTGAGCCTTACACCACCTCTGAGCTCCACACTGAGGTCCCTGTGAACACCTGCACCACTGGAAGGTTTCTCAACATGACTGTCTCATGATGGAATTTCACCAGATTTGATAGCAAAACCAGCAGTAATGAAATGTGCATTTCACTCTGAAAGTAATTGTGCAATATACACAACACCAAAGAAAGGTGATTGCCCTGACACCTCGAAGCAACAAATAGTTGAAGTGGTTGAGCAGATACCAAGTCATCAGCTCAGCCACACGGTCACACTTGCACTAAACCACATCAGCCTAGTTTTGCTCAATTTGACCCAAGACTTCTCAACACGATCATTCTGGAATTCATAATCTTTGCTGAATTCTGAGTACATACACCACAGTATCAATTATGCCTTTGTAAGAAACTAAATGAAAATACTTAACATTTAAAAAGTATCACTATTCTAGAACCATGCTTCCTTATGTAAATGTGAAGCAGCCCAGGCTTAGATGTTTCAGGAATCTTGTATTTCAGCAAGGCAATTTTTACCAAGACTGCTTAATTATGCCCCAAAATATCTTCCAGGTGAAGTCATATACAGTTTAAATCACCTGAATTCTATGGCTTTTTAACCTGCCTTACAAGGCTACCCTGAAAAAATAAATTATTTAGTCAAGTTATTCTCCAAAATGTCTGGTTGCCTAGAAAGAATCAAATAGAACATTTGAAACATATCAAAAACAAAAATGTAACTGGACAAAAACACTTTAGGCTAATCCTCTCCACTAGTTTTTTAAAAAAATAGGATTTCAGATTGTTCCACCTTGAGCAATATGTCCATCCAAATAGTGCCTATGAATTTAAAATATCCAATATTAAGTTGTTAATTTATATACACATAGAATTCCAGTATGTTGAAATGTATACACACACAGGTTTCCAGGATATTAAATTTATTTTTGAAAGGGAAAAAATCAGTCATTAAATATAAAGTTTTCTGTTAGATACATAAGGATGGTATCAAGCAAGTAGCTGAGTACACAAGTCTGGCATTCAAGAGGGGGGTCTGGGATGGAAGTCTAAATGTGCAAGTCATCAGCATAGAGATGGTATTTAAAGCCACGAAATCCCTTGATTTTATTTTACTTTCAATATAACTTATAAAATGAAATTTTTCCTCTGAGCTTTAGTTGCCTAAATACAGGCACTTTCAGAGAAATCTCCACTAATCAGAAATGATAGAGAGGAAAAAAAAAAGTCTTCCTGATTAGCAGTGATCTTCCACAAACATTCTCCTAATGGAGGTTCCTAAAACTCAAGGCTAAAAGCTTTCTCTCCTTCATAATCTCACATTCATTACTACTTCTCCTTTCTCCTCTTTTCTCTTCTTCCCTCTGTTTCTATAGCAATACTAACTATAGCAATTAACAGCAAGGATAAATTTGTGGCAAAGGTGGCAAGGCAAGTAGCTTATTGATGCTTCTGCTATCAACCAAGAAATTCCTGACTCATCACCTACAGGATTTGTACTTTTTTAAAAAGATTTATTTATTTATTTGAGGGAGAGAGAGAGCATGAGAGCGGAGGGAAGGGCAGAGGGAAAAAAGTCTTCAAGCGGACTCCCTACGAAGCATGGAGCCTGAAATGGGGCTAACTCTTACAACCAATGAGATCATGACCTGAGCAGAAACCAAGAGCCAGAGGTTTAACCCACTCAGCCACCCAGGTACCCCTATAGGGTCGTACTTTGAGAGATTTTCTGGTACAGGAGATGATCTTTAGATAAATCTTCCAAACTTTTATTATCAGAGTTTGAAGGTTGAACTTTATCTTCAAGGAGGCATACTCATGCAAAACCTCTCAAAGTGGCTTTAGATGGGTTCATCTGCCACACTCCAAGCTTCAGTCACCAGATCTGTAGGAAGATAGTCTTGGTTATATTTATACTCAGAGACAGACTCATTGCCCACTCTCACAGGGACTGGCTGCTGTTGTCAACACTCATTCGTTAACAGGACCTGAACTAGAATGTAAATCTAATGAGATACATGAAAAATATAAATCAAAACACCAAAGTGCTTATTCTAGTCACTAATCAATACTTTTCTCTCCAGAGAGGAAAATCTCTATAGGAAGCCAAATTACCAGTCAAAGTTTGCTTAATAGAGGTAGAATTCAAGAAGCGATAGCCTGAAACGTTTCTCCCAACCCAGAAGTGTACATGCTATGCTGGGCAACCAAGCAATCCTACCCACTAGTCAGTGAGACACTTCCTTGCATCTTCCTTTTTGGATGAAATATTATAATGTTAGCTCTGTTTTTTTCTGTCAGTTGCTGCTTTTCTCATATGTATGATCTTATCCATGAGGTGTTGATTTTTATAATATAACTCTCAGAATCGGAAAAAAATGTCCCAAATTCACCAACCAAGAATTAGGGAAATGCCCGTGGACTTATATTACAAATGTATATGAAACCAAGAATATGGACAAATAATGAGAAACATGATAAACAGAGAAGAGAGATATTAAAGTACATAGAAATCGTGGATCAATACAATGAATATATTTGTTATAACTCAATTATACTATTTGAATAGAAGGTCATGAGTTATCTCCTTCTACGTGCTTAAGAGTCAAAAAAAGGGCCAATTTTTAAAGATGTTACAAAGGGAAGACGAGCACCAAATAGAGGCTTAATTAGTTGATGTGTATGCTCCTGTGGGATCATCAGTTTCTTGTAGTAACTTTGGGCTATTCACAGTTTAGCCAGAAAAGCTAAGATCCAGATTTGGTAGTGTCAAAACTGATTTGCCAACAAAATACATCAGGCAAGTTCAGGGGACATTTTACAACCCAGGTCAGAAACATGGGAAGGAGAAACACAAACCAGAATAATGTAGAAATTAGGGAGGTACAGTTATAGACGCAGCAGAAGTTGACTCAGAAGCTGCTGTGCACAGAGCAGAAGGGAGGAGTGGGCTTATCTTCCCACAAATACAAGTGCAATTGATATTGTGGCACTTTGTGATATTGACCCAAAATGAAACGGGTCTGTGTTCTGTGGTCATTCTACTTATGTCTCCAAACACCCTACTGGGAGAGGATTCAATTGTCCATGTTGGGATGAAAACATATTCTCTTTTCTGTCAATCCAATTTTATTAAACTGTTACAGAATTAGAAGTTGGAGTCCTCTTTTTTCCCATTGCAAGTCACAGTTTGTTGCACCATAATTTCCTCATGGCTTTTTTCACTTCTGTATTTCTCAGAGTGTAAATCAAAGGGTTGAGCACAGGTGTCCCAATAGTGTAAAACACAGCCACCATCTTGTCCACTGGAAATGTAGTTACAGGGCGAGTATATGTGAATATACATGGGACAAAGAATAAGATGACAACAATAATGTGGGATGTGCAGGTAGAGAGGGCTTTCTTTCTTCCTTCTGCACTCTGGTTATTCAGAGAACGTAAGATGAAAATATAAGAGGTAAGCAGGACTATGAAACTTACCATGCAGATAGCCCCGCTATTAAAAACTATGAGTAAATTGATTGTATAAGTGTCCATGCATGCAAGTTTCAGCAAAGGTGTCATGTCACAGAAATAATGATCAATGACATTGGGTCCACAGAATGGTAGTTTCAAAGCCAGGAAAATCTGTGAAGAAGAATGGATACAAGATACCACCCAGGCCACATTCACCATTGTGCCACAGACTTGCTGGCTCATGATGGTTGTGTACCGCAGGGGCTTACAAATGGCAACATAGCGATCAAAGGACAGGAAGACGAGCACCAAGACCTCCAAACACCCAAAGAAATGAACTGCAAAAATCTGGGTCATGCACTCATTGTAGGAGATGACTTTCTTTTCAGATACAGAATCTACTATCAACCTAGGAGCTGTGGTTGTTGAGAAACAGGCATCAGAAAAGGACAAGTGGAAAAGGAAGAAGTACATGGGGCTCCCAAGTGTCCGGCTGTATCTTACGGTCATCATAATAAGTAAATTTGCCATCAGAGTTGCAAGGTAGAGAAACAAGAAGACCACAAACACGACTTTCTCCTTTAGAACATTCTGTGTCAACCCAAATAGAATGAACTCATTCACACTGCTATTCAACTCCATGGTTACAGTGAATGTAAATTGTTCATCTGCAGAGAAAATTAGGGAAATAGTGACCCGGCAATAGTGGTGAAATTAGATTCAGAATTGCACTTTTATAGTTCTAATTCCATCAACACATAAACCAATGGCTCTCAGGTTTTCATATATTATAATCACTTGGGAAATTTTGTTTTGTTTCATTTTAATTTTTTGATGCTGATGTCCATGCGTTAACTGTGAGCATTAACTGAAGGTCTTCCTATGTGGACCAAGATTTTCAGAGGTAACAAAGCTCTCAAGCGATGGTGAGCTCTGTCAAATTCTGAGAACTAATGACTTTGCTGTATGATCTTGATCAGATCACTTTAATGTCTTGAAGCTTTTTCTTCATTTGACAATTAGACACGCTAATAGATACACAATTAAGTATATACTTATGTGTATGATGTGAATACAATGTATATGCAGCTCAATTGCTGAAAAGTTATATCCCTATATAATTTTAATATATAAACACTAGGAGATTCTCTCTTAAAAAAAACACATTTCTTGATTTGGACACCAGTTTGCACCTATTATTCCTGAACTCTTGAATATCTTGTTTCAATTATGCTTGGAGAAGAAATTACTTCTGCAAATTCAGGTTCCTGGTGGCCATAGTTTTATCTTCTATTACTTCAATTTAAGAAATTACTACAATTTATCTTTATTCTGTCTATAATATTTCTGTACCTTTTAATATTGATGTCAAATGATCTAGAATATATTTGAGTATGAGTTTTGAGAAACTCTTTTTTTTCTGATAAATCATCAATCCTTCAATGAATCAATAACACCATCAAATCAGTCACAAATATGTACTAAGTACATACTCATATCTGCAATCTGTGTAATGAGGCATAGAAATGTGTCCTCAACCTCTTTACAACAATTTGGAGGGATAACAGTCCTCTAGATAAGATCATTAACTACATAAGAATTACACACAACTCTATGTAATAATACCAAGTGAATTTTGGATCCAAATGTACAAAGGTCCCTTGCTCACAAATTGGCTGGTCAATGAAGTTTCAAAAATGAGAAAATGAAGTAAGGGCTTTAAATATGTTAAAGTGAAGTTTCCAACACAGTTCTGTTAAACTCAAGTTTTCCATAAATTTATACTGGCTTTCCCTAAGTAAAATATATATTTTAAAAATACTGACTCCAATCACCCATTTACTCCAAATGAAATTCCATATCTAAATAAAATTTAAAATTTATTTGCCATCCAGCTTAAATAATATTAGTGCATTATGATAAACTAGAGATGTTATAACTACAAGCTCTGATGGGCAGTTCCAATGATCTCTGATAGCTATAGAAAATAAAAAAAAAAAAAGATTACTTTGTTTTAAACATTAGATTCTTAGGGCACTGGGTGGCTCATTCAGTTAATTGACCAGCTTTTGGTTTCATCTCAGGTCTTGATCTCATGGGTCTTGGTATTAAGCCCACCGCCACCCCCTCATCTGGCTCCATGTTCAGCAGAAGTATGCTTGGATATTCTCTCCCTCTGCCTCTTTCCCCACTTCTTCTCTCATTCTCAAAAAAATAAATAAAACCTTAAAAAAAAAAAAAGGAACATTCGATTCCTAAAACGTGATGGAACCAAAGGGAAGAAGTACTTGGTTGTGAAGACAGGAGCAGTTAGGTGAGAAGAGTCAGTAAAATATCATAGAGGAAGGAACATGCATAGCTTCAGTTTAACATAGAGATGATCTCCATAGAAACTATATTCTCATTAAATTAAAAGGTAGTAATAGAGAAATTTGGGGGCAGATAATAGACAACCATGAAAGCCAGGTGATGTAGTTCTATTTTGTTTTATTTTAAATAAGCAAAAAAAGATTTGGGGGCATTAAGACAAGAAAGTAGTACTTAAAAGATGTATACATTATGTGCGATCAATACCACCACTCAGAGTTCTATCACTGAATTCAGTCATCATTTCCTGATATGCCCCAACTGTCTTATCTCCCTGATTTTGGGGGACATAGCAGTAATAGAGGATGCTTTTTTCTTTCTTAATCCTTAATTTTTACTTTTACCTGTTGAAATGTTACAGTTCAAATTATATTGGTACCAATAATCTTCCCTTGATTTTCCCAGGTCAATAGGGTTGTGCCTCTACCTCTTACATTAATGTGCTTTATTATATATATATATATATATATATATATATATATATATATATATATACACATATATACATATATATACATATATACATATATGTATATATATGTATATATATAATGTATATAATACATACAAACAATACACAATTGAATAAGGTGATCATAGATTATATATTATTATTCTTCCGTAATCTTCAAATGTCATTCAAACAAAATTTCTTTTTCGTTATTTCATTTGACCTGCACATTTTCTTACAAGGTAGGTGCATCCTCTTGCTTTCTGTACAGAGAAATCTATCTACAGAGTTTTACCTGTGATACATAAAGTTTCTCTGAGTACAGGCTAGAACTAGAATGGATGCTACAAACTAGCATCTCTCTCTAGCATTCACCCTCCCCAGCATATAAACATCAAATCCCTATCATCATGTAGATTGCATCCAAGAGAAGACAAATCCTGAGCCATCAGAGAAGGATGCCAACTGATACCTTAACTCTCATTCCTGACTCCAAAAATCAGGTTCTGTAAACTGCATGGTGAGTTAAAGGGAAAACTAGATACCCAAGTAAATAACAGTAAAGAGGAAGACACAGCAAAGACAGAATAGAGTCAGACCAGAGGTGAGGAGAGTGAGAATGAGCAGACACCAGGGAGCGATGTGTTAGGGAATAAGATACAAAAGGCATACAAAAGAAAAGAGGTGAGCTAAAAATGGTGGAGAGGGTCATTTGGTCCAAGTTTTCATCAGAGAGTTCAGCTTCTTTCTTCCTGACCCACAACACGATCCCCCACCCCAAAACCAGACAGAAGTTGCAGTTGTGGGTCATGAGCAAGGGGTTAACAAAGGTCTTAAAAACCCAAGTGTGTAGAAAGTGCACTCCTCTCTTGTACTCCATCCCAGAAACATCACCACTGATCTAACACTTTTCAAATCAGGGGACTCCCCAAGATAGAAACTTCTGCCACGTTGGCCTCAATACCATGCTGCAGTTTCTTGCTCTACCCCACCCCTACATTAAGCAGAGGTGATTTGAAAGGTAGGAAAGCTTTGTGCTGAGGCCAGGAAAGGCTTGGGAGCTCTGGACCACCTCAACCTTTCATGGCTGGAAATAGTATGCAGGAACTTCATCATTTGTTAGAAGACACTCTGAGTATAGATTCCATCAGATCCGTCTTGAAGAAGCAAGGTGAAGAAATTATCTCAGACATATTGAAAACTTACCTCTTTGCTTATGATGAAATAGATGACTTCCAATATAGTAAAAATTTTTGTATCTTCCACTTCAATTTACTTAAGGTAAATCATAGTAAGCCTGAATAAAACATGCAAACTATACTTCATTGAGATTTATCATTGTTTTTATCACAAGAGGTGATGGGATGTAGAGATTTATGGAGAAGAGGGACTCTGCACGTGGCTGTACATCACACGGTTCCTCCCCAGAAGCACTAAGTTAGACAAAAACAACACGGTCTAGATTGGAGCAAGGGAGATGGTCATGAAAAAGAGAAATTTAATTCAGATACTCAAAACTTTATGGAGGAACCTTATCCCTGAACTCTGAGAGAGAAATGCCTCTGAAGCTGTCTCTCTTCCCAGACATGCTCTTTTGGAAAGCACAGGAGGTAACTGATTTCTTCTTACAGCACTGTATATTTATAGCAATTCCCACACAAATTAAAAA
Organism: Ursus americanus; assembly: GCF_024610735.1. Lineage (NCBI taxonomy): Eukaryota > Metazoa > Chordata > Mammalia > Carnivora > Ursidae > Ursus > Ursus americanus. The sequence continues at coordinate 32,551,244 of NC_142150.1, read as the reverse complement.
ATGCCTAAGGCATCCTTCCAGCCTCAGGACCTCCAGGAAAACCATTCCTCCCAACCCAGTCCCAAAGGATGTCCAATGTGCTACCCTGTTCAGATAGTCCATGGGCAAACACGTGCTTTGGGGCCAATTAGTTAGCTTCAACTCACTGTGAACTGAAGGAGACAAAATCTGTTCACTTCTCCGTAGGCTTTGCTTAAGCCCATCTCTTGAAGAAGCATGAAAGTTGTTGAAGCCAGGTAATGGCTCAGATAGATGAAGTAGACAGGTAGACAGACATAAGAACTGGACACACCATTATCTGCTATTTGATGTTAAGCAAGTTTCTCACATTCTTTAATTTCCAATTTTCTCTTATGAAAGGTCAGCTGGTAATAAGCTTTCTTTTTTTTTTCCTTTCTCTTTCTTTCTTTCTTTCTTTCTTTCTTTCTTTCTTTCTTTCTTTCTTTCTGTACCTTTTTTAGAGAGAAAGAGTGCACAGGAGCTGAGGGGAAGGGCAGAGGGAGAAAGAGAAGCTCAAGCAGGCTCCATGCCCAGCGCAGAGGCCCACAGAGTGCTCAATCTCATGACCCTGAGATCACAACCTGAGCTGAAATTAACATCAGACACTCAACTGACTGAGCCAAGCAGGCACCTGAATTATTTCTGTATTTTAACATTAATGCTCAGTTCTCCCATTCCTAATCTTACCTATATTCCTAGGTCAATGTAGAGAGGAAGACAGGAGAGAAAAAAGGAAAGATTTTTTGAATATAGGTCTTCTGTATTTTCTTTTTATTTTTATAGATACATCACCTTCTTGGGGTGCCTAGGTGGCTGTCAGTTAAGCCTCTGACTCCTGACAATGGCTCAGTTCATGGTCTCAGGGTCATGAGATCCAGCCCTCTGTAGGGCTCTGCACTCAGCATAGAGTATGCTTGTTCATTTCTCTCTACTCTTCCCCCTGCTTGCTTTCTCTCTCCTCCCTCTTAAATAAATAAAAAAATAAATAAATAAATAAAATGAATAAATGAATAAAATCTTTAAAAAAAGATATGTGCCTTTTCACTTACCAGAGAAAGCTATTAAAAGATGATGTAGATTGCATTACAAATTACTTTCACGTGGCACAACATGTTATTACCCAGCACTCTGGTCCAAGAATCACCTGCCAGGTGTGCCACTGTCTGCTAGACACGTTCAATGGGAGCGAGGTAAGCCCTGCAGGATACAGGGGAAGGACAGAAGGTGGAGACAGGAATGGTGGTGAGAGGATCCCACAAAAGAATGCACAATGCTTTGCACTCTTGCTGAAAGGTCTACTGGTAACCAGCAAGCACTGGTGTCTCACAGAATCATCCGAGAGAAAATCACACCCCAACACCTGGCCACTTTTATTACAAATGGACTAGAAGAATCCTCAGGAAGGTGTTCGGTGTGCCAGTTAAGGTCTTAGAAACCAGCTTCCCCATCAATTAAATGGGAATATGAAGACCTTATCTATAAAATATTTCTGGAATGAAGCATGAGAGACTATGGACTCTGAGAAACAAACTGAGGGCTTCAGAGGGGAGGGGCGTGGGGGAATGGGATAGTCTGGTGATGGGTAGTAAGGAGGGCACGTATTGCATGGTGCACTGGGTGTTATACGCAACTAATGAATCATGAAACTTTACATCAAAAACCAGGGATGTACTGTATGGTGACTAACATAATAAAAAAATTTTTTTTAAATATTTCTGTAAATCTTAAAATATACAACATAGGAAAAGAATGAATCCTTGGCTCAGAGAAAGCACAGAAGAAATATTTATGTGTCTTTATTAATCCTAATTAAACATGAGGTATTGAGAACCAGGGAAGTGAAATACCTCACAAAGTTCCCACACCTAATTAGTAACAGAACTGAGCCTAGAATCCACATCTTTTAAGCGTAAGTGTAAATTTCTATTATGTTCATATGATGTGCACAGTAATGTCACAAGATTTATTGTCCTGGAAAACAAGAACAGGGAATGAATGACCCCTGCATTGAACTTCCCAATCCAAAAGCCCTAAGTGAACTCCTTAAATATGAAGGAATGATTAAGCTCCTCAGTTCTGTTGGAAAAATTTTGGAGGGTGGTTTCCAAGGAGATCCTGAAGTGGCCACATGCCAAAAGCCAAGTCAATGATCACTTGAATCTTCTTCAATCTCTGAGTCAAATGACCTTTAGTGCTCATTAAATTTCTTGTAGACCAAAGGACTGGAGGACATCTGGATTCCAGGTTCTGTCGAAGCAATGCCAGGACTTGCTGAATGCACTTGACTATGCTCATTCCATCATGGAAACTGTGAAAATAGAACAAATGCCAACTGAGGTTTGTACTAGTTTGAGCCACCTTTCTTCATCTTAGCATCAATCAGGGCCCTGATTTAAACTATGCTTGTTTAAAGTTGTATCTTACTAATGTAAGGTTTCCAATGAATAATTCAGAAACTCTGGCTAGATAAACCCAACTAATACAATGCAAATTGGAGGCAATACGTGATTTTTTTATTATTATGTTATGTGAGTCACCATACAGGCAACGAATGATTTTAATGGGATCAGAAATACTTTATGATTAAAAGTCAGATCACTGAGAGCAAGATTTGTTGCAGGGAATGGAAGAGGGATAGAGAGTAAAGAATGAGAAAGTGCATAGAGAACAATGGCTTAATATTCTATTTGAATTTATGTGTGTGTGTGTGTGTCTGTGTGTGTGTGTGTGTGTATATATATATATACATATATATATACATATATATATATACATATATATGTATATATATATATATGAAACCATTACCAAGATCTAATATCAGCAATAACTACATTCCTTTGCCAAAGTTGACACGTAGGTGTGTTAATGTTCAAGATAGACTTAAATGTGAATATGGAAAGATATCTCATTTATTCACTTATTTACTGAACTCCTACATTAGGCTGTTCTAGATGATTATGATACATCATGAATCAAAAAGAGAAAAAAAAATTCCCTGCCTCACCTAGAGCTTATAGTCCATGAGAGGAGACTGACCAAAAAATTAAAAATAAGAAAACTGAATAAATTATATCAGCTATCAGAAAGTAATAACATTTCTTCAAAAATTTAAAAAATAAATATGAGTAGATGGGTAACTGGAGTCATGAAATCCAAGGTGTGCGTTGCTCTTTTTCAGAACATAGTCCTATGATACAGAGACACCTACAGCTCAGGTTCTGCGAATGCTTGATCTCTTCCACACTTGAGTCCTGACTGTTGTCTTCACCAGTTATGGAGATCAGCGCCCCATGCATAACCTTCTTTCACTTGAAATAGTGTGAGTTTCTGTTTCTAATCTCTAAGATATTTTTGTCATTCCTCCACAAAGATTTACCAAAGCAGGGGGTGAGTGGCAAGAGTTCTTTTTTTTTTTTTATTTTATAATGATTTTTTATTATATTATGTTAGTCACCATACGGTACATCCCCAGTTTTCGATGTAAGGCTCAATGATTCATTAGTTGTGTATAACACCCAGTGCACCATGCAATATGTGCCCTCCTTACTACCCATCACTGGCCTATCCCATTCCCCCACCCCCCTCCCCTCTGTTGGGTAATTTCTCTTTACAATTTTTTATTGAATATTAGATTTTAAGTAAACATAATCTCCAACTCTTTTTAATTTACTATGAAGATACCGGATTACCAAACCAAAGTTGACAAGTGATCTAAGTGGGAAAATATTTTCCTGACCCTATGTTACTGGGTTTTGTGTTTTTGTTTTCAGTTTTGATGTTTGGTTTTTGTTCTTGTGGGGTTTTTGTTTGTTTGTTTGTTTTTGTTTTGTTTTGTTTTTCCATTACATTAGCTCCTATGAAAGAGGCCCAAACACAAAGCTTTTCTCTAAAAAATTTGACTTTTCACAATTTTTTTAAAAACTTAATGTTTCATTTGTCACTACAAACCATTAGTCTGTTCCACACTTTCTTTATGGCACTTTTCATTTCCCTATTCCTGAAAGTGTAAATCAAAGGATTGAGCAAGGGAGTTAAGATGGTGTAAAATACAGCCACCATTTTGTCAAAGGAGAAAGCAGATGGGGGTCGTGCATACACAAATATGCAGGGGACAAAGAACAAAACCACAATAACAATGTGAGATCCGCAGGTGGAGAGAGCTTTCCGCTGCCCTTCAGGACTATGGGTTCTCAGAGAGAGCAAGAGGACAACACAGGAGACAAACAACAAAGAGAAGATTATGATGCAGATAGACCCACTGTTGGCGACCACCAAAAGGCCAAAGATGTGAGTGTCAGTGCAGGCAAGCTCCAGTAATGGGTATAAATCACACATGAAGTGATCAATGACATTGGGGCCACAGAAGGGCAGCTGGAAAGTAAAGAGAATTTGTATCATGGAATGCAGAAACCCCCCCATCCAGGCTATACCCATCAGAATGCCGCAGAGTCTCCAGTTCATGATGGTTGTGTAGTGTAGAGGCTTACAAATGGCCACATAGCGGTCATAGGCCATGGCTGTGAGGACAATGACCTCCACCCCAGCAAAGAAGTGTTCAGCAAAGAGCTGGGTCATGCAACCTCCAAAGGAGATGGTTTTCCTCTCATAGAGGGAGTCCACAAGCATCTTGGGGGCAATGACAGTGGAAAAGCAAGCATCCAGGAAGGACAGGAAAGCCAAGAAGAAGTACATGGGGGAGCCCAGGAGTGCTGGGCTGCTGCTGATGGTCACCACAATTAGCAAGTTGCCCCCCACAGTTGCAATGTAGCCAAACAAAAATACAACAAACACTATTTTCTGAACATTAGGATTCTGTGAAAGCCCCAGGAGGACAAACTCAGTTACAAAGGTTTGGTTTAGCATGATTTCCAAGGGAAAGCTCAAAGCTGCCAGAAGGAACATGTAGAGTCTACAATTAAGGGAAAGAAAAATTTGTCTCAGGCCAGTGTAAAGTGATACAGTAGTCATTAAGAAGCTGGTGTGTCACATGAAAAATTATCTTCTGTGTTTCTAGCGTTGCTAAGAACACAAAATTCAAAATTTGTTGAAGGTGGTAGTGGGAGGTCAGGCCAAGTTGAGGAGCAGAAAAAGTATTATTAAATACTTTAAAGTAGCCAGAGATTCAATAAAGGGGAATGGAGGTATCCACCTGTGGAGAAATACTTTATCTCAACTGCCAACTCTAGTCACTTAATGGCTTCCTGGAGTGAACTGTTGAGAAGGGTTCTGAGGAAAGGAGCATGACAATGGAGTCCTCATGTCCACCCATGAGCACAGAATGGGAGTAGGGGGGGATTTGCATGCCATCCCTGCCAGGAGTTTGCCTGATCTGCAAACAGAAGAATAAGATCCAGGTTAAGAGGCACTTGCATATCATGGCTACTCTCCAAACATGTCTTTAAACATCTGAAATGAACTTGGCCTTTAAGATGGGTTCATTCATTCCTTATAAAAGAGAAAGATACATGGGAAACCTCCACACAAACACAAAACAAGTATCCATGTGTTGAGTTGTTTTGTTTTGTTTTTTCATTCACCATTTTAAAATAAGAAGAGATATTTAGAAAAAAATGCCTATATCAGAGTGTGGCCATGATGTAAGTTAAATAATACCAAAAAAAAAAAAAAAAAAAAGTGTTCTGGGTCTAGTTTCCAGAAAACAGTCTTATCTGTATTTTAATGGTAGGAAATTCATGCATGCAAAGATAAGGTTAACAGCAGATGTTCGATCTGGGATGTTAACAGAGAAACGCTGGCTCTAACACCCAAGTTCTTCCCAGCATGTCAACAGAAAGGAACAAGAACCTTCCTTTTCTTGTAAGAATGCAGGTCAGGGTGGCCATTCAATTCTCCATCTACCTGGAGAGGTTCAAGCCTTCTGATTCCCTTGTTCATGTTTGGATGAGGCCCTTTGATGACGGACACAGAACAAATGAGTGTAGAATCAGAAGATAATGGTCTAATTACTTACAGATACAAATTGGCAACAATTTGGTATTATTTTAAAGCAGTGTTGACACACACAAAAAAATGAGCTGGAAATTTTAATCCTTCATAAGATAAAATATGTGTTTTTTATAGTCATGGTTTTAAAAATAAAGTAATTCTAAAATTGCAGTGAAATAGCTTAATTCATGTAATCATTTGAAAAATGTTTTTGCACTTTATCTAGAATGATAAACATGTTTTTATTCCTCATAGTAGTAACTCCCTCCATAAAGATTATTCTAAAAGTAAAATAGGGTGGTATAAATTTTAGAATGGAAGATGATGTCATATCATTTATAATAGTGAAAACTTAGAAATATCTAACATGGTCAATAATGGGAGGATGCTTCTGTACATCAGACTATTACAATTTGATAGCACACGATGCTGTCAGTAAAACACTAATTAGTAATGTGAGGACATGAATGGTGAAGAACTTTTACAATACATGAAATGAGAAAAACAAAAAATTTATAATAACTGCCCATTTTTACAGACATGTTAATATAATTTTAAACTCAAGAAGTGAACATTCAAAAGTAATAGACTTTTATTTTCAATAAGTATCATACATAACTATATGAAATCTAAAATAAAAAATCAAGTTTACTTTTTTAAAAAGATTTATTTATTTATTTATTTATTTATTTATTTATTTATTTTAGAGAAAGAGTGTGAGCAGAAGGGGCAGAGGGAAAGGGAGAGAGAATATGAAGCAGACTCCATGCTGAGTGCAGAGCCCAAGGCAGGGCTTGATCTCAAGATGCTGAGATCACCACCTGAGCCAGAAGCAAGAGTCAGATGCTTAACCCAATGCACCACCTAAGCACCCCTAAAAATCTGGTTTAAAGTCCATAACATCATCATTTTCCATCAATTTATCAGTTCAGAAAAAAAGAGATGGGCCTTGAGGATAATTTTATTAACTGTCCAGTGTAATTAATTTGTGTAGTTGGGACTAACACATCATAACATAGCTTCTTAAACTCAAAATGTTAAACTATTATAAACTTTTCATAAATACACATATCATGGGCCCAAATTTTCCCAAAGATTCAAAGGTCTACCCTTTCTTGATAGCCATACTCTTTAATACATTGGAGGTGCACCAGAGATTGCTTAGGGGCTCTCATGGCTATAAACGGGACGATGGACATCTCCTGAGCTGCGACCTTAGGAATTTTGCCTCCCCACTATCCCCTTTGCCCACAGTTTCCTTTCCACTCATTTTGGCACAAAACTAATTCTAGCATCAATCATTCTGAAAATAATAGAAATTCCTGTTTCAACTTTGAAGTATATCTTTAAAACTATATTTAAAACTATATGAGGATCCCAATAATTCTGACACTGGACCATTTCATGGCATCATTAATCTCTTCAAACCTTTTTTCATGTGCTACTAGCTGCCTATCTCTGCTTTCCTTCCTTTCCTTCCTTTCCATCAGCTTGTCTTCTAGATCACTGGTTGACTCTTCTGCCTCATTTACCTCGGCTGTTAAGAGTATCCTGTTTAGGCTGCATCTCATTCACAGCATTTTTTAGTCTGGCCTGATTAGACCTCCTTTTTACCCTTAGAGATTCTATATTGTCACTAACACTTTTTTCCAGCCCAGCTATTGACTTTATAAATGCTCTCTTGAATTCTCTCTCTGACATCTTGCTTATATCCATACCATTAGTTCTGTGGCAAAGGATATTAAGAATAAAACAACAACAACAACAATACCAAAAAAACAAAACAAAACAAAAACCAAATGAGGAATTAAAAGTAAGGTCACCATTATAAATACTATTCTGTAATTATATGTCAAACTAAATTTAAGCTATATTTTTATGTACTTATTAGTACATTTCAATCATACTTGCATGTATTTTTAAAATATATATGTATTACAAATTAAAAGAAAAGATTAAACCTCCATTCCTAATGATTCTCCCTAGAATCCTAAAATCCACTGTATTTTATGATCCAGGATCATTATTTACTTCAGCAATATAAAGAATTATGCTTTGTCTGTCTAACGAAACATATTCTATTCACTACAATCTGGGAAATATGTTCCTTTCAGATCAGATTCCTTTCTCTCTTTTCAATATTGCTCTGCTGATTCCCCTGAATCTTTTATACTCTTACTATTTCTGCAACTGGAAAAAAAATAAAAAGCTTTCTCTGTTTCTACCTGTGTCCTTCCTGAGGGATGTCTGAGCCTTCTTTTCTTCTGTTGTCTTAGTGACTTAGCAAACTTTAAGAGAGACAAACCCAACAACCAGCACTAAAGCAGTGCAGAGCTTCAGCCATTTATATATTCTTGAAAGATTCTGAGGCAGAAATCTAATGTTATTTTTGGCATCAAATGCACTTAGAGAAAATTAAGTGGACATATTTAAAATAAGAAACCTCTGCTCTGTGACTTGAATAAGACACTTGCCTACCCTTAATGTCCTTCCATGTGCCATTTTTTGGGCGTTTGTGGTGGCACTATAGAGTTCTGTATTATATATAATAACTCTGTGAACAGTAAACAGCACTTACATTCACATGCTTGTGAATCAGTACTCCTTACAGCCTCAAAAATGTCCACCTTTTAACCTAAAACATCAGGATGGAGACAGCATTAGAAGATGAATGATAAATGAGAATATAATTAGAAAAAAAATTTTTAAAAATAGGATTCAATGACTAGGACCAAAATAGGTACTTGTTGCATTTCATTGTCATCTGGATTTAACCTGAAGATGAAAAACTAAAGAAAGTTCTAATTTCATTAGATTTGAAATACTAGGTACTCGTAACCCTCCAAAAAAGTTTGCACCTGACAGCTGCTATTTATTGAGCACATATTATTGTGCCAAGTGCTGTCCTTTGAACTCTAAATGCATTATTTTGTTTCCAAATCCTTGGAGCATTTTAATATACAATATAAATTAAAATAAAGATTTGGGGCCAAAAAGGTTATGTAGCTAGCCCAAGTGTACACAGTTAAGTGATAGACCCATGCTTGCATTAATTAGACTTGGTAGCTTGGACCACAACACCCATACTTTTAAGTACTACAGCACACCTTCAAATCCTCTCTGAAAATGCAAAAATGTGCATTATAAATCTCACCATTTGTCAGTTTCTTGAAAATTCTGATGATGGCAATCTTCTATACTCCATGGAAAAAAGTCCATTCAATAGCTATCCAAACTGTGAAGCATGTTTCCAAGTCTTACTTCTACATAGAAGAGAGAGAGGATGAGTATCTGTGGCAGACAAGGTAGAGAATGTGCCCCACTGCTTATCAATCTTCAACATGGTCTCAGGGAAAAAAAATAAAGAAAGAAAGAAGCAAAAGTTTCCTCCTTCATTTCCAACTGGAATTTAAAGAAGTTTCCTGAGAGGTCACGACCCTATAGAATTGCTTCTCAGTTCTCCTCAGGGTTTGGAAATTTCCCATCAGTATGATTTTTCAAGACACAGTTACCTGTGGTTTCATTTGCTCAAGTATTTGCAAAACTTTTACGTCTCCAACCAATTACAGGGGTTTCTTTTTTTGTTGTTGTTGTTCTTTTTCCAAATTCTCCTGGGTTTCCATGTGAGGTTGCTTTCCATTCCTTTCATATTCAGGAATAGAAAACTGTGCATTGGGATGGAATACGATATTTCTGTGCAGGATTAAGGCAAAATGCTGGTGTACTTACTAAATACAAGAGCTGAGTTCTGGGATCAAGCACAACATCAATCCACAAGGACTTGTAATGTGCTGGGATTAGAGTAGCAACAGGTGCTTATTAAAGATTAACACATTTTATGAATAATGTGCAAAGATGTATGGACTAATCCAAAAACGTGTTTTTTCTTCCTCAGTACATAAGCTATATATGCCATGACATTAAAACTAAAGAACACAATTTTTAGACATTAAAGGAAACTTTCTCTTTCCATTTTTTTTAAAGAGAAGGAATGTCAGGTCTGCTTACTCTGAATCTAGGTAGCCCTGGGATTGAGGCTTGAGGGAAACTTGGACTTAGCTCCTGAGGTCCCTTCAGAAAGCATCCATAACAAAGAGTTTATTGTTCTATACACTCTCGATCCTACTTATTTTATGTCTACTCTCATCTGACTAAAAGAAGTGGAATGGAAGCGATTCATCAGAAAAGTGAACGTGCAGAAGCACCTTCACCCGTGTTATTAAGGGACAGGTGTTATTCACCTGTGGTATAAAGAAACAGGTTATTCTCCTGTAGGATTAAGAGACAAGTATTATTTTCTTTTAACTGACACTGTAGAAAGTTTCCCTGACCAAAAGAACCATCTGACCAGGACGACACTCTCAGAAGAGATGATCTTTTAAACACATGCCTCAATAGCAGGACTCCAGCAATTAATCCTGGGACCCTGGTTCCTATTTCAAACCACACCCAGCATCTTCTACTTTATTCCATATGCCCTGCTCTGCTTCATCATCAATTATTTGATTCTGTTAGAGGAAATGAGTGGTGTAACACCAAAATAATAGTGTGAAGATGGGATGGGACAGATAATATAACAATCATGTTATTTGTGCAAATATAAGGTGAAGTTTAAAAAAAATAGGTTTACATCAAAAACAAGAGAGGACAGAGACAGAGATACTCACAAAGAAATGTATAAAATTGGGGGATGGAGTAAGGGGAAATAAATAGCAATTTGCCTTTCCAGAATTGATCCAATAAATCATTCTACCCACAGATTTAAAATCCCAGCTTCATCATTTATTAAATTACAAAATTTATACCAACTTTCCAAAGATAGATGGCTTAATCTCTGGGCCATTTCTTCTGTTCTTTAGAGTTCTTTATTAACAGGCCTACAGCCAAATGCTTACAAAACAGAGCTTTTTGGTATATTCTGATATGTAGAAGATCCAGTCCCCTTATCTCTATGTCCCTCACACTGTTTTTATTGCCAAGACTGTTCAAACATAGCTACACATACACACAAATTTTAGAATCAGTTTATCAATTTCCACGAAAATACACTCTGTCATTCTTTTGGAGGGGTGTTATTAATTCATCACAGAAATTGGTGTCTCTAAAATCAGGACCTCATCTATGGTGGACAGAGACAGCCAAATATTTTTATAGGACCTCTTCCTAAGTGAATACTCAGTGTGAGATATAGTGAATTATTGATGAAGTTCTAGAATTGCAGGTAGAGAGGAGGTACTTTTGTATTTGCTTATTGTCCAATTAGAACACAGAAAGATTCTTCCTGGTGTCTAAGCATGTCTTCCTTTTCAGACAGAACCCATCTCTTCTTGTTCTCTACAGAGCCTCTGTATGTTGGAATAATGCCTCTTCTCGACACACTGCCTTCCTGGAACCAAGGTTCTAGGCATAGAACCTGGGATACTTTATAGGTGGAGAATCCAGAGCTTCTAGAACATTTTGTTGACCCCATAAGGAGCATAGAGAGTCAAAGAGCACTCCAGAGGAAGAAACAAGGATGAGACCCATGCAATCAGGTCCAGGCTGGGGTACCCCACCAGACGGCACTGCCCAGTCCCAGACACTGGAGAACCTAGAAAACTCCACAAAAAACACTTCCAAGTGTGGAGTCAAGAACAGAAGCTTTGCTTGCCCATGCCTAAGGGTAGTACTATAAAAAATATAGGTTCTTCCCATTTATGAACATAAACTGAGTTAGTCATGCAGATGACTGGAAGAACATATTTCAGGCTGAGAGAATAGCCTATATAAAGTCCCCACAGCAAGAACATAACTGACCAGTAAGAGGAACAGAAAGGTGCCAGAGTAGCAAGAGGAGTTACTGAGAGTTTAGTTGTAAGCGAGGAGACCAGAAAAACAACAGGGCAAAGAACTACCTGATTTTTAGTAATTAGAAAGATTTTAGCATTTGACCTGAGTGACATAAAGAATCATTCCAAAGTATTGAGTAGACGAGTGGCTATCATCTGACTTACGGTTTTAAAGGATTTTTCTCAGCATGAAAATACAACTGTGTTGACAATAGAATATAAGAGCAAAGATGCCAAGATGAAAGGAAGGAGAGTAGGTATGAGGGAATTGCAATCAGTCAGATGAAAGATGACCGTGGCTTGGAATGAGAAAATAGGTCCAAACGTGATAAAACATGGTTGAATTTGAAATATGTATTGAACGTAGGTCAGCAGAATTTCCAGATAAACTGGATGTGACATATAAGAAAGAGATTCCAAATATGCCATCCTCTGAGATAGAGAATGTTGTGAGTGGAGTGGGTTTAGAGATGGGGAAGAATCTATTTGTCATTCAAGTGGAAATACCATGAGGGAGGTTGGATTTCAAGGACTCAGCCTCAGGAAAGATGCCTACACTAGAGGTAATAATTTGGGAATCTTGTTCATGTAGGAAGAATATACCATGGGAGACTAGATTCAGTGATGGAGTTCATAAGATGAGAAATGAGGAAAGAGTATTCAATTTAGGGACACAGATATCATTGGTGACCTTGAAAAGAGTGTTTTCACTGTTAGTATGTTTCACTGAAGTATGCCTGGAAAGTATGCCTGGAAACAGGGAAATGGGAAACAGGCCTTACAGAACCTCTTAACTTTTGTGGCAAAAATGAGACAATGAAATGGAATAGTAGCTCATAAAGGAAATAAGATCAAGGGAAGATTTCATTTTAAAAATGAAAGAAATAACAGACTTTCTTCACTGAAGCAAATGATCCATTAGTCAGGGAAATATAGATGAAATAAGAGATGCCTTTATGTGAGTGATAAGGAGGTGAGGCTCAGAACACAGACTATAACAAGATTGGTTGTCTTTGGATAGGAGCACAAGTAATGTGTTTATTGGAGAAGGTAGAAGGTAGCATATAATTGAACAGATGCTAATAAATTGGTAGATAAAGTCATGACACTGTGGAAATGTTCTCCTGATAGCTTAATTTTTGTCAGTGAAATAGGAAACAAGTTCATCTAATGTTTCCCAATAAATTTGATGTTTGCAATAGAATAGCTTTTTAGGCAGATATTCTTCTTCAAACTAAGGCACCATTTGAACCTATTTTGCTATACCTCTGTATCATGAATAATATTGAATTTTTCAATTCTAATATAGAGAGAATCACTCCATTAACAAGCTAACATTACTGACAGCAAGTTCCTATAAAAAAGCAGTAAGACCAAATTTGTTTCAGATGTTAGTGTTAAGTCGGGCATTGAACTCCTAAGTAATGTGTTTAATGAGTAAAGCTATTTAAATTAATTTAGAGAACCCATTGAACAGATAAGAGAAGAAATTTGTGAAATCAAAGTGACAGATAATACCTTCCCACAAGTGGTAAGAACAGCTCTTACCTATGTAATAGAAGATGTAGCTTTTGGACCTACTTTTGACAGTGGGGAAATTCCCAAACAGATTACAAATATTTAGGGCTAGGAATATCATTGTGATCCTTCCAGTTCTGTAGTTCTATAATTAAAACAGAAAAATTATAATCTTTTTTTTTCTTTTACAAAAAAAAAAACAAGTTATTTATGCTGCCATGGGCTTTTTCTTCTTATTTCACATGAGGCACGATGAGGACATGTAAGATGAATCCAGGAATGAAGAGGCAGAGAGTTACTGAGGGGAATGACAGGGAAAGTCATCAGGAGAGACTTGTTCAAGGAGGTGGAAGTTTCACTGTAAGGAGGTGAAAATGGGAAAAAATGAGATGGAGCTAGCCAAGCAATAGCTCTGGGAAAGAGAGGTCCAGCAGCCAGCAGAGTAAGAACAAACAAAAGCCTGAAGCAGGACCTGAATTATTGAAAACCAGGCTTGAATTATTTAAAAAAAATGTTTAAATTTAAAAAAGGGGGGGGGGGGCAGAAAGGGTGGCCAGGGTCTTGTAAGCAAAGGGCTGGAGCACAACATGTACTAGACAGGTAGGAAATAACTTGATTGTAGTATCTTAAGCTGATTTGCACACTTAAAAGATGCCATTGGCTGCTGTGTGCCCAATGGATTGGAACGAATGGAACTGGCAAGACCTCATTGTCCTTCTAGGAAAGATCTGTCCTTAGCATGTAAGCCAATGACACCCAGTCCCTCGTTTCACCAGTTTCCTCATGGCATTTTTTACCTCAGCGTTCCTCAGGGTGTAGATCAAGGGATTCAACATGGGTGCAACAATAGTAAATGACACAGCCATTGTCTTGTCTATGGGGTAGGTGGCCACAGGTCGCACGTACAGGAAAATGCATGGCACAAAGAACAAGATGACCACGGTGAGGTGGGAGCCACAGGTGGAAAGGGCTTTGCGCCGCCCTTCAGAGCTGCAAGACTTCAGGGAGCAGAGGATGACCACGTAGGATGTGATGAGAATAAGGAAGATGGTCACACACATCACCCCACTGTTGAGGATGACTAAGAGACCCAAGGTGTGGGTGTCCATGCAGGCCAGCTTCAACAAGGGAAACAAATCACACATAAAGTGGTCAATGACATTGGGGCCACAGAAGGGTATTTGATACATGAAGAGAAGCTGTATTACTGCGTGAATAACTCCCCCCACCCAGGTCCCTCCCAGCAGTAGGTAGCACACCTGAGGGCTCATGATGGTCATGTAGTGCAGGGGCTTACAGATGGCCACATAGCGGTCATAGGCCATCACTATGAGAAGGATGATTTCCCACACCACCAAAGAAATGCTCTGCGAAGAGCTGGGTTAGGCAGCCTTCTAAGGAGATGGTAGAGCTCTTCGAGAAGGAGTCCACAATCATCTTGGGGGCAATGACAGAAGAGTAGGTGGCATCCATGAGGGACAAGGAAGTAAGGAAAAAATACATAGGTGATCTCAGACTCTGACTTGTGATTACGGTTACCACAATGAGTAGGTTTCCCAAAACTGTGAACACGTACATAATTAGAAACACAGCAGAGAACATTTTCCGCAACTCCGGGTTCTCTGTAATGCCCAAAAGAATGAATTCAGTCACATTGTTTGGATTCTCCATTTACTATGGTCTGATATAAGCACACCACTCTGAGATGGAAAATCTACAAAAGAATATTATTTTTAATTAGTAGTCACTAAGTGTGTTGTCCAATTTTTACACTGTGACTCATGCCCTCTTTTCATTTTTGTAATTTTTCTTTTTAATTAAAATCAGCTTTATTGAGTTATTATTTACATCCTATAAAATTCATTTGTTTGAGTGTACAATTCAATGATTTTTAATGAATTTATAGAGTTGTGCAGCCATCACTACAGTCCAATTTTAAGACAGTTTTGTCACCCCCAAAACATCCTCCCTGTCCATCTGCGGTCACTTCTCATTCCCACCCCTCCACTCCAGCTGACCCCTAATTTACTTCCCTTATCCATAGATTTGACTTTGCTAGCCATTTCACATAAATAGAATCATACAACACGTGGCCTTCTGGGTCTGCATTCTTCCACTTAGCATAATGTTTTCAAGGTTTATCAATGTTGAAGCACGAATCACTACTTCATTTCTCTTCATGGTAGAATAATATTCCATTCTATGGATATAGTACATTTTGTTTGCAGATTCACTACTTAATGGGCATTTGGGTTGCTTCTGCTCACTGGCTATTATGAATAAAGCTGCTATGAAACTCACATACAAGTCTTTGTGGGAATATATGTCTTAATGTCTCCTTGGTAGATACCTAGGACTGGAATGGCTAGGTGATATGGTAAATTTATATTTAACATTTTAAGAAACTACTAAATTATTTTCCAAAGTACTTTCACCATTTTATATCCCCACCAGCTGTGTGTGAGGGTTCCAGTTTCTCCACATCCTCACCAAAACTTGGTAATGTCTGTCTTTCTGATTATAGTCATGCCCTAGAGGACTGCAGTGGTCCCTATCTGAGGATATACCCTCTTGAGCTACTTTTTTCTCTACCACTGATACAGCAACCAGCTGCTAATAGTGTAACCTGACAACAGCTCCATCCCTCCATCCTCACTGACCCTCCAGCAACATTTCCATGTCCCAGTAAATTTCTTGCTTTCTGTCCCAATATTTGCACTTCAGACACTTGGAAAATCCTGCTTCATTATTCTGGAGCATGCTTACACTTGGAAATATGAAGGGATTAACATACTGTAAAGAAATTCTAGATCATTAGTAAGTAGGAGACAGTGAATAAATGATAACCAACTTAACACAATCTTGGATTAACTTTCCTTTCTTCCCTGTTTCACTCTCTCCATTCACTCTCTCCATTCTGTTTTCCAGAATAAACCACCTACATACAAATCTTTCTCTCCGCCTCTGACTTTTGGTAACCTCAAACTAGAAAGCTGACATTAATTTATAATTAGACATACCCAAGAGCTAAGAAGTTGGAACATTTCATAAAAATCCTCATTCTTTTTCTCCATATATTTATTGAGTATCTAGAATGAACTAGTTGAACAACCTACAAGCCAGGTCATATCCCAAGGACTCTCCACTTAGTAAGAATGATACTCTTTCCCTATACATTCCTTCCTCTCAAATTGGATTATTATTACATATTGCAAATATTCAATGAACCCCTACTCTGTCTCAGGCAGTGGAATACCCTATGAGACATTTTCTTCATTTCAGAGAGAAGTTATGGAGGCTTAAGGTAGAAAATAATGAAACTAAGTTCCCTAGCTAGAAAACATTGAAACCAAATTCAAATCTAGCTTCTTCTGAAACAAAATCAAATACAAGCAGCAAGCTATATTACTTCTCTTAAGAGCCTATCAAGTGCTCAATATGATAGAGACATGTGCTTCATGGTACAATTTCAGTATCACACAATCCAGTGAGTGATTTGTGCTTCCTGTGCTCATTTTACTAAACAAATTCTATAGAGTAAAATTTTATGAATTTGATGACAATTCTACAATAAAGAACATGTTCTAATTACATATATAATGCAATCCTGAAACTAGAAGTTATAATCCTTAACTAAGGCTCCAAGATTCTAATAATTTTCCAGATATGCTGATTAAAGAAAATAAAACTTTGCCTCCTTTGCTGCTCCAGGAAGACCCAGATCCATCCCTGCACAGGAGCCTGAATCAGTATAAGTCATTCCTTCCCCATTTCCTTGTGAAGGAGTGCCCCAGATGAAACAAGGGATTCTAAAGAATAATCAAAACATCAATGAAACAACTCATTTATTTTTCACTCACTATGTACCAGCAAGGTATTGGTCTGCTACATGCATTATAGCAATTATTTTTCATATCACATGAGGTGGGTGCTGTCACAAATTCCTTCCTGAAGATGACGGAACTGATGTTTGGAGACATTGAGCATCTCATCTAAAATGATTGGGGATTAGGAATCCGTGTGATCTCCTTTTGAAACACACTCTTTTTTTTTTTTTTACTTTTTATTTTATTATTTTATTTTATTTTATTTTTATTTAATTTTTTTCTGTTTCTTAACTCTTTAATGCTCACTGGAACTGGACTGATACCAGGAGCTCGGGAGCACGCACGCGACCAGACTGAAACACAAACTCTTAACTATGATACTGTAGTCCTGAAGGAGTGAACAGTGGTTTCAATCAGCTAAATACAAGTGTTAGTGCAGCCAAATGATACAGTGAAAGTACCGTTCCAGTAGCGAACTTCTCCTGGCTATGGATCCTTAGGCAGAGGCTGTCTGCCACTTGGTGGGAATACATTAGAGACCACTATTTTAACTGAGAATATAAAATAAGGTTCTGCAAGACTCCTCTATATACCCAAAGACACGTTCTTCATATTATCCCTTTTACTAAACAAGGTACACAGCTACCAGGACACTGTTTGCAATATACAATATGGGCTAACTCCAATCTCCAGCCCAAAAACTTCAAAAATGCTATAGTAGAAGGAACATAGTCTCAGAATCAGGATAACTGGGTTTTATTTCAAATTATTCCTCTAACTCCTAGGATGTGTTGTGACATTTCTCACCACACTGGGCCTCCATTTCCTCATCTGGAGAAGAGGCATTTGTGGTAGATGAGTGGCATGCTAGGGGTTCAAAGAGGCCAGCTCAGGGACTCTGTCCCTCTCAAACACAGCAGTTCCATCCCTACCTGCAAGGAATGTTCATACTTCCATGTAAGATGTTCTTTGAGCCATCTGAGGACTTAAAATATTTTAAAGCATAATACACGAATAGATAGTAATGGCCCTTCTGTCTTAAAAGCTATAAATTCATCACAGTTCTTTTTGGCTACTAATACGTACCTGAATCTGACATTCAAGACTTTGCCCATAACTAATCAACCTAATTTTTTTTAATGTCCCCCTCCCACAGCAGTCAAGTCCATGTCTTACTACCAGAACACAGACCTCAGGCTATGTAGTACAGTAGGAGAGGCCATGGGTTCAGAGCAAGCAGACTTAGATGTCTGTCCCACTCACGCCACTTACTGACTTAAAATAATCTTCAGTCCTGCAAAAGTAAAACAGTGTAATAATCATTAAAGTTAGTACATGTCATGGACTTATTATTTGAGGGTCCTGTGCTAAGAGCTTCATGATTTCCTCTTTTAAGTCCCACAAAAGTCATATGAGACAGGAACCAGTATTGTCTTGATTTTCTGATGCAGTGGATAATGCTTGGAGAGCCTGTGCACTTTGGGTGAGCCGTTGACCAAGGTCATAGCACAGGCTACTAACCACCAGCTTCTGAAGCCTCTCTAAGAATTATATACCCTGCCTAACAATAATTTCATGAGCATCAAAGGAAGTACCTGCATGAGAATGTTTGGGGAACACTAACCAAATATTCATGAATACTTTCTTTTTTTTAATAATATTTTTTATTATATTATGTTAGTCACCATACAGTACATCCCTGGTTTTTTATGTAAAGTTCCATGATTCATTAGTTACGTATAACACCCAGTGCACCATGCAATACGTGCCCTCCTTACTACCCATGATTACTTTCTATTCCTCTAAACTCTTGACTTCCTTCTGCCTCTGTCAATGCCGTCTGTTTTCAAAAAATCCATTCTTCTTCCCTTCTGCCTTACTTCCACCCCAGTGTCCCTTTCACTACCAACATCTGGGATATTTGTTACAATACCCATATTGGGTGCATATCAGCAATAATTCAATTGCTTTCTTAGCTGATTTTTTAATTTAATTTCAGGTTGGTTTTATTCTTTTGTGTGGATGCTTAAGGATAGCTCATTTATTCTATTTTCACAAATTTCTAATGCTGTGCTATGTACACACTAGGCATTTAATTAAATTTAATTAAATCTATGAAATTGATTTCAGCCAAGGAAAGTAGCATCGAACCATGGGGCCCAGGCAATGGTGGTGGCAGTCCTGCCTCCAGAAATGAGAGAGTGCCGTTGTCAGATCCTGGCTGTGTTTCCTCTGGCATCCAGGCTCACATATTCACATATCCCACTTACCACCTTTCAGCTCTCTCATTCCTACTCCTACACAGGCTTTAACCAAACCCAAGAGCAGAGCCATACCTTGGACTTCCAGTTCAGTGTTGAATCAACTGCCTTCAGATCCTCTTTTCCAGTGACCCTGTGAAATACCATTGCTAAAAAAAATCTGTTCATATAAACTGAAGAATTACATTTCTTCAGTTTTCTAATTATTACCTAGGCAGTGCGTATTTCCTTTCTAGAGCATATCCAAGAATGTGAGGATATAGGACGTGCCCTATCCATAGAAAGGGAGACAGGATAAGCGCTCCTGAAACAATGCGTGTATAATATCACTTCCAGAGGGAAAATTATCAGTGTGGTCTATAGATTTCAAAGAAAATGAAATGAGCTATGCCTTCACATGAGAATTTAGCAAACTCGAAATTTATAATGTAGAAAGTAAACAAGAAGAGGAACAGCATGAGAAAGGCATGAAGGAAAAACATAATGTACATAGTCAAAATACATGGACTTGGACATCACACAAACCTACATTTCATTCTGGACCTTCCAGGGATGTAATTAACTGGAAGTTACAAATTCTCTTCAAATCTCAGTTGCTTTTTTTCAGAATTGTTGTATTAAACATCATAAGCTCCTAGCATTACAGTTTAGATGTTGATATTTACATTTATAAACATTAAATGTGAAAAGATATTAACAAAAATTATAGTTCAAATGTGTATTAGGATGTTATAGTTTTGGTATCTCATAAAACTTAGTCACATACACCCCTACTACACTAGTTAAAGGTGCTTTGAGTACATAAACCTTGCTGGACTGGAGTTCAACTGGGAATAGGTAGTAAGAGACATAATTTTAAAGATCTATATAAAATTCCTGACTTTACACACTACAATCAGTTCTCACTTCTGAGTACAACGAATAGGCCAGATTACCACTCTGTGACTCTGTATCATGTTCTATAAAATGGAAAGGTAATATAAAGATTAAATGATTTTTATAAATGTAAAGGGCTTAGATCAGCATCTCCATTTCTACTCCTAGAATGAGGAGAAGGATACCAACCACAAACTATTCTAAAACTAATCTTTGACAAAGCAGGAAAAAACATCCAGTGGAAAAAAGACAGTCTCTTCAATAAACTGTGCTGGGAAAATTGGACAGCTACATGCAAAAGAATAAAACTTGACCACTCTCTCACACCATACACAAAGATAAACTCCAAATGGATGAAAGATCTCGATGTGAGACAGGAACCCATCAAAATCCTAGAGGAGAACATAGGCAGCAACCTCTTTGACATCGGCCACAACAACTTTTTTCATGACACATCTCCAAAGGCAAGAGAAACAAAAGAAAAAATGAACCTGTGGGACTTCATCAAGATAAAAAGCTTCTGCACAGCCAAGGAAACAGTCAAAAAAACTAAGAGGCAGCCCATGGAATGGAAAAAGGTATTTGCAAATGACACTACAGATAAAAGACGGGTATCCAAGATCTACAAAGAACTTTTCAAACTCAATACACAAGAAACAAACAATCAAATCAAAAAAAGGGCAGAAGATATGAATAGACACTTTTCCAATGAAGACATACAAATGGCTAACAGACACATGAAAAAATGTTCCAAATCATTAGCCATCAGGGAAATTCAAATCAAAACCACATTGAGATACCACCTTATGCCAATCAGAATGGCAACAATTGACAAGGTAGGAAACAACAAGTGTTGGAGAAGATGTGGAGAAAGGGGATCCCTCTTACACTGTTGGCGGGAATGCAAGTTGGTACAACCACTTTGGAAAACAGTGTGAAGTTCCCTTAAAAAGTTAAAAATAGAGCTACCTTATGACCCAGCAATTGCACTACTTGGTATTTACCCCAAAGATACAGACATAGTGAAGAGAAGGGCCATATGCACCCCAATGTTCATAGCAGCATTGTCCACAATAGGTAAATTGTGGAAGGAGCTGAGATGCCCTTCAACAGATGACTGGATTAAGAAGATGTGGTCCATATATACAATGGAATATTACTCAGCCATCAGAAAGAACGATTACCCAACATTTGCAGCAACATGGATGGGACTGGAGGAGATTATGATAAATGCAATAAGTCAAGCAGAGAAAGACAATTATCATATGGTTTCATTCATTTATGGAACATAAGAAATAGCAGGAAGATCGGTAGGAGAAGGAAGGGAAGAATGAAGGGGGGGTTAACAGAGGGGGGATGAACCTTGAGAGACTATGGACTCTGGGAAACAAACTGAGGGCTTCAGAGGGGAGGGGCTGGGGGATTGGGATAGGCCCATGATGGGTATTAAGGAGGGCACATATTGCATGGAGCACATATTGCATGATACACAAATAATGAATCATGGAACACTATCAAAAACTAAGGATGTAATGTATGGTGACTAACATAATAAAAAATTATTATTAAAAAAATAAAAATAAAACAGATCCTTTGCTTTGGCATCATTTTTTTTACATATGCTTCTAGTAAATGCCTTTAGATTTTATTAGATGTATACATATGCTTCTACTAAATGCTCAGGTTAATTTTTATAAATTAGAAAAGGAAGACCATAGCCCTTGAAAAGTATTGTGTATGGATAGACAGAGTGGTAGAAGATTTACAGTCAGAGGACCACTCCCAAACATAAGCCCTATTGGATCCTTTATTAACACTTTAGTGCATGCTTTTCAGATCTGCATTTGTATGTTTAGGTATATTGAATGCATACAATCTTTTGTGTCTTTTACTCTAAATACAAGAATATAAAATATAATAATATTCTTGAAATTTGAATAGTTCGTATGGGCATTATTTGTCAGCAGTTATAAATTTTCCTACCTTTTAATTTCTACAGATTATTCTCTTTTATGGTTGTCCCATAATTCATTAAACCAGTACATTTTTGCTTGACATTTATGCTTTTTAGTATTCTATCTTACACACAATGATGCAATGAACATCACTTCAAATCAATTTTTACTTACTGTTTTGCATATTTCTCCCAGAGAAATTCCTAGAAATGTGAACACCAAGTCCAAAATATGTATACATCGAACTTTGATGGATTCTGTAACTTTGTTCTCCCACAATCCTGAAGCTTTTTCATTCTCATGAATAGTGTTTTAAAGTGTAGTTTTCCCCACAGCCTTACTCACACTACATATTATCAATTTTGATTATATTAAACAAATGATAAGATAAAAAATCATATCTCACTTCAATTTGCATTTGATCATTCATTCATAGAATTTCATCAGTGACCTAAACAAAAAATATATTATTGGTCTCCAGGTAAAGCTAAAGAAAATTGACTGCATAAATTTTTGCAATGTTATATCTATGTAGAGATAGTCTATACACAGATATCATATCAAAATAATAATCATAAATTATTTAGTATGTGCTATGTTCTAGATATTTTGCTAGTACTTGATACATGTTTTCTCATTTAATTCTCACATCTGGCTATGTTTAGACATATTTCATGACTGAGTAAAAGCAGAATAATTAGCCTGCTTAAGGGTATATGGTTAATAAGTGATAGAACTTTGATTTGAATCCAAGAAGCCAACTCTACAGCTGATGCATATTCTTAAGTGTGTGAATTTCTTATAGGTCCTAATAATTTCTTCAATAAAATCCTGGCCCACAAGAAGTGATAGCAATGTGTTTAAAGATGCCACTGGATGTCATTTTTAATGAGCAATCGATAGCTCTGTGGTCCTCAGAATATCTATCTCCAGAGCATACACATCATTAATAGAATCTGTCTCTAATCGATGGCTTTAAGAGGACTGTTTTTGTCAGTAAGACTTCTTAATTCATTTTGCTTTCCTTGAGAGATGAGTGGAGATGGAATTATCTTCAATAGCACCTTTCTGTGTTGGAAATTACTATACCACTGAAGATACAAAACTTTATGTTCTCTTGGAATGTTTCCCAAGGGAGGGGGCTGGATCCCTGAACAATCTTTCTTGACTTCACAACATGATCACCGAGCAAATCATCACCATCACCTTCAGCACCAACACCAACCTCCCACTGTGGGCAGAGCTGCTCATAAATTAATGTGTGTGTTTTTATATAAAGAAATATATTTTTAAAATCTAATTCATCTTTACATTACAAATGAAAGCCAAACATTTGAGGTATCATTAATTAAAATAGAAATAAAAACACCTTTCTCAAGGTGATTAGTAGAAAAATCAAAGTCAAAGGAACTTGGTACAAGAAGAAAGCAGAAACATACAATATATATACATACACTTATGTACGCATGTGTGTGCATGGCATGCACACACACACACACACGAACACGCACACACACACACAGAGTCGCATGAAAGGAAGGAAACATAAAAATCGCTCTAAAATCACCTTACACATACCAGTTATTCTTCTTCTTCCTCTTCCTACAAGCACATCTCTAAATACAAACATACTCTTACAGTTGCTAATCTTATGACCTGGATTAGGCAGACACTTAAATTTTGATAATCTGCAAAAAGAGATTAAAGAAAATCCAGCCAAAATGTGTTGATACCTTAAGGATTCCCATCCCGAAGCCACAATTTATGTGTACAGACAAAACAGAACTACTGATAGATTTTAAGTATAATTGTGTATGTACATTAAGTGAATCAATTATTTCACCAATTTAAAAAACAGTAGTTCAAATTAACAAGTACATGTTTAATACTCAAGTAACTTGTTAAAGATACCTCCAAAACAACCTGATGTCATCCTTGCGACCTCTAAAAGCCAGTTACCCAATGGTCCCAGTAAGTAGAAGGCAGACATTGTACATGTAAATTTTCCAGGATAATGTCAAGGTAACCAAAGCTCTGGCCCCATCCAGGATGTACTTACACGAACTTTCATCAACAAAAGAGCTATAAATCATTACTTATTAGAGTTTCCACTCAGCAGATCCAAGTAAATCAGGACGTGCACTGGGAACAAATCATCTATGCCCTTAATGGGGTTATTTTGATAGGGCCAGAGTTTGTAATGATTTTTAAAAGAAAGATTTAAAACAGATGCTCTAAGTGTCCAAGGACTTAAGTAAGAAACAAACCTTGCAGATGGCAGAAGAATTCAAATTTCATCTAAATAGGAAAGGTTGCAAAAAAAAAAAAAAAAGCCAGATTAACTACAAATCATTCATGGAACTGTGCCCACCATTTGGCTGTATTTTGAGCTTAATTTGTAAACAGTTTCCAATCCCCATCTTAGAAGAAACACCATTAATAAGATGTTCTCCTTCACATAATAGATTTGAGGGCAGGGTGCTCTTTTCAAATGGCACAGAATTTCAAAATGTGCAGACTTGCATCATTCCAACTGCATGCCCTGGAGGCTGTGTCTCTACTGACTGAGGAGCTAATCACCATACCAGTAAGTTCCTATCCACCCTTATAATGATCCCTTTTTCCCTAAGTGCTAAGCTTCACTGGATCCAGGCCAGGGTGGTGCTCCACAAACACACCACCAGATCCTGGCATTAACCATTCAATTATCTGCTCCACAAGTAAGCTCTCTGCTTCAGTAACAGAATGGCCTTAGAACAATGCATCTACCTAATGACATAGATAAAGAAAAGTCAATACACCAGGCAAGTCCTGGGACCAAATATTTCTCACTTAGCCTGGTGTCCCCTTCATCTTTTAAGACTACTATTAAAATTGTGTCACATCTAACTGCAGGAGAGTTGGTGCTATTAAGGATTTAAAAAATGTACCTCAGCTAGAAAAAATAAGAACTCAATTCTTTCTCACTCCATAACAATTAGTATTCCCAAGTAACATGTTTTCAATTTAGAAATATTTGGGGTTATAGCCTTCATTCTTTTTTCATCTTCAATAGTGATAAATATCGATATGCTGCATTTACAACATAGTTCCCAGTGCCCATTGCAAATGCATGTGTTAGATAACCTACTTATAGAAAGGACAGCATGGGGGAAAATAATGTGATCAAACTTGAGCATAACTAAAATTCTAGCTGTGCTTCAAACAACAATACACATCTATATCCAATTCTTCTCTTTTGCACCACCCCCTCAATAAAATATTTTTCATCATACTTACTACTAACACAATTAATTTTTCACTCATGAGTTAACCTGCTTATTACCAGCTCCCCACTGGAGTTTAAGTTCCATACAAACACATCCTCTGTTTGTATTACTCAACACTTTATACCAAGCTCCCAGAACTCTCTGGCACACTGTAGGCACTAAACAGTATTTTGTGAAAAAATGAAATAAGAACTTCCTACACTTAATTGACTTTGAAGCCACCGTTTTTCAAGTAATAAATATTAACACTTTGGACTAGCAATAGAAAAATTCCTGTAGAAATGACATTTAGCTCTTCAACGTGCTACCCTCAAACCCAGACTGCCAGTCTCCTCAATGACTGAGTTGTTTATTTTTTTCTTCAAATAGCTCCCTTGCGCATATGTCACTATCTTTCAAATGCAACCATTTGAATTGTATTTCTTGAGTCCATTCCATCGCACTTTTCATGATGTACATGAAAGGAAATAACATCTGAGGAAATGAGATCATCAAGTGGCTTTTCTCTGACAGAAGAAGAATCAAGAGAATATAAGTAACCTGGGAAGCAGAACTCAGGGGAGAGCTGAAGAGAAAAAAGTGAACCCCAAAATAAGGACAGAATGCCTCAAGGACGATCTTCGCATTGTAGCCAATGAGCAGTTCTATGTTTTGGTATTTTTTACATCATGCTAGCAAACAGTATTGTGAAATGGGAAGAGTAGAGAAGGCAGAGTCTAAAAGACCTGATATTGATGCTTAACCCTTATTCAGTCTCATTATTTTGTATAAATGGTATAAAGATCTATCTATTAAAATTTATTACATTAAGAGACTTAAAGCATGTAAAGCACTATGAAAATGTATGTATCATAGCCTTCAATAAGAGTTAGATCACTCCCGTATTTAATGCCTCATATTTTCACTGAACTGAAAGACCATATAAGCTCCTCAGTGCTGGGTGTGGAGCTGGCGTTAGATTCTCTCTCTCTCCCTCTGACCCTCCCCACTATCTCTCTGAAAGAGTCACACACACACAAAAAGGAAAGTCAAACAAGAAAAAAGGATCAGGCATGCTAAGAGGAATTTGGTATTAGATAGGCCTAGGGAAGGTCTCACTGAGGAGAGATTAGGATAATGCCGTAAGTAGAGGAAGCTATAGGGCAAGCACCCATATTTTAGGCAGGGAAAGGCTACCTGATGTCATCAAAAAATTGCAAGGAAGCCAGTATGGCTGAGTCAAGGGAGCAAGTATGGAAGTACCTGAAGAGACAAAGGGGCAATAGAAGGTCAAATCATTGTAAGAATTTGGTCTTTTTCTCTGAGCAAAATGGAATCACTGCAGGGTTTTAAGGAGAGAAGTGTGCTGTGCTGAAAATAGACTTAGCAGAGCAAGAGTGGAAGTATGGAGAATTCTGATTCAGGACTATGATCTAAGTGTGAGATGATGGCCGCTCAGACCAGGATGGAAGGGGACTTGGCAGGAAAAGAGATCATATTCTGCATATATTCTGAAGGCAAACAAAGTTTTCCTAACACGTTAGGAGTGAGCTGTGATATTATCAATTTTTTGGACTTCCATGTTATTTTAATAATTTTTTTTATTATATTATGTTAGTCACCATGCAAGTAATGAATCATGGAACTTAACATCAAAAACTAGGAATGTACTGTATGGACTTCCATGTTTTTGGCCTGGAAAACTGGAAGGATGGAATTTCCTCGGGGAAGGCCACAGATGTTTGACTGAAAAACGATCAGTCACTGTTGGTCTCATTGGCTGGGATGGGGACAGTTCAGGGTGCTAAAGCTGGTGGTGATTCTGGGGGAGAGGTAACAGGGATGTAGGGAGTCCAGAACCTGGAAGGGAAAGATGGTGGCATGTCTTCACATCTCCCCCTGCGGTGCCAACCTACCACAAGTTTAATGTTGTTCACAAATGACCTGGGCCATATTTTCCAGTGGAGCTCCATCATGGCTGGGAGTCTGGCAGACATGATTTTCACCACGTGATAAATCCAACAGACCTCATCAAGTCCAGGCTATTTGTGCAGAATATGCTGGAACCATCTTACAAGCATATTCTCTGTGTTTTTTCTACTGTTTGTCAATAGGAAGGGTTCCTGGCCCTTTGTCAAAGGGGTTCTTTTTTTTTTATTATTTCTGTAATAATTTTTATTTTGTTATGTTCGTCACCATACAGTACATCCTTAGTTTTTGATGTAAAGTTCCATGATTCATTATTTGCATATAACACCCAAGGCACCATGCAATATGTGCCCTTCTTAATACCCATCACCAGCCTATTCCAATCCCCCACCCCCCTCCCCTCTGAAGCCTTCAGTTTGTTTCCAAGAGTCCAAAGTCTCTCATGGTTCATTCCCCGTTCTGTTTACCCCCCCCTTCTTTCTTCTCTTCCTTCTCCTACCAATCTTCCTATTTCTTATGTTCCATAAATGAATGAAACCCTACGATAATTGTCTTTCTATGCTTGACTTATTTCACTTAGCATTATCTCCTCCAGTCCTGTCCATGTTGCTGCAAATGTTGGGTAATCATTCTTTCTGATGGCTGAGTAATATTCCATTGTGTATATGGACCACATCTTCCTAATCCAGTCATCTGTTGAAGGGCATCTCAGTTCCTTCCACAATTTAGCTTGTGGACAATCTTGCTATGAACATTGGGGTGCATATGGCCCTTCTCTTCACTACGTCTGTATCTTTGGGGTAAATACCAAGTAGTGCAATTGCTGGGTCATAGGGTAGCTCTATTTTTAACTTTTTAAGGGAACTTCACACTGTTTTCCAAAGTGGCTGTCCATCTTGCATTCCCACCAACAATGTAGAAGGGATCCCCTTTCTCCACATCCTCTCCAACATTTGTTGTTTCTTGTCTTGTCAATTTTTGCTATTCTGACTGGCATAAGGTGGTATCTCAATGTGGTTTTGATTTGAATTTCCCTGATGGCTAATGATTTGGAACAGTTTTTCATGCGTCTGTTAGCCATTTGTATGTCTTCATTGGAAAAGTGTCTGTTCATATCTTCTGCCCATTGTTTGATTTGATTGTTTGTTTCTTGTGTATTGAGTTTGAGAAGTTCTTTGTAGATCTTGGATCCAGTCTTTTATCTGTAGTGTCATTTGCAAATACCTTTTCCAATTCCGTGGGCTGCCTCTTAGTTTTTTTGACTGTTTCCTTGGCTGTGCAGAAGCTTTTTATCTTGATGAAGTCCCACAAGTTCATTTTTTTCTTTTCTTTTTTTTGTTTCTCTTGCCTTTGGAGATGTGTCATGAAAAAAGTTGCTGCGGCTGATGTCAGAGACGTTACAGCCTATGTTCTCCTCTATTATTTTGATGGATTTCTGTCTCACGTTGAGGTCTTTCCTCCATTTGGAGTTTATCTTTGTGTATGGTGTGTCAAAAGGGTTCTTTAACTGTTTTAGGTTCTATTTCTTTCTCTGCTGGCTCCCTTCTAGTTTTCATGATCCTAGAGAAAATCAGGACTGGCCTGTGAGATCAGTTCTTTCTCCTCTAGAACTTTGCCAGTGTCTGCCTGGCTACTGAGGTGGCCCAGACCTTCCCTTTGCCTTCAACATGGTGAAAAGAAAAGTGAAAGCTCAGAACCTCTACCTTCATTGCTGTGGAGGAGTAGATGTCCATTTCGCAGGAGCAATAGACTGCTTCCCACAGACAGTCAAAGCCTCAGGGCTACTGGGGCTCTAGAATGGACTGTTAACTCACTGAAGATCCTTCTATATTTTGGAGGTGCATTTGGAAACTTTGAGTAGAATCTGTCTTTACCAAAATTGTTACACTGTATCTCCTCTGACATAAACTAACTCGAGGGCTGGATCAGAGTTGAAGCCCCAGGAATCATGGGTATTAAAAAAGTTCTTCATAGTTGCCTGGGTGGGTCAGTGGGTTAAGTCTCTGACTCTTCATCTCAGCTCAAGTCTTGATCTCAGGGTCATGAGTTCAAGTCCCTTGCTGGACTCCATTGTAGGTACGGAGCCTACTTAACAACAAAACAAATCAAAAAAATCTTCAAAAAAGGACAATTTAAGCTAACAAACAAATACTTTAAAATCAAATAGATGTGTATTGACTGACGGGTGCCTGGGTGGCTCAGTTGGTTAAGTATCTGCCTTCGGCTCAGATCATGATCCTAGAGACCTGGGATTGAGCCCTGATTCAAACTCCCTGCTCAGGGGGGAGCCTGCTTCTCCCTATCTGCTCCCCCTGCTTGTGCTCGCGCACTCTCTCTCTCCTCTTGTCAAATAAATAAATAAATCTTTAAAAAACGAAAAAAGAAGTACACTGACTGAACATCTCTCTCTCTCCTCTTGTCAAATAATATAAATAAATAAATCTTAAAAAAAAAAAAAGAAGTATACTGACTGAAGGCATGCTGCAGTCACAGGTGGATGTTGCCTCATATTGTGCACGCATGGAGTGACTAGAGGATACTGTTGTCTGCGCTCCTGGAAATGTGAAGATTGAGCCATACACCACCTCTGAGCTCCAAACTGAGGTCCCTCTGAACGCCTGAGCCAAGGGAAGGTTTCCCAACATGACTGTCTCATGATGGCATTTCACCAAATTTGATAGCAAAACCTAG
This sequence comes from Ursus americanus, assembly GCF_024610735.1. NCBI lineage: Eukaryota > Metazoa > Chordata > Mammalia > Carnivora > Ursidae > Ursus > Ursus americanus. The sequence goes on along the minus strand of NC_142150.1, from coordinate 32,521,162 downwards.
CAATAATGAAATCCGCATTTTCATTCTGAAAGTAAATGTGCAATTTACACAACACCAAAGAGAGGTAACTGCCCTGACACCTCGAAGCAACAAATAGTTGAAGTGGCTGAGCAGATACCACTTCATGAGCTCAGCCACACGGTCACACTTGCACTAAACCACATCACCCTAATTTTGCTCAATTTGACCCAAGACTTCTCAATACAATCATTCTGGAATTCAAAATCTTTGCTGAATTCTCAGTACACACACCACAGTATTAATTATGCCTTAGTAAGTAATTAAATGAAAATACTTAACATTTCATAATTATCACTATTGTAGTAGAATCATGCTTCTTTATGTAAATATGAAGCAGCCCAGGCTTAGATGTTTCAGGAATATTGTGTTTCAGGAAGGCAGTTTTTACCATGACTACTTAATTATGCCCCAAAACATCTTCCAGGTGAAGTCATGTACAGTTTAAGTGGCCCGAATGCTATGTCTTTTTAACCTGCTTTACAAGCCTACCCTGAAAATCAATTATTTAGTCAAGTTATTCTCACAAAATGTCCTGGTCGCCTAGAAAGAATCAAATAGAACATTTGACACATATCAAAAACAAAAATGTAACTGAACAAAAACACATTATGCTAATCATCTCTATTAAATTTTTTAAAAGTCAGATTTCAGATTGTTCCACCTTGAGCAATGCATGTCAAGTTTATATAATAGTCCTTCCAAATAGTGCCTATCTATGAATTTAAAAATAAGTAATATTAAGTTGTGGATTTATACACACACAGGTTTCCAGTTTGTTGAAGTGTATACACACACAGGTTTCCAGTATATTAAATTTATTATTGAAAGGGAAAACAATCAGTCATAATATATAAAGATATCTGTTAGAATATAAAGGGAAGTATCAAGCAAGTAGTCGATTTTACAAGTCTGACATTCAAGTGGGAAGTCCATGGTGGAAATATAAATGTGTGAGTCATCAGTATAGAGATAATATTTAAAGCCATAAAAACCCTTGATTTTATTTTACTTTTAATATGACTTATGAAATGAAATTTTTCCTCTGAACTTTAGTTGCCTAAATACATGCACTTTCAGAGAATTCTCAGCCAATCAGAACGGATAGAAAGAAAAAAAAAAAGCTTCTTTATCAACAATGACTGTCCACAATATTCTCCTAAATTTTAGCAGTTTTAAAATTTAAGTTTTAGGAGATCCCTAAAACTCAAGGTGAAAATCTTTCTCTCCTTCATAATCTCACTTTCATTTCTCCTTTCTTCTCTTTTCTCTCCTTTCTTCTCCTTTTTTCTCTTCTTTCTTCTTCCCCTCTGTTTCTATACTAGTAGTAAACTATAGCAATTAATACTAAAGCTAAATTTGTGGCAAAGGTGGCAAGTAGCTTATTGATGTCTTATGTTACTATTCAAGAAATTCCTGCCTCATCATCTACAGGACTTGTACTTTTTATAAAAGATTTATTTATTTATTTATTTATTTATTTATTTATTTATTTAAGAGAGAGAAATGAGGCTCCATCTCACAACCCATGAGATCATGAACTGAGCAGAAACCAAGAGTCAGATGCTTAACTGACTAAGCCACCTATAGGTACCTGGGTACCCTATAGGATTTGTACTTCGAGAGATTTGTACAGAAAATGAGCTAAAAATAAATCTTCCAAAATTTTATGATTAGAGTTTGAAGGACCTTTATCCTCAAGAAGGCATACTCATGCAAAGTCTCTCAGAGTGGACTATGAGAGACTATGGACTCTGGGAAACTAATCTGCCACACTTCAAGCTCCAGATCTGTAGGAAAATAGTCTTGATTATATTTGTTCTCAGAGATAGACTCATTGCTTGCTCTTGCAGGAACTGGCTTCTGTTGTCCTTACTCATTCATTAACAGTACCTGAGCCAGAATGTAAATCTAATGAGATACATGAAAAATACAAATCAAAATGCTAAAGTGCTTATTCCAGTCACTAGTCAATACTTTTCTCTTCAGGGAGGAAAATCTCTATAGGAAGACAAATTACCATGTAAATATTGCTTAATAAAGGTAGAATTCAATAAGCCATAGCCTGAAACATTTCTCCCAACCCAGAAGTATACATGCTATGCCAGGCAACCAAGCAATCATATCCACTAGTCAGTGAAACATCTTGCAACTTCCCTTTTTGGATGAAATATTGTAACAGTAGCTCTGTTTTCTGTCAGTTGTTACTTTTTTCATATGTGTGATCATATCCGTGAGGCATTGGTTTTAATATTATAACTCTCAGAATTGGATAAAATTGTCCCCAATTCACCAACCAAGAATTAGGTAAATGCCCATGGACTTATATTATATATGTATATGAAACTAAGAATATGGACAAATAATGAGAATCATGATAAACAAAGAAGAAAGATATTAAAGTACATAGAAATTTTGGAAAAATACAATGAATATATTTGTTATAACTAGAATTATACTATTTGAAAAGAAGGTCATGACAGTCTCTTTGAGAAATGGTGCTGGGAAAATTGGACAGCTATATGCAAAGAATGAAACTTGACCACTCTCTCACACACAAAGATAAACTCCAAATGGATGAAAGACCTCGATGTGAGACAGAAATCCATCAAAATCCTAGAGGAGAACATAGGCAGCAACGTCGTTGACATCGGCCATAGCAACTTTTTTCATGACACATCTCCAAAGGCAAGAGAAACAAAAAAAAGAAAAGAAAAAAATGAACTTGTGGGACTTCATCAAGATAAAAAGCTTCTGCACAGCCAAGGAAACAGTCAAAAAAAAAAAAAAATAAGAGGCAGCCCACGGAATGGGAGAAGATATTTGCAAATGACACTACAGATAAAAGACTGGTATCCAAGATCTACAAAGAACTTCTCAAACTCAATACACAAGAAACAAATAATCAAATCGAAAAATGGACAGAAGATATGAACAGACACTTTTCCAATGAAGACATACAAATGGCTAACAGACACATGAAAAAATGTCCAAAATCATTAGCCATCAGGGAAATTCAAATCAAAACCACATTGAGATACCACCTTACGCCAGTTAGAATGGCAAAAATTGATGCAGGAAACAACAAATGTTGGCGAGGATGTGGAGAAAGGGGATCCATCTTACACTGTTGGTGGGAATGCAAGTTGGTACAGCCACTCTGGAAAACAGTGTGGAGGTCCCTTAAAAAGTTAAAAATAGAGCTACCCTATGACCCAGCAATTGCACTACTTGGTATTTACCCCAAAGATACAGACATAGTGAAGAGAAGGGCCATATGCACCCCAATGTTCATTGTCCACAATAGCTAAATCGTGGAAGGAACCAAGATGCCCTTCAACAGATGACTGGATTAAGAAGATGTGGTCCATATATACAATGGAATATTATTCAGCCATCAAAAAGAACGATCACCCAACATTTGCCACAACATAGACGGAACTGAAGGAGATTATGCTGAGTGAAATAAGTCAAGCAGAGAAAAACAATTATCATATGGTTTCACTCATTTATGGAACATAAGAAATAGCAGGAAAATAGGTAGGAGAAGGAAAGGAAGAATGAATGGGGAATAAACAGAAGGGGGAATGAACCATGAGAGACTATGGACTCTGAGAAACTAACTGAGGGCATCAGAGGGGAGGGGGCTGGGGGATTGGGATAAGCTGGTGATGGGTATTAAGGAGGGCACATATTACATGGTGCAGTGGATGTTATACACAAATAATGAATCATGGAACACTACATCAAGACCTAAGGATATACTGTTTGGTGACTAACATAACATAATAAAGAATTATTATTAAGAAAAAGAAAGAAAAAAATGAATAGAAGCTCATGAGTCATCTCCTTCTACATGCTCGAGACCAAAAAAAAAAAAAAAAAACTCGATTTTTTACAGATTATACAAAGGGAAGACAAGCACCAAATAGAGGCTTAATTGGTTGATATATGTGCTCCTGTGGGATCATCAGTTTCTTGTAGTAACTTAGGGCTGTTGACAGTTGACCCAGAAAAGGTAAGATCCAGATTTAGTAGTGTCAAAACTGATTTGCAACAAAATAGTTCAAGCAAGTTTAGGGGCCACTTTACAACCCAGATCAGAAAACATGGGAAAGAGAAACACAAATAAGAATAATGTGCAAGGGGAGAGGTAAAGCTATAGATACAACAGAAGCTGGCTCACAAGCTTCTGTGCACCGAGCAAAAGGGAAGAGTGGGCTTATCTTCCCTCAAATACTATATTTGATATTGTGGCACTCAGTGATACTGACACAAAATGAATGGATCTGTGCTTCATGGTCATTCTGCCTATGCCTCAAAACATCCTACTGGGAGAGGAGTCAATTGTCCCCGTTGGGATGGAAACATTTTCCCTTTTCTATCAATCCAAATTTATTTAAACTCTCACAGAATTTAAAATTGGAGTCCTCTGTTTTTATTCCCATTGTAGTCAGAGTCTTTTGCACCATAAATTCCACATGGCATTTTTCACTTCTGCATTTCTCAGAGTGTAAATCAGAGGGTTGAGCAAGGGTGTCCCAATAGTGTAAAACACAGCCACCATCTTGTCCACTGGAAATGTAGTTACAGGGCGAGTATATGTGAATATACATGGAACAAAGAATAAGATGACAACGATAATGTGGGATGTGCAGGTAGAGAGGGCTTTCTTTCTTCCTTCTGCACTCTGGCTATTCAGAGAATGTAGGATGAAAATATAAGAGGTAAGCAGGGCTATGAAACTTACCATGCAGATAGTCCCACTGCTAAAAACTACAAGTAAATTGATTACATGAGTGTCCATGCATGCAAGTTTCAACAAAGGTGCCATATCACAGAAAAAATGATCTATAACATTGGGTCCACAGAATGGTAGTTTCAAAGCCAAGAAAACCTGTGAAGAAGAATGGATACAAGATACCACCCAGGCCACATTCACCATTGTGCCACAGACTTGCTGGCTCATGATGGTTGTGTACCGCAGGGGCTTACAAATGGCCACATAGCGATCTAAGGACATGAGGACGAGTACTAAGACCTCCAAACACCCAAAGAAGTGAAATGCAAAAATCTGGGTCATGCACTCGTTGTAGGAGATGACTTTCTTCTCAGATACAGAATCCACTATCAACCTAGGAGCAGTGGTTGTTGAGAAACAGGCATCAGAAAAGGACAAGTAGAAAAGGAAGAAGTACATGGGGCTCCCAAGTGTCCGGCTGTATCTTATGGTCATCACAATCAGTAAATTTGCCATCAGAGTTGCAAGGTAGAGAAACAAGAAGACCACAAACACGACTTTCTCCTTTAGCACATTCTGTGTTAAGCCAAACAGAATGAACTCATTCACACTGTTATTCCACTCCATGGTTACAGTGAATGTAGAAATTGTTCATCTGCAGGGAAAATTGGGAAATAGTAACTTGGCAATAGCAGTGAAACTGGATTCAGAATTACACTTGTATAGGGGCGCCTGGGTGGCACAGCAGTTAAGCGTCTGCCTTCAGCTCAGGGAGTGATCCTGGCGTTATGGGATCGAGCCCCACATCAGGCTCTTCCACTATGAGCCTGCTTCTTCCTCTCCCACTCCCCCTGCTTGTGTTCCCTCTCTCGCTGGCTGTCTCTATCTCTGTCGAATAAATAAAATCTTTAAAAAAAATTACACTTGTAGAGTTCTAATTCCATCAACACATAAACCAATGGCTCTCGGGTTTTCATATACTGAAATCACTTGAGAAAATGTATTTATTTATTTTTTTCAATGCAGATGTCCTTGCTTTAACCATGAGCATTAACTGAAGGTCTCCCTATGTGGACTGAGATTTTTAGATTTCATTGATGGTGAGCTCTGGCGAGTTCTGAGAACTAATGACTTTGCTGTATGATCTTGATCAGATCACTTTAATGTCTTGACGCTTTTTCTTCATTTGACAGACACTCTAATAAATACTTTATTAAGTATATACCTATATGTCTGATGAGAATATAATATACTTGCATCTCAACTGCTGAAAAATTATAATCCTATATAATTTCAAAATATACACACTTGGAGATTCTCTCTTAAAAAAACACATTTCTTGATTTGGACACCAGTTTACACCTATTATTCCTGACCTCTTGAGTATCTTGTTTGAATTATGTTTGAAGAAGAAATTATTTCTGCAAATTGAGGTTCGTGGTGGCCATAATTTTACCTTCTATTACTTCAATTTAGGAAATTACTAGAATTTATCTTTATTCTGTCTTACAATATTTCTGTTCCTTTTAATATAGATGTCAAATATCTAGAATGTATTTGAGTATGAGTTTTGAGAAACTCTTTATGATAAATCAACAATCCTCTAATGAATCAATAATACCATCAAATCAATCAATATGTACTAAGTACATACTCATATCTGCCATTTTTCAATAGGGCATCATAGAAAACATGTCTTCAACCTCTTTAAAACCAGGTTGGAGGGATAACATAGCTCTAGATAAGATCATTTACTACATAAGGATTACACATAACTCTATGTGATAAGACCAAGTGAATTTTGGTTCCAAAAATACAAAAGTCCCTTGATTATGAATTGGCTGGTCAGAGAAGTTTCAAAAATGAGAAAGAAGTGATGTAAGGGCTTTAAATATGTTAATGTGTAGTTTCCAACACAGTTCTCTGAAACTCAAGTATTCCATAGTTTATACTGTCCTTCCCTAAGTAAAATATATATTGTTAAGTGACTGACTCAAATAGTTTATTTTCCCCTAATAAAATTCCATATCTAAAAAAACTTAAAATTTATTTGCCATCCAGCTAAAATAATATTAGTGCAGCATGATAAATGAGAGATATTATAACTACAAGATCTGATTGGCAGTTCCAATGATCTGACAACTATAGAAAAGAAAAGAAATTAAGGTTACTTTGTTTTGAAACATTAGATTTCTGGGGCACCTGGGTGGCTCAGTCAGTTAAGCACTGAATTCTTGGTTTTGCTCAGGTCCTGAATCTCATTGGCCTTGGGATCAAACCCCCATCTGGCTCCATGCTTGTCAGAAGTCTGCTTGGATATTCTCTCCCTCTGCCCCTTCCCCCACTCATTCAATAAATAAATAAATAAATAAATAAATAAATAAATAAATAAATAAATCTTTTTAAAAAAGAAACATTAGATTCCTAGAAAGGAATTGAACCAAAGTGAGGCAGGGCTTGGCAGTGAAGAAAGGAGCAGTTAGGTGAGAAGAGTCTGTTAAATATCATGGAGGGAGAAACATACTTTGCTTCAGGTTAACATAGAGATAATCTCCATAGAAATTATAATCTTGTTAAATCAAAAAGCTTGCAACAGAGAAATTTGGGGACAGATAATGGACAACCACAAAAGCCAAGTGATGTAGTTCTATTTTGTTTTATTTTAAATAATCAGAAAGAAGATTTAGGGTCATTAAGACAAGAAAGTGGCACTTACAAGATGTATACATTATGTGAGATGAACACCTCCACTCAGAGTTCTATCACTGAAGTCAGTCATCATTTCCTTACACTCCCAGACTGTCATATCTCCCTGATTTTGGGGGACATTGCAGTAATAGAGCAAGCTTTTTTTTCTTTCTTAAACCTTAATTTTTACTTTTACCTGTTGAAATTTTATACTTCAAATTATATTTGTACAAATAATCTTCCCTTGGTTTTTCCAGGTCGATAGGTTTCTGCCTCTATCTATTATATTAATATGTGTTTATTAAATGTGTATATATATATGTGTGTGTGTACAAATGTGTATATATATATATACACAACTGACTAAGGCAATTCTAGGTTATATATTATTCTTCTTCTATAATATTCAAATATCATTCAACCAATATTCCTCTTTTGTTGTCATTTGACCTGAATATTTTCTTACAAGGACATATCCATACACAGTTTCAGCTGTGATACAGAAATTTTCACCAAGTACAGTACAGTCACGCTAGAACCAGAATAGGATGCTACTAGCTAGCATCTCTCTCTAGCATTCACCCTGCACAGCATATAAAACATCAAATCTCTACCATCGTGTAGATTGCATCCAAGAGAAGAAAAGTCCTGAGCCATCAGAGAAGGATGCCAACTGACACTTTAAATCCTGGTTCTGACTCCAAAAATCAGGTTCTGTAATAAGTTAAGCAGAGAAAGACAACTATCATATGATTTCTCTCATCTATGGAACATAAGAACTAGGATGATCAGTAGGGGAAGAAAGGGATAAAGAAAGGGGGGTAATCAGAAGGGGGAATGAAGCATGAGAGACTAGGGACTATGAGAAACAAACTGAGTGCCTCAGAGGGGAGGGGGGTGGGGGAATGGGATAGACCGGTGATGGGTAGTAAGGAGGGCACGTATTGCATGGTGCATTGGGTGTTATACGCAACTAATGAATCATCGAGCCTTACATCGGAAACCGGGGATGTACTGTATGGTGATTAACATAATATAATAAAAAATCATTTAAAAAAATCAGGTTCTGTAAACTGCATGGTGAGGTAAAGGAAAAACTAGATACCCAAATCAATAAAGGGGAAGAGGAAGACAGGGCAAAGACAGAATACAGTCAGAGCAGGAGAGAGGAGAGTGAGAGTGAGAAGACACCAGGGAGAGAAGAGTTAGGGGATACATACAAAAGACATATAAAAGAAGGGAGGTGAGCTAAAAATGTTGGAGAAGGTCATTTGGCCCACACTTTCATTAGAGAGTTTAGCTTTTCTCTTCCTGACCCACAGCACAATCCCTCACCCCAAAACCAGACAGAAGTTGCAGTTGTGGGTCATGAGCAATGGGTGAACAAAGGTCTTAAAAACCCAAGTGTGTAGAAAGTGCACTCTTATCTTTCACTGCATCCCAGAGACATCACCACTGACCTAAAACTTTTCAAATCAGGGGACTCACCAAGATAGAAACTTCTATCAGGTTGGCCTCAATATCATGCTGCAGTTGCTCTACCCCACCCCTACATTAAGCAGTGGTGATTTGAAAGGTAGGAAAGCTTTGTGCTGAGGCCAGGAAAGGCTTGGGAACCCTGGACCACCTCACCTCTTCGTGTGTGGAAACAGTGTGCAGGAACTTCATCATTTGTTAGAAGACACTCTGAGTATAGATTCCAACAGATCCGTCTTGAAGAGGCAGTGTGAAGAAATGATCTCAGACAGACTGAAAACTTACCTCCTTGCTTAGGGGGAACTAGATGACTTCCAAATACAGTAAATTTTTTCGTATCTTCAACTTCAATTTACTTAGAAAGTGAATCATATGAAGCTTGAATAAGACATGCAAACTGTACTTCATTGAGCTTTATCAATGTTTTTACCACAAGAGGTGATGGGATGTAGAGTTTATGGAGAAAGGGGACGCTGCATGTGGCCATACATCACGCAGTTCCACCGCTGAAGCACTAAGTTAGACAAAAACAAGGTCTAGATTGGAGCAAGGGAGAGGGTCATGAAAAAGAAATTTCCTAATTCAGTTCCTCAAAACTTTATGGAGGAAACAGTCCTGCACTCTGAGAGAGAAATGCTTCTGAAGCTACCTCTCTTCTCATAGCTGCTCTTTTGGAAAACACATGAGGTAACTGATTCTTTCTTTCAGCATTGCATATTTATGGTGATTCCCACACAACTTTAGAAATGCCTAAGGCAGGCTTCCAGCCTCAGGACCTCCAGGAAAACCATTACTCCCAACCCAGTCCCAAAGGATGTCCAATGTGCTACATTGTTCAGATTGTCCATAGGCAAACACATGCTTTGGGGCCAATTAGTTAGCTTCAACTCACTGTGAACTGCAGGTTAGAAAAGTCTGTTCACTTCTCCATAGGCTTTGCTTAAGCCCATCTCATGTAGAAGTGTGAAAGTTGTTGAATCCAGTTAAAGGATCAGATAGATGAAATATGTCAGATAGACAGACATGGGACCTGGCCCCACCAGTATCTGCTATATGATGTTAAGCAAGTTTCTCATGTTCTTTATTTTCCAATGTTCTCTTAGGAAAAGTCAAATGGAGATAAACTTTCTTTCTCTCTCTCTTTCTTTCTTTCTTTCTTTCTTTCTTTCTTTCTTTCTTTCTTTCTTTTTCTTCTTTCTTTCTTTCTTCTTTCTTTCTCTTTCTTTCTTTCATCTTTATTAGAGAGAAAGAGTGCATAGGAGCTGGGGGTGAGGGGCAGAAGGAGAGACAGAAGATCAAGCAGGCTCTGTGCCGAGTGTAGAGCCCCACACAGGGCTCAATCTCATGACACTGAGATCATGACCTGAGCTGAAATCAAGATCAGACACTCAGCTGACTGAGCTACCCAGGTGTCCCGATTATTTCTTTATTTTTAACACTAATATTCAGTTCTCCCATTCCTAAACTTATCTATGTTCCTAAGTCAATATAGAAAGGTTGACAGGAAACAAGGAAAGGGAAAGAATTTTTGAATACATGCCTTCTGTATTTTCTTTTTTTTCTCTTTCTTTCTTCTTTCTTTCTTTCTTTCTTTCTTTCTTTCTTTCTTTCTTTCTTTCTTTCTTTCTTTCTTTCTTTCTTTCTTTCTTTCGTTTTTATACATGCCCTTCCTGGGGCGCCTGGGTGGCTCAGTCAGTTAAGCCTCTGACTCTTGACAATGGCTCAGGTCATGGTCTCAGGGTCATGAGATCCAGCCCTGTGTAGGGCTCTGCACTCAGCACAGAGTCTGCTTGTTCATTTCTCTCTGCTCTTCCCCCTGCTTGCTCTCTCTCTCTTCCCTCATAAATAAATAAATAAATAAATAAATAAATAAATAAATAAATAAATAAATAAATAAAATCTTTAAAAAAAGAAAGATATGTGCCTTTCCACTTACCAGAGAGAAAGTTGCTTGTGAATAGTTATAAGCTATTAAAGATGATATAGATTGCATTAAAATTACTTTCACATGGCACATCATGTTATTACCCAGCACTCTGGTCTGAGAATCACCTGCCAGGTGTGTCACTGTCTTTTAGACACCCTCAATGGGAATGAGGTGAGCCATGCAGGGTGCAGGGGAAGGACAGAAGGTGGAGACAGGAATGGAGGTGAGAGGATCCCACAAAAGAATGCACAATGCTTTGCACTCTTGCTGAAAGGTCTGCTGGTAACCAGCAAGCACTGGTCTCCCACAGAATCATCCGAGAGAAAATCACACCCCAACACCTGGCCACTTTTATTACAAATGGACTGGAAGAATCCTCAGGAAGGTTTTTGGTGTGTCACTTAAGGTCTTAGAAATTCAGCTTCCCCATCAATTAAATGAGAATATGAAGACCTACCTTAAAAAAGCTTCTGTAAATCTTAAAATATTTAACATAGGAAAAGAATGAATCCTTGGCTCAGAGAAAGCACAGAAGAAATATTCATGTGTTTTTATTAATCCTACTTAAACATCAGGTATTGAGAACCAGAGAAGTGAAATACCTCACAAAGTTCCCACACCTAATTAGTAATAGAACTGAGCCTAGAATCCACATCTCCTAAGTCTAAATCTTCTTTATGTTCATATGATGTGCACAGTAATGTCATAAGATTTCTTGGCCTGGAAAACAAGAACAGGGAATGAATGACCCCCTGCGTTAAACTTCCCAGTCCAAAAGCCCTAGATGAACTTCTTACATCTGAAGGAATGATTAAGCTCTCCATTTCTGGTGGAAAAATTTTGGAAGGTAGTTTCCAAGGAGATCCTGAAGTGGCCAAAGACAAGCAGCCAAGTCAACGATCTCTTGAAGCTTCTTCAATCTCTGAGTCAAATGACTTTAGTGCTCATCAAATTTCTTGTAGACCAAAGGACTGGATGACATCTGGATTCCAGGTTCTGTCAAAGCAATGCCAGGATTTGCTGAATGCACTTGACTATGCTCATTCCATCATAGAAACTGTGAAAATAGAACAAATGCCAACTGAGGTTTGTACTAGTTTGAACAACCTCTTTCTTCATCTTAGCATCAATCAGGGCCCTGATTTAAACTATGCTTGTTTAAAGTTGTATCTTACTAAGGTAAGGTTTCCAATGAATGACTCAGAAATTCTGGCTAGATAAACCCAACTAATACAATGCAAATTTGAGGCAATAAATGATTTTAATGAGATCAGAAATACTTTGCAATTATAAGTCAGGTCACTGAGAGCAAGAATATTGTTTCAGGGAATGGAAGAAGGGATAGAGAGTGAAGAATGAGAAAGTGAATAGATAACAATGTCTTTATTTTCTATTTGAATATATATATATGTGTGTGTGTATATTTATATATATACATATATATACATATATATATATGTATATGTATGTATATATATGTGTATATATGACCATTACCAAGATCTAATATAAACAATAACTACATTCCTTTGCAAAACTTGACACTTTAGTGTGTTAATACTAAAGATAGACTTAAATGTGAATATGGGAAGATATCTCATTTATTCACTTATTTACTGAACTCCTACATCAGGCTGTTCTAGATGATTATGATACATCATGAATCAAAACGAGAAAAAAAATTCCCTGCCTCACCAAGAGCTTATAGTCCATGAGAGGAGACTGACCAAAAACTTAAAAATAAGAAATTTTAATAAATTATACCAGCATATCAGAAAGTAATAACACCTCTCAAAAAATTTAAAAAGTGTATACAATGTATACAATTGTACACATTACTCAGTGATTGCCATAACAGGTGTGCTCTCAATCCCCTTCACCTGTTTCCACCACTGCCCACCTCCCCTCTGTAAACCACCAGTTTATTCTCTGTATTTAAGAGTCTGGGTTTGGGGGACACCTGTGTGACTCAGTCATTTATATATTCGCCTTTGAATCTGGTCATTATCCCAGGATCCTGGGATTGAGTCCCACATCAGGCTCCTTCGTGGGGAATCTGCTTCTCCTTCTGCCAGCTGCTCCCCCTGCTTGTGCTCTCTCTCTTTGTCTGCAAAATGAATATATAAATTCTTTAAAAAAAAAAAAAGAAGAATCTGGGGTTTTTGTTTGTCTACTTTTTTGGTTGCTCATTTGTCTTTTTTTCTTAAATTCTATATATGAGTGAAATTATATGATATTTGTCTTTTTCTGTCTGATTTATTTCACTTAGCATTATATAAGTTCTTTCATGTTGTTGCAAATGGGAAGATTTCATTCTTTTTAAAGTTGATTAATATTCCATTGTATATATACCACATCTTCATTATCCATTCACCTATCATTGAATGCTTGGGTTGCTGCCATATTTGGCAGTTGTAAATAATACTGCAATAAACAGAGGGCTGTATATGTCTCTTCGAATTAGTGTTTTTGTGTTCTTCGGGTAAGAACCTGGTACTGGACTTACTTGATCATATGGTAATTTTATTTTTTTTTTCTATTTTTGCTTTCCATAGTGGATGCACCAGTTTGCATTCTCACCAGCAGTGCATGAGGGCTCCTTTTACTCCACATCCTTGCCAACAATGTCTATTCAGGTCCTCTGTCCATTTTTATTTTATTTATTTTTTATAATAATTTTTAATTATGTTAGTCACCATACAGTACACCCTTAGTTTTTGATGCAGTGTTCCATGATTCATTATTTGCATATTATACCCAGGGCACCATGCAATATCTGCCCTCCTTAATACTCATCACCGGCCTATCCCAATCCCCCAATCCCCTCCCCTCTGAAGCCCTCAGTTTGTTTCCCAGAGTCCGTAGTCTCTCATGGTTCATTCCCCCTTCTGTTTACTCCCCCTTCATTCTTCCCTTCCTTCTCCTACCAATCTTCCTGCTGTTTCTTATATTCCATAAATGAGTGAAACCATATGATAATTGTTTTTCTCTGCTTGACTTATTTCACTTAGTATAATCTCCTCCAGTCCCATCCATGTTGCTGCAAATGTTGGGTAATCATTCTTTCTGATGGCTGAGTAATATTCCATTGTGTATATGGACCACATCTTCTTAATCCAGTCTTCTGTTGAAGGGCATCTCAGCTCCTTCCACAACTTAGATATTGTGGACAATACTGCTATGAACATTGGGGTGCATATGGCCCTTCTCTTCACTATGTCTGTATCTTTGGGGTAAATACCCAGTAGTGCAATTGCTGGATTATAGGGTAGCTCAATTTTTAAATTTTTAAGGGACCTCCACACTGTTTTCCAAAGTGGCTATACCAACTTGCATTCCCACCAACAGTGTAAGAGGGATCCCCTTTCCATTTTTAAATCAGATTATTTGTCTTTGTAGTGATGCAATGTATATGTTCTTTGTATCTTTTGGATATTAGCCCCTTATCATTTTCACCTGTCTCCATGTATTTTTTTTATTTCCTTTTGAAAATTTTGGTTGACTTATTCATTTTAAGAGCAGGTTATTTCTCCTCCATGTTTTTGTGTTCTTTCTACATTTCTTCTTGTGGATAATTCTAGATTCATACCATTGTAGTAAAAAAAAGATGTATAGAAGAAAGGGAAGAAGAAGGGGGGGTAAACAGAAGGGGAATGAACCATGAGAGACTATGGACTCTGGGAAACAAACTGAGGGCTTCAGAGGGGAGGGGGGAGGGGAATGGGATAGGCTGCTGATGAGTATTAAGGAGGGCATGTGTTGCATGGTACACTGGGTATTATACACAAGTAATGAATCATGGAACTTTACATCAAAAACTAGGGCTGTACTGTATGGTGACTAACATAATATAATAAAAATATTATAAAAAAGATGTATAATATGATTTCAATTTTTTGACCTATTAAGGCCTATTTTGTAGCGTAACATGTGATCTATTCTGGAGAATGTTTCCTGTACACCTGAAAAGAATGTGTCTTCTGCTGCATTGGGATGTAATACTCTGAATATATCTGTTAGGTCCATTTGGTCAAGTGTGTCATTCAAAGCCACTGTTTCCTGATTACTGATTTTCTGTCTGGATGATCTGTCCATTGATCTAAGTGGGGAGTTAGAGTTCTTTGCTATAATTGTATTATTGTCAACTTCTTCCTTTATGTCTGCTAATAGTCAGCGTATGTATTTAGGTGCACCCATGTTTGTTGCATGAATAATTACAATTGTAATATCCTCCTGATGGATTTTTGGACTAGGTGGAGACAGTTCAGACCGAAACACACATGCAGATTAAAACTGAAGGTATGGAAAAACATTTATCAAGCAAATAGAGGCAAAAAAAAAAAAAAAAAACTAGGGGAGCAATAGTAATATCAGACAAAATAGGTGAGTCAATTCTTATCTCTCCTCTGAACAAAGTTCTCCAATTGTGTTCCACTTTGCTTTCATCGAAAATGAAGTCATTTAATGCAACCTACAAGGCTCTAAGTGATTGGACCCACCACCCCTCCCTGACCTCATCTAATATTCTCTGGGTTCCCATCTCACTGGCCTCAAAACATCGAACACATTTCTGCAGGGTATATCCACATGGCTGACTCCCTCTCCTTCTTCAAGTATTTATTCAAATGTGATGTCCTTCATGAAGACTACTCTGACCACTTATTTAAAGTGGCAGACTGGAGAGAGTTAAGATGGTGGAGGAGTAGGGGACCCTGATTTCATCTGGTCTCTGGGAATCAGCTAGATAGCTATCAAATTATTCTGAACACCCACAAAAATTAACCAGAGATCTGAGAAAAGAATAGTTATATTTCTACATATGGAAAGCCTACGACTTTTTGCAAGGTAGGAGGGGTGGAGACATGAATCCAATGCGATCTATTGAAAGATAACCATGGGGGGGGGCTCAATAAGCTGGGTACTGTAAAATGGTATAAGCAACAGAGCACACAATTAGAACTTTTAGGTGTTTGCCTGAAAGGTGCTCAGGAGGCAAAGTGGGGAGGAATCCCAGGTGGGACAGTGTGGTCTCAGGATCCCCAGGGTCACAAAAAGAATGGGGGTGACTTAGTGCAGCAGAGTTCCCAGGCAGTGGAGAAGGGAAGCCAGTTGCAAAAATTAGCCCAGGCTACAACTTTTTGCTCACTGTTCACATGAACTGGGGACCACTGCATGGTTGGTGACAAAGTTCTTGGCAGGGGCCCAGCTAGTGGCAGAACCGTGAAGAGACCCCCCATCATTCCCTGGGAGGAATGACACTGGTGTGTACCACAGGAGTCTGTAATGTTTGGAGAGTGGAAATTGGGTCGTATGCCTGAGACAGAAACTTCTGGTCACAAGTTAGGTGAACATAGAGTGTGGACTGCAACCAGGTAGACCAGAGTGATTGACTGCTTTTCTCTGAGGGCTCAATGAAGAGCAGGGAGTGTGAACTTTCATCTCCAGGGCTGGAGATCAGGTTGCTATCATTTTCATTCTCATCCTCTAAAGCAGTGGGGAAAGCCTTCAGGGAACAAAAAGCCACATAGAGCAACCTCTTAAACTCTGCCTCTTAAACTGAGCACAACCCGTGGCAAGGGTGGTGCAATTCTGCCCTAGACAAAGACACCTGAGAATCAGCATAACAGGCCCCTACCCAGAAAACCAGCAGGAACATCCAGCTAACATCGAGTTTATCAATCACACAGAACTTCAGAACCCCAGCTCTGGGGAAAATAGTATATAGAATTTGTGGATTTTTCTCATAATTCTTTATAGTATTTTGATTTTTTCCTTTTCAACTAATTTCTTGTGTTTTCAACACTTTTCTTAAGTCTTTTTTAATTTTCATTTTTACAGGCACATTTTATCCTTTCTTTGTACTTAATTTTATTTTTGTATATATGTAAGTTGTTCTTTCTTGACAATTTTGGGATCTGGTTTCTTCTAACAAACAGATCAAAATAAACCCAGGATATAGTATATTGCTTTGTTCTCTTCGACTATTTCATTATATTCTCTCTCTCTCTCCCCTTTTTTCCAGTTTCTGTCTCTTCTGATTAGTTTAGTGTATATTTCTCTGGGGCCATTGTTGCTATTTTAGTATTTTGTTCTCTCATTCATCTATCCACCCCCAGACAGAATGACTAGATGGAAGAACTTGCCCCAGAAAAGAGAACAAGAGGAAGCACTGACATCCAGGAACCAGATCAGTATGGACATAAGTAGGATGTTGGAAGTAAGGTTCAGAATGATGATTATAAAGATACCAGCTGGGCTTGAAAAAAAGCATAAAGGACAGTAGAGTATCCCTTTCTGGAGAAATGAAAGAACTAAAACCTAATCAGGTCAAAATCAAAAAGGCTATTAATGAGATACAATCAAAAATGGAGTCTCTAATTGCTAGGATAAATGAGGCAGAAGAAATAATTGGTGATATAGAAGACAAAATGATTGAGAATAAAGAAACTGAAAAATACAGATAAATAACTACTGGATCACAAGGGGAGAATTCGAGCATAAGTGATATCATTAAGCAAAACAATATTAGACTAATAGGGGTCTCTAAAGAAGTGGAAAAAAAAGAGGGACAGAAGGTATTTTGGAGCAAATTATATGTGAGAATGTCCCTAATCTGGGGAAGGAAACAGGCATTCAAGTCCAGGAGGCACAGAGAACCCATCCCGCTCAAAATCATTAAAAATAAGCCAACACCTCAATATATAATAGTGAAGCTTGCAAATTTCAGAGGCAAAGCCAAAATCCTGAAACAGGCTCAGGACAAGAGTTCCTTAACCTACATGTGTAGAAACATAATAGACTGGGGTGGGGGAATGGGATAGACTGTTGATGGGTAGTAAGGAGAGCACATATTGCATGGTGCACTGAATCATAGAACCTTGCATCAGAAACCAGGGATGTACTGTATGGTGACTAACATAATGTAATAAAAAAACATTAAAAAAAAAAGAAACATAATAGACTGGCAGCAGACTTATCCACAGAGACCTGGAAAGCCAGAAAGGACTGGCATGATATATTCAAGGTGCTAAATGAAAAACCATGTGGCCAAGAACACTTAATCCAGCAAGGCTGTCATTCCAAATAGAAGGAGAGATAAAGAGCTTCCAGGACAAACAGAAACTAAAAGAGTTTGTGATCACTAAACCAGCCCTTCAAGAAATATTAAAGGGGATCTCTTCAGTGAAGAGAGCCCAAAAGTAACATACACTGGAAAGCAACAGAGACAATGTACAGAAACAGCAAGGGGCATGGATCCTGCTTAAGATTCCCTCTATCTCTCTCCCTCTGCCCCTCCCCACTACCTCTCTGAAGAGAAGAAACAAAGAAACAAACAAAAAAAAGGCAAAAAAGGAAAAGGGATCAGGCATGAGAAGAGGAATTTAATATTAAGTAGGCATAAGGAAGGCCTCGCTGAGGAGAGATTAGAATAATCCCATAAGTAGAGGAAGCTATAGGGCAAGCACCCATATTTTAGGCAGGGAAAGGCTACCTGATGTCATCAAAAAATTGCAAGGAAGCCAGTATGGCTGGAGTCAAGGGAGCAAGTATGGAAGTACCTGAAGAGGCCAAAGGGGCAATAGAAGGTCAAATCATTGCAAGAATTTGGTCTTTTTCTCTGAGAAAATGGAATCACTGCAGGGTTTTAAGGAGAGAAGTGTGCTGTGCTGAAAATAGACTTAGCAGAGCAAGAGTGGGAGTAGGGAGAATTCTGAGTTAGGGCTATGATTTAAGTGAGAGATGATGGCAGCTCAGACCAGGATAGAAGGGGACTTGGTGGGAAAAGAGATCATATTCTGAATATATTTTGAAGGCAAAAAAACTTTTCAAACACATTAGGTGTGAGTTGTGATATTAAAATTTTTTGGACTTGCATGTTTTTGGCCTGGGAAACTGGAAGGATGGAATTATCTGGGAAGGCCACAGGTGTTTGAATGCAACAACAACCACTCACTGTTGGTCACCCTGGCTGGGACGGAGCCAGGTGGGGGTGTGCAGGCTGGTGATGATTCTGGGGGAGGGGTCCAGGGATGTAGGGAGTCCAGGACCTGGAAAGGAAAGATGGTGGCATGCCTTCACCTCTTCCCCTGCAGCACCATGCCTACCACAAGTTTAATGTGGTTCACAGATGACCTGGGCCATATTTCCCAGTGGAGCTCCATCATGGCTGGGAGTCTGGCAGACAGGATTTTCACCATGTGATAAATCGAACAGACCTCATCAAGTCCAGGCTATTTGTGCAGAATGTGCTGGAACCATCTTACAGGGGGATCCTCTGTGCATTGAGCCCTGCTTAGGGAGGAGTTTACTTCCCCCTCTTCTTCTACCCTTCCCCCCTACTTGTGCTCACTCTCCTATCTCTCTCCCAAATAAACAAAGAAAATCTTAAAAAGAGAGAGAGAGAAGTGGGGCACCTGGGTGACTTAGTCTGTTAAGCATCTGCCTTCCTTTCAGGTCATGTTCCTAGGGTCCTGGGATTGAGTCCCAATTCAAGCTCTCTGCCCAGTGAGGAGCCTGCTTCTCCCTCTCCCACTCCCCCTGCTTGTTTGCTCACACTCTCTCTATGTCTGTCCCTCAAATAAATAAATAAAATCTTTTAAAAAAGAACAGAAAAAAACAAAAAAAAAGAAGTATACTGACTGAAGACCTGCAGCAGTCACAGGTAGATTTTGCTACATATTTCCACACACGGAAGGACTAGAGGATATTGTAGTCTGTGCTCCTACAAATGTGAAGATTTAGCCATACACCACCTCTGAGCTCCAAACTGAGGTCCCTCTGAACACCTGTGCCAAGGGAAGGTTTCCCAACAAGACTGTCTCATGAAGGAATTTCACCAGATTTGAAAGCGAAACCTAGCCATAATGAAACGTGCATTTTCATTCTGAATGTAAACGTGCAATTTACACAACACCAACAAAAGGTAATTGCCCTGACACCTCGAAGCAACAAATAGTTGAAGTGGCTGAGCAGATACCACGTCACGAGCTCAGCCACACAGTCACACTTGCACTAAACCACATCAGCCTAGTTTTGCTCAATATGACCCAAGACTTCTCAATACAATCATTCTGGAATTCAAAATCTTTGCTGAATTCTCAGTACACACACCACAGTATCAATTATGCCTCAGCAAGAAATTAAGTGAAAATATTTAACATTTCAAAATCATCACTACTGTAGTAGAATCATCCTTCCTTATGTAAATACGAAGCAGCCCATGCTTAGATGTTTCAGGAATATTGTATTTCAGGAAGGCAGTTTTTACCATGACTACTTAATTATGCCCCAAAATATCTTCCAGGTGAAGTCATGTACACTTTAAGTCGCCTGAATGCTATGTCTTTTTAACCTGCTTTACAAGCCTACCCTGAAAATCAATTATTTAGTCAAGTTATTCTCACAAAATGTCCTGGTTGCCTAGAAAGAATCAAATAGAACATTTGACACATATCAAAAACAAAAAATGTAACTGGACAAAAACACATTAGGCTAATCATCTCTATTAGATTTTTTAAAAATCAGATTTCAGATTGTTCCACCTTGAGCAATGCATGTCGTTTATATAATAGTCCTTCCAAATAGTGCCTATCTATGAATTTAAAAATAAGTAATATTATGTTGTGAATTTATACACACAGGTTTCCAGTTTGTTGAAATGTATACACACACAGGTTTCCAGTATATTAAATTTATTTTTGAAAGGGAAAAACGATCAGTCTTTTTATATAATGATATCGGTTAGAATATAAAGGGAAGTATCAAACAAGTAGTTGAGTATACAAGTCTGACATTCAAGAGGGAGGTCTGTAGAAATATAAATGTGGGAGTTAACAGCATAGAGCTGTTATTTAAAGCCACAAAAACCCTTGATTTTTTTTTACGTTTAACATAACTTATTAAATGAAATTTTTCCTCTGAGCTTTAGTTGCCTAAATGCATGCACTTTCAGAGAAACCTCAGCTAATCGGAATCAATAGTAAAAACAAACAAACAAACAAACAAACCACCTTCCTGATCATCACTGACCTTCCACAAACATGCTCTTAGTGGAGGTTCCTAAACTCAAGCTGAAAAGCTTTCTGTCCTTCATAATCTCACATTCATTACTACTTCTTCTTTCTCCTCTTTTCTTTTCCCCTCTGTTTCTATAGCAACACTAAACTATAGCAATTAATATCAAATCTAAATTTGTGGCCAAGGTGGCAAGGCAAGTAGGTAATTGATGCCTTAGGTTACCAACCAAGAAATTCCTGCCCCATCATCTACAGGATTTATACTTTCTTACTTAAAGATTTATGTATTTATTTGAGAGAGAGAGAGTATGAGAGTAGGGGGAAGGGCAGAGAGAGAAAATCTTCAAGCCTACTTCCCATTGAGCATGGAGGCTGACATGGGGCACAGTCTCACAACCAATGAGAACATGAACTGAGCAGAAACCAAGAGTCAGATGCTTAACTGACTCAGCCACTGGGTACCCCTATAGGATTTGTACATTGAGGGATTTTCCAGTACAAGAGATGAGCTTTAAATATATCTTCCAAACTTTTATTATCAGAGTTTGAAGATTGACCTATATCTTAAAGGAGGCATACTCATGCAAAGCCTCTTAGAATGGCTTGAGATGGGATCATCTGCCACTCTTCAAGCTCCAGTCACCAGATCTGTAGGAAAATAGTCTTGATTATATGTATTCTCAGAGACAGACTCATTGCCCACTCTCACTGGAACTGGCTGCTGTTGTCAACACTCATTCATTAACAGGACCTGAACTAGAATGTAAATCTAATGAGATACATGAAAAATATAAATCAAAACACCAAAGTGCTTATTCTAGTCAGTAGTCAAAACTTCTCTTTCCAGGGAGGAAAATCTCTATAGAAAGACAAATTATCATGCAAAGTTTGCTTAATAAAGGTAGAATTCAAGAACCCATAGCCTGAGACATTTCTCCCGGCCCAGAAGTGTACATGCTATGCCAGGCAACCAAGCAATCATAACCACTAGTCAGTGAAATAGTTCCTTGCATCTTCCCTTTTTCAATGAAATATTGTAACATTAGCTCTGTTTTTTTCTGTCAGTTGCTGCTTTTCTCATATGTATGATCTTATCCATGAGGTGTTGATTTTTATAATATAACTCTCAGAATTGGATAAAATATCCCCAATTCACCAACCAAGAATTAGGGAAATGCCCATGGGCTTACATTAGAAATGTATATGAAACTAAGAATATGAACAAATAATGAGAAACATGATGAACAAAGAAGAAAGACATTAAAGTACATAGAAATTGTGGATCAATACAAGGAATATATGTGTTATAGCTACAATTATACTATTTGAATAGAAAGAAGGTCATGAGTTATCTTCTTCTACAAGTTCAAGAGACCAAAATAAACAAACGAACAACAACAAAAAACCCGCAGTTTTTTACAGATGTTATAAAGGGAAGACAAGCATCAAATAGAGGCTTAATTAGTTGATATGTACACTCCCGCGGGATCATCAGTTTCTTGTAGTGACTTTGGGCTATTCACCATTGAGCCAAAAAAGATAAGATCTAGATTTAGTAGTGTCAAAACTGATTTGCCAACAAAATTGGTCAGTCAAAATTAGAGACTAATTTTTCAACGGAGGTCAGAAACATGGGAAAAAGGATCACAATCCAGAGTAATGTACAAAGGAGGGAGGTAAAGCTATATATGCAACAAAAGCTGGCTCACAAGCTGCTGTGTGCAGAGAAAAAGGGAGGAGTGGGCTTATCTTCCCTCAAATACTACTGTCACTCTGTTATATTGACCCAAAATGAATAGGTCTGTGCTTTGTGGTCATTCTGCCTATGGCTCCAAACACTCGATTGGGAGAGGGTTCAATTGTTCACATTGGGATGAAAACATTTTCCCTTTTCTATCAATCCAAATTTATTTACTCACAGAATGGGGCGCCTGGGTGGCACAGCGGCTAAGCGTCTGCCTTCGGCTCAGGGCGTGATCCCGGCATTATGGGATCGAGCCCCACATCAGGCTCCTCCGCTATGAGCCTGCTTCTTCCTCTCCCACTCCCCCTGCTTGTGTTCCCTCTCTCGCTGGCTGTCTCTATCTCTGTTGAATAAATAAATAAAATCTTTAAAAATAAATAAAATAAATAAAATAAAATTGGAGTCCTCTGATTTTTTTCCCATTGCAGTCAGAGTCTTTTGCACCATAAATTCCACATGGCATTTTTCACTTCTGCATTTCTCAGAGTGTAAATCAGAGGGTTGAGCACAGGTGTTCCAATAGTGTAAAACACAGCCACCATCTTGTCCACCGGAAATGTAGTTACAGGACGATTGTATGTGAATATACATGGGACAAAAAATAAGATAACAACGATAATGTGGGATGTGCAGGTAGAGAGGGCTTTCTTTCTTCCTTCTGCACTCTGGTTACTCAGAGAGTGTAAGATGAAAACATAAGATGTAAGTAGGACTATGAAACTTACCAAGCAGATAGCCCCACTATTAAAAACTACAAGTAAGTTGATTACATGAGTATCCATGCATGCAAGTTTCAACAAAGGTGTCATATCACAGAAATAATTATTGATAACATTGGGTCCACAGAATGGTAGTTTCAAAGCCAAGAAAATCTGTGCAGAAGAATGGATACAAGATACCCCCCAGGCCACATTCACCATTGTGCCACAGACTTGCTGGCTCATGATGGTTGTGTACCGCAGGGGCTTACAAATGGCCACATAGCGATCTAAGGACATGAGGACGAGCACCAAGATCTCCATGCACCCAAAGAAGTGCAATGCAAAAATCTGGGTCATGCACTCATTGAAGGAGATGACTTTCTTCTCAGATACAGAATCTACTATCAACCTAGGAGCAGTGGTTGTTGAGAAACAGGCATCAGAAAAGGACAAGTAGAAAAGGAAGAAGTACATGGGGCTCCCAAGTGTCCGGCTGTATCTTATGGTCATCACAATCAGTAAATTTGCCATCAGAGTTGCAAGGTAGAGAAACAAGAAGACCACAAACACGACTTTCTCCTTTAGCACATTCTGTGTTAAGCCAAACAGAATGAACTCATTCACACTGTTATTCCACTCCATGGTTACAGTGAATGTAGAAATTGTTCATCTGCAGGGAAAATTGGGAAATAGTAACTTGGCAATAGCAGTGAAACTAGATTCAGAATTACACTTGAGCTCTGCTAAGTTGAGAACTAATGACTTTGCTGTAACATCTTCATCATATCACTTTAATGTCTTGAATTTTTTCTTCATTTGAGAATTGGACACTCTAATAGATACTTTATTAAAAATAAACAAACTGAGGGCTTCAGAGGGGAGGGGGTGGGGGAATGGGATAGGCTGGTGATGGGTAGTAAGGAGGGCACATATTTCATGGTGCCCTGGGTGTTATACGCAACTAATGAATCATCGAACTTTACATTAAAAACCAGGGATGTACTGTATGGTGACTAACATAATATAATAAAAAATATTATTATAATAAAAAATAAAATAAAATAAATAAAAATAAAAAATAAAAAAATAAAAATATACTTACGTGTATATGTGAATATAGTGTATATGCAGTTCAATTGCTGAAAACATATATCCCTGTATAATTTTAAAATATATACACTTGGAGATTCTCACTTAAAAAAACACGTTTCTTGATTTGGACATGAGTTTGCACCTATTATTCCTGACCTCTTGAGTGTCTTGTTTGAATTATGTTTGAAGAAGAAATTATTTCCACAAATTCAGGTTCCTGGTGGCCATAATTTTCCCTCCTGGTATGTCAATTTAAGAAATTACTGTAATTTATCATTATTCTGCCTTACAATATCTGTAACTTTTAATATTGATGTCAAATGATCTAGAATGCATTTGAGTATGAGTTTTGAGAAACTCCTTCTTTCTGATAAATCACCAATCCTTCAATGAATCAATAACACCATCAAATCAGTCACCAATATGAACTAAGTACATACTCTTTTCTGCCATCTATGTAATGAGGCATAGAAATATGTCCTCAACCTCTTTACAAACAAGTTGGAGGGATAGCATAGCTGTAAATAAGATCATTAACTACAGAAGAATTACACACAACTCTGTGTGATAATACCAAGTGAATTTTGGTTCCAAAAGTACAAAGGTCCCTTCATTACAAATTGGCTGGTAGGTGAAGTTTCAAAAATGACAAAGAAATGAAGTAAGGGCTCTAAATATGTAAACTAGAGTTCCCAACACTCTTCTCTGAAACTCAAATATTCCATAAGGTTATACTGTCTTTCCCTAAGTAAGGGAAATATTTTAAATTTACTGACTCAAATCACCCATTGACCTCTAATAAAATTTCATATCTAACTAAAACATAAAATTTGCCACCCAGCTAAAATAATATTAGTGCAGTATGATAAACGAGGGATGTTTCAATCACAAGCTCTGATTGGCAGTTCCAATGGTCTCTGACATGTATCAACAAGAAAAAAAGATTAATTTGTTTTGAAACATTAGATTCCTGGGGCACCTGGGTGCCTCAGCCAGTTAAGTGCCTGACTCTTAGTTTTGTCCTATGTCTTGATCTCATAGGTGTTAGGATTAAGTCCCCCACCCCCAACCCCTGTCCAGCTCCATGCTCAGCAGAAGTCTGATTGGATATTCTCTCCCTCTGCCACTTCCCCCACTCATTTTCTCTCTCTCTCTCAATCTCTCTTGGAAAAACTAAATAAATAAGTAAAATAAAAAAATAAATAAACTTAGATTCCTAAAAAGGGAAGAAACCAAAGGAGGCAGGGCTTGGCTGTGAAGAGAGGAGCAGTTAGGTGAGAAGTGTGAGTAAAATATCATAGAGGGAGAAGCATGCTTCGCTTCAGGTTAATGTAGAGATGATTCCATAGAAACCATACTCTCATTAAATTAACGGGTTGTAGCAGAGAAATTTGGGGCCAGATAATGACAACCATGAAAGCCAGGTGATATGGTTCTATTTTGTTTTACTTTATATAAGCAAAAAGAAGATTTGGGGGCATTAAGACAAGAAAGTATCACTTAGAAGATGCATACATTATGTGACTACCACACCACCAGTCAGAGTTCTATCAGTGAATTCAGTCATCATTTCCTCACACACCCAGACTGTCCTATCTATCCTTCTATCATTCGGGAAGCATCTCAGTAATAGAGCATGCTTTTTCTCTTCCTTAATCCTTAATTTTTATTTTACCTCTTGAAATTTTACAGTTCAAATTATATTGGTACCAATAGTCTTCCCTTGGTTTTCCCAGGTCAATAGGCTTGTGCTTCTATCTCTTATAGTAATAGGTGCTTTATTATATACATATATTATAGATAGATGATAGATAGTTAGACAGATGATAGATAGATATTATACACAAAATTGAAGAAGGCAATCCTAGATTATATATTCTTCTACTTCTAAAATCTACAAACATCATTCCAACAATATTCCTCTTTTGTTATATCATTTGACCTGCACATTTTCTTGCAAGGTGGGTGTGTCCTCTTGCTTTATGTAAACAGAAATCTACATACAGAGTTTCAGCTGTGATACAGTAAGTTTCACCAAGTATAGTGAAGTCAGGCTAGAACTAGAATGGGATGCTACTAGCAAGCATCTCTCTCTAGCCTTCACCCTTCAGCATATAAAATATCAAATCCCTATCACCATGTAGATTGCATCCAAGAGAAGAAAAGTCCTAAGCCATCAGAGAAATATGCCAACTGATACCTTAACTCCTGGTTCTGACTCCAAAAATCAGGTTCTGTAAACTTCATGGTGAGGTAAAGGGAAACCTAGACACCCGAATGAATAACAGTGAAGAGGAAGACGGTGGAAAGACACAATACAGTCAGAGCAGGAGAGAGGAGAGTGAGAGTGAAAAGACACCAGGGAGAGAAGAGTTAGAGGATAAGATACAAAAGTCATACAAAAGAAGGGAGGTGAGCTAAAAATGTTGGAGAAAGTCATTTGGTCTAAGCTTTCATCAGAGAGTTCAGCGTCTTTCTTCATGACCCACGACAATCCCTCACACCAAAACCAGAAAGAAGTGCAGTTGTGGGTCATGAGCAAGGGGTTAACAAAGGTCTTAAAAACCCAAGTGTATAGAAAATGCATTCCTACATTGTACTCCATCCCAGAAACATCACCACTGACCTAAAACTTTTCAAATCAGGTGTCTCACCAAGATAGAAACTTCTGCACGTTGGTCTCAATGCCATGCTGCAGTTTCTTGCTCTACCCCACCCCCACATTAAGCAGAGGTGATTTGAAAGGTAGGAAAGCTTTGTGCTGAGGCCAGGAAAGGCTTGGGATCTCTGGACCACCTCAACCCTTCATGGTGGAAATAGTGTCCTGGAACTTCATCATTTGTTAGAAGACACTCTGAGTATAGATTCCATCAGATCCGTCTTGAAGAGGCAGTGTGAAGAAAAGATCTCAGACAGACTGAAAACTTACCTCTTTGCTTAGGGGGAACTAGATGACTTCCAAATATAAATTTTTTCGTATCTTCAACTCCAATTTAGTTAGAAGTTAAATCGTAGTAAGCCTGAATAAAACATGCAAACTGTACTTCATTGAGATTTATCAAAGTTTTTATCACAAGAGGTGACGGTATGTAGAGATTTATGCAGAAAGGGAACTCTGCATGTGGCCGTACATCACACAGTCCCCAGAATCTCTAATGTAGACAAAAACAACAATGTCTAGATTGGAGCAGGGAGAGGATCATGGAAAAGAGAAATTTCTTAATTCAGTTCCTCAAACTTTATGGAGGAACCACGTCCTTGCACTCAGAGAGAAATGCCTCTGAAGCTGCCTCTCTTCCCAAAGCTCCTCTTTTGGAAAACACAGGAGGTAACTGATTTCTTCTCACAGCATTACATATTTATGGCAATTCCTACACAAGTTTAGAAATGCCTAAGGCAGGCTTCCAGCCTCAGGACCTCCAGGAAAACCATTACTCCCAACCCAGTCCCAAAGGATAGCCAATGTGTTATCTTCTTCAGATGGTCCATAAGCAAACACATGCTTTGGGGCCAATTAGTTACCTTTAACTCACTGCAAACTGCAGGTAAGGAAAGTCTGTTCACTTCTCCATAGGCTTTGCTTAAGCCCATCTCTTGGAGAATTGTGAATGTTGTTGAAGCCAGTTAAGACTCAGATAGATGAAGTATATCAGGTAGACAGATATGAGACCTGGCCCCACCTTTATTGGCTCTGTGATATTAAGCAAGTTTCTCACATTCTTTAACTTCCCATTTTCTCTTAGAAAAAGTCAACTGGTAATAAAATTCCTTCCTTATTTCTTTCCCTCCTTCCTCCCTCCTTCCTCCCTTCCTTCCTTCTTTCCCTCCTTCCTCCCTCCCTCCTTCCTTCCTTCCTTCCTTCCTTCCTTCCTTCCTTCCTTCCGTCCTTCCCTTCTTTCTTTCCTTCCTTCTCTCCCTCTTCCTCTCCCTCCATCCCGCTCTCCCTTTCTTTCTTCCTTTCTTCTTTCTTATATCTTTTTTAGAAAAAAAAGACACTATGGGCTGGAGGGTCAGAGGGACAGAGAGAATCTCAAGCAGGCTCCATGCCCAGCAATGAGCCCCACACAGGGTTCAATCTCATGAACTTGAGTCATGACCTGAGCTGAAATCAAGAGTCAGACACTCAAATGACTGAGCCACCCATGCATCCCAATTAATTCTTTATTTTTAACATTAATGTTCAGTTCTCCCATTCCTAATCTTACCTATGTTCTTAAGTCAATGTAGAAAGGAAAACAGGAAAGAAGGAAAGGGAAAGAATTTTTGAATACATGACTTCTGCATTTACTTTTCATTTTTAAAGCTACATGCTCTTCCTGGAGTGTGAGTGGCCCTAGTCAGTTAAGTCTCTGACTCCTGATTTTGGCTCAGGTGATGGTCTTTGGGTCTTGAGATCCAGGTCCTTTGTCAGGCTCTGGACTCAACACAGAATCTCCTTGTCTGTCTCCCTCTGCTAATCCCCCTGCTTGTTCTCTCTTTCCTCCCTTCCAAATAAATTAATAAATAAATAATAAAATCTTAAAATAAAAAAAAGATAAGTGCCTTTCCACTTACCAGAGAGAAAGTTAGCTGTAAATGGTTATAAGCTATTAAAGATGATATAGGTCGCATTACAAATTACTTTTCACATGGCACATCATGTTACTACTCAGCACTCTGGTATAAGAATCACCTGCCAGGTGTGTCACTGTCTGCTAGACACCTTCAATGGGGATGAGGTGAGCCATCCAGGGTACAGAGGAAGGACAGAAGGTGGAGACAGGAATGGAGGTGAGAGGATCCCACAAAAGAATGCACAATGCTTTGCAGTCTTGCTGAAAGATCTACTGATAACCAACAAGCCCTGGTATCTCACAGAATCATCTGAGAGAAAATCACAACCCAATACCTCTTTTATTACAAATGGACTGGAAGAATCCTCAGGAAGGTTTTTGGGGTGTCACTTAAGGTCTTAGAAACTCAGCTTCCCCATCAATTAAATGAGAATATGAAGACCTACCTATAAAATATTTCTGTAAATCTTAAAATATAAAACATAGGAAAAGAATGAATCCTTGGTTCAGAGAAAGCACAGAGGAAATATCCATGTGTTTTTATTAATCCTAATTAAACATCAGGTATTGAGAACCAGAGAAGTGAAATACCTCACAAAGTTCCCACACCTAATTAATAACAGAACTGAGCCTAGAATCCACATCTCTTAAGTATAAGTCTAAATCTCCTTTATGTTCATATGATGTGCACAGTAATGTCATAAGATTTTGTGGCCTGGAAAACAAGAAAGGGAATGAATGACCCCCTGCATTAAACTTCCCAATCCAAAAGCCCTAAGTGAACTCCCTACTTCAGAAGGAATGATTAAGCTCCTCAGCTCTGTTGGGAAAATTTTGGGGGGTGGTTTCCAAGGAGATCCTGAAGTGGCCAAATGCAAAAAGCCAAGTCAATGATCACTTGAAGTTTCTTCAATCTCTGTGTCAAATGACCTTTAGTGCTCATTAAATTTCTTGTAGACCAAAGGACTGGAGGACATCTGGATTCCAGGTTCTGTCAAAGCAATGCCAGGATTTGCTGAATGCACTTGGCTATGCTCATTCCATCATGGAAACTGTGGAAATAGAACAAATGCCAACTGAGTTTTCTACTACTTTGAGCCACCTCTTTCTTCATCTTAGCATCAATCAGGGCCCTGGTTTAAACTCTGCTCATTTAAAGTTCCATCTTACCAAAATAAGGTTTCCAATGAATAATTCAGAAACTCTGGCTGGATAATCCCAACTAATACAATGCAAATTTGAGGCAATAAATGATTTTAATGGGATCAGAAATACTTTACGATTGAAAGTCCAGTCACTGAGAGCAGGATTCATTGTTGCAGGGAATGGAAGAAGGAATAGAGAGCAAAGAATGAGAAAGTGCATAGATAACAATGGCTTTATTTTCTATTTGAATTTATAAATGTATGTATATGTATATATGACCATTACCAAGATCTAATATCAGAAATAACTATATTCCTTTGCCAAATTTGACACTTTAGTGTGTCAATCTAAAAAGATAGACTTAAATGTGAATATGGGAAGATACCTCAATTATTCACTTTTCAACAGATATCTACTGAACTCCTACCTCAGGCTGTTTTAGACAATTATGATACATCATGAACCAAAAAGAGAAAAAAAATCTTCCTGCCTCACCAAGAGCTTACAGTCCATGAGAGGAGACTGACCAAAACAGTAAAAAATAAGAAAATTAAATAAATTATATCAGCATGTCAGAAAGTAATAATATCATCTCTTGAAAAAAAGAAAGAAAGAAAGAAAGAAAGAAAGAAAGAAAGAAAGAAAGAAAGAAAGAAAGAAAGAAAGAAAGAAAGAAAGAAATATGAGTAGATGGAGAAGTAGGGTCATAAAATCCAAAGGTGTGAGTTGCTCTTTTTCAGAGCATAGTCTTATGAAATAGGGACTCTTACAGCTCAGGTTCTGAGAATGCTTGAAGTCTTCCACTCTTGAGTCCTGACTGTTGTCTTCCTAAATCATGGACATCAGTGCCCTACACATAAGCTTCTTTTCACTTGAAATAGTAATAATGTAAGGATGATATTTTGGAGTTTCCTTTAGGCTGATTATAATCTTATCAGTTCCCTCATTAAATAATGAACTAAATAAAACTTTTGTCATGTCTTCATTTTATATTTCTTTGACAGTCATGGTTTCACTTTTTATAAAAAATTATTTTGCCTTTGGATAAAAGAAGAGAGACCATTACATTTAATAGAGATAAGCTAAAGGACTTCTTAAGATCCAGATAGTCTTGCACTTTATATTATTTCACTATGGGTTTCTCTGATTTATTTTGTTGGAGATTTGTTTCTGCTTAATCAATTTGTAAAACTCTCCTTTGAAACTTGCTTCGAAGTCAAATAGAAACAAAATTTTCATCGATATTTTTTATTAGGTTCCCAATTCTAGTCCCAGCCAGACTTATCTAAAATGAGTATCCTTTTCTTTCTTTTTTCTTTCTTTCTTCCTTTCTTTCTTTCTTCTTTCTTTCTTTCTTTCTTTCTTTCTTTCTTTCTTTCTTTCTTTCTTCTTCCTTTCTCTTTCTTTCTTTGTTTTTTGAAAACTGGGCATGGAGTTTTATTTATTTTTTATAATAATTTTTATTATGTTATGTTAGTCACCATACAGTACCTTTTCAACCACAATGAAACCAAATTGCTGAATAAATTCTATCAATCTGGCCCTAGTGTGTGAGTGTGTGAGTGTGTGTGTGTGTGTGTGTGTGTGTGTGTGTGTGTGTGTAGGAGAAGGATTGCATAATTGAATATAATTTTATGGCTTATTTAATCATTCCTTTATAAGTTCACTTCAAAATACTCATTGTTTACTATATGCCTAACACTCTAGGGCAAAAAAGCAGATAAAGTCTTTACTTTCTTGAAGCTTATATTCTAGTAAGTAGAGGCAGAAAATAGAAAAGGAACTATACATTATGTCAAATTACAATACCTGCTAGGAGAAATATAAAGCAGGGTAAATGATACGTGGTCCCTGGATAAGATTATTTTCTGTAAGGTAATCATAAAAGACTTCTTTGAAAAGGGATTGCATGAGCCAAACTTGAATGAATGCAGAAGAACCCACAAAGATATCCAAGGAGAGAAGTTTCCAGACAGAGAAACCAGCAAGCAAAAAGTCCCTGAGGACGGAGCATGGTTGGTACCATTGATCAAAGGAGGCCAGCTTAACAGAAGTGGGATGAATATAGATTAGTTGATGACAGATCATGTAGGGCTTTGCAGACCATTGAAAGAGGATTATTCTGGCTCCTGTCTAGAGAAAGGGTCATAAAGGAGCAAGAGTAGAATTACAAGGATATTGCAGCCATCTAGCTAAAAAGTGATGGTGGTTTAGATTGTGTTGATAGTAGTAGAGTTGAAAGTACTATGAAGGTAGATACAATAGTATTTGTTGAGGGATTTGACATTGATGTAAAGTGAGAAAAGAGTAAACATCACTCCAAAGGTTTTTGGACAGTATCACCTAAAGACAGTGTTGACATTTACTGAACCAATTTCATGTCTAGATGTCACCACTAACACAGCCAACATTTTCTTGAGTGTTTACAAGTGCCAGACACATTGAATCTTTATATCAACACTGAAGTCAGACCCTGCTGTCATCCTTATGTCACAGATGAAATAATGAAGCCTTAGAAAGGGTAAGGAAGCTATTCAATGTAAGTCAGTAGGCAGTGACCTTGGCCTTACACTGCAATAAATAGCATAAATAATTCTATAAAATGCATTTAACCTCTGGAACTCTTCACCATTTATTGTAAAATGAAGATAATTGTCTCAATGGAAATCTGTGAGAGCAAAAGCGTGACTAGGTCAGTAATTGGCACAAAATAGATACAAAGGGTGACATTTGACCATGACTATTAATGTAGTGTTCTTTCTATGAGATTGTATCTATACTATCCAAAGCAATGAATTATTTAAAAAAAGAATGAGAACATTTGTTTATCATTTATCTGCATGGTTTTTAACTACCTAGCATGAATCTTTTTCTCTTGTTTACCAAAGTGACTGCTTGTAAGCTATTTCACAAACATAGACACACACACTCCACACACATTCATTAATTAGTTAGTCTTGGCCTTAAATAGACAATATGGTGTTATACATGATTGCAGCTGAAAATAAATGCCAAATATAATATTCCAACAAAAAGAAATAAATTTCTTGCAAGTGTTGTCATTCACTGACAGTACTAAGATCCCTCAGAGAAAGCAAACAGATCAGGTGAATGCTGGGACAGCTACAGGTTCCTGTGGGAGCACATGCTGGACCTCAGTATAGGAAGGGAGGTTGGCACCACAGTTCTCTGAAACAAGGAGTCAGAGCACAGAGCTCAGGGAAGTGAAGAGGCTGCAGTATAGGACATTGCAGGGAAAAAAATTCAGAAGTTTCCAACAAAGTGCCAACAAAGTCCTTTGCTCAATACAAAGAATATTAAGTTGTGTGTTAAGTTGTGGGATGAAACAGCACAAGACAGAGTAAAGATCAGGAAAATGGGCACCAGGGTGGCTCAGTCAGTTGAGCATCCAAGTCTTGGTTTCAGCTCAGTTCATCATCAGGGTCTTGGGATTGGGCCCCATGTTGGACTCCATGCTCAGTGAGGTCTCCCTGAGGATTCTTTCCCCCCCTCTCTCTGCCCCTCCCCCACATCTCAAATAAATAAATAACTCTTAAAAAAAAAAAAGAAAAATATATTCTCATTCAGTCTGTACATTCCTTCACCTAGGATCTCTGCTTCACATAACAAATCAGGGAGAGGCTAATGAACTCCATCAGCTTGTAACTGAATAGATGGTCCCTTCAGTGGTCCCTGCTCTGCAGAAGACCCAGAAACTAGAGATGTGAGCCTCAACCTCTGACCAGCAGACACAGCTTTTGTCCACATTCCTTGTGCCTCAAAGTCTAAGATATACCTTGAACATATAAAGACTGCAGGTATATAAATTTTAAGACACTTGCACATAACTGAAAAGAAGCCAGGAAAGGAGAGGAGAAAGGAAACTCTTCCTGTGAGTGACTTACTGCCCCTGGTGTAACTTATTGGTGATGCACTAAATGTATATCCTTGTCAGTCCCATGTTTGAACCCTTTCAACAAATTTCTCTAAGCAGTATATTTTCAGAACACCATCTTGGATATTTCTGAAAGATGGTCCTGGCTTTTTAACATTTCTAAAGTTTCTCAAAGAGTTTTTAAAATGTTTCAGTTCGTTTAAACATTTTTGGTTGTGGGTATTGTGAAAATGCAAACATAAGTAATAATAATGATTGATACCTATTGTGCATTTATCATATCCAAGGTACTTTACTAAGCATTTTATAAAGGTTAACGCATTTAAACTTTACCACAAATCTATACACTCAATACTGTTGTGTTCCCACGTTGCAGATGAGCCACCTGAGATACAAAGAGATTAAGTAACTTGCTCAAGATGAATTTCGAAGCATAGTCTGAAACCCAGTCTAGCTCTAGGCTCATTAGTGTCCACTATACTAATTCCCTGGGTATAAGAAGTGTAAACATAATGGAAGAGGTACACAAATTTATTAAATTCAATATAATGTGATGAATATGGTGAAGAGTAAGTTACAAGTAAGAAGGGAGTGCAGATAAAGAGCCTTTGGCTGAGCCACTTGGATTTAAAAAAAAAAACAAACACAAACACAGAAACACAAACAACAAACCAATAAACTTCCTGGAAGAGATGACATTAAAGTTGAGTCTGAAAATATGGCTAAGATGCTTCCAAGTTAGCCAAAGTACAGGGCATTCCATGTAATGGGACCAGCATGAATAAAGACATAGAGCATAAAGCAGATGTTATGTGCTCTGCTAAGGATTGAATAAATTAAATCATATGAAACACTTTGAAAAACCCCTGGCACATAGTAAGCACTTGGGTA
The DNA here is from genome assembly GCF_024610735.1 of Ursus americanus. NCBI lineage: Eukaryota > Metazoa > Chordata > Mammalia > Carnivora > Ursidae > Ursus > Ursus americanus. The sequence goes on along the minus strand of NC_142150.1, from coordinate 32,486,274 downwards.
GTGTATTCCATTGTGCACACGATTATTAGCCTCCCTGTATCTACACTGTTTTCCTTACAATGTTGCAGATTCTTCCCTTTCTGACTCTGGGAAGTCCTTGTGACTCACTTTGGTTGACATAATGTGGTAGACCCAGACAGAATGCCAGTTCTGAGCCTGTGCCTCAAGAGGCCTTGCACACTTTCATTTGCTCTCTGAGAAACTTCTGCCATGAGAATAACCCCAGAATAGCATCCTGGATAACAGACCATCAGGGTCAGAGAACGACTGTCCCATCCAAGATCATATTGGATCAGACTATAGCTACTTGAACCCAAACACATGAGAGATCCCAGACAAGATCTTAAAGCCACCAATCCAACCTGCTGCTGATTCCAGATGGATAAAGGAGTTCAACTAAAAGTAGAAGTACAACCCAGCTGATCCACAGACTAATGATTAAAAGAAAAATTACGGTTTCATGCTACTGAGATTGCATGGTTGTTACCGAACAATAGCGAAGAGATACAAGATTTAATAATGATAGCTATGATTACTGTTGTTCTCAAGAAATTCAGGATGTATAGAGCATATATTGTGAGTCAGAAAGCTGCAGATTATGGTGATGGAGAAGTACATCCTGGCAGCTCTGATGTATTCGGTTAAGGAGCTCAGATTGAATTCCTCAAGCCATCAGCTGAGGCTCCATAAGATGTATAGAAAGATATCCAAAAGGAAGGATAAACAAAATGAAAACTAGGAGACAAGTCATGGTGGAGACCTAGATATGGTGAACACTTAGTGGGTAAGTGTTAGCTGAAGCTAGGAGAGTAGTAGACATTACCCCAGGAAAGCATGTGATGAGAAGAGTGAGCCAAGGGTAGAACCCAGGTTTACAGTCAGAGAAAGACAAATACCATATGATTTCACTCATATGTGCAATTTAAGAAACAAAACAGATGAACATAGGGGAAGGGAAAGAAAAATTAAATAAGATGAAAACAGAGAGGGAGCTAAACCATAAAAGACTCCTAACTATAGGAAACTAACAGGGTTGCTGGAGGGGTGGTGGGTGGGGGGATGGTGTAATTGGGAGATGGGCATTAAGGAGGGCACTTGAAGTAACTGGTATATATGCAAATGAAGAATCACTAAATTCTACCTCTGAAACTAAAAAAAAAAAGTTTATGTTAATTAAATTGAATTTAAATTATTTTTTTTTAAATGCCAGAAGAAAAAAATGAATTGGTTTTCAGAAGACAAGAAGTTACAGCAGAAGAAACTGTAAAGTGAACCAGGAAGTAAGATCAGAGAAGCACCAAAATAATCAAGAAATCATGACATGATGGAAGTCAAGAAACAGAAATATCAGGAAAGTGGAAGAGGGACTTCTCTGGAAAAAGATGTTTAGAGAAAAAAATCTTTAAATCCCATGCCCTTCCTTTCCAATGTCAAATTATAAAAACAATTTAAGGTAGCAAAAATTAGGGCTGGACCAAAGGAAATAATACCTATATATTTGACAAACTTTAAGGAATTCCTGTAGATTTATCCTTTATGAGGATTGGGGTCATGACTCTCTCATTCAACTTTGTATCCTCCAGTCATGGAACCTAGTACATAACTAATTAACAATGTGTTGCAAGAAAGAAAAGAAGAAAGAAAGGATGAGGGGGAGGGAGTATCAGGGAAGAAGAAGGAAGGAAGGAAAGAAGGAAGGAAGAAAAGGAGGGAGGAAGGGTGGGAGGAAGGGAGGGAGGAAGGAAAGAAGGAGGGACTGAGGGAAGGAGAGAGGGAGGAAGGGAGGACGAAAGCAATCAGAAGGGAGAGAGGGAGGCTGGGCAGATTGGAGGGAGGGAGGAAGAAAGTCACAGATGAAATCACATCGGAAGGTGATTCTGAGTAACAATTACTAATGATCTTGCCTGAGAAAGGATGATACATGAAGTAAACAGAAGATATCTGTCTGAATGACACTAATGTCTCTAATTTGGAGGTACAGTAAAAACAAATGTGATCAAGTCATGGAACCCTCCAGTAGGGTTTCCTTTTCAGAAGGATTGTTAACAGTAGCTCTGAATGATTATGCCTACCTGAATGTTAATGCTTGCAAAATGTTTCCCTGATGAAGAGTGAGTCTTCCATGACATGGTATAGAATTGCATCGATAAGAATTAATTCTGCCTAAAGGGGACATCCAAGGCTACCACACACTTGTGTGCATAGGGCCCCACATCTAAGGAATCACCATTGACATGAGGATATCCAAGATCTATATATTTATCATAGCAGTGCTTCGAGAGATGGCAGTGAAGGTTCTTATAGATGAATAAATGTATCATTTTCTCAGAACACCTTCTCCAAGTCCCATGTTTTCAAGATAGCAACCTCTACTTCTAAGTTCCAGTTCCATATGGATTAGCTCTTATAACCACATTCTTTTTTTTTTTAATATCAGGTAGTTTATTTTTCTTTTCTTTTTTTAAGATTTTATTTATTTATTTATTTATTTATTTATTTGACAGAGAAAGAGAGCACAGGCAGCAGAAGTAGCCCGCAGAGAGAAGAAGGCTCCACACTGAGCAGGGAGCCCAACATAGGACTAAATTCCAAGACACTGGAATCATGATGTGATCAGAAGGCAGCTGCTTAATGATGGAGCCACCCAGGTGCCCCTCCGACCACAGTCTTAAAGACTAGAATAAAATCTAGAAAAAAGAACTGGTGTGTGCATAAACACATAATCATTCTGTCACTGGTCAGTACTTTTCTTTCTGAAAACAAATTTGTACAGGAAGCTAAATTATCATGTGAATATGATCAGATATTAATAGCATTCCACTAAGGGCCATCATGGGTTGTTCAATATGGTGATGGACTGTAAGTAATCCTATTCTAAAGCAATCCTTTCAGAATAACCGAATATATGTATTTGTTAATGTTTATTAATATTAACACAATTAAATATACAAAATCTTAATGCAATTAAAATTTATTAATTCTTTTTCCCCAGGGGGGAATATTTTATCTTTCCTGTCTATGAAGCAAAACAAGCTATTAAGGAAATGCACATTAGAATCCCTGAATATCATGTATCGACAGAAGTCATACTTGGCTACACCATAACTTTTTCATGGCATGTTTCACTTCTGCATTCCTCAGTGTATAGATCAGAGGATTGAGCAAGGGTGTCCCAATTGTATAAAACACAGCCACCATCTTGTCTACTGGAAATGTGGTTGCTGGGCGTGTGTATATGAATATACACGGACCAAAAAATAAGACAACCACAATAAAATGGGAGGTGCAGGTGGAAAGGGCTTTCCGCCTTCCTTCTGCACTGTAGTTTCTCAGAGAGTACAAGATGACGACATAGGAGATAAGCAGGATTATGAAACTCACCATGCATATGGCTCCACTGTTGGAAACAACTAGCAAGTTTATCACATAAGTGTCCATGCAGGCAAGTTTCAACAAGGGCTGCAAGTCACAGAAATAGTGGTCAATCACATTGGGGCCACAGAAAGGCAATCCCAAAACCAGAAAAACTTGTACTGAAGAGTGGATACAGGATCCCACCCAGCTCAGAATCACCAGCACACTGCAGACACGGCAGCTCATGATGGTCGTGTATCGTAAGGGCTTACAAATGGCTACACAGCGATCAAGAGCCATGAGGATGAGCACAAAGATTTCCATGCACCCAAAGAAGTGGGCTGCAAAGACCTGAGTCATGCACTCATTGTAGGAAATGGACTTCTTCTGAGAAAGGGCATCCACAATCAATCTGGGAGCTGTGGTTGTAGAGAAGCAGGCATCAGCAAAGGACAGATAGAATAGGAAGAAGTACATGGGACTCCCGAGGGTCCTGCTTGCTTTAATAGTCACTACAATGAGAAAGTTCCCCAGCAGAGTGGCAAGGTAAAGCATCAAGAAGACCCCAAATATTGCTTTCTGCTTTCCTGCATCCTGTGTCAACCCAAACAGAATGAATTCGGTCACACTGCTATTCATCGCCATACTAGCAGCTGTAGGTAAGATGCTGTTGACAAGGATTTAATCTGAAAAAAGAAGAAAAGAAGTGACATCATGGGAAGGCCAGTGGACTGACCTCTGAATTCCTTCTTGTTCCATGTTATGTTACCTCCAACTGCCTTTAATCCTCTATGAATCTCTGTAAATCTGCAGAAGTCCAAGCCTCTCCCAGATCTGTCTGTTGATTCAGAAACTGCTGCAGTACGGTGGTGACTCGAAGAAGGATGAGGCACAGACAGGTTAGGTGTGAAAGAAACAAGGGAGCAGGTGACCACTGCAAGGAATGCAATCATCCACAGCGGCTACAGCCTCGCATAGTAATTAGCAATAAACAATCAAAGACAAGGGTAATCAAGGGGAGTCTTAAAGCCTATAGTACATCCAGGTTGAGTAAACAAAGCAAAGCATATTCTTATCTGTGTTGTACAGACCCCGTGGGCTATTATCAAGGCTAATCAGGTTTTGGGGGAGGGCAGCGCTCCATCCTGAGGTCCTGAGCAGACCAGGCATTCCCAGCCACTCCTTTTCTGAGGGGATTTCAGAGGAGGGCCGCATTCTGCCCTGAACAGTCCAGGGGTTCGCAACTGCTTATGCTCTGAGGTCTACACTAAAGCCTACTCACAAACATGTTTTCCTATTATATTTTTAGCATAAGCTCTTGGCCAGGGGCCACTGCAAGAAACTAACTGCCTTACATCAAACCTTTGCATTTGAGGAATAAAAATTAAATATCCTTTAACAATTTTGACTCCTACCAGGATTTAACTCCACAGAACTTGCACTTTCCTTGGGCAAGTAACTTTACCTTGAAATTTCACTTTCATATGAAAAATGGAGTCAAATACTTGCCCTACCTTATCCTAAGTTTCCTTAAGAATTTTTTAAAAATAAACGATGCACACATATACACACATAGAGTTCATGTATTAGGTTTTTTATCTACGTGCTTTGAAATCCGAAAAACACTATTGCAATATAATTAAGCACTCATATTGTTGGAGAATCCCTCCTGAAGAAAATATTCTCTTTTGGTTCACTTATTTTCGGGTTCTTGACCCCTTCATCTCTGACCCTGTCAGGATCTTGGTTGACATTTGCTTTACAAAAATCTATTTTGACAATATTTTACTTATATCTCTTGTGTTCAGTGTCAACTTCATTGATGGCCATTATATAACAAATATATCTGGAGAACTTTGAGGTTGGCAAAACTGAAGAAAACCCCTATTTACCCTCTTGATTATACTCTAAAACTGAACTCATTAAATATTGAGAATCTCTGCATATGAATTCAGTATGGTATAAAATTCCTAACAATGCCTATAATCTAATATACTCTATAATCTAATCTACTGTTTTGATTCTTTTTTAAATTTTATAATATTTTTATTATATTATGTTAGTCACCATAAGTACATCCCTAGTTTTTGATGTAAAGTTCTATGATTCATTACTTGCATACAACACCCAGTGCACCATGTAATATGTGCCATCCTCAACACCCATCACCAGCCCATCCCATTTCCCCACCCCCCCTCCCCTCTGAAGCCCTCAGTTTGTTTCCCAGAGTCCATAGTTTCTCATGGTTCATTCCCCCTTCTGTTTACCCTCCCTTTCTCCTTCCCTTTCTTTTCCTATCGATCTTCCTACTTCTTATGTTCCATAAATGAGTGAAACCATATGATAATTGTCTTTCTCTGCTTGACTTATTTCACTTAGCATTATCTCCTCCAGTCCTGTCCATGTTGCTGCAAATGTTGAGAAATCATTCTTTTTGATGGCTGAGTAATATTCCATTGTATACATGGACCACATTTTCTTAATCCAGTCATCTGTTGAAGGGCATCTCAGCTCCTTCCACAATTTACCTATTATGGACAATGCTGCTAGGAACATTGGGGTGCATATGGCCCTTCTCTTCACTACATCTCTATCTTTGGGGTAAATACCCAGTAGTGCAATTGCTGGATCATAGGGAACTCATTTTTTAACTTTTTAAGGGAACTCCACACCGTTTTCCAAAGTGGTTTTGACTCCTATATGTTTCTTTTTACCCTGAATTCCCCGGGATAATTCTTCTACAAATGTCATTTGAAAAATATTTCATAATTTCAGCATAGTAGGCTATGATTTTTCTATCCCATGTTCTTGTTCTTAGCATATATAGTTTGTCATTGAAATTGTATACATTTTCTGTTCCAATTTTGAATTGAAATAATTATAACAATTCTTCCCATATTGGTATAATTCCTGTAGTTTAATTGTTTATATAAGTATGTGACATTGTATAGTTTTTTCCAAATGATATTTGACTCTTTGTCCATTGGGATATTGATGTTGCTTCCAATTTACCCTCTCTCAAATAACAATGTAATTTCCCAAATATGATATGTTGCCCCAAATGCGAGATTATCATTGCTATTGATAATTATTAAAAGGTTTTTCAATATTTTGTGTCCATTTATTAGCTACCTTTTTATTGTAGAATAATTCATGATTGTCATTAATTCTTCCAAGTACACAGAAGGATAAAGAAAAAATTTAAAATCTGTCTCCAAATTATAGAATCTATCATCCTACTCTCCAGAAATAACCACTTTTGTTGTTTGAAATGTCCTTGTAGAAACATTTTTTCAGCATCCTTGCATATGTATCTCTACAATTCTATTCTACATACAAGCATGGCCAATATCTCAAGGTTGATGATTTTTCAGAAAAGCTGATGAACATGCAGACAAACAGAACAGTTATTTTGTGATATTATCTTATTTTCTCACTCTGTTAAGATTTTTTAAAAAACATATTTTATTATGTGCTTATACTTCTTATCACAAACCACGTTTTACATTTTTACTATATTTTTTATGAAAATATAGCTCTTCTGAGGATGTTTCATCTTTTGTCAGTTTATGTTTTGCAACCTTGATATTTTATCTGGAATGGCTATTAATCTAGCAAAATAGTTACATTCTTGGCCAAGAATACAGTTGCTAGAGTCAGATGCCTTGAGTTCAAATCCCAGCTCCACTATTTACTCGCTTGGGAAAGCACTTTTAAACATAATCGTGGTACATCTGCAGATAAAATGAGAAAAAGATCTGGCTCATATGAGTAAGTAATAAGTAGAATATTTGGAGTTGTGCATAATAAATAAGAATGTAATTCCATAATATTGCATAATAATTGCCTAATAAGTAAGAACTATGTAAGTCCCAGCCTCTGCCTTTTTCACTAATAAAATTACACTTCTCTTTTTCTGTGACGTTTTTCTTTTCATACAGTCCAAGTCATCAATCTCCCCACTTTGATTTAGTCTCTTTTCAACACATTTTAAAATTATACTATTTAATTCTATCATAATTTTATAATTATCTTTTGTTTTAAATATTGAATCACAATTACCTGCAGTTAATGGGCAAAATGCTCCCCTGTTCGTAATTATTTATATGAGTTTTAAGATAAATGTAGATGAAATTATTCATTATGTAAGGCACTTTATAATTGGTATTAGAAGAATACAAATCATCTGCAGAGAGAAGAGCACAAATTCCCGAAGGATAGACTGGTAGTGAAAAATTCATAATTATGTTAAGAGCTGAACTGTAACTTTAACTGAAGAAAGACAGGTTCTAAGCCAGATTCCCTGAGATGCAGCTATTCTAAAGCAGAGCAGAGAGGTAGGTGAGCACATCTGTTAGCACCTAGTGCATAGAGGCTGAAGCCAAACAGCCTAGATTCATACCCCGCCTGCTGCCCACTACGGTGCCATATTTCACAAGCCCCTTTATATCTCTGTACTAGATTTTCTTCACCTGTAAACCTTAAGAGTAAAATAACCTACTCTGTAGGGTTTCTATGAAGGCTAAATAATTCAGTGTGTACAAAGCATGGGAGATGCCCATCTGAACTCCCTGCAGTTGGAATGGTTACTTTCATTATAATTATTAGTATCAGCGTCCCATTATGATTATTCATATCAACTTTCAAAGTTGTTAATCTACCTGTTCAGTCACCCACGATGGAGCCGCACAACTGTTTTACACACCAATTTCCTTTGCTGACTGGCTGACATCATACGGGCACTGTGGATCATGCTCATTTGCTCATGGTGATCAGAAGCTGGTATAACAAATACAAATGTCTTGAATACATTAAAAAATAGATAAAAAGCATATAGCAGCTTTGTTATGTGGGGCCCATGATGAGAGGAAAGTAGAAATAAAGTAGGCCCTTAGTTGTAATGTGTTTGTGATCCAAAGATATGAAAATCAGAGGGGGAAAAGAGCATTTGAGATGAAAGAAATCAAATCAAAGTATTAATAGAGATGATTGAGCAAATAGAGGAGATCAGTATGAAACCTCTAGACAGATTCCAAAGCCATAGTGGGAAAACTTGGAAAAGTAAGTTTTCCTTCTAGCCAAAGGCCATGAAAGCCAGGTTATGAAGTTTGAATACATTCTTGTGGTCAAATATAAAATTTGGAGACATACAGAATATGGGAGCTCATTTTATTAAGATTTATTCAGCAGCTAAAAACAAAATTATTCAGTTGTTTACTTTTAAAGATTTTATTTAATTTTTGGACAGAGAGAGAGAGAGAGCTCAAGCAGGGGGAGCAGGAGGCAGGGAAGGAGAAGCAGACTCCCTGCTGAGCAAGGAGCCCCACACAGGGCTGGATTCCAGGAGTCTGAGTTTAAAACCTGACCTGAAGGCAGGCACTTAACCCACTGAGTCACCAAAGTGACCGTAAAATCATTCAGTTTTTTAACAAAATTTAGTCATTTTTTTTCCTAACTGTAATCCCATTGGTCTTTGAGTTTATCTGCAATGAAGCATCTCCCTCCTTCAAGATGTCAGAGTTGCACTGAAGACATCCATCTTTGTATCCCCTGCACTGAGAAACTCAGTGGAAAGCATACAAGTGTATTTGCTGTATCCCCAACAACATGAATCTGTGATGGTGTCAGACTTGTTACTTCCCCTCACAGTGAAGGACCAGAAATGCTCACTCTCAGCTGTCTCTGGGGTGGGTAGCAAAATTACACACCTCGCCTCAGGATTGATAGGATCATTCTATTGTTGCTTTTGTCTTTTCTGCTGTTGTTGTCCAAACTATTGTTTTAGAGCAGTGTTAGATTCACAGCAAAACCCAGAAAGGTACAGAGTCCCCATACAGTCCCTGCCCCCACACAGATATCACACACACACACACACCCGCCATTATCAGCATCTTCCACCAGAATGGCACATTTCTCACAACTGATGAGTCAACCATGCCACATCACCATCACCCAGAGCCCAGAGTCTACCCTAGGGTTCACTCTGGGTGTGGTACATTCTATGGAATTGGAACCAAGAATGACATGCGCCCATCATTATAATATCATACAGAGTATTTTCACTGCCCTAAAAGCAGGATCATCTTAGATTCCCAAAACATAGAAGATAATAATTCTTTTCACACAATCTCTAGTATTTGTTAAATTCTGAATAAAATGTTTCACACTATTTTGTGGAAGGAAAAAAAAAACACATTGAGTGAGATATCTATGTGAGTTTTCATTGTGAGCATTAATAGTTCATAGACACCAGAAAATCAGGCTGGTATTTAAAAAAGGCGAGTATTACAAATGGCCAATCCTAGAATTCGTTAAAAGGACCCACTAGGTTTCTAAACAGAAAGAAAGGACACTATTTCAGATATTCCCTTTATCCTCACTCTCCATCCTTTCCCTCTTTTTACCTCTTTGCTATAACTTGAAAAGGAAAAGTAATCATTCTAAAAATATGATGAATCATAAATATGATTAAATGGTTACTATGGTCTTCAAATGCAAATGCTGAAATACTCACCATGACTTTCACAGCCCTCGAACGCTGGGCCACAATCCTGCTTACCACCTTTCCTCCCAGTGCCTCTGGCATGCGTGCTCCAGCCACGCCTGACACTTGCTGTCCCTCATAAATATGCCCACACCATCTCATTCACTGAATTTTCAATAGTTCTTAGTGGCTAAATGCCCTTCCCCTGATACAACCTCCACTCTCCATTGCTACCGGTGCACGGAGGACCCAGTTCAGATGCCATCTCCTCAGCAAAGACTTCCACATTTTCCCGAACAAACTATCTTGCTAAGGACCTTCTGCTGCTAAAATGTTTGTGCGATGTGTTTAACGAATCATGTAACCCTTAATTATAGCCTTCTTTCTTTTTTGCTTTAATATCTTTGTTCATTTGACTTTATACCAAGTAAGGCAAGTTCACCCTGTTCTGTTTTGTGCAATTCAGGTAGGCTGGCAGGCAGTTTAGCAGAGAGCAGTCAAAAATAAACCAGTGCTGGATCTGTAGCTTTTGTGCTCCATGGCAACTTCTCCCTCTTGAACACTCCACTCTCCACTGCCATGCAAAGCATCAGACTCCAACCATAAAGCCAGCATAAAGACAGAAACCATGAATAGGTAAGGAAGAAAAAATGTTGACATGCCCAGTACATGTCCTGACCACCCAATAGATGGAAAATTCAGGATGTGTCAAAAAATGAGACCAGCATTTATATTTATACTTAATATAAACCCACAGTGCAAGGTTGGGCAAAGAACCTTGGTAGGGATAAAGTGGTTCGTCCTAGGATTTCACTAGAAAGTTTGCTTCTCATTCCTCCTCTCCATATATCATCCCTTACTCCAACACTGGAAAGAGAATATAATTCTTAGGTGACAGGGGGTTTGGGCAGCGAATATATAACAGTCAGTATCATAGTGTCATAGAATCATGGTATCAACAGTACCAATGCATACTGATTGCATGTGGTCAGGATACATCTCTATCCTTCTCCTGACCTTATGTCTTGCAAATAAGAAATCCACCAGTAGAGGAGACTGTATCTCTGCCCCTTCAGTGGAACCCCCCCCCCCCCCCAATAAGAATTAGTCCTGAGACAGTGCTGCATCAAGCAGAGGCCAGTGAAAGCCAGGAACCCTGACACATCAGAATATTCTCATCACTGAGATTTCTGGAACTTCATGCTCCTTGGAAGACAGAACTACATTATGGCAACTGCCCAAAAACCCAGTCCCAAATGGTAGGCGAGAAAAAGAACATACTTTAGTTGGGCTTGAAAACTTACCTTATTTCTTATACAGAAAGAGACGAGTTCCAATGCAGAGCTCATAGTTTTTGCTCTTGCAATTCTGATTTATTTTGAAGATGAATCATGTGCAGTGTGTTTGCAACATGTAAACTGTACTTCAAATACTTCTACTCAGTTTTCCATCGAAGGATCTATGGGGAGAGAAGATACTCCACAAAGAGCCAGTCTTTCCTAGAAGGCTTGAGTTAGACTCTTCAAAAGGGATTGTAATATCAGCAGAAAGTTTCTTCTACTCTTAGAACGTTCTAGCATAAAAAGGAAATATCGCCACTATTCTGTGATAGAAACATCTCTAAAGCCAGCTGTATTACCCCAGAACAATTTCCTGGTAGAGCACATGTATGAAACATTTCTTCTTCTTCAATCAGATATTTATAGAGATTTCAGAGAGGTTCACAAATCCCCAGTCCTTAGAGGGATAAGGACTCTGCCCTTCCCACCCAACCCCAAAGGATATGCTCTATAAACTACTTACCTCAGTCAACCCTGCATCACAGCAAACCCCGGTGTCAAGGAATCCCGGGCAAGGCTGTCAACAGGCAGATTCTGTCCTCAGAGCCCTTCTCCCCTCCTAGTCTCCCAAAGGGACCCTGCTCATTTTCGTTACCAAATGCTCTACCCATTTCCCTGCTCTAAAGAAAAACTACATCTTTAAAGTCACTCTAAAGGATATTAAGGAGGGCACATATTGCATGGTGCACTGGGTGTTATATGCAAGTAATGAATCATGGAACATTGCATCAAGAACTGTGGATGTACTGTATGGAGACTAATATAACAAAATAAATATTATTAAAAAAATAAGTGCACAATACAAAAAAAAAGTAATAAAGTATAGACTACTAAAAGTTCCCAAAGGCTCTGCTCTTTATGTCCAATCTTTTTTCAAAATAAAAAAAAAATAGAATTATCATATGATCTAGTAATTCCACTACTGGGTATTTACCCGAAGAACACAAAAACACTAATTTGAAGAGATATATACAGCCCTCTGTTTGTTGCAGTATTATTTACAATAGCCAAACAATGGCAGCAACCCAAAAATTCAATGATAAGTGAATGGATAAAGAAGATACAGTATATATATACGATGGAATATTACTCAGCTTTAAAAAGAATGAAATCTTCCCATTTGCAACAACATGAAAGAACTTGGTATAATGCTAAGTGAAATAAATTGGACAAAAGGACAAATACCATATAATTTCACTCATATGTGGAATTTAAGATAAAAGACAAATGAACAAAGAAAAAAGGAAACAAAAAACCCAGACTCTTTTTTTTTAAAGATTTTATTTATTTGTGAGAGAGAGTGAGCACAAGCAAGGGGGCAGCAAGCAGAGGGAAAAGGAGACTCCCCACTGTGCAAGGAGCCTGACGTGATATCACCTCACGCCTGTCAGAATGGGGGTGAATTAGTGTAACAGAGTTCCTAGACAGTGGAGAAGGGAAGCCAGTTGCAAAAATGAGCCCAGGCTACAACTTTCTGCTCACTGTTGACATAAACAGGAACCACTGCATGGTCGGGTGACCAAGTTCTTGGCAGGGGCCCAGCTAGTGGCAGAACCATGGAGAGAGCCCCCCATCATTCCCTGGCAGGAATGACTCTGGTGCATGCCACAGGAGTCTGTAATGTTTGGAGACTGGAAATTGGGTCGTGTGCCTGAGACAGAAACTCCTGGTCACAAGTTAGGTGAACACAGAGTGTGGACTGCAATCAGGGAGACCAGAGTGATTGACTGCTTTTCTCTGAGGGCTCACTGAAGAGTGGGGAGTGAGAACTTTCATCTCCAGGGCTGGTAATAAGGTTGCCGCCATTTTCATTCTCATTGTCTAAAGCAGTGGGGAAAGCCTTCAGGGAACAAAAAGCCACATAGAGCAACCTCTTAAACTCTGCCTCTTGAAATGAGCACAACCCGTGGCAAGGGTGGTGCAATTCTGCCCTGGACAAAGACACCTGAGAATCAGCATAACAGGCCCCTACCCAGAAAACCAGCAGGAACATCCAGCTAACATCGAGTTTATCAATCACACAGAACTTCAGAACCCCAGCTCTGGGAAAAATAGTATATAGAATTTGTGGATTTTTCTCATAATTCTTTATAGTATTTCGATTTTTTCCTTTTCAACTAATTTCTTGTGTTTTCAACACTTCTTAAGTCTTTTTTAATTTTCATTTTTACAGGCACATTTTATCCTTTCATTATACTTAATTTTATTTTTGTATATATGTAAGTTGTTCTTTCTTGACAATTTTGGGATCTGGTTTCTTCTAACAAACAGATCAAAATAAACCCAGGATATAGTATATTGCTTTGTTCTCTTTGACTATTTCATTATATTCTCTCTCTCTCTCTCTCTCCCCTTTTTCCAGTTTCTGTCTCTTCTGATTAGTTTAGTGTATATTTCTCTGGGGCCGTTGTTGCTATTTTAGTATTTTGTTCTCTCATTCGTCTATCCACCCCTGGACAGAATGACTAGATGGAAGAACTTGCCCCAGAAAAGAGAACAAGAGGAAGCACTGACATCCAGGAACCAGATCAGTATGGACATAAGTAGGATGCTGGAAGTAAGGTTCAGAATAATGATTATAAAGATACCAGCTGGGCTTGAAAAAAAGCATAAAGGACAGTAGAGTATCCCTTTCTGGAGAAATGAAAGAACTAAAACCTAATCAGGTCAAAATCAAAAAGGTTATTAATGAGATACAATCAAAAATGGAGTCTCTAATTGCTAGGATAAATGAGGCAGAAGAGATAATTGGTGATATGGAAGACAAAATGATTGAGAATTAAGAAACTGAAAAATACAGATCAATAACTACTGGATCACAAGGTGAGAATTCAAGACATAAGTGATACCATTAAGCAAAACAATGTTAGAATAGTTGGGGTCCCAGAAGAAGCAGAAAAAAAGAGAGGGACAGAAGGTATTTTGGAGCAAATTATATGTGAGAATGTCCCTAATCTGGGGAATGAAACAGGCATTCAAGTCCAGGAGGCACAGAGAACGCGTCCCCCTCAAAATCATTAAAAATAGGTCAACACCTCGATATATAATAGAAGCTTGCAAATTTCAGAGGCAAAGCCAAAATCCTGAAACAGGCTCAGGACAAGAGTTCCTTAACCTACATGGGTAGAAATGTAGTAGACTGGCAGCAGACCTATCCAGAGAGACCTGGAAGGCCAGAAAGGGCTGGCATGATATATTCAAGGTGCTAATGAAAAACTATGCAGTGAAGAACTCTTAATCCAGCAAGACTATCATTCCAAATAGAAGGAGAGATAAAGAGCTTCCAGGACAAACAGAAACTAGAAGAATTTGTGATCACTAAACCAGCCCTTCAAGAAATATTAAAGGGGATCCTTTGAGTGAAGAGAGAGCCCAAAAATAACATAGACAAGGAAAAGAGACAATATACAGAAACAGCAAAGGGCATGGAGCCTGCTTATGATTCCCTCTATTTCTCTCTCTGCCCCTCCCCATTACCTCTCTGAAAGAAACAAACAAAACAAAACAAAACAAAACAAAACAAAACAGGAAAGTCAAACAAGAAAAAGGGACCAGGCATGCTAAGAGGAATTTGGTATTAAGTATGCATAAAGAAGGTCTCACTGAGGAGAGATTAGAATAATGCCATAAGTAGATGAAGCTATTGGGCAAGCACCCATATTTTAGGCAGGGAAAGGCTGCCTGATGTCATCAAGAAATTGCAAGGAAGCCAGTATGGCTGGAGTCAAGGGAGCAAGTATGGAAGTACCTGAAGAGACAAAGGGGCAATAGAAGGTCAAATCATTGTAAGAATTTGGTCTTTTTCTCTGAGCAAAATGGAATCACTGCAGGGTTTTAAGGAGAGAAGTGTGCTGTGCTGAAAATAGACTTAGCAGAGCAAGTGTGGAAGTACAGAGAATTCTGAGTTCTCTGATTTAAGTGAGAGATGATGGCAGCTTAGACCAGGATGAAAGGGGACTTGGTGGGAAAAGAGATCATATTCTGCATATATTTTGAAGGCAAACAAAGTTTTTCTAACACGTTTGGTGTGAGCTGTGATATTAAAAATTTTTTGGACTTCCATGTTTTTGGCCTAGGAAACTGGAAGAATGGAATTTTCTGGGAAGGCCACAGGTGTTTGACTGCAACAACAATCACTCACTGTTGGTCACCCTGGCTGGGATGGGGCCAGTTGGGGGGACTCAGGCTGATGGCAATTCTAGGGGAGGGGCCCTAGGGATGTAGGGAGTCCAGGACCTGGAAGGGAAAGATGGTGGCATGCCTTCACCTCTCCCCCTGCAGCAGCAAGCCTACCACAACTTTAGTGTTATTCACAGATGACCTGGGCCATATTTCCAAGTGGAGCTCCATCATGGCTGGGAGTCTGGCAGACAGGATTTTCACCATGTGATAAATCGAACAGAGTTCATCAAATCCAGGCTAATTTTGCAGAATGTGCTGGAAGCATCTTACAAGGGGATCCTCTGTGCATTGAGCCCTGCTTAGGGAGGAGTTTACTTCCTCCTCTTTTTCTACCCTTCCCCCCTACTTGTGCTCACTCTCCTATCTCTCTCCCAAATAAATAAAGAAAATCTTTTAAAAGAATGAAAAGAGAAAGAGAGAAGTGGGGTATCTGGGTGACTTAGTCTGTTAAACATCTGCCTTCCACTCACGTCATGATCCCAGGGTCCTGGGATTGAGTCCCAATTCAAGCTCCCTGCCCAGCAAGGAGCCTGCTTCTCCCTCTCCCACTCCCCCTGCTTTTTGCTCGTGCTCTCTCTATGTCTCTCCCTCAAATAAATAAATAAAATCTTTTAAAAAAGAACAGAAAAAACAAAAAGAGAAGTATGCTGACTGAAGACCTGCAGCAGTCACAGGTAGATTTTGCTACATATTTCCACACATGGAAGGACTAGAGGATACTGTTGCCTGCACTCCTATAAATGTGAAGATTGCGCCATGCATCACCTCTGAGCTCCAAACTGATGAACACCTGAGCCAGGGGAAGGTTTCCCAACATAACGGTCTCATGATGGCATTTCACCAGATTTGATAGCAAAACCTAGCAATAATGAAATGTGCATTTTCATTCTGAATGTAAACATGCAATTTACACAACAGCAACAAAGGGTAATTGCCCTGACACCTTGAAACAACAAATAGTTGAAGTGGCTGAGCAGATACCACTTCATGAGCTCAGCCACACGGTCACACTTGCACTAAACCACATCACCCTAGTTTTTCTCAATATGACCCAAGACTTCTCAATACAATCATTCTGGAATTCAAAATCTTTGCTGAATTCTCAGTACACACACTGCAGTATCAATTATGCCTTAGCAAGAAATTAAAATATTTAACATTTAAAAATCATCACTATTGTAGTAGAATCATGCTTCTTTATGTAAATGTGGAGTAGCCCAGGCTTAGATGTTTCAGGAATATTGTATTTCAGGAAGGCAGTTTTTACCATGACTGCTTAATTATGCCCCAAAACATCTTCCAGGTGAAGTCATGTACAGTTTAAGTGGCCCGAATGCTATGTCTTTTTAACCTGCTTTACAAGCCTACCCTGAAAATCAATTATTTAGTCAAGTTATTCTCACAAAATGTCCTGGTTGCCAAGAAAGAACCAAATAGAACATTTGACACATATCAAAAACAAAAATGTAACTGGACAAAAACACTTTGGGCTAATCATCTCTACTAGAATTTTAAAAAATCAGATTTCAGATTGTTCCACCTTGAGCAATGCATGTCAAGTTTATATAATAGTCCTTCCAAATAGTGCCTATCTATGAATTTGAAAATATCTAATATTAAGTTGTTAATTTATATACACACAGTTTTCCTGTATGTTGAAATGTATACACACACAGGTTTCCAGTGTATTAAATTTATTATTGAAAGGGAAAAAAATCAGTCATTAAATATAAAGATATCTGTTAGACATATAGAACAGAAAGTATCAAGCAAGTAGTTGAGTGTAGACATCTGCATTCAAGTGGGAGGCCTGTGGTAGAAATATGTGCGAGTCATCTGCATAGAGATGGTATTAAAGACACAAAAACCCTTGATTTTATTTTACTTTTAACATAACTTATGAAATAAAATCTTTCATCTGAGTTTTAGTTGCCTAAATACATGCACTTTCAAGGAAATCTGAGCTAATCAGAATCAATAGTAGAAGAAAAAAAAAAAATCTTCCTGATCATCAATGACTCTCCACCAACATTCTCTTCGTGGAGGTTCCTAAAACTCAAGCTGAAAAGCTTTCTGTCCGACATAATCTCACTTTCATTACTACTTCTCCTTTCTCCTCTTTTCTCTTCTTTCCCTCTCTTTCTATAGCAATACTAAACTATAGCAATTAATAGCAAATCTAAATTTCTGGCCAAGGTAGCAAGGCAAGTAGCTTATTGATGCCTTATGTAACCAACCAAGAAATTCCTGCCTCATCATCTACAGGACTTGTACTTTTTTATTTAAAAATTTATGTATTTATTTGAGAGCGAGAGAGAGCATGAGAGTCAGGGGAAGGGCTGAGAGAGAAAATCTTCAGGCCTATGTCCCATTGAGCATGGAGCCCAACATGGGGCTCGGTCTCAAAACCCATGAGATCATGACCTGAGCAGAAACCAAGAGTCAGAGGCTTAACTGTCTCAGCCACCCTGGTACCCCTATAGGATTTGTACTTTGAGAGATTTTCCAGTAAAAGAGATGAGCTTTAAATAAATCTCCAGCCTTTTATTATCAGAGTTTGAAGATTGAACTTTATCCTCAAGGAGGCATACTCATGCAAAGCCACTTGGAGTTGCTTTAGATGGGTTCATCTACCACACTTCAAGCTCCAGTCACTAGATCTGTAGGAAGATAGACTTGATTATATGTATTCTCAGAGACAGACTCATTGCCCACTCTCACAGGGACTGGCTTCTGTTGTCAACACTCATTCGTTAACACTACCTGAACTAGAGAGTAAATCTAATGAGATACATGAAAAATATAAATCAAAACACCAAAGTGCTTATTCTAGTCACTAATCAATATGTCTCTTTCCAGGTCAGGAAATCTCTATAGGAAGCCAAATTACCATGCAAAGTTTGCTTAATAAAGGTAGAATTCAAGAAGCCATAACCTGAAATATTTCTCCCAACACGGAAGTGTACATGCTATCCCAAGCAACCAAGCAATTCTACCCACTAGTCAGTGAAACACTTCCTTGCATCTTCCCTTTTTGGATGAAATATTATAATGTTAGCTCTGTTTTTTCTGTCAGTTGCTGCTTTTCTCATATGTATGATCTTATCCATGAGGTGTTGTTTGTTATAATATAGCTCTCAGAATTGGATCAAATTGTCCCCAACTCATCAACCAACAATTTGGGAAATACCCATGGACTTATATTACAAATGTATATGAAACTAAGAATATGAACAAATAATGAGAAACATGATAAACCAAGAAGCAAGATATTAAAGTACATAGAAATTGTGGATCAATACAATGAACACATGTGTTATAACTAGAATTATACTATTGAAATAGAAGGTCATGAGTTCACTTCTACATGCTCAAGAGACCAAAAAAAAAAAAAAAGGACAGTTTTTTACAGATGTTACAAAGGGAAGACAAGCACCAAATAGAAGCTTAATTAGTTGATATGTGTGCTCCGGTGGGATCATGAGTTTCTTGTAGTGTCTTTGGGCTATTGACCATTGAACCACAAAAGATAAGATCCAGATTTAGTATGTCAAAACTAATTTGCCAACAGAATAGAATGGGATAGGCTGGTGATGGGTAGTAAGGAGGGCACGTATTGAGTGGTGCCCTGGGTGTTATACACAACTAATGAATCATCGAGCCTTACATCAAAAACCAGGGATGTACTGTATGGTGACTAACATAATATAATAAAAAAAAACATTAAAAAAATTAGGGGCCATTTTTCAAACCAGGCCAGAGACATGAGAAAAAGAAAAAAAACCAAGAAGAATGTACAAAGGAAGGAGGTAAAGCGACAGATGCAACAGAGGCTGGATCACAAGCCGCTATTCAGACAGAAGAAGGGAAGAGTTGAATTATCTTCCTACAAATACTACTGTATTTGATATTGTGGCACTCTGTGATATTGACCCAAAATGAATTGATCTGTGCTCTGTGGTAATTCTGCCTATGTCTACAAACGTCCTACTGTGAGAGGGTTCAATTGTCCACATTGGGATGAAAACATTTTCCCTTTACTTTCAATCCAAATTTATGTAAACTGTTACAGAATTTAAAATTGGAGTCCTCTCCTTAATACCCATCATGCAAATAATGAATCATGGAACAGTGCATCAAAAACTGAGGATGTACTGTATGGTGACTAATATAACAAAATAAAAATTATTTAAAAAAGGACATTATGTATTTAACAACCTTATCTTTCAGAAATAATTTTTAAAAAAAATAAATAAATAAAATTGGAGTCCTCTGTTTTTTCCCATTGTAAGTCAGAGTTTCTTGCACCATAAATTCCTCATGGCATTTTTCACTTCTGCGTTTCTCAGAGTGTAAATCAGAGGGTTGAGCACAGGTGTCCCAATAGTGTAAAACACAGCCACCATCTTGTCCACTGGAAATGTAGTTACAGGACGAATATACGTGAATATACATGGAACAAAGAATAAGATGACAACGATAATGTGGGATGTGCAGGTAGAGAGGGCTTTCTTTCTTCCTTCTGCACTCTGGTTATTCAGAGAACGTAAGATGAAAAAGTAAGAGGTAAGTAGGACTATGAAACTTATCAAGCAGATAGCCCCAGTATTAAAAACCAAAAGTAAATTGATTACA
Source organism: Ursus americanus (assembly GCF_024610735.1). Lineage (NCBI taxonomy): Eukaryota > Metazoa > Chordata > Mammalia > Carnivora > Ursidae > Ursus > Ursus americanus. The sequence continues at coordinate 32,466,279 of NC_142150.1, read as the reverse complement.
TGAGTGTCCATGCATGCAAGTTTCAACAAAGGTGTCATATCACAGAAATAATTATCGATAACATTGGGTCCACAGAATGGTAGTTTCAAAGCCAAGAAAATCTGTGCAGAAGAATGGATACAAGATACCCCCCAGGCCACATTCACCATTGTGCCACAGACTTGCTGGCTTATGATGGTTGTGTACCACAGGGGCTTACAAATGGCCACATAGCGATCTAAGGACATGAGGACAAGCACCAAGATCTCCATGCACCCAAAGAAGTGCAATGCAAAAATCTGGGTCATGCACTCATTGAAGGAGATGACTTTCTTCTCAGATACAGAATCCACTATCAACCTAGGAGCAGTGGTTGTTGAGAAACAGGCATCAGAAAAGGACAAGTAGAAAAGGAAGAAGTACATGGGGCTCCCAAGTGTCCGGCTGTATCTTATGGTCATCACAATCAGTAAATTTGCCATCAGAGTTGCAAGGTAGAGGAACAAGAAGACCACAAACACGACTTTCTCCTTTAGCACATTCTGTGTTAAGCCAAGCAGAATGAACTCATTCACACTGCTGTTCAACTCCATGGTTACAGTGAATGTAGAAATCATTCATCTGCAGAGAAAATTGGGAAATAGTGACTTGGTAATAGCAGTGAAACTGGATTCAGAATTGCACTTTTATAGTTCTAATTCCATCAACACATAAACCAATGGCTCTCAGGTTTTCATATATTGAAATCATTGAGAAAATGTATTTATTTTTTTCAATGCAGATGTCCATGCTTTAACCATGAGCATTAACTGAAGGTCTTCCTATGTGGACTGAGATTTTCAGGGGTAACAAAGCTCTCAAGTGATGGTGAGCTCTGCCAAGTTCTGAGAACTAATGACTTTGCTGTATGATCTTGATCAGATCACTTTAATGTCTTGAAGCTTTTTCTTCATTTGACAATTAGACACTCTAATAGATATACAATTAAATATATACTTATGTGTATGTGTGAATATAATGTATATGCAGCTCAAATGTTGAAAAGTTATATCTCCATGTAATTTTAAAATACAGACACTAGGAAATTCTCTCTTAAAAAAAACACATTTCTTCATTTAAACACCAGTTTGCACCTATTATTCCTGATCTCTTGAGTATCTTGTTTGAATTATGTTTGAAGAAGAACTTACTTCTGCAAATTCAGGTTCCTGGTGGCCATAATTTTACCTTCTATTACATCAATTTAAGAAATTACTACAATTAATCTTTATTTTGTCTACAGTATTGCTGTACCTTTTAACATTGATGTCGAATGATCTAGAATGTATTTGAGAATGAGTTTTGAGAAACTCTTTTTTTCTGATAAATCAACAATCCATCAATGAATCAATAACACCATCAAATCATTCACCAATATGTACTAAGTATATAATCATATCTGCCATCTATGTAATGGGGCATAGAAATATGTCCTCAACCTCTTTACAAACAAGTTGGAGGGATAACATACCTCTAGATAAGATCATTAACTACAGAAGAATTACACACAACTCTATGTGATAATACCAAGTGAATTTTGGTTCCAAAAGTACAAAGGTTCCTTAATTACAAATTAGCTGGTCAGTGAAGTTTCAAAAATGACAAAGAAATTAAATAAGGGCTTTAAATATGTAAACTGGATTTCCAAACACACTTCTCTGAAACGCAAGTATTCCATAAGTTTAAACCATTTTTCCCTAAGTAAAATATATATTTTAAAATTACTGACTCAAATCACCCATTGACCCCTAATAAAATTCCATATCTAACTTAAAATTTATTTGCCATCCAGCTACAATAATATTAGTGCAGTATGAAAACATTTTGTTTTGAAATGTTAGATTCCTGGGGCAACTGGGTGACTCAGCCAGTTAAGTGCCTTACTCTTAGTTTTGGTCTATGTCCTGATCTCATGGGTGTTAGGATCAAGCCCCCTCCCCACCCCTGACCCCCGACCCCTGTCCAGTTCCATGCTCAGCAGAAATCTGCTTGGATATTCTCTCCCTCTGCTACTTCCCCTACTCATTCTCTCTCTCTCTCAATCTCTCTCAAAAAAAAATTAAATGGAGCACTGGGTGTTATATGCAAACAATGAATCATGGAACACTACATCAAAAACTAAGGATGTACTGTATGGTGACTAACATAACATAATAAATTTTTTTAATTAAATAAATAAAATCCTAAAAAAATAAACATTAGATTCCTAAAAAGGGATGAAACCAAAGGGAGGCAGGGCTTGGCTGTGAAGAGAGGAGCAGTTAGGTGAGAGGTGTCAGTAAAATATCATACAGGGAGAAACATGCTTTGCTTCAGGTTAGCATAGAGATGATCTCCATAGAAACTATACTCTCATTAAATTAATGGGTTGTAGCAGAGAAATTTGGGGCAGATAATGGACAACCATGAAAGCCAGGTGATGTAGTTCTATTTTGTTTTATTTTAAATAAGCAAAAAGAAGATTTGGGGGCATTAAGACAAGAAAGTAGCACTTATAAGATGTATAAATTATGTGAGATCGATACCACCACTCAGAGTTCTATCACTAAATTCGGTCATCATTTCCTCACACTCCCAGACTGTCCTATCTATCTTTTTATCTTTTGGGGAACATCTCAGTAATAGAGCATGCTTTTTCTCTTTCTTAAACCTTAATTTTTATTTTACCTGTTGAAATTTTACAGTTCAAATTATATTAGTACCAATAGTCTTCCCTTGGTTTTCCCAGGTCAATAGGGTTGTGCTTCTAACACTTATATTAATATGTATCTATTACATATAGATACATATTATATAGATATGGATATAGACATTATACACACAGTTGTATAAGGCAACTGTAGATTATATTATTCTTCATCCAAAATTTTCAAACATCATTCAAACAATATTCCTCTTCTGTTATTTCATTTGACCTGCACATTTTCTTGCAAAGTGGGTGTGTCCTCTTGCTTTGTGTAAAGAGAAATCTATATACAGAGTTTGGGCTGGGACACAGTAAGTTTCACCGTGTACAGTAAAGTCAGGTAGTAGTAGAATGGGATGCTACCAGCTAGCATCTCTCTCTAGCATTCTCCCTCCACAGCATATAAAACATGAAATTCCTATCATATAGATTGCATCCAAGAGAAAACAAATCCTGGGCCATCGGAGAAGGACCTCAACTGATACCTTAACTCTCGGTCCTGACTCCAAAAATCAGTTTCTGTAAACTGCATGGTGAGGTAAAGGGAAAACTAGATACCCAAATGAGTAACAGTGAAGAGGAAGACAGAGCAAAGACAGAATAGAGTCACACCAGGAGAGAGGAGAGTGAGAGTGAGCAGACACCAGGGAGAGATGTGTTAGGGAAAGAGATACAAAAGACATACAAAAGAAGGGAGGTGAGCAAAAAACGTTGGAGAAGGTCACTTAACCCAATGTTTCATCGGAGAGTTCAGCTTCTTTCTTCCTGACCTACCACATGATTCCTCACCCCAAAACCAGACAGAAGTTGCAGATGTGGGTCATGAGCAAGGGGTTAACAAAGGTCGTAAAACCCAAGTGTATAGAAAGTGCACTCCTATCTTGCACCCCGTTCCAGAAACATCATCACTGACCTAACACTTTTCAAATCAGGAGACTCCCCTCGATCGAAACTTTTTCCAACTTGGCCTTAATTCCCTGCTTCAATTTCTTGCTCTACCCCACTCCTATACTAAGCAGAGGTTGTTGAAATGTAGGAAAGCTTTGTGCTGAGGCCAGGAAAGGCTTGGGAATCCTGGACCACCTCAACTCTTCATGGATGGAAATACTGTCCAGGAATTTCATCATTTGTTAGAAGACACTCTACGTGTAATTCCATCAGCTCAGTCGTGAAGAAGCAGTGTGAAGAAATTATCTCAGACAGACTGAAAACTTACCTCTTTGCTTAGGAGGAACTAGATGACTTCCAATATAGTACATTTTTTTTCATATCTTCAACTTCAATTTACTTAGAAGATAAATCATAATAAGTCTGAATAAAACATGCAAACTGTACTTCATTGAGATTTATCAATGTTTTTATCACAGGAGGTGATGGGACGTAGAGATTTATGGAGAAGAGGGACTCTGCACGTGGCCGTACATCACACAGTTTCCCCCCCAGAAGCTCTAATTTAGACAAAAACAACAATGTCTAGACTGGAGCAGGGAGAGGATCATGAAAAAGAGAAATTTCCTAATTCAGTTCCTCAAAACTTTATGAAGGAACCTTATCCCTCTACTCTGAGAGAGAAATGCCTCCGAAGCTCCTCTCTTCCCAGAGCTCCTCTTTTGGAAACACAGGAGGTAACTGATTTGTTCTTACAGCATTGCATATTTATGGCAATTCTTACACAAGTTGACAAATGCCTAAGGCAGGCTTCCAGCCTCAGGACCTCCAGGAAAACCATTACTCCCAACCCAGTCCCAAAGGATGTCCAATGTGGTACCTTGTTCAGATGGTCCATAGGTAAATACATGCTTTGGGGCCAATTAGTTAGTTTCAACTCACTGTGAACTGCAGGACAGGAAAGTCTGTTCACTTCTCCATAGGCTTTGCTTAAGCCCATTTGTTGTAGAAGCATGAAAATTGTTGAAGCCAGTTAAGGCTCATACAGATGAAGTATGTCAGATAGACAGACATGAGACCTGGCCCCACCATTATCGGTTATGTGATCTTGAGCAAGTTTCTCATGTTCTTTAATTTCCAATTTTCTCTTAGGGAAAGTGAACTGGTAACAAAATTTTTCTTTCTTCCATCTTTCCTTTCTCTCTTTCTTTCTTCTTTCTTTCTTTCTTTCTTTCTTTCTTTCTTTCTTTCTTTCTTTTTTTTTCTTTTTTTCTTTCTTTCTTCCTCTCTCTGTCTTCTTTCCTTCTTTCTTATATATATTTTTAGAAAGAAAGAGAGCACACGAGCTGTGGGCATGAGGGACACAGGGAGAGAGAGAATCTCAAGCAGGCTCCAAACCCAGCATGGAGCCCCACACAGGGCTCAGTCTCACAACCTTGTGATCATGACCTGAGCTGAAATCAAGAGTCAGACACTGAATGGACTCTGCCAATCAGGCACTCAAATTCTTTCTTTATTTTTAACATTAATTTTCGGTTCTCCCATTCCTAATCTTACCTATGTTCCTAAGTCAAAGTAGAGAAGAGGACAGGAAAGAAGGAAAAGGAGAGATTTTTTTAATACATATCTTCTGCATTTTCTTTTCATCTGAAAAGATACATGCCCTTCCTGGGGCACTGGGTGGCTCAGTCAGCTAAGTCTCTGTCTCTTGATTTTTGTTCAGATCATGGTCTTAGGGTCATGAGATCCAGTCCTTTGTCAGGCTCTGTATCCAGCACAGAGTTTGCTTGTCTTCTTTCCTCTGCTAATCCCCCTGCTGGTTCTCTCTCTCCTCCCTCACAGATAAATAAATAAATAAATAAATAAATAAATAAATAAATAAATAGTAAAATCTTTAAATGAAAAAAAAAAAGATATGTGCCGTTCCACTTACCAGAGAGAAAGTTAGCTGTAAATGGTTATAAGCTATTAAAGATGATATAGATTGCATTACAGATTATTTTTCACATGGCACATCATGTTACTACTCAACACTCTGGTCCAAGAATCACCTGCCAGGTGTGTCACTGTTCTCTAGACACTTTCAATGGGGATAAAGTGAGTGGTGCAGGGTACAGGGGAAGGACAGAAGGTGGAGACAGGAATGGAGGTGAGAAGATCCCACAAATGACTGCACAATGCTTTGCACTCTTCCTGAAAGGTCTACTGGTAATTAACAAGCCCAAGTACATCACAGAAACATCTGAGAGAAAATTACAACCCAATATCTGGCCTCTTTTATTACAAATGGACTGGAAGAATCCTCAGGAAGGTTTTTGGGGTGTCACTTAAGGTCTTAGAAACTAAGCTTCCCCATCAATTAAATGGGAATATGAAGACACACCTATAAAAATATTTCTGTAAATTTTAAAATATACAACATAGGGAAAGAATGAATCCTTGGCTCAGAAAAAGCACAGAAGAAATACTCATGTGTTTTTATGAATCCTCTTAAACATGAGGAACTGAGAACCACAGAAGTGAAATACCTCACAAAGTTCCGACAACTAATTAGTAAGAGAACTGAGCCTTGAATACACATCTCCTAAATATAAGTCTAAATCATTTTTACGTCCATATGATGTGCACAGTAATGTCATAAGAGTTCTTGGCCTGGAAAATTAAGAGAGGGAATGAATGAGCCCCTGCATTAAATTTCCCAGTCCAAAAGCCCTAAATGAACACCTTATATCTGAAGGAATGATTAAGCTCTCCAGTTCTGCTAGGAAAATTTTGGAGGGTGGTTTCCAAGGAGATCCCGAAGTCGCCAAATGCAAAAAGCCAAGTCAATGATCACTTGAACCTTCTTCAGACTCTGAGTCATATGACCTTTAGTGCTCATTAAAGCTCTCATAAACCAAAGGACTGGAGGACATCTGGATTCCAGGTTCTGCCAAAGCAATGCGAGGATTTGCTGAATGCACTTGACTATACTCACTCCATCATGAAAACTGTGGAAGTAGAACAAGTGCCAACTTATTTTGTCCTGGCTTGAGCCACCTCTTTCTTAATCTTAGCATCATTCAGGGCCCTGATTTAAACTCTGCTCATTTAATCTTGTATCTTACCAAAGTAAGATTTTCAATGAAAAGTTCAGAAACTCTGGCTGAATAATCCCAACTAATACAATGGAATTTTGGGGCAATAAAAGATTTTAATGGGATCAGAAATACTTTACAATTGAAAGTCAGGTCACTGAGAGCAAGATTCATTGTTGCAGGAAATGGAAAAAGGCATAGAGAGTAAAGAATGAGAAATTGGATAGAGAAAATGGCTTTATTTTATATTTGAATTTATGTATGTATGTATATGTATATATGACCATTACCAAGATCTAATATCAGAAATAACTATATTCCTTTGCCAAACTTGACACTTTTCTGTTTTAATGTAAAAAGATAGACGTAAATGTTAATATGGGAAGATACCTCACTTATTAACTTATTCAACAGATATCTATTGAACTCCTACATCAGGCTGTTTCAGAAAATTATGATACATCATGAACCAAAAAGAGGAAAAAAAATTCCCTGCCTCACCAAGAGCTTACAGTCCATGACAGCAGTCTGACCAAAAAATTAAAAATAAGAAAATTAAATAAATTATATCAGCATGTCAGAAAGTAATAACATCTCTTGATAAATAAATAAATAAATAAATAAATAAATAAATAAATAAATAAATAAGACTAGATGGGGAAGTGCGGTCATGAAATCTAAGGTGTGCATTGCTTTTTTTCAGAGCATAGTCTTATGATATAGGGACTCCTACAGCTCAGGTTCTGACAATGCTTGATGTTTTCCACTCTTGAGTCCTGACTGTTGTCTTCCTCAATCACTGAGTTCAGTGCCCTATGCATAAGCTTCTTTTCACTTGAAATAGTAATAATGGAAGGATGGTATTTTGTCATTTCCTTTAGGCTGATTATAATCTTACCAGTTCCCTTATTAATGAACTAAATAAAAAATTTGTCATGTGTTCATTTTATATTTCATTGAAAGTACTGGTTTCACTTTTTAAAATTTTTTTTTGCCTTTGGATAAGAGAAGAGAGACCATTATATTTAATAGAGATAAGCTAAAGGACTTCTAAAGATGCAGATATTCTTGTCCACTATGTTATTACACCATGCGTTTTTCTGCTTTATTTTGTTGGAGATTTGTTTCTGCTTAATTGATTTATAAAACACTTCTTTGAAACTGGCTTTGAAGTCAAATAGAAACAAAATATGTTATCAAAATTTTTATTAGGTTTCCAATTTTAGTCCCAGCCAGACTTAGCTAATATGAGTATTCTTATCAACCACAATGAAACCAAATTGCTGAACAAATTCAATCAATCTGGCCCTAGTGTGTGAGTGTGTGAGTGTGAGTGTGTGTGTGTGTGTGTGTGTGTGTGTGTAGGAGAAGGATTGCATAATGGTATATAATTTTATGGCTTATTTAATCATTTCTTTATACATTCACTTCAAAATACTCATTGTCTGCTATATACCTAACACACTAGGGGAAAAAAGCAGATAAAGTCTCTACTTTCCTGAAGCTTATATTCTAGTAAGTAGAGACAGAAAATAGCAAATAGAAAAGGAATTATACATTACGTGAAATTACAATACCTGGTAGAAGAAATATAAAGCAGGGTAAATGAGACATGGTCTCTGGATATGATTATTTTCTGTAAGGTAATCAGAAAAGACTTCTTTGAAAAGGGATTGCATGAGCCAAACTTGAATGAATGCAGAAGAACCCACAAAGATATCCAAGGAAAGGAGTTTCCAGATAGAGAAACCAGCAAGTGAAAAGTCCCTGAGGAGGGAGCATGGTTGGTATCATTGATCAAAGGAGGCCAGCTTAACAGGAGTGAGATGAATAAAGATTAGTTGATGACAGATCTTGCAGGGCTTTGCAGATCATTGTAAAAAGATTATTCTGGCTCGTGTCTGGAGAATGGGTCATAAAGAAGCAAGAGTAGAAAGAGACTAATTAGGAGGGTATTGTAACCATCCAGCTAAAAAATGATGGTGGTTTAGATTGTGTTGATAGTAGTAGAGTTGGATGTACTATGAAGGTAGATACAATAGTATTTGTTGATGTAAAGTGAGTATTACAGTGATGTAAAGTGAGAAAAGAGTAACATCACTCCAAAGTTTTTTGGACAATATCTCCTAAAGACAGTGTTGACATTTACTGAGCCAATTTCGTGTCTAGATGTCACTACCAACACAGCCAACATTTGGTTGAGTGTTTACAAGTGCCAGACACATTGAATCTTTATATCAACACTGAAGTCAGACCCTGCTGTCATCCTTATGTCACAGATGAAATAATGAAGCCTTAGAAAGGGTAAGGAAGCTATTCAATGTAAGTCAGTAGGCAGTGACCTTGGCCTTACACTGCAATTTAGCATAGATAATTCTATAAAATGCATTTAAGCTCTGGAAATCTTCACTATTTACTGTAAAATGAAGATACTTGGCTCAAAGGGTATCTGTGAGAGAAGAAGGGTGACTAGGTCAGTAATTAGCACAAAGTAGATACAAAGGGTGACATTTGACCTTGATGGTTTTTTTTAGATTTTTTTTTTTAAGATTTTATTTATTTGACAGAAAGAGACAGCCAGCCAGAGAGGGAACACAAGCAGGGGGAGTGAGAGAGGAAGAAGCAGGCTCCCAGCGGAGGAGCCTGATGTGGGGCTCGATCCCAGAACGCTGGGATCACGCCCTGAGCCGAAGGCAGAGGCTTAATGACTGTGCCACCCAGATGCCCCAGACCTTGAATATTAATATAGTGTTATTTTTATGAGATTGTATCTATACTCTCCAAAGCAATGAATTATTTAAAATACGAATAAGAACATTTGTCTATTATTTATCTGCATGGTTTTCAACTACCTAGCATTAATCTTTTTCTCTTGTTTACCAAAGTGACTGCTTGTAAGCTATACACACATAGACACACACACTCCATACATATTCCATTTATTAGTTAGTCTTGGCCTTACATAAACAAATATGGTGTTATACATGATTACAGTTTGAAAATGAATGGCAAATATAATATTCCAAAAAAATAAATAAATTCTTGCAAATGTTGTCATTCACTGACAGTACTAAGATCCCTCAAAGAAAGCAAACAGATCAGGTGAATGCTGGGACAGCTACAGGTTCCTGTGCTGATGCATGACTCGGGTCTTTGCAGCCCACTTCTTTGGGTGCATGGAAATCTTTGTGCTCATCCTCATGGCTCTTGATCACTGTGTAGCCACTTTTAAGTCCTTTGGGATACACGGCCATCATGAGCTGCAATGTCTGCAGTGTGCTGGTGATTCTGAGCTGGGTGGGATCCTGTATCCACTCTTCAGCACAAGTTTTTCTGGTTTTGGGATTGCCTTTTTGTGGCCCCAATGTGATTGACCACTCTTTCTGTGACTTGCAGCCCTTGTTGAAACTTGCCTGCATGGATACTTATGTGATAAACTTGCTAGTTGTTTCCAACAGTGGCGCCATATGCATGGTGAGTTTCATAATCCTGCTTATCTCCTATGTCATCATCTTGGACTCTCCAAGAAACTGCAATGCAGAAGGAAAGTGAAAAGTCTTCTGCACCTGCACCTCCCATTTTATTGTGGTTGTCTTATTTTTTGGTCCGTGTATATTCATATACACACATATATACTGTATTTCCATGCACCCAAAGAAGTGGGCTGCAAAGACCTGAGTCATGCACTCATTGTAGGAAATGGACTTCTTCTGAGAAAGGGCATCCACGATCAATCTGGGAGCTGTGGTTGTAGAGAAGCAGGCATCAGCAAAGGACAAATAGAGTAGGAAGAAGTACATGGGACTCCCGAGGGTCCTGCTTGTTTTAATAGTCACTACGGTGGGAAAGTTCCCCAGCAGAGTGGCAAGGTAAAGCATGAAGAAGACCCCAAATAGTGCTTTCTGCTTTCCTGCATCCTGTGTCAACCCAAACAGAATGAATTCAGTCACACTGCTATTCATCACCATACTAGCAGATGTAGGTAAGATGCCATTGACAAGGGTTTAATCTGCAAAGAGAAGAGAAGTGACATCTTTGGAAGACCAGTGGACTGACCTCTGAATTTCTTCTTTTTTTTCCATGTTATGTTACCTTCTCCTGCCTTTAATCCTCTATGAATCTTTGTAAATCTGCAGAAGTCCAAGCCTCTCCCAGATCTATCTGTTGCTTCAGAAACTAACTGCCTTGCATCAAACCTTTGCATTTGGGGAGTAAAAATTAAATGTCCTTTAAGAATTTTAACTCCTGGGGTGCCTGGGTGGCTCAGTCGTTGAGCATCTGCCTTTGGCTCAGGACATGATCCCAGCATTATGAGATCAAGCCCCACATCAGGCTCCTCCGCTGGGAGCGTGCTTCTTCCTCTCCTACTCCCCCTGCTTGTGTTCCCTCTCTCCCTGGCTGTCTCTTTCTCTCTGTCAAATAAATAAATAAATCTTAAAAAAATAATAAAAAGAATTTTGACTCCCACCAAGATTGAACACGGCAGAACTTGCATTTTCCTTGGCAAGTGACTTAACTACCTTGAAATTTCACTTTCATATGAAAAATGGAGTCAAATACTTGCCCTACCTTATCCTAAGTTTCCCTAAGAATTAAAAAAAATAAATTATGCACACATATACACACATAGAGTTCATGTATTAGGTTTTTTATCTATGTGCTCTAAAATCCGAAAAACACTATTCCAATATAATTAAGCACTCATATTGTTGGCGAATCCCTCCTGAAGAAAATATTCTCATTCGGTTCACTCATTTTTGGGTTCTTGACCCCTTCATCTCTGACTCTGACAGGATCTTAGTTGACATTTGCTTTACAAAAATCTATTTTGACAATCTTTTACTTACATCTCTTGTGTTCAGGGTCAACTTCATTGATGGTCATTATATAACAGATGTCTGGAGAACTTTGAGGCTGGCTAAAGTGAAGAAAACTCCTGTTTACCCTCTTGATTATACTCTTAAACTAAACTCATTAGAATATTGAGAATCTCTGCATATGAATTCAGTATGGTATAAAATTCCTAACAATGCCTATAATCTAATATACTCTATAATCTAATCTACTGTTTTGACTTCTATATGTTTCTTTTTACCCTGAATTCCCCAGGATAATTCTTCTAAAAATATCATTTGAAAAATATTTCATAATTCCAGTATAGTAGGCTATGATTTTTCTATCCCATGTTCTTGTTCTTAGCATATATAGTTTGTCATTGAAATTGTATACATTTTCTGTTCCAATTTTGAATTGAAATCATTATAACAATTCTTCCCAAATTACTACAATTCCCATAGTTTAATTGTTCATGTAAATATGTGACATTGTATAGATTTTTCTAAATGATATTTATTTGACGCTTTGTCCATTGGGATATTGATGTTGCTTCCAATTTACACTCTCTCAAATAACAATTTAGAGTAATTTCCCAAATATGGTATGTTGCCCCAAATGTGAGATTATCATTGCTATTGATAATTATTAAAAAGTTTTTCAATATTTTGTGTCCATTTATTAGCTATGTTTGTATTGTAGAATAATTCATGATTGTCATTAATTCTTCCAAGTACACAGAAGAATAAGAGAAAAAAATTAAAATCTGTCTCCAAATTATAGAATCTATCATCCTATTCTCCAGAAATAACCACTTTTGTTGTTTTATATGTCCTTTTAGAAACATTCTATCAGTATCCTTGCATATATTTCTGTACAGTTGTTTTTATATACAAGTATAGCCAATATCACAAGGTTGATGATTTTGCAGAAAAGCTGATGAACATGCAGACAAACAGAACAGTTATCTTGTGACATTATCTTATTTTCTCACTTCATTAAAAGTTTTAAAAATGTATTTCATTATGTCCTAATACTTCTTTTTTTATAATTTTTTATTATGTTATGTTAGTCACCATACAGTACATCCTTAGTTTTTGATGTAATGATCTGTGATTCATTATTGGTGTATAACACCCACTGCACCATGTAATATGTGCCCTCCTTGATACCCACCACCAGGCTATCCCAATCCCCCAACCCCCTCCCCTCTGGAGCCCTCAGTTTGTTTCCCAGAGTCCATAGTCTGTCATGGTTCATTCCCCCTTGTGTTTACTCCTTCATTCTTCCCTTCCTTCTCCTATCGATCTTCCTGCTATTTCTTATGTTCCATAAATGAGTGAAACCATACGATAATTGTCTTTCTCTACCTGATTTATTGCATTTACCATAATCTCCTCCAGTCCCATCCATGTTGCTGCAAATGTTGTGAAATCATTTTTTTTCTGATGGCTGAGTAATATTCCATTGTATGTATGAACCACACCTTCTTAATCCAGTCATCTGTTGAAGAGCATTTCAGCTCCTTCCACAATTTAACTATTGTGGACAATGCTGCTATGAACATTGGGGTGCATATGGCCCTTCTCTTCACTATGTCTGTATCTTTGGGGTAAATACTCAGTAGTGCAATTGCTGGATCATAGGGTAGCTCAATTTTTAACTTTTTAAGGGACCTCCACACTGTTTTCCAAAGTGGTTGTAACAATTTGCATTCCCACCAACAGTGTAAGAGGGATCCCCTTTCTCCACATACTCTCCAACATTTGTAGTTTCCTGCCTTGTCAATTTTTGCCATTCTAACTGGCGTAAGGTGATATCTCAATGTGGCTTATACTTCTTATTACAAACTATGTTTTACATTTTTATTACTGTTTTTTAATGAAAATATTGCTCTTCTGAGGATTTGTCATCTTTTGTCAGTTTATATTTTGCAATCTTGATATTTCATCTGGAATAGCCATTTATCTAGCAAAATAATTACATTCTTGGCCAAAAATACAGTTACTAGAGTCAGTTGCCTTGAGTTCAAATCCCAGCTCCACTATTTACTCATGTGGGAGAGCAGTTTTAAACATAATCATGGTACCTTTGCAGATAAAATGAGAAAAAGATCTGGCTCATATGAGTAAGTAATAAGTAGGATATTTGGAGTTGTGCATAATAAATAAGAATGTAATTCCATAATATTGCATAATAATTGCCTAAGTAAGAACTATGTAAGTCCCAGCCTCTGCCTTTTTCACTAATAAAATTACACTTCTCTTTTTCTGTGACGTTTTTCTTTTCATATAGTCCAAGTTGTCAATCTCCCCATTTTGATTTAGTCTCTTTTCAACACATTTTAAAATTATACTATTTAATTCTATCATAATTTTATAATTATCTTTTGTTTTAAATATTGAATCACAATTACCTGCAGTTAATGGACAAAATGCTCCCCTGTTTGTAATTATTTATATGAGTTTTAAGATAAATGTAGATGAAATTATTCATTATGTAAGGCACTTTGTTATTGCTATTAGAAGAATACAAATCATCTGCAGAGACAGGAGCACAAATTCCTGAAGGATAGACTGGTAGTGAAAAATTCATAATTATGTTAAGAGTCGAACTGTAACTTTAACTGAAGAAAGACAGGTTCTAAGCCAGATTCCCTGAGATGCAGCTATTCTAAAGCAGAGCAGAGAGGTAGGTGAGCACATCTGTTAGCACCTAGTGCATAGAGGGTGAAGCCACACAGCCTAGATTCATACCCCACCTGCTGCCCACAACGTGCCATATTTAACAAGCCCCTTGATATCTCTGTGCTTGATTTTTTTCACCTGTAAACCTTAAGAGTAAAGTAACCTACTCTGTAGGGTTTCTATGAAGCCTAAATAATTCAGTGTGTACAAAGCATGGGAGATGCCCATCTGAACTCCCTGCAATTGGAATGGTTACTTTCATTATGATTATTAATACCAACTTTCAAAGTTGTTAACCTCCTTGTTCATTTACCCATTAGAGCTGCACAACTGTTTTACACACAAATTTCCTTTGTTGACTGGCTTATTCTAGTCACTAGTCAATACTTCTCTAGGAAGGAAAATCTCTATAGGAAGACAAATTACCAGTCAAAGTTTGCTTAATAAAGGTAGAATTCAAGAAGCGATAGCCTGAGACATTTCTCCCAACCCAGAAGTGTACATGCTATGCCGGGCAACCAAGCAATCCTACCCACTAGTCAGTGAAACACTTCCTTGCATCTTCCCTTTTGGAAGAAATATTTTATCATTAGCTCTATTTTCTGTTGGTTGCTGCTTTTCTCATATGTATGATCTTATCTAAGAGGTGTTGGTTTTTATATTATAACTCTCATAATTGGATAAAATTGTCCCCATTCACCAACCAACAATTTGGGAAATAGCCATGGACTTCTATTACAAATGTATATGAAACTAAGAATATGAACAAAAAATGAGAAACATGATAAACAAAGAAGAAAGCTATTAAAGTACATAGAAATCGTGGATGATTACAATGAACATATGTGTTATAACTAGAATTATACTATTTGAATAGAAGATCATGAGGTATCTCCTTCTACATGCTCAAGAGACAATTAAAAAAAATGGCCAATTTTTACAGATGTTACAAAGGGAAGACAAGCACCAAAGAGAGGCTTAATTGGTTGATATGTGTGCTCCTGTGGGATCATCAGTTTCTTGTAGTGACTTTGGGCTATTCACCACTGAGTCAGAAAAGATAAGATCCAGATTCAGTGGTGTCAAAACTGATCTGCCAACAGAATAGTTCAGTCAAAATTAGGGACCAAGTCTTCAAACCAGGCCAGAAACATGGAAAAGAGAAACACAAACCAGAGTAATGTGCAAAGGAGGGAGGTAAAGCATAGATGCAACAGAAGCTGGATCACAAGCTGCTACTAAGACAGAAGGGAGGAATGGGCTTATCTTCCCACAAATACTACTGTATTTGATATTGTCTCACTCTGTGATATTGATTCAAAATGAACGGGTCTGTGCTCTGTGGTTATTCTGCCTATGTCTCCAAATGTCCTACTGGGAGAGGGTTCAATTGTCCATGTTGGGATGAAAACATTTTCCCTTTTCTATCAATCCAAATTTATGTAAACTGTTACAGAATTTAAAATTGGAGTCCTCTGTTTTTTCCCATTGCAAGTCAGAGTTTCTTGCACCATAAATTCCACATGGCATTTTTCACTTCTGCGTTTCTCAGCGTGTAAATCAGAGGGTTGAGCACAGGTGTCCCAATAGTGTAAAACACAGCCACCATCTTGTCCACTGGAAATGTAGTTACAGGACGAATATATGTAAATATACATGGAACAAAGAATAAGATGACAACGATAATGTGGGATGTGCAGGTAGAGAGGGCTTTCTTTCTTCCTTCTGCACTCTGGCTATTCAGAGAACGCAAGATGAAAATGTAAGAGGTAAGCAGGACTATGAAACTTACCATGCAGATAGCCCCACTATTAAAAACTATGAGTAAATTGATTATATGAGTGTCCATGCATGCAAGGTTCAACAAAGTTGGCATATCACAGAAATAATTATCGATAACATTGGGTCCACAGAATGGTAGTTTCAAAGCCAAGAAAATCTGTGAAGAAGAATGGATACAAGATACCACCCAGGCCACATTCACCATTGTGCCACAGACATGCTGGCTCATGATCGTTGTGTACCGCAGGGGCTTACAAATGGCCACATAGCGATCTAAGGACATGAGGACAAGCACCAAGATCTCCATGCACCCAAAGAAGTGAAATGTAAAAATCTGGATCATGCACTCGTTGTAGGAGATGACTTTCTTCTCAGATACAGAATCTACTATCAACCTAGGAGCAGTGGTTGTTGAGAAACAGGCATCAGAAAAGGACAAGTAGGAAAGGAAGAAGTACATGGGGCTCCCAAGTGTCCGGCTGTATCTTATGGTCATCACAATCAGTAAATTTGCCATCAGAGTTGCGAGGTAGAGAAACAAGAAGACCACAAACACGACTTTCTCCTTTAGCACATTCTGTGTTAACCCAAACAGAATGAACTCATTCACACTGCTATTCCACTCCATGGCTACAGTGAATGTAGAAATTGTTCATCTGCAGAGAAAATTGGGAAATAGTGACTTGGTAATAGCAGTGAAACTGGATTCAGAATTGCATGTTTATAGCTCTAATTCCATCAACACATAAACCAATGGCTCTCAGGTTTTCGTATATTGAAATCACTTGAGAAAATGTATTTATTTTTTTAATGCCAATGTCCAGGCATTAACTATGACCATTAACTGAAGGTCTTCCTATGTGGACCAAGATTTTCAGGGGTAACAAAGCTCTCAAGCAATGGTGAGCTCTGCCGAATTCTGAGAACTAATGACTTTGCTGTATGATCTTGATCAGATCACTTTAATGTCTTGAAGCTTTTTCTTCATTTGACAATTAGACACTCTAACAGATACACAATTGAGTATATCCTTATGTGTATGTGTGAATATAATGTATATGCAGCTCCATTACTAAAAAATAATATCCCTTTCTAATTTTAAAACATATACACTTTGAGACTCTTTTTTAAAAAAACACATTTCCTCATTTGTCACCAGTTTGCACCTACTATCCTGACCCTTTGAGTATCTTGCTTGGATTATGCTTTAAGAAGAAATTACTTCCACAAATTGAGGTTCATGTTAGCCATAATTTTACCTTCTCATGTCAATTTAAGAAATTACTACAATTTATCTTTATTCTGTCTCACAATATTTCTGTAACTTTTAATATTGGTGTCAAATGATCTAGAATGTATTTGAGAATGAGTTTTGAGAAACTCTTTTTCTGATAAATCAACAATCCATCAATGAATCAATAACACCATCAAATCAATCACCAATATGTACTAAGTACATACTCATATCTGCCATCTATGTAATGGGGCATAGAAATATATCCTCAACCTCTTTACAAACAAGTTGGAGGGATAACATGCCTCTAGATAAGATCATTAACGACTTAAGAATTAGACTCAACTCTATGTGATAATACCAAGTGAATTTTGGTTTCAAAAGTACAAAGTTCCCTTGAATATGAATTGGTTTATTGGTGAAGTTTCAAAAATGACAAGAAATGAAGTAAGGGCTTTAAATATGTAAACTGGAGTTCCCAACACACTTCTCTGAAACTCAAGTATTCCGTAAGTTTATACTGGATCTAACTAAAACATAGAATTTATTTGCCATCCAGCTAAAATAATATTAGTGTAGTATGATAAACTAGAGATGTTATAACTACAAGCTCTGATTGGCAGTTCCAATGATCTCTGACAGGTATAGAAAAGAAAAGAAATTAATGATTACTTTTTTGTGAAACAGCAAATTCCTTCGGCACCTGGGTGGCTCAGTCAGTTAAGCCCCTGACTTTTTGTTTCAGAACAGTTTCTGATCTAATGGATCTTGGGATCAAGCTCTCCTGTTGGGCTCCATGCTCATCAGAAGCCTGCTTGGGTATTCTCTCCCTCTCCCCCTTCCCCAGCTCATTCTCTCTCTCAAAAAAAAAAAAAAAATATATATATATATATATATATTCTCTCTCTCAAAAAAAATATATATATATATTTTTTTTTCAAAAGACAAATTTGGTTCCTGAAAAGGGATGAAACCTACATGAGGGAGGGCTTGCTTGTGAAGAGAGGTTCAATTAGATGAAAAGACTCAATAAAATATTATATAAGGAAAAACATACTTAGCTTCATTTTAACATAGAGATGATCTCCATAAAACTATCCTATCATTAAATTAAAAGGTTGTAACAGAGAAATTTGGGGCCAGATAATGGACAACCATGAAAGCCAGGTGATGTTGTTCCATTTTATTTTATTTTAAATAAGCAAAAAGAATATTTGGGAGCATTAAGACAAGAAAGTAGCACTTACAAGATGTATACATTATGTGATATCGACACCACCACTGTGTTCTATCACTAAATTCAGTCATCATTTCCTCACACTCCCACACCATCCTATCTATCTCTGTATCTTTCAGGTAACATCTCAGTAATAGAGCATGCTTTTTCTCTTCCTTAATACTTAATTTTTTATTTTACCTCTTGAAATTTTACAGTTCACATTATATTAGTACCAACAGTCTCCCCTTGGTTTTCCAGGTTCAATAGGGTTGTGATTCTAACTCTTATATTAATATGAGTCTATTAAGTATATATACATATTATATAGATATAGATATTATACACACAATTGAGTAAGACCTATACTATATATTATTCTTCTTCTAAAATCTTCAAACATCATTCAAACAATGTTCTTCTTTTGTTGTTTCATTTGACCTGCATATTTTCTTGCAAGGTAGGTGTGTCCTCTTGCTTTGTGTAAAGAGAAATCTATATACAGAGTTTCAGCTGGGAGACAGTAAGTTTCACCACGCACAGTAAAGTCAGGCTAGAACTAGAATGGGATGCTACCAGCTAGCATCTCTCTCTAGCATTCTCCCTCCACAGCATATAAAACCTCAAATTCCTATCATCACATAGATTGCATCCAAGAGAAGACAAACTCTGGGCCATTAGAGAAGGATGCCCACTGATATCTTAACTCCTGGTCCTGACTCCAAAAATCAGGTTCTGTAACTGCATGGTGAGGTAGAGGGAAAACTAGATACCCAAATGAATAACGGTGAAGAGGAAGACAGGGCAAAGAGAAAATACAGTCAGAACAGGAGAGAGGAGAGTGAGAGTGAGCAGACACCAGGGAGAGGTGTGTTAGGGAATAAGATACAAAAGACATACAAAAGAAGGGAGGTGAGCAAAAAACATTGGAGAAGGTCACTTGACCCAAGCTTTCATCAGAGAGTTCAGCTTCTTTCTTCCGGACCTACCACATGATCCCTCACCCCGAAACCAGACAGAAGTTGCAGTTGTGGGTCATGAGCAAGGGGTTAACAAAGGTCTTAAAAACCCAATTGTATAGAAAGTGCACTCCTTTCTTATACTCCATCCAAGAAACATCACTACTGACCTAAAACTTTTCAAATCAGGGGACTCCCCAAGATAGAAACTTCTGCCACTTTGGCCTCAATGCCATGCTGCAGTTGTTCTACCCCAGCCCTACATTAAGCAGAGGTGATTTGAAAGGTAGGAAAGCTTTGTGCTGAGGCCAGGAAAGGCTTGGGAGATCTGGACCACCTTAACCTTTCATGTGTGGAAACATTGTGCAGGAATTTCATCATTTGTTAGAAGACACTCTGAGTATAGATTCCATCAGATCAGTCTTGAAGAGGCAATGTGAAGAAATTATCTCAGACAACTGAAAACTTACCTATTTGCTTCGGAGGAAATAAATGACTTCCAATACAGTACATTTCTTCATATCTTCAACTCCAATATAGCTAGAAGATAAATTGTAGTAAGCCTGAATAAAACTTGCACACTGTATTTCATTGAGATTTATCAATGTTTTTATCACAGGAGGGGACGGGATGTAGAGTTTCTGGAGAAAGGGGACTCTCCATGTGGCCATACATCACACAGTTCCTCCTACAAAGCACTAAGTTAGACAAAAACAACAAGGTCTAGATTGGAGCAGGGGAGAGGGTCATGAAAAAGAGAAATTTCCGAATTCAGTTCCTCAAAACATTGTGGAAGAAACCTCGTTCTCTGAGAGAGAAATGCCTCTGAAACTGCTTCTCTTCTCAGAGCTCCTCTTTTGGAAAACACAGGAGGTAACTGATTTGTTCTTACAGCATTGCATATTTATGGCAATTCTTACACAAGTTTACAAATGCCTAAGGCAGTCTTCCAGCCTCAGGACCTCCAGGAAAACCATTACTACCAACCCAGTCCCAAAGGATATCCAATGTGCTACCCTGTTCAGATGTTCCATGGGCAAACACATGCTTTGGGGCCAATTACTTAGCTTCAACTCACTGTGAACTGCAGGACAGGAAAGTCTGTTCACTTTTCCATAGGCTTTGCTTAAGCCCATCTCATGTAGAAGTGGAAAGTTGTTGAAGCCAGTTAAAGGCTCAGATAGATGAAGTATGTCAGGTAGACAGACATGAGACCTGCCCCCACCATTATCGGTTATGTGATCTTGAGCAAGTTTCTCACATTAATTTCCAATTCTCTCTTAGTAAAATTCAACTGGTAATAAAATTTTTTCTTTCTTTCTTTCTTTCTTTCTTTCTTTCTTTCTTTCTTTCTTTCTCTCCCTCTCTCTCTCTCTCTTTCTTTCATTCTTTCTTTCTTCTTTCCTTCCTTCCTTCCTCCCTTCCTTCCTTCCGTTCTCTCTCTTCTTTCCTCCTTTCTTCTTTCTTATATATTTTTTAGAAAGAAAGAAAGCACATGAGCTGTGGACAGGAGGGGCACAGGGAGAGAGAGAATCTCAAGCCGGCTCCGTGCCTAGCATGGAGCCCCACACAGGGCTCAATCTCAAGACCTTGAGATCATGACCTGAGCTGAAATCAAGAGTCAGACACTCAACTGACTCTGCCCCTCAGGCACCCTAGTTTCTTTATTTTTAACATTAATGTTCAGTTCTCCCATTCCTAGTCTTACCTCTGTTCCTTTGTCAATGTAGAGAGGAAGATAGAAAAGAAGGAAAGGGAAAGAATTTTTGAATACATGTCTTCTGTATGTTATTTTTTTAATAATAATTTTTATTATGTTATATTAGTCACCATACAGTATATCCTTAGTTTTTGATGTAATGTTCCATGATTCATTATTTGCATATAACACCCAGTGCACCATGCAATACGTGCCCTCCTTAATATCTATCACCTGCCTATCCCAGTCCCCCACTGCCCTCCCCTCTGAAGCCCTCAGTTTTTTCTTTTTCTTTTTAAAGTAAGTGCCCTTCCTGGGGTTCCTGGGTAGCTCAGTCAGTTAAGCCTCTGACTCTTGATTTTGGCTCCTTTGGTCATGGTCCTTTGGTCATGGTCCTTTGGTCATGGACCTTGAGTCAGACTCAGCACTAAGCACAGAGTCTGCTTGTCTGTATCCCTCTGTTCTTTCCCCTGATGCTCTTCTATCATCCCTCTCAAATAAATAAATAGATAGATGATAGGTAGATAGATAGATGATAGATAGATAGATGATAGATGATATTTAGATAGTAGAAGATGATAGAGAAAATCTTTAAAAAAAAAAGATATGTGCCCTTTCACTTACCAGAGAGAAAGTTGCTTGTGAATGGTTATAAGCTGTTAAAGATGATGAAGATTGCATTAAAAATTAGTTTTAACATGGCAAATCATGTTACTACTCAGCACTCTGGTCCAAAAATTACCTGCCATGTGTGTCACTGTCTGCTAGACACCTTCAAAGTGGATGAGGTGAGCTGTCCAGGGTACAGGGCAAGGACAGAAGGTGGAGATAGGAATGGAGGTGAGAGGATCCCACAAATGACTGCACAATGCTTTGCACTCTTGCTGAAAGGTCTACTGGTAGCCAACAAGGCCTGGTATCTCACAGAAACACCTGAGAGAAAATCACACCCCAACACCTGGCCACTTTTATTACAAATGGACTGGAAGAATCCTCAGGAAGGTTTTTGGGGTGTCACTTAAGGTCTTAGAAACTAAGCTTCCCCATCAATTAAATGGGAATATGAAGATCTACCTATAAAATATTTCTGTAAAACTTAAAATATATAACACAGGAAAAGAATGAATCCTTGGCTCAGAGAAAGCACAGAAGAAATACTCGTGTGTTTTATATTAATCCTACTTAAACATGAGGTATTGAGAACCAGAGAAGTGAAATACCTCACAAAGTTCCCACAGCTAATTAGTAACAGAACTGAGCCTAGAATCCACATCTTCTAAATATAAGTCGAAATCATTTTTACATCCATATGATGTGCACAGTAATGTCATAAGATTTCGTGGCCTGGAAAACAAGAAAGGGAATGAATGACCCCCTGCATTAAACTTTCCAATCCAAAAGCCCTAAATGAACTCCTGACTTCTGAAGGAATGATTAAGCTCTCCAGTTCTGCTGGGAAAATTTTGGAGGGTGGTTTCCAAGGAGATCCCAGAGTGGCCAAAGGCAAGAAGCTGAGTCAATGATCACTTGAAGTTTCTTCAATCTCTGTGCCAAATGACCTTTAGTGCTTATTAAATTTCTTGTAGATCAAAGGACTGGAGGACATCTGGACTCCAGCTTCTGTCAAAGCAATGCCAGGATTTGCTGAATGCACTTGACTATGCTCATTCCATCATGGTAACCGTGGAAATAGAACAAATGCCAAGTGAGTTTTCTACTAGTTTGAGCCACCTCTTACTTCACCTTAACATCAGTCAAGGCCCTGATTTAAACTCTGCTCATTTAAAGTTGTATCTTACTAAGGTAAGTTTTCCAATGAATAATTCAGAAATGGCTGTATAAACCCAAATAATACAATGCAATTTTGAGGCAATAAATTATTTTAATGGGACCAGAAATACTTTGCAATTATAAGTCAGGTCACTGAGAGCAAGATTTATTGTTGCAGAGAATGGAAGGAGGGATAGAGAGTGAAGAATGAGAAAGTGCATAGAGAACAATGGCTTTATTTTCTATTTGAATTTATATATGTATATATGTGTATATATTTATATGTATGTATGTCTATGTGACCATTACCAAGATCTAATATCAGCAATAACTACATTCACATTCCTTTGCCAAACTTGACACTGTAGTGTGTTAATGTTAAAGATAGGCTTAAATGTGAATATGGGAAGATACCTCATTTATTCACTTATTCAACAGATATCTACTGAACTCCTACATCAGGCTGTTCTAGATGCTAATGATACATCATGAACCAAAGAGAGAGAAAAAAAATCCCTGCCTCACACAGAACTCACAGTCCATGAGAGGAGGCTCCACGAAAAATGAAAAATAAGAAAATTGAATAAATTATATCGGCATTTCAGAAAGTAATAACATCTCTTGAGAAATAAAAAATAAATAAATAAGAGAGATGGGGAAATGGGGTCATGAAATCCAAGGTGTGAGTTGCTCTTTTCGGAACATAGTCTTATGATGTAGGGACTCCTACAGCTCAGGTTCTGAGAATACTTGTACTCTTCTACTCTTCAGTCCTGACTGTTGTCTTCATCAACCATGGAGATCAGGGCCCTACACATAAGCTTCTTTTCACTTGAAAGAGTGTAAGTTTCTGTTTCTAATCTCTAAGATATTTTTGCCATTCCTCCAGAAATATTTACCAAAGCCAGTGGCAAGAGGTCTGATGGGTAATTTCTCTTTACAATCATTTACTGAATCTTAGATTTTAAGTAAACATAATCTCCAGCTCTTTTTAATTTACCGTGAAGATACTGAATGACCAAATCCGAGGTGACAAGTGTTATAAATGTGGAACTATTTTCCAGGCCCCATATTACTGGGTTTTTGTGTTTTTGATTTTGGTTTTCTTTGTGTGTGTGTGTGTGTGTGTGTGTGTGTGTGTGTGTGTGTGTGTTCTTTTGTGTGTTCGTTTGGTTTTTTTTGCTTTTTGTGTTTTTTTTTTTTTGCTTGGTTTTTGGTTTTGTGTGTGTGTGTGTGTGTGTGTGTGTGTCTTTGCATTACATAAGTTGCTATCAAAGAGGCCCAAACAAACAAAGCTTCTCTCTAGAAAATTTGACTTTTACTCTTCACAATTCTTTAAACTTTAATGTTTCATTTGTCACTACAAACCACCATTAGTCTGTTCCACACTTTCTTTATGGCATTTTTCATTCCCTATTCCTGAAAGTGCACATCAAAGGATTGAGCAAGGGAGTTAGAATGATGTAAAATACAGCCATCATTTTGTCAAGGGAGTAAGCAGATGGGGGTCTTGCATACACAAATATGCAGGGGACAAAGAACAAAGCCACAATAGCAATGTGAGATCCGCAGGTGGAGAGAGCTTTCCTCTGCCCTTCAGGACTATGGGTTCTCAGAGAGAGCAAGAGGACAACACAGGAGACAAACAACAAAGAGAAGATTATGATGCAGATAGACCCACTGTTGGCGACCACCAAAAGGCCAAAGATGTGAGTGTCAGTGCAGGCAAGTTCCAGTAATGGGTACAAATCACACCTGAAGTGATCAATGACATTGGGGCCACAGAAGAAAGCTGGAAAGTAAAGAGAATTTGTATCGTGGAATGCAGAAACCGCCCCCCCCCAATCCAGGCTATACCCATCAGAATGCCACAGAGTCTCCAGTTCATGATGGTTGTGTAGTGGAGGGGCTTACAAATGGCCACATAGCAGTCATAGGCCATGGTTGTGAGGACAATGACCTCCACCCCAGCAAAGAAGTGTTCAGCAAAGAGTTGGGTCATGCAACCTCCAAAGGAAATGGTTTTCCTCTCATAGAGGGAATCCACAAGCATCTTGGGGGCAATGACAGTGGAGAAGCAGGCATCCAGGAAGAACAAGAAAGCCAAGAAGAAGTACATGGGGGAGCCCAGGAGTGCTGGGCTGCTGCTGATGGTCACCACAATTAGCAAGTTGCCCCCCACAGTTGCAATATAGCTAAACAAAAACACAACAAATACTATTTTCTGAGCACTAGGATTCTGTGAAAGCCCCAGGAGGACAAACTCAGTTACAAAGGTTTGGTTTAGCATGATTTCCAAGGGAAAGCTCAAAGCTGCCAGAAGGAACATGTAGAGTCTACAAATATGGGAAAGAAAAATTTGTCTCAGGCCAGTGTAAAGTGAAACAGTAGTCATTAAGAAGTTGGTGCGTCACATGAAAAATTATCTTCTGTGTTTCTAGCGTCGCTAAGAACACAAAATTCAAAATTTGTTGAAGGTGGTAGTGAGAGGTCAGACAGAATTGAGGAGGAGAAAAAGTATTATTAAATACTTTAAAGTAGCCAGAGATTCAATAAAGGGGAATGGAGGTATCCACCTATGGAGAAATACTTTATATCAACTGCCAACTCTAGTCACTTAGCAGTGGCTTTCTGGAATGAACTGTTGAGAAGGGTTCTGAGGAAAGGAGCACTACAATGGAGTCCTCATGTCCACCCATGAGCACAGAATGGGAGCAGAGGGGATTTGCATGCCATCCCTGCCAGCAGTTTGCCTGATCTGCAAACAGAAGAAGAATAACATCCAGGTTAAGAGGCACTTGCATATCATGGCTACTCTCCAAATATGTCTTTAAAAATCTGAAATCATCAAACTTTACATCAAAAACCAGGGATGTACTGTATGGTGACTAACATAATATAATAAAAAAATATTATTATAAAAAAAATAAAATAAAAATCTGAAAAAAACTTTGCCTTTAAGATGAGTTCATTCATTCCTTATAAAAGAGAAAGATACATGGGAAACCTCCATACAAACACAGAACAAGTATCCATGTGTTCAGTTTTCTTTTCATTCACCATTTTAAAATAAAAACAGATATTTAGAAAAAAAATACCTATATCAGAGTGTGGCCATGATGATTAAGTTAAATAATACAAAAAAAAAATTGTTCTGGGTCTAGTGTCCAGGAAATGCTCCATGTTAGGTCTTATCCCTATTTTACTGGTAGGAAACTCATGCATACAAAGATAAGGTTAACAACAGATGCTAAATCTGGGATAACAGAGAAATGCTGGCGCTAACACCCAAGTCCTTCCCACTGTGTCAACAGAAAGGAACAAGAACTTTCCTTTTCTTGCAAGAATGCAGGGCAGGGTGGCCTTTCTATTCTCCATCCATATGTAGAGGTTCAAGCCTTCTGATTCTTCTGATTCCCTCGTTCATGTTTGGATGAGGCCCTGTGATGGCAGACACAGAACAAATGAATGTAGAATCAGAAGATAATGGCCCAATTACTTACAGATACAAACTGGCAACAATCACATAAGTAGGGAACAGTAACAGCGTGGTGAATATTGCTAGAATCCTGGGGATTTATTAATTAATTGCTAATTAATTAAACAAAATGTCCCAATCTGATTAAGCACAACTTGCCAAGGTATATCTGTTGCTAATGAATATGACTTTATGGTAAATTAGGGATGCTTATATATAGCCTACCTGCTCATCTCATAGGATTATGATGGAGGTCAAATTGGAAAAGGTGAAATGTTGCTTAGGATATGGAGACCTTATCAATTGTTGTTAGTATTCTCTCACTTGAAAATCCAGGCACCTCATCCACAGAAAGCTTTTCCATGAGCCATCGAGATAATTATTCCAACTTTTGACTTCGTTTTCCATAGCAAGACACAGCTTCAAAGAAAGATTACATCCTCTCCTGCACATATAGCAGAAATTTATTCATCTAATACCAAATGTGTGTGTTCATATACATATAATCTATGCTGATTAAACAGGCAAATAAAAGAATAATGGGGCTTATTGGGAAAATTAAAATTAAGCTGATTTTTATGAACACAACTTAGAGCTAACCAAAACAGTTTTCAATGTTAATAAAACTACAAATATACAACCACGTATACTAAGTAAGTTGTCTCTTACTGTAACCATTTCCATTATGTTTCCAGAGTACAAGACATCCTGAATAGTGCCTGGACTGCAAACTTTACATCTGGCTATAAGCTGTCACCAAGAAAACAAGCGTATCAAACAACCCTATAAGGTCATTGGATCCATCAACAACCATTCATTAAAAAGTTAAGAATACATGATCCAGCAGTGATCAGCTTACCCTAGGGTCAAAGCAGGAAAGAAATGAGGAAGAACATCAGCTCCAGACTCATACAGACCAGGGTGTTCTACTTAGTTATACTATGTGTTGGATAGAGTCACTTAAAATTCTCAAGACTCTGATTCTACTTCTGCAATCAAGTATAACAAAAATGCCTAGTGCTGTGTTCTTTTGAAAATCAGATAAAGCAACACTTAAAAACATTTATGCAGTTAGAATCACAGAAGAAATTCATGATAAATTGTGAGAACAAGCCCCCAGAGCCAATTACCCTTAATACCTTCTTTACCATGACCAAGTCTGAAAGCATGTTTTTTACTAATGCTTTTATTTATTCACAAAGATTTTTTTTAAGTTACAGTGCAGATTTAGCATTGCTTAAGTGTGCAACACTTTTGAATAACTTTAATAATCGCTGAATAAATTATTGTGGCCCCCAGACCCACACGTGTCCACTTCTCTTTAAGATAGCTTCATTATACAGAGAAAAACCAAATTCAGGTAAGGAGGTAGAGGGGAAGGCTCTAAATTAATCTAATAATTACAGAATTCTTAGGCTCTCCACTTCCCTTGTCTGGGAGTTTCTGAGAGTAATACCATTTTAGAATTAAAATATTTATTAGATATAAATAAATCAACCTTTCTTTCATATAAAAGGAATTTCCACAACTAGTATTAAAACCTTGACAAAGGAGAGTGCATTGTCTTCATAGTTTATGATCATAAGGTTTATGACTTTAAGTCATTTAAAGGTAGTTGTCCCAACTACAATGTGTCCTAGTGAAGTTGGATTTCTAGAGTAGAAAAAGGACTGCTGTGGAGAAATTAGTGAAATATGAATAAAATCTGATGTTTCATTAAGAGTAATATATTAATGTTCATGTCATAGTTTTGAATCATGATAATATATGATGATATTATTAGGGAAAATTAAGTGAGGAGACTATAAGAACTCTCTATACTGTCTAGATACCTTTTCTTTCAATTTAAAATTGCTCCAAATATGAATTTAATTAAAAATAATATTTTATTATATCGGTTTCTGCTGTCAAAAAGTTGACAATTACAGCTTCATTGCTTCTCAGCCATGTGTCTTTGAAGAACCACTAAGCCTCAACATCCTCTCCCATAAAATAACTACAGTAACACTTGTTCAAGCTGCTGCCCACAAGAGTCAGACAAGACAGTTACTATGAATGTGCTTTTTAATGTATAATTCAAAAGGAAGATGTGAAATATTGATATCACATTATTTTAAAGCAGGGTCTACACATACAAAGTAAGCTGGAAATTTTAATCCAGCAGAAGATAAAATATGTGGTTTTTTTTTAACATGGTTTTAAAAAATACATTAATTCTAAAATTACGGTGAAACTGATTCATTCATGTAATCATTTGGAAAATGCTTTTGCATTATTTCCAGAATGATAAACATGTTTGTATTCTTCATAGTAGTAACTCCACCCTAAAGATTATTCTAAAAGTGAAATAAGGTGGTATAACTTTTAGAATGGAAGATGAAGTCATGTCTTTTATAATAGTGAAAATTTAGAAATATCTAACATGGTCAATAATAGGAGGATGCTTTTGTAAATCACACTGTTACAAATTGATAGCACATGATGCTGGCAGTAAAACACTAATTAATAATGTGAGGACATGAATGGTGAAGCATTTTTACAATATATGAAATGAGAAAAACAAAATATTTATAATAACTCTGACCATTTTTACAGACATGTTAATATAATTTTAAAATCAGGAAGTAAACATACAAAACTATAGACTTTTATTTTCAATAAGTATCTAGACATAGCTATATGATATTCAAAATTAAAAATCAAGTTTGCTTTTCTTAAGATTTATTTAACTATTATTTATTTATTTATTTTCAAGAGCAGGCATGAGCAGGAGGGGCAGAGGGAGAGTGAGGGAGAATCTGAGCAGACTCCATGCTGAGTGCAGAGCCCAAGGCAGGGCTTGATCTCAAGACACTGAGATCACCACCTGAGCCAGAAGCAAGAGTCAGATGCTTAACCCAATGCACCACCCAGGTGCCCCCAAAAATCCGGTTTAAAATCCATAACACTATCATTTTCCATCAACTTAGCAGTTCAGAAAAAAAGAGATGGGGATTGAGCATAATTTTATTAACTGTCCAGTATAATTAATTTGTGTAGGTGGAACTAACATATCATAACATAGCTTCTTAAACTAAAAATGTTCAACTATTATAAACTTTTCATAAATACACGTATCATGGGCCCAAATTTTCCCAAAGATTCAAAGGTCTACCCTTTCTTGATAGCCATACTCTTTAATACATCGGAGGTGCACCAGAGATTGCTTAGGGGCCCTCATGGCTATAAACGGGACTATGGACCATCTCCTGAGCTGTGACCTTGGGAATTTTGCCTCCCCACTAACCCCTTTGTCCACAGTTTCCTTTCCACGCATTTTGTCACAAAACTAATTCTAGGATCAATCATTCTGAAAATATTAGAAATTCCTGTTTCAACTTTGAAATATATCTTTAAAACTATATTTAAAACTATATGAGGATCCCAATAATTCTGACACTGGACCATTTCATGGCATCATTAATCTCTTCAAACCTTTTTTCATGTGCTACTAGCTGCCTATCTCTGCTTTCCTTCCTTTCCTTCCTTTCCATCAGCTTGTCTTCTAGATCACTGGTTGACTCTTCTGCCTCATTTACCTCGGCTGTTAGAGTATCCTGTTTAGGCTGCATCTCATTCATAGCATTTTTTAGTCTGGTCTGATTTGTTCTCCTTTCTACCCTTAGAGATTCTATATTGTCACTAATACTTTTTTCAAGCCTAGCTATTGACTTTATGATTACTATCCTGAATTCTCTCTCTGACATCTTGCTTATATCCATATCCATTAGTTCTGTGGCAGAGGACATTAAGAAAAAATCAAACAAACAAACAAAAATATATGAGGAATTAATAGTAAGGTCCCCTATTAAAAGTAGTTTTCTGTAATTATATTTCAAACTAAATTTAAATACATTTTTTGTACTTATTAGTGCATATCAGTCATATTTGCAAGTATTTTATATATATAATATATATAATATATATAAATATATATTAAATATGTATATAATATATAATATACATAAATATATATAATATAGATAATATATAAATATATTATATAGATAATATATATAAATATATATAATATAGATAATATATATAAATATATATATATAATACTTGCAAA
Source organism: Ursus americanus (assembly GCF_024610735.1). NCBI lineage: Eukaryota > Metazoa > Chordata > Mammalia > Carnivora > Ursidae > Ursus > Ursus americanus. Next base: position 32,435,841 of record NC_142150.1, on the reverse strand, counting down.
TATGACTGATATGCACTAATAAGTACAAAAAATGTATTTTAAATTTAGTTTGAAATATAATATATATATATTATTCTTATAATATAAATATATATATAAATATAAATATTATATAAATACTACATCATATATATATATATATATATATATATATATATAAAACAAATTAAAAGAATAGATTAAACCTCCATTCCTAATGATTCTCCCTAAATCCTAAAAGCCACTGTATTTTTGATCAGGATCATTATTTACTTCAGCAATATAAAGACTTACTCTTTGTCTGTCTAACGAAGCATATTCTATTCCTTACAATCTGGGAAGCACATTCTCTTCAGATCAGATTCCTTTCTCTCTTTTCAATATTGCTCTGCTGATACCCCTAAATGTTTTATACTCTTATTATTTTGTACTCTTACTATGTCTGGAATTGGAAAAAAAATAAAAATAAAAACTTTCTCTGTTTCCACCTTTGACCTTCCTGAGGGATGCCTGAGCCTTCTTTCCTTCTGCTGTCTTAGTGACTTAGCAAACTTTAAGAGAGACAAACCCCAACAACCAGCACAAAAGCAGTGCAGAGCTTCAGCCATTTATATATTCTTGAAAGATTCTGAAGCAGAAATTTAATGTTATGTTTGCCATCAAATGCACTTAGAGAAAATTAAGTGGACATATTTAAAATCAGAAGCTTCTGCTCTGTGACTTATATTACACATTTGCTTACCATTAATGTTGTTCTCTGTGTCACTTTGTAGGGATTTGTTGTGGGATTATAGAGATCTGAATTATATATAATAACTCTGTAAACAGTAAACACCACTTACATTCACCTGCTTGTACATCAGTATTTCTTACAGCCTCAAAATTCCAGCTTTTAACCTAAAACATCAGAACGGAGACAGCATTAGAGACAAATGATAAATGAGAATATAATTAGAAAGAATGTTTTAAAAAAGATTCGATGACTAAGACCAAAATAGGAACTTGTTGAATTTCATCATCATTTAGATTTAACTGGAAGGTGAAAAACTAAAGAAAGTTCTAATTTTATTAGATTTGAAGTAATAGGTACTCGTAACCCTCCAAAAAAAGTTTGCATCACACAGCTCTTATTTATTTATTTTAAGTTTTTAAATAATAATGTTTTATTATGGAATGTCAGTCACCAACAGTACATCCTTAGTTTTTGATGTAGTGTTCCATGATTCGTTACTTGCGTATAACACCCAAGGCTCCATGCAATATGTGCCCTACTTAATACCCATCACCGACCTGTCCCAATCCCCACGTCCCTCCCCTCTGAAGCCCTCAGTTTGTTTCCCAGAGTCCATAGTCTTTTGTGGATCATTCCCCCTTCTGTTTACATCCCCTTCATTCTTCTCTTCCTTCTCCTACTGATTTTCCTACTATTTCTTATATTCCATAAATGAGAGAAAACATATGATTGCGCTTCTCTGCTTGAGCTATTTCACTTAGCATAATATCCTCCAGTCCCGTCCATGTTGCTGCAAATGTTGGGTAATTGTTCTTTCTGATGGCTGAGTAATACTCCATGGTATATATGGACCACATCTTCTTAATCCATTCATCTGTTGAAAGGTATCTCAGCTCCTTCCACAATTTAGCGATTGTGGACAATGCTGCTATAAACATTGGGGTGCATATGGCCCTTCTTTTCACTATGTCTGTATCTTTGGGGTAAATACCCAGTAGTGCAATTGCTGGGTCATAGGGTACCTCTGTTTTTAACTTTTGGGGGGACCTCGACACTCTTTTCCAAAGCGGCCCTACCAACTTGCATTCCCACCAACAGTGTAAGGGATCCCCTTTCTCCACATCCTCTCCAACATTTGTTGTTTCTTGCCTTGATTTTTGCAATTCTAATTGGCATAAGGTGGTATCTCAATGTGGTTTTGATTTGAATTTCCCTGATGGCTAATGATTGTGAACATTTTTTCATGGGTCCGTTATCCATTTGAATGTCTTCATTGGAAAAGTGTCTGTTCATATCTTCTGCCCATTTTTCGATTTGATTATTTGTTTCTCACGTATTGAGTTTGAGAAGTTCTTTGTAGATCTTGGATACCAGTCTTTTATCTGTAGTGTCATTTGCAAATACCTTTTCCCATTCCGTGGGCTGCCTCTTAGTTTTTTTGACTGTTTCCTTGGCTGTGCAGAAGCTTTTTATCTTGATGAAGTCCCCCAAGTTCATTTTATCTTTTGTTTCTCTTGCCTTTGGAGATGTGTCATGAAAAAATTGCTGTGGCTGATATCAAAGAGGTTGCAGCCTCTGTTCTCCTCAATGATTTTGATGGATTCCTGTCTCACATCCAGGTCTTTCATCCATTTGGAGTTTATCTTTGTGTATGGTGTGAGAGAGTGGTCAAGTTTCATTTCTTTGCATATAGCTGTCAAATTTTCCCAGCACCATTATTGAAGAGACCGTCTTTTTTCCATTGGATGTTTTTTTCCTGCTTTGTCAAAGATTAGTTGCCCATTGATCCGAGGGTCCATTTCTGGGTTCTCTATTCTGTTTCATTGGTCTATGTGTCTGTTTATTGAGCACATAATATTGCGTCAAGTGCTGTCCTGTGAACTCTACATGCATTATTTTGTTTCCAAATCCTTTGACCTTTTAAAATATATAACATACATTAAAAAAGAAGATTCAGGACCAAAAAGATTATGTAGCTAGCCCAAGTGTACACAGTTAAGTGATAGACCCATGCTTGCATTAGACTTGGTATCTTGGACCAAAACACCCATATTTTTAAGTATTACATCACCTTAAAATCCTCTCTGAAAATGCAAAAATGTGCATTATAAATCTCATCATTTGTCAGTTTCTTGAAAATTCTGGAGATGGCAATCTCCTATACTCCATGGAGAAAAGTCCAATCAATGGCTGTCCAAAATGTGAAGTGTTTTTCCAAGTCTTACTTCTACATATAAGAGACAGAGAGGATGAGTATCTGTGGCAGACAAGGTAGAGAATGTGCCCCACTGCTTATCAATCTTCAACATTGTCTCAGGGAAAAAAATAAAGAAGCAAAAGTTTCCTCCTTGATTTCCAGCTGGAATTTAAAGACATTGCCCTGAGAGGTCATGACCCGATAGAATTGCTTCTCAGTTCTCCTCAGGGTTTGGAAATTTCCCATCAGTACGATTTTTCAAGACACAGTTACCTGTGTTTCATTTGTTCAAGTATTTGCAAAACTTTTATGTCTCCAACCAATTATTTTTTTTTCCAAATTCTCCTGGGTTTCCATGTGAAGATGCTTTCCATTCCCTTCATATTCAGGAATAGAAAACTGTGCATTGGGATGGAATACAGTATCTCTGTGCAGGATTAAGGCAAAATGCTCGTACTCTAACTAAATACAAGAGCTGAGTTCTGGCATAAAACACAACATCAACCCACAAGGACTTGTAATGTGCTGGGATTAGAGTAGCAACAGGGAAACAAACTGAAGGTTTCAGAGGGGAGGGGGGTGGGGGATTGGGATAGGCTGGTGATGGGTATTAAGGAGGGCATGTATTGCATGGTGCATTGGGTGTTATACACAAGTAATGAATCATGGAACATTACATAAAAAACTAGGGATGTACTGTATGGTGACTAACATAACATAATAAATAATTATTATAAAAAAAAGAGTAGCAACAGGTGCTTATTAAAGATTAACACATTTTGTGGATAATGTGCAAAGATGTATGGACTAATCCAAAATCTTCTTTTTTCTTCCTCAGTACATAAGCTATATATGCCATGACTTTAAAACTAAACAATGCAATTTTTAGAGATTAAAGGAAATTTTCTCTTTCCATTTTTTGGTGTGTTTTTTTTTTTTTTTTTTGGAAGAGAAGGAATGACAGGTCTGCTTACTCTGAATCTTGGTAGCCCTGGGATTGACGCTTGAGGGAAACTTGGACTTAGCTCCTGAGGTCCCTTCAGAAAGCATCTATACCAAGGAGTTTGTCATTGTCACCCTTGATCCTACCTATTTTATGTCTATTCTCATCTGACTAAAAGAAGTGGAATTGAAGTGATTCATCAGAAAAGTGAACAAGCAGAAGCACCTTCACCTGTGGTATTAAGGGACAGTGTTATTCACCTGTGGTATGAGGAAACAGTGTTATTCATCTGTGGTATTAAGGGACAAACATTAATTTCTCTTAACTGACATTTTAGAGAGTTTCCCTGACCAGAAGAACCATCTGACCAGGATCACACTCCTGAAAGAGAGAATCATTTAAACACATGACTCAATGGCAGGACTCCAGCCATTAAATCTGGAATCCTAGTCCTATTTCAAACCACACTTGGCATCTTCTACTTAATTCCATGCCCTGCTTTGCTTCATCATTAATTATCTCATTTTGTTAGAAGAAATGAGTGGTAAAACACTGAAATAATAGTGTGAAGTTGGGATGGGACAGATAATATAATAATCAATCTTTAAGAAAAAAGGCTTTTCAAATCAAAAAGAGAGAGGACAGAGACAGAGACAGGCACAAAGAAATGTATGAAATGGGGAGATGGAGTAGGGGGAGATAAATGACAATTTGCCCTTCCAGAATTGATCCAATAAGCCATTCGACCCACAGACTTAAAATCCCACCTTCATCATTTATTAAATTACAAAATTCATACCAAATTTCCAAAAATAGATGGCATAATCTCAGGGCCATTTCTTCTGTTCTTCAGAGTTCTTTATTAACAGGCCTACAGCCAAATGCTTACAAAACAGAGCTTTTTGGTATATTCTGATATGTAGAAGATCCAGTCTCCTTATCTCTATGTCCCTGACACTGTTTTTATTGCCAAGGCTGTTCAAACATAGCTACACATACATACAAATTTTAGAATCAGTTTATCAATTTCCATGACAATACACTCTGTCATTCTTTTGGAGGGGTGTTATTAATTCATCACAGAAAAACATCCAGTGAAAAAAAGACAGTCTCTTCAATAAGTGGTGCTGGGAAAATTGGTCAGCTACATGAAAAAGACTGAAATTTAACCACTCTCTCACACCATACACAAAGATAAACTCTAAATGGATGAAAGACCTTGATGTGAGACAGGAATCCATCAAAATCCTAGAGGAGAACATAGGTAGCAACCTTTTTGATATCAGCCACAGCAAACTTTTCATGACACATTTCCAAAGGCAAGAGAAACAAAAGAAAAAATGAACTTGTGGGATTTCATCAAGATAAAAAGCTTCTGCACAGCCAAGGAAACAGTCAAAAAAACTAAGAGGCAGCCCACGGAATGGGAAAAGGTATTTGCAAATGACACTACAGATAAAAGACTGGTATCCAAGATCTACAAAGAACTTCTCAAACTCAATATACAAGAAACAAATAAACAAATCAAAAAATGGGCAGAATATATGAACAGACATTTTCCAATGAAGACATACAAATGGCTAACAGACACATGAAAAAGTGTTCAAAATCATTAGCCCTCAGCAAAATTCAAATCAAAACCACACTGAGATACCACCTTACACCAGTTAGAATGGCAAAAATCAATAAGGCAAGAAACAACAACTGTTGGAGAGGATGTGGAGAAAGGGGATCGCTCTTACACTGTTGGTGGGAATGCAAGTTGGTACAGCCACTCTGGAAAACACTGCGGAGGTCCCTTAAAAAGTTAAAAATTGAGCTACCCTATGATCCAGCCATTGCACTACTGGGTATTTACCCCAAAGATACAGACGTAGTGAAGAGAAGGGCCATTTGCACCCCAATGTTCATTGCAGCACTGTCCACAATAGCTAAATCGTGGAAGGAGCCGAGATGCCCTTCAACAGATGACTGGATTAAGAAGTTGTGGTCCATATATACAATGGAATATTACTCAGCTATCAAAAAGAATGATTTCTCAACATTTGCTGCAACATGGACGGCACTGGAGGAGACAATGCTAAGTGAAATAAGCCAAGCAGAGAAAGACAATTATCATATGGTTTCTCTCATCTATGGAACATAAGAACTAGGAAGATCAGTAGGAGAAAAAGGGGATAAAAAAGGGGGGGTAATCAGAAGGGGGAATGAAGCATGAGAGACTATGGACTCTGAGAAACAAACTGAGGGCTTCAGAGGGGAGGGGCGTGGGGGACTGGGATAGACTGGTGATGGGTAGTAAGGAGGGCACGTATTGCATGGTGCACTGGGTGTTAAACGCAACTAACGAATCATCGAACTTTACATCAAAAAAAAAAAAAAAGAAATTGGTGTCTCTAAAATCAGGACCTCATCTAGGGTGGACAGAGACAGCCAAATATTTTTATAGGACCTCTTCCTAAGTGAATACTCAGTGTGAGATATAGTGAATTATTGATGAAGTTCTAGAATTGCAGGTAGAGAGGAGGTACTTTTGTATTTGCTTATCACCCAATTAGAAACAGAAAGATACTTCCTGGTGTCTAAGCATCTGTCTTTCTGTTCAGATAGAACCCATCTCTTCTTGTTCTCTACAGAGCCTCTGTATGTTGGAATAATGCCTCTTCTTGACACACTGCCCTCCTGTAACCAAGGCTCTAGGCACAGAACCTGGGATACTTTATAGGTGGAGAATCCAGAGCTTCTAGAACATTTGGTTGACCCCATAAGGAGCATAGAGAGTCAAAGGAGCACCCCAAAGGAAGAAACAAGGATGAGACCCATGCAATCAAGTCCAAGCTGGAGTACCCCACCAGAAGGCACTGCCCAGTCCCAGACAGTGGAGAACCTAGAAAACTTCACAGAAGACACTTCCAAGTGTAGAGTGAATAACAGAAGCTTTACTTGCTCACGCCTGAGGGCAGTACTATCAAAAATAGAGGTTCTTCCCATCTATGAACATAAAGTGAGTTAGTCATGCAGATGACTGGAAGAACATATTCCAGGCTGAGAGTAGCCTATATAAAATCCCACAGCAAGAACATAACTGACCAGTAAGAGGAACAGAGACATGCCAGAGTAACAAGAGGAGTCACTGAGGGTTTAGTTGTATGCAAGGAGATCAGAATAATGACAGGGAAAATAATTACTTGATTTTTAGTAATTTGGAATGTTTAAGCATTTAACCTGAGTGGCATGAAGTGTCATTCCAAAGTATTGAGTAGAGGAGTGGCTATCATCTGACTTAAGGGCTTAAAGGATTTTTCTGAGTACTGTGTTGACAATAGAATATAAGAGAAAAGGATGCCAATATAAAAGGAAGGAGGTAGGTATGAGGGAATTGCAATCATTCAGGTGAAAGATAACAGTGGCTTGGAATGAGAAAATAGGTCCAAATGTGATTAAACATGGTTGAACTTGGAATACATATTGAAGGGAGAGCCAACAGAATTTCCTGATAAACTGGATGTGGCATAAAAGAAATAGAGTCCACCAACAGTGTAAGAGGGATCCCCTTTCTCCACATCCTCTCCAACATTTGTTGTTTCCTGCCTTGTCAATTTTTGCCAATCTAACTGGCGTAAGGTGGTATCTCAATGTGGTTTTGATTTGAATTTCCCTGATGGCTAATGATTTTGAACATTTTTTCATGTGTCTGTTAGCCATTTGTATGTCTTCATTTGAAAAGTGTCTGTTCATATCTTCTGCCCATTTTTATCCTAAGTGAAATAAGTCAAGCAGAGAAAGACAATTATATGGTTTCATTCATTTATGGAACATAAGAAATAGGAAGATCTGTAGGAGAAGGAAGGGAAGAGTGAATGGGGGGTAAACAGAAGGAGGAATGAACCGTGAGAGACTGTGGATTCTGGGAAACAAACTGAGGGCTTCAGAGGGGAGGGGGGTGGGGGATTGGGATAGGCCGGTAATGGGCATTAAGGAGGGCACATGTTGCATGGTGCACTGAGTGTTATATGCAAATAATGAATCATGGAACATTACAACAAAAACTAAGGATGTACTGTATGGTGACTAACATAACATAATAAAAAATTATTATAGTAAATAAATAAATAAATAATAGAAATAGAGTCCAAATATGCCATCCTCTGAGATAGAGAATGTTGTGAGTGGAGTAGGTTTAGAGATAGGGAAGAATATATTTTTCATTCAAGTGGAAATGCCATGTGGGAGGTTGGATTTCCAGGACTCAGCCTCAGGAAAGAAGCCTACACTAGAGGTAATAATTTGGGAATCATGTTCATGTAGGAAGAATATACCATGGAAGACTGGAGTCAGTGATGGAGTCCATAAGATGAGAAATGAGGAAAGACTATCCAATTTAGGGACACAGATATCACTGGTGACCTTGAAAAAAATAGCCAAACTGTGGAAGGGGCTAAGATACCCTTCAACAGATGAATGGATAAAGAAGATGTGGTCCATATATAAAATGGAATAGTACTCAGCCATCAGAAAGGATGATTATCCAACATTTGCATCAACATGGATGGAACTGGGGGAGATTATGGTAAGTGAAATAAGTCAAGCAGAGAAAGATACTTACATGGTTTCAGTTATTTGTGAAACATAAGGAAGAGCACTGAGGACATTAAGAGAAGGAAGGGGGAAATGCAAGGGGGAATTCAGAAGGGGAGAAGAACCCAGAGAGATATGGACACCAGGAAACAAACTGAGGGTTTTAGAGGGGAGGGGTTGGGGGATGGGTTAGCCTGGTGATGGGTATTAAGGAGGCACATATTGCATGGAGCACTGGCTATTATACACAAACAATGAATTATGGAACACTACATCAAAAACTAATGATGTACTGTATGGTGACTAACATAACATAATAAAAAAAAATTTTAAAGAGCATTTTCTGTGTTAGGTACTAATGTATGCTTAGAAAGGTTAAAGAGAATAAATAGAAAGAGAAATGGGAAATAGGCATTATGGAACCTCTTGAGTTCTGCTACAAATAGGAGACAATGAAATGGAGTAGTAGCTGATAAAGGAAATGAGATCAAGGGACGATTTCATTTTAAAATAAAAGAAATAACAGACTGCTTCTTCGCTGAAGCAAATGATCCATTAGTCAGGGAAATATAGATGAAATAAGAGATGCCTTTATGTGAGTGATAAGGACGTGAGGCTCAGAACACAGACTATAAAGAGATTGATTGCCTTTGGATAGGAGCACAGGTAATGTGTTTAGTGGAGAAGGTGGAAGGTAGCAAATAATTGAACAGATACTAGAACAGATACTAGTAGATATAGTCATGACACTGTGGAAATGTTCTTCTGATGGCTTAATTTTTCTCAATGAAATAGGAAGCAAGTTCATCTAATGTTTCTCAATAAATTTGATGCTTACAAAATAGCTTTTTAGATAGATATTCTTCACCAAACTAAGGCACTATTTTACCCTATTTTGCTATGTCTTTGTATCATGAATAGTATGGAATTTTTTAATTCTAATATAGAGATAAAATATGGTTTATAAGCTAACATTAGTAACAGCAAGTCCCTATAAAAAAGTGGTAAGATCAAAATTTGTTTCAGATGTTAGTATTAAGTCAGGCATAAACTCCGAAGTAATATGTTTAATGAGTAAAGCTATTTAATGAAAATTAATTTGAGGAACCCATAGAACAGATAAGAGAAGAAATTTGTGAAATCAAACTGACAGATAACAATTTCCCACAAGTGGTAAGAACAGCTCTTACCTATGTAATAGAAGATGTAGCTTTTGGACCTACTTTTGACACTAGGGAAATTCCCAAACAGATTACAAATATTTAGGGCTAGGAATATCATTGTGATCCTTCCAGTTCTGTAGTTCTATAATTAAAACAGAAAAATTATAATATTTTTTTTTCTTTTACAAAAAAAAAAAAAACAAGTTATTTATGCTGCCATGGGCTTTTTCTTCTTATTTCACATGAGGCACGATGAGGACATGTAAGATGAATCCAGGAATGAAGAGGCAGAGAGTAACTGAGGGGAATGACAGGGAAAGTCATCAGGAGAGACTTGTTCAAGGAGGTGGAAGTTTCACTGTAAGGAGGTGAAAATGGGAAAAAATGAGATGGAGCTAGCCAAGCAATAGCTCTGGGAAAGAGAGGTCCAGCAGCCAGCAGAGTAAGAACAAACAAAAGCCTGAAGCAGGACCTGAATTATTGAAAACCAGGCTTGAATTATTAAAAAAAAAAAAAAAGATGTTTAAATTAAAAAAAAAGGGGGGGGCGGAAAGGGTGGCCAGGGTCTTGTAAGCAAAGGGCTGGAGCACAACATGTACTAGACAGGTAGGAAATAACTTGATTGCAGTATCTTAAGCTGATTTGCACACTTAAAAGATGCCATTGGCTGCTGTGTGCCCAATGGATTGGAACGAATGGAACTGGCAAGACCTCATTGTCCTTCTAGGAAAGATCTATCCTTAGCATGTAAGCCAATGACACCCAGTCCCTCGTTTCACCAGTTTCCTCATGGCATTTTTTACCTCAGTGTTCCTCAGGGTGTAGATCAAGGGATTCAACATGGGTGCAATAATAGTAAATGACACAGCCATTGTCTTGTCTATGGGGTAAGTGACCACAGGCCGCACGTACAGGAAAATGCATGGCACAAAGAACAAGATGACCACGGTGAGGTGGGAGCCACAGGTGGAGAGGGCTTTGCGCCGCCCTTCAGAGCTGCAAGTCTTCAGGGAGCAGAGGATGACCACGTAGGATGTGATGAGAATAAGGAAGATGGTCACACACATCACCCCACTGTTGAGGACGGCTAAGAGACCCAGGGTGTGGGTGTCCGTGCAGGCCAGCTTCAACAAGGGAAACAAATCACACATGAAGTGGTCAATGACATTGGGGCCACAGAAGGGTATTTGATACATGAAGAGAAGCTGTATTACTGCATGGATAAAGCCCCCCACCCAGGCCCCTCCCAGCAGCAGGCAGCACACCCGAGGGCTCATGATGGTCCTGTAGTGCAGGGGCTTACAGATGGCCACGTAGCGGTCATAGGCCATCACGATGAGAAAGATGATTCCCACACCACCAAAGAAATGGTCTGCAAAGACCTGGGTCAGGCAGCCTTCTAAGGAGATGGTAGTGCTCTTGGAGAGAGAGTCCACAATCATCTTGGGGGCAATGACAGAAGAGTAGGTGGCATCCATGAGGGAAAAGGAAGTAAGGAAAAAATACATAGGTGACCTCAGACTCTGACTTGTGATTACGGTTACCACAATGAGTAGGTTTCCCAAAACTGTGGACACGTACATAATGAGAAACACAGCAGAGAGTATTTTCCGTAGCTCCGGGTTCTCTGTAATGCCCAAAAGAATGAATTCAGTCACGTTGTTCGGATTTTCCATTTACTGTGGTCTGATATAAGCACACCGCTCTGAGATGGAAAATCTACAAAAGGGTATTATGTTTAGTTAGTAATCACTAAGTGTGTTGGACAATTTTTACACTGTGACTCATACCGTCTTGAGCTACTTTTTTCTCCAGACACTGATACAGCAACCAGCTGCTAATAGTGTAACCTGACAGCAACAGCTCCATCCTAACAGAGCCCTCCAACAACACTTCCATGTCCCAGTAAATTTCTTGCTCTTTGTCCCAATATTTGCACTTCAGACACTTAGAAAATCCTGCTTCATTATTCTGGAACATGCTTACACTTGGAAATATGAAGGGATTAACATACTTTAAGGAAATCCTAGATCATTAGTAAGTAGGAGACAGTGAATAAATGATAACCAACTTAACACAATCTTGGATTAACTTTCCTTTCTTCCCTGTTTCACACTCTCCATTCACTGCCTCCATTCTGTTTTCCAGAATAAACCACCTACATACAAGCCCTTCTCTCAGCCTCTGACTTTTGGTAAACTCAAACTAGAAAGCGGACATTCATTTATAACTAGACACACCCAAGAGCCAAGAACTTGGAACATTTCATATCAATTCTCATTCATTTTCTCCATATATATCTTAGTACCTAGAATGAACTAATTGAACAGCCCACAAGTCAGATCATATCCCAGGGACTCCCCCACTTAGTAAGAATTATTCTCTTTCCCTGTACATTTCTTCCTCTCAAATTGGATTATTATTACATATTTCAAATATTCAATGAACCCCTACTATATCTCAGGCAGTGGAATACCTTATGAGACATTTTCTTCATTTCAGAGAGAAGTTATGGAGGCCTTAGAAGGGTAGAAAACAATGACACTACGTTCCCTCGCTAGAAAACATTGAAATCAAATTCAAATCCAGCTTCTCCTCAATCAAAATCAAATATCAAGAGCAAGCTATATTGCTTTTCTTAAGATCCTATCAAGTGTTTGATATGACAGAGACATGTGCTTCAGGATATAATTTCAGTATCACACAATCCATCGAGTGCTTTATGCTTCCTGTGCTGATTTTACTAAACCAATTCTAAGAGTAAAATTCAATGAATTTGATGACAATTCTACAATAAAGAACATGTTCTAATTACATATATAATGCAATCCTGAAACTAGAAGTTATAATCTTTAACTAAGGCTCCAAGATTCTAATAATTTTCCAGATATGCTGATTAAAGAAAATAAAACTTTGCCTCCTTTGCTGCTCCAGGAAGACCCAGATCCATCCCTGCATAGGAGCCTGAATCAGTATGTCATTCTTCCCATGTTTCCTTGTGAAGGAGTGCCTCAGATGAAACAAAGGATTCTAAAAAATAATCAAAACATCAATGAAACAACTTTTATTTTTCACTCACTATGTACCAGCAGGGTATTGGTCTGCTACATGCATCATAGCAATTATTTTTCATATCACATGAGGTGGGTGTTGTCACAAATTCCTTCTTGAGGATGACAGAACTGACGTTTGGAGACATTGAGCATCTCATCTAAAATGATTGGAGATTAAGAATCTTCTTTTGAGACACAAACTCTTAACTATGGCACTGTAGTCCTGAAGGAGTGAACAGTGGTTTCAATCAGCTAAATACAAGTGTTACTGCAGCCAAATGATACAGTGAAAGTACCGTTCCAGTGCGAACTTCTCCTGGCTATGGATCCTTAGGCAGAGGCTGTCTGCCACTTGGTGGGAATACATTAGAGACCACTATTTTAACTGAGAATATAAAATAAGGTTCTGCAAGACTCCTCTATATACCCAAAGACACGTTCTTCATATTATCCCTTTTACTAAACAAGGTACACAGCTACCAGGACACTGTTTGCAATCTACAATATGGGCTAACCCCAACCTCCAGCTCAAGAACTTCAAAAGTGCTTTAGCAGAAGGAACTAGTAGAAGTAGAAGTAGAAGTAGAAGTAGAAGTAGAAGTAGAAGTAGAAGTAGAAGTAGAAGTAGAAGGAACATAGTCTCAGAATCAGGATAACTGGGTTTTATTTCAAATTATTCCTCTAACTCCTAGGATGTGTTGTGACATTTCTCACCACACTGGGCCTCCGTTTCCTCATCTGGAGAAGAGGCATTTGTGGTAGATGAGTGGCATGCTAGAAGTTCAAAGAAGCCAGCTCAGGGACTCTGTCCCTTTCAAACACAGCAGTTCCATCCCTACCTGCAAGGAATGTTCATACTTCCATGTAAGATGGTCTTTAAGCCATCTGAGGACTTAAAATATTTTAAAGCATAACACACTAGAATAGATAGTAATGCCCCTTCTGTCTTAAAATCTATAAATTCATCACAGTTCTTTTTGGCTACTAATACGTACCTCAGTCTGACATTCAAGACTTTGCCCATAACTAATCAACTTCATATTTTTTAATGTCTCCCTCCCACAGCAGTCAAGTCCATGTCTTACTACCAGAACACAGACCTCAGTCTATGAAGACCAGTAGGAGAGGCCATGGGTTCAGAGCAAGCAGACTTAGATCTCTGTCCCACTCACGCCACTTACTGACTTAATATAATCTTCAGTCCTGCAAAAATAAAACAGTGTAATAGCCATTAAAGTTAGTATGTGTCATGGACTTATTATTTGAGGGTACTGTGCTAAGAGCTTCATGATTTCCTCTTTTAAGTCCCACAAAAGCCATATGAGACAGGAACCAGTATTGTCTTGATTTTCTGATGCAGTGGATAATGCTTGGAGAGCCTGTGCACTTTGGGTGAGCCGTTGACCAAGGTCAAAGCACAGACTACTAACCACCAGCTTCTGCAGCCTCTCTAAGAATTATACACCCTGCCTAACAATAATTTCACGAGCATCAAAGGAAGTACCTGCATGAGAATGTTTGGGGAACACTAACCAAATATTCATGATTATTTTCTATTCCTCTAAACTCCTGACTTCCTCCTGCCTCTGCCAATGCCATCTGTTGTCAAGAAATCCATTCTTCTTCCCTACTGCCTTACTTCTACCTCAGTGCCCCTTTCACCACCAACATCTGGGATATTTGTTAAAATACCCATATTGGGTGCATATCAGCAATAATTCAATTGCCTAACTTGCCAATTTTTTATTTAATTTCAGATTGGTTTTATCTCCTCGTGTGGATGCTTAAGGAGAGCTCATTTATTCTATTTTCACAAATTTCTAATGCTGTGCTGTGTACACACTACACATCTAATTAAATTTAATTAAATCCTTGAAATTGAATTCATCCAACAGAAGCAGCATTGAACCATGGGGCCCAAATATTGCTTCTTAACTTTGTTCTCCCCAAATCCTGAAGCATCTTTCATTCTCATCAATAGTGTTTTAAAATGTAGTTTTCCCTGCAGCTTTACTCACATTAAATATTATCAGTCTTGATTATATTAAACAAATGATAAGATTAAAAAATCATATCTCACTTCAATTTGCGTTTGATCATTCATTCATAGAATTTTATCAATGACTTAAACAAAAAGTATATGATTGGTCTCCAGATGAAGCTAAAGTAAATTGACTGCATAGATTTATGCAATGTAATATCTATGTAGAGACAGTCTATACACAGATATCATATCAAAATAATAATCATAAATTATTTAGTATGTGCTATGTTCTAGATATTTTGCTAGTACTTGATACATGTTTTCTCATTTGACTCTCATAGATATTTTGCTAGTACTTGATACATGTTTTCTCATTTGACTCTCATATCTAGCTATGTTTAGACATATTTCATGACTGAGTAAAAGCAGAATAATTAACTGCTTAAGAGTACACAGTTAGGGGCGCCTGGGTGGCACAGCGGTTAAGCATCTGCCTTCGGCTCAGGGCGTGATCCCGGCGTTGTGGGATCGAGCCCCACATCAGGCTCCTCCGCTATGAGCCTGCTTCTTCCTCTCCCACTCCCCCTGCTTGTGTTCCCTCTCTCGCTGGCTGTCTATCTCTGTCAAATAAATAAATAAAATCTTTAAAAAAAAAAAAGAGTACACAGTTAGTAAGCAATAGAACTTGGATTTGAATCCAAGAAGCCAACTCTACGGCTCGTGCATATTCCTAAGTGTGCGAATTTCTTATAGAGTCTAATAATTTCTTCAATAAAATCCTGGACCACAAGAAGGTGATAGCAATGTGTTTAAGAATACCACTGGATGTCATTTTTAATGAGCAATCGATAACTCTTTGTTCTTCAGAATATCTGTCTCCAGAGTATATGCATCATTAATAGAATCTGTCTCTAATCAATAGCTTTAAGAGGATTATTTTTGTCAGTAAGACGTCTTAATTCATTTTGCTTTCCTTGAGAGATGAGTGGAGATGGAATTATCTTCAATAGCACCTTTCTGGATTGTAAATTACTATACCACTGAAGATACAAAACTTTATGTTCTCTTGGAATGTTTCCCGAGGGAGGGGGCTGGATCCCTGAACAACCTTTCTTGATTTCACCACACCACCCTGAGCAAATCATCACCATCACCTTCAGCACCAACACCAACACCCCACTGTGAACAGAGCTACTCATAAATTAATGTGTGTGTTTTTATATAAACAAATATATATTTAAAGTTAATTCTTCTTTCCATTACAAATGAAAGCCAAACATTTGAAGTATCATTAATTAAGATAGAAATAAAAACACCTTTTTCAAAGGTGATTAGTAGAAAAATCAAAGTCAAAGGAACTTGGTACAAGAAGAAAGCAGAAACATACAATATATATACATATACTTACGTATGCATGTGTGTGCATGGCATGCACACGCACACACACATACACATACAGAGTTGCATGAAAGGAAGGAAACATAAAAATCGCTCTAAGACCACCTTACATATACCAGCTATTCTTCTTCCTCCTCTTCCTAAGAGCACATCCCTAAAACACAAACACATTCTTACAGTTGCTAATCTTATGACCTGGATTAGGCAGACACTTAAATTTTGATAATTTGTAAAAGGAGATTAAAGTAAATCCAGCCAAAATGTGTTGATAGCTTAAGGCTTTCCAACTCGAAGCCACAATTTGTGTGTATAGACAAAACAGGTGAACTACTGACACATTTTAACTATAATTATACTTAATATACATACATACTTACGCATGTATGTAAAGTGATTCAATTATTTCACCAATTTAAAAAATAGTTGTTCAAATTAATAAGAACATGTTTAATACTCAAGTAACTTGTAAAGTTACCTCCAAAACAACCTGATGTCATCCTTGCAACCTCTAAAAGACAGTTGCCTGATGGTCCCAGTAAGTAGAAGGCAGACATTGTACATGTAAATTTTCCAGGATAGTGTCAAGGTAACCAAAGTTCTGGCCCCATCCAGGATGTACTTACACGAACTTTCATCAACAAAAGAGCTATAGATCATTACTTATTAGAGTTTCCACTCAGCAGATCCAAGTAAATCAGGACGTGCACCGGGAACAAATCATCTAAGCCCTTAATGGGGTTATTTTGATAAGGCCAGACTTTCTAATGATTTTTAAAAGAAATATTTAAAACAGATGCTCTAAGTGTCCAAGGACTTAAGTAAGAAACAAACCTTGTAGATGGCAGAAGAATTCAAATTTCATCTAAATAGGAAAGGTTGCCAAAAAAAAAAAAAAAAAAGACAGCCAGATAAGCTATTTACAAATCATTCATGGAACTGTGCCCACCATTTGGCTGTATTTTCAGCTTAACTTCTAAACAGTTTCCAATACCCATCTTAGAAGAAACACCATTAATAAGATGTTCTCCTTCACATAATAGATTTGAGCTAAAAGAGGACAGGGTGCTCTTTTCAAATGGCACAGAATTTCAAAATGTGCAGACTTGCATCATTCCAACTGCATGCCCTGGAGGCTGTGTCTCTACTGACTGAGGAGCTAATCACCATACCAGTGAATTCCTATCCATCCCTACAGTGATCCCCTTTTCCCAAGGGCAGATATTCACTGGATCCAGGCCAGGCTGGTGCTCCACAAACACACCACCAGATCCTGGCATTAACCATTCAATTATCTGCTCCACAAGTAAGCTCTCTGCTTCAGTAACAGAATGGCCTTAGAACAATCCATCTACCTAGTGACATAGATAAAGAAAAGTCAATACACCAGGCAAGTCCTGGGACCAAATATTTCTCACTTAGCCTGGTGTCCCCTTCATCTTTTAAGACTACTATTAAAATTGTGTCACATCTAACTGCAGGAGAGTTGGTGCTATTAAGGATTTAAAAAATGTACATCAGCTAGAAAAAATAAGGACTCAAATCTTTCTCACTCCATAACAATTAGTATTCCCAAGTAACATGTTTTCTTTTTTTTATTTTAATGTTTTTTTAATTATATTATGTTAGTCACCATACAGTACATCCCTGGTTTCTGATGTAAAGTTCGATGATTCATTAGTTGCGTATAACACCCAGTGCACCATGCAATATGTGCCCTCCAAGTAACATGTTTTCATTCTAGAAATATTTGTGGTTATAGCTTCCATTCTTTTTCCAAGTTCAATAGTGATAAATATCAATATGATACATTTACAACATACTTCCCAGTGCCCACTGCAAATGCATGTGTTAGATAACCTACTTATAGAAAGAACAGGGTGGGGGAAAATAATGTGATCAAACTTGAGCATAACTAAAATTCTAGCTGTGCTTCAAACAACCATACACATCTATATCCAATTCTTCTCTTTTGCACCACCCCCTCAATAAAATGTTTTTCATCATTCTTACTAACACAATTATATTTTTCACTCATGAGTTAATTTGCTTATTAACCATCTGCTCCCCACTGGAGTTTAAGTTCCATACAAACACAACCTCTGTTTGTATTATTCAACACTTTCTACCAAGCCCCCAGAACTCTCTGGCACACTGTAGGCACTAAACAGTATTTTGTGAATAAATGAAATAGGAACTTCCTACACTTAATTGACTTTGGAACCACCATTTTTCAAATAATAAATGTTAACACTATGGACTAGCAGTAGAAAAAGCCCTATAGAAATGACATTCAGCTCTTCAATGTGTTACCCTCATACCCAGACTATCAGTCTCCTCAATATTTGAGTTATTTTTCCTTCCGTTATCTCTCTCATCCTTGTGTCACTATTTTTGTAATGCAAAAAATTGAATTGCATTTCCTGAGTCCATTACATCCCACTTTTCACAATGTCCATGAAAGGAAATACATCTGTGGAAATGAGGACATCAAGTGGCTTTTCTCTAACACAAGAAGAATCAAGAGAGTACAAGTAGCCTGGGAAGCAGAGCTCAGGGGAGAGCTGAAGAGAAGAGTGAACCCTAAAAAAAGGACAGAATGCCTCAAGGACAGTCTTCACATTGTAGTCAATGAGCAGTTCTATGTTTTGGTATTTTTATATCATGGTAGCAAGGACTACTGTGAAGTGGGAAGAGTAGAAAAGGCAGAGTCTAAAAGACTAGATATTGATGCTTAACCTTTATTCAGTCTCATTTCTTTGCATAAATGGTATAAAGATTTATCTATTAAGACTTATTACTTTAAGAGACTTAAAGCGTATAAAGCACTATCAAAATGTCTGCCTCATAGGCTTCAGTAAGAGTTAGCACACACCCTCACTTAATGCCTGATATTTTTTCTGAACTAAAAGTCCATATATGCTGCTCCGTTCTGGGCGTGGAACTTGCATAGGATTCTCTACCTCATGTGGAAACCCAAAAGACTCCACCCCCAAATTACTAGAACTTATAGAGCAATTCAGTAATGTGGCGGGATACAAAATCAATGCTTAGAAATCAGTTGCATTTCTATACATGAACAATGAGACTGAAGAAAGAGAAATTAGGGAATTCAATTCCATTTACAATAGCACCAAAAATCATACATTATCTCAGAATTAACTTAACCGGAGACATAAAGGATCTATATTCTAGAAACTACAAATCGCTCTTGAAAGACATTGAAGAAGACACAAAAAGATGGAAAAATATTCCATGCTCATGGATTGGAAGAATTAACATAGTTAAAATGTCTATGCTACCCAGAGCAATCTACACTTTCAATGCCATCCTGATCAAAATACCAATGACATTTTTCAATGAACTGGAACAAACAGCCCTTAAATTTGTGTGGAACCAGAAAAGGCCCCAAATTGCCAAGGAATTGTTGAAAAGGAAAAACAAATCTGGGGGCATCACGTTGCCGGATTTCAAGCTATACTACAGAGCTGTGATCACAAAGACAACATGGTACTGGCACAAAAACAGACACATAGACCAATGGAACAGAATAGAGAACCCAGAAATGGACCCTCGGCTCTTTGGGCAACTAATCTTTAATAAAGCAGGAAAAAAGACAGTCTCTTCAATAAATGGTGCTGGGAAAATTGGACAGCTACATGCAAAAGAATGAAACTTAACCACTCTCTCACACCATACACAAAGATAAACTCCAAATGGATGAAAAGACCTCAATGTGAGACAGGAATCCATCAAAATCATAGAGGAGAACATAGGCAGCAACCTCTACGACATCGGCCACAGCAACCTTTTTCATGACACATCTCCAAAGGCAAGAGAAAAAAAGAAAAAATGACCTCGTGGGACTTCATCAAGATAAAAAGCATCTGCACAGCCAAGGAAACAGTCAAAAAACTAAGAGGCAGCCCACAGAATGGGAGAAGATATTTGCAAATGACACTACAGATAAAAGACTGGTATCCAAGATCTACAAAGAACTTCTCAAACGCAATACATGAGAAACAAATAATCAAATCAAAAAAATGGGCAGAAGATATGAACAGACACTTTTCCAATGAAGACATACAAATGGCTAACAGACACATGAAACAATGTTCAAAATCATTAGCTATCAGGGAAATTCAAATCAAAACCACATTGAGATGCCACCTTATGCCAATTAGAATTGCAAAAATGGACAAGGCAAGAAACAACAAATGTTGGAGAGGATGTGGAGAAAGGGGAACCCTCTTACACTGTTGGTGGGAATGCCAGTTGGTACAGCCACTTTGGAAAACACTGTGGAGGTCCCTTAAAAAGTTAAAAATGGAGCTACCCTATGATCCAGCAATTGCACCACTGGATATTTACCCCAAAGATACAGATGTAGTGAAGAGAAGGGCCATATGCACCCCAATGTTCATAGCAGCATTGTCCAGTATAGCTAAATTGTGGAAGGAGCCGAAATGCCCTTTAACAGATGACTGGATTAAGAAGATGTGGTCCATATATACAATGGAACACTACTCAGCCATCAGAAAGAATGATTACCCAACATTTGCAGCAACATGGACGGGATTGGAGGAGATTATTTTGAGTGAAATAAGTCAAGCAGAGAAACACAATTATCATATGGTTTCACTCATTTATGGAACATAAGAAATAGCAAGAAGATCGTTAGGAGAAGGAAGGGAAGAATGAAAGAGGGGTAAACAGAAGGGGGAATGAACCATGAGAGACTTTGGACTCTGGGAAACAAACTGAGGGCTTCAGAGGGGAGGAGGGTGGGGGGATGGGATAGGCTGTGATGGGTATTAAGTAGGGCACATATTGCACGGAGCACTGGGTGTTATATGCAAACAATGAATCGTGGAACACTACATCAAAAACTAAGTATATACTGTATGGTGACTAACATAACATAATAAAAAATTATTATTAAAAAAAATTCTCTCCCTCTCCCTCTGCTCCTCCCCCCAAATCCCACAGGCACACACCTGTTTGATCTCTCTCTCTAAAATTAATTAATTAAATAAAGTCCATATAAACCAAGGTATCCTTGTACAACAGATCCAAATATTTCATCTTATCAATTTTTCAGAGTAAATATACTTACTTCCATGTTGTTTTAAGTATCAGAAATAATCAGATGGCATTTGGCCTTCAGGAGAGAATCTTGATAATAAGATTCTTTGCAAAGGAATACCTTAACATTCCTTTAAATTGTTCACAAACCAGCAAAGACTCTATCTACTGAGAACATCAGACTGCCTCACAGTTCTCCTTTCAGTTCTTATGCCTTCTAACTTTGCTGTTGACAATTTATAATGTGTTTCTCTTTAATCTTCTCACATCAGATACCTCTAAGACACAACAGTTGGCCATTGCTTCCATCTTCAAATCTTTCCTTTTGTCTTAAAGTAGAAACAATATTTACTCAATACTTTTCCTATCCTTACCTTTGGCTTACCCTTATCTCCTATCTAACTGTCAAAATAAACCACACATTATTTCGACTAGATTCTGTTGAAATGTTTAATTCTCACCAGTAAATGCAAACTGGATCATTTTTAATAGATGTTAATTCATCTTCCAGGTCTAGACATTCTGGGAACAGTTTCTATGTCTTATGATTTGAGACAGCCATGCCTAAGCTAGGATATGCAGTCATCCCCAAGAACGGGTATACCATGCTCTGGCGTTCGTATATGGTCAATTAAGAAACAGCTCCAGATGACCAGTGAGTAAGAGAAAGGGGTATTTGTTAGAAGTAACACATGTTGGAGGGTTATATTCAGAGTTTCAGAAACTGTAATGTAGTTATGTAGAATGTCCTGATCTTTTCCATGTGCGCAGAGGAGCGTGGTTGCTTAAATATGTCTCTACATGTGAGAAAAGACTACAGCAAATTTGACACCATCTTTCTTAAAGGACAAAACGAATCATAAGATGGACAAAAAATTTCTTATCTATAGACATAAATCTTTCAGGCAAGTGTGTTTTATTTGAAAGAAAATAGGACTGAGATCTAGAAGACCTGGATTTGAATTTGGTAGCTATACTCATAGACATGTGACCTGAGGCAAGTGATTTAGTAAGCCTCTCTCATTGCCTATTTGCTTCTCTGTAAAATGAGGACAGTAATATTGGAATTACAAATTTTGCACGTGGATAAATCACCTGAGGTGAATATGCTGGACAAATAATAAAATGTTCCTTTAATATAAATGTATGTATCACTCCTCAGAGCAAAAGCTTTAGAACCTAATCATATGCCCTATTGTTGAGGTTAAATAAAACAATCTTTAGTGTTGTTGCGTCAAATGGCTCAAGATTTGGTAAGGAAAAATTAAAAAATTTCCTTATAGTAAAAACACTGTGAGTCATAAGGACATTAAAAAAAAAATAAGACCAAATTGAGAGTAATTTCAAAATCTCTGGTTTATTTTTTGTGCCAAGAAAAACCCCAAACTAGAAACAGGTTATGAATTATTCTCGTCCTTTTGTAGGTGTCTTTCCTTTTGCACATTCTAGGGCTAAAAAATCAGCAGTCACTTTTTCACTCCTCAACTGTCCCCTCCACCTAAGAATTTCTATTCTCTTGTTTGCTTTAGCATAGGTGAAAAAAAAAAGTCGCATGAAAAAAACAATTTCATCCAAGTACTGTACATATGAAAAGTTTAATAAAGTAGTATAAGACTCTGGAGAAAAACATACTCTAGAATAACCAAACTAGGGATTTATAGTTGTTCTTTGTATTCTTTTCCTGAATCTATGAACATTGAGGCTTTGGTAAAGTACATCAAAAACTATCAAAAGCACCAATCAAAGAGCCTAGCCACTGTCAAGTGCTTAATCAATGTTAGTATGTGGGACTTTTTTTTCAGTCAGTGACCTGCAAAATTTATCCATTCTCTTTCACACTGTGTGACAGATATAATCCTCCCTATTTATATACACCATCCCTTTGTTGGCATTAGGAACAGCCTAAGTTATCCACCTCTTCAATAGACTCCTCATGGCATTTTTCACCTCAGTGTTTCTCACTGTGTAAATGATAGGATTTAACATGGGAGTGAGGATTGCAAAGAACACAGTCACCAGTTTGTCCACAGGGTAGGTGACCACAGGACGCATGTAGGTGAATACGCAAGGCACAAAAAAGAGTACAACTACAGTAAAGTGGGAGCCACATGTTGAGAGGGCTTTGTGCCGACCTTCAGAGCCATGGGATTTCAGGGAGCGAAGGAGGACTATGTAGGACGTGAGTAGCATGGAAAAAATGAGCAAACACATGGCTCCACTGTTGGCTGCCACCACCATTCCCAACATGTAGGTGTCACTGCAGGCAAGTTTCAGCAGAGGGAAGAGATCACACATGAAGTGGTCAATGACATTGGGACCACAGAAGGGCAAGCTGATCATGAAAAGAATCTGCACGGTGGCATGCAGGATGCCCCCTATCCAGGCCACCACCACCAGGAGGTGGCAGAGCCCCTGTCTCATGATGGTCGTGTAGTGCAGGGGCTTGCAGATGGCTACATAGCGATCGTAGGCCATGACAATGAGAAGGATGATCTCTGATCCTCCCAGGAAGTGCTCCACGAAAAGCTGAGTCAGGCAGCCACCCAAGGAGATGGTTCTCCTCTGGTACAGCAGGTCAATGATCATTTTGGGGGTGGTCACAGAGGTGTAGGAGGCATCTATAAAGGACAAGTAAGTGAGAAAGAAATACATGGGAGCTGAAAGTGTGGGGCTGAGGGAGATGGTAATGACAATGAGCAGATTGGCCAGCACAGTAAACAGAAAAATGAACAAGAAGACCAGGAAGAGTATTTTCTGCAAGTGTGGATTCTGCGTGAGTCCCAAGAGAATAAATTCAGTCACATTGTTGGGAGGTGTGAGGCGATCCATTCAGGAAGTAACACTTTTCTGGGGCCTGAATTCCCTAAAAGGGATAAAGAGAGATACCTATTATCCATGAAAGATTGTAGTCTGAATTTCATTGTACAAAAACAGTGACTAACTGCGGAGCATGTCCTGGCCACTCCTTGCCTCAACATTTGTTTCAGTTCTTTCTTACTTCCTCCTCAGTGCTTTCCATCTCCTCAGATACCTCATACCTGCCACCTATGAACACCCATAGCACAACCTGTGATATGTAAATTTACTGAGAAAACACTGGGCTATAAACATGAGATTGGGATTTTCCTGGTTCCGACTCTACGTGACTTTGCTAAGTTGTCTCAGTGTCCCATGATTCTGCGCCATCCTGTGTCTGTGAGCTTCCAGACTGTTAACTCTCACATGTATTTTGTAAAGGGAATTTACATTCGAACCCTCAGCTCTCATTGTGGAAAGAAAGACATGGTCAATAAGTGTCCGTCATAAGCAGGTGGTTTAAAATGAGAAATATGGGGGATTGGGATAAGCTGGTGATGGGTATTAAGGAGGGCACATATTGCATGGTGCGCTGGGTGTTATACGCAAGTTATGAATCATGGAACATTGCATCAAAAACTGGGGATGTACTGTATGGTGACTAACATAACAAAATAAAAATGATTTAAAAATAAATAAATAAAATAAAATGGGAAATATACAAGTCATCGGTGACACGCCCTCCCTGGTACCTACCATAACATATATATTGTGCCTGTGTTTCTTCACTGTGCCTACCACAGTATCTGGCACAAAGTCTGCAGTGTCTGGTGCCTGTTAGGTAATGAATCAATGCTTGGTGAATTGCCACACTTCCTGCATCTCCACGGGTAAGAATGCACTCACCTCCCCAACCCATAAACCTAGGTATCCAAGCACTCTTGTCCTCCCACTCTGTTTTTCCTATGAGAAACATAAATAACCTTCTGAAGAGAAAAGCTGCATTCTAGTTTAATAGTTTCTGACACAATTTATAGGGTGAATATGAAAAATATTAATTGCTTCTAGGAAAGAATACGTTCCTGGGTCATTTTACTTTCAAGATTTTTAGAGTGTTCATTAGTTACTATTTTTTATTCTTCAACATTCTGTTCCACATACAATTTAGCATAACCACATTCGGTAAAGGGACAGCTTCAGTAGAACAGGATAAAAACTCCTGGATGGGTGTTCAATACATGAGGATCTATCAAGCAAAGGAAACCCTTATTTTAAAAGTTTTAAAAATAGAACTTTAATGTGGAGAACAGAAAGAAATAGTCTGTTAGGTAACACAGATAATATACTACCTACCTACATACATATATACATATGCACACACACAAATACATAATCGACTACTTACTCTAAGTGCCTATTAAATGTTCATTCATTCAACAATTATTGCACACATCCTATGTGTATAAATGTATGTTTGTCCACATAACATCATAAAAATTGTCCCTGTTTAAATGCCTTTAGTAATCCCCTCCCCAACACTTTACTACCAAACAGCAGCAGTGCATTCATTCATGAGATCCCTCCGCTCCTTTATGTTTCTCCTGTATGCCTTCTCATGCCCTTTTCCCATTCTCCCAGAGCATCCGTCACCCATCATGCTTGGTTGCAGGATATTGCATTACCAATACAATGAGGACATCTGGGGACATATAGTTCCCAAAGGAAACAAAGGAGGAAACATAAATATAATGAAATGTACTTTTCAAGAAAATATTTCTTTTCCTTGTGAAGATAAATGGACAAAGAATGTTATTGTTTAATTATCCAAAATGAAAATTTTACTCATGTGTGAAAAGGGGAGCAGCTTCATTGCATTCCCTTATTCTGAGGTGCACTCCCCCAACAGATCAGAAGAGAGTATAGTGTACATAAACTAAGAATAAGATGTCGTTATATGGACTCTGGGAAACAAACTGAGGGTTTCGGAGGGGAGGGACGTGGGGGGATGGGCTCGGCCGGTGATGGGGATCAAGGAGGGCACGTATTGCATGGAGCACTGGGTGTTATACGCATACAATGAATCATCGAACACTACATCAAAAACTAAGGATGTACTGTATGGTGACTAACATAACATAGTAAAAATTTTTTTAAAAAAGAATAAGATGTAATGGGTGATTTAGAAATAGCTATGAAGAAATAGAAATTATTTTGTCCTTTAACCTTGACTCCACAATATTCTTGCTAGGAATAAAACCCAAAGAAAAATATTTTTAAAAGAGAATAATCATTATGTACATATCTGTTCAACATAATTATTAAGAGCTATGGAAAATTAGAAACTGCACATAATGTCCAACATTAGAGAAACAGATACGTAAAATATAGTGCACCCCTTTGAATAATGTGCTGTTTTTAGAGATGTTTTTAAAAATTGCACAATGCCAAAGGAGAGTTATTATGTTGTAATAATAGGTGGGTGAAAGTTTGGATGCAAATTTGAATATATAACATGATTCTAACTAATTGAAATATATATCAATAAGAAAAAAGACCCCAAAATATTTTTACTTCTAAATTGGTGGTATGTGGTTGATTTTGTTTATTGTGATGCTTGACCTCCTGAAGAGATTTAACCCTCAGATCTGTGGAGTGTGAGAGGTGGTTATATGATCTGTAAGATGCGTTTAAACCTAAGATTCTGTAACTGTATGATTTTTCTGGGAAAAAAAATGTATCTCACCTATGAACTTGTCTGGCATAGCTTCATGGCCAGGGTTCCAGGCAGCTGTTAGTTCACCAAGAAATAAATAAGGTTTAAAGATTGAAGATGCCAACTCACCCAGCTCCATTAAGTGTCTTTGTTGATTTATAAATGGCACCTTTCTCTCGAGCCTCACAGGCATGACCGTGTACCCTGTTTGTAGGCACATTCTGTGAAGTTTCTTGGCTGTGGCTAATTAGACCTCAGGGGTATGTCACCATCATTACTAGATCTTGCCAACAACCCAATTATTTCACGTAACTTAACTGAACATCAGAGGAGAAGTTTTATAGCATTCATCTTTAATGTTTAATTCCTTCCTTCAGTCTGTGTGAAGACAAAACTCCATGAGAAGAGCAAAAAAACCAAGTCAACCACTTATGAATTTGTATGCTTGATAAAAATGAGTTTAATACAGTTTCCATATTTGGTATTGTGTAAATTAAGCATTTAGGGGGATAACGATCTGATTTTTTAAATTTCCATTATAATATTTTGTGTTTTTTGATTGACCTATCATTCATGGTGATAATTTTTAAATATCGTTGTGTACATTAAGTGATAGTTTAAATCCCGTTATAATATTGGCACTTCACACCAGCTAAAGCTTACTTCAAAGTAGTTGTTACTTGTGCCAATTCTGAAATTAAATTAGCATGATAATAATGAAAATAATTCCATTCTCTCATATTCAGAGATGATAAAATGCATTTATTTCAGTCATTTAAATTTAATCACATAATATCCCTGTGACAGAGAAGAGAAATAAGCATCAGTATTCACAGTTCATAACAAGGAAATATAAGACAGTAATTGAGAATGCCATTCTAGAATCACTCTCACCCATGTTCAAATATGCTTTCTTTATTAAAAAGAAAAAGAAATTGTACATAACTCTGGATTGGCTCAAGAGAACGTGGTCACTGTGAGCAACACATGTCATGAGGGAAAATAGTTTAAGATAACTGAGACCAACTAAACCCAGTTTGATTAGACACTTGAGTATTATAGTGCCATGGTAACAGTTGTGATGGCAGATGCCAAAGAAAGTTTGAATGAGGATTGGAAACTAAAGAGTTATAAGGAATATGCATTTTGCTAAAGTGTCACCTGTGAAAATGTCTTGAACTTGTCTTTCAACTCTTAAATGAAAACCAGAGCCAGATCAGAGAATTAGCATGTAGTTAAAACGTCATCATACCCATTAGCAGGAAAGATTGCATCCATTCACGTTGCCCATTAAGTGGTCATCCAGCCTCTACTTAGTTACAGTGCTTGCTAGAGAGATTGCTTTAGAACTCTACACCTTCTAATCTAGCCCCCCTCTCACAAGGCCTAGAGTAGCATGAAATGAAAAAAGAACAGAGTTAAATCTAAATCACTGAGGCTTGGCCATGAAAGTAAGTGTTCAAAAGAGAAGTTCCTGGAGCTATACCAGGGAAGTCTATTTCCAGAATATAAATCTGAAGACAGAGTGGCTGGTAG
This sequence comes from Ursus americanus, assembly GCF_024610735.1. Taxonomy (NCBI): domain Eukaryota; kingdom Metazoa; phylum Chordata; class Mammalia; order Carnivora; family Ursidae; genus Ursus; species Ursus americanus. The sequence continues at coordinate 32,407,686 of NC_142150.1, read as the reverse complement.
CCCTAGAGAGATAACACACAGAGTTTCAAACTAGAAGGGTAAACCAGAATGAAAGAAGACATTAGATATCAATCATATCACAGCTGGTCAGAAACTAATTGAGATATGGTTTGATGTTTGATGTGTTCAGGGACTAATTTCATAAAAATCAGCTACCTGCCAAGGTGTTCTTCTTATGGACAGCTTCATACATTTCAGTAAGGAGAGGAACATTCAAAGTAGCCGACTCGTATTGTCCTAGACCAATCACAGACCCTTTCAGCTCAGAAGGACATCTTCTAAGTTGTTTATCACTAATGGAAAGATTTGAGGAGATGAGCCGTGGTCTCATAACTCTTCCAATTTTACTTCTTCTAACTGAAGTAGAAACAAATATAACAGTATTTATAATAATAAAAATATTGACATAGGCAGAATCACAGAACTTGGAAACACCTGCTAAATTACCTAAGTAAACTACTGGTAGAAATAGGGAGAGCTGTTTTGTGTCACGGAAAGTGATGATGGCATAGTGAGAAATAAGACCATGTCTTCTGATCCTGAAGCTGATGTTTTTACTCTACATTTTCATAAACATAATATGCTTTTTAAATATTGTGACATCATGGAATCAACTGTTTTTTTTCAATAAAACATATGGTACCCATGAGGTAGGAGGCTGGATCTTTATGCTAAAATAAGAAGCTACAGGTGCACCTGGGTGTCTCAGTCATTGGAGCATCCAACTCTTGATTTGGGCTCAGGTCATGATCTCAGGATCATGAGATTGAATCCCTCATTGGGGTCCACGCTCAGTGGGGAGTCTGCTTGAGATTCTCTCTTTCCCTCTGCCTCTCTCCCTGCTCATTCTATCTCCCTCTAAAATAAATAAATAAAATCTTTAAAAAAAAAAAAAAGGAAGCTGTAAGCACATTTATGATATGCATATACATTTTATTTTGGTAACAGTCTTCGTTTTTTTAAAACTTTATTTTTGAAAAGAGCCAAAATTGATTCACAACAAAGGCATATAAGTAAGTTGTTTAGCTGAGAAATACTTTCTTTGTCAACTGTAATGATTCCTGTTTTCTCATATCCCTTATAAATGATTTCCTAATGCAGTTTCCAGAGAGGAGTTCAGATTTAAGAACTAAATGCAAAGCCAGATTTTTAATAGTAAAAGTGTTTTAAAAATATGTTTTACTGTATGTTTTGAAAAACACTTGCATTTGATTGTACTAATGATTATTATTCTAATAAAGTGTCACATCCTATAGCATATAATAAAAAATATGTTTTTAGACCAAATCATAATCAAATACCAGTCCCAGCCCCCTATATAATGAAAAGATCACAGGATGGGGAGTAAGAATATTTGGTCTCAAGACTGACTTATATGTTCTATGATCTAGTTATTTAACCCTTCTGATTTTCAGTAAGAACACTAGAATTCAATTTTATAAGTTATGACCATGTGAAAACTTAAAAATTTTCACATCAGTTTAAATACAATTAATTTTTATAATTCCTGACAACTTTTACTCAACAGAACAAGAAACCAAATATAACTTTAAACATTAGGTATATCAACTGTGTGCCAACAGCATCTTGGCAAGTATCTTCTTTCTAAACTATATTCCACACTGTCCTGTATGCCAGTAGGCAATACAGCTTACTGAGTACCAACTGCTGATATACACAAGCCATTATACAACTCTGTAATTAGAAAGGCACATTTTTAAGTTTGTTACAAAACAAGAGAGGTTCTGATGAAATGCTGCTTTTTTTTCCCCCAATAGTCTTTGAAATGGTTGAAAGAGCATCAGATTTGGATTTAGAAAAAAGCAGATCTGCACACTAGCTCTGACTGACATTGGGCTAGTTATTTAATGGTTTTGAATTTCATTTTCCTTCATCTTTAGAAGAGCAACAATCATATTAATACATACCTTGCAGAGGTTTTGTCTCACATGAGAGTTATGGGAAGGGATTTAAAGTAATAAAATATAAAAATGTAAAGTTCACGATAGAAATAAAATCTTCGTATTGGGTCATTTATTAATTATCTGAAATTGCATTCCTGTTTAATAACATCCTAATGGCATTTTTTACCTCTGTATTCCTTACTGTGTAGATGACAGGGTTTAACATGGGAGTAATAAGAGTGTAGAATACAGCTATGGCTTTATCCATGGGAAAAGTAGCTACTGGTCGCAGATACACAAAAATACAGGGCACGAAGAACAAGACAACAACTGTGATGTGGGAGCCACAGGTAGAAAGGGCCTTTTTCCTCCCTGCGGAGCTGTGAGTCTTCAAGGAGCACAGGATGACCACATAGGATACCAATAACATCACAAAGGTGATCAAAGGAATTACGCCACCATTGGCAGTAACCAAGAGACCAACAAGGAAAGTATCAGTGCAGGCAAGTTGTATCAGCGGGAAAATGTCACACATGAAGTGATCCATGATGTTGGGACCACAGAATGGGAGCCAGAAAGTAACCAGAATCTGTCCAATGGAGTGGAGAAAGCCCACTGCCCAACACACGCCCACAAGGAGGCAGCGTGTGTGGTGGTTCATGATGGTCACATAGTGCAGAGGTCTGCAGATGGCCACATAGCGGTCATAGGCCATGACCACAAGGAGGACAATCTCTGAAGCTCCTAAGAAATGTTCTGTAAAGAGCTGTGTCATGCAGCCACTGAAGGAAACAGATTTTATATCAGAGAGCAGATCAGCCAGCATTTTAGGGATTATGGAAGAGGAATAGCACGCATCTATCAAAGACAAGAAGGCCAGGAAGAAATACATCGGGGAGTCCAAAGCCTGGCTGACAATTATAGTAACCACAATGAGTAGGTTGCCTGTGACAGTGACAATGTAGGTGATAAGTAACACCAGAAATAGAATTCTCTGCATCAGACGATCCTGGGTAAGTCCCATTAGAATGAATTCAGTCACATTCATCTTGTCTTCTTTCATTTCAATGCTGATGATGGATTCAGGAGTGGAGAATCAACCTGCAGAGACAGGATTTCCAATAGCAAGGTGATGAAGACTTTATATTTTGGGCTTTTAGATAAGCCCAAAATATTTTAGTAGTATAAGCTATTTTTTCATGGTATGCCAAAGAGAAGAAATATGCTTTTTTTTTATTTTATAAAAAGAGTGAATTTTTGAAACCGTCTAATTCAGCTTCTTACAAGGTTCATCACCTGACAAATGGTCACTGAGCCTTTGCTAGAGGACATCCAGGTACAGGGAGCTCACCATATAATTAACCTGATTGCTTCTCAGCCAATTAGAAATGTTAAGAACTCATTAAATATTTTTTTTAAAAAAACTATTTGTACAGCTGTGGGTTTAATACACAGATTAATTGTAATTCAGCCTTTTTTCCATCTAAAACCCTTTAAATAAGTGGGAGAGTAGACCTGTATCTGTCTTGTTCACCTCTTTGCCCCACCACTTGGTTCAGTGTCTGACTCATAGTGGTGTGCAATAAGTATTAAATAAATCAATAAGTTGGAAGATTTTTACTTATTTCTCCTGTGTTTTATTTTTTCCTACTAACTCCCAAAATGAAAGTGTTTACTCACTTACTTAGGAAAAAAAGTGGAACACACAGTTTGAACACGAACTATATATATTCTTTCCACCCCTTCACGTCTACTCTCAATATGTCCACCCTGGGCAGCTGCTTTGCTGGTCAGCTTCAACCAGATCTCTTACTTCTGACCAACAGGTGGTAGGAGCTGAATGTAGGAAAGCAGGTGGGAAGAAAAGGATGTCAGGGTACTGACTGTCCTGGTTCCCTCCTATGGTCTGTTGACCACTGGGTGACTAATGAGGCAGAACTCATTCAGATGGACCTTCTGGGTTCTGGGTGCCTGTGATCACTCTTTCCCCTTGTTCTCTCAGGTCTAACTGGTAATCGCTTTCTCATCCCTTGTTGGTTCCCCTTAACCCTACCTACACCTTGGTAAGTAAACATAATTAAACTCTTTTTAATCTCTCGTTTTAAGTATGCTGTTTCAGGACTCTAATGGATGCAGAAAATTTGTGCTCTTTACTTTGTAAAAATAAATAAATAAATAAATAAATAAATAAATAAGAAAATAGTTTCCCTTTATATACATTTATTTTATTTATAAAGCATCTGTACTTCTTTTGATGTACAGCTATTCATAAAGTTAACTTTTGTCAGAAAAAAATGTGTAGAAAGAAATGTAATATAAAGATTACTGGACATCTTCAGTGGAAGTCTATGTGTTATCTACAGCACTCTCTTTGGGATTATATGATTCTATGGGATTTATGCCTTTTATTGCCTTGAGCTGTTTTTCAACACTTTAAATTTATAAAACTGATAGTAATGCTAACAACTCTGGTCCATAGAAATGCAAATGCTGTTTGGTGGAAAGTTGATTGATTTCCCTGACCATTACAGATCAAGCCATTTTTGCATTTACTTGTAAATTAGTTACACAGCCCTGACTGAAAATATAAGGATGGTATTTTTGAGTTTTCTTCAGGCTGATTATAATCTTACCATTTCCCTCATTAATTAATGAACTAAATAAAACCTTTGTCATGTGTTCACTTTGTATTTCTTTGAGAGTCATGGTTTCACTTTTTAAAAAATTATTTTCCCTTTGGGTAAGAGAAGAGAGACCATTATATTTAGGAGAGATAAGCTAAAAGACTTCTAAAGATCCAGATATTCTTGTCCTCTATGTTATTTCACCATGGGTTTTTCTGTTTTAAATTGTTGGAGATTTGTTTCTGCTTAATCAATTTGTAAAAATCTTCTTTGAAACTTGCTTCGAAGTCAAATAGAAACAAAATATGTTAAGAATTTTTTTTATTAGCTTCCCAATTCCAGTCCCAGCCAGATTTGGCTAATATGAGTATCCTTATCAACCACAATGAAACCAAACTGCTGAACAAATTCTATCAATCTGACCCTGGTGTGTCGGGGGGGGGGGGGGCGGAGAGAAGGATTGTATGATGGAATATAATTTTATGGCTTATTTAATCATTTATTTATAAAAGTGCACTTCAAAATACTCATTGTCTACTGTATGCCTAACACTCTAGGGGAAAAAGGCAGATAAAGTCTCTACTTTCTTGAAGCTTATATTCTAGTAAGTAGAGACAGAAAATAGCAAATAGAAAAGGAATTATACCTTATGTCAAATTACAAAACCTGCTAAGAGAAATAAAGCAGGGTAAGTGATACATGGTCTCTGGATATGATTATTTTCTGTAAGGTAATCAGAAAAGACTTCTTTGAGAAGGGATTGCATGAGCCAAACTTGAATGAATGCAGAAGGACCCACAAAGATATCCAAGGAAAGAAGTTTCCAGATAGAGAAATCAGCAAGTGAAGAGTCCCTGAGGAGGGAGCATGGTTGGTACCATTGATCAAAGGAGGACAGCTTATCAGAAGTGGGATGAATAAAGATTAGTTGATGACAGATCTTGCAGGACTTTGCAGATCATTGAAAGAGGACTATTCTGGCTCCTGTCTGGAGAATGTGTCATAAAGAAGCAAGAGTAGAAGCAGACTAGTTAGGAGTTTATTGCAGCCTTCTAGCTAAAAAGTGACGGTGGTTTGGGCTATTATGGTACTAATAGAGTTGGATGTATTATGAAGGTAGATACAATAGTATTCGCTGAGCAACTTGACATAGATGTAAAGAGAGAAAAGTTACTCCAAAGTTTTTGGACATCACCTACAGACAGTGTTGACGTTTACTGAGACAATTTCATGTCTAGCTGTCACCACTAACACAGCCAACATTTGCCTGAGTGTTTACAAGTGCCAGACACATTTAATCTTTATATCAACACTGAAATCAGACCCCACTATCATCCTTATGTAACAGATGAAATAATGAAGACTTAGAAAAGGTAAGGAAGATATTCAGTGTAAGTCAGCAGGCTGTGACCTTGGCCTTACACTGGAATAAACAACAAAGATAATTCTACAAAATACATTTAACCTCAGGAACTCTTCACTATTTACTGTAAAATGAAGATAATTGTCTCAAAGGATATCTGTGAGAGCAGAAGGGTGACTAGGTCAGTAATTGGCCAAAGTAGATACAAAGGGTGACATTTGACCATGACTATTAATATAGTGTTCTTTCTATGAGATTGTATCTATGCTATCGAAAGCAATGAATTATTAAAAAAGAATGAGAACATTTGTCTATCATTTATCTGCATGGTTTTTAACTACCTAGCATGAATCTTTTTCTCTTGTTTACCAAAGTGACTGCTTGTAAGCTATTCCACACACAGACACACATACTCTATACACATTAGATTTATTAGTTAGTCTTGGCATTAAAGACGGTGTCTATTACAAGATTACAGTTTGAAAATGAATGCCGAATATAATATTCCAACGAAAAAAATAAATTTCTTGCAAGTGTTGCCATTCACTGATACTTTCCCTTTCAAACTCATTTTTTTCCTGTCTTTTTTGCTCAGCACCCTCCCTCCCCCACGAAAATGATCTCTGCTTGTCCACTGCTCTCCATCCCCTTCTCATGCCTCCAGATTTTGTTTCCCTAGAGTCATCTTTTAACCTATATTGGTGTATACTCGAGGAACATATAATATTTCTCTCCTTAGAGTCCCAGAGAGTACTGCTTCAGTCCCTTCTGAAAAAGGACTAGTGAGAATAATCTAGTAAAAGAATAGCTATGAAGAGGGCAAGGAAATGTGAAGACACTTGTCTGTGTCTATCAATGCTGCAGGTGATAATATGGAAACTAGCATAGTTACTCTGTAGGACTCTAACCAGCCTCCTTTTATCAGTATGCAGGTTGAAAAATAAAGACCTATTAACAGGTGTATTCACCATAGATGAGATAAGTTAAAGAAGGATTTTTTTCTTTTTCTGTGTAAGTCTGTGTGAGCCAAAGAGAGAGAATCCAGTCTTTAAAAGATCCAATGTTTTATCTCTTGCAAACATGGTTGTTTGGGTCTCTGGCTTACCCTTGCAATTATATCATCTAAACATAATGGAGAATTAATAGAGAAGCTATCAAATAAGATATAGTTGTGGTATCGTCACAGCAAGATAAAATCCACTTGTTGCTTTTATGAAGATCATTCCCTTATTTCTCAAAACCCATTATTCATTCATCCATTGATTCATTGCTTAGTCTCCAAACTTTCATTGATTTACATGTTAATTCAGTAACCATTTATTAAGCCCCTAATATGTGTAAGTGGCTGGAAGACGGTCTCCAAAGGGAGACACAAAGCCTGCTCTGAAAGAGTTCCTCATATACGATATGTACAATCAACATTCTAATGAAAAAGAAAGAAAATGTTAAAAGTGTCAGAGACATGTACTTCAAAGTATGCAGAGAGGCCAGATAACCACATGTGAATGTCCAGGAAGATGAAGCATTGGATCATGTCCTTGTGACTAGTACGCTGATATAGGCATTTCAACATTTTGCACTGAAGACTAAGTGAAGACCTAAAGTAGGGAATATAATTCTAAATACTTAATCTTGAAAGAACTGCCTCAGTTTCCCATCACTTCAGGAAGTAAGGGAGTACTATTTCTTGTATAAAGAGATTAAAAATTTGGAAGCAATGAGGTTCCAGTTATTTCTTATATTTTATCAAATAAGATCATCTTAACTCTTGGAGAGAGAGAAATCCTTTGCTTTGAATGCTTTCAATTACCAGAAGCCGCATCTTCAACCAAAAACCATGACATTTTCACTAGCCTCTCTCATAGAATAACACATAGGAACAACTAAGAGTACCACCCCCAGCAGTGCTCTCCCTCATTAAGAGCCAAACAACATGGGAGACAAGGAAGGAAAGATATACTACACAATTAATGAATAAAAGCTAAAACTCATTTCAGTGCATCTAAATAAAGCACTCTTTTTTGCCTTCAGGAATTGAAGAAACATTTCTCCAGAATCTTTCAACTCAAAGAAATATGCTCAGTTCCCATATTGTTAAATGTTGTACTTTTGTTGGGAAAGTATAATTACGTAAAATTATTCATGAAAAAATGCAGAAAGTAAATAGAGCAAGACCAGTATTATTTTGTAGGTTTATTGTAATGCTGAAACTAACATTTTTTTTCTTTTTACCTATTTGCATTTTATATTTTTCTATCATGATTATATATTACTCTAATTTTAGAGAACACACTTTTTAAAGAAATTTTAATACCATTTTGAATGTCCCAATAGCCCTTTCTCATGTCTATTTTTATTTTTGTGGTGTCAGAAATATTAAAGTTCTGAGATGATTAAGGACTAAGGAAATTAAGCTTATTTTCCTCTTAAAAGATGTGAATTATTTGGTAATTATCAAGTTCTGTGTGAAGGTTAGCTATTATTATTACAAGTAATAATCAAAAATTAGTATTGAATGTTTCATACATGCTAAACATCATGCAAAAATGTAAATTATCTGATTTAATATTTTTTAGAAAGAGTTATATGTGGTTTAAAGGTCTCTCCTTCTATTGTACAGATAGGAAAATTGAGACATGGAGAAGGAAAGCCTTGTACTCCAGGACATACAGTTAGTGAGAAACAGACCTAAAGATATAATTCAAGTCCATCTGGCTTCAAGTCTTGATCTTGACCTTGGCTCCACATCACCTCCCATGTGAAAACTTACCAAGGCAGTTAGCATGCTCCTTAGTTAACATCCATCTTTCAACAAAGGCTTTAAGAAGACTGATTCGCATTCTAAGTTGCGGAGACATTAATAGATTCAAAAAACACTTAGGAATTTGAAATACGTCAACTTCTTCCTCTGAGAATTTCCCATATCCTCGCTCTGGAGAATTATTTTCCCCCGTCTGGAGAATTTAGAATTACTATTACTTATTTACTTTGCCAAGTCAGTTAATATATTACTGTCCCTGCCCATTTCTAATTTGCCATAAATTCACTATCAAAAGGTAGTATCATATATCAAGCACTTACTATTTTCAATCCTATCATAGTTAATCTCAAAATTACTGTAGAAGAGGAATACATTATCCCCAACTCATAGATAGAAAAGCTGAGGCTTAGAATGATTTATTTCACTTTTCCGGGATAGTGTAACCAAAAGCCAGTTTCTACTGTTTCAGTTCCACAATGCTATCTGCCTAATTTAAGAACTCTCCAAAATCAAAAATCCCTGAAAAATGTCGTACCATGTTTGACTATAAGAAGAAGACTAATCTTGGATTTCATATTATATTATGAGAGTTTTCTGAAAATTCAAGTATATGGAAGCCAGAATTTGATCAATAAATCAATAATCTTGGGCAATGGGAATTGAATGAGTTATTGAAGAGTAATTCACTTTTTTTAATTTTTCAAGTGAAGAAAATGAGACCCAGGAAGGACAGAAACATTTTCAACATTATACATTCAGATGATGACAAATTAAGGATACAAATTTAGGTCTGATGGTGACAAATTAAGGATACAAATTTAGGTTTCTTAAATCCCAACCTATTTATCTTTTTCCTGCATGGAATAGCTGATATTCTCACTTATGGCAGAGTAATCCAAACAAAAGACATTGTTTTGCTTGCCTAATTGGTCTTCATAATTACTTCAGTGAGCCTTATTGTTTTCCAAGTGAGACCTGTCTAGGGAAATGAGGATGTTGAGAGATCATAACCAAATGCATCCTTTTGACTCTACAGGATTTTCTCATATAAAGACAAATCACAAAAAGCAAATATTAATGATACCAGATTTTATTTTAAGCTTCCATTTTCCATACAGATTTAGCCTGTCTTTCCATTTTGTTCCCAAACCAAGCAAGTAAATTAAGTGGGAAGGTGATAAGACTCACTCCCTATATCAAATATCTTTGGTAGCCCAAAAATATGGCACTACTTTTTGCTTAATATTTTGGAGAGAGGGACACCTAGGTGGCCCTGTTGGTTAAGCATCTGCCTTTGGCTCAGGTCCTGATCCCAGCATCCTGGGATCTAATCCCGCATTGGGCTCCCTGCTCAGCGGGAACCTGCTTCTCCCTCTGCCTGCTGTTCCCCCTGCTTGTGCTCTCTCTCTCTCTGACAAATAAATAAATAAAATCTTAAAAATATATCTGGGAAAGAAAGATTAGTTTTAAATACTTCTATTCAGGGGCACCTGGGTGGCTCAGTGGTTAAGCATCTGCCTTCGGCTCAGGGCGTGGTCCCGGCGTTATGGGATTGAGCCCCACATCAGGCTCCTCTGCTGGGAGCCTGCTTCTTCCTCTCCCACTCCCCCTGCTTGTGTTCCCTCTCTCACTGGCTGTCTCTATCTCTGTCAAATAAATAAATAAAATCTTTAAATAAATAAATAAATAAATAAATAAATAAATAAATAAATAAATAAATACTTCTATTCGGTCCTTCTTTCATTCCATGAAACTATACTCCAGTGATCAGGGACCCAAAACAGAAATGTATTCCTGTAGAGCACATGGAAGTCTAACAATATATGCAGAACTGGCCCATTGTAATAGCTTTGCTCCTTCTTTCACCTTTGGTCTGCTTTCTGACCACTGGACCACAGGAATGAGCACTAGTTTGCAACGTATTTCTAGAATCTCCGGAAATGTTTGAATATTTCTCTTTCCAGGGCACAGTTACCCTAGCAAATGGTCTCAGATGTCTTAGAGAAAGGTTAGGATGAAGATATACACCCCCTGTTTGTGGTGATATCACAGACTATTCAAGGATAACTGATGATTCCTTCATTCAAAAATTTCTAGCTTTAGAAATTATTTACATATGATGATTTGATGAGGAGCTATGACCTTCCTGAATTGACTTATGGTGATTCAACTCAGGCCTTTAGTCAACAAATCTGGATTATTTATCAACGTCATCACCGTAAGTCTGCTTCGGCTGTCATAACGAAATACTACAGACTGGGAAGATTAAACAAACATTGATTTTTCCCACCGTCCTGGAGGCTGGAAGTCCAAGATCAAGGTGGCAAGAGGGCTGGTTTCCAGTGAGGCCTCTTTTCCGGGTTTGTAGATGGTCCCCCTTCTCACACTATCCTCACATGGCCTCTCCTCTGTGCACACATTTGAGAGAGAACTCTATGTCCCTTCCTCTCCTAATAAGGGCACCAGTTCTATCAGATTAGGGCCCTACCCTTATGATCTCAAGGAGTACCAGTTGTTCTAGTCCCCACTATTCAAGACTTGAAAGTCCAGGTACAAGGCACGTGAGTAAAGAAAACTCTTCACATGGACTCAGGCTCAGCCAATTTCTTTCTGCAACCTCACAAGAGGTCCTGAACCAGAAGTACCCCACAGAAATGCTCCCAAATTCCTGACCCACTGAAACCATCTGAAATGATAAAGTGATTGCTGGTATTTTCAGCTACTAAATATTGGGGTGTTTTTTTATATTTCAATAGTATCTGAAACACTGCAGCACTTCAGATACTGTAGTATTTCATGGATCAACTTATTGAACAATATAGAAAGCCAAGAAATAGAAGAATAGATATATAGATATTTTATATATGAAAGTAGAGATGTTGCAGGGTAGTGAGAAATTCAATGATTATTCAATAAATGTGCTGGGAAAGTTTATTCTTACAATAAAAAGGAAAGTATATTTCTATCTCATACCATCCCTGAAGATTTATAACATATAGGGGTTAAAGATGTAAATGTAAGAAGCAAAACTTTAAAACCTTTTTTTATTTTATTTTAAAAATCAGGACAGGGAAGGACTTTGAGAACTATATGCACAGATCTTTCATTCTGAGTCCAACTTCCTCATCTCTACATATCAGCTTAGGTGGTGAATCCTTGATCCCAACTGCATTCACACCAGTCGGCTCCTCCAATTCTGGTCATTTTGAAGTATTTAATCCACTATGTTGGATTTCTTTCTGATTAAAATATCTTGGTTACTTTTTATTTCCTTCACTGAAGAATAAACAAAACTTCATGGCTGGCATTTATTCAATACACATTAAATAAATGGAAGCATTAATATTGCTAAATACACTAACAGGATCCAATTATAAATTGGAAGAACGATGAGGGCAAAAAAAATACCAACTGCATATCCAATCTGTATTGTGAGTTGACCTCTCAACAAGGGAATGTGTAATGCCAGCGCCTTCAAAAATGATCTTTGTAATACAGTCATCAACCTTCAAAATTTCTATAGAGAAATTGTAAAGAGAAAAGTCACCTCTGACTTATTGCTTAAGTCAAGAACACAAAGTTTACAGAGAATGAGAAAGGCATTCCTACGTAAAACATATTCTCAGAATGTTTAACATTTATTACAATATTTAAAAAGTATACGCAGAGAGTTTAATTTAATGTACGTAGACTGAGGCTCCCCTGTGATATGAGAGACTTAAATATGTATTTCAACTACCAGAAGAGGTCATTTGATCTAGATGTACACAATGGGTTGAACAATTTAATTTTTCTATCTAAAACTTAATTAAGATATGCAAAATCAGCGATATGCTACCATCACAGTATAAAGCTAATAAAGTTCACTTCTTATAGATCTATCTTCAACAATGAATACGTGCTGTGAAATTTCAAAATAATTAATTTGACCAGGACATTTATTTTTACTGTTAGATTAAGCTTTTTTTTTTAACAATGTGAATTTTTAATTTTAAAATGTCACTCTCTTGGACTAAAAGGGAACAAGTTCTATTAGGTCATATTTTTATGTACCATGGAGGTACCATACCCCACAAGAAGAACTTGGAATAAAAAAGAACTTGGAATAAAACAAAAAAATTGTTGCCCACTGAAGAATCTTGATTCATATGATTCGTATGATTCCATATATCAGGGATTAAATTTACACAATTATCTTGCTCTTTAAGGATTATAACATATGCCATTTAGATAAAGATCAATTTATATAGCTGTTTCAGAGTAAATAAGCTAACTAACCCAAAGGAGATGATTTTTAAGATGTAATCACTGCTAGTGAGAGTGGTCTTTGATTCTGTGAAAGAATGAATATCATGTTCTGCATGAGCAATACAACCCTCTGCCAACTAAGGACACATTTTTACTCCAAAGTTTCCGCATGGCATTTTTTATTTCTGCATTTCTCAGGGTGTAGATTAAGGGGTTCAGCATGGGAGTTATGAATGTTAAAACCACAGTCATGAACTTATCAATAGGAAAGGTAGAATTAGGCCTTGCATACAGGAAGATACAGGGAACAAAGAACAAAATGACTACAGTTATATGGGATGCACAGGTGTGGAAGGCTTTGTGTTTCCCATTCAAACCATGACTCTTAAGGGAATGTAATATGACCCCATATGAAACCAAGAGAATGAAGAAGATGCCAGTGCAAATGGCTCCTCCATTAGCTATCATAGAAATTCCAATGAGGTAGGTATTGGTGCAAGCAAGTTTCAATAAGGGATACATATCACACACAAAGTTGTCAATGACATTGGGGCCACAGAAAGGGAGCTGATAAATAAAGAGAAATTGAACCAATGAGTGCAGAAAGCCTCCAGTCCATGCCACCAGCAGCATGAGAACACATGTCCTCTGATTCATGATGATTAGATAATGAAGTGGTTTACAAATGGCTACATATCGGTCATAGGCCATCACCACCAGAAGAATGACTTCAGCACCAGCAAATAAGTGATCTAAAAAGACTTGAGTCATACAAGCCTGGAAGGAAATAGTCTTCTTCTCATAGAGCAAGTCTACAATCATCTTGGGAGCAATGACAGTAGAATAGATAGCATCTATAAATGATAAATAAGCCAGAAAAAAGTACATGGGAGAACCCAGTGACCGGCTGGCCATAATGGTTACCATGATAAGAAGATTGCCCACTATTGTCACAATGTAGATGAGTAAGAATGGGACAAATAGAACTTTTTGCCCCTCTGGGTCCTGTGTGAGCCCCAGGAGGACAAACTCTGTCACATTGTTTCTATTTCCCATATATTCTTCGGAAGGCATTGAACTCAAGTGTCAGAGGCTGCAAACAAAAAGGCCATAATGAATTTGAGAGGATTGTAAGCTTTATGTCAAAAACAGCTGCCTGACTCAACCACGTTTGCCCCACAGGGCCTCACACAGGGCGACTTTCTAGAAAATGAGAGTTTAGAATAGCCACCCACTATTTCTGCTTTCATTTCCATAAATTTCTTGCATCAACTACAATGAGGAGACCATTTTTCTACCTGGGAGGTACATGCAAGTGGGCATATCTGTGACATGACCTACCAAACAACCAGGAAGCAGCTTTCTCCAGAATCTTGATCACAAAGACTTCATTTTTTACTTTATATGTCATTTCTTCTCTTCTTGAATGCTTTTTGGCCTTCTGAGATGGACCATGAAAACAATCTCATCTCTAATAGCCTTATTTACATAATAATACCTAGTGCATGGAGCATAAAATGATAATCTGACATTTAGATAACTGCCTTTCTGAGTTACTTCACTATGAGCTCCAAATATCGAAAAATATGTCACCTGCAGCAGTGAAAGAACCAGACACACCATGAGTGCCCCTTAAATGCTTATTAAACTGTATTTAATTCTGCTGAATTTTAAACATGTAAGAAACCAACTGTGAAGAGATCAATATATTAAATTCTTCCCTGGGGCGCCTGGGTGGCTCAGTCGGTTAAGCATCTGCCATCGACCCAGGTCATGATCCCAAAGTCCAGGGATTCAGTCCCACATCCAGCTCCCTGCTCAGCAGGGAGTCTGCTTCTCCCTCTCCCACTCCCCCTGCTTATGCTCCCTCTCTCTCTCTCTCACTCTCTCTCTCTAATAAATAAATAAAATCTTTTAAAAAATAAAAATAAATTCTTCCCACTCATGAAAGTACAATGAAAGCAACATTTTGTTTGAAAACACATACACAGACAGACAGACATATGCACACAAATGAAATTGGCATTTATTACAACCTAGGTTATAGAGGAGAAAAATGGACAGTACAAATCTAAGTAAATGGGTACTACATAGACATTCCCTACTTTCCAAAACTGTTTAGAATTGATTATTGCTAACTGAGCTCAATTCAGAATGCCAACATGAAGATATTAGGCAGAATCATGGTATAGTAGCAAGAATTCTCTACTAAAAATCTCAAAATGTTCATTGATTTTGTTCAGTCATCTTGGGAAAATCATGTCCCAAACTCATGTTCTTATTGGAAAGGTTATAATCTTCCCAGATGTATGAGTTTCTAAGTTCTAGTCACTGAAAACTTTATCTTAAATGACATGGTAGCACTTGCTGGTAGACCATCTTTATAATAATCAGGGTGAATTAGCATGTGTGATTATTAAAGGGATAAATAGACTGCATCAGATATTTTGTTCATTTTGTTAGTTCTTGATTATCTGAGTCTGTGTGGAATACAAGACATTCCTTCTCACTTGAGAAAAATAAATTATCCATGAGGCCTATCAGTTACAATCCAGGGCCAATTGTACATGTACTGTGTGCAACTTTGTTTTGGCAGAATTATTTTAAATGTGCCCCATTATAACATCTACATTTGTAAGCCATCATTTGTGAAGGAAAGGAGATTATTTTATCCTTTCCGCTTCTAGACAAGCCAATTTGTACTCAAAATCAGAGGGAGAATAAAAAGGTAGAAGAGAAAATAAAAGAAAACAGAAAAGGCAGATAGGAACCAGCAAAGACCATAAACTGCATGAAATAGGTTTTGAAATCGATTGAGTTTGGTTTGGGGGAACTGAATTGGAAGTAGAGAAATTTCAGATTTCCTGAGTTTTCAATCCAGAATTAGACTGGACGGTAACCTAGCATCAGTACCAGGACCTGCCCCTCGGAATTTTTATATTTCCAGAAAACCAAATTCTGAACCTTAAGATATATCAGAAGAGACAAGCTGCTTAAAGGAGTTCCATCTTTGGGGCTTCCAGCAATTCATTGCATACATACATAATTAAATATCTTCACTCACAGTTACGAAGCTATGTCTGCATTTATAATGGCAAATACTCACAATGCACAGGGGTTGTCTGAGCATTCAAGAGACGACTTCCAGTACGAGGGTCCAACCCTTTGCCAGGAGCACTCATTTGTTTATAGCTGTGTTTTCCCCAGTCATCTCTTAGATCTGCCAGGAGAGTAAATACATCTTTTTAATAATGGTATCACCAGAATCTATATGTGTGCCATATGCATTTTAAGGGATGAATAAATATTTGACTATTAAAAATGTGCTTATGAACATAATTATTACTCTAGACTATTGAAAACTAGTGATTTGACTCAGAATGATACAAAATTCTATACTTTACCAATACAGTATTTTATTAAAAATAAATACATCTGCTTCCAACTTTATGAGATACTTCAAATTTCTTAACACATTCAATGAGAACAAATAAATCACTAACGAATGCTCCAAAAACTTAAATCTATGATAGCTACCCCACAATAAGAATTAAGATAAATTAAGATCTACATTATGACAAATTCAACAACATAAGGCAGAAAAACAACCCAGGTATATAGTATGCAAGGTGTAAAACACTGGGAAAGACTTTCAGATCAGCAGGACATGGGAAATTATAGACTTTGAAATTTTGAATTTCAGTCCAGATGTTTTTGAAACATACGATCACAATACATATCTGAATGTTTCTATTTAATAGTCTGTATAGTAAAACTGTTCCCCACATAAGCAATTGCTTTTTTTTAATGATGAGCAGTGACCATAAAAATGATGCAGCAAAAATTTTGAGGTCCTAATAAACACCTAATCAGATCATCAGATAAAAAACAAAGATACATTTTATGGAGTGCCTGGGTGAATCAGACGGTTAAGAATCTGCCTTCAGCTCAGGTCATCATCCCAGAGGGGACTCCCTGCTCATTGGGGAGCCTGCTTCTCCCTCTCTCTTGTGCCCTCGCACAGACTCCCCATTCCCCCTGCTCTCCCCCACCCTCATGCTTGCCCTCTTGTGTTTACCCACTGGTGCTTGCGGGCTCATGTACTCTCTCTCTTTCTCAAATAAATATAATCTTTAATAAAAATTTAAAAATTTTAAAAAGGTACATCTTAAAAAACTATCACATTTCCCAAGTCAGTTACTTTATAGTAAAGGAAAAATGCTGCCTCTAAAACCTGAATGTGGTTGAACAGATTTTGGGGACAAACACAGAGTAAAAACAATCAGAGAGGGTGGATTGCCTATCCTAAATATAGTCTTTGTGAGTTTCGTTTTGTTTTGTTTTATAATTTTGCAGGGGTGGCCCTGCCCACAGTGTACTTTATGAGAACTCTGGTTTGGAATCTAAGCCTCAGAATCTATACTCACCAACTGTGTGACCTTGGGTAAATTACTCACATCATCTGCATAATGAAACATAATGGCATCTAACACATAGGATGGATTTAAAGGTTAAATATGATAATGCAAATAAGCTCTCCAAAACCCAACAGGTAATAAGCACTAAGTAAATTCAAGATATTATTTACCATTGTTTGTTTCCCCATGTAACTTTAGCACTACATCTCTATAATTAGTTTTACATGAGTTTCCCCAAAGTCCACTATCCTCTCTCATAACACAAAGGAGCATTCCCTGAGGGATGGATGGATTGACCGGGTCATTATCACATACAATTACAGAAGATGTCCTTTCTTTACAATTCACATCACTGTGTGCAACTGCCCTGTCTCTTTCTCCACATCTCATTCTCTGCTTTGCAATGTATCATTAAATTTAAATTTAATCAAAGGTGTCTTCATTTTATAAATAAGAGGTCAACCGGTTACATAATACAACGTGCCCATTTTATTCATAATATTTTAAGACCCTAAAAATAAATATCCATGTAATTTACCCATAGGTAGAAATAGATGCTGGCATTTTCTTAAGAGTCTATAGATCTCATATCTATCAAAATTCATGAATTCCATTTCCACAGACACTAAAAATCACTTTTTAATAAGGTATATGTACTATAGGTCAATGAATCCAACCAGTAACTAAATTTCTCTGATCTCAGCTTTCCACACTGTAAGTTTTAAGTTTCCCTTTGTAATAAAGGCTATCAATTTAAATAACAAACTGTTATTATTTGAGGTATATACACACAAGAATAAAAACCAGAGATTCAAACTGTCATTTGTTCATCAATGTTCATAGCAGCATTATTCACAATAGCTAAAAGGTAGAAACAATCCAAATGTCCAAAAACAAATGAATGCATACGGTGTGGTATGTATAGACCACAGAATATTATTCAGCCTTAAAAAGGAAAGAAAGTCTGATACATGCTGTAACATGGATAAAGCTTGTAGACACTATGCTAGGTGTAATAAGCCAGAAATAAAAGGGAAAATATTTTATAGTTTCCCCTTTATAAGGTAAATATAGTCATAAAAACACAGTCATATTCACAGTACAGCAATGTTTACCAGGGGTCAGGGGAAGGAGGAAATGGGGTGTTACTGTTTCATGGGTGCAGAGTTTCAGTGTGAGATGATGACAAAAGTTCTGAAGATGGATGGTGGTGATGAATACACAATAATTTATTATGTATATTTTACCTTAATAAAAAAATACCAACAAAATAAAATGTCTACATGGGGCCAGACACTTAAAGATACTATATACAAAGTAACAATTTATAAAGGACTACAGTAATCCTTATTATCCAATATGTCGAGATACAAAATAAATAATTGTTGGTTTCTTTAAATTATAAAAGCAATCTTAAAAAGTTATTTTGAAGACCTATTATATATGTCAAGTTGTACCGTTATGATGTGATTTCTTTTTCTCAGTATATATTTAAGTAATTGTAATACAAAATATTGGAGAAATTATTGCCCCGTACTTACTTCAGTAATATTTCATAAAATAGAGAAAATGCATGTACTTACTGTCTTATTTCTGGAGCATCTGGAATAAATATTTTAGCTTACGTGGTAAATCTGTTCCTTAAGAAAGACACATAATTTATTGCAAGTCTATTTTCCCCTATTCTCAGAGCAAGGAAGAGTTTTTCTGAGTATGTTACCTGGGTTTTCTGTTTCCTCTTTGGTCACTTGCTCCAAATCCACACTTCTGCAATTCTATCTTTGGTCCTGGGAGATAACGGCTTATTTGGACGAAGATGAATCAGGATTGTCACCACATCAAGCATAGTGCGATGCAGAAAAAATGTCAGGACACGCTGCGTCACTGCAGCTGGAAATCCTTTGTCACATAAGGATTTCTCTCTCTCTGCCTGTGCAAAGCATGACCATCTTCAACTTTCATAAACATTTAACAGTTTGGATTATGGAATTATCTGGAGTTGACTTCAAAAATGTACAGGTGATATCATTGACGAATCATTGAATTTGAAAGCCATCATTGACATTATGTACCAAAAATCAAATGTAAAACTTCATTATTATGTGTAACTGACCAAATTAATTGAATAAACCTTTAATAGCATTTTTTGTCCATAATGCAGAGATCTGAGTAATCAAAGAAATAGATATTTTGGATTGTTCAGGATATTTCTGAAGGTATTCACATGACTGTTTTAATATGGCCCATGCCCAATAGAGTAATGGTTTTTTTTTTTTCCCCCTCTTGACAGCAACATTATTCCCCAAGGAGAAACCTTCTTCCAGGTAAGGAAAGATATGATGGGGCACTAAATCAACAATGAACAACAAATTACGTCACTGAATTGTTAAAACAGTTTGTCTCCAAGGCGTTTGTTCAAAATTAAACTCACTGAGGATTCACGCTTTTGAGAACTGAGGCTTTCCACATGACCCATATTTTCATCGCTTCTCCTGGACAATCACTTCAGGAGAATTAAGGGGAAAAAACCTCATTTCAGTGCATCTAAACAAAGCACTCTTTTTTGCCTTCAGGAATTGAAGAAACATTTCTCCAGAATCTTTCAACTCAAAGAAATATGCTCAGTTCCCATACTGTTAAATGTTATACTTTTGTTGGGAAAGTATACGTAAAATTATGCATGAAAAAATGGGTAAAGTACATTACAGTACAGTGAGATACAATTTGGCTTATTTAATAAAAATTACAAATATTTGTAAAAATCTATTTTCAGTAAGTATGTGGCAAAGAGCAACAAAAATATACGGAAATTCATTAAAAGATATTTAAAAATTTTATAAAATTTTTCCAAATTTTAAGAGCATTAAAGACCTAAGTGAGTGCAGGGTTATGTTATATTCAGAACAGAAAGATTCAGTTGTCAATAGCATCAATGCAATTCCAATATAAAAATACTAACAGCTTTTTAAAAATTCCAGTAAAATTAACACACAGTATTCTATTGGTTTCAGGTGTACAATATAGTGATTTGACAATTCTATACATTACTCAGCTCATCACGGTAAATGTATTCTTAACCCCCTTCACCTATTTCACTCATCCTCCCACTTCCCTCCCTTCTGGTAACCACCAGTTTGGTCTCTACATCAAAAGCCTGTCTTTTTGTTTGTCTCTCTTTTTTCTTTCTTCTTTTTTCTTTCTTAAATTCCACTATCAGTGAAATCTTATGGTATTTGTCTTTCTCGGACTGACTTATTTCATTTAGCATTATACCCTCTGGATCCATCCATGTTGTTGCAAATGGCAAGATCTCATTCTTTTTTTTTTTTTTTAAGATTTTATTTATTTATTCGACAGAGATAGAGACAGCCAGCGAGAGAGGGAACACAAGCAGGGGGAGTGGGAGAGGAAGAAGCAGGCTCATAGCGGAGGAGCCTGATGTGGGGCTTGATCCCATAACACCGGGATCATGCCCTGAGCCGAAGGCAGACGCTTAACCACTGTGCCACCCAGGCGCCCCAAGATCTCATTCTTTTTTAAGGCTGAATAATATTCCTGTGTGTGTGTGTGTGTGTGTGTGTGTGTGTGTGTTCACACATCTTTTTTATTGCTTTCATAATTTGGCTATTGCAAATTACACTGCAATAAACATAGGGGTTCATGTATCCCTTTGAATTAGTGTTTTTGTAATGGGGGGTGTAAATACCCAATAGTGTGATTACTGGATCACCGGGTAGTTCGATTTTTAACTTTTTGAGGGACTCCATACTGTTTTCCACAGCAGCTGCACCAATTTACTTTCACAACAAAAGTGCACAAGAGTTCATTTTTCTCTACATCCAACACTTGTTGTTTCTCGTATTGTTGGTTTTAGCCATTCTGATGGATGTGAAGTGATATCTCATTGTGGTTTTGATTTCCATTTCGGTAATGATGAGTGATGTTGAGCATCTTTTCGTGTGTCTGTTGGCCATCTCTATGTCTTCTTTGAATAAATGTCTGTTCATGTCTCCTGCCCATTTTTATTTGGATTATTTGTTTTTGGGGTGTTGAGTTGTATCTGTTTATATGTTTTGAACACTAACCCTTTTTTGGATATGTCATTTGCAAATATCTTCTCCCATTCAGTAGGGGTTGCCTTTTAGTTTTGTTATTTCCTTCACTGTGCAGATTTTTATTTTGATGTAGTCCCATTTTTGCTTTTCTTTCCCTTGCCTCAGGAGACATATCTAGAAAAATGTTGCTATAGACGATGTCAGAGAAATCACTGCCTTTTAGCCCTTCTCAGGTTTTTACAGTTTCATGCTCACATTTAGGTCTTTCATCCACTTTGAGTTTATTGTTATGTATGGGGTAAAAAAGTGGTCTGATTTCATTCTTTTGTGTGTAGCTGTCTAGTTTTCCCAAAGCCATTTGTTGAAGAGACTTTTTCCCGTTGCATATTATTTCCTCCTTTGTCAAAGATTAGTTGACCATATAATCACAGGTTTATTTCTAGGCTCTCTTTCTGTTCTATTGATGTGTCTATTTTTGTGCGAATACCATACTGTTTTCATTATTACAGCTTTGTAGTATATCTTGAAGTCAAGGATTATAATACCTGCAGTTTTGTTTTTCTTTTTCAACACTGTTTTGGCTATTTGAGCTGTTCTGTGGTTCCATACAAATTTTAGGGTTCTTTGTTCCAGGACTATGAATAATGTTGATATTTTGATAGGGATTGCATTAATTCTATAGATTGCATTGGGTAGTATAGACATTTTAACAATAGCTGTTCTTCCAGTCCATGAGCATAGAATGTCTTTCCATTTCTTTGTGTCATCTTGAATTTCTTCATCAACATTACTGTTTTCAGAATACAGGTCTTTCACCTCTGTGGTTAAGTATTTTCCTAGGTACTTTATTATTTTTGGTGTAATTGTAAATGGAATTGTTTTCTTAATTTCTCTCTCTGCTGCTTCCTTATTAGTACATAAAATACAACATATTTCTGCAATGATTTTGTGTCCTGGGATCTTACTGAATTCATTTATCAGTTCTAGTAGCTTTTTGGTGGAGCCTTGAGGGTTTTCTATATATAGTGTCATGTCATCTACAAATACTGAAGGTTTTACTTCTTCCTTTCCAAATTAGATGACTTTTATTTCTTTTTCTTGTCCAATTGCCATGGCTAGTATTTCCAGCATATGTTGAATAAAATGGTGAGGGTGTACATCCTTAGTTTGTTACTGATCTTGGGAGAAAGGCTCTCAGTTTGAGTATGATGTTAACTATAGGTTTTCTATATAAGGCCTTTATTATGTTGAATTATGTTCTCTCCAAACCTACTTTGTTGAGGGTTTTTATCATGGATGGATGTTGTACTTTGTCAAATGTTTTTTCTGCATCTATTGAGATGATTATATGGTTTTTATCTTTTCTCCTGGTGATGTGATGTATCACAGTAATTGATTTGTAAATATCAAACCACTCTTGCAACCCAGGAATAAAACCCACTTGATCTAGGTGAATGATTTTTTTAATGTATTGTTGGATTCAGTTTGCGAATATTTTGTTAAGGATTTTTGCTGTCTATGATCTCAACCATATTGGCCTGTAGTACCCTTTTTTATGATATCTTTATCTGGTTTTGGTATGAGGGTAATGCTAGCCTCAGAGAATGAATTTGGAAGTTTTCCTTCATGTTCTATTTTTTGAAATAGTTTGAGAAGAATAGATATTAACTCTTCTTTAAATGTTTGGTAGAGGGAAAAAAAGTGTTTGGTAAAATTCACCGTGAAGTCATCTGGTTCTGGACTTTGCTGGGAATGTTTTGATTACAGATTCAATTTCATTGCTGGTAATTTGTCTGTTCAAATTTTCTATTTCTTCCTGATTCAGTTTTGGGAGGTTATTTGTTCCTAAGAATTTATCCATTTTTTCTAGATTGTCCAATTTGTTGATGTATAAGTTTTCATAATATTTTCTTATAACCCTCTGTATTTCTGTGGTGTTGGTTGTTATTTATCTTCTTCCATTTCTGATGGTGCTTATTTGAATCCTCTCCCCCCACCACTCTTTTTTTGTTTTTATTTGTTTTGTTTTGTTTTTGATGAGTCTGGCTAAAGGCTTATCAATTTTGTTGATCTTTTTAAAGAATGAGCTCCTGGTTTTATTAATCTGTTTTATTGGTATATATATATATATATATATACATATATGTATACATATGTATACATATATGTATATATAGGTTTTTATTTTGATTCAGTATAGTTAACATACACTGTTGTATTCATTTCAGGTATATTATATAGTGATTCAACAATTCTATATGTCATTACTCAGTATATATATATATGTATATATATATATGTATATATATGTATATATATATGTACATATATATGTATATATATGTACACATGTATGTATATATATGTATATATATGTATATATATGTGTGTATATATGTGTATATATATGTATATATATATGTGTATATATATGTGTATATATATGTATATATAGGTTTTTATTTTGATTCAGTATAGTTAACATACACTGTTGTATTCATTTCAGGTATATTATATAGTGATTCAACAATTCTATATGTCATTACTCAGTGCTCATGATAAGTGTATTCTTAAACCCCTTCACCTACTTCACCTATCCCCCCAACCACCTTCCCTCTGACAAGCTTTATTTTAAATGAGTACCCTCAGGTAATTTTATTTCTTTCAATAAGAACATTTTACTTGAAGCATACTTCAGAATAGATGGTTCTAAAATATATATATTATAATTCCATTCAATAAAAATAGAATACACATTTTCTTCAAGTACATACAGAAGAACTCCCTGGTTAAATCACATAAAGAGAGACATAACGAATATTACAAATTTAAGAAGACTGAATCATACCATATTTCTGTTCTAATCTTTATTATTTTCTTCCTTCTACTGGTTTTGGGTTTTGTTTTTTCTTCTTTTTCTAGCTCTTCTAGGAGACTACAAAATTTAAAAGTGAATTGTATGTATTATTTAATACACATGAAAAAATATTTAATAAAAATTTAAAATATGAAAAGTTCTAAAGTCTTTTTTTTTTTTAGTTAGAAAACTCTTACAAAGCATAGATGATGTTCCATATTACAATGAAAGCAATTCCATTTTCTTCCTAGTTTACAATGTTCCAGGATGGA
Source organism: Ursus americanus (assembly GCF_024610735.1). Lineage (NCBI taxonomy): Eukaryota > Metazoa > Chordata > Mammalia > Carnivora > Ursidae > Ursus > Ursus americanus. Next base: position 32,383,184 of record NC_142150.1, on the reverse strand, counting down.
CTGCAGACAGAAAAAAAAACTGTTATTGGTATTTTTACATAACAGTGAAAAACAAAATCGTGTTTATACCAAAACAAATCATTACTAAGTCTATAAGTACAAAGTATTTAAGTTGAATACAACTTTTGGGGAACACACTGTTAGGCAAAATAACACATTTCTTTACCTGTATCTTCAGTCTCACGAAGACAAAATAAGCAGTTCTATCTACTCTTTGAAGAATGACCAAAAAAGTTCATAATAACTAATGGGGAAAAGCATAAAAATATGTTTATAACTTGGATTAGTATGGTTTTCTGTGCTCAAATCAAGAACTAGAATCTGTTTTCATCTTTAACCATCCCATACAGTTTCATCCCAACCTGTGAAAACATCCAACATCCCATTTAACAAAGCTCCCTGATCATGTCTAACCAAACACAATATCATCTCCCATTTCCCATCTCCCCACAAATGTCCTGAAGTGCAAAAGCATAAGCATTGACCCGAGGAACAGAAATAATCTTAAAGACAGAATGCATAGGGGTGCCTGGGTGGCTCAGTCCTTAAGCATCTGCCTTCGGCTCAGGTCACTATAGATTCCCAGCGTCCTGGGATCAAGGCCCACATCAGGCTCCCTGCTCAGCAAGGAGCCTGCTTCTCCCTCTCCAACTCCCCCCTGCTCGTGTTCCTTCTCTCACTGTCTCTCACTGTCTCTCGCTGTCAAATAAATAAATAAAATCTTAAAAAATAAAAAGACAGGATGCATACTGCAGCTACAGAAAGTTGCCATACTGATAGAATAATGAACATTAAAATTTAGAAACCACTCTTTTGGCCTTAGTAATTTGCTCTTAGTATTAGCCAAATTGCTTTCTCATTAATTTGGGTGAAAGTAAATTTTCAAAGGTAGCTTGTTTTTCACATTTTAAATTTAAAAACTCCTGATTCTAAATTCCCATGTGATATAAGCCAAGAAAAATAAGGCTACAACGTGATACTAATTTTATTTTTACTTATAATAGGACACATATCTGTGCCTTTCATTCATCCTCCAGAATTTACTGATTAGATTGATTCTTACCTCAAAAGGCAATTTATTCTACTTTTTGATGACTTTGGTTTTTTTTTTTTATAAAACTTTTTATTATGTTATGTTATGACTTTGTATAAAATAAAAAGAAATATCTCTAGAGAATCCATTGAATTGACTAAATCTATTGTTAGAATTTACTACCTTTTTCTTGCTTTATAATTAAGTGTGTTCAGTGTAGGTGACACATTCTTACTCTACCTTTGGTTAAATTTTTACACCAGCATTTTTCCATAGCATTTTTCATCTCTGAATTTCTCAAGGTGTATATTAAAGGATTTAACATAGGAGTGATAACCGTATAAACCAGAGTTATGGATTTATCAATGGGTAAGTTAGAAACAGGTCTAACATACATGAAAATGCAGGGAACAAAAAAGAGGACAACCACGGTGGTGTGGGAACTGCAAGTAGACAGGGCTTTGCGCCTCCCTTCCGGACTGTGACTTTTAAGGGAATTTAGAATGACTCCATAGGAGATGAGTAGAAGGATAAAGATGACCATACAGATTGCCCCACCATTGGCAACCACAGTGAGGCCTATTAAGTAGGTGTCAGTGCAGGCAAGTTCTAATAATGGGTACATGTCACAGATGAAGTGATCAATGACATTGGGGCCACAAAATGGGAGGCTGTACACAAAGAGAAGCTGAACCATAGAGTGCACAAGACCTCCAATCCAGGCTGCTACCAAGAGCAGGATGCAAACCTGTTGATTCATGACAGTCAAGTAGTGCAGTGGCCTACAGATGGCCACATAACGATCATAGGCCATCACCACTAGAAGGAAGACCTCAGAACCCCCAAAGAAGTGTTCTAGAAAGAGCTGGCCCATGCAAGCTGGGAAGGAAATTGTCTTTCTGTCACAGAGTAAGTCTATAATCAATTTGGGTGAAATGACAGTGGAATAAACAGCATCCATAAGTGACAGATAGGCAAGGAAGAAGTACATGGGGGAGTCCAGAGAGCGGCTGCCAAAAACAGTCATCACAATGAGTAGGTTGCCCACCATTGTCATAATGTAGATGAGTAAAATCATGACAGATAATGCTTTTTGCCCCTCAGGATCCTGGGTAAGGCCGAGGAGGACAAATTCTGTCACATTATTATTATTTCCCATGTACTCTTTCTGTAAGGCCTGTTTCAGGGACAAGAGCTCAGGAGAACAGGACCTGTAATGAAATCATGAACACAACCATAAATATATCCATTGTTAAGAGCACATCATCATCATTATGTCTTTTTCTACAGCGGTTTACATGCAATAAACATTTAGTGATATCTTTTGAGTTCTTTTTCCAAAAAGCCAATTACACTTTCCCTATTTCTCTTCAGATGATTTTCTTGGCCTACAAGTAAGTTCTTTCTCTAAGTCTTAGTGGATCATCTATAGAAAAGAACAATCAAAAGCCCAAATCCAGTCACAGATTTATTATAGCCTTATTTAAACTATGTGGTGGCGATAAACTCTCCACAAATCAGCATAAAGTCAGTCCTTTGAGGTGGTAGTATTTGCAGTGAGTAAGTACCTTTACAATGTGATTTATCTAGCACCAAAAATAGCATCTCTTCTGGGACAATTCACTTAATACTATGATACTCTACTATTAGGTGTTCAGACTAGACTTTGACATAACGACTAGACTGAACTGTATCAAACAACTACAAAATTATTTAGCACATCATTCCCTTTCATAATGACTTCATCTGATTCTCTATCAGCTTTTTAAGGAGTTGGGAGTTCTCTCCCTTTAATTTTTGCCTACCCCACAACTCTCAACATACATACACTATCTAGATTTTCAGCAAATATATTTGAACTGAACTGACTTGCAATTTTCACAAATTGTTACATTAGCACCTGGTATTTTTTTTTCAAAACTCTTGGGGTAAGCAAGGAAGTGAGAGAGGAAAAATAGATCCTGAAAAGAGAGGTAGGGGACAATGGGACATGGTTTTATTTATAATGTTTCTTAGGTACTAAGAGCACTCAAAACTAGAAATTCAGGGGTGCCTGGGTGGCTTGGTCAGTTAAGCATCTGACTTTGGCTCTGGTCATGATCTCAGGGTTCTGGGATAGAGCCCAGCCTGGAGCCCCCCCTGGAGCCCCACCTTGGGTTCTGTGCTCAGTGGGGAGTCTGCTTCTCCCTCTCCCTCTGCCCCTCCCTCCGCCCATGTATTCTCACTCTCTCTCTCTCTCTCTCATAAGTAAATAGATAAATTCTTAAGGAAAAAAATAGAACTTCAGAGCCCAGTTTGCAAAAAGCAGCACACTCAGGGGAAAAGTCCAAGCCCAGGGTAAGAAGGCATGAGTTTGAGTCATCTTCTAAATATAATTACAAGACTGTCTCAGTCTGCTCATTGGAAAATAAAGTGAATTAGGTGATCTCAGAATCCTTTCCAGTCCAACTATCTGTAATACTGTTCATGCAGCCCCACCTCTTCTGTTCTATGACATTTATTTTTTATTATGTTCAATTAGCCAACATATAGTATATCATTAGTTTCTGATGTAGTGTTCAATGATTCATTTGCTGCATATAACACCCAGTGCTCAGCACAACATGTGCCCTCCTTAATACCCATCAACCTGCTGACATTTTTTTTCCTTTTTCATATTTTTATAATTAAATAAAAATTTCCAAGTTTATCACTGTTACTTGAAAAACGCTGCTCTGGAAAATGGGATTTGATCATTGCAAAGACCAAATAATGACTACGAGTTTCTTATTCAATGTACCTGTTTAGGACCCAAAACATCCTTGTAGAGAGAGCATAGCACAGTGGTGAATAATGTGGACTCTGGAGCTGCACTGCCTGTGTTGGAATCCCACCTCCACCACTTACCATCTAAGTGACCTTGGGCAACTTAACCTCTCTGGGTCTCAGTTTCATGATTTTTAGAATGGGGATAACAATAATTTCTACCTCCTAAGGTTGCTGTTTTATAACAAATAAATCACCTAGAACATGCCTGGAACCTGGTAAAATCTCAGTTAACTATAATATTATTAATGTTCTTCAATGTTTCACTATTAAATTGCACCAAAACAAATCATCTGGATCTTTGTCAGTTTAACAGGAATTATAGACATAGTCCCAGATAAAAAAGAATATTGCACCTATAACGCATGAACACCTTTTTGTGCATAGGATAAGGTTGTATGCCTTAGGAATTGCCTATTTTATTACATATGAGTAGTAATATTTATCTATGATGAAATGTATCTTGTCTAGATGCAAGCATAAATCTAGAGAAGAAAGGTAGAAGATTAAAGAAAAGAAGTATCAAATTAGGAAGAAAAAATTCTATTTAAGAAATGAATATCCACAGGTAAAAAGAATATTGTGTGATAATTAAGTGATCTTAGTATTCTTTGAAAAATCTTATTCAGAAAGATCTCCTTTAGTGAGAGACTGTTATAAGCCAAATTCCCTGAGTCTTCCAGGGGTCACTCAGGAGGCATTTGGGGAAATCCTAACAATTAAACACAGAGTACTTCCCAGGAAAGAAAAGAAAAGAAAGAAAAAGAAAAGAAAGAAAGAAAGAAAGAAAGAAAGAAAGAAAGAAAGAAAGAAAGAAAGAAAGAAAAGAAAGAGAAGAAAGAGAAAAAAGAGAGACAGAGAGAGAAAGAAAGAAGAAAGAAAGAACAAAAGAAAGAAAGAAAGAAAGAAAGAAAGAAAGAAAGAAAGAAAGAAAGAAAAAGAAGAAAGAAAGAAAGAAAGAAAGAAAGAAAAGAAAGAAAAAAGAGAGACAGAGAGAAAGAAAGAAAGAAGAAAGAGAAAGAAAGAAAGAAAGAAAGAAAGAAAGAAAGAAAGAAAGAAGAAAGAAAGAAAAAGAAAGAAAGAGAGAAAAAAAGAAAGAAAGAGAGAAAAAGAGAAAGAAGAAAAATTCAAAAAGAATAAAATCACTGATTCCTCAGAGACCCTACATCTGATCATAAGGACAAAATTAAAAGAGAAAAGAATTGTACAGCTACAGATACACCCAAACTTTTGGGTTACTCAGTGCTCAGGAAAATTACAGAATTACTAAACCTCAAATATAGACAAGTTGATTCCATTCCCATGGTTTTGGCAGGGGACGGGGGCAGGATATGTGAGAAGAAAATTGAGCTTTCCTTAGTAGCCAGGTATGATGAATAGTTCTCATGTCTCATTCACACGACTACTGCATTTGGTTTAGGAGTTCTATCACTATTGAAGCTCTCCATTGACAGAGCCACACCAGTTGAAGAACCTAGGGATATAAGGCAGTCTATATCCAGTTATTGTTGTTCATCCTTACTTTCTTCAAGAAATGGTGTTCTCTAATTAATCTTCAATGTTGAATTTCACCAGGATAAATCTCCTATTAACCAGTTAAATTATTCACATGTAGAAACTAGGTGTATAAGCTATTCTCCACAGTTTATGTCATCAAAGATTTGATACTATAAAAACTGATAGTGTTACAAGGCTTCAATAACTGAAACCACTAGGTTAACATGGCTCTATTTTGAAAATATAATTTACATGGTTTTTTACAGATATGTTTTTAAAAGGATAAATTAAAATCTCATAGTAATAAAAATACTATAGTACTTTATAATTACAGCTTTATGTCTAAGTGGCCAAAATTTACTTCCCTGAGCATGAGTTTCTTCACAAATATATACAAACCTGGTTTAGGTGATAATTTTAAGATCCATACATAACAGCCCACATCAAGCTTCCAGCAGAAGAGACATTTATTCCTTTATATTCTAACATACTTGATATGATATGCGATTTTTAAATTCTCTAACAGTAATTATAAATATTGACATATTATGTAAAATATAATAGCCCATGAACTAAGGTTGTTTATAAATCCATTAGTTCATTTTAAACCAAAATAAAGTCTGCTTGAGGTTCTCTCCCTCTGCCTCTGACCCTCCCCCGACTTGTGTGCTCTTTCTCTCTCTCTTTTTTTCTCATCCTCTCTCAAAACAAATAAATAATATCTTTTTTAAAAATGTATTACCTGTTCCTCTTTGTTATTTGGCAAAATGGACAATAAACATCCGTCAGGGTATAATACTAAAACCAAATACATTTTATATACAGTGGCTAATTTCAGTTTTGCTAGCTTAATTCAGAATTCCTCAAACAAAAATATATGGTATTTAAGAGATTAGCGATTTTAAAGTAAATCACATGACATTTCATTGAGTATCCCTTGGTTGTTGTAATGACTTACTTCTTGGGTCTTTTCTTTGGTCTTTAAAATCCGTGCTTCCTTCACTGTGGATAACTGTAGATACTTCACATATCTATGTGCGATGATAGAACATATAATAATGCATGGTTGATCAGTACACCCAGAAATAGTTCCAAGTGGTTACACTTTCCACATTTCCATGCAGGCTTCCCATCATCTCAGTCTTTCAGATGAGTGTAGAACTATCTACGTGGATGCCTAGAATATAAACACACTTAAATACAACAAATATTTACTATGCAAAGACAGTCGAACATTCTCACTTGCAGGGAAAAATTCTTCAGAGAGAGAAAAAGCTGCTATGTTTGAAAACTATGCAAAAATTGGCCTAATTAGTAGAATTTAACTTAGCCAAGCCCTTATTTGCCAATGCAAAAACACTCGATTTTTTTTTAAATAACTTTGAATTAGTTACTTGAATGAATCTCTTATTAGGCAATTATGGTGAGGCAACTGAAAAGTATTTTATTCATACATCTGGACATTAATATGTCTCTGTGCCTAACAAAACAAATTTGGAATTTGCTTTCTAGAAGATCAATGACTGAGCAATCTCTCAGGTAGTAAGAGAACTCTTTACCTGTTCAGTCATTCAAAACATATCCCTAAGGCTGCTTCTGTAATGAAAATCATGTTTTTACCTTGTCCCAGCTTCATCCCAGAGAACTGGACCCTTTCATATGTTTGCACAAGCAAAGAGGGATATCTATGCACAGGAAAATACATCAAGGAAACATCTAGGGGATGAAGAGAAACTCCAGTCTAGGCAGATATTTGAGTTGTCAGAAATCTCTTGGGCCATTGTATCAGGAAAATAATCCTTCCATTTATATGTGCAGACACAGCCTATGGATTTCTACATGACTACCGTTTCAATGAAAGAGAATATCAGGCCATTACACATTCGCTTATTAGGATATTTGGAACAAATCCAAATAAAGTAAATTCTTCTGGACAGTTTTCTTCCCAGAACAATCCCTAGAGAAAAAAAGAGTATGTTTTTGCTAAGAAAGAGTAGCAGACAGCCAAATATGTGAAAAGCCTCTAATTTGAACAGAAAAAAAAAAGGTTAAACAAATAATAAATTGTGAGTTTCATATAGCAAAACATTTAAATAAGCAAATCACATTTAAACCCAAGTGAAAGGAGAACCAGTCTTAGGTTCACTTATCCAACATGTCCTCAGCCAAGGAAGGCCTATCTCTAGCTGTTAGCATCTCTACTCGAGAGGCCCTGAGGTTCAGAGGCAGAAGGCCTAAGGATGAGGGAAGTTACTGAGGTTGAAGCTGCAATTCATAAAAAAATAGGTAGTCACAGTTCTGTAGTTCCGTGTGGGAGTGGATGCTGTTGATCAAGATCTGAATCTATGTCAACTGACACCATAATCATTTTCAGTTCATTAATTCAATCCCTTAATTTCAGTCCAGTGCCAACTGAGTAACTGTTTCTACAAGAAACATATTATTTACCAACAAGAGCCTGCCTCTGCATCAAGTCTCTGAGGGTTTCCACTCTTATTTGTTTTCCCATGGCTTACGATGAGATCCAAGGGCATCTTCATCTCCACATATATTTAGTTGTGAATTGTATTTTCTAGGTCATAAGGATCATAGATAAAGAGTCATTAAATACCTGTATGAATCAGGTGAAGATCTTCCTTACATGCTAAGCCACAGCAAAAGTTGCTGGTTTTCAGCTTACCTAAATTTATGTATAACTTTATACTTATGTTAAAAATAAAGCTTTAAAAACAGCTAAGCTTTTAACTTAAGAAGTTACAAAGAGGACAAAATTAAAGTCAAAGTAAAAAAAAAAGAATGTAATGAAGGAAAGATCAAAAATCAGTACAATAGAAAACATAAAATAAACAAAACAGCCAAAAGTTGATACTTTTTTTTTTTTAAGATTTTATTTATTTAACAGAGATAGAGACAGCCAGCGAGAGAGTGAACACAAGCAGGGGGAGTGGGAGAGGACGAAGCAGGCTCATAGCGGAGGAGCCTGACGTGGGGCTCGATCCCATAACGCCGGGATCATGCCCTGAGCGGAAGGCAGACGCTTAACCGCTGTGCCACCCAGGCGCTCCAAAAGTTGATACTTTTATACTACAATGATAAATTTCTAGCATGTGATCAAGAGAAAATTACCAATATCAGAAAATAAAAAGCAGATAAAATCATACATATGCTTCAGATTTTAAAAGGGTAATAAATGGTTCTTACGTAAAACATCATTGTAATAAATTTGATATCTTAGATAAAATGGGCAAAAAAAAGGAAAAACACAACCATCTGAAAAAGACTCAAAAATAAATTGAAAAGTTAAATAGTCTTATATCTTTCCAAGAAATGGACTGTCCTATTTATGTAAACAGCATGATTATGTTCTGGAAAACCCTAAGGAATCTACACAGATTACCAGAAATAATAAGTGTGTTTAGTGAGTTTTTAGGATAAATATTTGGGATAAATAAAATATTAAATTACATTTTTACATATCCATTACAATTGAAAAATTGCAAAAAGTTAAACACCTTTCACATTAGTATCTGAAAACAAAAATACTTAGGAAAAGATAAACAACATCCCTCCACTAAAATTTACAAATATTAGCAAAACAAAATTTTCTAAACACTCCAATAAAGTAATACCTTGTGTTCAGGAACTAGAAAATCCAATATTGTTAAGATGTTATGCACTCCAAAATGATCTATAGATTCAATGCAGTCTACGTGAAACTCCCAGCATGCCCTTTCAGAGATGTGAACAGTTGTATTTCCCAGAAATAGATACAATAGCTTCCATTCCACATGCTCTCCTGCAAGGTGACTTTGCCATCAAGTGTGGACTTCCCCACCAAGCGCCATCACCTAATTTCCACCACCTCAAATCAGGGCAGGTTATGCACCTGCTTTGACCAGTAGAAAATGGTGAAAGTGACACGATGCTGATTTTGGAGTTAGCCTGTCAGTGGCCTGACTCCTTCCACTTTCTACCACTGAGATCCCCGAGCACCATATAAAAAGTCTGACTATCCTGCTTGTGGTATTGCGTCAAACTGGAGAGGGAGAGGGACATTGTGAGTTACCATTTCCAAGACACTCTGAACATGAAGAAAGCTGTGCTGGATCCTGCAGACCCCTCAGTTATCAGTTGAATACCACAGAGTGACTTCAGCCCATGCCACATAAAGCCAGAAAAAATAGCCAGCCAACCTCTGCCGGAATTGTGGAGCCATAAAATTTTGCGGTAAATTAAAATGGCTGTTGTTTTATGTCAGAAAATTTTGGAGTCCTATGCCATGTAGCAAAAGATAATCAGAACAAAAAGTCGAGCCTGGAAGTATGGTGCTTCCATAACAAAACGTAAAGCATGTGCCATTGGCCTTGGCACCAGAAGTAGATGGAAGCTGGAAGGGCGTCAAGACTTCTGTGAGTAAAATCTGAAAAGACAGGAGGAACTGTGCTTGGAGATTGAAGAAAAAGTGATTCGTGCTACCAAGTGCTGCAAAAGTTTGGCTATCCCTCACCTATAGGAGTGTGGAAAGTGGGAAATGTCCCTGAACGAGCAGGTGGATTTGCTGAGACTTCCACGTAGAATACTGAAGTGCCAGCTGTTTCCGCAGCAGCATAGGATATGTTGAAGAACGGATAAAGAGAGGTGAGTTAAAAGAGTAACTGTTAAGTTCTCAAGCAGAATTCAGGATAAACATGAAGGGAGCCAAGAACTACTGGGTTCAAGTACAAAACTGGCCTCATCCCCAGCCTCTCCAAAAAAACAAAAAGCTCTCAAAGAAAGAAATGGCACCAAAACAAATATCTCAAAGTTGTAGATATAAGACCCTAAGTGAACACTTCAGAAAGATTTAAGGTATGTCTCATAAAGTCTCTTAACTAGGAAAAAAATATGTCTAAGACTTAAGGGTGTTATCTCACTGCACACAGACTTCTTCCTCTCCAAACCCGAGAGGGGCTAATCTCAAAATATTTGTGGGTATGGCCCTTGTATAAACTTTAATGAAAACATATAGAAATTTTTAAGAGAATTGCACAAAAAGAAGCACATGGCCTCCCCTTGTAAACCAATTCCCTTGGTTATGTTGTCCACCCCCAAATTATATGTAAGCATATGGAAGAAATAGTATGTCTCTAGTTCATAGACTTCCTTTTTCAATTCATAAAATTTATTTATTTATTTATTTATTTATTTATTTATTTATTTATGTTTTCCCAGCTTTAATAAGATGCAATTGATATATAACATTGTATAAGTTTAAGGTGTACAACATGATGGTCTGATATATGCATATATTGCAAAATAATTACCACAATAAGCTTTGTTAACACATACATCACCTTACAATTAGAATTTTTATCTGGAATGAGAACATTTAAAATTCACTCTCTTAGCAACTATTTCTATAATACATTATTGTTAACTACTGTACCCTGCTGTATGTTAGCTCCCCAGAACTTACTCAGCTTATAACTAGTACCCTTTGACTAACATCTCCCCATTTCCCCCACCCTCCAAGTCCCAGAAACCACAATTCTCTTGGCTTCTGTAAGTTGAATTTTTAAATTCCGTGCATAAATGAGATCATAGAGTATTTGTCTTTCTCTGTCTGACATATTTCACTTCAAGAGATAACAAAGAGAGAGAGATACTTCAAAGTCGCTGGTGTTGCAGTTGGTAGGATTGTCTTCTTTTTTTATAGCTGAATAATATTCTCTTGTATTCTTTTATGTATACATTTTCCTTTTCCATTCATCCATCAGTGAATGCTTAGCTTGTTCCAATATTGGCTATTGTGAATAATACTGCCATGAACATGGGAGTGCAGTTATCTCCTTAAAATTCTGATTTCATATTCTTGGATATAGTCACAGAAGAGGCATTTCTGGATCATATGGTAGTTTTATTTCACTTTATTGAGGAATCTCCTGCCATTTTCAATAGTGGCTGAAAAAATTTACATACCCAACAATGATGAACTAGGGCTCCCTTCTATCTATCATCCTCTCCAGCATATTATCTCTTAGTTGTTTGTAACATCCATCCTAACATGTATGAGGAGATATCTCAATATGGTTTTGATTTACATTTCCCTGATGATTAGTAATGTTGAGCACCCTTCCATGTTCCTCTTGGCCATTTATATGTCTTCTTTGAAAAATATCTATTCAGACCCATCGACAATTTTTTAACCAGTTTCTTGTTTTGATTTACTTTTTCCTATTTAGTTGTATAAGTCCCTCCTACATTTGGGATATTAACTCCTTATAAAATATATGACTTGCAAATATTTTCTCCCATTCCATAGATTGCCTTTCCATTTCATGCAGAAGCAGTCTGGATTTAGAACATGAGATCCTGAACTTCAAACTCATGTCAGGATGGGATGAGATCTTAACTGGCCTAATCCTTTCTGTGTCCTCCCTCTGGGAGCCCTGAACTGCCATTTTACAAGTCTGACATACTCACTGGAGAGACAGGCTACATGGAGAAGGAGGAGGCAGAAAATTCCAGTCTTCTAGACATCCCTGCCAAGGCACAATTCCCATGAGTAAAGTCATCTTAAACTCTCCCTAAAACCCCTAATCAGTTGAATACCAGAAAGGAACCTGAGTCCATGCCACATAGGACAGAAAAATTGTTCAGTCAAGTCCTCAACAAATTCATATGCAGTCAGATACAGACCTATGTATGACAAGAGCCCTGTGTGTAGAGAGATACAGGCCTGTGTGTGATCATATCAAATACATATACACACACATACGTATGTATGGGTAGTCAGATACTCACCCTTGTGTTGTCAGAGACAGACCTCTGTGTGTCCACATATAGACACGTATATGAAATGGGATACAGACCTACAGATCATTGAAAATGTACCTGCATGTGGTTATACAGAGCTACATGAGGTCAGATACAGATCTCTGTGGTTTGATACCTACTTGTGTATTGTCAAATGTAGGCCTATGAACATTTGCATACAAACAAACACCATGCCTTTGAGGATTCTGATGTAATTCATGCCAGCAAAAGACACTGAGCCCTTTCTAATCAGCTCATTGAAAATGTGAACAAACTGAGGGTTATGGAAGGGGACATCAGTTGGGGGGTACAGTAACTGGGTGACGAGCATTAAGGAGGGCACATGATGTGATGAGCATTGGGTGTTATATGCAACTAATAGATACATCTGAAACTAATGATGTACTACATGTTGACTAATTGAACTTAAATTTTTAAAAAATAAAATGTGAATCAAATGTAAATAAGACAAGCTGCTTTTTAATTAAGAAAACCGAAAAGTTTATGTACACTCTATGGAGATGATTACAAATTTTTATTGAGACATTGATCAAACCTTCACAATAGGTGTCTCATTCTGGATGGGAAAACAAGATATGAAAACATGACATCTTCCTCAAAATCAATGCAGAGGGTCATGAAATTCTACATAGAGTTTTATGGGAAGGTTTCAAACTTCACAAAATAATCCTAAAGTTTATCAGGAAAAATAAATATTTAGAAATTGCAAGAGACTTGAAAAGGCTGAGTAATTAAGGGAGATTTTTCTTACAAGGTATAATACACCATAAAATCCTTGACTACTGACACAGAATGTTAGTGGTAGGGAAATGCACCAAAGGAAATGGAGGAGGAGCAGGAGGAGGAGGCAGCATCAGAGGAGGCGGGGAAAGGGGCCCTAAATCAGACATACTAATTGTACAAAATTTGACATATTAAATAGAAACATTTAAAATTATTACTGAAATTAATAACTTTAGGAGATTATTTTTCTTGTTAGAGGAAAACAGGCTTAGATATGTCCTCATCACAAACAAAAATAAATCCTAGATCATTTAAAAAGAAAACTTTTGGGGGAGTTATTTTTTAAAAAGATATTAAAATTTATAAATTCACTGAAGGACAGTAAATAACATTTTCCAAGTGATGTGCTAGAAGAAATAAAAAAGTAAAAGAATATCAAAAGATAACGTCTTTACATAAAAACACTCATAATTAGGGGCACCTGGGTGTCTCAGCTGGTATGCATCTGCCTTCGGCTCAGGTCATGATCCCAGGGTCCTGGGATCAAGCCCCACATCCAGGCTCCCTGCTCCACGGGAAGCCCGCTTCTCCCTCTCACACTCCTCTTGCTTGTGTTCCCTCTCTCGCTGTCTCTCTCTGTCAAATAAATAAATAAAATCTTAAAAAAAAAACCACTCATAACAAAACAACATAGTGTAGAAAATACCAAAGAAGACTAAATATTTGTTGCAAATATATATATTTAATGAAGAAAAGACAAAATTCTCATTCCAATGGTTCAAGAATTTGAGAATGCAAGTAACTGACAAACTTCATAGAATGGATTCTATGTCCCAGACATTGGGCAAATACAGAGTACAAAGACAATTAAGCAATGTTCCCAGACTTATAGACTTATAGGCCAATGAACATAGACAATTAACCAGGATTTTTATCTCACCACTTGAATTATACAAATCTGGAAATTAACTAAATGTCTGTCTAAGTCCATTTGGGCTGCTTTAACAGAATACCACAGACTGGCTTCAACATCATTTATTTCTCATAGTTCTGGAGTCTGGGGAAGGCCAAGATCAAGACACTTGCAGATTTCACGTCTGGTGAGAGCCTACTTCCTAGTTCATGGATTACTGTCTTTTTTCTATTTCTTCCCATGGCAGAAAAGGCAAGTGAGGTCTGTGATGTCTCTTTTTATTTATTTTTTAAAAGATTTTATTTATTTATTTGACAGAGAGAAAGAGAGAACAAACAGCGAGAGCAGCCGGCAGAAGGAGAAGCAGGTCCCTGGCTGAGCAGGGATTGTGACCTGAGCCAAAGGCGGATTCCTAACCCACTGAGCCACCCAGGTGTCCCTGTGGTATCTCTTTTTTTTTTTTAAGACTTTATTTATTCATGAGAGGCAGAGAGAGAGAGAGAGGCAGAGAAGCAGGCTCCTGGCAGAGCAGGGAGCCCCATGAGGGACTCGATTCCAGGGCCCTGGGATCAGGACCTGAGCCAAAGGCAGACACTTAACAGACTGAGCCACCCAGGTGTCCCTGTGGTATCTCTTTTTAAAGAGACACTAGTCCCATTCATGAGAGTTCTACCTTCATGACCTAATCACCTCCCAAACACCCCACCTCCAATTATATCACTTCTGATAAAATCAAATGTTTACTATCATTTAAAGAATAGTCTCATGTTTGGGAAGACTTTGAGATGAAATAAGGTATCTCCATGTAATAATAACTGGGATAAAAATTGGGATATATAGTTTATCATACACTGTGACTTACCAGTGAAAAGGTTCCATTCCCCATAGCCAGGGCACCTCATGAATCCAGACTAAATAAATAAGGGAGACAGAACCATGAGTTTCTTTGATCACATTCTTCCAACACTATTAAAGGTGAATAATATTTTCTTTCAAGCCTCATTCAGAGAGGGAAGCTTGTGAAAGAGGTCTCTGTTAAATAAATCAATATATATTATGGCCTCTTTATTGCCTAATAATCTGCATTCCATTAAGAGCAGGGGTAAGAATGGCATGCCATATTGCCAGCATCTTTCTTACTGATGATATCACCCAAAATATCTGGTGTCAGGTTCTGTATTACATACTTGAAGTTCATGAATTATGGATTATGTTAACTCCAACTATGAAAGGAAGGGCCTAGGTCCCTAAAGAAGGCTATGAAATACTGTACGCAAAAGTAGAGATGGGGATACTGAAAAATGGTAGAGATATTATCAGGTATTCTAAACTGTCAGGGAAGATTAATGGATCATTTCAATGAAAATATAACACCATACAAAGCTACTCCACTTGAGAAGATAATAGGACTTCCCTCAGAAAAATGTGTAAATCTAACTTATTATATCTACATCTTTTGTTCAGCTTATTTTCTAAATTTAACTTCTTCATGATTAATATTATAACTTGGAAGCAACATTCCTTTTCAATCCTATGTACTAAGAAATATGAACAGAATTATATACTTAAATATCTTGAGGATACAAAAATAAGATATATAATTCAAATATTAATATCAGTTGTCTTTGTATGGGAAGAGTGAACCAAGTGTTTATGGCCCATTTCTTAATTTCTCTCTCTGAGATATGCAATGAGCACTATTAATTCTGAAAAAAAAAAACACAATGTAAGAGAAAAGAATGTGAAAATTGTCCACCAATGAAAATAAAGGTACATAGAACATAAACCCATGGTTTCAACAAAGACATTTTATACCCAAAAGCTACACATCTATTTTCCTAACAACTTATGAAAATCTTAGAAATCTATTTTGACCATTGTAGTATTTACATCTTAAATGCAATGTTTCATCATATGCAAGTTCATTAAACCTGAGGAGAAATTCATTACAAATAAATAATCCTTCCTTGGGTGGAGCAACTCTTCATTGAAAAGAGGTGACACATTTCTCGTTGGCCTCATTTTCTTCTTCTGGTCCACAGCTTTTTCATGGCATTTTTCATCTCTCCATTTCTCAGAGTATAGATTAGAGGGTTTAACATAGGGGTGATAACTGTGTAAAACACAGTCAAGAATTTATCAATGGGTAAGGTGGAAGGAGGTCTCACATACATAAAAATGCAGGGGACAAAGAAGAGGACCACCACTGTAATGTGGGAGCCACAGGTGGATAAGGCTTTGCGCCTCCCTTCCTGACTATGGGTCTTCAGGGAGTGCAGAATGACTCCATAGGAAATGAGTAAGACTGTAAAGATGACCACACAGATTGTGCCATCATTGGCAACCACAGTGAGGCCAATAATGTAGGTGTCAGTGCAGGCAAGTTTTAATAATGGGTACATGTCACAGATGAAGTGGTCAATGACGTTGGGACCACAGAAGGGAAGGTTGTAAACAAAGAGAAGCTTAACTACAGCATGCAAAAAACCTCCAAAACAAGCTAACATCAGCAACAGGACACACACCCGTTGATTCATGATCGTCAAATAATGCAAGGGTTTGCAGATGGCCACATAGCGGTCATAGGCCATGACCACCAGAAGTAAAATCTCAGCACCACCAAATAAGTGCCCTATAAAGAGCTGGGACATGCAAGCTTGGAAGGAAATGGTTTTCTTCTCATAGAGTAAGTCTATAATCATATTTGGAGTAACTGTAGTTGAATACACAGCATCCATAAATGATAAGTAACCAAGGAAGAAGTACATAGGGGCATCCAGGGTAGGGCTGACCACCACAGTCACCACAATGAGTAGGTTGCCCACCATTGTCACGATGTAGATGATCAAGAACACAGCAAATAATATCTTCTGACCGTGGAGGCTCTGGGTGAGTCCCGAGAGGACAAACTCAGTCACATTGTTCCTGAGTTCCATATGTTCTTTTGCCTGTTCTTATTTCATAGTTCAAGACAAAATTAGTATAAATATAATGATTACTGTTGACTTCCTGAACTCTTAACACAATTTGTTTTTTTCTTTCAACAAATAGGCATTATAGTTTATTTTCCAGTGCTTTCAGAAATTACAAGAATACAAGGCTGATTAAAACATTCTCTCCAACCTCAGCAGTCTTGCAGAGTAAGGAAGAGATAAGTCATTAAAGATATCCTGGGAAAAGGACACATTAATAAATAAATGAGGTGCCACAACCAGCTTTCCAACTGAAAGCTAGTAAAATTATACATATAGTGAATTCTTCATATAAAAATTTTTAAATGGATTAAGGTTAATGAAAACCTAAAACAAGATTTATATTTACTTCCCAGTTAATGAAAGAGATGACTTTCTAACTTCTAGAATCCTCTTAACTAATAAAGAAATTGATATATTTTATAATATCAAAACATCTCAAAGACTTTAAAAAGATACCATGACATCAATAGATAAAAGTAGGTGGGGGGAAAGATTTACACTTCAGAGGACATACACAGAGTTAATATCAAAATAGACACAGAGCTCTAAGAAAACAAAATACAGAAGACAGAGAAACCAATGGCAAGTGGGTAAATCATATAGAGAAGCATTTATAGGAATAGCCAACACACATATGCTGTGATGCTGAAACTCACCTTTGAACAGAATCAATGGAACTGAAGTAAGAGCTTGATTATGACAGTGTGACCTTGGATTCTTCAAAATCACTCATTCAAGTTTGTGGGTGCTACACCATCCTCTAAACTTCCACAGATCAGCAAACAATGCTCAGAGAACTTTATCAGTTGAAACCATCCATAGAGTTAGAAGTATCTGCCCAATAAAATATCCCTAAACCTGAAATTAGTTTCTAAAACACTGATGTTAGAGAAAGTATGTTTATTCTATATCTTTATATGAAATAGCCAAAAAGAGTATTACAGACCTGAGCTAATTCCCATATATTCTAGTAACCATAAAGAACCCCTCTTATGGCTGATTATCAAATTCACACAGGAGAACTTTTAAAAGACTGTGAATTCCAACATCACCAACATGTAAAATATGAAGTCTACTTTGGAATCTTACATCTAATTAGACTTTCTGGGTTGCCCGCATACTGAAACACAATTCAGTCCAGGGTTGCTGTCCCTTCTCCCTTCTCCTTTGAGCACTGATGCCATCTCTGTGCACACAGATCAAGAAAACACATGCACCATCACCAGACCTTGAACTGTCTCCATGTGAACAAAGCTTTCCATGCTGGAAGAAAGTCTTATTCATTTCCGTCTTTCAGAAAAAGGTCACCTCTTAAATTGCTGGGATTTTCAAAATGAATACAAAGGCCCCATAATCTCAACAAGTCTGAATGTGAACAAAGAGACTCAAAATCTTCATTGTTGGCATAATTTGCCCTGGTAATGAAAAAATGTTAAACCAACATCTTCAGATTAAAAAAAGAAAAAAAAAAACTTTACAGGAGAGAAAATTGTGAATTGTTTAAACAAAGATTGTGTGGTTTGTTTTTTATGCAAATATAAGTAAAATGGTGAAATAGCCTTTATGACAGTCAATTCTCAATCACTTATACCTGTCTAACTTCACAAAGCATAGTTAAACATTGGATTCCCTGAATGATGGAGAATAATTTCACACAGATACTTCACTATGGTCTGAATCCATCATTTGATACCTGAAAAAGCCAGTTATACAAGCACGGATCCAAATACTCTCTGAGGTCAAGACAAAGGTCTGTAAACACTTTATCTGCATTTGAACCACAACAAGCCCTATTGAGACAATCCATTGGTGCTTCTCCAAGAATGATTCTTCTCTAATTAAATTCATTGGGACCTTCATCATAATTTTGAGGGTAGACCTGCCTCTCCAGAGATCCCACTAGGATAATCACCATGTACAACAGGACTTGAGGAAACATGTCCTCTGGGGGTTGGAGGGGAAGGACAAAGAATCCCCAAAGAACAACTTGAGATTGAATCACCAAAAGAGAAATGTCCAGTATGGACAGAAATAAAATATGTAAAAACTCTCTTCTTTCAAGCATGACTTTCAAATTAGGCAAAGCTATTTTAGTTAGCTATGTCTTTTCACATGGACACCTGAACTGACTTCCAGAACATCATGAAAGCAAATTTCATACAACCCATTTAAATGTTGTAACAAATGTAGATAAAGCAAGCTTCTTCCCTAAGGGAAAGAGTCTTGAGTTTGTCACATAGGAGCACACAGGCAAGTTGATAGAACCTGTGTTAGTATGGGAGTGGGGAGGGTGAAAACACTGTGGGAGGATTCCACTTATCTCAGAGTTCTTAGAGAACATTCATCAAAATAGACATTACATTTGGCCAGAAAACAAGTTGCAATGCATTTCAAAGGACTTCAATCATACAGAACATATATAATGGAATTCAACCCAAACATAACAGTGTTTCCCAATCATTTAAAGGAGTGTGTAGAATGAAATTTGTAGCTTTAACTAAAATATTAGGAAAAAAGAGATATTATAAGAAGTAAACTAACATTCCATCTCAAGAAGTTGAAAACAGAAAAACAAAATAAACCCACAGGACACTGTAGAAAGAAAGTAAGTAACAGACAGAAATCACTGAAATTGAATTTTATTGAAAAATAGAGACAATACCTAAATCTAGGAATTGGTTCTTTGAAGGATTCATAAAATTAATGTTCCTAGCAAAATGGGTGAAGAAAAACTAAGAGAACAAATGATCAGAATCAAGAATGAAGAGGGTGCCATCAATGTATTCTACACACCTAAAAAAGATAATAAAAGAATATCACCAATGAATTTATGACAGTATACTTGCCCATTTAGAAAGTGGAGCTCTGCTAGGAAAGACACAGCTTTCTCAACAGACACAAAAAATCATTGAAACCTAATAGTTTTAAGTAAATAAAACAGTTAATATCATTCTTCTCTCGAAACGAAATTCTACATGCATATAACTTAATCAATGATACTTTCTAACAATTAATCAAAATGTAATACCAATCATACATAAGCAGCTCAAGGATGAGGGGAACTTAAAATACTCCCTGACTCATTTTATGCGCCCAGCATTACAAATAAACCAGAATGAAACAAGAACATCACAAGAACAATAATCAAGACAATCTCTCATGTTAGCAGAGACATAAAATTCTAAACACAACATTAGTTTCTCTTAGATGTTTTCCTTGGGGATTTTTTCTTTATTCTTACTGTTATGGTTTATTAGGCAGGTTTGGAAGAGCGCTCAGTGTAGGGCTAATTATGTCCCACTACTGAGGCAAGATCTTCCTAAATCCTCAGCCAGTGTCCTGCCCTGTGAACCAGAACCTGCCCAGGTTGTCCACCTGGGAGAAGGGGCACTGTGCCTGGCCCATGGAGCACTAGGCACTCCTCTCTAATGCATCCAGGTAAATCTCCATCCAGCCTCAAGTAGTTTCCTCAAATGCACATATACACACTGATCCCTCCTCTGATGAGCAATCTAGGAGGATCCTTGCAGCTCTCCAGCATTGATTCTCTCCTTCTCTCTCTCTCTCATTGTCTCTCACATAGTCCCACTCATTCTCTCTCATGCTCTCTCTCAAGTTCTCTCTCCTATTCTGTCTCTCTTATTCTCTCTACTCTTCCCCCCTCCCTCTCTCTCCCCATTCCCTCCCTTTCTCCTCTACCCTTTCCCTTCCTCCTCACTTCCTCCCTCCCACTCTTCCTCCCTTCTTCCTCTCTGTCTGTCTTCTTGTCTGTCTGTCTCTTTCTGACTTGGCATCTCTAGCCTCTGCAGAATATCACCCTCTGAATTCTAGCTCCCTTGGTGCCTTGCTGTAAGACTCTCAGTTCCATGTCCTCAACTCGGGGGGTCTGCCAGGATTTCCTAGACCTCCCTGTCTGTGTCACAGCATGAAAACTTTTAAATGCAAAGCTGGGACAATCCTAGGACTTACCTTGTTTGTTACTCATCTCTCATTAATTACTGTCAACTCTTTCTGATGTCTAGTCTTGAAAACCAGTATTTCATATATTTTTCTGGTTTGTTTGATGTTTTAGGCAGAAGGGTAAATCTAGACCTTGTTGCCCCTTCTTTTCGGAATGAACCTTCCCAGTACAATGATATTTAGATATTTTTAAATTTATCTATATGGCATGAAAATAGGTCAAAGAAAAAAAAAACATGATTGTATTTTTAGGTTCTTAAACATAGTTAATTCTATCTCACTTTCTAAAAATGTTGTAAGAATTCATAGTGCCAGGCTAGATAATATTTAATTAACTCATGCTTCCCTGGATGACACTAGCTGAAAAGAAAAAAAGGAGTGTCCAGAAAACTGGCCCCCTTTTAGGGTTTCTGTACTGAAAACAGCCAAATCCTCATTGTGGCTCAATGCACTCATCCAGGGAGTAAACGATTGACGTAGGAGAAACTTTTACCTTTGGAAGTCACACACTCCAGGCACTCCCTGACTGCACGTCCATAAGGAGCACAGCTTGTTCTAATCACAGGATACTCCCAATGCCACTGTCTTGATTATTACAGCTTCACATTCCTTCTTGTCTTTCTTATTCTCTTGTCATGTTGATAACATTCACAATAAAAATGGAGGCAGAGTCTGGCTCAGGACCTTTCGCCACTAAAGCGTCTGGCCCCCAGGTCTTCTCCATTCTCCTACTAAGGTGTCTGGAGTAATCTTTTCATTCATTGCCTCAGGGTTTGCTGGCCAAACCCAAAAAACTGTACTGTTATATTATGATCATAGATGGATTTTTCCTAATACATAATAAAAGTGTAAGCCTTAAATCCAAAATCAGTATCATGCTGAAAAGAAATGTTAAAACTACCTTACTTATTCCAGGGTGGTATAAAAAGCAGAATTTTCCTCCTCTTAATGTGATGCTTTATGTCATAACAAATGCAACATACATGGAGAATAGTAATGTTCAATGCTACCTCTGACCCCTGCCCCCCCCAACCCCAGGACTGGTAATGAAGAAAAGGCATGAATCCTAGCCAAAAAGCAGAATCAGAAGCATCTTGGTGGCTCAGTTGGTAAGGTGTCCAACTCCTGATTTCACCTCAGATCATGATCTCAAGGTCATGGGATCAAGCAATGCCTTCGGCTCTGTGCTCAATGTGGAGTCTGCTTGGGATTCTCTCTCTCCTTCTCCCTCTGCCCCTCTCCACACTTGCCATAAATAAATAAATAAATAAATAAATAAATAAATAAATAAATAAATAAATAAATAATCTTTAAGACAAAAAAGGCAAAATTATAGGATGAATTCTCACAACTGTCAGCATAATGTGTCTGCTTCCACTGTGGGAGGTGAGGATAGGGGGTCATTCTGAATGCCTGCAGAGTTCCTCTCTCTTCTCTGGCCAACATCTCTGCCAGAAGTGCTAGCATTGACAACATGCATGATACACACAACCTGCTTGTCCTGTTATTTTACTGTGTTCAGGAGGACATTTGACTCTTTGGGGGCAAACGACAGTTGAAACTAGAGGAAGATAAAACCTGGGCTGTCCAAATTTGAAAAACCCCTGACCCTTGACAAACTTCTCATTCAGATTTTGAAATAAACAGGGCTGCATAAGTCTGAAATTATGCTAAACCTAGCATGTTTTTAAATTTAAAAAATTGTAAATAAGATACAACGCCAAGCACAGCAAAAAAAAAAAAAAAAAGAATCAACAGATACTAATTACTCAATTTATGCAAATAATGTTAAGAACCTGAATGAAATGGACAATTATCTAAGGGAATATAATTCACCTAAACTAACAATGGCAGAGAAAGAAGTTTTAATGGATCGATGTCTTTGTGAGAAATCAATAAAGTGGCTGAAAAACTAACCATCAAGGAAACACCAACCTGAAATGCCTTTCTGGGAGAATTCCACCAAAGAAGCAGCTTAGAGGTGTGATTAATAACACAGGCTAGAGTCTGGGAGTTGATTTTGGCATTGGCACTCTCTCGGGGTGGTGGCCATGGGGAATTTACTTAACCCCCCATGAACCTCCATCTGTACAACCATAAAATGGGTCCAATTATAGTATCAACCTCATAGTGTCTATGAGGAACAAATGAATACACACACATAACATGTTACAAAAATTCAAAATAAATGATAAACAATCAATGCTAGGTGTAATTTTCCTCACAAACTTTCAAATAAAATATCACCCCAATACTACTTAAACTGTTTATGAAAATGCGTTATTCTAAAAGGTCAGATTCCTAATTTTCTCCATAAGGCATTCATTCATTATTTACCATGCCCAGCACTAACATAAATGCTATGGATCCAGCAATGAATGAACTTACATCCTAGTGGGAGAACAGGTAATGAAACAAAATCTTAAAAGCAAAATGGATAGCATGTTACCTAGTCAAAAGTGTTACCATAGGTATGAAAGAAAACAGTAAGTCTAACAGAGAGGTGAGAAGTGGCTGGGGGTAGGGATTGTTAAAGGGTGGTCTCATAAGGCTCCATTTATAAACTAATATCAAAACCTAGAAAATATTGCACGAACACAGAACCTATAGACTACTTTAATTTATGAAAATCAATGCAGAAATGCTATAATAATTCCCTAAAATAAAATCCTGCAATGTAGATAATCACATTAATATATTTAAGGAAAAAGTAGGGTTAACATCTCAATAACTGCTGGAAAAACAACACCATTCTTGACTTTTTGAAATATCACCAAATTACAGACTGAGGGAAATTTCACCAAACCCACCATATTTGATATTATACTGGGTGTAACAGCTGCTGCAACTCAACAAGAGAAAGGAATGAGAGGAGTTAGAATTTCGAAAGCAAGAAATGTGGAAGCCCATGAACATGATGTACTATATACTTAACAAACCAAACAGAGAAAAAGAAAGCAGTTCCTAAAATTTGAAGACAAACCAATAACTGAGTATAACTTCCATAAAACTGGTGACATAGCGACATGACAAATGGATAACTTAAGTGAATTTAAAACACGATTATCTCATTGTAAATCTCTACTGGAATATATCCTAAAGGCATGAAGAACCACAAGGAAATCTTAAGCTGTATTGAGTAGGAGTCGTATTTTAGTAGTAATATTATTACTGTCACTTTAAAATTATATAGGCATACTGTAGGATGAAACAACTAAGTAATACCGAAATAGATTCATGAACGAACATTTGGCATACTGGAAATCAAATAAGTTAAATAAAAACTGTGAGTTAAAAATATCAATATGAAAAGGAATCAATATGAAAAGTCATATTTTATATTTATTTCTAGCCCTGCCCACTGAAAAGGTCTAGAACCAAGAAAATCTAGTGCCAATATGACATGTTCAGGTTATGAAACCATTCATAATTAAAGGGAATCGGGGCTCTTGAGAAAAATGCTTAATTCCAGGCCCAGTGCAGAGGTTGTAAAAAATGAGGCTTGGACATCTTGTAGTGTCAGAAAGCAAGGAAATTCTTGAACACTAAAATAGCCTTGTCAAAAGGACAGAGGAGACATTTGAAGGGGTTCTCACTAGACTAAGCTGAGTCGTTGTGCAGCAAGAAAGATGAATGAGTACAGTAAATTAAAATATATCCAATAGATGAGATACTAAGCCCACTGGTTACTGCTAGAAACTACGTGGGCACCGAATAATTACTCCGAAATCTGCTAAATAAAGTGAAAGAATTAAGAATGCATCTTGTCTTTCCTGTATGCACTTTCTTTCAGGGAAAGAGATAAAATATAAGCAAACTCCCTTTGTAAAGAAGAATGCTGGCTAATAAACGGAGAAATATTAGAATGACAATATCACCATTTGAAAACTCCTCAGGACATAATAGATGTAAGCAATATAACCAGTGGTTACTCATATCGGGTTAAGGTTAATAGAGAATTTTATCATAGAGAAACAAGGCTGACACAGTCTGAACCTACAATTCAAACTTAGCATCAATATGTACCTTCTGCTGTGATGAAATAGGAAGTACTCATCACCTATGAAAAATTCTTGCTACAAAAAAACTAAACTTGAATCCATTCAAGCCTTTAGTTCTAACTACACACATCAGAAGTACCCAGAAGTGAGGAACAATTCAAACGACACTAAAATTTAGACTGAACCAATTTCAAACATTTGAATATCCTAGAAGACAAGTCGCCTGGTATCTCGAACAAAGCAATAGTTTAAAAATGGCCATTAAATGAACCATTTTGGGATAAAAAAAAGAGATTTAAGTCATTCAAATAGATTAAAATGAGAGAGATGAATATTACAAAGTAAAATGACCTAAGAAAATACCAAACAAATGCAATGTCTAGATTTTTTTAATATGGTGATGCAAACTACAAACTGTAAAGAGACCACTGTGAGAAAATGAGATCAATAATTCCGTTAAATATACATGGTTTACACATCAAATAAAAGACAAAGATTGTTCATATTGGGTAAGAAAGCAAGACACCACAGTATGCTTGCTGTCTACAAAAAGAAAAAATGATTTTAAATGTAAAGATATATCTATGCCAAAGTGAAAGGATGGACAACAATATGCCATGCAAACCCTGATCAAAACTAAACTGGAGTAAATATATTGATAAAGCAGACTAAAGAAAGCTAAATATTAGCAGAAATAAAGGGCACCGTAACATAATGATAAAGGTGTCAACAGAGAATCGGGAAGGAGATAGATGGCAATGAAAAGCACTATTAACCAACTTGTCTTTCATGACAAAACAACATAATACACTTTCTCTCCAAATACATATGTAATATGCACCATTCAGAGGATAAACCATATCAGGCCCAAAAAATTAAAAAAAAAAAAAAACAAGAATTCTTAAAAATTATCATCATGCTTCATCTCCCCTTCTGATTCCCCCCTTCATTTTTCCCTTCCTTCTCCAAATGTCCTCCATGCTATTCCTTATGTTCCACATATAAGTGAAACCATATAATTGTCTTCCTCTGCTTGACTTATGTCACTTAACATAATCCCCTCCAGTTACATCCATGTTGATGCAAATGGTGAGTATTCATCCTTTCTGATGGCTGAGTCATATTACATTGTATATAAGAACCACAACTTCTTTATCCATTCGTCTGTTGAAGGGCATCTCAGCTCCTTCCACAGTTTGGCTATTGTGGATATTGCTGCTATGAACATTGGGGTGCATGTGGCCCTTCTTTTCACTACATCTGTATCTTTGAGGTAAATACCCAGTAGTGCAATTGCTGCGTCATAGGGTAGCTCTATTTTTAACTTTTTGAGGAACCACCACACTGTTTTCCAGAGTAGCTGCACCAGCTTGCATTCCCACCAACAGTGTAAGAGGGATCCCCTTTCTCCACATCCTCTCCAATATTTGTTGTTTCTTGTCCTCTCGATTTTTGCCATTCTAACTGGTGTAAGGTGGTATCTTAATGTGGTTTTGATTTGAATTTCCC
Organism: Ursus americanus; assembly: GCF_024610735.1. Taxonomy (NCBI): domain Eukaryota; kingdom Metazoa; phylum Chordata; class Mammalia; order Carnivora; family Ursidae; genus Ursus; species Ursus americanus. Next base: position 32,356,952 of record NC_142150.1, on the reverse strand, counting down.
TGATGGCTAATGATGTTGAACATTTTTTCATGTGTCTGCTAGCCATTCATATGTCTTCTTTGGAGAAGTGTCTGTTCATGTCTTCTGCCCATTTTTTAACTTGATTGTTTTTTGGTTGTTGAGTTTGAGAAGTTCTTTATAGATCTTGGATACCAGCCCTTCATCTGTAGTGTCATTTTGGGAGGGGCGTGGGAGTTGGGTTAGCCCAGTGATGGGTATTAAGGAGGGTATGTATTGCATGTAGCACTGGGTGTCATATGCAAACAATGAATCATGGAACGCTACATCAAAAACTAATGATATACTGTATGGTGACTGACATAACATAATAAAATAAAATTTAAAAATTAAAAAGAAAATGAAAATCTTTAAAAAATTAAATAAAAAATAAATTAAAAAAAAGAATTTTCATCATGCATCCCATATTCCTTAGCAAAAAAGAAATTAAACTCAAATCAGTACCAAAAAATTCTATAATATCTCCTGAATATTTGGAAATTAAATGACCAAAAAAATACATAGCTATTATCAGGTGAACACAGAACCTTCCCTAAGATAAACTATGTTCTGGACCATTAAAAATACTTTAAAATAAATAAATAAATAATAAAAAATAAAACTTAAATAAAACAAAAGTATTCAAGTCTTACAGAGGATATGTTTAGATATTAATAGAATTGAACAAAAAGCAAAAACAGAAAACTATCAGGAAAAATATCAAATATTTAGAAATTGAGCAGATAAATAACTCAAGGGCCAAAAAAGAAGTCACTGGTAAAATTCAAAACATATTTTAAATTAACTAAAACATGAAAGTAAAGCACAAAATTACAAATATCAGAAATGAAAAAGGGACATAATATAGTCTACGGACTTTAAAAGAATAATAAAAAAATAGAGATGTTTATAAACGTGACAATTTAAAGACTTGAAAATATTCTGCATACTATAAAACATCAAAAACAAATCACAAGCTGGAAAAATAGTAATTACACATAAATGGTAAAAGGGATCATTTCTTCGGAGTATTATTAAATCATAATAATCACTATGGAAAAGAACAGTCATCCGCTAAAACAGGTAAAAGTCATTAATGGGATGTTCACACACAAAAAAAGGATAGAAATCATTTTAAAAAAAGAAATCATTTTAAGTGTGAATAGATGCTCATATTCAACAATACTTATTGAATTTCAATTAAACAAATGAAACACGATTTCCTTTAACTATTTGTTCTCAAACCCATAAATGTTTGTCAAGCACTGAGTGTTGAGAAGGTGCACAAACAGGTATTTTCTAGACTGAGAGAAGCAGTGTAGTTTAGTACAAGCTCATGGATGGTATGTGGGCAATAACTATGAACATCAACATTTAAATACCTGTACAATTTGATCCAACAATTCTACTTCTAAACACTCATACTTACAAAATTTCAAAAGGACTTAATTGTAGTTATTGGTTACAAAAAAATAAAACTGGGGGAAACATGACAAGGACTGGAAACATGAATTTTGCTGTATCTTCATAAAGATTTAAGCACTTTGAGGAAGCTGAGAATGAGTTACATCTGTATAGAACATATGGAAAGATCTTCAGAAGCCTGAGTAGTAAATGCAAAAGTTATACACGGAGACAAAAATATACATATATTTTATTAACTTGAACAATCTTAGAAACAATAACAGTCTTTTTTTGGAAGAAACAATAACAATCTAGTACAATAACTACATATGAAAGGATAGGGATGATGGTGAGGGATGGGTAATGGTTTATTCTACAATATTTCTAACTTTGTACGGATTCCATTTTTAATATTTATTACAACCTGGTATACTTTCATTTTTTAATTTAAAAAGTAAAATACACTAAGAATTTCATATGTAATGCAAACAAAATAGAATAAAGATGATAATCTACATAACATTCACTATATTAACTAGTGCAATAAAAAGAACAAAGATGAAACACAGGAATCTAAAGGGCTAGTATCCAAAATATATAAAGAACTTATAAACCTCAACACCCCAAAAACAAATAATCAAGTTTTCAAATGGGCGGTCTATACGAGTGAACATTCCTCCAAAAAGATATACAGATGGCCAACATGAAAAGTTGTTCAGAAATGCAAGTCAAAACTACAATGAGATATCACACCTGTCAGAATGCCTAAAATCAACAACACAAGAAACAGATGATGGTGAGGATATAGAGAAATAGGAACACTCATGTACTGTTGCTGGGAATGCAAACTGCTGCAGCCATCTGGGAAAGAGTATGGAGGTCCCTCAAAAACTTAAAAATAGAGCTAGCCAACAATATAACAATAGCGCTACTAAGTATTTACCCAAAGAATATAAAAACACTAATTTAAAAGGATACATGCATACCTACACTTATAGCAGCTTTCTTTACAATAGCCATATTATGGAAGCTCCCAAATGTACCTCAGTTAATGAACAGATAAAGAAGTGGTATATATCTATACATGTATGTATATAATGGAATATTACTCCAACATAAAAAATAGGGAAATATCGCCATCTGCAATAACATGGATGGAGCTAGTGAGTATAGTGCCAAGGAAAGTAAGTCAGTCAGAGAAAAACAAATACCAAATGATTTCACTCATGTGGAATTTAAGAAAACAAAATAAATGAGCAAAGGGAAAAAAGAGAGAGACACATCAAGAAACTGATTCTTAATCATAGAGAACAAACTGTTGGTTACCAGAGAAATAAGGGTTAAATAGGTGATGGAGATTAAGGAATGCACTTGTTGTCATGAGCACTGGGTGATGAATGGAACTGTTGAATCACAATATTGCACACATGAAGCTAATAAAACACTGTGTTAAAAAAAAAACACAGGAATCCAACTAAATATAAAAATAAGAATGAGAATGTAAGTTATAAAAGTAAATATAACAATTAATTAAAATTAGGGTAACTATAAAAATTCATCAATAACCAGTACATATGGAGATTAAGAGTATACTTATAAGGACCACTATGCATAGAACTGTTAAACCGTGCTATTCTGCATATTACACTAACATAAATCTGTATATTATATTACCTGAAAGAAAAAATTAAAAATTAATGAAAGTTCATATAACTATAAAACTTTCATTGACTACCTCTTTACAAATTATTGACTCAGACTGTAAATGCATTTACACTAAAATGGACTTTAACATTTGAGAAGATTGGCTCTAATGATAAATTACAATCTTGATGATGCATTTATTAGCTACTTGATATGACATTTCTCTTCCAGACCTTCTTCATGGCATTTATCATCTCGGAATTTCTCAGAGTGTAGATCAGTGGGTTCAACATGGGGGTTATGACTGTATAAAACACAGTCAATGATTTGTCAATGGGGAAGGTCTTAGCAGGTCTTGCATACATGAAAATGCATGGAACAAAGAAGAAGACCACCACAGTGATGTGCGAACCACAGGTCTGCAGGGCTTTCCGCCTCCCTTCTGGACTAAAGTTCTTTAGAGAGTGCAAGATGACACCATAAGAGGTGAGCAAGAGCACAAACACAATACTACAGATCACTCCTCCATTGGCTACCACGAACAGGCCAGCAACATACGTATCAGTACAGACCAGTTTCAGTAAAGGGTACATGTCACAGAAAAAATGATCAATGACATTGGGACCACAGAATGGGAGCCCATAAATAGTGCTAACTTGAATTACTGAATGCAGAAAACCTCCGACCCAGGACACTACCAGCAGCACAACACACACCCACTGCCTCATGATAACCAGATAATGCAAGGGCTTGCAGATGGCCACATAGCGATCAAAGGCCATCACCAGCAGAAGAAAGACCTCTGATCCACCAAAAAGGTGGTCTATAAAGAGCTGGGTCATACACGATTGAAAGGATATGGTACTTTTCCCAAAGAAAACCTCTGAAATCAATCTGGGGGAAATAGAAGAGGAATAAATGACATCCATACATGATAAGTTAGCAAGAAAAAAGTACATAGGTGAACCCAGGGTCTTACTGACAGTTACTGTCACCACTATGAGCAAATTGCCCACCACAGTGAAAATATAAAAGAGTAAGAACGTAACAAAAAGGACCTTCTGTTCCATTGGATCCTGGGTGAGGCCCAACAGGACAAAGTAAGTTACGTTGTTTCGTGCTTCCATCTAGTCTACATAGGAGCTGACTTCTCATATTAGAAGCTGGTGATCTACAAAACAAGGGGGAAAACTTTTAAATGCACTATATGATTAATCTTTTATTGATACATTCAACTAAAGAATGTGGCAAGAGTACTTATTTGTGTCCAGTATTTCATAGATGTGATTCCCAAGTTGAATAAGCCATGGTTTCCTACACTCAGTGGTAGCATGCATAATAATCACCAATGTAATAAGTACCATTATAAAAACAGTTAGACAATGTAAAGTTCAGGGGTAGGAATATGTCAAACAAATAGCAATCAGAGAAGGCTTGCCAGAGGAAGCAATGCTTTCACTGAGTTTTAAAGAAAAAATGGAAAGACAAGAAAAGAGGGCAAGGGAATTCCATGAAAAAGTACAGTTTATAAAGTCACAAAAGCGAAATACTTCAAGGTAATTGACATTTCCAAACTGAGTGGATCAAGTTAGGAATGGAAGTTCCCTGCCCTGGATAGTCTCTTCCCTCACCAAGACCTCTTTCTTAGGATCTCTGGCTGGATACGCCCCCTTTTCCTGACCAATAAATGTGGAACCATTCCAATGTTGGGTCTCTCCCTTAATTTTTATGTCATATATGCAACATCTCCAACTCTGCTGTTCTCCAATTGGATATTAATTCAGAACTTATAAGACTACATTTTTTAATTTTCAGCAACAAATGCAAGTGTTTCCCATCTCACTAAATGGTGCTACCTTCTAAGTCATTACTCAGACAAGAAATACCACCCTGCCTTTCTTGCTCTCATATCACATATTGATACCTTTAACAAATCCTACAAACCCTCTTTTAAAATAGAGCACAAACTTGATCATTTTCCTCCCTCCACCACTCTTCCAGCCCACTACACTAGCTTCCTACCACATCTCTCTCCTTTCATTCAGGCCTCCATCAATTTGTTCTCACGAGGCAGCTCAAGTGATCTGTTCATAAATACGGTTCTGATCTATCACTCCACTGCTCACAATGACTATGGAGGATTCCAATCACACACTCACAACTCAATGAATCACATTTCATATTGGCAGTAAGAAGAACTGTAATACCCATTCATAGTTGAACAAACTGAGACTCAGACTATCGAATTCTTTTTCCCACGTCCCCTATTTTTAAGTGATTAAACTGGAATGGGAATCTAAGTTTGCTTTATTTCAAAGTAATGTAACTTTACATGATAAAAAGATTCACACACTTTAGAAGCCTGGTACCCAATATTTACTGTTACTCTTACCTTGTGATGGTATGTCCACAAGCTGACGGAAGACTTTTTACTCATTCCTGCGACTGGAATTTTTCTTCCATCCGGTATGACAAGAGAAAGCAATAGGCTGCATTATTACCTGATGGTATATTTTATTTCATTGGGCTATCAGTCCATTTTTCTCATGGCGTTCCCTGATTATTCAGGAGATTGCTTTTTTTTGCACTGTAGATTATGTAAAAGGAATTCCATGGTCCACACAAAAAATAAAACTTTACTACCTTAGGATAATTTATCTAAAAGACAAGCAACCTCATTTTACATAAGAAGATAGCAACCAGCCATTTCCAAGGAGATTGTTCTCGGGTAACTTCTTTCCTACTAACTTCAAACAGAAAAATAACATTCACTTGCTTAGTCCTCTCATTCCATCCTGTTGGTATGACCACACCGGTTGAGTTCAAATTTTGAGGAGAGACATTCTTGTGCTTTTTGGAGGGGTATACTTTCAGCCTAGCAAAGATCTCCTAAAAATTTATCAGTTCTTAAGAGCATAGCTTCTTCTTCCCAATAGGGGAAGGGATCACAAGAAATTCATCCCTTATGACCACATATGTCATTAAGTCAGAATTGGAAAGTGTCCAAGACTGATTCTTGCTTAATTAAATTCACTGGGAATTTCCACAATTTTTTAAAAAAATATCTATACATAATAATACTACTGGACCAAAGCACATAATTAAGGTTTAATGGATGTAGCATAAAGGGAAAAAACAGCTTTGGAACAATCATGAGACTATTGGCAGTCAAGAATAAAATACCAGCCAAACATTTTATTCCAGTGAAGATTAATTTATCATGTATTTCCGCATTTGTCATGGCAAGGTCTCCTTTCCTCTTACTTACCATCCATTTTATGATCTTCCTTAAAGTATGAATAGATACAGTAACTATTTATTTACCAATATAGATGTAATAAGTATCCAATTATTAATTATTGTTTTTATATTAGGGCACATATTCAAACCAGGAACCATGCTATGAGTGAGGACACAACAATTAATTAAACATGGGAAAGAACACATGTAAGGTCCTTCCTGCATGGACTTTATTTCTCATATAGTCACACAAAAAATAAGACTAGAATTTAATAAAATAAGTGTAGTCTTCTTCAGATGACTATGTAAGAACTAACCTAATTAGTAGATATTAACCTGGCCAAGTATACTGTTTGTCCTAAAAAATTAAAAATAAAACTCAGTAAGGTTAGGCAACCGCAATGTCCTTTACTTGGAGTACCAGGATACTATTCATGTCCTTGGACATTAACCTGTCTCTTTGCCTAGTAAGACAAATGCTGGAATTGAACTTACTGAAAGACCATGAGTGAGTAATCTCTCAGGTAGTAGAACTCTTCACTTGTTGAGTCGTTCAAAACATATCCCTAGCAGTGCAATTGCTGGGTCATAGGGTAGCTCTATTTTTAACTTTGTAAGAACGTCTATACTGTTTTCCAGGGTGCCCGTACCAGCTTGCATTCCCAACAACAGGGTAAGAGGGCTCCCTTTTCTCCACAACCTCACTAACATTTGTTGTTTCCTGGCTTGCACTACAAGGTATTTACCCACAGGATACAAACATAGTGATTCAAAGGGGCACATGCACCCCAATGTTTATAGAAGCCAAACTATGGAAAAAGCCCAGATGTGCATTGACAGATGAATGGATAAAGATGTGGTATATAAATAAATGGAATATTACTCAGCCATAAAAAATGAAATCTTAGCATTAGCAATCATGTAGATGGAACTAGAGGGTAATATGCTGAGCAAAAAAAGTCAATCGGAGAAAGATTATTTTCATGTGATCTAATTCATTTGTGAAATCTAAGATACAAAACAGATGATCATAGGGGAAAGGAGGGGAAAATAATATGAGATGAAATCAGAGAGGGAGACAAACCATAAGAGACTTTTAACTATAGGAAAGAAACTGAGAGTTGCTGGAGGGGAAATGGGTGGGGGGATATTGTAACTGGGTGTTGGGCACTAAGGAGGGCACCTGATATAATGAGCACTGGGTGTTTCATGCAACTGATGAATCACTGAACTCTACCTCTGAAACTAATATACTATATGTTAATTAATTGAATTGAAAAAAATAACAATAAATTAAAATTAAATTCAAAAGAAATCATATCCCCAAGGCCTCTTCCTACGCAAAGGAAGGGATATTTCTACCTTTCCCCAGCATCATCTCAGAGAATTAGACCGGGGGGCAACTGGGTGGCACAGCGGTTAAGCGTCTGCCTTCGGCTCAGGGCATGATCCCGGCGTTATGGGATCGAGCCCCACATCAGGCTCCTCTGCTATGAGTCTGCTTCTTCCTCTCCCACTCCCCCTGCTTGTGTTCCCTCTCTCTCTGGCTGTCTCTATCTCTGTCAAATAAATAAATAAAATCTTTTAAAAAAAGAGAGAATTAGACCCTTCCACGTGTTTGTACAATCAAAGAGGAATGTCTATTCACAAAAAAATATACCAAGGAAACATCTAGGGGATGAAGAGTTTCTCCTGCCTGGGCAGCTATTTGAATTCTCAGAAATCTCTGGGGCATTGTATCAGGAAAATAATCCTTCCATTTATATGTGCAGACACAGCCTATGACTTTCCACATCCTTCCTCTTTTCAATGAAAGAGAATGTAAGGCCATTACACATTAGCTTATTAGAATATTTGGAACAAATTCAAGTAAAGTAACCTCTCTGGACAGTGTTCTCCCCTAGAATAATGACTAGAGAAAAAAAGACTTGGTTCTTGTCAAGAAAGAGTGGCAGACAGCCAAATATGTGAAAAGCCTCTAATTTGAACAGAAGAAAAAATGTTAATAAATTGTGGGTTTCATATAGCAACACATTTAAGTAAAGCAAATCACATTTAAGCCCAAGTGAAAGGAGAACCAGTCTCAGGTTCACTTACCCAACATGTCCTCAGCCAAGGAAGGCCTATCTCTAGCTATTAGATCTCTACTTGAGAGACCCTGAGGTTCAGAGGCAGAAAGCCTAAGGAGGAGGGAAGTTACTGAGGTTGAAGTTGCAATTCATAAAAAGATAGGTAGTCACAGTTCTGCAGTTCTGTGTGGGAGTGGATGCTATTGATCAAGATCTGAATCTATGTCAACTGACACCATAATGATTTTCAGTTCATTAATTCAATCCCTTAATTTCAGTCCAGTGTCGACTGAGTAACTGTTTCTACAAGAAACAAATTATTTTCCACCAAGAACCTATTTCTACATCAAGTCTCTGAAGGCTTCCACTCTTATTCATTTTCCCATGGCTTACGATTAGCAACACTGAGCATCTTCACCTCCACAGGTTTGGTTGTATATTGTATTTTCTGGGTCATAAGGACCATAGATAAAGAGTCATTAAATATATGTAGGAACCAGCTTAAGATCTTCCTTATGTGTTAAGCCACAAAAAAACTTTGCTCGTGTCAGCTTACTGAAATTTATATATAACTGTATGCTTACGTTAATGTTCAATAAAGCATTAGAAGCAGCTAGTCGTTTAAGAAGCTAGAAGGAGGATTAAATTAAAACCAAAGTAAAAAAAAAAAAAGGATGTAATGAAAAGATCAAAAATCAATACAATAGAAAACAGAAAATAGAGTAAACTAAAACAGCCAAAAGTTGGTACCTCTATTTTACAACTGATAAATTTCTAGCAAGAGTAATCAGGAGAAAATAACTATTATCACAAATTAAAATAGAGATAAAATCATACAGATGCTTCAGACTTAAAAAGGATAACAAATGGTTCTTATGAAAAACATTATTCTAATAAATTTGATACCTTAGATAAAATGGGTAAAATAAAGGAAAAACATAACCTTCTGAAAAAAACTGAAAAATAAATTGAAAAACTAAGTACTCCTATATTTCTCCAAGAAATGGACTGTCCCTTTTTTGAAAACAACTTGAGTGTATGATTGAATTCCCTAAGGAGCCTAACGAGATTACTAGAAATAATAAGCGAATTTGGTGAGTTTTCGTGACACAAGTTCTAAAGAAAATATTCAATTGCACTTACATAATGTATCGATACAATTGAGATATTACAAATTTTTTTAAAGATTTTATTTATTTATTTGACAGAGAGAGACAGCCAGCGAGAGAGGGAACACAAGCAGGGGGAGTGGGAGAGGAAGAAGCAGGCTCCCAGCGGAAGAGCCTGATGTGGGGCTCGAACCCAGAATGCTGGGATCACGCCCTGAGCCGAAGGCAGACGCTTAACTACTGTGCCTCCCAGGCACCCCAGAAATATTACAAAATTGTAAACACCTTTTACATTAGTATCTGAAAACAAAAAATACTTAGGAAAAGATAAACATCCCTCCGCTAAAAGTTATAAATATGTAAAAACTAAATTTTTGAAAAAGACCAATAAATTGATGTCTTGCATTCCGGAACTAGAAAATTCAATATTGTTAAGATGTTATGCACTCCAAAATGATGTGTAGATTCAACACGACCTACATGAAACTCCCAGCATGTCCTTTCAGAGATGTGGACAGTTGTATTTCCCAAAAATATATATAGTATATTCCATCCCACCTGCTCTTTCTTTTGTATTTTATTTTATTTTTATTTAAATTCAATTAATTAACATATAAGGTACTATTTGTTTCAGGGGTACAGGTCTGTGATTCATCAGTCTAAGGTAAATGCCTTTTGTTTTTCTTTATAATAATTTTTTATTATGTTATGTTAGTCACTATACAGTATAGCCTTAGTTTTTGATGTAATGTTCCATAATTCATTAGATGCGTATAACACCCAGTGCACCATGCAATAGTGCCCTCTTTAATACCCATCACCGGCCTATTCCATTCACCCCTTCCCCTCTGAAGCCCTCAGTTTGTTTCCCAGAGTCCATAGTCTCTCAGGTTCATTCCCCCTTCTGTTTACCCCCCCTTTCTTCTTCCCTTTCTTCTACTACTGATCTTCCTACTTCTTATGTTCCATAAATGAGTGAAACTATATGATAATTGGCTTTCTCTACTTGACTTATTTCACTTTGCATAATCTGCTCCAGTCCCGTCCATGTTGCTGCAAATGTTGAGAAATCGTTCTTTTTGATAGTTGAGCAATATTCCATTGTATATATGGACCACATCTACTTAATCCAGTCATCTGTTGAAGGGCATCTTGGCTCCTTCTACAATTTAGCTATTGTGGACAATGCTGCTATGAACGTTGGGTGCATATGGCCCTTCTCTTCACTACGTCTGTATCTTTGGGGTAAATACTCAGTAGTGCAGTGGCTGGATCATAGGGTAGCTCAATTTTTAACATTTAAGGGACCTCCACACAGTATTCCAGAGTGGCTGTACCAACTTGCATTCCCCCCAGCAGTGTAAGAGGGATCCCCTTTCTCCATATCCTCTCCAACATCTGTTGTTTCTTGCCTTATCACTTTTTGCCATTCTAACTGGCATCTCAAGGTGGTATCTCAAGATGGTTTTGATTTGAATTTCCCTGATGGCTAATGATTTTGAACATTTTTTTCATGTGTCTGTTAGCCATTTGTATGTCTTCATTGGAAAAGTGTCTGTTCATATCTTCTGCCCATTTATTGATTTGATTATTTGTTTCACGTGTATTGAGTTTGAGAAATTTTTGTAGAACTTGGATACTAGTCTTTTATCTGTAGTGTCATTTGCAAATATCTTCTCCCATTCCGTGGGCTGCCTCTTAGTTTTTTTGACTGTTTCCTTGGCTGTGCAGAAGATTTTATCTTGATGAAGTCCCACAAGTTCATTTTTTCTTTTGTTTCTCTTGCCTTTGGAGATGTGTCATGAAAAAAGTTGCTGTGGCTGATGTCGTAGAGGTTGCAGCCTCTGTTCTCCTCAATGATTTTGATGGATTCCTGTCTCACATCGAGGTCTTTCATCCATTTAGAGTTTATCTTTGTGTATGGTGTGAGGAAGTGGTCAAGTTTCATTCTTTTGCATGCAGCTGTCCAATTTTCCCAGCACCATTTTGAAGAGACTGTCTTTTTTCCACTGGATGTTTTTTTCTGCTTTGTCAAAGATTAGTTGCCCAAAGAGCCGAGGGTCAATTTCACGACAAGGATGCCCACTCTCGCCACTATTATTCAACACAGTACTAGAAGTCCTTGCAACAGCAATTAGACAACAAAAAAGGATAAAAGGTATCCAAATTGGCAAAGAAGAAGTCAAACTGTCTCTCTTTGCAGATGACATGATACTCTATATGGAAAACCCAAAAGAATCCACCCCCAAACTACTAGAACTTATAGAGCAATTCAGTAATGTGGTAGGATACAAAATCAATGCTCAGAAATCAGTTGCATTTCTATACACGAACAATGAGAATGAAGAAAGAGAAATTAGGGAATCTATTCCATTTACAATAGCACCAAAAATCATACGTTATCTCGGAATTAACTTAACCAGAGACGTAAAGGATTTATATTCTAGAAACTACAAATCACTCTTAAAAGACATTGAAGAAGACACAAAAAAATGGAAAAATATTCCGTGCTCATGGATTGGAAGAATTAACATAGTTAAAATGCCTATGCTACCCAGAGCAATCTACACTTTCAATGCCATCCCGATCAAAATACCAATGACATTTTTCAAAGAACTGGAACAAACAGCCCTTAAATTTGTGTGGAACCAGAAAAGGCCCCAAATTGCCAAGGAATTGTTGAAAAGGAAAAACAAAGCTGGGGGCATCTCGTTGCCGGATTTCAAGCTATACTACAAAGCTGTGATCACAAAGACAGCATTGTACTGGCACAAAAACAGACACATAGAACAATGAAACAAAATCTTAAAAGTGAAATGGATAGCATGTTACCTAGTTAAAAGTGCTACCATAGGTATGAAAGAAAACAGTAAGTCTAACAGAGAGGTGAGAAGTGGCTGGGGGAAGGGATTTTTAAAAGGGTGGTCTCATAAGGCTCCATTTATAAACTGATATCAAAACTTAGAAAATATTGCACAAACACAGAACCTGTAGACTATTTTAATTTATGAAAATCAATGCAGAAATGCTATATAATTCCCTACAATAAAATCCTGCAATGAAGATAATCACATTAATATATTAAGGAAAAAGTAGGGTAAACATCTCAATAACTGCTGGAAAAACACCACCATTCTTGACTTTTTGAAATATCACCAAATTACAAACCAAGGGAAATTTCACCAGCCCCACCATATTTGATATTATACTGAGTGTAACAGCTGCTGCAACTCAACAAGAGAAAGGAATGAGAGGAGTTAGGACTTGGAAAGCAAGAAATGTGGAAGCCCATATGATGTACCATATACCTAACAAACCAAAAAGAGAAAAATAAAGGAGTTTCTAAAAATTTTTAATAATAATATTTTAATAATATATAATTGTATTAAATAAATATATTTATATAAAATTTATGTACATAAATGTATATGTATATAAGTTGATATAAAATTATATAAATTTTATATGATATTTATAAATTTATAAATATTATATATTTATATAAAATTATAATTGTAATAATAATATTTGTATATTATGTTAGTCACCATACAGTACATCCCTAGTTTTTTATGTAAAGTTCCATGATTCATTACTTGTATATAACACCCAGTGCACCATGCAATACGTGCCCTCCTTAATGCTACAGCCACTTTGGAATACAGTGTGGAGGTCCCTTAAAAAGTTAAAAATTGAGATACCCTATGATCCAGCAATGGTACTACTGGGTATTTACCCCGAAGATACAGATGTAGTGAAGAGAAGGGCCATATGCACCCCAACATTCACGGCAGCATTGTCCACAATAGCTAAATCATGGAAGGAGCCAAGATGCCCTTCAACAGATGACTGTATTGAGAAGATGTGGTCCATATATACAATGGAATATTACTCAGCCATCAGAAAGAAGGATTTCTCAACATTTGCTGCAACATGGACGGCACTGGAGGAGATTATGCTAAGTGAAATAAGTCAAGCAGAGAAAGCCAATTATCATATGGTTTCACTCATTTATGGAACATAAGAAGTAGGAAGATCGGTAGGAGAAGAAAGGGAAGAAGAAAGGGGGGGTAAGCAGAAGGGGGAATGAACCATGACAGACTATGGACTATGGGTATTATGGAGTTCCTAAAATTTGAACACAAACCAACAACTGAATATAACTTATATTAAATTGGTGACATAACAACATGAAACATAATAAAATATTTAGAAATTAAAGAGAAACTTGTAAATAACCCAAAGGCCAAGGAAGTCACAGTGAAATTTAAAATATATTTTAAATTAATTAAAACATGGAAAAAACATTTCAAGTTTGATGGGATGCAGCTAAAACCATCCTTCCACATAAATTGCCATTATGTAGTCAGTACATGTAAATTAGCAGTAAATGCATATATCAGAAAAGAAGAAACATTTCAAACCAATTATCTAAGTACCTATCTAAAAAATGTGGGGGGAGGGGGAGAACAAGTTAAATTCAAGTAAAGAGTTAAAAGGAAAGTAGAACACAAGTCAATTGAAATGAGAACACAAAAAGGATAGAGAAAACAAATGAGATAAAGGGCTGATGTTTTGAAAAAAAAAAAAAAGAAAGCTGATAAACTTTTAGCCAGACTGACCTAGGAAAGTAGAACACACAAAATTACAAATATCAGAAATGAAAAAGGGGCATAATACAAGCCTACAGACATTAAAAGAATAATAAGGAAATAGAGATGTTTATAAATGTGACAACTTAAAGACTTAAAAATATTCTGCATACTATAAAACATCAAAAACAAATCACAAGCTGGAAAAATAGTAATTACACATAAATGGTAAAAGGGATAATTTCTTCGGAGTATTATTAAATCATAATAATCACTATGGAAAAGAACAGTCATCCACTAAAACAGGTAAAAGTCATTAATAAGAAATTCACACACAAAAAAAGAATAGAAATCATTTTTAAAAAGAAATTATTTTAAGTGTGAATAGATGCTCACATTCAACAATATTTAATGAACTTCAATTAAAGTAAACAAATGAAACAAAATTTCTTTAAGTAATCTCATATTCTCAAACCCACAAATGTTTGTCAAGCACTGAGTGTTGAGAACGTGCACAAACAGGTATTTTCTAGACTGAGAGAAGCAGTGTAGTTTAGTACAAGCTCATGGATGGTATGTGGGCAATAACTACGAACATCAACATTTAAATACCTGTACAATTTGATCCAACAATTCCACTTCTAAACATTCATACATAACAAAATTTCAAGAGGACTTTATGGTAGAGCTATTGGTCACAAAAAATAAAATAAAATTGGGGGAAACATGACAAGAACTAGAAACATAAATTTGCTGTACCTTCATAAAGAAGATTTAAGCACTCTGAGGAAGCTGAGAATGAGTTACAGCTATATAGATTAGTGTGGAAAGATTTTCAGAAGCCTGAGTGTAAATGCAAAAGTTATACACAGAGATATAAACACAACACATATGTTTTATTAGCAAAGACTACTAACTGAACAATCTTAGAAACAATAAAAATCTAGTACAATAAATACATATGGAAGGATAGGGATGATGGTGAGGGATGGGTAAATGTTTATTCTACAATATTTCTAACTTTGTATGGATTCCATTTTTAATATTTATTACAATCTAGTATACTTTCATTTTTTAATTTAAAAAGTAAAATACACTAAGAATTTCATATGTAATGCAAACAAAATAGAATAAAGATGATAATCTACATAGCATTCAGTATATTAACTAGTGCAATAAAAAGAACAAAGATGAAACACAGGAATCTAAAGGGCTAGTATCCAAAATATATAAAGAACTTATAAACCTCAACACCCAAAAAACAAATAATCCAGTTTTAAAATGGGCAGTCTACACGAGTGAACATTCCTCCAAAAAGATATACAGATGGCTAGCATGAAAAGTTGTTCAGAAATGCAACTCAAAACTACAATGAGATATCACACCTGTCAGAATGCCTAAAATCAACAACACAAGAAACAGATGATGGCGAGGATATAGAGAAATAGGAACACTCATGTACTGTTTCTGGGAAGGCAAACTGCTGCAGCCATCTGGGAAAGAGTATGGAGGTCCCTCAAAAACTTAAAAATAGAGCTAGCCAACAATATAACAGTAGCACTACTAGGTATTTACCCAAAGAATATAAAAACACTAATTTAAAAGGATACATGTATACCTACATTTATAGCAGCTTTCTTTACAATAGCCATATTATGGAAGCTCCCAAATAAATGTACATCAGTTAATGAACAGATAAAGAAGTGGTATATATCTATACGTGTATGTATATAATGGAATATTACTCCAAATTAAAAATAGGGAAATATTGCCATTTGCAACAACATGGATGGAGCTAGTGGGTATAGTGCCAAGCAAAATAAGTCAGTCAGAGAAAGACAAATACCACATGATTTAACTCACGTGAAACAAAAGAAACAAGCAAATGGGGGGTGGGGGAGAGAAAGAGATGTCAAGAAACAGCCCAGTGAAGGGTATTAAGAAGGGCACGTATTGCATGGAGCACTGGGTGTTATATGCAAACAATGAATCATGGACACTACATCAAAAACTAATGATGTACTGTATGGTGACTAACATATCATAATAAAAAAAAAAAGAAAAAGAAACAGACTCTGAATCATAGAGAACAAACCGATGGTTACCAGTGAAAGGGGGTAGGTTAAATAGGAGATGGAGATTAAGGAGTGAACTTGTCATTATGAGCACTGGGTGATGAATGGAATTGTTGAATCACAGTATTCACACATGAAGCTAGTAAAACACTGCATATCAATAAAAAAAAACAGAATCCAACTAAAAATAAGAATGAGAATAAAAGTAATAAAAGCAATTAATTAAAAATTAGTGTAAAAATTCCATTGACAACGTCATTACATATGGGGAATAAGACTATACTCATCATGATGAGCATATGTACAGAACTGTTAAATCATGCTATTGTTCATCTGATACTAATCTAACACTGTATATTAATTTATCTGAATGAAAAAATTAAAAATAAATACCAATTAGGGGAACCATAAAACTTTCATTGGCTACTACATTACAAATTATTTATTGACTCCTACTGAAAATCCATTTACAGCTAAATTGACTTTACCATTTGAGGTGATTCACTCTAATTCTAAATAATTTCTTCATAAGGCACTTATTTACTCCTTGATATGACATTTCTCTTCCAAAGCTTCTTCATGGCATTTATCATCTCAGAATTTCTCAGAGTGTAGATCAGTGGGTTCAACATGGGGGTTATGACTGTATAAAACACAGTCAATGATTTGTCAATGGGGAAGGTCTTAGCAGGTCTTGCATATATGAAAATGCATGGAACAAAGAAGAAGACCACCACAGTGATGTGGGAACCACAGGTCTGGAGGGCTTTCCGCCTGCCTTCTGGACTAAGGTTCTTTAGAGAGTGCAAGATGACACCATAAGAGGTGAGCAAGAACACAAACACAATACTACAGAACATCCCTCCATTGGCCACAACTAACAGGCCAACAACGTATGTGTCAGTACAGACCAGTTTCAGTAAGGGGTACATGTCACAGAAAAAATGATCAATGACATTGGGACCACAGAATGGGAGCCCATAAACAGTACTAACTTGAATTACTGAATGCAGAAAACCTACAACCCAGGACACTACCAGCAGCACAACACACACCCACTGCCTCATGATAACCAGATAATGCAAGGGCTTGCAGATGGCCACATAGCGGTCATAGGCCATCACCAGCAGAAGAAAGACCTCTATTCCACCAAAAAGGTGGTCTGTAAATAGCTGGGTCACACAAGATTGGAAGGATATGGTATTTTTCCCAAACAGCAAGTGTGAAATCAATCTGGGGGAAATAGAAGAGGAATAAATGACATCCATACATGATAAGTTAGCAAGAAAAAAGTACATAGGTGAGCCCAGGGTCTTACTGACAGTTACTGTCACCACTATGAGCAAATTGCCCACCACGGTGAAAATATAAAAGAGTAAGAACATAACAAAAAGGACCTTCTGTTCCATTGGACCCTGAGTGAGGCCCAACAGGACAAAGTAAGTTACGTTGTTTCGTGCTTCCATCTAGTCTACATAGGAGCTGACTTCTCGTATTAGAAGCTGGTGAATTACAAAACAAGGGGGAAAACTTTTAAATGCACTATATGATTAATCTTTTATCGATACACTCAACTAAAGAATGTGGCAAGAGTACCTATTTGTGTCCAGTATTTCACAGATGTGATTCCCAAGTTGAATAAGCCATGGTTTCCTACACTCAGTGGTAGCATGCATATAATCACCAATGTAATAAGTACCATTATAAAAACAGTTAGACAATGTAAAGTTCAGGGGTAGGAATATGTCAAACAAATAGCAATCAGAGAAGGCTCGCCAGAGGAAGCAATGCTTTCACTGAGCTTTAAAGAAAAAATGGAAAGACAAGAAAAGAGGGCAAGGGAATTCCATGAAAAAGTACACAGTTTATAAAGTCACAAAAGCGAAATACTTAAGACTGATTCAAGGTAACTGACATTTCCAAACTGAGTGGATCAATTTAGAAATGGAAGGTCCCTGCCCTGGATAGTCTCTTCCCTCACCAAGACCTCTTTCTTAGGATCTCTGGCTGGATACGCCCCCTTTTCCTGACCAATAAATGTGGAACCATTCCAATGTTGGGTCTCTCCCTTAATTTTTAAACGTCATACATGCAACATCTCCAACTCCGCTGTTCTCCAATTGGATATTAATTCAGAACTTATAAGACTACATTTTTTAATTTTCAGCAACAAATGTAGGTGTTTCCCATCTCACTAAACGGTGCTACCTTCTAAGTCATTACTCAGACAAGAAATACCACCCTGCCTTTCTTGCTCTCATATCACATATTGATACCTTTAACAAATCCTACAAACCCTCTTTTAAAATAGAGCACAAACTTGATCATTTTCCTCCCTCCACCACTTCTCCAACCCACTACACTAGCTTCCTACCACATCTCTCCCCTTTCATTCTGGCCTCCATCAAATTGTTCTCACGAGGCAGCTCAAGTGATCTGTTCATAAATACGGTTCTGATCTATCACTCCACTGCTCACAATGCCTATGGTGGATTCCAATCACACACTCACAACTCAATGAATCACATTTCATATTGGCAGTAAGAAGAACTGTAATACCCATTCATAGTTGAACAAACTGAGACTCAGACTATTGAATTCTTTTTCCCACATCCCCTATTTTTAAGTGATTAAACTGGAATGGGAATCTAAGTTTGCTTTATTTCAAAGTAATGTAACTTTTACATGATAAAAAGATTCACACACTTTAGAAGCCTGGTACCCAATATTTACTGTTACTCTTACCTTGTGATGCTATGTCCACAAGCTGACGGAAGACTTTTTACTCATTCCTGCGACTGGAATTTTTCTTCCATCCGGTATGACAAGAGAAAGCAATAGGCTGCATTATTACCTGATGGTATATTTTATTTCATTGGGCTATCAGTCCATTTTTCTCATGGCGTTCCCTGATTATTCAGGAGATGGCTTTTTTTTGCACTGTAGATTATGTAAATGGAATTCCATGGTCCACACAAAAAATAAAACTTTACTATCTTAGGATAATTTATCTAAAAGACAAGCAACCTCATTTTACATAAGAAGATAGCAACCAGCCATTTCCAAGGAGATTGTTCTCGGGTAACTTCAAACAGAAAAATAACATTCACTTGCTTAGTCCTCTCATTCCATCCTGTTGGTATGACCACACCGGTTGAGTTCAAATTTTGAGGAGAGACATTCTTGTGCTTTTTGGAGGGGTATACTTTCAGCCTAACAAAGATCTCCTAAAAATTTATCAGTTCTTAAGAGGATAGCTTCTTCCCAATAGGGCAGAGATCACAAGACATTTCATCCCTTCTGACCACATATGTCATTAAGTCAGAATTGGGAAGTGCCCAAGACTGATTCTTGCTTAATTAAATTCACTGGGGTTGTCCAAAAAAATTTTTTAAATATCTATAGGTACTATTACTGCTAGACCAAATTACATTATTAGAGTCTAAAGGATGTAACATGAAGGGAAAAAGTAGGTTTGGAACAATTATGAGACTATTGGCAGTCAAGAATAAAATACCAGCCAAAGCATTTTATTCCAGTGAAGATTAATTTATCATGTATTTCCCCACTTGCCATAGCAGGTTTTCCTTTTGTTTCATTTAACATCCATTTTATTATCAGCCTTGAACCGTAAATAAATATATTAAACATTTATTTAACAGTATAGATGTGATAACTATTCAATTATTAATTATTGTTTTATATTAGAACACCTATTTAATTCCAGGAACCATGCTATGAGTGAGGACACAATTAAGAAAGCAGGGGAAAAAATCACATGAAAGGTCCTTCCAGTATGGACCTTATTTCTCATAGAGTCAAACAGTAAATATGAGGACAACTGTATAAAGTAAGGATAGTTTCTTCAGATGACTATATAAAAACTAGCTCAATTAATAGAAATTAACTTGGCCAAGCCTGTTATTTGTCCTAACTTTTTTTAAAATCTCAAAGTAGTTATTTGAATGTGTCTCTTCTTGGTCAGTACAACCAGGCAACTAAAAAGTCCTTTACTTAAATCATTAGGATAGCATTCATGTCCCTGGACATTAATCTGTCTCTTTGTCTAATAAGTGAAATGCTGGATTTTAACTTCCAGGAAAACCAATGACTGAGCAATCTCTCAGGTAGTAGGAGAACTCTTTACCTGCTCATTCAAAATGTATCCCTAAGGCCACTTCTTCTCTAATAGAAAGCATGTTTCTACCTTTCCCAGCTTTGTCCCAGAGAATGGGACCCTTCACACATTTTTACAAGCAATGAGGGATATCTATACACAGAAAAATATACCAAGGAAACATCCAGGGGGTGAAGAAATTCTCCTACCTGGGCAGATATTTGGATTCTCAGAAATCTCTTGGGCCATTGTATCAGGAAAATAATCCTTCCATTTATATGTGCAGACACAGCCTATGGCTTTTCACATCGTTACTCTTTTCAATGAAAGAGAATGTAAGGCCATTGCAGATTAGTTTATTAGAATATTTTGAACAAATTCAAGTGAAGTAACCTCTCTGGACAGTGTTCTCCCCTAGAACAATGACTAGAGAAAAAAAGACTTAGTTCTTGCCAAGAAAGAGTGGCAGACAGCCAAATATGTGAAAGCCTCTAATTTGAACAGAAAAAAATGTTAAATAATAAATTGTGAATTTCATTTAAGAAAACATTTGAGTAAGGCAAGTCATATTCTTTTTTTTTTTTTAAGATTTTATTTATTTATTTATTTGACAGAGAGAGAGACAGCCAGTGAGAGACGGAACACAAGCAGGGGGAGTGGGAGAGGAAGAAGCAGGCTCCCTGTGGAAGAGCCGATATGGGGCTCGATCCCAGGACTCGGGGATCACGGGGATAACGCCCTGAGCTGAAGGCAGATGCTTAATGACTGAGCCACCCAGGCGCCCCAAGGCAAGTCATATTTAAACCAAAGTGAAAGGAGAACCAGTCTCAGGTTCACTTATCAGTCAGGTCCTCAGCAAAGGAGGTCCTATCTCTAGCTGTTAGCATCTCTACTCAAGAGGCCCTGAGGTTCACAGGCAGAAGGCCTTAGGATGAGAGACGTTACTGAGGTTGAAGTTGCAATTCATAAAAAGATAGGTAGTCACAGTTCTGTAGTTCTGTGTGGGAGTGGATGCAGTTGACTGAGGCCTGAATCTATGTCAACTAACACCATAATGATTTTCAGTTCATTAATTCAATTCCTTAATTTCAGGCCATTATCAATTGAGTAACTGTTTCTGCAAGAAACAAATTATTTTCCACCAAGAACCTGTTTCTACATCAAGTCTCTGAAGGCTTCCCTTCTTATTCATTTTCCCATGGCTTATGATGGATTCCGTTGAGGATCTTCATCTCCACATATTTGGTTGTATATTGTATTTTCTAAGTCATAAGGATCATAGATAAAGAGTCATTAAATACCTGTATGAACCAGCTGAAGATCTTTCTTATGTGCTAAGCCACACAAAACTTTTCAACTTACATAAATGTATGCATAGCTTTATGCTTGTGTTGAAAATAAAGCTCTAAAACAGCAAACCTTTTATCTTAAATTAGACAAAGAGGACTAAATTAAAGCCAAAGTAAAAAAAAAAAAAAGAGAGAGAGAGAGAGATCCAGATGGCTAACAGACACAGGAAAGGATGCTCACCATTGCTCATCATCAGGGAAATACAAATCAAAACTACAGTGAGAGATCACTTCACACCTGTAGAATAGCTAAAATTAACAACACAAGAAACAACAAATACTGGCAAGGATTGGGAGAAAGGCGGAGCCCCCTTACACTGTTGGTGGGAATCCAAACTGGTGTAGCCACTCTGGAAAACTTCCAGTATGTTTGGAGGCATATAGCATAGTGTGGAAGTTCCTCAAAAAGGTAAAAATAGAAGTCTCTTATGACCCAGCAATTACACTACTAGATATTTACCCAAAGGTTACAAAAATACTGACTTGAAGGGACACACACACACCACAATGTTTATAGCAGCACTATCAATAATGGCCAGATTGTGGAAAGAGCCCAATTGTTCATTGACTGATGAATGGATAAAGAATTGTTTACACACACACACATACACACATACACACACACACACACACACACACACACACACACACACACCCCACAGGAATATTACTCAGTCATCAAAAGAGTGAAATCTTGCTATTTGCAATGATGTGGAAAATGCTAGAGTGTATTATGCTAAGTGAAACAAGTCAGACAGAAAGACAAATATTTTCACTTATATTTGGATTTTAAGAAACAAAAGAGATTAACACAGGGGAAGGGGGAAAAATTGAAGGAGGCAAACCATAAGAGACTCTTAACTATAGAGAACAGACTGAGGGTTGATGGAGGGGAGGTGGAGAGGATGAGTGAAATGGGTGATGAGTATTAAGGATGGTACTTGTTGTCATGAGCAGTGGGTATTATATGAGAGTGATGAATCACCAAATTCTACTCCTGAAACCAATATTACAGTACATGTTAACTAACTAGAATTTACATAAAAACTTGAAACAAAAAATTGGAAATTTCTCATTGGCACAAAAAATAACAAAAACAACAAAATTTAGTTTTATAAATATTTGTAATCATTAGTGGACAGATGTTGCTCATCATTTCCTATGTATTTTTGTTTTCAGAAACTAATGTAAAAACTGTTTAACATTTTGTAATTTTTCCACTGTTATGAATACTAATGCATAGAAATGCAATTGAGTATTTCTTTGGCAATTCCATTCTGAAATCTTGCTAAATTCAATTATTATTTCTAGTAATGTCTATAGATTCCTTAGGGGTTTTCTGTGATACAATCCTGTTCTTTGGTGATTGGCTTATTTCACTTAATATAATATCTTCAAAGTTCACCCACTTGAAGGATGTGTCAGTGTCTCCTTGCTCTTTGAGGTTGAATAATATCCATTGTACATATATACCACATTTTGTTCATCCATTCATCCATCGATGGACATTTGGATTGCTTCCACCTCTCCTATTTTGAATACTGCTATTATTATGAACATGAGTATACAAATATCTCTGTGGTCTCAGCTTTCAACTTTAAAGAAAATATACATATGGTGAGTAGGCACATAAAAAGATGTTCGTTATGCCTAATCTTTCAGGAAATGCCAATCAAACCCACAATGAAGTACTCTTTCACACCCATTAGGATGATTATTATAGAAAACAAAACAAATCAAAACAAAACAAGAAATAAATGTCAGCAAGTATATGGGAAAATGAGGTAACTAACCTTTTATCAGATATGCCATTTGCAAATATCGTCTCCCATTTCGTAGGCTGCCTTTTAGTTTTGTTCATTGTTTCCTTCACTGTGCAGAAGATTTTTACCTTTTTTCTTAATTTAAATTCAATTAGCCAACATACAGTACATCATTAGTTTCAGATGTGTGTTCAATGATTTATTAGTTGCATATAATACCCAGTGCTCATCACATCACATGCACACCTTAATGCCCATCACCCAGCTACCCCATCCCCAACCCACCTCCCTTTCCCCAAGCCTCAGTTTGTTTCCCGAAGTCAAGAGTCTTTCATGGTTTGGCTCCATCTCTGATTTCTTACCATTCAATTTTCCCTCCCTTCCCCTATAATCCTCTGCACTATTCCTTATATTCCACATACAAGCGAAACCATATGATAATTGTCTTTCTCTGATTGACTTATTCACTTAGCATAATACCCTCCAGTTCTATCCATGTCAATGTAAATGGTAGGTATTCATCTTTTTTGATGGCTGAGTAATATTCCCTTGTGTATATGAACCATATCTTCTTTATCCATTCATCTGTCAATGGACATCTCAGTACCTTCCATAGTTTAGCTTTGTGGACATTGCTACTATGAACATTGGGGTGCATTCTTTTCACTACATCTGTATCTTTGGGGTAAATAACCAATGGTGCAATTGCTGGGTCATATAGTAGCTCTATTTTTCTTCTTGAGGACCCTCTATACTCTTTTCCAGAGCGGCTGTACCAGCTTGTATTCCCACCAACAGTGTAGGAGGGTTCCCCTTTCTCCACATCCTTGCCAACATGTGTTGTTCCCTGTCTTGTTAATTCTAGCCATTCTGACTGATGTAAGGTAGTATCTCATTGTGGTCTTGATTTGCATTTCCGTTATGATTGGTAATGTTTTGCACCCTTCCGTGTTCCTCTCGGCCATTTGTATGTCTTCTTTGGAAAATGTCTATTTAGGCCTATTGCTCATTTTTTAATCAATTTTTGTTTTGATTTGCATATGCTATTTAGTTGTGTAAATTCCTTATACATTTTGGATATTAACTCCTTATGAGGTATATGACTTCCAAATATTTTCTCTCATTCTATGGGTTGCCTTTTCATTTGGTGAAGAAGCAATCTGGATTTAGAACTTGAAATCCTGAACTTCAAGCTCATGTCAGGATGGGATGAGATCTTAACTGGCCTAATCCCTTCTGGGTCCTCCCTCTGGAAGCCCTGATCTGCCCTTTTACAAGTCTGACATACTCACTGGAGAGACAGGCTGCACGGAGAAGGAGAAGAAGGAACCAGAAAATCTCAGTCTTCTAGCCATCCCTGCCAAGGCACAATTCCCATGAGTAAAGTCATCTTAAACTCTCCCTAAAAGCCCCTAATCAGCTGAATACCAGAAAGGAACCTGAGTCCATGCCACATAGGACAGAAGAACTGTTCAGTCAAGTCCTCGTCAAATTCATATGCAGTCAGATACAGACCTGTGTATGACAAGAGCCCTGTGTGTAGACAGATACAGGCTCGTGTGTGATCATATCAAATACATATACATATGTATTCGGATGGGTAGTCAAATACCCTTGTGTTGTCAGGTACAGACCTCTGTGTGTCCACATATAGACACGTATATGAAATGGGATACAGACCTACAGATCATTGAAAAATGTACCTACATGTGGTTATACAGAGCTACATGAGGTCAGATACAGATATCCGTGGTTGAATACCTACTTGTGTATTGTCAAATGTAGGCCTATGAACATTTGCATGTGAACATACACCCATGCCTTTGAATTGTGCTGTAATTCATGCCAGCAAAAGACACTGAGCCCTTTCTAATCAGCTCATTGAAAATGTGAACAAACTGAGGGTTATGGAAGGGGATGTCAGTGGGGGGGGCAGTGCGGTAACTGGGTGATCGGCAATAAGGAGGGCACATGATGTGATGAGCACTGGGTGTTATATGCAACGAATAAATACATCTGAAACTAATGATGTACTATACGTTGACTAATTGAACTTAAATTTAAAAAAAAGAAAATGTGAATCAAATGTAAATAAGACAAGCTGCTTTTTAATTAAGAAAACTGAAAGGTTTATGTACACTCTATGGAGATGATTACAAATTTTTATTGAGACATTGATCAAAATTTCACAATACATGACTCGTTCTGGATAGAAAACAAGATATAAAAACATGACATTTTCCTCAAAATAAATGCAGAGGGTCATGAAATTCTACATACAGTTTTATGGGAGGGTTTCAAACTTCACAAAATAATCCTAAAGTTAATCAGGAAAAATAAAAACTTAGAAATTGTAAGAAACTTGAAAAGGCTGAGTAATTAAGGGAGACTATTCCTACAAGGTATAATACACCTTAAAATCCTTGACTACTGACACAGAATGTTAGTGGTAGGGAAATGCACCAAAGGAAATGGAGGAGGAGGAGGGGAAATGGGCCCCAAATCAAACAAACTAATTGTATAAAATTTGACATATTAAATAGAAAATTTTATGTTACTACTAAAATTAATAATAACCTTGGCAGATTATTTTTCCTGTTTGAGGAAACCAGGCTAGATATGTCCTTATTACAAACAAAAATAAATCCTAGATCATTTAAAAGAAAACTTTTTTGAGAGTTATTTTTATTTTTTTAAAAGATGTTAAAATTTATAAATTCACCAAATGAAAGTAAATGAAATTTTCCAAGAGTGATGTGATAGAAGAAATCAAAAGTAAGAGAATATTGGATCATTATAGAAAAATAACTATAACAACATAATAACATAAAGAAGGTAAATATTTTGAGCAAATAACAAAGAAGACTATTGTAGCAAATATACATACTTAATGTAGAAAGAGTTTATCAAAATTCATCAGTAAAACCTCTCCCATAGATCAAGAACTCAAGAATGCATGTTACTGACAAACTTCATGGAGTGGATTCTATGTCAGACATTGTGCAAATACAGAGTACAAAGACAAGTAACTTTTCCTGGCTTACGGGAACTTATAGAATAATTAACATAGACAACACAGATTTTTATCTCATCACTTGAAATAACTACACAAATCTGGAAATTAACTAAATGTCTAAGTCCATTTGGGCTGCTTTAACAGAATACCACAGACTGATTGGCTTCAAAAAAAGTCACTTATTTCTCACAGTTCTGGGGTCAGGAAGTCCGACATCAAGACACTTGCAGATTCCACGTCTGGTGAGATCTTGCTTCCTAGTTCATAGTCTTTTTGCTGTGTCCTCCTCGCATAGCAGAAAAGGCAAGTGAGGTCTGTGATGTCTCTTTTTAAACAGACACTAGTCCCATTTATGAGAGCTCTACCTTTATGATCTAATCACTTCCCAAACACCCCACCTCCAAATACAATATATTATATGGGATTTAGTGAATTTTGGGGGTAAAACAAATATTCAGTCTATAGCAACATCCAAAAGATGATGACTTAATTGTATAACTTCTGATAAAATCAAATGTTTACTATCATTTAATAAATAGTGTCATGTTTGGGAAGACTTCGAGATGACATAAAAAATTTCCATATAATAATAATTGGGATAAAAATTGGGATATGAAATTTCTCATACACTGTGACTTACCAGTGAAAAGGTTCCATTCCCCATAGCCAGGGCACCTCATGAATCCAAACTAAATAAATAAGGGAGACAGAACCATGAGTTTCTTTGACCACATGCTTCCTACACTATTAGAAGCAGATAATATTTTCATTCAAGCCTCATTCAGAGAGAGGGAGGCTTATGAGAGAGGCCTCTGTTCAAGAAATCAATATATATTATGGCCTCTTTATTGCCTAATAATCTGCATTCCATTAACAGCAGGGGTAAGAATGGCATGCCATATTGTCAGCATCTTTCTTACCAATGATATCACCCAAAATATCTGGTATCATGTTCTGTATGGCATACTAGAAGCTCATGAATTCTAAGTTATGTTAACTCCACATATGAAAGGAAGGACCTAGGTCCCTAAAAAAGGCTATTAAACACTGTAAGCAAAAGGAGAGATGGAGATACTGAAAAAATGGTAGAGATATTATCAGATATTCTAAACTACCAGGGAAGATTAATGGATCATATCAATGAAAATATAACACCAAACAAAGCTGCTCCACTTGAGAAGATAATAGTATTCCCCCCTCAGAAAAATAAGTAAATCTAACTTATTATATCTATGTCTTTTTTCAGTTTTTTTTCTAGACTTAATTTTTTATGATTAATATTATAACTTGGAAGCAGCATTCCTTTTCAATCCTATGTACTAAGGAATATGAACGAAATTATATACTTAAATATCTTGAGGATACAAAAATAAGATATATAATTCAAGTATTAATATCAGTAGTCTTTGTAAGGGAGGAGTGAACAAAGGGTTTATGTCCCATTTCTTAACTTCTCTCTCTGAAATATGCAATGATCACTATTAATTCTGAAAAAGAACAATTATGTAAGAGAAAAGCATGTGAAAATTGTCCACCAATGAAAATAAAGGTACAGTACTAACTGTAGCATAACTCATCACATAGAACATAAACCCATGGTTTCAACAAAGACATTTTATACCCAAAAGCTACACATCTATTTTCCTAACAATTTATGAAAATCTTAGAAATCTATTTTGACCATTGTAGTATTTACATCTTAAATGCAATGTTTCCATCATACACAAGTTCATTAAACCTGAGGAGAAATTCATTACAAATAAATAATCCTTTCTTGGATGGAGCAACTCTTCATTGAAAAGAGGTGACACATTTCCCTTTGGCCTCATTTTCTTCTTCTGGTCAGCTTTTTCATGGCATTTTTCATCTCTCCATTTCTCAGAGTATAGATTAGAGGGTTTAACATAGGGGTAATAACTGTGTAAAACACAGTCAAGGATTTATCAATGGGTAAGGTGGAAGGAGGTCTCACATACATAAAAATGCAGGGGACAAAGAAGAGGACCACCACTGTAATGTGGGAGCCACAGGTGGATAAGGCTTTGCGCCTCCCTTCCTGACTATGGGTCTTCAGGGTGTGCAGAATGACTCCATAGGAGATGAGTAAGACTGTAAAGATGACCACACAGATTGCGCCATCATTGGCAACCACAGTGAGGCCAATAACGTAGGTGTCAGTGCAGGCAAGTTTTAATAATGGGTACATGTCACAGATGAAGTGGTCGATGACGTTGGGACCACAGAAGGGAAGGTTGTAAACAAAGAGAAGTTGAACTACAGCATGCAAAAAACCTCCAAAACAAGCTAACATCAGCAACAGGACACACACCCGTTGATTCATGATCGTCAAATAATGCAAGGGTTTGCAGATGGCCACATAACGGTCATAGGCCATGACCACCAGAAGTAAAATCTCAGCACCACCAAATAAGTGCCCTGTAAAGAGCTGGGACATGCAAGCTTGGAAGGAAATGGTTTTCTTCTCATAGAGTAAGTCTATAATCATATTTGGAGTAACTGTAGTTGAATACACAGCATCCATAAATGATAAGTAACCAAGGAAGAAGTACATAGGGGCATCCAGGGTTGGGCTGACCACCACAGTCACCACAATGAGTAGGTTGCCCACCATTGTCACGATGTAGATGATCGAGAACACAGCAAATAATATCTTCTGACCGTGGAGGCTCTGGGTGAGCCCCGAGAGGACAAATTCAGTCACATTGTTCCTGAGTTCCATATGTTCTTTTGCCTGTTCTTATTTCACAGTTCAAGACAAAATTAGTATAAATATAATGATTACTACTGACTTCCTGAACTCTTAACGCAATTTGTTTTTTTCTTTCAACAAATAGGCATTATAGTTTTTTATGTTCCAGTACTTTCAGAAATCACAAGAATACAAGGCTGATTAAAACATTCTCTCCAACCTCATCAGTCTTGCAGAGTAAGGAAGAGATAAGTCATTAAAGACATTGTGGGAAAAGGACACATAAATAAATAAATGGGGTGCCACAACCAGCTTTCCAACTGAAAGCTAGTAAAATTATACATATAGTGAATTCTTCTTATAAAAATTTTTAAATGGATTAAGATTAATGAAAACCTAAAACAAGATTTATATTTACTTCCCAGTTAATGAAAAAGATGACTTTCTAACTTCTAGAATCCTCTTAACTAATAAATGAAATTGATATATTTTACAATGTCAAAACATCTCAAGGACTTCAAAAAGGTGCCATGACATCAATAGATAAAAGTAGATAGGGGGAAAGATTTATACTTCAGAGGACATACACAGAGTTAATATCAAAATAGACACAGAGCTCTAAGAAAACAAAATACAGAAGACAAAGAAACCAATGGCAAGTGGGTAAATCATATAGAGAAGCATTTATAGGAATAGCCAACATACATATGCTGTGATGCTGAAACTCGCCTGTGAACAGAATCAATGGAACTAAAGGAAGAGCTTGATTATGACAGTGTGACCTTGGATTCTTCAAAATCACTCATTCAAGTTTGTGGGTGCTACACCACCCTCTAAACTTTCACAGATCAGCAAACAATGCTCAGAGAACTTTATCAGTTGAAACCATCTATAGCATTAGAAGTATCTGCCCAATAAAATATCCCTAAACCTGAAATTAGTTTCTAAAACACTGATGTTAGAGAAAGTATGTTTATTCTATATCTTTATATGTGAAATAGCCAAAAAGAGTATTACAGACCTGAGCTAATTCCCATATATTCTAGTAACCATAAAGAACCCCTCTTACGGCTGATTATCAGATTCACACAGGAGAACTTTTAAAAGACTGTGAATTCCAACATCACCAACATGTAAAATATGAAGTCTACTTTGGAATCTTACATCTAATTAGACTTTCTGGGTTGCCTGCATACTGAAACACAATTCAGTCCAGGGTTGCTGTCCCTTCTCCCTTCTCCTTTGAGCACTGATGCCATCTCTGTGCACACAGATCAAGAAAACACATGCACCATCACCGGACCTTGAACTGTCTCCATGTGAACAAAGCTTTCCATGCTGGCAGAAGGTTTTATTCATTTCCGTCTTTCAGAAAAAGCTCACCTCTTAAATTGCTGGGATTTTCAAAATGAATACAAAGGCCCCATAATCTCAACAAGTCTGAATATTGGCTGTGAACAAAGAGACTCAAAATCTTCATTGTTGGCAGAATTTGTCACAATAACAAATGAATGTTAAACCAACATTTTGAGGTTAAAAAAAAAAAGAAAGAAAGTGTCAACTGGGCACCTGGGTGGCTCAGTCACTTGCATGTCTGCCTTCGAGTCAGGTCATGATCCCAGGGTCCTAGGATTGAGTCCTGCATAGGGCTCCCAGCTCAGTGGGAAGGAGGTTTGTTTTTCCCTCTGCTTCTGCCCCTTCTCCCTGCTTGTGCTCTCTCTCTCTTTCTCTCTTGCTCTCTCTCAAATAATTTTTTTTTTAATCTTAAAAAAGAAGTCAACTTAGTGGGAGAGAAAGTTGTGAATCGTTAGAAAAGGTTATGTGGTTATGCGATCAATTATACTGGTCTGTCTTCACAAAACATACTTAAACTTTGGATTCCCTGTATGGAGAATAATTTCATATACATACTTCATTATGTTCTGAGTCCTTCATTTCAATTCCTGAAAAAGCCAGTCATTGCACACTGAGCCAAACACTTTCCTAGATCAAGACAAAGGTGTGTAAACACTTCATCTGCTTTTGAACTACAACACAGATTGTGTCATTCAACTGGTACATCTCCAAGAGTGATTCTTCCCTAATTAAATTCATTGGGACCTTTGTCATAATTTTGAGGGTAGACCTACATCTCCAGAGATGCCACCAGGATAATCACCATGTACAACAGGACTTGAGAAACTTTTCCTCTTGGGGGGAAATCACAAAAGAACAACTTGAAATTGAATCACCAAAAGAGAAACATACAGTATGGACAAAAACAAAATATGTAAAAACTCTCTTCTTTCAAGCATGACTTTCAAAATAGGCATAGCTGTTCCAGTTAGGTTTAAGCTATGTCTTTGCACACAGACACCTGAACTGACTTCCAGAACATCATGAAAACAAATTTTGTATAACCCATTTAAAAGTTGTCTCAAATGTAGATAAAGCAAGATTCTCCCCTAAGGGAAAGAGTCTTGAGTTGGTTACATAGGGGCACACAGACAAGTTGATAGAACCTGTGTTAGTATGGGAGTGGGGAGGGTGAAAACACTGTGGAACGATTCCACTTATCTCAGAGTGCTCAGAGAATGTTTACCAAAACAGACACTGCACTTGGCCAGAAAACAAGTTGCAATGCATTTCAAAGGACTTAAATCATACAGAACATATATAATGGCATTCAACATAAATATAACAGTTTCCCAATTATTTACAAATTAAACAACATAAATTTAAATTACCATGGATTAAAGAAGAAATATCAGCGAATAGTTTTTAGTTATTTTTTTAAAGATTTTATTTATTTATTTATTTGCCAGAGAGAGCTCACACAAGCAGGGGGAGAGGCAGGCAGAGGGAGAAGCAGGCTCCCCATTGAGCAAGGAGCCCGATGAGGGACTAGATCCCAGGACTCTGAGATCATGACCTGAGCCAAAGGCAGACGTTTAACAAGCTGAGTCACCCAGACAACTCAGTGAATAGTTTTTAAAATAAAGTTTCAACAGAAAGATAAAGAGAGGTGTGTGTGTGTGTATGTGTGTGTGTGTGTGTGTGTGTGTGTGTGTGTGTGTGTGTTCTGGGTGCAGTTAAAGGAACGCTTAGAAAGAAATATATAGCTGTAAATAAAAGTATTAGGAACCAAGAGACATTACATGAAATGAAGCAAGGCTCTATCCTAAGAATCTGAAAAAAGGAAAAACAAAATAAACCCAGGGAACACTGTAGAATGGAAATATTAAACAAAACACAGAAATCATGGAAAGAGAAATCAGTTGAATAGAAATTAGAATACAAAATAGAATAGAGAAAATATATAAACTGGTAAGTTCCTAGCAAAATAGATTAAGAAAAAGTAAGAAAAAGAACAAAGGATAAGAATCAAGAATGAAGAGAGCTCCATCACTCCATTCTACTGATCTGTAAATGATAATAAAAGAGCATCATAAATGAATTTGTGGCAGGATATATGCCATCTAAGAAAGTGGAACCCTTAAAACTTTCTAAAGAGACACAGAAAAATAATTAAAAACTGGAATAATCGGGGTGCCTGGCTGGCTCAGTGAGTGGAGCATGTGACTCTTGATCTCAGGGTCATGAGTTCAAGCCTCATGTTGGCTGCAGAGATTACTTAAAAAATAATAATAATTTTTAAAACTAGAATAATCTAATACTGTTAAATAAGTTAATTCTTTAAAATCTTTCCCCTCCCAAAATAAAAATTTCACTCCCATACAGCTTTATCAATGATCCTATATAAAAATTAAAACATAGTACCAATCTTACAGAAACATATTCAGGAATAAGGGGAAATTAAAATACTTCCTGACTCATTTTATGCACCCAGCATAACCCTTATACCAGAAAGAAACAAGAGCATCCCAAGAACAATAATCAGACCAAACTTTTAAAATTTCCCTATTCACAGACAAAATAGTTTCATACCTAGAAAATCTCAAAGAATCTACAAAAACAGTTACTGGAATTAATTAGTGAGTTTTGTAAGGTCATGGGATACATACATGGTCAAAAAAATTAATCAGGTACCTATAAACTAACAAAAAACAACCTGAAATTGAAATTTTTAAATGTGACATTTAAACAAACAATATAAGTCGTGAAATCCTTAGGCACAAAATGCATAAATATATGCTGTGATATGCTTAAACTACAAAATACTAATGAAAAATGTCAAATGAAAATGAAATATGTGGAGAGATATACCACAGTCAGGAATTGGAAGGCTCATCACTGCTAAAATCTCAAATCTCCTCAAAATGATCTATAGATTCAATGGAACTCTCAACAAAACCCCACTAAGTTTTTTTATATGTGTAAAAAGAAGTTGATTGAAAAATTTATTTTTAAAAGTAAAATAATGGGACTCCTGTTTGGCTCAGTGCATTAAGTGTCTACCTTTGGCTCAGGTAATGATCTCAGGGTCCTGGGATCAAGTCCCACATCAAGCTCCTTGCTCAGTGGGGAGCCTGCTTCTCCCTCTGCCTGCAGCTCCCCCTGCTTGTGCTCTCTCTTGCTCTCTTTCTCTCTCTGACAAATAAGTAAATAAAATCTTTTTTAAAAAAAAGAAAGGTAAAATAGAATAGACTGGTGATGGGTAGTAAGGAGGGCACGTATTGCATGGTGCACTGGGTGTTATACGCAACTAATGAGTCATCGAACTTTATATCGGAAACCGGGGATGTACTGTGTGGTGACTAACATAATATAATAAAAAATCATTAAAAAAAAAGAATAGCTAAATTTAATTTTGAAAAGAACAAGTTCAAGAACTTAGACTACCCGCTTTCTAGACTTCATAGATAGTATTGGAGAAAGGGTACATATGTAGGTCAATGCAATTGAATAGTCTAGAGACAGACCCTCATATTTAATGACATGATAAATGTGTAGAGGCAATTCAATAGAGAAATGATGCTGAGAATAAAATATTCTCAAAGTGTGAACTTTGATTAACACTTTAGGCTATAAATGAAAGTTAATCCAAAATGGCTCACAGAGCTAAATGTTAAACCTGAAACTATAAAACTTCTCAATGAGAACATCAGAGAAGATCTTCGTGACCTTGAATTAGGCAAAGATTGCCTAGGTATAACAATAAAAGCATAATCAATTTTTAAAATGATGTATTGAACTCCATAACACAGAAATTCTGCTCTTTAGAGATATTTTAAAGAAAATGAAAAGATAAGACACAGGCTGTGAGAGAATATTTGTAAATTATATATCTGATAAAGGACTTGTTTTCAAAATACATAAAGAACTCTCAACTTTCAATAATAATAAACAACTCGGTATACAATGGTCAGAGGAACTGAACAGCCATTTCTCCAGAGAAGATACATAAATGGCAAAAAAAAACACATTAAAAATGTTCATCATTAGCTATTTGGGAAATGCAAATTAAAACCACAACAAGATATCACTACTGACCTATTCAAAGGGCAAAATTAAAAACTTGACAATACTAATTTCTGACAGAGATAGAGAAAACCTAGAAATGTCGTTTGCCGCTAGTAATATGCTACACTTTCGAAAACAGTTTAAGAGTGTTTTATGAAATCATACACCTACCATAAAATCCGTCTCTTCCACTCTTAGGAATCCATCCAATTGTGATGGGAACTTATGTTCATGCAAAAACCTATACATGAATATTTATAATAGTTTCACTCATAATTTCAAATATCTGGAAACAACCAAAATGTCTCTTAATTGAAAAAGGGATAAATAAACTGTCACATATCCATAGGACGGAACAGTATTCAACAATAAAAATGAATGAACTATTGATAAACATAATATCCATAAGTCTCAAATGCGCTATAGTAAAAGAAAAAAGCCAGATTTAAAATACTACATACCAGACATGATCTTATATATAAATAACCCTAGTCTCCACCAAAAACTGTTAGAATTAATACTAGTGACTGGCAATTGATAAAAATACCAGACAGATTATTTCTTTGAAATTTTACCTGTGTTGACATAATTGTATAGAAAACAGTAAAAAATAAACTTTTCTAGACATTTTTGTTTTTATGTAAAAAAAAAAAGAATAAAATACTTAGGAACAAATTCAACCAAGGAAGTAAAAGATTCATACCCTTAAAATTATATGACATTGATGAAGGAAATTAAAGATATGAATAAAGGGAAAGATATCCTGTGTTCATGGATTAAAAGAATAAAGTTGTTAAAATTTCCATACTATACAAAGTAATCTACAGATTCAATACAATCCTTATCAAAACTCCAATGGCATTTTTCACAGAAATTGAAAAAAAATAATAAAATTCATATGGAACCATAAAAGACCCCAAATAGTCAAAACAATCTTGAAAAAACAACAAAGCAAGCAACATCACAAAATACATTACAAAATTAGAGTAATCGAAGGGTATGGTTCCAACATAAAAACAGGTATGTAGACTGTTAGAATAGAATAGAAATAGAAATAATCCCATGCATATGTAGTCACCTTACCTCTGAAAAGGGGTCCAAAAACATACTATGGAGAAAGGAGAGTCACTGTGTTGTGCTGGGAAAACTGGATATCAATAAGCAAAAGAATGAAATTGGACCTGAGCTATTGTTTGAATGTTTGCAGTCCCCAAAATTCATATTTTCAAATCCTAATGTTCAATGTAATGGTATTAGGAGGTATGCCTTTAGGAGGTGATTAGATCATGAGGGCAGAGCCCTCATAAATGAAATGAATGCCCTTATAAGAGAAGCATGTTGGTGAGGACGTAGAAAAGTTGAAACCCTTGTATGCTGTTGGTGGGAATGTAAACTGCTGTGACCAATATGAAAAACAGTATGGAAATTCCTAAAATAGTTAAAAGTAAAACTATCCTATGATACAGCCATCCTACATCTAGGTATATATCCAAAGGAAATGATATCAGTATTTTGAAGAGATATCTGCACCAACAAGTTCATTGAAGTATTATTCACAGTAGCCAAGATACAAAAACAACCTGTCTCCTGATGGATGAATGGACAAAGAAATGGGGCATGTGTAAACAATGGAATATTATTCAGCTATAAAAAAGGAACTTTTGCTTTTTGAGACATGGATGAACCTGGAGGACATTATGTGAAATAAGCCAGATAAATAAAGGCAAATACTACATGATCTCATTCTTATGTGGAAGCTAAAAAAAAAAAAAAAGTCAAATTCATAGGAGAAGAGATAAGAATGATGATTGCCAGGGACTGGATGTTGGGGAAATGTTCAAAAACTACAAACTTTCAGTTATAAGAGGAATGAAGTTCTGAGGTAACTGCATGGCTCAGTTGGTTAAGCATCTGCCTTTGGCTCAGGTCATAATCCCAGGGCCCTGGGATCAAGCCCCACATCTGGCTCCCTGCTCAGTGTGAAGTCTGCTTCTCCCTCTCCCTCTCCCTCTGCTCCTACCCCCCGCTCACAGTCTCTACTTCTCTCTCGAGCTCACACTTTCTATCAAATAAATAAATACAATCTTTAAAAAAAGATGAATAAGTTCTAAGGATCTAATATACAGCATGGTGGCTCTACTTACTAATACTATATTGTTTACTTTAAATTTGCTAAGAGTACATCTTAAGTGGTCTTACAATAAAGAAAAATTATGTGAGGTAATAGATGTTCTCATTACTTGATTGCAGTAACCACTTCACAATGACTATATATATCAAATCCTCACATATTACATTTTAAATATATACAATTTCAATTAGTCAATAATACCTTAATATATTAGGTGTTTATCCCAAATATACAGATGTAGTGAAAAAAGGGGCACATGCACTCCAATGTTCATAGCAGCATTGTCCACAATAGCCAAACTGTGGAAGGAGCCAAGATGCCCTTCAACAGATGAATGGATAAATATGAAATGGTTCATATATACAATGGAATATTACTCAGCTATCAGAAAGGAAGAATACCCACCATTTGCATCAACATGGATGGAACTGGAGGGGATTATGTTAAGTGAAATAACTCAAGCAGAGAAAGACAATTATCATATGGTTTCACTCATATGTGGAATGTAAGGACTAGCATGGAGGATAATAGGGGAAGGAAGGGAAAACTGAAGGGGGGGAAATCAGAGAGGGAGGCAAACCAAGAGAGACTATGGATCTGGGGAAACACCCTGAGTGTTTCAGAGGGGAGGGAGGCGAAGGGATGGAGTAGCCAGGTGATGGGTATTAAGGAGGGCACAGGTTGTGATGAGCACTGGGTGTTACATGCAACTAATGAATCATGGAACACTACCTCAAAAAATAATGATGTACTGTATGGTGGCTAACTTGACATAATTTTTAAAATAATAATAAAAGTAGAAGTGGAAAAAGGCAGAATTTCTACATTGAAACGACAGACACTTGAAAAGTAGATTCTATTTGCAAAACAACATAAAATAAATTTACTCGAAAAGACTAAATTTACAAAGAAAGATACTAGCTACATATGAACATCAAAGAAAGTTTAAGTGAAAAAGCCTACCCGATTTTTGGATAAGAATTCTCAATTCTGTAGGGGCGCCTGGGTGGCACAGCGGTTAAGCGTCTGCCTTCGGCTCAGGGCGTGATCCCGGTGTTATGGGATCGAGCCCCACATCAGGCTCCTCTGCTATGAGCCTGCTTCTTCCTCTTCCACTCCCCCTGCTTGTGTTCCCTCTCTCGCTGGCTGTCTCTATCTCTTTAAAAAAAAAAAAAAAGAATTCTCAAATCTCTAAAGATATTAACTCTTCCTAAATCAAATCATACTGAAAATATTAACTAAACATAGTTTTTGCTAGAGTAGCCTATTAAAATTTTATTTTCAAACATAAATATGAAAGAATAGACATAGTTCTGATAAGGAATGGTAAGAAGTACTTGGCTTATCAGATATCAGTGTCTGATGAACAGACACTTTGATGAACAAAAAATAAAAATAAACGGAAAATAACAGAGGCCTGAATTTGATCCAAGCATATGCTGTATTTTAGAATATAAACTTAGGATATCAAAGAAGTGGGGAAAAATAAGTATACATTTCTACAATTGCCCACATAGAAAACTAAATAAAATTTAATCCTTTATTCAGTCCTTACATCAAAATGTGGATGGATCAAAAATTTAACATAAAATATAAAACCACAAAACAATTAAACAATTAAACGTTGGAAAACACGTGGAAGAATATTTTCTAACATTGAACGAGGGAAGTCTTTCTGAGCAAGATACAAAAGTCAAAGAAAGTATTAATAGATTTGACTATGCATATGTAAAAATATTTCTACATGGTCAAAAATATTCTGAATATAAAAACATCCAAACTAAATCATAGGCTAGAAAAATAATACTTACACAATGGTGAAAGGGATTACTTGTTACTGTATGATTAAATCATAAAAATTCGTATGGAAAAGATCAACAATCAAAACAGGTAAAAGTCAACAATAGATAATTCACAAAAGATAAATACAAATCATTTTAAAAATATGAAACAAATTCGATTATATTTACTGAATTTCAATTAAAGTAAACAAATGAAATACCATTTCTTTAACAATCTGATTCTCAAATACCAAAAATATTCCATAAGAACTGGTTGTTAGGAATGTGCACAAACATATTTTCCAAACTGAGGGAAGTAGTGTAGTTTGGTACAAACTCATGGATGGCATTTGGGTAATAAAAATTTTAAATACACCTACCAATCGATCTAACAATTGCACTGCTAAAAACTCATACTGAGAAAATTTCAAAAAGACTTCACTTCAGAGTCATAGATCATAGAAAAAGATTCAGGAAAACATCACAAGGACCGGAAACACTAATTTACCTATATCTTTATAAAGAAGTTTTAGGCAATAGGAGGAAACTAAGAATGAGTTACATCTGTAGACTGGTACAGAAAAATCTTCAGGAGGCTGAGTAGTAAATGCAAAATTTATACACGGACACAAAGACACAAACACGAAAATAATATTTTATTACCAAAGATTATTAATTGAACAATCTCACAAACTATAACAATCTTAGTATAATGATGCATATAGAAGAACAGGGAGACT
Organism: Ursus americanus; assembly: GCF_024610735.1. NCBI lineage: Eukaryota > Metazoa > Chordata > Mammalia > Carnivora > Ursidae > Ursus > Ursus americanus. The sequence continues at coordinate 32,317,812 of NC_142150.1, read as the reverse complement.
CTGGTGAGGGACAGGTAAGATATTCATTCCACACCATTTCCACTTTGTAAGGATTCAATTTTTAATATTTATTATTATCTACTATATTCTCAAATATATCTTAAAGGGTAAAATGTTACACAAAAAATTTCATATGAAAAGAAATTAAATACAGAAGATAGTCTGTACAGCAAGAAATGTTTTTAAAATGAAAAAAATGAATATTAAAGACAAGAAACTGACCAGAAATGAAATTATGAATGAGACTAAGAGTAACAAAAATGCAGCAATTAATTATGAATTAGTGTAACTCTATATATATTTCATTGACTGTTTCTTTGCACATAATTTATTGACTCTGACTGTAAATGCATTTACAGTAAAATGCACTTTAACATTGGAGGAGATTGGCACTAACGTTAAATTGCTTTTGTCATGATGGACGATGCACTCATTTACTACTTCATGTGACACTTCTTCCCCAGAGCTGCTTCATAGCATTTGACATCTCAGAATTTCTCAGAGTGTAGATCAGTGGGTTCAGCATTGGGGTGATGACTGTAAAAAGCACACTCAATGATTTGTCAATGGGGAAGGTCTTAGCAGGTCTTGCATACATGAAAATACATGGAACAAAGAAGAAGACCACCACAGTGATGTGGGAACCACAGGTCTGGAGGGCTTTCCGCCTCCCTTCTGGACTAAGGTTCTTTAGAGAGTGCAAGATGACACCATAAGAGGTGAGCAAGAGCACAAACACAATAGTGCAGATCAGTCCTCCATTGGCCACAACTAACAGGCCAATGACATATGTATCAGTACAGACCAATTGCAATAACGGGTACATGTCACAGGAAAAATGATCAATGATATTGGGGCCACAGAATGGGAGCCCATAAATAGTGCTAACTTGAATTACTGAATGCAGAAAACCTCCGACCCAGGATACTACCAGCAGCACAACACACACCCACTGCCTCATGATCATCAAATAATGCAAGGGTTTACAGATGGCCACATAGCGGTCATAGGCCATTACCAGCAGAAGAAAGACCTCTGATCCACCAAAAAAGTGCTCTGTAAATAGCTGAGTCATACAAGATTGGAAGGATATGGTATTTTCCCCCAACAACAAGTGTGAAATCAATCTGGGGCAAATGCAAGAGGAATAAGTGACATCCATAAAAGATAAGTTAGCAAGAAACAAGTACATAGGTGAGCCCAGGGTCTTACTGACAGCTATAGTCACCACAATGAGCAGGTTTCCCACCACAGTCAAAATATAGAAGAGCAAGAACATAACAAAAAGGACCTTCTGTTCCTTTGGATCCTGGGTGAGGCCCAAGAGGACAAAGTAAGTTACATTGTTTCTTGGGTCCATTTAGTCTGGATAGGAGTGAGTTCTCATATTAATACCAGGTGATCTACAAAACAGGGGAGAAAACCTTTAAATGCATTATAAGATTAATCTTTTATTGATTCATTCAATTAAAAGATTGTGGACAGGGGCGCCTGGGTGGCTCAGTAGTTAAGGGTCTGCCTTTGGCTCAGGATGTAATCCCAGGGTCCTGGGATCAAGCCCGCATCAGGCTCCCTGATCCGTTGGGACCTGCTTCTTCCTCTCTCACTGCCCCCTGCTTGTGTTCCCTCTCTCGCTGGCTGTCTCTCTGCCAAGTAAATAAATAAAATCTTAAAAAAAAAAAAAAAAAAAAAGAAGGCCAGAGTATCTCTTTTTGTCACAGATGTGATTTCCAAGTTGAACAAGTCATGGTTTCCTACATTCAGTGATAGCATACAAAATAATCATCAATGAAATAAGTGCCAATATAAAAATAGTCAAACAGTGCAAAGGTCAGGGGTAGGAATGTATCAACCAAACAGCAATCAAAGAAGGCTTCCCAGAGGAAGCAATGCTTCCTGAGTTTTAAAGGAGAAGTGGAAGGACAAGAGGACAAGGGAATTCCATGCAAAGGTGCACAGGTTACAAAGTCACAAAAGTGAAATACTTGCAAAACATTTAGGGTAATTGACATGTTCAAAGTGGATCAAACTAGGAATGGAAGTTCACTGCCCTGGATTGCCTATTCCCTCACTGAGACCTCTTTCTTAGGGTCTTTGATAGAATATACCCCCTTTTCCTGACCAATAAATGTGGAACCATTCCCATGTTGGGTCTCTCCCTTAATTTTTAAACTTCGTATATGCAGCATCTCCAACTCTGAACATCTCCAACTGGATATTAATTCAGAACTTACAAAACTAAATTTTTAATTTTCAGCCACAAATATAGGTGTTTCCCACCTCACTAAAAGGTACCACCTTCCAAGTCATTACTCAGACAGGAAATATCACCATGCCTTTCATGCCTTTCTTGCTGTGTCACATATTGATACCTTTAACAAATCTTATTAACCCCCTTTAAAATATATCACACACTTGGTCATTTCCCTTCCCTCCCCACTTCTGGACCATGGCATTAGTCACCCGCAATGTCCCTTCCCTTTCACTCTTGCCTCCACCAATTCGCTTTCCTAACACAGCCCAAATGATCCTTTTTAAATCTGATTCTGATCTAATCATTGCACCACTCACAATATCTACAGTGGATTCCAATCACTCACTCACAATTTAATGAATCACATTTCATATTTACAGTAACAGAAACTGTAATCCCCATTCCACAGTTGAACAAACTGAGACTCTAAACATCTAGTTAATTTTCCCAAGGTCACCCTAAGTGATAAAACTACTATTTGAAGAAGTGTTTACATTATCTCAAAGTGATCTAATTTTTACATGATAAAAATAGTCACAGAATAGCAAAGCCTGGTTTCCACTATTTACTATTAATTTTACCTTGTGTAGTCATATCCGCAATCTGAAGGAATACTTTTTACTCATTTACAGGGACCTGGAATTCTTCTGTCATCCAGTTTGACCAGAGAGGACAAAAATCTGCATTGTTACTTGAGGATATATTTTATTTCATTCGAATGTCTATCCATTTTCTCCATGGAGTCTTCTGGTTATTTAGATTTTGCTTTTATTTGCACTGTAGACTACTTCAAAGGAATTCCACAGACGGCACAGCAAAACAAAGTTTATCACATTAGGATAATATATCAAAAAAGATGAGGAAATCCTATCCTTTCACAAGGAGACAGCCACCAGTGTTTTCCCAGGCAGATTTCTCAAGTAACTACTTTGCTACTAATTTCTAAACAGAAAACACCATTCAGTTCATTAGTCCTTCTTATTCTATGGTATTGCTTTGACAAAAATAGTTGACTTGAAATTTTAAGAGAGACTCATCTTTTCTCTTAGGTAATGATTTAAACCTATGAAGGACCCCCAGAAAATTTTATCAGTCCTTAAGAGGATAGCATCTTCTTCCCTACAGGGTCAAAGATAAGTAGACATTTCATCCCTTCTAATAGCATTTATCATGGAGTCCTAGAGTTGGAAAGTGTCCAAAACTGATTCTTGCTTAATTGTATTCCCTGGGAATTTCACAAAAATTTGAAAGTACATCTAAATGTAAAGATAATACTAAACTAAATCACATAGTTAAGGGCTAAAAGATATAAAATGGGGAAAAAATACTTTTAAAGCCATTATCAGACCTCTGCCAGTTGAGAATAAAATTTCAGCCCATTTTGTTCTGGTAGAGATTATATTATCACTTATTTCTCCACTTCTCAAAGTAAGTTTTTCCTCCTCAATTTACTCTGCCTAGAAGTGTGGTTACGTATTTTAAATATTCACAAATTTAAATGTAATGTCTATGCAAGTTCTTGTTTTGTTTTTGTTTTTTAGCATTTTTTTTTTATATGGAGAACCTATTTAATGCCAGGAAATGTGTTACAAGTGATGATACAGCAATTAATGACAGGTGAAAAATCACATACAAGGTCCTTCCTGCAGGAACCTTCTCACAACAGAGTCAGACAGTGCATAAGGGGATGATTTGATAAACTAAAGATAATCTTCATTATGGCTAATAATAGAGCAAACGGGGTCCTCGGGCGGAATTCTGCTATGGAGAAGGACATAAGGCAAGGCCTTTCTTCAGAGGTGATACTTAAGCTGATCCACGGGATAGACAGCAGCTACCAACAGAAACACTGTTACAGGTAGTAAAATTAAGCAACCATTCTAAGTAATTTGTTCTCACTTCGCTGATGGCATGACCTATATGTAGAAAAGGCTAAAAATTTCACAGGGATTTTTATTTCAGTGCTATTGTGAAATGGAGTGGGGAGCATGGGTACTCTGATCTTTTTCTTGATTATCCTGGGAAAGCTTTCAACCTTTCCCTGCTGAGTGTGATGTTAGTTGTGGATCTGTCACATATGGCCTTTATTATGTTGACGTACATCCCTTCTCTACCCATTTGTTGAGAGGTTTGTGTTTGTTTTTTTTAATCATGAAAACATATGGAATTTCTGTGCTTCCATTTAATAATCCACAGAGGATTAAGTAAAAATTTTGTTTACTAGAGCATCAAAAAGACCAAAATACTTAAGAATAAGCTCAAACAAGGAGACAGAAGTCTTCTACACTGAAAAACTACACAGAGTTGCTGAAAGATATTCTGGAAGACACAAATAAAAGGGAGGAAAGACATTCATGAACTTACATGGGTCATGTTGCTGTCAGTGCTACCTAAAGTGAGCTACAGATTCAATGGAATTCCTATCAAAATTAAAAAAAAAAATGTTTTGCAGAATAGAAAAATCCATCCTAAAATTCAGGTGGAAACCCAAGGCACTCCAAGCAGCCAAAATAATCCTGGGGAAACAAACAAACAGTGGGAGGACCTCCTGGTTCTAACACTAACTACAAAGCTATGGTAATCAAAACAGTGTAATATTGGCATAAAGACAGACACAACAATGGAATAAAATACAGATCCTAGAAATAAACCCCTGCCTTTGTGTTCAGTTGATCTGCAGTAGGTGACAAGAGCATTCATTGGGAAGGGACAGATGATTCAAAAAACAGTACTGTGAAACTGGATGTCCACATGCGAAAGAATGAAACTGAACCCTTAACAACATACACCATACACAAAAATTGACTCAAAGTGATTCAGAGACCTAACCCACCACCTGCAACTATGAACCTCTTAGAAGAAAACTTCATGACTTTGGATTTGGTAATGATTTCGTGGGTAAGACACCAAAACCACAGGAAAGAAAAGAAAAAATACATAAATTACACTGTATCAAATTTAAGAACCTTTGTACATCAAAGGACACTATCGACAGAGAGAAAAGGCGTCCCACAAATGAGAGAAAGTATCTGCAATTGATTTATTTGATAATGTGTTAGTATCCAGAATACATAAAGAACTTACACATCTTAAAAACGCACACACAAAATAAACACCATCCTGATTAAAAATGGACAACGGACTTCAAGAGACATTTCTCCAAAGAAGACATGTGATGCCCTATAAGCACGTGAAAAGATGCGCGGTATCACTAATCATTAGGGAAATGCATGTCAAAACCATAATGCAATACCATGTCACATCCAACAGGAGAGCTACGACCACAGTGTAAGAACTGTAACACATGCGAGACAGTGGAGAAATCAGAGCAGCTGTGCATTGCTGGCGGGAATGTACATTCATGTAGCTGCTATGGAAAATGTTATGGTACTTCCTAAACCATTAAGCAAAAAATTATTATATGATGCATAATTCCACCTTGGGGTATATACACAAAATAATGGACATCACAGTCTCAAACAGGTATTTCCATACCCATTTTCATGGCAGTGTTATTCACGATAGCCAGAAAGTAGAAGCAGCCAAAGTGTGTATGACGGATAAATGTACGAACACAATGAGGCACAAGCACACAATGGATTATTATTCACCCTTAAAAAGGAAGGAAACCCTGACAGGTGCTAAAACGTACATATCCTACAATTCACTATGCCTATGAAATAAGACAGTCACAAAAAGACAAATATCGTATGATTCCATACACATAGAGGTACTTAAAGCAGCCAAATTCATAGGCAATAAGAAAACAGAATGCTGGCTGCCTAAGGCCCAGAGAGAGGGAATGCGGAATTAATGTGTAATGAGCGTGGAATTTCAGTTCGGGAAGATGAAAAAGCTCTGGAGATGGATGGTGCTGGTGCTTGCATTACAAACATCAATTAACTTAATTAACCATCATGAGGATGTGAATAGGCTCAATGCCACTGAACTATACACTTACAAATGGATAAAAATGCAATTTTTGTTATTTGTATTTTACTGCAATAAAAAAACTACATTTAAAAAATAAGTTGCCTTTATTAATAGGTGCAGATGTCAACATAAACTACAGCACAGTGGCTAGAGTATACGCACATATTATTGGCATAACATTCACGTGTTTAGAAAGTAGGTATGGCACCCAACAACTAAGCTAATAAATTCAGATCTCAAGAGCTGTGTCCTGACAATCTGCATTTTACAAGATCTCTAATTCTCACTCTACATTGAACTTTGACCATCAATTGGGTAATACATAAATCTAAGTAGGATATTTTTACAATGATAAATAATTTCCTCCCTGAAACTTTCCTCACAGTGCCTATATGGCAAAATAAACATACCTTGGACAAATGGTGTTTGTGGGCTTCTGTACCATAGGAATTCTCTTCTTTTCTCTTTTTCATTTAATAGACAAATTTATATTATAAAGTGGTGGCTAACTCTCCAAGTTACCTTTTCTACCCCATAACTTCCCCATGGCATTTTTCATCTTCAAATTTCTGAGTGTGTACGTTTAAGTTTAACAAGGGAGTTACCATGATACAACACAGCCACAGCTTGATCAGTGAGAAGGTGGTGATTGGGTGCAAATATACAAATATGCAGCACGCAATACTAAGACCACCACAGTGATGTGAGAGACACAGGTGGACACAGCTTTGTGTCTCCCCTCCAAGCTACAGGTCCTCAGTGAGCACATGAAGACCAGCTAGGAGACCATCAAGAGGAAAATGTTCACGGGCAGATGAACCCATGGTAGACAGCAACAAAGAGACCAAGGGTATGAGTGTCCATGCAGTGAGTTTCAGGCAAAGGTTTACGTCATGCACAAATGGTCTATGACAGTGGCCCACACACAGGCAGCCACACTGTGAAGAGGACCTGAATGGTTGCAAGGACAAAGCCTCTAGCACATGTCACCTGAAAGAGGAAGCCATATCCCTGTCACTCGTGATGATTTTATAGTACAGGGCTCTGCAGATGGCCACACAGATGCTCAGCAAAGACATAGGTCAGGCACTTCCTGAAAGAGATGTTTTTTTCTTACAGCAAAAGTGCCAAGCAGCATTTCAGGGGCCATGGAATAAGGACAGCAGATATCTAGAAGGGATGAGTGGCACTGGCAGAAAATGGAAGCACTACCCAAGGGCGTGAAAGATGACCTGTTGAATGAAAAGAGCCACTCATGGATAACAGTCCTTAGTAGTCAAAAGCTCTAAATTCTTCCTAAATTCATCTTACTAAATTGAATCTTCTTAAAAATAATAACTGGCTTTTCTTTTATAACTAAACCATGCTAACTTATTTTAACTTCATTGGAAACTTATTTTAATGTTAAACTTATTTATCTTATTTAAATGTAAACTTACGATTTCATTTTACACTTGATTTGGAAATACACATATGCAAAACTATGCATAATTCTGCAAGAGAATAGTAATGTGGGACTGTTAGTCTTATCACATATCAAAATGTGTTATATATAAAAGCAATTATATTGCATATCAACTGGGACATGAATAAAGAGATCAATGGAACAGAACTGAGTCCTGAATCAGATTCAAACACATATTGGAGGTTAGAATATAATAGTCAGGATTTTAAGTCAATGGCACTAAGAAAATTACACACTATTAAAAAAAAAACCTGAATTTTAGAAAATCAATTAAAATTCTATCCCTCTTTAATTCCTATATCAAATAAAATCCAGATGAAGCAAAAGTTTTAATGTACAATATACAATATCAAAAATGTTTTAAAAATTAAGTTAAAGAATATTTTGGTATGAACAGTCTTTTTGAAAGCAAAAAAAAAAAAAATTACATGTTAAATGAAAGGAAAACATTTTACCTGCCAAAAGCATTCTACATACTATACAAAAATTAAAAACATACCACCAGGCAGAAAGATAACATGTACACACACAATAATAAAAGGGATATTTTCTTTAGAATGTAACCAATCATAAAAATAAGTATGGAAAAGATCAATGATTGAATGAAATATATGAAAGCATCAATGGATGATTCACAGAAAAAAGAAATACAAATCACATTAAAAGTGAAAAGATAAACTCAATTATATGAAAAAGGTTACAGTTTAATCAGATGGCCTTATGCCATAAATATTTATCAGGTACGGATAGTTGAGAATGAGACACAAATACTCTCATAGACTGTGAGCAGCAGTTTAGCTATGACTACAATCTCAAGGATGGCAGTTTGACAATAATGATGAATACTGACATTTAACTATCTTATCATTGATTCAAATACATATTCAACAATTCCACTCCTAGGAACTCATACTTGCAAATCTTCACAAACATATAATTAATGCAAAATTTCTTGTTGTAGAAAAAAGGTTAAGAATAACATGAATGGTAAAGGATACGTTTATTTTAGTAAATGTTTATAAGTGAGCAATATGGACTACAAGAAAAACTACGAGATCTAAATGGACTGGTATGGAACATCTTCAAAATGTTGCAAGAGATTTCACTTATATGTGGAATATAAAAAAAAAACAATCAAACAAACAAAAACCAAAACTGGGCTCATACATACAGAGAACAAACTGGTGGTTGCCAGAGTGGAGGGGGATGGAGGGACAGGCAAAATAGGTGAAGGGGACGAAAGGCACAAAGTTTCAGTGATAAAATAATATGTCACAACAGTAAAAAGGACAGGGGCACCTGGGTGGCTCAGTCAGTTAAGCATCTGTATTTGGCTCAGGTTATGATCCCGGGATCCTGGGATCAAGCCCCACATCGGGCTCCCTGCTCAGCGAGGAGCCTGCTTCTCCCTGTACCTCTGACCCTTCCCTCTGCTCATTCCCTCTCTCTCTCTCTTTTACTCTCACTCTCATTTTCTCACTCTTGCTCTCAAATAAATAAATAATTTTTTTTAAAAAGAATGAAAAGTACAGCATAGGAAACAGTCAAAAATGATGTAGCAACTGCATATGGTAACACACCAAACTACACTTACCACGAGAAGCATCTCTTAATGTACATGATTGTTGACTCATTATGTTGTTTGCCTGAAACTACTGTAATGCTGTATGACAATTATACTTCAATTTAAAAATTAAAAATAAACAAAACTATCCTAACTTTAAAGTTTATTTTTAAAAAATGAAGTTGCATAATAAAAGCAAACATTTACATACACAGAGAAAAATTCACATACGTGTATTTAAATTCAAGTGCATTTGTAAAGTTGTTACCTCATGAGTCTTAGATTAAATGGCTAACTAAGGGAAGAGGACTAGAGACCATGCTGAGAGAGAAGTAGGTAATTTATGGTAAAGGAGTTGGAGACCTTAGTTTCATCTGGTCCCAGGAATCCACTAGATACCTAAGAAATCATCCTGAACACCTGTGAACTCAACCAGAGATCTACGAACAGAACAGTTGCAACCCCACAAATGGAAGAGTGACCACTTTCTGCAAAGTAGGAGGTGTAGAGAAGTGAATACAAGGTAATGTATGAAAAGATAGACCTCAGGGGGGAGGGAGCCTCCATCAGCCAGCTACCAGCAAGAGATATAGAAGCAGAGTGCAAAATCAGAACTTTTAGAAGACTGCTCCAGTGAAGGATGTTCCTCAGGTGGCTGAGTGGGGGTGGAATCCTAGCTGGGACAATGTGGCCTCAGGATCCTCAGGGTCACAGGAAGACCAAGGGTGCCTGAGGATGGCAGAGTTCCCAGGCATTGGAGAAAGGAGGTCGGCTGCAATCAGTGAGCCCAGGAATGGGCTCTCAGCTCAGGGTTGCCATAAACCGTAAACCACAGCACAGTCGGGCAACTACTCTCCAAGCAGGGGCCCAACAAACAGCAGAACCAGCAAGACTCCCCTTCGTCTCAACAGGAAGAGTGGCGCAGGAGCCACCACAGGTGCTGCAGGGTTTGAGACTCAAAACGGGGTTGTGTGCCTGAGACAGAAATGCTCTGTCACAAGCTGGGTGAGCTCGGAGTGCAGCCAGAGACCTGGAAGACAGGAGTGATGGACTGCTTTTTTCTGAGGGCACACTGAGGAGTGGGGACCTGAGCTCTAGGCTCCAGGGCTAGAGATTGGGAGGCTGCCATTTTCATTCTCATCCTCTAAAGCAGCATAGAAAGGTTTCAGGGAACAAAAGCCACATAGAGCAGACGGGAGCAGATTACTTAGCCTGGCCCCCTAGCAAGGGCAGTACAATTCTGCATGGGGCAAATACACTTGAGAATCAAGCAACAAGCTCCTCCCCCAGAAGGTCAGCAAGAACATTCAAACAAGACCAAGTTTACCGACCAATGAGAACTGCAAAAACCCAGCACTAGGGGAATACAGCACATAGAATTCATGCCTTTATTCCCCATGATTCTTTACCCTTTCAACTTTAATTTTTTAATTTTTTTCTCTTTCCTTTTTAAACCAATTTCTTATTTTATCAACTTTTTTTATGTTTTTTAAATTTTCATTTTTACACTTATATTGTATCCCTTCATTGTATTTAATTTTTTTATAACTATAAGAGTTTTTTTCTTTACAATTTTGGGATGCATTTTCTTCTAACAGACTAAAACACACCCAAAATCTAGTGTATAACTGTGTTCTATTCACCCATTTGACCATATGCTTTCTTTTCTTCTTCCTTTTTTTTGTTTTTTGTTTTTGTTTGTTTTGTAAAAGCCTTATTTAATTTTCATTTTCACAGTTACAGTCTAATTTTGTTTTTGTATATGTAAGTTTTTTCTTTCTTTACAATTTTTAGATGTATTTTCTTCTAACAAACCGACCAAAATACACTCAGGATACAGGGTATTGCTCTGTTCTGTTCACTTCTCTCTGTTTATATCCCTTCCATTTTTTGTTCTTTTTTATTTCTCTTTTGTTTTTTCTTATCTTTTAATTTTCATTTTACAGTTACATTCTATCCTTTCATTGTACTTATTTTTATTTTTGTACCTACAAAATTTTTCCCTTCTTTACAATTTTGGAATCTAGTTTGCTAACAGACCAAAATACACACAGGATTCAATGTATTGCCCTATTCTGTTCACCTGTCTAATTATATTCTTTTTTTTTTTTTTTTTTTTTTTTTGGTTTTGGGACTCTTTTGATTTGTTTAATGCATATGTCTCCGGGGTCATTGTTGTCGTTTTAGTATTTTGTTCTCTCATTCATCTATTCTTCTCTGGACAGAATGACAAGATGGAAAAACTCAACCTCAAGAGAACAAGAGGCAGTACTGACTGACAGGTACCTAATCAGTATGGGCATAAGAAAGAGATCAGAACTAGAGTTCAGAATAACAATTATAAAGACACTAGGAGGGATTGAAAAAAGCATAGAAGGCACTAGAGTATGCTTTTCAGGAGAAATAGAAGAACTAAAATTGAACCAGGTTGAAATCAAAAAGGCTAGAAATGAAATTCAATAAAAGTGAAGGCTCTACCTGCTAGGATAAATGAGGCAGAGGAGAGAATTAGTGATATAGAAGAAAAATGATGGACAATAAAAAAGATGAGAAAAAGAAAGATAAACAACTACGGGATCACAAGGGGAGAATTCGAGAGATAAGTGACGTCATAAACTGAAATAGTATTAGCATAACTGGGATCCCAGAAGAGGAAAGAGAGAGGGGGGGAGAAGATATATTGCAGTAAATTATAGCAGAGAACTTCCCTAATCTGGGGAAGGAAACAGGCAGCCATGTCCCAGAAGCACAGAGAACCCCCCTCAAAATCAATAAAATTAGGCCAACACCCTGACATATAATAGTGAAACTTGAAAATCTCAGAGACAAAGAGAAACTCATGAAAGCAGCTCAGGACAAGAGGTCTGTAACCTACAAGAGTAGAAATATTTGGGAGGCAGCAGACCTATCCACAGAGACCTGGCAGGCAAGAAAGGACTGGCATGATATATTCAGGGTGCTAAATGAGAAAACTATGCAGCCAAGAATATTTTATCCAGCTGGGATATTATTCAAAATAGAAGGAGTGATAAAAAAGCTTCCAGGACAAACAAAAACTAAAAGAATTTGTGATCACCAAGCCAGCCCCACAAGAAATATTAAAAGGGACCCTCTAAGCAAAGAGAGAGCCCAAAAGTAACATGGACCAGAAAAGAACACAGACAATATACAGAAAAGGACATGTTATAAGGTAATAAAATGGCAGTAAATTCATATCTTTCAATAGTTACTCTGAATGTAAAAGGGTTAAATGCCCCCAGTCAAAAGACACAGGGTAGTGTATCAGATTGGATAAAAAAGCAAGACACATCAATACGCTGTCTGCACAAGACTCATTTTAGACCCAAAGACACCTCCGGATTTAAGGTAAGGGGGTGGAAAAATCATTTATCATGCTAATGGACATCAAAAGAAAGCTGGGGTGGCAATCCTTATATCAGACAGATTAGATTTTAAACCAAAGACTGTAATAAGAGACAAGGAAGGGCACTATCATAATTAAAGGGTCTATCCAACAACAAGATCTAACGATTGTGAATATTTATGCCCCTTACAAGGGAGCAGCCAATTATATAAGCTAATTAATAACAAAATTAAAGAACCATATTGATAGTAATACAATAATAATAGGGGACTTTAACACCCCCCTCACTGCAATGGACAGATCATCTAAGCAGAAGATCAACAAGGAAGCAAGGGCTTTGAATGATACACTGGACCAGATGGACTTCACAGATATATTCAGAACATTCCATCCTAAAGCAACAGAATACATACTTTTCTCGAGTGCACCTGGAACATTCTTCAGAATAGATCACTTATTGGGTCACAAATCAGTCTCAACCACTACCAAAAAAATGGGAATCCTTCCCTGCATATTTTCTGACCACCGTGCTTTGAAATTGGAACTCAATCACAAGAGGAAATTTGGAAAGAACTTACATACATGGAGACAAAGGAGCATCCTCCTATACAATGAATGGGTTAACCAGGTCGATAAAGAAGAATTTAAAAAATTCATGGAAACAGTTGAAAATGAAAACACAACTCTTCAAAATCTTTGGGATACAGCAAAGGCAGTCCTAAGAGGGAAGTATATAGCAATACAAGCCCTTCTCAAGAAACAAGAAAGGTCTCAAATATACAACCTAACCTTACACCTAAAGGAGCTGGAGAAAGAAGAGCAAAGAAAGCCTATGCCAAACAGAAGAAGAGAAATAAGAGAGATTAGAGCAGAAATCAATAAAATAGAAACCAAAACTAAAACAAAAACAGAAAAACAGTAGAACAGATCAACAAAACTAGGAGCTGGTTCTTTGAAATAATTAAAAAGACTGATAAACCCCTAGCGAGACTTATCAAGAAGAAAAGTGACATGACCCAAATAAATAAAATCATGAATGAAAGAGGAGATAACGCAACCAACACCGAAGAAATACAAACCATTATAAGAACATATTATGAGCAAATATATGCCAACAAATTAAGCAATCTGGAAGAAATGGATGATTTCCTAGAGACGTAAAAACTACCAAAAATTTATTGAACATTTTAACCCATTGTGTAAGGTTTGCTTTTTTTATTATTTATCATTATTATTACACTTCAATATTTCTCATAAAAACAAAAGTGTTAAACTTTTTATTTTATACCTAAGGCAACAGATATTTAATAAACAAAATAGTCCATACATCATTAAATATTACAAATAGTATAATAAAAAGAATTACTGTATTAAGATTTTCTTTCTTTATTTATTTGAGAATATAAGAGAGAGTGTGAGGTGAGGAACAGAGGGAGAGAGACAAGCAGATTCCACACTGAGCAGGGAGACTGACCCGGGCATCATGACCCTGAGATCATGACCTGAACCAAAACCAAGAGCCAGATGCTTTAACCAACTAAGTACCCTGGTGCCCCAAAAAGAATTACCTTAAATGAGAAGAAAATAACTAAAATGATGCTAAGTATCAGAAAAAAATTAAAAATATAAACTTATTAAAACTTAGTGTAATCATATAAAAATTTACATATTCATTACCTATTGTTGATTCCCTTCTACAAAGGCATTACACCCTTGAATGAAGTATCTACAAAGTATTATGAACTTACAGTCTAGCAGGAAGGGAAACATAGTACAATCACCAGTTCATTCTTTAATTATTATTAACTTAATTTCTTTGAAAAAGGGGAAATCAGAATCATTTTAAGAATACTTCTGCATTCTTGGAAAATGGGCCCAATGTAAAGGAATTCTCCTCGTGGTGTATAATATACTTATCTATTAAAAGATATGATATTTCTCATCCAGAGCTTCTTCATAGCATTTATCATCTCGGAATTTCTCAGGGTGTAGATCAGTGGGTTCAACATGGGGGTTATGACTGTAAAAAAGACGCTCAATGATTTGTCAATGGGGAAGGTCTTAGCAGGTCTTACATACATGAAAATACATGGAACAAAGAAGAAGACCACCACAGTGATGTGGGAACCACAGGTCTGGAGGGCTTTCTGCCTCCCTTCTGGACTAAGGTTCTTTAGAGAGTACAAGATAAAACCATAAGAGATGAGCAAGAGCACAAACACAATAGTGCAGATCATTCCCCCATTGGCCACCACGAACAGGCCAATGACATATGTATCAGTACAGGTGAGTTCCAGTAAGGGGTACATTTCACAGATGAAATGATCAATAACATTGGGACCACAGAATGGGAGCCCATAAATAGTGCTAACCTGAATTACTGAATGCAGAAAACCTCCAACCCAGGACACTACCAGCAGCACAACACACACGCACTGCCTCATGATCACCAAATAATGCAAGGGCTTGCAAATGGCCACATAGCGGTCATAGGCCATCACCAGCAGAAGAAAGACCTCTGATCCACCAAAAAGGTGCTCTGTAAATAGCTGAGTCATACAAGATTGGAAGGATATGGTATTTTTCCCAAACAACAAGTGTGAAATCAATCTGGGGCAAATGCAAGAGGAATAAGTGACATCCATAAAAGATAAGTTAGCAAGAAACAAGTACATGGGTGAGCCCAGGGTCCTACTGACAGCTATAGTCACCACAATGAGCAGGTTTCCCACCACAGTCAAAATATAGAAGAGCAAGAACATAACAAAAAGGACCTTCTGTTCCTTTGGATCCTGGGTGAGGCCCAAGAGAACAAAGTAAGTTACATTGCTTCTTGGGTCCATCTAGTCTGGATAAGAGTGACTTCTCATATTAGAACCAGGTGATCTACAAAACAGGGAAGAAAACCTTTAAATGCATTAGAAGATTAATCTTTTATTGATTCATTCAGTTAAAAGACTGTGGCCGGAGTACCTGTTTGTGTCACAGACATTCTGATTTCCAAGTGGAGCAAGTCATGGTTTCCTACACTAAGTGATAGCATACAAAATCATCATCAATGAAACAAGTGCCAATATAAAAATAGTCACATAGTGCAGAAGTCAGGGGTAGGAATGTATCAACCAAACAGCAATCAAGGAAGTCTTCCCAGAGGAAGCAATGCTTCCTGAGTTTTAAAGGAGAAGTGGAAGAACAAGAGGACACAGGAATTCCATGCAAAGGTGCACAGGTTACAAAGTCACAAAAGTGAAATACTTGCAAAACATTTAGGGTAATTGTTCATTGTTACCCATTTAGGATAACATGTTCAAAGTAAGTGGATCAAACTAGGAATGGAAGGTCACTTCCCTGGATTGCCTATTCCCTCACTGAGACCTCTTTCTTAGGGTCTTTGGTAGAATATGCCCCCTTTTCCTGACCAATAAATGTGGAACCATTCCCATGTTGGGTCTCTCCCTTAATTTTTAAACTTCGTATATGCAGCATCTCTGACTCTGAACATCTCCAACTGGATATGAATTCAGGACTCATAAAACTAAATTTTTAATTTTCAGCAACAAATATAGGTGTTTCCCACCTCACTAAATGGTACCACCTTCCAAGTCATTACTCAGACAAGAAATATCACCCTGCCTTTCATGCCTTTCTTGCTTTGTGTCACATATTGGTACCTTTGGCAAATCTTATTAATCTAATTAACCCCTATAAAAATATATCACAAACTTCGTCATTTCCCTACCTACCCACTTTTCTGGCCCACTGCACTAGACACCTGCAATGTTCCTTCCCTTTCATTCTGGCCTCCACCAATTTGTTTTCCTAACATAGCCCAAATGATCCTTTTTAAATCTGATTCTCATCTGATCACTCCACTTTGCACAATATCTACAGTGGATTCCAATCACTCACTCACAACTTAATGAGTCACATTTCATATTTACAGTAACAGGAACTGTAATCCCCCATTCCACAGTTGAACAAACTGAGACTCTGAACATCTAATTAATTTCCCCAAGGTCACTCATTTTCAAGTGATAAAACTAGAGTAGGAATCCAAGTTTGCTTTATCCCAAAGTGATCCAACTTTTACACAATAAAGATACTCACACAATTGCAAAGCCTGGTTTCCACTATTTACTGTTAGTCTTATCTTATGAAGACAAGTCCAAATCTGAAGGATACTTTTTACTCATTCACAGGGACCTGGAATTCTTCTGTCATCCAGTTTGACAAGAGAGGGGAAAACAACTGCTTAGTTGCTCAGGATGTATTTTATTTCATCCAAATGTCTATCCATTTTCTCCATGGAATCTTCTGGTTATTCAGAAGGTTGCTTTTATTACATTGTAGATCACTTCCTAGAAATTCCAGGATCCACACAGAAATGCAAAAATTTAGCACATTAGGATAATCTATCAAAAAGACAAATAAGTCCCAAACTTACATCAAAAGAGAGCAACCAGTCATTTCTCAAGGTGGTTTTCCTCAAGTAATTTCTTTCCCACTAATTTTTAAATAAAAAAATACCATTAAACTGTTTAGTCTTCTTTATTCTGTCCTGTTGGTTTACTCAGATTAGCTGACTTGATATTTTTAAGAGACATTCTTGTGCTTTTCATTAGGTAATGCTTTAAGCCTAACAAAAATCTCCTAAAAATGTGTATGAGTTCTTAGGAGCATAGCATCTTCTTCCCAATACAAGCAAAGATGACTGGACATATTATCCTTTCTAACCACATTCCTCATTAAGTCCTAGAATTGGAAAGTGTCCAAAACTGATTCTTGCTTAATTAAATTCACCGGGAATTTCCATAAAAGCTTTAAAAAATATCTCTATAACGATACCATTAGGCCAAATCACATAATTAGGGTCAGAAAGCTGTAACATAAAAAAAAAATAGCTTTAGAACCATTGTAAGACTACTGCCAGTGAAGAATAAAATTTTAGTCCAGTCATGTTGCGTTAGGGAAAATTATTTTTCCATATATGTCTTCACTTGTCATAGCAAGTTTTTCTTCCCTTTTATTTAATAGTCAATTTATGCTGCCTTGCAGTATGGTTAGATGTTCTAGATATAAATTCATATAGATACAGATATAACTATTTATTAAATTATTAATTTCTTTAATTTAGAGCTCTTATCTACGGCCAGGAAACATGCTATGAGTGAGGACACAGTAATTAAAGAAATAGTGGGAAAAATTATGCAAAAGGTCCTTCCTGCATGGACCTATATTCTCATAACAGAGTCAGACAGTAAATAAGGGGACAATTTACTAAACTAACTATAGTCTTCATCATGGCTAATAATACAACAAATAGGGTATTCAAGGAGATTTCTACTATTAAAAAAGGTGATAAGGGAAGGTATTTCTACAGAGGTGATACTTAAGCTGATCCACGGGATAGACAGCAGCTACCAACAGAAACACTGTTACAGGTAGTAAAATTAAGCAACCATTCTAAGTAATTTGTTCTCACTTCGCTGATGGCATGACCTATATGTAGAAAAGGCTAAAAATTTCACAGGGATTTTTATTTCAGTGATATTGTGAAATGGAGTGGGGAGCATGGGTACTCTGATCTTTTTCTTGATTATCCTGGGAAAGCTTTCAACCTTTCCCTGCTGAGTGTGATGTTAGTTGTGGATCTGTCACATATGGCCTTTATTATGTTGACGTACATTCCTTCTGTACCCATTTGTTGAGAGGTTTGTGTTTGTTTTTTTTAATCATGAAAACATTGAATTTCTGTGCTACCAATTAATAATCCACAGAGGATTGAGAAAACAGAGCATCAAAAAGAATCAAATACTTAAGGATAAGCTCAAACAAGGAGACAGAAGTCTTCTACACTGAAAAACTACACAGAGTTGCTGAAAGATATTCTGGAAGACACAAATAAAAGGGAGGAAAGACATTCATGAACTTACATGGGTCATGTTGCTGTCAGTGCTACCTAAAGTGAGCTACAGATTCAATGGAATTCCTATCAAAATTTAAAAAAAAAAATGTTTTGCAGAATAGAAAAATCCATCCTAAAATTCAGGTGGAAACGCAAGGCACTCCAAGCAGCCAAAATAATCCTGGGGAAACAAACAAACAGTGGGAGGACCTCCTGGTTCTAACACTAACTACAAAGCTATGGTAATCAAAACAGTGTAATATTGGCATAAAGACAGACACAACAATGGAATAAAATACAGATCCTAGAAATAAACCCCTGCCTTTGTGTTCAGTTGATCTGCAGTAGGTGACAAGAGCATTCATTGGGAAGGGACGGATGATTCAAAAAACAGTACTGTGAAACTGGATGTCCACATGCGAAAGAATGAAACTGAACCCTTAACAACATACACCATACACAAAAATTGACTCAAAGTGATTCAGAGACCTAACCCACCACCTGCAACTATGAACCTCTTAGAAGAAAAATTCATGACTTTGGATTTGGTAATGATTTCGTGGGTAAGACACCAAAACCACAGGGAAGAAATGAAAAAATACATAAATTACACTTTATCAAATTTAAGAACCTTTGTACATCAAAGGACACTATCAACAGAGAGAAAAGGCATCCCACAAATGAGAGAAAGTATCTGCAATTGATTTATTTGATTGTTAGTATCCAGAACACATAAAGAACTTACACATCTTAAAAACGCACACACAAAATAAACACCATCCTGATTAAAAATGGACAACGGACTTCAAGAGACATTTCTCCAAAGCAGACATGTGATGCCCTATAAGCACGTGAAAAGATGCGCGGTATCACTAATCATTAGGGAAATGCATGTCAAAACCATAATGCAATACCATGTCACATCCAACAGGAGAGCTACGACCACAGTGTAAGAACTGTAACACATGCGAGACAGTGGAGAAATCAGAGCAGCTGTGCATTGCTGGCGGGAATGTACATTCATGTAGCTGCTATGGAAAATGTTATGGTACTTCCTAAACCATTAAGCAAAAAATTACTATATGACGCACAATTCCGCGTTGGGGTATATACACAAAATAATGGACATCACAGTCTCAAACAGGTATTTCCATACCCATTTTCATGGCAGTGTTATTCACGATAGCCAGAAAGTAGAAGCAGCCAAAGTGTGTATGACGGATAAATGTACAAACGCAATGAGGTACATGCACACAATGGATTATTATTCACCCTTAAAAAGGAAGGAAACCCTGACAGGTGCTAAAACGTACATATCCTACAATTCACTATGCCTATGAAATAAGACAGTCACAAAAAGACAAATATTGTATGATTCCATATCGATAGAGGTACTTAAAGCAGCCAAATTCATAGGCAATAAGAAAACAGAATGCTGGCTGCCTAAGGCCCAGAGAGAGGGAATGCGGAATTAATGTGTAATGAGTGTGGAATTTCAGTTTGGGAAGATGAAAAAGCCCTGGAGATGGATGGTGCTGGTGCTTGCATTACAAACATCAATTAACTTAATTAACCATCGTGAGGATGTGAATAGGCTCAATGCCACTGAACTATACACTTACGAATGGTTAAAACCATAAGGTGGAGTAGCTCAGATGGCAGCATCATAGGAGGACCCTAGGTTCATTTCGCCCATGGAACACATCTAGATAACCTTCAAATCACTCTAAGTACCCAAAAAATCGACCTGAGGACTGACAGAACAGATTGCACAGCTAGAGGAAGAGAAGAAGCCACATAAAGGAAGGTAGGAAGTGTGGAGACATGGTTTGTGGGGAACGAGATCCCAGGTGCTGCGGAGGGTAGGGAGTGCTGGTTTCACAGAATGGTGAGAGAGAGTGGAACACACAAGGATACACACAAGGAGAACACTTCCCCAAAGCCACTGGTAGGGAAAATGAGAGGGGCTGATTTTTGTAAGTTTTCGGACCAATGGGCTCAAACACCGGAGTTTTAGCGACCTGAGAATGTTGCCCTACTCCTGGAGAAGAGGCAGGCAGGTAACCTGGCTGGACAGCACAATCTGAAGATCACCTAAGGAGCATGGGAGATTGTTTTTACTTTTTAGTGCACATCTCTGAGAGGTTACATTGCCTCTCTGGGGACAAAAGATTCAGCAGGCTCCATTTCCTTTTTCCACGCATTAGCATATGCACATGCACAGAGACACCTGCTGGGAGTGGCTAACCTGGACAATGGCTCTTTAGCCTGCTTTTCTCCAAATCCCATGCCCCTGCACTCTGTCACAATTGTCCTTCTGAGTCAAACCTCCCAGAGTCCCAGCACAGAGAGACCCTCCTCCAGAAGACCAGAGCAGGTTTCTGCCACACCAGGTCCTAAAAGTTTAGAGTATTAAAAGTTAGCAGGCTTGGCTCTGTTAGAGCCCAAGGTGCACTGTGCCGCTCCAGGCAGGCAAGCAACCCAGAGACAGTGTGAAATCACAGACTTAGAAAACACTGGGACACATGAGGGAAAATTATTTTTTCCTCTGTTTAAGTGCTCTTTCCAGGTGAAAACCACTTTTTTGGTTCGTTTTGAAGGTAAGAAGGGGGGGAGCTTCATTGTTTTAATTTAATAATTACATTTAGTCTATGATGAAGTATTTGATTATTAGCAATGCCACTAATAAGTTTTAAGTTGTCAGAAATTAATTGTAAACATCAGTACAGTACTCTCAGTCATGGCAAAGACAGTTATCCTAAAATAAATGGCTTATATTTTGGTGCAGTGTTTGATGTTCAAAACAAGATGTTACAACAATAAACAAAAGTAAACTGAAAAAAAAAACCCAAAAACAAACAAACAAACAACAACAACAAAAAAAAAAAAACAAAGAAAACTTTCGTGAGACCAGCAAACATGGACACCCCTCTCTGGGGACAAATAGCTTGCTAGTGCCATTTCCCTCCCCTACCTCTGATCATAGACCAGCTTCAGTAAACAGCACATTGCCAACACTGGCTGCCTAAATTGCTTACACCAAGTCTCTCCCCTCTATACTCTGCCGGTAACGCTTTTCTTCGGCAAGCGTACCTAAGGACTAGTGCAGCAGGTCCCTTCCCCAGAAGACCACTACAAACTCTGCATTCACCATGTCTACTGGCCAAAGAGTTCTTCAAAGCTTCACATCTAGTGGAAATATCATCAGGTCTCCTTTAACAAGCAGACCAGAGCATACCTAGTTAAAACTTGACACACTCTGGCCAAGGACCAAACAATCCCCTCTGTAGGCAAATAGAACCTATGCATACAATTGACCTGAGCAACAGAGCAACCAAAACACAATAACAGAGCACATGCAGCACACACCAAAGACACTTCCTGAAGCACTAGACTCTGGACATTACATGACCTCTTCTACATAAAGCCATTACTCTCAGGACCAGGAAACATAACAGACTTTCCTAACACAGAGAAGAACCAGAGACCTACTCAAAATGCCAAGATAGAGGAATTCATTCCAAAAGAAAGAACAAGAAAAGGTCACGGTCAGGGATCTAATCAAACCAGCTATAAGTAATAAGTCTGATGCAGACCTTAAAGCAATAATCATAAGGATACTAACTGGGCTTGGATAAAAGCAAAGAAGACATCAGGGAGACCCTTACCACAGAGATAAAAGAGCTAATTAACCCTCAGTCTGAAATGAAAAATGCAATAACTAAGATTCACAACTGATTGGATGTAATGACCACAAGAATGGAAGAAGAAGAGAACTGAATAAGTGATATAGAAGACGGAATTATGGAAAATAATGAAACTGAATAAAAGAAAGAAAGAAAAATGTTTGGATCACGAGAGTAGACAGTGACTCCATCAAACATAACATTTGTATCATATGAGTCCCAGAAGAAGAAGAAGAGAGAAAAGGTAACAGAAGGTTTATTTGAGGAGATTTTAGCTGAAAAGTTCCCTAATCTGAGGGAAGAAACAGACAACCCAAATCAGAAGACACAGAGAACTCCCATCTAAATCAACAAAAGCAGGTGAACACCAAGATACTGTAGTTAAATTTGCAAAATACAGAGACAAAAAATAATCCTAAAAGCAACAAGACAAAAGAAGTCCCTAACTTACAAGGGAAGAGCAATAGGGTTAATACCAGATCTCTCCACAAAAAATTGGCAAGACAAAAGAGAGGGAAATAATATATTGAACATGCTGAATGGGGAACATCTGCAGCCAAGAATACTCTATCCCGGAAGGTAATCATTCAAAACAGAAGAAGAGATAAAGAGTTTCCCAGACAAACACCAAAGGAGTTAATGACCACTAAACCAGCATGTGAGAAATATTAAAGGAGACACTTGACTGGGAAAGAAAGACCAAAAGTGACAAAAAAGTAGAGGAACAGAAGAAATTTCCAGAAACCATGACAAATCAAGTAATAAAATGGCATTATACATACCTATCAATAATTACTCTGAATGTAAATGGAGTAAATGCTCCAAAAAAAAGATATAGGGTGTCAGAATGGATTAAAAAACACACACACACACAAAAACCATCTATATGCTGTGTACAAGAGATTCATTTTAGACCCAAAGACACCTCCAGATTCAAAGCAAAGAGGCACAGAACCATTTACATGCTAATAGACATGAAAAGAAAGCTGGAATACCCATATTTATATCAGACAAACCAGATTTTAAGCCAAAAATGTAACAAGAGAAGAAGGACATTATATCATAATAAACGGGATTTCCAACAAGATGTAACAACTCTAAATATCTATGCCCTCAACTTGGGAGCAGCCAAATATATAAACAGATTAATAACAAAAATTAAAGAAACTCATTGCTAATGATACAATAATAGTAGGGGACTTTAACACCCCACTCACAGCAATGGACAGATCATCTAAGCAGAAGATCAACAAGAAAACAAGGGCTTTAAATGACACACTGGACAAGATGGACTTCACAGATACATTCAGAGCATTTCATCCTAAAGCAGCAGAATACACATTCTTTTCAAGTGCACATGAAACATTCTTCAAAATAGATCACATACTGGCCATAATGCTATGAAACTTGAAGTCAATCACAAGAAGAAATTTGGAAGGACCACAAATACATGGAGGTTAAAGAAGATCCTACCGAAGAATGAATAGGTCAACCAGGAAATTAAAGAAGAATTTAAAAAATACAGGGAAGCAAATGAAACTGAAAACAAGACAGTTCAAAACCTTTGGGATGCAGCAGAGGTGGTCCTAAGAGGGAAGTATATAGCAATACAGGACTTCCTCAAGAAGCAAGAAAAGTCTCAAATACACAACCTAACCTTACACCTAAAGGATCTAGAAAAATAACGGGGGGGGGGGGGAGACCTAAATTCAGCAGGAGAAGAGAAATAATAAAGATTAGAGCAGAAGTTAATCATATAGAAACCAAACCAAACCAAAACAAACAAACAAACAAAAAATAAACCATTAGAACACATCAACAAAACTAGGAGGTGGTTCTTTGAAAGAATAATCAGATTGATAAACCCCTAGCCAGACTTATCAAAAAGAAAAGAGAAAAGACCCAAAAAAAAATATAATCATGAATGAAAGAGGAGATCTCACAAACAACACCAAAGAAATACAAAAAATTATAAGAGAATATTATGAGCAATTATATGCCAATCAATTAGGCATTCTGGAAGAAATGGATAAATTCCTTGAAACACATAAACGACCAAAACTGAAACAGGAAGAAATAGAAAACCTGAACAGACCCATAGCCAGCAAAGAAATTGAATCAGTAATCAAAAATCTCCCAACACACAAGAGTTCAGGCCCAGATGGTTTCCCGGAGGAATTCTACAAAACATTTAAAGAAGAATTAATATCTATTCTTCTGAATCTGCGAAAGAAAGAAAGAAAGAAAGAAAGAAAGAAAGAAAGAAAGAAAGAAAGAAAGAAAGAAAGAAAGAAGGAAAGAAAGAAGGAAAGAAAGGAAGAAAGAAGAAAAGGAAAGGAAAGGAAAGGAAAGGAAAGGAAAGGAAAGGAAAGGAAAGAAAAGAAAAGAAAAGAAAAGAAAAGAAAAGAAAAGAAAAGAAAAGAAAAGAAGAAAAGAGAACTTCCAAGCTCATTCTATGAGGCCACCATTTCCTTGATCCAAAAGCAGACAAAGACCCCTCTAAAAGAGAGAATTACAAACGAATATCCCTGATGAACATGGATGCAAAAATTCTCACCAAGATACTAGCTAATAGGATGCAACAGTGCATTGAAAGGATTATTCACCACAACCAAGTGCAATTTATTCCTGGGCTGCAATGGTCATTCAATATTTGCAAATCAATCAAAGTGATACGCCACATTAATAAAAGAAAGGATAAGGACTATATGATTCTCTCAATAGATACAGAAAAAGCATTTCACAAAATACAGCATCCTTACTTGATAAAAACCCTCCACCATGTAAGGATAGAGGAAACATACCTGAACACCATAAAAGCCATACATGAAAGACCCAAAGCAAATATCATCTTGAGCAGGGATAAACTGAGAGCTTATCCCCTAAGGCCAGGAATAGGACAGGGATGTCCACTCTCACCACTATTGTTCAACACACTGCTGGAAGTCCTAGCCTCAGCAATCATACAACAAAAATAAAAGGCATCAAAATCAGCAAATAAGAAGTCAAACACTCACTCTTCACAGATGACATGATATTCTATGTAGAAAAACCAACGACTCCACCAAAAAATTGCTACAACTGAAGGAGGAATGCAGCAAAGTCACAAGATATAAAATCAAGGCACAGTAGTCAGTTGTATATCTATACACTAAAAATGAAGTAGCAGAAAGAGAAATCAAGGAATTGATCCTATTTACGATCATACCCAAAACCATAAGATACCTATGCATAAACCCAATCAAAAAGGTAAAAGATCTTTACTCTGAAAACTAGAGAACATTTATGAAAAAAATTGAAGATGACATAATTTAATAGAAAAAATACTCCATACTCATGGATTGGAAGAACAAATATTGTTAAAATGTCCATGCTACTCCAAGCAATTTACACATTCAGTGCAATCCCTATCAAAATACCATCAGCATTTTTCATAGAGCTGGAACAAACAATCCTGAAATCTCTATGGAACCACAAAAGACCCCGAATAGCCAAAAGAATATTGAAAAAGAAAACCAAAGCTAGAGGCATCACAATTCCTAACTTCAAGTGGTATTACAAAGCTGTAATCATCAAGACAGTATGACACTGGCACAAAAACAGACACATTGATGAATGGAACAGAATAGAGAACCCAGAAACGGACCCTCAACTCTATGGTCAACTAATCTTTGACAAATCAGGAAAGAATATCCAAAGGAAAAAAAAAAAAAAGACCGTCTCTTCAACAAATACTGTTTGGGAAAATTTGACAGCCACAGGCAGAAGAATGAAACTGGACCACTTTCTTACACCATACACGAAAATAAACCCAAAATGGATGAAAGACCTAAATGCGAGACAGGAATCCATTAAAATCCTAGAAAGGAATGTAGGCAGGAACCTCTGTGATTTCCGATGCAGCAACTTCTTGCTAGATATGTCTCCAGAGTCAAGAGAAACAAAAGCAAAAATGAACTATTGGGACTTCATCAGGATAAAAAGCTTTTGCACAGGAAAGGAAACAATCAAAACTAAAAGGCAACCTATGGAATGGAAGAAGATCTTTGCAAATGTCTTATCAGATAAAGGGCTAGTATCCAAAATCTATAAAGAACTTATCAAACTTAATGCCAAAAAAACCCTAAAAACTCTGGTCAGGAAATGCACAGAAGACATAGACAGACATTAAAGTATATATATATATACAGGAAAAAAAAGAGAGAAGGAAGCAAATCATAAGAGACTCAAGAATAGAGAACAAACTGAGGGTTGATGGAGGGAGGTGAGTGGGGGGATGGGCTAAATGAATGATGGGCACTAAGGAGAGAATTTGTTATGATGAGCACTGAGTGTTGTGTGTACATGATGAGTCAGTAAATTCTACTTCTGAAACCAGTATTACACTACACGTTAACTAGGATTTAAATAAAAATTTGAGAAAGAAAAAAAGCAAATATGAATGTCCAGCAGTCTTCTAATGTGACAGATAAAAAGGAGACTTGCAAAAATGCAATATTACAAAGATCCAATTTCTCCTTACCTTGCTTTTGGGGGAAAACAGTTATTTTTCACAAAAACAATTTTGTTCATTCAAAATGAGCTCACGAAAAAATTTTAAAACCCGTTTTATTCCTAATATGGTAAATATTGATAGATATAACCCACATACACAAAATTATCCTTGGAAGTCCTCACTAATTCTTTTTTTTTTTTTTTAAGATTTTATTTATTTATTTGACAGAGACAGAGACAGCCAGCGAGAGGGGGAACACAAGCAGTGGGAGAGGAAGAAGCAGGCTCCTAGCAGAGGATCCCGATGTGGGGCTCGATCCCATAACGCCGGGATCACGCCCTGAGCCGAAGGCAGACGCTTAACCGCTATGCCACCCAGGCTCCCCATGGAAGTCCTCACTAATTCTTAAGACTGTACAGATATCCTGAAAACAAAATGTTTGAGACTCACTGACTCAGCCGTGAGATGATGTGACAAGAGCATTCCGTGCAGGAGAAGAGGGGTCAGGACGAAGTCACAAATCCCTGGGGCTGTCTCTCAGGGTCCTGGCGCAAGGGCGGTGTCTGGGTCAGGGAAGCCCAGTGCTGGGGAGTCCCCATCTCCCCTGCTTTCACTTCTCCCGCTCACAGCCAGTCAGGTCCTCCTGCCGGGATACTCATGACGCGACCCCAGGTCGCACTCCCATTGGGTGTCGGGTTTCTAGAGAAGCCAATCAGCGTCATCGTGCTCCCCGCTTACAGTATTTTCTCTGGACCCCGGGTGACTCAGCTTCTTCCCAGAACATGTGGATGGCGGTCAGCCATCCCCGAACCCTCTTCCTGCTGCTACTGTCGGGGGCCCTGACCCTGACTGAGACCAGCGCTGGTGAGTGCGGGGTCGGGAGAGAAATCTCGGCAGCGTGGGAGGAGGGAGAAGGCTTCCGGACCCACCCAAGCGCTGCTCCGCCGCCTGGGACCTAGAGCACTCACCTCCGCCTCGCCCACACCGTGGTCCCGACTCTTCTCCCACGACTGCCCCTTTTCCGCTGCACAAGCCCCATCCCCCTCTCCTGCGCGCCGAATCCACTGGGCCCCGTGCCGCGCCTGGAGGAGGGTGGAGCGGTGTCTCACCCCCTCCGCGCCCGCAGGCTTCCATTCCCTCAGGTGTTTCCGCACGGTCATATCCCGACCTGGCAGCGCGGAGCCCCGGTACCTGGAGGTCGGCTATGTGGACGACGCGCAGTTCGTGCGGTTCGACAGCGACGGCGCGAGTCCGAGGGCTGAGCTGCGGGCGCCGTGGTTGGAGCAGGAGGGGCCGGAGTTTTGGGACTGGAAGACGCAGAACACCAGGACCTGCACACACATTCTCCGAGGGAGGCTGAACGAAGTGCGCGGCTACTACAACCAGAGCGAGGAAGGTGAGCGACGTGGGCTCGGGCCCAGGCCACGATCCCCACTCCCACTGACGGGCCGAGGTCACCCCGAATGTCTGGGGCCAAGAGCCACCCCGAGGCTGCGGTTTTCACCTGTCCCCAGAGCAGGGAAGAGCCGCTGGGGCCGCTACTGGGTTTTAAGTTTAGGCTTTCATGATGACCCGTGGTGGGGCGGGGCCAGGGTCTCACACCTTCCAGAGTATGATTGGCTGCGACATGGGGCCTGATGGACGCTTCCTTCGCGGGTACTTTCGTAACGCCTATGATGGCGCGGATTACATCACCCTGAATGAGGACCTGCGCTCCTGGACCGCGGCGAACTCAGAGGCGCAGATCACCAGACGCATGTGGGAGGCATCTGGTGTAGCCGAGAGGAGTAGGAACTACCTGGAGGGCTCGTGCATGGAGTGGCTCCGCAGGCACCTGAAGAATGGGAAGGAAACGCTGCAGCGCTCAGGTACCAGCGACCTCCCGGATCCCCACTCCACTGGGGCTGGCTTTCCACAGGGAAGGGAGAATGGACTCAGTGTCAGAATACCGCCCCTTCCGTGGGTGGGGAGAAGGAGATCCCTCTTGGAGTTCATATTACCACTAGAGAGTGGCTCCCCTAGAGGGCTGCTTTTCTCTGAAGAACAACTGAGGAATCCAGTCTCTCCCTGGAGGCAGGTGGAGACCATACCTGAAATAACCCATCAGCAGCTCCCTTCCATCCTGGCAGCCACCTTGTGAACCCTGATTTTCCCTCTCAAGGCCTTGTTCTCAATCTGAGAACAGCTTTGGAGGTCTGACTTCAGGTTTTGAGTCATTGACCCTCCACTGCAGTCAGGACCCTAGTGTGCTCCCCACTTGAGACCTGTACTGTCTTGTCCTGGGATCTCTCCTTGATTCTAAAGCATTATTCCAGATCCCCTGTACTAAGCTGGTGTCAGGGTTTTGTGCTTTTTCCTTCTAAACCAATTGTCCTTTCCAGCCTTAGAATGGTCACAAGTGCTGCTGTAGTGATCTGACAAGGTAACCAAAAGTGTGGATTTCCTGATTCTTCTTCCTCAGAATCCCCCAAAAGACAAGTGACCCGCCATCCCATCTCTGACCATGAGGTCACCCTGAGGTGCTCGGCTCTGGGGTTCTACCCTGCGGAAATCACCCTGACCTGGCAGCGAGATGGGGAAGACCAGAACCAGAACATAGAGTCTGTGGAGACAGGCCTGCAGGAGATGGGACCTTCCAGAAGTGGGCGGCTGTGGTGGTACCTTCTGGAGAGGAGCAGAGATATACATGCCATATACAGCACAAGGGACTGCCCGAGCCCCTCACCTTGAGATGGGGTAAGGAGGGGCTTGGGGTGGAGCCTCTTTTCAGAGAAAGTAGGTCTGCAACAGAACATCTGTGAGGTCATGACTCAAGCCTGAGGTCTGGGGCCCTCACCTTCCCTTCCCTTCCCTTCCCAGAGCCACCTCCTCAGCCCACCATCCCCATCATGGGCATCATTGCTGGCCTGGTTCTCCTTGTGGTCACTGGAGCTGTGGTGGTTGGAGCTATGATGTGGAGGAAGAAGCACACAGGTAGAGAAGGGAGTGGGGGGAATCTGAGTTTTCCTGTTCCACTGGGAGGTTTTAAGCCCTTGGTAGAAGCTTGTCCTGCCTTGTTAATGAGAAGTACCATCTATATACATGTGCTTGGCCACTCTGGAACCAATTGCTAGCCCTCACTCCTTAGTAAAGACTTGTGCAAATGAAGGACAAATTTTTCACTTTTATTCTGGTGTTGGGGACCTGATCCCCAGCAGCTGACCTCCAGGTAGACAGTCCAGTGCCCCTACGTATCCTTTCTTCCTGTTTTCTAAATCAGCCATGAGTCTTCAGTTAATAGTTCTGGAAACTTCATTTTGGTAGAGGACTCGGGTATTCCTCTGGATACCATAGTCCAGCCTTCTCCCTGGCCTCTGACATGATAGTTTCTTCCCACAGGTGGAAAAGGAGGGAGCTACTCACAGGCTGAAAGTAAGTATGTAGGGAGTGATCTTTGAGACCCTGGGATAGTGTAGATGGGACCCCATGGGGGAAATCAGCCACCCCATAGCTCCTCCTTTAGTCTCATCTCTTGTGGGTTCTGACCACATCCTGTTTTTTCTACCCCAGGCAGTGACAGTGCAGGGCTCTGAGGTGTCTCCCAAGACTCATAAAGGGGAGACCCTGGAGGGCCTGAAGTGGGGAGGGGTTGGGGCAGAGGAGACATGACTGGGTTATGAGGATTCTTTGAGTGGGACATTGTAAGCATGTGGTGGGCTGTGGAGATGTCAACACTTCCATGATTGACCTGAATTTGTTCATGATTATTTTCTTTCACAGTGTGAGCCAGCTGCCTTGTAGGGGACTGAGTGATGCAAGATTTATTTACACTCTCACTTTTTTGACATCAAGAGCCCCCGACATCTCTATCTGCTAAAGGTGTCAGAATATGTATATGTTCCTATTAGCATAATACGAGGAGGTGGGGAGACTGGTCCAACCTTACCCTACGTGATACCCTACATGACCCCTTCCCAAACTAACCTGTGTTCTCTTCCCTGACATGCTTTCCTGTTCTAGCAGAGACGGGACTGGGTCATCCCCATCCCTCCCTGTCTTTACTTCATGTTTGCCTGAGAAGTAATATTTTACTTCTCTATTGAAAATCTGGATATGAATTTGTTTTTTCTATTCTTGTCATATAGGACTAGTGTGGTAATAAAGGAGAAGACTCCTAAAGTTGAGATAGGAAATCAATGGAAGCACTGAGAACCTTCCAGAATCTGCCAAATTGCTGTGCAGTCTGTGGTAGGTAGGACAGGAGAGGCTGTGAGCAGCCAAGTGTGGACAGAACTGTGCCTGGTTAGTACTCGGTGCATTGTGGGCTTTAACATGGTCACTTCTCAATTGAGTCATCTTTGCTATTCCCTAGTCCCATCAGTGGAACCTTGTCCCACCAGGACTTGTGATCACAGGGACTCAGACATCACCTGTCTCTAGGCCATGGGCATTAAGAGCTTCCTGTGACCAGGTCAGCCTAGGCTCTGGCTTGGATCAGGCCCTGAGCCCCCAAATTTGGGTGGTTTTTTTTTTTCTTTGTTTTTATAGAGAATTAGACCTATTCTTATTCTTGTGTATGAGTTTTGGTCTCATTTTCCTCTGGCGTTCCCGAGTCTGTGACAGTCATGGGAGTCCTATGGCCTCCCATTGTTCCCACAAAGCCCAGTGAGCCTCTGCACACAGAAGTCTCTGTGGTATCACAGTATAAATTTTCAGACTCATTCATCTCTTCTCCTCCTTCTAGGTCTGTTCTGGATCATTCTTTCCATCTTTTCCTCATCTTTTTTAAAATGCAGATTCTGGAGTGAGAGAAAGGATCTGATCATTTCTCGTCTTTATTTAATTTCAGTTAGCTTTTGTCTTCTCTGCTCACCTACCTGCCCCTCTGCCCATAGATCTCGTGATCCTAGTCCTGGTTCCGCTCCTAA
This sequence comes from Ursus americanus, assembly GCF_024610735.1. Taxonomy (NCBI): domain Eukaryota; kingdom Metazoa; phylum Chordata; class Mammalia; order Carnivora; family Ursidae; genus Ursus; species Ursus americanus. The sequence goes on along the minus strand of NC_142150.1, from coordinate 32,286,239 downwards.
TTCATACAGTGATAAAGCAGTGTCTAATTTGAATTCACGTCTATCTCGAATATATGATCCGTAAGCCTAGGTACAACTTTTCTGAAGAGCTATAATTGTTTCCTGTGCGTGCAGGTGTGGTGTGCAATAGAGGCAATGGGGGTGGACAGGGGAGACCAGCAATGGGGAGAAAAGTGGTAGCTTCCACAAACAGCTGTGACCTGAGGCTCATCTAGAAGAGAGAGGGGCACTATACTGCTCATTCATTCAACTAGCAACTGTCAGATATAGGAGCACTACTTTAACATCTAGGATACCTCAGTGAACTAAAAAGAGGCTCAATCTGCCCACCTTGTGGGGCACATGTTCTGGCAGGTAGGGGTAGACTGTATGCTAGTGAATGAGGGAAGTGTGTATGTTAGAAGTTGGGAAGTGCGTGGAACAAGATGACCCAGAGTGTACCTGTGTGGAGACAGGGAAGATGGCTACTTTGCTGTGGTGGTTACTGTGAGTATCACTGAGAAGGTGACCTCTGAGAGATCTGAAGGACATGAAGGAATTATTTAAGAGGATGTCTGGGGGAAGTTCTTTCCAGGTACGGGTACGTCTAGTGCACACGCACTAAGGCAGGAGCATGTCTTGTGTTCAAGGAGGGGTGAGGAGACCACTGTGGCTGGAGCAGAGAGCAGTCAAAATGAGGTAAGATGCCTTACGATTAGAAACGTTTGGAGTTTTCTCTGTGTGAGTTATGGAGTCACAAAACGGTTTTGAAAAGATGATCCACGTAGTACGACCTCTCCTTAGATGTATCTGTTTGCCTATAAGAGACTCTTAACTCTAGGAAACAAACTGAGGGTTGCTGGAGGGGAGGAGGGCAGGGGTGGGGTGTAATGGGTGATGGGCATTAAGGGGGCACTTGATGTAATGAGCACTAGGTATTATATGCAACTAATGAATCACTGAATTCTACCCTGGAACTAATAATACAGTATATGTTAAAGTGAATTTAAATAAAGAATTTTTAAAATAATAATATATTACATTTCATATATTTATTTTAAAATATGCTTTAATATTTATATTTATTGTGCATAATTTATATTTTTATATCACATGTTTATAAGATATATATCTATGTGTATGTGTGTGTATGTTTCCATATAAATATATACAGTTTCAATTAAAACACCTTGGGATCTGTTGTTTAAAACAAGGAGTGAGGAATCCTTGAGGGAATACTTTCAGAGAACAGGGATTCAGAAATATTTTCTAGTTTTATTGAGAAATAATTGACATATAACATATTGTAAGTTGAAGTGTACAACCTGTTAATTTGATACATTTATATACTGCAAAATGATCACCACTGTAACTTAGCTAACACCTGCATTGTGTCACGTGTGTGTGTGTGTGTGTGTGTGTGTGTGTGTGTGGTGGGAAAATTTAAGTTCTACTCTTTCAGGAATGAGAGTTTTTCTTTATGTTGAGCTGATAACCACTTCCTTAATCTGCCACCTGGCTTTACCCCTTGGGAGAGAAAATATGTTTCTCCCGCCATGTCGTGCATTTTCCTTAGTACAAAAAGCCATTTAAATGTGTATGTAAGGGAGAGGAATTAAGATGGAGGAGGAGTAGGGGAACCTAAGTTTGTCTCGTTCCTCAAATACAACTAGGTAGTCATCAAATCATTTTGAACACGCAAGAAATCAATTAGGGATCTGAGAAAACAAATGCTGCACTTCTACAAGTAGAAAAGTGACCACTGTTTGGAAGGTAGGTGTGGAGACTTGAATCCAGTGTGATAAAGCTGAGGTAGGGACCTCACTTAACGAGGCTACTGCAAAGTATTATAAGAAGTGGAAGGGAAGCAAGGGCAAAAAATGAACTACTGGGGGGCGCCTGGGTGGCACAGCGGTTAAGCGTCTGCCTTCGGCTCAGGGCGTGATCCTGGCGTTATGGGATCGAGCCCCACATCAGGCTCCTCCGCTATGAGCCTGCTTCTTCCTCTCCCACTCCCCCTGCTTGTGTTCCCTCTCTCGCTGGCTGTCTCTATCTCTGTCAAATAAATAAATAAATAAAATCTTTAAAAAAAAAAAAAATGAACTACTGGGACTTCATCAAGATAAAAAGCATCTGAGAAAAAAAAAAAAAAAAGATAAAAAGCATCTGCAAGCAAAAGAAACAGTCAACAAAACCAAAAGACAACTGAGGGAATGAGAGAAGATATTTGCAAATGACATATCACATAAAGGGCTAGTGTCCAAAATCTATAAAGAACTTATCAAACTCAACAACCAAGGAAAAATTATCCAATCAAGAAATGGCCAGAAGACATGAACGGACATTTCTCCAAAGAAGACATACAGACAGCCACCAAACACATGAAAAAACATTCAACATCACTCACCATCAGGGAAATACAAATCAAAACCACAATGAGATACCACCTCAGAATGGCTAAAATTAACAAGTCAGGAAATGACACATGTTGGTGAGGATGTGGAAAAAGGGGACCCCTCTTATTCTGTTGGTGGGAATGCAAGCTGGTGCAGCCACTCTGGAAAACAGTATGGAGGTTCCTCAAAAAGTTGAAAGTAGAGCTACCCTATGACCCAGAAACTGCACTACTGGGTATTTACCCCAAAGATACAAATGTAGTAATCCGAAGGGGCACCTGCACTCCAATGTTTATAGCAGCAATGTCTACAATAGCCAAACTATGGAAAGAGCCCAGATATCCATCGACAGATGAATGGATAGAGAAGATGTGGTAGGTATATACAATGAAATATTATGCAGCCATCAAAAAATAAAATCTTGATATTTGCAATGACATGGGTGGAACTAGAGGATATTATGCTAAGCAAAATAAATCAATCAGAGAAAGACTAATTATCATGTGATCTCACTGATACGTGGAATTTGAGAAACAAGGCAGAGGAACATAGGGGAAGAGAGGAAAAAATGAAACAAGATGAAACCAGAGAGGGAGACAAACCATAAGAGACTCTTAATCTCAGGAAACAAACTGTGGGTTGCTGGAGTGGAGGGGGGTGGGAGGGATGGGGTGGCTGGGTGATGGACATTGGGGAGGGTATGTGTTGTGGTGAGTGCTATGTATTGTGCAAGACTGGTGAATCACAGGCCTGTACCCCAAAACAAATAATATGTTATTAATTAATTAATTAATTAATTAAAAACAACAACAACAACAAATGGAGTGCAAAATTAGAACTTTTAGAAGTGTGCTACAGTGGGGAATGTGCCTGGTTTAAAGGTGCTCAGGTGGTGAAGCAGGGCAGAATCCCAGACATGACAACATGGTCTCAGGATCCCCAGTGTCCCAAGAAGAATGGGGGTGCCTGAGTGTGGCAGGGTTCCCAGGCATAGGACGGGGGAAGCCATCATGAGAACAATGAGGCTAGGTGCTGGCATTTTGCTGGGCATTGCCATAAACTTCGAACTGTGGCACCTGGGACAAGTTTCCAGGGATGGGTCCAGCAAAAGGCAGAAGCATGAGAGATCCCACCCCTCCCCCAGGAGGAAAAGCTTGGCTCCACCCTCCAGGATTACGTAAAACTTGGGAGTATTGAAACTCACTCACATGCCTGAAATAAAAATGCTTGGTCGTAGGCCAGATGAACATAAAGTTCTGACGGAAACCAGGAAGATAAGTGATTGATTGCTTTTCTGTGAGGGTTCACTGGAAGGGCACCTGAATTTTTAGCTCCAGAGCCAGAGAGAGGGTGCAGCCATATTCACCCCACCAATCAGTGCTGAAAGGGTTCCGGGAGCAAAACAGTGCCATCTAGTGGACTGCAGAGCTGCTTACACCAAGCCCTGCCTCCCTCTGCCTTGGAGAAGCATTTCCATTAGAGCAAGTCCACCTGAGAATCAGTGCAACAGATGCCTCCCCTGGAAGACCAGCACAAACAACTTGCTCACACCAAGTTTACTATCACAGAGGCTGCAAAGCTTCAGCTCGGGGAAAACAGTATATAACATTCTTTGTATTTTCATTCTTTAATCTTCTAGTATTATTTTTTCAGTTATTTTCTTATTTTTTTCAATTCTTTTCTTTTTTAATTTTATTTTTATCTATACCTTATAGATATTTATTTATTGTTTCATGGTATTTCATTTTATTGCTTTACCTTCTTTCTTATTTTGGAGTCTAGTTCTTTGAACAAGCAGACCAAAACACTCCCAGGATCTAGTCTTTTGTTTGTTTTTTGTAGTTGTTATTGTTGTTATTGTTGGGGTTTTTTCTTTCATCTTTTCTTTTCTAGACAAAATGACAAGATGGAGGAATTCACCTCAAAAAGGGGGAACAGGAGGCAATACTCACTGCCAGGGATTTAATCACTAAAGACATAAGTAAGATGTCTGAACTAGAATTTAAACAATGATTATAAACCTACTAGCTGGGCTAGAAAAAAGCACAGAACACACTAGAGAATCCCTTACCATAGAGATAAAAGCATTAAAATCTAGTCAGGCCAAAATTTAAAATGATATTACTGAGATACAGTCCCAAGTGGAGGCCATAAAAACGAGGATGAACAAACCAAAACAGTGAATCAGTGATATAGAAGATAAAATGATGGAAAACAAGGAAGCTGAAAAGAAGAGGGAAAGAAAACAGATCATGAACAAGGCATAGGGAACACAGTGATTCCATAAAGCAAAGCAATATCCACACTATGGGAGTCCCAGAAGAAGAGGAGTGGGAAAAGGGGGCACAAGGTTTATTTGAACAAATTATAGCTGATAACTTCCCTAATCAGGGGAAGGAAACAGGCATTTAAGTCCAAGAGGCACAGAGAACTCAATAAATCAATAAAACTCAAAATCAATAAAAATAAGTCAACACCTTGACAGAATATACTGAAACTTGGAAATTACAAAGGTAAAGAAAAAATTGCAGAAGCAGCTCAGGACAAGAGAGCCTCAACCTTCAAGGAAGGATAGATACATAAGGCTGCCAGTAGTCCTGTCCAAAGAGACCTGACAGGCCAGAAAGGAATGGCAGGATATTTTCAACACAGCTCGATCACTGGAGAAGGTGGTGATTGGGTGCAAATATACAAATATGCAGGACACAATCCTAAGACCACCACAGTGATGTGAGAGACACAGGTGGACACAGCTTTGTGTCTCCCCTCCATGCTACAGGTCCTCAGTGAGCACATGAAGACCAGCTAGGAGACCATCAAGAGGAAAATTTTCACAGGCAGATGAACGCACTGTGGACAGCAACAAAGAGACCAAGGGTATGAGTGCCCATGCAGATGAGTTTCAGGCAAAGGTTTACATCATGCATGAATGGTCTATGACAGTGGAGCCACCACAGGCAGCCACACTGTGAAGAGGACCTGAATGGTTGCAAGGACAAAACCTGTAGCACATGGCACAAGAGGAAGCCATATCCCTGTCACTCGTGATGTTTCATAATACAGGGCTTTGCAGATGGCCACACAGATGCTGAGCAAAGACTTCAGTCACACACTTCCTGAAAGGGATGGTTTTTCCTACGGCAGCATTTTAGGGGTCATGGATGAAGAACAGCGGATATGTAGAAGGCACAAGTCACACAGGCAGAAAATGGAAGCAGTACCCAAGGTCAAGAAAGATGAAATGAAAAGACCCACTCACCGATAACAGTTCTCAGTACTGGAAAGCTGTAAACTCTTCCTAAATTAGGGGCACATGGATAGTTCAGTCAGTTAAGCATCTGCCTTCAGCTCAGGTTGTGATCCCAGGGTCCTGGGATAGAGCCCCACATCAGGTTCCCTGCTTAGTGGGGAGTCAGCTTCTCCCTCTCTGTCTGCCCCTCCCCGCTTTTTGTGCACTCTCTCTCTTTCAAAATAAATAAATAAAATCTTTAAAAAAACAAAACTCTTCCTAAATTAATCCTCCTAAATTGAATCTCCTAAAAATAATATAGGACTTCTTTTGTGACTAAACTATTCTAAATTTCTTTTAACTTATCACCTTATTTTAATGTTAAACTTATTTATCATATTTCAATGTAAAATTATTTACGTTAAACTTGTTTTTGAAATGTAATATGGAAGAATAAGCAAAAATCTGAAAAGGAATAGTAATGAAGGATTGCCCATCTCATCACATATGTGATAACATGTATAAAACAGATGTGTTATATATAAGTTAAAATAAGTTTAAAATAGTTTAGTTACAAAACAAAAGTCAGTTATTATTTTTAAGAAGATTAATTTAGGAAGAGTTAAAGTTTTCCAGTACTGAGAACTGCTATCCATGAGCAGGTCTTTTCATTCAACAAGTCATCTTTCACGACCTTTGGTACTGTTTCCAATTTCTGCCTGTGTGACTCATCCCTTCTAGATATCTGCTGTTCATCCATGACCCCTCAAATGCTGCTTGGCACTTTCGCTGAAGGAAAACCCTCTCTTTAAGGAAGTGTGTGGCTTAAGTCTTTGCTGACCATCCATGTGGCCATCTGCAAACCTATGTGTAACACAAATATGTTATATATGAAAGCAATTACATTGTGTATCAACGGGGACATGAATAAAGAGATGAATGAAACAGAAGTGAGTCCTGATTTGTATCCAAATAAAAACAAGACTTTAGAATGTTAGAGTCAGGATTCAGATCAATGGCAAAAAGAAAAAATATGCAAATGTAAAAAAAAAAAAAAAACCTGAAATTTAGAGAACCAACTATTCTTCCATCCGTCTTCAACTCCTATATCAAAATGAATTTCAGATGGGTCAAAAGTTTAATGTAGGATATATAACCTCAAAAACGCTTTAAAAATTAACTGCCAAAAAAATAGTTCAAGAATATTTTGGTATGAGTGAAGTGGGGAAAGTTTAAAATCAGGATGAAAACCCAAAACAAAATTAAATATTAAAATTTAAAGATATTTTTGCATGCCAAAATCATTCTATAGACTATACAAAAGTTAAAAACACATCACAAGCCAGAAAGATAATTGTTACATACACAACAGTAAAGGGATCATTTCTTCAGAATGTAATCAATTACAAAAATCAGTATGAAAAAAGATCAACAATTGAATGAAATATGTAAAAGCATTAATAGATGATTCACAGAAAAAGAAATACAAATCATGTTAAACATGAAAAGATAAACTCAATAATATGAAAAAGATTATATTTTAATCAGATTATCTATGCCATGAATATTTATCAGGTACGGATTGTTGAGAACGAGACACAAATACTCTCACAGACTGTGAGCAGTACAGTTACAACTACAGTCTCAAGGATGGCAGTTTAATAATAACTATAAATACTGACATTTAACTATCTGATCATTGATTCAAATACATATATCAACAATTCTACTCCTAGGAACTCATACTTGCACATGTTCAAAAACATATCATTATTGCAAAAAAATTTGTAGAAAAAGGTTAGTAATAATATGAACAGAAATGGATACATTTATTTTAGTAAATGTTTATAAGTAAGTATATGGACTACAAGAAAAACTACGAGATCTGCATGGACTGGTATGGAACATCTTCAAAATGTTGCAAGAGATTTCACTTATATGTAGAATTTAAAAAACAACAACAACGACAATCAAACAAAAACCAAAACTGGGCTCATACATACAGCGAACAAACCGGTGGTTGCCAGAGCAGGGGGGGATGAAGGGACAGGCAACATAGGTGAAGGGGATGAAAGGCACAAAGTTTCAGTGATAAAATAAATATGTCACAAGAATGAAAAGGACAGTATAGGAAACACAGTCAAAAGCAATGTAGCAACTTTGTATGGTAGCACATCAAAACTATACTTACCGCGATGAGCATCTCATAATGTACATGATTTCTGACTCACTATATTATATACCTGAAACTAATGTAATGTTGTATAATAACTATACTTTAATTAAAAATTAAAAATACACTATCCTAACTTAAAAGTTTATTTAAAAAAAAGAAGTTGCATAATAAAGGCAAACATGTCAATACACAGAGAAAAATTCACATAGATATATTTAAATCCAAGTGCATTTGCAAAGTTGTTCCCTCATGAGTCTTAAACAGATTAAATGACTAATGCTGGGGAAGAGGAGTAGAGACCGTGCTGAGAGAAAAGTAGGTAATTTATTCAACATGTTATCCAATTGTGTAAGATTTGCTCTTTTACTCTTTATTATTATCCATCACACTTCAATTTTTCTTATAAAAACAATATTATATCTAAGGCAACAGAAATTTAATAAACAAGACAGTCTAACCATCATTAAATATTATAAAGAGTATAATAAAAAGAATTACCTTAATGACAAGAATCTAATGAAAAATAATGTCTCAGAAAAAAAATTTTTAAACATAACTTAATTAAAACTTATTGTAATCATATGAAAATTTCCTCACTAATTCATTACCCATTGTTGACTCCTTGAGATAAAGGCATTACACCTTTGTAAATAAAGTGATCTACAAGAAACTGTAGACCTTACATTCTAGCAAGAAGGGAAATGTTATTATAGCACAGTCATCTTGTTCATTCTCTAATTAACTTAACCTCTTGACACAAAGAGTGCCAGAATCATATTAAGAAGACTTCTGCATATTTAGAAAATGGGATCTAATGTAAAATAATTCTCTTCATGGTGAATAAAACACTTATCTACTAAGAGATATGACATTTCTTCCCCAGAGCTTCTTCATGGCATTTGTCATCTCAGAATTTCTCAGGGTGTAGATCAGTGGGTTCAGCATGGGGGTTATGACTGTATAAAAGACACTCAATGATTTGTCAATGGGGAAGGTCTTAGCAGGTCTTACATACATGAAAATGCATGGAACAAAGAAGAAGACCACCACAGTGATGTGGGAACCACAGGTCTGGAGGGCTTTCCGCCTCCCTTCTGGACTAAGGTTCTTTAGAGAGTGCAAGATGACACCATAAGAGGTGAGCAAGAGCACAAACACAATAGTGCAGATCATTCCCCCATTGGCTACCACGAACAGGCCAATGACATACGTGTCAGTACAGATGAGTTTCAGTAAGGGGTACATGTCACAGAAAAAGTGATCAATGACATTGGGGCCACAGAATGGGAGTCTATAAATAGTGCTAACCTGAATTACTGAATGCAGAAAACCTCCAACCCAGGACACTACCAGCAGCACAACACACACCCACTGCCTCATGATAACCAGATAATGCAAGGGCTTGCAGATGGCCACATAGCGGTCATAGGCCATTGCTAGGAGAAGAAATATTTCTGTTCCACCAAAAAGGTGCTCTGTAAATAGTTGGGTCATACAAGATTGGAAGGATATGGTATTTTTCCCAAACAACAAGTCTGAAATCAATCTGGGGGAAATGGAAGATGAATAAATGACATCCATACATGATAAGCTAGCGAGAAACAAGTACATGGGTGAGCCCAGGGTCTTACTGACAGTTACTGTCACCACAATGAGCAAGTTGCCCACCACAGTCAAAATATAGAAGAGCAAGAACATAACAAAAAGGACCTTCTGTTCCTTTGGATCCTGGGTGAGTCCCAACAGGACAAAGTAACTCACATTGTTTTGTGGTTCCATCTAGTCTGCATAAGAGCTGACTTCACATATTAGAATCAGGTGATCTACAAAACAAGGGGGGAAACTTTTAAATGCATTATAAGATTAATTTTTTATTGACTCATTCAATTAAAAGACTATGAAAGGAGTATCTGTTTGGTCAAATGTGTAAGAGACGTTATAATTTCCAGTTGAACAAGTCATGGTTTCCTACACTCAGTGATACCATACATAATAATTACCAATGAAATAAGTGTCATTATAAAAATAGTCACACAATGCGAAGATCAGGGGTAGGAATATGTTACCAAACATCAGTCAAGGAAGACTTCCAGAGGGGCAATGCTTTAGCTGAGTTTCAAAGGAAAAGAGGAAGGACAAGAAAAGAAGGCAAGAGAATTCCATGCAAAGGTGCACAGTTTATAAAGTCAAAGAAGTGAAATACTTGAGACCCATTTAGGATAACTGACATGCTCAGAGTGGATCAAACTAGGAATGGAAGGTCACTGCCTTCAACTGTCTCTTCCCTCACTGAGACCTCCTTCTTAGGGTCTTTTGTTGGATATACCTCCTTTTCCTGACCAATAAATGGGAAAGCACTTCAGTGTTATGTCTCTCCCTTAATTTTTAAACTTCACATATACAGCATCTCTAAATCTGCGGATATCTCCAATTGGATATCATTTCAGGACTTATGAAACTAAATCTTTAATTTTCCACAATAACCATAAGTGTTTTCAGCTCACTAAATGGTACTTTCCACATCATTGCTCAGACAAGAAATATCACAGTGTCCTTCATGCCTTTCTTGCTCTCATACCACGTATTGATACCTTTAACAAATCCTTTTAACCCTCTTTAAAATACATCACAAACATGACCATTCCCCCACCCCCACTGCCTCTCTCTCACTGCACTAGGGTCCAGTCACATCCCTTACCTTGCATTCTGGCCACCACCAGTTTGTTGTCCGGATGCTGCCAAATAATCCTTTTAAAATCTGATTCGGATGCATCACTCCACTGCTCAGGATACCACAGTGGATTCCAATCACTCACTCACAACTTAACGAATCACCTTTTACATTACAGTAACAGGAACGGTAATCCCCATTTCACAGTTGAACAAAGTGCAGCTCAGATCAAGTAATTAATTTTCCAAGGTCACATGGGTTTTTTTTGTTTGTTTGTTTTAATGTTTTTTTATTATATCATGTTAGTCACCATACAGTACATCCCTGGTTTTTGATGTAAAGTGCGATGATTCATTAGTTGTGTATAACACCCAGTGCACCATGCAATACGTGCCCTCCTTACTACCCATCACCAGCACACACGTTTTTAAGTGATAAAACTAGGATTAGAATGCAAGTTTGCTTTATCTCAAAGTGATCTAACTTTTATATAATAAAGATAAGTCATACAATTGCAAAGCCTGGTCTCTACTATTTTTTGTTTGTCTTACCTTGTGTAGGCATATCCACGATCTGAAGGAACACAGTTTACTCATTCACAGGGACCTAGAATTTTTCTGTCATCCAGTTTGACAAGAGAGGGCAAAAAAACTGCATTATTACTTGAGGATATATTAATTTCATTCGACTCTCTATCCATTTTCTCCATGGAGCCTTCTGGTTATTCAGAAGGTTGCTTTTATTACATCGTAGATTACTTCCTAGTAATTCCAGTGTCCACACAGAAAAACAAAAATTTAGCACATTAGGATAATTTATCAAAAAGACAAGTAAACCCCATCTTTACATAAGAAGAGAACAACTAGTCATTTGCCAGGGAGATTTTTCTCAAGTAACTTCTTTCCTACTAATTTCTAAATAGGAAAATATCATTCAACTGTTTAGTCTTCTTCATTCTGTCCTGTTGGTTTGCTCAGATTAGCTGATTTGAGATTTTTAAGAGACATTCTTGTACTTTTCATTAGGTAATGCTTTAAGCCTAAGAGAAACCTCCTAAAAATATGTATCTGTTGTTAGGAGCATAGCATCTTCTTCCCAATAAGAGCAAAGATCGCTGGACATTTTATCCCTTCTAACCACATTCCTCATTAAGTCCTAGAATTGGAAAATGTCCAAGACTGATTCTTGCTTAATTAAATTCACCGGGAATTTCCACAAAAACTTTTTAAAAAAATACCTCTATAAAGATACTATTAGGCCAAATCACATAATTAGGGTCAGAAAGATGTAACATAAACAAACAAAAAACATAGCTTTAGAACCATTGTGAGACTACTGCCAAGTCAAGAAAAAAATTTCAGCCCAGCCACTTTGTGTTAGGGAAGATTAATTCATCATGTATTTCCCCTCTTGTCATAGCAAGTTTTTCTTTCCTTTTATTTAATAATCAATTTTAGTGTGGTTAGATAGTCCATTTACTCACAGATTTAGACATAATAACTATTTATTAAATTATTAATTTCTTTAATTTGGAGTTCCTGTTTACTGCCAGGAAACATGCTATGAGTGAGGACACAGCAATTAATGAAATAGGGGGAAAATTATGCAAAAGGTCCTTCCTGCATAGACCTTATTTTCTCACAATAGAGTCAGACAGTAAATAAGGGGACAATTTACTAAACTATAGTCTTCATCAGGGTTAATAATACAGCAAACAGCGTACTCATGGAGATTTCTACTATGGAGAAGGTGATCGGGGAAGGCCTTTCTTCAAAGGTGGTGTTTAAGCTGCGATGCAAAGGACAGATAGCGACTACCATCAGAAGCACTGTTACAGGTAGTAAAATTAAGTAAACATTCTAAGTAATTTGTTCTCACTTCACTGATGGCATGACCTATATATCGAAAAACCTAAATTTTCACAGGGATTTTTATTCCATTGCTATGTGAAAAGGAGGTTGTGAGCGTGGGCTCACTCATTTTGTGCCTGATTATAGTGGGAAGGCTTTCAACCTTTCCCTGTTGAGTGTGGTGTTATCTGTGGATCTGTCATATATGGCTTTTATATGTTGAGGTAAATTCCTTCTATACCCAATTTCTTGAGATGGTTCTTTTTAAATTTCATTCTCTAAATGATTTTTATTTTACGTTTTTTTATGTTTACAGAGCATCTAATTTCTTGTGCTACTGGCAAAAGATAGAGAGTTCTATATTATTTTTGAAACTTCCTTGGAGGTTTACATTTATTTTTAAGGTAACAAAACATATTTTATTTTGCCTTAATTTGACCCTCTGCCAGTGGACTCTATTTCTTTATGTAAATCGAGGTTTCTTTTTTATTTCTTTTTTCTTTTATTTCTTTAAGTTTTTATTTAAATTCTAGTTAGTCAACATATAGTGTAATAGTAGTTTCAGGAGTAGAATTTAGTGATTCATCACTTACATAACACCCAGTGCTCATCACAACAAATGCCCTCCTTAATACTCATCACCCATCTAGCCCATCCCCTATTAAAAGATTAATCTTATAATGCATTTATTGTTAAAATGCCTATGCTACCCAAAACAATATATACATTCAATGCAATCCCTATCAAAATACCTTAAGCATTTTTCATAGAACTTGAACAAATAATCCTAATTTTGTATGGAACCAGAAAAGACCCTAAATAGCCAAAGTAATGTTGAAAAAGAAAACCAGAACTGGAGGCATCACAATTCCCAACTTCAAGCTCTATCACAAAGCTGTAATCATCAAGATAGTATAGTACTGGCACAAAAATAGACAAATAGATCAATGGAACAGAACAGAAAACCCAGAACTGGACCCTCAACGCTATGGTCAACGAATCTTGGACAAAGCAGGAAAGACTATCCAAGGGAAAAAAGAGTCTTCAACAAATAGTGTTAGGAAATTGGACAGCCACAGGCAGAAGAATGAAACTGGACCACTTTCTTACACCATACACAAAAATAAAGTCAAAATGGATGAAAGACCTAAATGTGAGACAGGAATCCATCAAAATCCTAGAGGGGAACATGGGCAGCGACCTCCTTGACCTCCGATACAGCAACTTCTTACTACACACGTTTCAAGAGGCAAAGGAAACAAAAACGAAAAAGAACCATTAGGACTTCATCAGCATAAAAAGCTTTTGCACAGGAAAGGAAACAATCAACAAAACTAAAAGGCAACCTACAGAATGGGATATGATATTCCCAAATGACATATCAGGTAAGAGGCTAGAGACCAAAATCTATAAAAGACCTGTCAAATTGAACACCCAAAAAAACCCAAAAACTCTAGTCAAGAAATAGGGAGAAGACATGAACAGACATTTCTTCAGAGAAGATATACAAATGGCTAAGAGACACATGAGAAAATGCTCAACATCACTCAGCATCAGGGAAATACAAATCAAACCCACAATGAGGCCACCTCACTCCTGTCAGAATGACTAAAATTAACAACTCAGGAAACCACAGATGTTGGGGAGGATGCAGAGAAAGGGGAACCCTCTTACTCTGTTGGTAGAAATGCAAACTGGTGCAGCCTCTCTAGAAAACAGTACGGAGATTCCTCAAAAAGTTAGAATAGCGCTACCCTATGACCCAGTAATTGCACTACTAGGTATTCATCCAAGGAATACAAACATAGAGATTATGAAGGGGTGTGTTCACCTCAATATTTATAGCAGGAATATCCACAATCGCCAAAAGATGGAAAGGGCACAGATGTCCATCAACAGATGAAAGGATAAAGAAGATGGTATATATATATATATATATATATATATATATATATATATATATATATATATATATAATGGTATATTACTCAGCCATCAAAAATAATGAAATCATGCCATCTGCAGTGATGTGGATGGAGCTAGAGTGTATTATGCTAAGTGAAATAAGTCAGTCAAAGAAAGACAAATACCATATGTCACTCATGTCGGATTTATGAAGCAAAACAGATGAGCAGAGGAAAAGGGAAGGAAAAATAAAATAGGATAAAAACAGAGGGAGGCAAACCATAAGAGACTCTTAACTATAGGAAACAAACTGGGTTGCTGGAGGGTAGGCAGGCAATTGGGTGATGGGCATTAAGGTGGGAACTTGATGGAATGAGCACTGGGTGTTACATGCAACTGATGAATCACTAAATTCTACCCCAGACTAGTAATGCACTATGTCTTAACTAAATTGAATTTAAATTGAAAATTTTTTAAATAAAATAAAATGAGTCTCTTGTAGGCAGCATATAGATGGGTCTTTTGTTTTTGTTTTTGTTTTTTTAACCATTCTGACACTCCATGTCTTTTGATTGGAACATTACCCCACTTACATTCAGAGTAATTATGATAGATATATATTTAGTGCCATTGTATTACCTATAAAGTCAGTTGTTCTGGAGACTTTCTCTGTTCCTTTCTAGTCTTTGTCACTTTTGGTCTTTCTTTCCCACTCAAAGAGTCCCCTTTAATATTTCTTGTAGGTCTGATTTAGCGCTCACAAGTTTAGTTGTTTAGTTTTTGTCTGGGAAACTTTTTATCTCTCCTTCTATTCTGAATGACAGCCTTGCTGGATAAGTATTTTTGGCTGCATTTTTTCCCATCTAGCATGTTGAATATATCAGGCCACACCCCTGTGGCCTGCCAAGTTTCTGTGGACAGATGTGATGTGACCCTGATCTGTCTTCCCTCGTAGGTTAGAGATATCTTTTCCCTTGCTGCTTTCAGGATTCTTTCGGTATTTTGAAAATTTAACTACAATATGTCTTGAGTGTTGGCCTTTTGTTGATTTTGATGGGAGTTCTCTGTGCCTTCTGGATTTGAATATCTCTTTTCTTCCCAGATTAGGAAAGTTTCCAGATATAATTTGCTCAAATAAACCTGCCCCTTGTTCCCTCTCTTTTTCTTCCAGGACTTCTATGATATGAATGTTATTATACTTTATGGAGCCACTGAGTTAGCCCTAAGTCTACTTTCATGATCCAATATTTTTCTTTCCCTTCTTCTTTTCAACTTCATTATTTTCCATAATTTTATCTTCTATATCACTGATCTCTTCCTCTGTTTTTCCATCCTTATGGTCATTACATCCAGCCAGTTTTCCAGCTTGGTTATATCAGTTTTTCATATTGGCCTGACTAGTTTTTAGGTCTTTTATCACCACATTAAGGACTCCACGCTGTCTTCTATGCTTTTCTCAAGCCCAAGTAGTAGCCTTATATTATTTTTTAAAAAACTGGTTCAGGCATATTATTTATATCTGTTTTGGTTAGATCCCTCCTCATGACCTCTTCTTGTTCTTTCTTTTGGGATGGATTTCTCCATTTTGGCATTTCATCTCATTCTGTCTTCTGTGTGCTAGGAAAGCTTGTTATATTTCCTGCTCCTGAGAACAGCAGCTATCCTAGGAATAAGTCATATATTGTCAAAAGGCTGGCACTTCAGGAAGTGTTTCTGGTGTGTGCTGTGTGAGCCCTGCTGTTGTGTTTTGGCTGCTCTTTCCCTAGGTCAGTCGTTTACAGAAAGTCTCCTTGCTTCCAGTGGGGAATGTTTGGACCTTCTCCACTGTGTGCTGAGTTTTAGCCAGGAGTGTTTCAGTCTGCTTATTATAAGAGGCTAGATCCTATTCCCCCAGAGCTGAAGCTTCGCATTCTATGGTCATTAGACTTGGGTGCAGGGATTTCTGCTGGTCTTCGGAGGGGTGGGGGGGGTAGCACTGCTGCTCTGACTCTCAGGCACACTTCTCCTGTGGGGGGGGGGGAGCATGTGCAGAGCACAGGGGGAGGCAGCTCAAGCCTTCATTGTGGGTACTGTGCTGCTCACTGAAGTCCCTCCATGTTGATGGGCATGGATAAGAATGGCATCAGCTGGCTCTCTTGTCCCCAGACGGGGAGAAGGGAGTCTGCAACTGCCACTGTTCAGGAAGCCCCCACAGAAGAGCGAACAATCTCCCCCTTGTTTGTCCCAGGCTTCCCTCAGACCCCTGCTTTCACCCTGTCAGAGCTGTCTGCCCACCTGGCAGCACAGTGCTCCTATGTTTTATCTCACAAGTGCTGGCTTGGTTTCAAAACTCCAGATGTTAGGAACCTGCAGTGATCATCTGCACCTGGTGCCAGTTTGTCCCAGAAGGGAAGTTGCATGAATGTGCAGGGGCTTGAAGTTTATGGTAAAGTACAGCAAAAAGCCAGCATCAAGGTTAGCTGTTCTCAGCTGGGGCCTCTGCTCCTAGGCTAATAAACAGGGCAGCTCAATGAGGCAGGTGGGCTCTTTTGTCCCTGCAGAGGCTGTGCCTCCTCTCCCAAATGCACTCCAGGAAGGGGAAATGTCTCTCCCAATATGACCCAGGGATCCTCAGAGAACACTGTCCACTCCTGGGCCTCTGCCCTCCTTACCACAGAATGACTTTTACACCTGCCAGGCTCCACCCAGTGATGGCACAGACTTCTAAAACTTCAGATTTGAGCTCCACTGCTTGTAAAAACTTGTGATAATCAGCCCCTCTCATTTCTCCTGACAGTAGTTTTGGGGAAGGTGTTTCCTGTGCAGTGCGCTGTGTTCTGTTCCCTCTATCTCTGCCTCTCTCCTTCATCCCTGATCAGGACTCCTTCCCCTCTGCAGCACTGGCAATTCCTTTCTCCCCCAAATCATGTCACTGCACCTCCTACCTTCCACAGCGTAGCTTATTTTCCCACCTCAGTTGTGTGTTTTACTCTCTGTACCCAAATTGATTTCCTGCGTATTCAGAATGATTTTATATTGATCTAGCTGTGTTCAAGTCCGAGGCAAACATACACTCCTCCTAGTGCTCCCCCATTTTAACTCCTGAGAGGGTTTTGGGTTTTTGTTTTGTTTTGTTTGTTTTGCTTTGTTTCATTTTGGTTTTTTGAGAAAGAGAGAAAGCACGTGAACAGGGAAGGGACAGAGGGAGAGGGAGAGAGAGAGCATCTTATGCTCCATGCTCCTCATGGAGCCCAACATAGGGCTTGACTAATGACCCTGAGATCATGACCTGAGCGGAAATCAAGAGTCAGACACTTAACCAACTGAGCCACCCAAGCACCTTGACCCCAAGAGGTTGTTTGGTTTTTTTTTATCATGAAAAGACATTAAATTTCTGTGCTAACAGTGCCAACCTAGAGAGGATTAAGAAAACAATTCCTTTTACAACAGCATCAAAAAGAACAAAATACTTAAGAATAAACTTAAACAGGGGGCAAAAGTGTTCTACACTGAAAAACTACACAGTGTTCCTGATATTCTAGAAGATACAAATAAATGGAACAACGTTCATGAACTGGTATAGTTAATGTTATTACGTCAGTGCTACCTAAACTGATAAACAGATTTAGGGGCGCCTGGGTGGCACAGCAGTTAAGCGTCTGCCTTCGGCTCAGGGCGTGATCCCGGCGTTATGGGATCGAGCCCCACATCAGGTTCTTCCTCTATGAGCCTGCTTCTTCCTCTCCCACTCCCCCTGCTTGTGCTCCCTCTCTCGCTGGCTGTCTGTCTCTGTTGAATAAATAAATAAATAAATATTAAAAAAAAAAAACAGATTCAATGCACTCCCTAACAAAATCCAAAGAAATGTGTTTCTTTATGGAAATAGAAAAATCCATCCTAAAATGCAGGTGGAAATTCAAGGCACTCCAAGCAGCCAAAATAACCTTGGTGGGGCGGGGGTTGGGGGGGGAATTAGAGGACTTCCTGGTTCTAAAACTTACTAAAAGCTATGGTAACCAAAACAGTGTGATATTGGCATAAAGACAGACACAACAATGGAATAAAATAGAGAGCCTAGACATAAACTTTTGCATATGTGTTCAAATTATTTTCAACAGGGGACAAGAGCGTTCAGTGGGAAAAGACAGGTGAAACTGAATATCTGCATGCAAAGGAATGAAATGGAACACTTCACATACAGCATATAAAAAACTGAATCAAAACGGATCAAAGACCTAAACTACCAGCTAGAACTATCAAACTCTTAGAAGAAAACATGAAAGAAAACTTCAGAACTTCAGATTTGGCAATGATCTCCTGGGTATGATGCCAAAACCACAGGCAAGAAATAAATGTCGAATTTCAGTTGAGGAAGATGAAAAAGCACTGGACATAGATGGTACTGATGTTTGCATAACAAACGTCAATTAACTTAATTAATCATCACGATAATGTGAAATGACTGCAAGCCACTGAACTATGCACATACACATCCTTAAAACTGCCATTTTTGTTATTTGGATTTTACTACAAGTTAAAAACTACATTTAAAAACTAAGCTGGCTTCATTAATTGGTGCATGATGTCAACAAAAACTACAGCACACTGGCTGGCATATGTGCACATATCATTGGCTTCACACACACCTGTTGAGAAAGCAGGTATGTCATCCAACAACAGAACCGGTGAATTAAAAGTCCAGATCTGTGACCTGACACTCGCCATTGTGCAAGAACTGTCACAGTACACTGTGAGAACTAATTCTCACAGAACCCTGAACTTTGACCAACGGACAATACATAAATGTAAATAGGATATTTTTACAATGATAATTTCCTCCCTGAACCTTTCCTCACAGTGCCGATATGTCAAAATAAACATACTTTGGACAAATAGTGTTCATGTGCCTCTGTAACATAGAAATTATCTTTTCTCTTTTCCATTTAATAAATTTATCTTATAAAGTTACAGATATCTCTCAAACTTACCATTTTTACCCTAGAACTTCCTTATGGCATTTTCACCTCCCAATTTCTGAGTGTGCACGTTTAAGTTTAACAAGGGAGTTACCATCCTATACAACACAGCCACAGCTCGATCAGTGGAGAAGGTGGTGATTGGGTGCAAATATACAAATATGCAGGACACAATCCTAAGACCACCACAGTGATGTGAGAGACACAGGTGGACACAGCTTTGTGTCTCCCCTCCATGCTACAGGTCCTCAGTGAGCACATGAAGACCAGCTAGGAGACCATCAAGAGGAGAATTCTCACAGGCAGATGAACCCACTGTGGACAGCAACAAAGAGACCAAGGGTATGAATGCCCATGCAGATGAGTTTCAGGCAAAGGTTTACGTCATGCACTATGGTCTATGACAGTGGAGCCACCACAGGCAGCCACACTGTGAAGAGGACCTGAATGGTTACAAGGACAAAGCCTCTAGCACATGTCACCTGAAAGAGGAAGCCATATCCCTGTCACTCGTGATGTTTCATAATACAGGGCTCTGCAGATGGCCACACAGATGCTCAGCAAAGACTTCAGTCACACACTTCCTGAAAGAGATGGTTTTTCTTACAGCAGCATTTTAGGGGTCATGGGTGAAGAACAGCGGATATGTAGAAGGCACATGTCACACAGGCAGAAAATGGAAGCAGTACCCAAGGTCAAGAAAGATGACTTGTTGAATGGAAAGACCTCCTCATGGATAACAGTTCTCTGTACTAGAAAGCTGTAAACCCTTCCTAAATTAATCTTCTGAAATTGAATCTTCTTAAAAATAATAACTATTGTTTTGTATCTAAACTATTTTAAGCTTATTTTGTCAACTTATTTTAATGTTAAATTTATCTTATTTCAGTGTAAGCTCATTATTTTATTATAAGCTTCTTTTTGAAATATAAATATGCAAGAATAGGAATAAATTTGAAAAAGAATATTGAGAGACATATCAAAATGTGATATACATGAAAGCAATTTTGTTGTGTACCAACTGGTACATGAACAGAGATCAATGAAACAGAACTGAATCTCAAATGGGATCTAAATATATATGGAACTTTAGAATATAATCGGCTTTCAAGTCAATGGCAAAAAGAAAATTATGCAACTATTTAAAAAACCCTGAAATTTAGAAAACCAACTAAAAATCCATACCTCTTTAATGCCTATGTCAAAATAAATTCCAGACGGATCAAAAGTTTTAATGTAAGATATACAAGCCCAAAAATGCTTTAAAATTAAGTGCTAAAAAAAGCAGTTGAAGACTACATTGGTACGAATAAAATGGGAAAAGTCTTTTTAAGCAAGATATAAAAACCAAAAAAATTTAATATTAACTTAATAAAAACATTATTTACATGCCAAAAGCATTCTATAATGTATACAAGTATTAAAACACACCACAAGTACAATTACAGAAAAATAACAGGTACTTCTGCAAACAGTAAAAGACATCATTTCTTTAGTAAAAGAGAGCACTCAGTAAATATCCATATGGAAAAGATCAACAATTACACAAAATAGATAAAAAACACTAATAGATGATTCACTAAACACATGAAAAGATACTCAAACTCAATAATATGAGAAAGGTTGCAATTTATTCAGGTTGCCTTATGCCATGAGTATGTATCAGGTAGTGGTTGTCGAGAATGTGGACAGAAGCATTTTCACAGTCCGAGCAGCAGGGTCGCTTTAGTACAATCTCAAGGATGACAGTTTGGCAATAACTATGAAATTCAACATTTAACTATATGGCCATTGACTCTAATACATGTACGAACAAGTCCTCTCCTAGGAACTCATACTTGCACATAGTCACAAAAATACAGTAATAAAATTCGTCATTGTAGAAAAAGGTAATAACATGAACAGGAAAGGATACATATATTTTAGTATATATTTACAAGTGTGGATATGGACTACAAGAAAAACTAAGAGATCTAATGGACTGGTACGGACTAGCTTCAAGATGCTGCAAAAGACTTCACTTTTATGTGGAATTTAACCAACAACCAAAGCAAACAAAAAACAGAAACAGACTCATAAATAGAAACAACTGGCTGCTGTCAGCGGGGAGGGAGTGAAGGGATCCATGAAATAGGTGAAGGGGCTGAAAGGTACAATATTCAGGGAGTAAAATAAATAACTCACGAGAATGGAAAGTATAGCATAGGGAGTATAACCAATAATATTGTAGTGACTTCGTATGGTAACAGATGGAAGCCACACTTTTCAGGATGAGCATTTCGTAAGGTACTTGTGTGTGTGTGTGTGTGTGTGTGTGTGTGTGTGTGTGTCCCAGGATTCTTTAAGAACAAAGTGATGAGTGATGTGGGGATTAAAAACAAGAGCATCCTTGAACTTCACCTTCCCTCCAACTAGTTCTCTCCAAACTCCCTGCCCCCACACCTTTTGTGTTCCCAACCCCTTTCTCAGTGAATGAAGAACTTTAATCCCAAAGCCCTGGTACAAACCCCAGGCTCTTGTTCCCTAGCTCTCCCCTTTCCTCTGCCCCCCATTCCTGGGAAGGGCCCACACCTCAGTGTGAATGCATGGGAGAGCCCAGAGTGGTGACAGACACAGAGGGAAAGGCTTCCGCCTTAGGGAAAGGAACCAAGGAGTACAGGGTAGTGAAGTGGGGGCCCCCATAGCCTGGGGTACCAAAGTGGGGCCCTGGTGCCAGAGGAAAGGGTATTGGTACCCTGAGAAAAGAAACCCAGCAGCCTCAAAATCCTCTCCTGGCCAGTCGTGCCTACTGGCACCCAGTGCAGAAGTGCACACAGACCACAACCCTCTCCTGTCGCAGCGCTGGGCAGTGGGGCTGATCTGCATCAGGTGGGTTTCAGGCACTGCAGGAACGTGTTCTCCAGATTACCTCACTCGGATCTCCAGCCTTGTTCACTTGCTCTTTCGGGCGTGCACAAGGGTCCCTGCTTTGTATATCTCCTGCAATTTTCATCGTTGTCAGTTTCCACCACCCACTTCTGCGGCAGGGCTGCAGCTTACACGTGTTCTAGTAACTGAGCTCCTGAGGCTCAAAGGGGCAGACGGTTGTTTGGTGAAACACCTTCCCAAAGAGAATCCTCAGGGTGAGCCCCGCATTGGCCTGGATATATCCTAGAGTGATCCTCTTCAATTTCAGGGGCTTGGCAAATTGTTCCAGGTCTTTCTGCAGAGCTTTGATGTCCTGGGACTCCTCAGGGTTTTGCTCCAGCTTCTCCTTGCCTGGCTTCATGGCCTCTGGTGGGGCAGCACTGTGCTCAGGGAAGCCCCCCTCAGAGCTCGCTCTCCACTTGGCTCCCAGCTCACCCTCCCCCTGAGAGGTCTCCAGGCTGCCTTGGGGCACCTGCTGCACCCCAACCTGAGGTCCACAGTATGCTGTCCCCCTGCAGAACTCATAGGGTGGGGAGGCATGGTGGAATCCCCCACACCTCAGCACCTCGCCCAAACCCTGGCCTAATTCCTGACCCACCAGGATGTTCAGCCAGATCTGAGGGTTAACCCAGTAGGGCTCTGCTCTTCCCCACCCATCACCTCTACCATCACCTCCTCGTGGGTGCAAAAGTGCCATGTCAGAGGCCAGGCATGCTGCCATGGGGAACAGAGGCAGCCCAAGCCAGGGGGTCTGGAAAAGTGAGGGCTCTCCAAGAGATTGCTCAAAACCTCTCTCCCTCCCTAATCCCACCCACTATCATAATGTACATAATTGTTAAATCACGATGCTGTAAACCCGAAACTCTTGTGATATTGTATGTCAACATACTTCAATTAAAATATTAAAAATAAATCAATAAACAAAACTACTATAAATTAAAAGTTTACTTATAAAAAGTTCTAAAGTAAAGCAAATATTTACATACACATAGAAAGACTCACCTACAAATATTTAAATTTACACTTACATTTGTAAAGATTATTACCTGATGAGTTTAAAGACACAGATCAAGCAACTGCCTCTGGGGAAGAGAACTGGGAACTATGCTGAGACTTAAACAGAACTTTATTCTACACTTTATCTCTTTTTGTAAGGTTTTCAATATTACTATTTATTATCTATTACACTTCAATTTTTCTTTTATAAACTAAGGGTATTAGTCTAAATATCTTTATATAAAACAACCAAAAATTAATAAAGGAAAGACTACATAGCACTAAGTATTTTAAATTAGATAATAAAAAGAATAAACTTAACTGATAGAATCTAACTAAAAATAATCCTGTCTCAGAAAAAAAATGTTTTTAAAACATTTTTAAATAATTAAAAATTAGTGTAATCATATAAAAATGTCCTCAGTAATTCATTACCTAGGATGGATTCCTTGCTCTACAGGCATTACACATTTCTAAGTGAAGAGATCGACAAGGTGTTATGGACCTTACATTCTAGCCACAAGGGAAACTGTTATAGCAAAATCATCCAGTTCATACTTTAATTATAATTAACTTAAATTCTTTCCAAAAAGGAAGTCAGAATCAAACTTAAGAGGATTTCTTCCAAAGATGTGGACCCTAATGTCAAATAATTCTCTTCACGGTGAATAAAACACTTATCTACTGAGAGATATGACATTTCTTCCCCAGAGCTGCTTCATAGCATTTGTCATCTCAGAATTTCTCAGAGTGTAGATCAGTGGGTTCAGCATGGGGGTTATGACTGTATAAAAGACACTCAATGATTTGTCAATGGGGAAGGTCTTAGCAGGTCTTACATACATGAAAATGCATGGAACAAAGAAGAAGACCACCACAGTGATGTGGGAACCACAGGTCTGCAGGGCTTTCCGCCTCCCTTCTGGACTAAGGTTCTTTAGAGAGTGCAAGATGACACCATAAGAGGTGAGCAAGAGCACAAACACAATACTACAGATCACTCCTCCATTGGCCAACACTAACAGGCCAATGACGTATGTGTCAGTACAGACCAGTTTCAGTAAGGGATACATGTCACAGAAAAAATGATCAATGACATTGGGGCCACAGAATGGGAGCCCATAAATAGTGCTAACTTGAATTACTGAATGCAGAAAACCTCCAACCCAGGACACTACCAGCAGCACAACACACACCCACTGCCTCATGATAACCAGATAATGCAAGGGCTTGCAGATGGCCACATAGCGGTCATAGGCCATCGCCAGCAGAAGAAAGACCTCTGATCCACCAAAAAAGTGCCCTGTTAATAACTGAGTCATACAAGATTGGAAGGATATGGTATTTTTCCCAAACAACAAGTCTGAAATGAATCTAGGAGAAATAGAAGAGGAATAAATGACATCCATACATGATAAGCTAGCAAGAAACAAGTACATAGGTGAGCCCAGGGTCTTACTGACAGTTACCGTCACCACGATGAGCAGGTTGCCCACCACAGTCAAAATATAGAAGAGCAAGAACATAACAAAAAGGACCTTCTGTTGCTTTGGATCCTGGGTGAGGCCCAACAGGACAAAGTAAGTTACATTGCTCCTTGGTTCCATCTAATCTGCATAGGAGCTGACTTCTCATATGAGAAGCAAGGGATCTATAAAACAAGGGGGAAAACTTTAAATGCATTAGAAGGTTACTCTTTCATTGACTCATTCAACTAAAAGATTGTGCTGGGAACACCTGTTTGTGTCACATGTGTTGCAGATGTTGTGATTTCCAAGTTGAATAAGCTATGGTTTCCAACACTCGGTGACAACATACATAATAATCACCAATGTAATCAGTACCACTATAAAAATTGTTGCACAGAGGAAGCAAGGCTTTAACTGAGTTTCAAAAGAAAAGTGAAAAGACAAGAAAAGAAGGCAGGGGAATTCCATGCAAAAGTACACAGTTCATAAAGTCATAAAGGTTAAATACTTGAGACTCCTTTAAGATAACGGACATATTTAAAGCGAGTGGATCTAACTAGGAATGCAAGGTTGCTGCCCTGGATTGTGTCTTCCCTCAGACCTCTTTCCTAGGATCTTTGGTTGGATACGCCCACTTTTCCTGACCAATAAATGGGAAAGCACTCCAGTGTTGTGTCTCTGCCTTAATTTTTAAAATTCTTATATGCAACATCTCCAACTCTGGACATCTCCAATTCAGCACTTGTGAAACTAAATTTTTAATTTTCAGCAATAAACGTGTTTCCCATCTCATTAAATGGTACCTCCTGCTATATCATTGCTCAGACAAGAAATACCACCATGTCCTTCATGCCATTCTTGCCCTTGTATCACATTTGATACCTTTAACAAATTTTATTAACGCCCTTTAAAATATATCACAAACTTGATCATTTCCCTTCCCTCCCCACTTCTTCTTGCTCACTGCACTAGTCTCCCACAACATCCCTTCCCTTCCTTTCTGGCTTCCATCAATTTGTGGCCCTGATACAGTCCATATGATCCTTTTTAAATCTGATTCGCATCTGATCACACCACTGCTCACAACTACAGTGGATTCCAATCACTCACTCACAACTTAATGAATCACATTTCATATTTACAGTAACAGGAACTATAATCCCCATTTCATAGTTGAAAAAGAGAGGCTTAGAATATCTCATTAATTTTCCCAAGGTCATTCATTTTCAAATGATAAAACTAGAATTGGAATCCAAGTTTGCTTTATCTCAAAGTGATCTAACTTTTACATAATAAAGATACTCACACAATTGCAAAGCCTGGCTTCCACTATTATCTGTACATCTTACCTTAGAAAGACAAGTCCACAATCTGAAGGAACAGTTTTTACTCATTCACAGGGGCCAGGAATTCTTCTGTCATCAGTTTGACAAGAGACACCAAAAACTGCCTTAGCACTTTGGGACGTATTTTATTTCATCAACTGTCTGTCCATTCTCTGCATGGAGTCTTCTGACTATTCAGAAGGTTGTTTTTCCTTGCACTGTAGATTACTTTCTAGGAAGTCTAGGGTTCACACAGGAAAACAAAAATTTAGCATATTAGGTTAATTTATCAAAAAGATAAGGAATTCCTATCCTTACATAAGACAGCAACCAGACATTTCTGAGGGAGATTTTTCTCAAGTAACTTCTTTCCTACTAATTTCCAAATAGAAAAATACCATTCAACTGTTTAGTGTTCTTCATTCTGTCCTGTTGGTTTGCTCAGATTAGCTGACTTGAAATTTTAAGAGATATTTTTGTGCTTTTCATTACCTAATGCTTAAAGCCTAACAGCAATGCCCTAAAAAAATGTGTCAGTTGTTAGGAGAATAGCATCTTCTTCCCAACAGAGTCAAAGATCACTGGACATTTTATGCATTCTAACCAAAGTCCTCATTAAGTCCTGGAATTGGGAAGTATCCAAGACTGATTCTTGCTTAATTAAATTCGCTGGGAATTTCCATAAAAACTTTAAAAACATCAATATGAAGATGGTATTAGGTTAAATCACATAATTAGGGTCAGAAAGATGTTACATAAAAAAAAAAAAAAGACCACTGCCAGTCAAGAATAAAATTTCAGTCTTGTCATGTTGTTCTACAGAAAATTAATTTAGCATATATTTCCCACTTGTCATAGCAAGTTTTTCTTTCCTTTCATTTAATAGTCAATTTATGCTGCCTTGCAGTGTGGTTAGATGTCCTAGATATTTATCGACAGATTTAGACATAATAATTACCCAATTAATATTATTATTATTAATTTGGAGCTCTTATTTGCTGCCAGGAACTATACTGTGAGTGCGGACACAGCAATTAATGAAATAGGGAAAAAATTATGCAAAAGGTCCTTCCTGCATGGACCCTATATTCTCATAACAGAATCAGAGAATAAATAAGGGGACAATTTAGTTTACTAATTATAAACAGGGTATTCGTGGAGAATTCTACTATGGAGAAGGTGATCAGGGAAGCCCTTTCGTCAAAGGTGATGCTTAAGCTGAGTAGTTGGCTACCATCAGAAACACTGTTACACCTAGTGATTTTGAGTGAAAATTAAGTAAAATGATCTCACTTCACTGATGGCATGACCTATATGTAGAAATTGCTAAAAATATCACAGGGATTTTTATTCCAATGCTTTTGGGAAAAGGAGGGGTGACAGTGGGCATCTCATCTTGCTCCTGATTATACTGGGGAAGCTTTCAACCTTTCCCTGTTGAGTGTGATGTTAAATGTAGATCTGTCATATATGACCTTTATATGTTGAGGTACATTCCTTCTCTACCCAATTTGTTGAGAGGTTACTTTTTTCATGAAAATATACTGAATTTCTTTGTGTGTGTGTGTGTGTTTTGTTTTGTTTAATTTTTTATTATGTTATGTTAGTCACCATACAATATTCTACCAATGAACACCCAGAGAGGATTAGGAAAACAATTCTTTTTACAACAGCATCAAAAAGAATAAATACGTAAGAATAAACTTAAAGAGGCAAAAGTCTTCTACAATGAAAAACTACAAAAAGTTGATGAAAGATAATCTGAAAGACACAAATAAATGGAAAGACTTCTATAAACTGATATAGATCATGTCATAAAGATGTCAATTCTACCTAATCTAATCTATAGATTCAACGTAATCACTATAAAAATTAAAAAACAAGTTCTTTGAGAAATAGAAAAATCCATCCTAAAATTCACATGGAATCTCAAAGAACCAAAGAGAAGACAATATTGGAAAGGGAAAAAGAAAAATAAGTTGGAAAACTTCCTGGTTCTAAAATTTACTACAAATCTATGGTAACCAAAACAGTGTGATATTGGCATAAAAATAGACATCATAATGGAATAAAATACAGAGCCTAGAAATAAAGCTTTACGTATGTATTCAATGATTTTCAACAGGGGTGTGAAGAGTAGTCATGGGGTAAGGACAGGTATTTCAAAAAATGGTGCTGTGAAACTGTATATCCACACAGAAAGGAATGAACCTGAACCCTTAATGTACACCATATACAAAAATTAACTCAATATGGATCAAAGACCTAAAATCTAGAAAAAACTATAAAACTCATATGAAAACATAGACGAAAAATCATGACATTGGATTTGGCAATGATTCCTTGGGTATGACACCAAAAGCACAGGCCAAAAAGGAATATGTAAATTGTACTGTATCAATATTAAGAGCTTTTGTGCATCAAGCAACAACACTGACAGAGTGAAAAGGCAACACACAGAAGTGGAGAACATATTAGCAAATAATATATTTGATAAGGTATTAATATCCAGAGTACACCAAGAACTTCTACATCTAAAAACACAATGAAGGGGGCCTGAGTGGCTCAGATGGTTGAGTGTCTGACTTCAACTTAGCTGAGGTTGTGGTCAGAGGGTCCTGGAATTGAGCCCTGCAACAGGCTCCCTGCTCAGTGGGGAGTCTACTTCTCCCTCTGCGACTCCCCCTAGCTGGTGCTCTCTCTCAAATAAATAAATAAATCTTTAAAAAAATAAATAAAAACACAATGAAATAAACAACCAGATTAAAACAAAGGACTCAAATCGACATTTCTCAGAAAAAGATATATAAATGGCCTATGGACACATGAAAATATCTCAATATCACTAATCATTAGGAAATGCATTTTAAAACCATAACAAAATACCACTTCAGACCCACTCAGATAACGATTAAAGAACACATACACATATACACACACACAAATGTAGAAGAGAATGTGGAAAACCTGGAATAATTGTGCATTACTGATGGGAATGTCAAGTGATATCACTCTATGGAAAATGTTATGGCAGTCCTCAAAAACTTAAAGAATTATTATATGATCTAGCAATTTCACTTTTGGATATATATCCCAAATGATGGAAATCAGGAATTCAAACAAATATTTCTATACTGATTTTCATGGCAGTATTCACAATAGCCAGTAAGAAGCAACCAAAGCAGCTACTGGCAGGTAACTGTATAAATAAAATGAGATGTATCACACAGTGGAATATTATTCAGCCTTGAAATATGAAGGAAATTCTGACACATACATTAATCTATAATACATTATACTAAGTGAAATAAGGCAGTCACAAAAGGACACATACTCTATGTTTTCACATTCATGAGGTACTTAGAGTATCAAATTCACAGATAGAATGTAGAATGGTGGTTGCTTATGGCTCAGGGAGAGGGAATGGGGAATTAGTATTTAATGGATGTCTGGTTTCAGTTTGGGAAGATGAAAGAGTACCAGAAACAAATGATGATGATGATGTTATTATAACAAAGTGAATTAACTTAATGTCCCTGAAGTATGAACTTACAAATGTCTAAAATTGTAAGTTTGCCATGTATATTTTACCACAATTTAAAAGTTAAATGTAAAAACTAAGCTAACTTCCATAAGCAGTATAGTAAGTATATCTATAAAAATCAGGCAAGGGATTCACAAAATAAAAGGATGTAAAGTCTGACACCATATTGCTAAAGCATGGCTGGAGGGGGGTAAAAATGTAGTGCTTCTAGAGGGGGCTCCATCTTAAGCAACCATCATCTTAATACAGACTGCTATAAGCATAAGATGTTACATATGATCCTAATGGTAAACACAAAACTAAAACTAGTAATAAATATGGGGGAAAAAAAGAGGAACCCAAGTATATCACTAAAGAAAGCCAACAAACCATGACAGAAGAGAGCAAGAGAAGAAAGGAACAGAGAAGAACTACTAAAACAACCATAAAACGAGTAACAAAATGACAATAAGTACACATCTACTGATAATCACTTTAAACATAAATGAACTAAATACTCCAATCAAAAGACATAGAGTGACAGACGGATAAAAAAAGTAAGACCCATCTATATGCTGCCTACAAGAGACTAATCTCAGACCTGAAGGCACGTGCAGATTGAAAGTGAATGGATAGAAAAACATTTACCATGCAAATGAAACTGAAAAGAAAGCCAGGTGGCAATACTTATGTCAGAAAAAATTGACTTTAAAAAAAAGACTGTTAACAGAAACAAAAAAAGGACACTACATACTCATAAAAGGAACAATCCAACAAGAAGATACAACAATTGTAGATATTTAGGCACCAAACATGGGAGCATCCAAATGCATAAAGCAACTACTAACAACATAAAGGAAGTAATAAATAATACTACAGTTACAGTCAGGAACGTTAACACCACAATCACACCAATGGACAGATCACCCAAACAGAAAGTCAGCAAGAAAATACTGGCTTTGAATGACACATTGGACCAGATGGATTTAATATACCTACTCAGAACAGTCCATCCTAAAAGAGCTGAATACGCATTTTTTTCAAGTGCTCATGGAACATTCTCCAGAATAGATTGCACGTTAGGAAACAAAACAGGTCTCAACGAATTCAAAAAGATGGAAGTCATATCCCCCATCTTTTCTGACCACAATGCTATGAAACTAGAAATCAACCTCAAAAAAAAAAAAAAATCTGGAATGAACACAAATATATGGAGGTTAAATAACATGCAACTAAATAAGGAGCTAAGCAAGAAATCAAAGAGGAAATCAAAATAAACATGGAAACAAGTGACAATGAAAATACAACAGCCCAAAATCTTTGTAATGCAGCAAAAGCTGTTCTAACAGGCTGCTTTATACCAATATAGGGCTATATCAAGAAGCAAGAAAGTCTCAAATAAAAAACCTAATATTTAAAGGAGCTAGAAAAAGAAAAACAAATAAAACCAGTAGAAAGGAAATAATAAAGATTAGAGCAGAAATCAACAAAATAAAAACCAAAAAAACAATGAGATAATGACAATCAAGAGCTGATTCTGTAAAGATAACAAAATTGATAAGGCCTTAGCTTTATAAAAATAAAACAAACAGGAAAAAAAAGAGAAAGAGAGGACTCAAAATCAGAAATTAAAGAAGATAAATAACAACAAACACAACAAAAATACATAGGATTGTAAGAGAATATTATGAAAAATTGTATGAAAATAAACTGGACAACCTGGAAGAAATGGATAAATTCCTAGGAGGGAAAAACAAAAAACAAAAAAAACCTCCCAAAATTGAGTCAGGAAGAAATACAAAATTTGAACAAATTACCATCAATGAGGGAGGAAGAGTTAAGATGGCAGAGGAGTAGGGGTCCCCTTTTTCAGCTGGTCCCCTGAGTCGAGCTGGATATGAACCAGACCATCCAGAAACCCCATGGAATCAGCCTGAGACACAGGAAGATACATCTGGATCTCTACAAATGAACATCTCCAGTACTGAGTATTGAGGTACAAAGTGGGGGGCCGTGAATCCACGCACAGATATTGGAAGATAAACGGAAGGGGGAGGGAGCCTCCGTGCTCAGGGCCAGGAAGCAGTAGCCCCCTGCACTGGGGAGCAGGCCGGACTCGCGGACCGGCACCCGCGAGAGAGTGGACTGAGACCATGAGCCTGGGAACGCGCGTGCACGACCAGACTGAAAACAGAGCTCCGGAGCACTCACTGGAACCGGACTGATACCGGGAGCTCAGGAGCGTGCGCGCGCAAGCGACCTGACTAAAAACCAGAGCTCTGGAGGGCGTGGGAACAACACTGAAACAGGGAGCTCAGGAGTGCGCAGGGGCGGCTGGCGGTGTTAGAAACACAAAGGACAGAGATGCACCAGCCCTGAAAGTGAGGGCTGGGACACCCGCTATGGGGCGCACATCCCGGGACGCTATAGGGTTTTTAGCAGCACCAACAGAAACAGAGTTAGAGAGACCAAGAGAGCTTAGTGGAGAGCAGACTGTGATCTCTCTGTTCTGAGACAGAGGCTGGGATTTGGCCACTGCTGCTGTGACTCTCAGAAGAGTCACAGAAAACTGCCAGGGAAAGCTGCCAGAGAACAAAAGCCCGGAAATACCAGCTCACATTGTGCCCATCCCCATCCCCCCTCGCAGGGGACAGGGAGACTCTACACAAACAGGGTTGCCTGAGTATCGGCGCGGCAGGCCCCTCCCCCAGAAGGCAGCTGAAAAATCAAGAAGCCCACATCCCTAAGGTCCCTATAAAACAAGAGCACACTGCCTGGGTCCCGGTCAATAATTTGGGCAACCCCGCAATCCTCATCAGAATGACAAGAAGGAGAAATCCCCCCCAGCAAAGAAAAGATAATAAGTCTGTGGCCTCTGCCACAGAACTGATGGATATGGATATAAATAAATTGTCAGAAATGGAGTTCAGAGTAACAATGGTCAAGATGATGTGTAGACTTGAAAAAACTATTAAGGCAAATATTAACAAGAATATAGAATCTCTAAGGGCAGAAATGAGAGCAAATCTGGCAGAAATTAAAAATGCTATGAATCAAATGCAATCAAAAAGAGATGCTCTGATGGCCAGGGTAAATGAGGCAGAAAAACGAATTAGTGAATTGGAGGATGGGATGGTAGAGAGAAAGTTAAAAAAGAAACTTGGCTCAAAAAAAATCCAGTATCAAGAATGTAGGTTATTGGAGATTACTGACTCAATGAAACGTTCCAATGTGAGAATCATTGGCATCCCCGTGGGGGTGGAGAAAGAGAGAGGTCTAGAAGAGATATTTGAGCAAATTGTAGCTGAAAACTTCCCCAATCTAGCAAAGGAAACAAGCATTCGTATCCAAGAGGCAGAGAGGACCCCTCCCAAATTCAACCATGACAAACCAACACCACGTCATGTCATAGTGCATTTCGCAAATATTAGATCCAAGGATACAGTATTGAAAGTGGCCAGGGAGAAAACATTTCTCACGTACAGAGGCAAAAATATCAGAATTACATCAGATCTGTCTACACAGACCTGGAATGAGAGAAAGGGTTGGCAGGGCATTTTTAAAGTGCTTTCCAAGAAAAACATGCAGCCAAGGACCTTTTTCCAGCAAGGCTGTCATTCAGAATTGATGGAGATATAAGAACCTTCCAGAATCACCAGACACTGACCAATTTCGTAACCATGAAACCAGCCCTACAGGAGATATTAAGGGGGGTTCTATAAAAGTAAAAAGGACCCAAGAGTGATACAGAACAGAAATTTACAATCTATAGAAACAAAGACTTCACAGGCAACATGACATCATTAATATCATATCTCTCAATAATCACTCTCAATGTGAATGGACTAAATGCTTCCATAAAACGCCACAGGGTTGCAGATTGGATAAAAAGACATGACGCATCCATTTGCTGTCTACAAGAGACTCATCTTGAACCTAAAGATACATCCAGACTGAAAGTGAAGGGATGGAAAACCATTTTTCATGCCAATGGACCTCAAAAGAAAGCTGGGGTAGCAATTCTCATATCAGACAGATTAGATGTTAAACTAAAGACTGTAGTTAGAGATACAGAAGGACACTATATTATTATTAAAGGATGTATCCAACAAGTGGATATGACAGTTATATATATAAATATATATAAGTATCTACGCCCCCAACAGAGGAGCAGCAAGATACACAAGCCAACTCTTAACCAGAATAAAGAGACATATAGATAATAATACGTTAATAGTAGGAGACCTCAACACTCCACTATCAGCAATAGACAGATTACCTAAGCAGAAAATCAACAAAGAAACAAGAGCTTTGAATGACCTACTAGATCAGACAGACCTCATAGATATACACCCCAGATCAACAGAATACTTATTCTTTTCGAATGCACACAAAACGTTCTCCAGAACAGACCATATACTGGGTCACAAAACAGGTCTCAACCGATACGAAAAGACTGAAATTATTCCCTGCATATCCTCAGACCATAACGCTTTGAAATTGGAACTCAACCACAAGGATAAATTTGGAAGAAACTCAAACATTTGGAGACTAAGAACCATCCTGCTCAGGAATGATTTGATAAACCAGGAAATCAAAAATCAATTTAAACAATTTATGGAGACCAACGAGAATGAAAACACAATGGTCCAAAACCTATGGGACACTGTAAAGGCAGTCTTAACGGGAAAATACATAGCCATCTAAGCCTCACTCAAAAGAATAAAAAATCTAAAATGCAGTTTTTATATTCTCACCTCAAGAAGCTGGAGCTGGAACAGAAGAACAGGCCCAACCCACACAAGGGAAGGCAGCTGATCAAGATTAGAGCAGAGATCAATGAATTAGAAACCAGGAGCACAGTAGAGCAGATGAACAGATCTAGAAGCTGGTTCTTTGAAAGAATAAATAAGATCGATAAGACACTGGCCAGACTTATTCAAAAGAATAGAGAAAGGACCCAAATTAATAAAATTATGAATGAAAAGAGAGAGGTCACAACCAACACCAATGAAATAGGAAGGATCATTAGAAACTTTTATCAAAAGCTTTATGCCAATAAATTAAACAAAACTGTAGAAATGGATGCCTTCCTGGAAACCTATAAACTACCAAGACTGAAACAGGAAGAAGTTGATTTTTTTAAACAGACCTATTAATTATGAAGAGATTGAAGGAGTGATCAAAAACCACCCAAAAAACAAGAGTGCAGGGCCTGACAGATTCCCCAGGGAATTCTACCAACATTCAAAGAAGAAAAATACCTATTCTCCTGAAGCTGTTTCAAAAAATAGAAACAGAAGGAAAACTACCAAACTCATTCTATGAGGCCAGTATTACCTTGATCCCCAAACCAGGCAAAGACCCCATCAAAAAGGAGAATTACAGACCAATATCCCTGATGAACATGGACACCAAAAGTCTCAACAAGATCCTAGCTAAAAGGATCCAACAGTACATTAAAAGGATTATGCATCATGACCAAGTGGGATTCATCCCTGGGATGCAAGGGTGGTTCAACATTCGCAAATCGATCAGTATGATAGTTCATATCAACAAGAAAAGAGTCAAGAATCATATGATCCTCTCAATTGATGCAGAAAAAGCATTTGACAAAATACAGCATCCTTTCCTGATTAAAACACTTCAGAGTGTAGGGATAGAGGGTACATTCCTCAATTTCATGAAAACCATCTATGAAAAGCCTACAGCAAATATCATTCTCAATGGGGAAAAGCTGGAAGCCTTTCCCTTAAGATCAGGAACATGACAAGGATGCCCACTCTCGCCATTATTATTCAACATAGTACTAGAAGTCCTTGCAACAGCAATCAGACAACAAAAAGGGATAAAATGTATCCAAATCGGCAAAGAAGTCAAACTGTCTCTCTTTGCAGATGACATGATACTCTATATGGAAAACCCAAAAGAATCCACCCCCAAACTACTAGAACTTATAGAGCAATTCAGTAATGTGGCGGGATACAAAATCAATGCTCAGAAATCAGTTGCATTTCTATACATGAACAATGAGACTGAAGAAAGAGAAATTAGGGAACCCATTCCATTTACAATAGCACCAAAAATCAAACGTTATTTCAGAATTAACTTAACCTGAGACGCAAAGGATCTATATTCTAGAAACTACAAATCACTCTTGAAAGACATTGAAGAAGACACAAAAAGATGGAAAAATATTCCATGCGCATGGATCGGAAGAATTAATATAGATAAAATGTCTATACTACCCAGAGCAAGCTACACTTTCAATGCCATCCCGATCAAAATACCAATGACATTTTTCAACGAACTGGAACAAACTGCCCTTAAATTTGTGTGGAACCAGAAAAGGCCCCGAATCACCAAGGAATTGTTGAAAAGGAAAAACAAAGTTGGGGGAATCACATTGCCGGATATCCATCTGTACTCCAAAGGAGTGATCACAAAGACAGCATGGTACTGGCACAAAAACAGACACATAGACCAATGGAACAGAATAGAGAACCCAGAAATGGACCCTTGGCTCTTTGGGCAACTAATCTTTAATAAAGCAGGAAAAAAACATCCAATAGAAAAAAGACAGTCTCTTCAATAAATGGTGCTGGGAAAATTGGACAGCTGCATGCAAAAGAATGAAACTTGACCACTCTCTCACACCATACACAAAGATAAACTCCAAATGGATGAAAGACCTTGATGTGAGACAAGAATCCATCAAAATCCTAGAGGAGAACATAGGCAGCAACCTCTTTGACATCGGCCACAGCAACCTTTTCCATCACACATCTCCAAAGGCAAGAGAAACAAAAGAAAAAATGAACTTGTGGGACTTCATCAAGATAAAAACCTCTGCACGGCCAAGGAAACAGTCAAAAAAACTATCAGGCAGCCCACAGAATGGGAGAAGATATTTGAAAATAACACTACAGATAAAGGACTGGTATCCAATATCTACAAAGAACTTCTCAAACTCAATACATGAGAAACAAATAATCAAATCAAAAAAAATGGGCAGAAGATATGAACAGACACTTTTCCAATGAAGACATACAAATGGCTAACAGACACATGAAAAAATGTTCAAAATCATTAGCCATCAGGGAAATTCAAATCAAAACTACCTTGAGATACCACCTTACACCAGTTAGAATGGCAAAAATGGGCAAGGCAGGAAACAACAAATGTTGGAGAGGATGTGGAGAAAGGGGATCCCTCCTACATTGTTGGTGGGAATGCAAGTTGGTACAGCCACTCTGGAAAACAGTGTGGAGGTCCCTTAAAAAGTTAAAAATTGAGCTACCCTTTGATCCAGCCATTGCACTACTGGGTATTTACCCCAAAGATACAGACGTAGTGAAGGGAAGGGCCATATGCACCCCAATGTTCATAGCAGCTTGTCCACAATAGCTAAATTGTGGAAGGAGCTGAGATGCACTTCAACAGATGATTGGTCCATATACACAATGGAATATTACTCAGCCATCAAAAAGAACAATTTCTCAACATTTGCAGCAACATGAATGGGACTGGATGAGATAATGCTAAGTGAATAAGTCAAGCAGAGAAAGACAATTATCATATGGTTTCTCTCATCTATAGAACATAAGAACTAGGAAGATTGGTAGGAGACGAAAGGGATAAAGAAAGGGGGGGTAATCAGAAGGGGGAATGAAGCATGAGAGACTATGGACTCTGAGAAACAAATTGAGGGCTTCAGAGGGGAGGGGGTGGGGGTTGGTATAGGCTGGTGGTGGGTAGTAAGGAGGGCACGTATTTCATGGTGCGCTGGGAGTTATATGCAAGTAATGAACCATGGAACTTTACATCAAAAACTATGGGTGTACTGTATGGTGACTAACATGATATAATAAAAAATGTTATTATTTAAAAAATTACCATCAATGAAATTGAATCAGTAATCAAAAAACCCAACAAGCAAAAGTCTGGAACCAGATCACTTCACAGGTGAATTCCACCAAACATTTAAACAAAAGTTAATACCTAACTTCTTCTCAAACTAGTCCAAAAAAACAAAAACAAAACAAACAAACAAACAAAAAAAACAGGAAAGAAAACCTTCCAAATTAATTTGATGAGGCCAGTATTACCCTCATACCAAAACCAGATAAAGACACTACCAAAAAAAGAGAGAGAAAGAGAGAGAGATCGATCTACAGGTCAATATCTCTGATAAACATAGATGCAAAAATCCTCAGCAAAGTATTAGCAATCCTAATCTAAAATTAATTAAATAATTTAAAAAATCATTCACCATGATCAAGTGGGATTTATCCCTGGGTTGCAAGAGTGGCTCAATATTCATAAATCAATCAACATTTTACATCACAACAGGAGAACAGATAAAAACCACATAATCATTTCAATAGATGCAGAAAAAGCATTTGACAAAGTGCAACATCCATTCATGATAAAAACCCTTAGCAAAGTAGGTTTAAAGGGAACATACTCTAACATAATAAACACCATATATGAAAAACCCACAGCAAACATCATACCCAATGGTGAAAAACTGAGAGCTTTTCCCCTAAGACTATGAACAAGACAATGATGTCCACTCTCACCACTTTTATTCAACATAGTACTAAAAGTCCTAGCTACGGAAATCAAACCACAAAAAGAAATAAAAAGCATTCAAATTGGTAAGGAAGAAGTAAGTTTCACTATTTACAGATGATGGATACTATATATATAAAACCCTAAAGACTCCACTAAAAAACTACTAGACCTAATAAATGAATTCACTAAAGTCACAGGATACAAAATCAATATACATTAATCTATTGCATTTCTATACACTAATAATGAAGTAGCAGAAAGAGACATTTTAAAAAAGAAGTCCATTTACAATTGCACCAAAAATAATAAAATACCTAGGAATAAACTTAACCAAGGAAGTGAAAGATCTATACTCTGAAAATTATAAAACACTGATGAAAGAAATTCAAAACGACACAAACTAATGGAAAGATATTTCATGCTCATGGACGGGAAGAACAAATACTGTTAAAATGTCCATACTAACACAAAGAAATCTACATTTTAATGCAATCTCTATCAAAATACCAACAGCATGCTTCGCAGAACTACACCAAGTAACCTAAAATGTGCACGGAACCACAGGAGACCCAGATTAGCAAAAGCAATGGTGAAAAAGAGGAACAAAACTGGAGGTATCACAATCCCAGATATGAAGATATACTACAAAGTTGTAGCAATGAAAACAGTATGGTACCGGCACAAAAATAGACACATACTTCAACAGAACAGAATAGAGAGCTCAGAAAAAAATGATTATATGGGAAATTAATCTACAAGAAAGGAAGTAAGAATATGTAATGGGGGGAAAAACAGTGTCTTCATCAAATGCTGCTGGGAAAACTGGACAGCAGCTACATGCAAAAGAATGAAACTGGACCACTTTCTCACACCATACACAAAAATAAACTCAAAATGTTTTAAAGACCTAAATGTGAAACCTGTAAACATAAAAAGCCTGGAACAGAGCAACGGCAATAATGTCTCTGGCATTAGCCACTGTTATATTTTTCTAGCTATGTCTCCTTGAAGAGGGAGCAGAAGGCTAACTGAGGACAGGCAGAAGCTGACACCCCACAACCCAACCCCCCATGGGATATATGTGACATTTCTCAGGCATTCCTGGCTGCCCTAAAGGAAAAACAAATAGTTAACTTAGATTACAATCCTGCAAGACATGAGTCTCCCTCAGTTTACAATATCTTAGAAATTTATAAGAACAAAGCATTTCTATCAATAGCCTAGCTTCCAGAAGGGAATGTAGATACAATTAGGTGTCCTTATAATCTGCAGCCATTGACAGATACCTGAAGTGAGCAAAGTGTAATGTTCCTCCAGGAAGCTCCTAACTATCTTACTGTTAATGCCTTACTAGAAGGAAAAACCACCTTAATTTGACAATGGCAAGTCCTCCTGTATCCGGTGAGTCTTCTTTAACATTTAAAAATCCTTTTGAAACCTCCTTTTTCCTTACCTCCCCGAACTCCCAAGTATATAATTAGCCACACCTCACAAACCCAGGGCCGCATTTTTTTGCCCTGCTTTAATAAATCACCTTTTTGCACCAGAGATGTCTCAAGAATTCTTTTATTGGCCATTGGCTCCAGACCTCACCCCACCGAACTTCACCTATATTCCAGAACACCATCATCCTGAGGCAAGGGAAAGAAAACCAAAAATAAACTATTTGGACTCCATCAAAATAAAAATCTGCACAGTGAAGAAAATAACCAACAAAACTAAAAGACAACCTAGGATTGAGAAAAGATATTTGCAAATGACATACCCAATAATGGGCTAGTATCCAAAATATATAAAGAACTTATACAACTCAATGCCAAAAAAAAACAAATAATCCAAATAAAAATAGGCAAAAGACATGAAAAGACATTTCTCCAAAGAAGAGATACAGATGGCCAACAGACACATGGAAAGATGTTTAACATCACTCATTATCAGGGAGATGCAAATCAAAAATATAGTGAGATACCACCTCACACCTGTCAGAATGGCTAAAATCAAAATACAAGAAACAACAAGTGTTGGCGAGGATGTGGAGAAATGGGAACTGTAGGTGGAAATGCAAACTGCTGCAGCCACTGTGGAAAAGAGTATGGAGGCTCCCCAAACAATTTTTAAAAAATTGCCATAATGAGCCAGTACTTCTACTACTGGGTATTCACCCAAAGAATATGAAAACACAATTTTTTAAAAGATTTATTTATTTATTTTAGAGAGAGAGAGAGAGATGAGAGAGAGCATGAGCTGGGGGAGAGGGAGAAGCAGGCTTCCCGCTGACCAGGGAGCCTGACACAAAGCTCGATCCCAGGACCCTGGGATCATGACCTGCACCAAAGGCAGATACTTAACTGACTGAGCCACCCAGGCACCCCAGCGAAAAACAAATTGAAATGATATATGCACCCCTATGTTTACTGCAGCATTATTTACACTACTCAAATCATGGAAGTGTCCACTGACTCATGAATGGATAAAGAGGTGGTATGTATATACGATGGGAGATTATTCAGCCATAAAAAAGAATGAAATATTGCCATTTGACATCACGATGCCGGATTTCAAGTTGCATTACAAAGCTGTGATCACAAAGACAGCATGGTGCTGGCACAAAAACAGACACATAGACCAATGGAACAGAATAGAGAACCCAGAAATGGACCCTTGGCTCTTTGGGCAACTAATCTTTAATAAAGCAGGAAAAAAACATTCAATGGAAAAAAGACAGTCTCTTCAATAAATGGTGCTGGGAAAATTGGACAGCTGCATGCAAAAGAATGAAACTTGGCCACTCTCACACACCATACACAAAGATAAACTACAAATGGATGAAAGACCTAGATGTGAGACAGGAATCCATCAAAATCCTAGAGGAGAACATAGGCAGCAACCTCTACGACATCGGCCACAGCAACCTTTTTCATGACACATCTCCAAAGGCAAGAGAAACAAAAGAAAAAATGAACTTGTGGGACTTCATCAAGATAAAAAGCTTCTGCACAGCCAAGGAAACAGTCAAAAAAACTAACAGACAGCCCACAGAATGGGAGAAGATATTTGAAAATGACACTACAGATAAAAGACTGGTATCCAAGATCTACAAAGAACTTCTCAAACTCAATACACAAGGAACAAATAAACAAATCATAAAATGGGCAGAAGATATGAACAGACACTTTTCCAATGAAGACATACAAATGGCTAACAGACACATGAAAAAATGTTCAAAATCATTAGCCATCAGGGAAATTCAAAACAAAACCACACTGAGATACCACCTTATGTCAGTTAGAATGGCAAAAAGTGACAAGGCAAGAAACTACAATTACTGGAGAGGATGTGGAGAAAGGGGATCCCTCCTACATTGTTGGTGGGA
Organism: Ursus americanus; assembly: GCF_024610735.1. Classification (NCBI taxonomy): domain Eukaryota; kingdom Metazoa; phylum Chordata; class Mammalia; order Carnivora; family Ursidae; genus Ursus; species Ursus americanus. Next base: position 32,244,908 of record NC_142150.1, on the reverse strand, counting down.
ATGCAAGTTGGTACAGCCACTCTGGAAAACAGTGTGGAGGTCCCTTAAAAAGTTAAAAACTGAGCTACCCTATGATCCAGCCATTGCACTACTGGGTATTTACCCCAAAGATACAGACGTAGTGAAGAGAAGGGCCATATGCACCCCAATGTTCATAGTAGCATTGTCCACAATAGCTAATATGTGGAAGGAGCTGAGATGCCCTTCAACAGATGACTGGATTAAGAAGATGTGGTCCATATATACAATGGAATATTACTCAGCTATCAGAAAGAACAATTTCTCAACATTTGCTGCAGCATGGACGGCACTGGAGGAGATAATGCTAAGTGAAATAAGTCAAGCAGAGAAAGACAATTATCATATGGTTTCTCTCATCTATGGAACATAAGAACTAGGAAGATTGGTAGGAGAAGAAAGGGATAAAGAAAGGGGGGGTAATCAGAAGGGGGAATGAAGCATGAGAGACTATGGACTCTGAGAAACAAACGGATGGCTTCAGAGGGGAGGGGGGTGGGGGAATGGGATCGGCTGGTGATGGGTAGTAAGGAGGGCACGTATTGCATGGTGCACTGGGTGTTATATGCAACTAATGAATCATCGAACTTTACATCAAAAACCAGGGATGTACTGTATGGTGACTAACATAATTTAATAAAAAAATATTATTATAATAAAAAAATATTGCCATTTGAAACAACACAGATGGATCTAGACGGTATAATGCTAAGTGATATAAGTCAGAGAAAGACAAATACCATATGACTTCACTCTTGAAAAAAATGGGCAATGGGGGAAAAAGAGATAAACAAAACAGACTCTTAAATATAGAGAACTGGTGGTTACCAAAGGGGAGGAGGGTGGGGTAATGAGTGAAATAGATGAAGGAGATCGAGTACACTTATTGTGATGAGCACTGAGTATTGTATAGAATTGCTGAACCACTTTACTACACCTGAAACTAATATAACACTGTATGTTAATTATACTGGAATTTTAAAAATACGTAAATAAGAAAAAAGTTTTTAGAGTACTAGAAGAAAAGAACTAAGATGATTTCACTAATAGGTTCATGTGGTGAACATAAATTACAGCAAAACAGCTAGAGAATATCCAAGGATCACTGGTTTCAGATATACCTGGGTAATTTGTCTAAAAGTTGATATGTCATCCAACAAAACTAGTATATTAAAATCTCCACAGCTTTATTCTGACAATCTGGAGTTTACAAGATATCTAATTCTCACAGTACATTGAACATTGACAATCAATTGGACAATACATAAATCTAAATAGGATATTTTTACAATAATAAATAGTTTGTCCCTGGACCTTTCCTCAGTGTCTATATGTCAAAATAAACATACTTTGGACAAATAGTGTTCACGTGCCTCTGTAACATAGAAATTATCTTTTCTCTTTTCCATTTAATAGATAAATTTATCTTATAAAGTTATAGATATCTGTCAAACGTACCATTTTTACCCTAGAACTTCCTCATGGCATTTTTCACCTCCCAATTTCTGAGTGTGCACGTTTAAGTTTAACAAGGGAGTTACCATGCTATACAACACAGCCACAGCTCAATCAGTGGAGAAGGTGGTGATTGGGTGCAAATATACAAATATGCGGGACACAATCCTAAGACCACCACAGTGATGTGAGAGACACAGGTGGACACAGCTTTGTGTCTCCGCTCCAAGCTACAGGTCCTCAGTGAGCATATGAAGACCAGCTAGGAGACCATCAAGAGGAAAATTTTCACAGGCAGATGAACCCACTGTTGACAGCAACAAAGAGACCAAGGGTATGAGTGTCCATGCAGTGAGTTTCAGGCAAAGGTTTACATCATGCATGAATGGTCTATGACAGTAGAGCCATGCACAAGCAGCCACACTGTGAAGAGGACCTGAATGGTTGCAAGGACAAAGCCTCTAGCACATGCCACCTGAAAGAGGAAGGCATATCCCTGTCACTCGTGATGTTTCATAATACAGGGCTTTGCAGATGGCCACACAGATGCTGAGCAAAGACATCAGTCACACACTTCCTGAAAGAGATGGTTTTTCTTACAACAAAAGTACCAAGCAGCATTTTAGGGGTCATGGATGAAAAATAACAGATATCTAGAAGGCACATGTCACATAGGCAGAAAATGGAAGCAGTACCCAAGGTCAAGAAAGATGACTTGTTGAATGAAAAGACCCACTCATGGACAACAGTTCTCAGTACTGGAAAGCTCTAAACTCTTCCTAAATTAATTTCCTTAAATTGAATTGTCTTGAACATAATAACTGACTTTGTTTTGTAACTAAACCATGTTAAACTTATTTTAACTTACCAACTTATTTTAATGTTAAACATTTACCTTATTTATGTCTAAACTTACTATTTTAAACTTGAATTTGAAACATAAATATGTAAGACTATTTGTAAGTCTGAAAAGAACAAAAATGAGAGACCGCTAGTTTCATCACATATCTATGTGTTATATATCAAAACATATATTGTATATCAATTGGGACATGAATAAAGAAATCAATAAAACAGAATAGTCTTAAATTGGATCCAAATACAAATGGGACATTAGAGTATAATAGTCAGGATTTCAAGTCAATGGTAAAAAGATAATTACACAACTATAAAAAAACTAAAATTTATAAAAACAAACAAAATTCAATCCCTATTTAATTCCCGTATCTAAATAAATTCCCAATGAATCAACAGTTTTAATATAAGACCAAGAAAAGTGTTTAACAAGTGCTAAAAATAGTTGAAGAATATTTTGGTATGAATGAAGTGAGGAAAGTCTTTTTGAGCAAAATACAAAAAAATAAAAATAAAATGTAAGACAAAAATTTTTACATGCCAAAGGCATGTAAAAAAGTTAGTATACAAAGGTTAAAAATACCACATAGACATAGGATAAAAAAGTTAGAAATACCACAAGACAGAAAAATAATAATTACATATGCAATAGTAAAAGGGATCATTTCTTTAGTACATAAATGACTTCTAAAAATCAGCATGGGAAAGGTCAACAACTGAGTGAAATAGGCTTTAATAGATAATCCACAGAAAAAGAAATACAAGTCATGTTAAATATACGGGAAGGTGCTCAAACTCAATTATATGAAAAGGATTTTGGAAAAAAAAAGGATTTTGATTAAAGTATAAAAATGAAATAAAATAATTTTAATCAGATTGTTCTATGCCTTAAATATTTATTAGGGACCGGTTGTTGAGCATGTGGACAGAAGGCCTCTCAGACTGTGAGCAGCAGTGTACCACCTCAAGGATGGTAGTTTGGCAATAACTATGAATATCAATATTTAACTATCAGACCATTGATTGACTCAGATACATATATCAACACCTCCACTCCTAGAAACTCATCTTTGCACATAGTCAAAACCATGTATTTATTGCAAAATTCTTTGCCATACAAAAGGGTTAGGAACAATCCATAGAGAAATGCATACATTAATTTTAGTAAATATTTATAAGAGAGTATTACCTAATACAAGAAACACTAAGAGTTAGATCTCTATAGACTGGTATGGAATGTTTTTAATGTTGCAGATGATTTCACTTATACATAAAATCTAAAAAACAAACAAACAAAAACAGACTCAAATACAGTGAACAAATTGATGATTGGAAGAAGGGAGAGGCTGTGGGGACCAGCAAAACAGGTGAAGGTGATTAACAGGTACAAAGTTCCAGTTATAAAATATTCAAGTCAAAGGGTATAGTGCAGCATAGGAAATATAGTAAATACTGTCATAATACCTTTGTATGGTGACAGATGGTGACTATACTTATCATGGTGAGCATTCCGTTATGTCTGTAGTTGTCAGAGCACTATGTTACACCTGAACCCAAGACAGTACATCAAGTATACTTCAATTCAAAATGAAAATAAAAAAATATATAAAAACTATCTTAAAATTAACAGTGTATTTAAAAACAATGTTGCACAGACAATAAGTGGGGCACATGATGTCATGAGCACTGGGTGTAATATGCAACTGATGAATAACTGAACTCTACATCTGAAACTAATGATACAGTATATGTTAATTAATTGAACTTAAAATAATAAAGAAAAAATTTTTAAAGATGTTGCATAGTAAAGGCAAACATTTACATACACAGAAAAAACACACATATGTATATTTAAATGCACACGCATTTATAAAGATTATTACCTGATAAATGTTAAGAAACCCGTGAAGTGACTGCAAGAGGACTACACACCATGCTGAGAGATGAGTAGGAAATTTACGCTACATCTTATCCTATCTTGTAAGGTCTTCATTTTTGCTATTATTAGCTATTTCACTTCAACTTTTCTTATATAAGCAACTGAAATTTAACAAGGAAGACTTTCTATACATGATTGAGTTTTAAATAGTATAATAAAATGATTAAATGACAAGAATCTAATTAAAAATAAAACCAAGTCTTGAAAAAAATGTAAAAGATAAATGCACAAATTGATTGAAATTTAGTGTATTCATATAAAAATTTCCTCACTAATGCATTACCTATTATGGATTTCTTGCTATAAAGGCATTACACATTTTTTTTAAAGATTTTATTTATTCATCCGACAGAGAGAGACACAGCCAGCGAGAGAGGAAACACAATCAGGGGGAGTGGGAGAGGAAGAAGCAGGCTCCCAGTGGAGTAGGGAGCCCGATGCGGGGCTCGATCCCAGGACCCTGGGATCATGCCCTGGGCCAAAGGCAGATGCCCAACAACTGAGCCACCCAGGCGCCCCTAGGCATTACACATTTCTAAGTGAAATGATACACAAGACATTATAGACCTTCTATTCTAGCAGGGAGGAAAACTTATTACAGTACAACCATCTAGTCCATTCTTTGATTATAATTACCAGAAATTCTTTGAAGAAAGGAAAGTCAGAATCAGATTTAAGAAGACTTCTGCATTCTAAGGAAATGAATCCTAATGCCAAATGACTCTCTTCGTGGTGGAAGATGTGCTCATTTACAACAAGGTATGATGCTTCTTCCCCAGAGCTTCTTCATAGCATTTGTCATCTCAGAATTTCTCAGAGTGTAGATCAGTGGGTTCAGCATGGGGGTTATGACTGTATAAAAGACACTCAATGATTTGTCAATGGGGAAGGTCTTAGCAGGTCTTACATACGTGAAAATACATGGAACAAAGAAGAAGACCACCACAGTGATGTGGGAACCACAGGTCTGGAGGGCTTTCCTCCTCCCTTCTGGACTAAGGTCCTTTAGAGAGTGCAAGATGACACCATAAGAGATGAGCAAGAGCACAAACACAATAGTGCAGATCAGTCCTCCATTGGCTGCAACTAAGAGGCCAACAACGTATGTGTCAGTACAGACCAGTTTCAGTAAGGGATACATGTCACAGAAAAAATGATCAATGACATTGGGACCACAGAATGGGAGCCCATAAATAGTGCTAACCTGAATTACTGAATGCAGAAAACCTCCGACCCAGGACACTACCAGCAGCACAACACACACCCACTGCCTCATGATCACCAGATAATGCAAGGGCTTGCAGATGGCCACATAGCGGTCATAGGCCATCACCAGCAGAAGAAAGACCTCTGATCCACCAAAAAAGTGCTCTGTAAATAGCTGGGTCATACAAGATTGGAAAGATATGATATTTTCCCCAAAGAACAAATTTGAAATCAGTTCAGGAGAAATAGATGAGGAATAAATGACATCCATAAATGATAAGCTAGCAAGAAAAAAGTACATCGGTGAGTCCAGGGTCTTACTGACAGTTACTGTCACCACAATGAGCAGGTTGCCCACCATGGTCAAAATATAGAAGAGCAAGAACATAACAAGAAGTACTTTCTGCTCCTTTGGATTCTGTGTGAGGCCCAAGAGGACAAAGTCAGTAACATTGTTCTTTGGTTCCATTTCCTTGGCTCTGTCTATTCCTTATAGGTGCTGACTTAAGTTATTAGAAACAGTTTACCTTTAAAACAAAGGGAAAAAACTTTTAATACATTATAAGCTTAATTTTTTTATTTAGTCAATAAAAAATGCACCTGGAAAAATCTATTTATGTCAAACCCATCATAATTGATATCACCCAGTTGAATACAACATGGTTTCTTCCTCTCAGTGATTTCATATATAGGGGGCAGACCATTACAGACGAATTTAATAAGTGTCACTATACATATATTCATGTAGACTACAGGTTCCCTGTGCCAGAACACATAAATCAACATGAGATCTGGGAAGGCTTCCCAGAGAAAGCAGTATGTGAGCTGAGTTTTAAAGGAGAAGTGAGAGAACAAGAGAGGATGGAAAGGGAATTCCATGGAGGATACACCATGTATAACGTCATGCATGAAGTGTAATTCCTAAGTGAAGAATCACTTAAGGTAATTTACATATTCAAAGTGGGAGAACAATTTATGAATGGCTCTCTGTATACAACTACCTAATTGACATTTCCAAATGGGTATCTATTAAGTATTTATTAAGGTAAGGTTTTAATTCCCTACAATAAAACTATTCCTTCCTAAATGTCCTCCATCTCATTACATGGTACAAAATATTTTAATGACAGGAAATGCTGCAAGAAGAACATCTATTATTTGTCACGCACAACTATATATCACGTGCTATTTCCACACTCACTGTGTGTGTATGTGTAATATACATACACCTTTACATACACATCTACATCTATATATGCCCATGCATATAGAATCACATTTAATGTACATTTTATCTTTACAGTACAAGGACTGTTATCCCCATTTTATAGTTGAAGAAACAGGCTTAGACACTTAATTTTCTCAAAGTCATGCACCCTTCAGTGACAGAGATGGAATTAAAAACTAACTTTGTCTGACTTCAAATCTCCTGTGATTCCAAAGAACTTCTCAACTTTTCAATTCTTATAAACTAGTTTAGAAGAATTTCCTGCATAATACAATAATTCATACAACTGAAAAGTCTGGCTTCCACCATTAACCCTCATAGGCTTACCGTTGGAAGGCTTGTTCACAGTCAGCAAGAGGGCTTTTTAACTAACTCCTAAAGACCTGGAAATGTCTCTTCCATCATCACCACGGAGGACAAAAAGCTGCATTAGTCCTTAAGGATATATTTGACTTCACATGACTGTGTCTGTCCATTTTCTACACAGAGTTCTCGAAGTACTTCAGAAAATTGTTACTATTTGATTGTAGATCTATTTAAAAGGAATCCCATGATGCAAACAGAAAAACAAAAATTTTCCATGTTAGGGTAATTTATCAAGGCAGACAAACCTATGTAACATAAGAAGTCAATAACGAACTCTTTTCAAAGGGAAATAGTTCCCTAGAAACTAACTTCTTACCATTCCCATTTGGGGGACATCTTACTCTGTTAATATGGAAAACTAATTGTACTGAGATCTTGAGAGGACATTCATGAAATGTCCTCCTGAAAGAGTTGCAACAGTCCTGAAGAGAATAACACCTTCTTTCCAGTAAAGACAAATCTCTTTTCACCTTCTCAGCAGATATATCATCAAGTCATGCAATTGGGAGTATGTCCAAGACTGACTCTTGCTTTATTCTATTCACTGCAGTTTTCCATCGAATTTTAAAAATTTAAAAGAACATCTATATGTAAATATACTTTTAGACCTATTACAGAATGGGGAGGTTGGACTGGAAGCACTGGTGAACTATACAGTCCCAGAAAAAAGAAACTAGAACAGAATATGCAAGAACAGTGGGACAACTACCAAAGGGGTAACATACATGTAATGGGGATACCAGAAAAGGAAGAAAAAGTGAAAACAACAGAAGCAGTATTTGAAGCAATATGACTGAGAATTTTCCCCCAAAATAATGTCAAACACCAACTCTCTGGAAGTTCAGAGAATACCTCATAAGATAAATGCCAAACAAAACAAATAAAACACCATATAGAAGTATGTCATATTCAAACTTCAGAAAATCAAAGATAAATTTGTAAATCTTGAAAGCAGCCAGAGGAAAAAATGTCTTACCTATAGAGGAGTGAGTATCTGACATTAAGCTTGTGTAGTATAAGTGCTTGACATTAAGTTTTTGATTGCCAAAGCACCCATTTCAAAAGGCATCCATCGTGAATAAATGCACTGCCAGCTTCTGACACAGCTACTAGCAAAGCAACAGGATAAGGAATTAAGTCACCTCCATTCATGAAGTTCTCTCTTGCAGAAAGCCCTGGGTAACTTCAATAACTGACCACTTGAGTGACCCTTCTTCTCCCTTTCCATGCTCTAATTCCCACTCTTACACTTTAAATTATCCAATGAAGACAGAACCCACGAAACCCTAGATACCTCCCCACCACCTCCAGACCCTAGTAAAGGCAGAGCACCAGGTCTGTGCTCTCTTGCTCTCTTCACCTGCAACCTCAGGTGTGGCCCTTGGATAGGCCGTGCACCCTCCAAACTAGTGTGTAATATATCTTGTACCTCGAAGTTCCTTGATCATTTCTACTGCAGTCAAGTGTGTCCTGCAATCATAATAAGAACCACGAGAGCCAGTCCAGCCCCAACACTGGCCTCGGCGGGGGGGCAGGGGAGGGATGTCTGTGGGGACCTACTACAAGTAATACAGGCCCAGGTGAGTGCCACAGGCGTTCCTGGACAATAACACCACCATCAGTAGTCTGGGACCACCACAACAAGGAGCAGAGGCAAGGATTACATCCAATTTCTCCTCAGCAACCACGCCAGAAAGAAGTGAATGGAGTGAAGTATTTAAAGTGTTGAGAGAAAAAACAAACAAACACTAAGCTGAATTTCTATGCTCTGTGTAATTATCCTTCAAAAGTGAGGAAGGAAAGTCAGACTCAGAATCAGAGTAGAACAGTGGTTGCCAGGAGCTAGGGTTAGGGAAGGGGGGAGATGTTGATCAAAAACTATAAGCTTCCAACTTAAGATGAATAAATTCTGGGTATCTAATAATCAGTATGGTAACACAGTTAACAATACTGTGTTATATACTCGAGAGTAGATCTTAAATGTTCTCACCAAAAAAAAAAAAAAAAATGTTAATTATGTGAGGTGTGACCAATGTTTTAACTTACCTTTCTGTGGTAATAATTTCACAATATAGATGTATACCAAATCATATTGCACATGTTAAACTTTTAAAATATTATATGTCAATTATATTTTAATTAAGTTGAGAAGAAAAAAAACCTACACCTTGATGTTTCTAGCAACTTTATTCATAATTGTCAAAACATGAAAGCAACCAAGACATCCTTTGGTAGAGGATGAATAAGCTGTGGTACATCCAGACAATAAATATTATTCAGCACTAAAAGAATGAGCTATCAAGTCAGGAAAAGACATGGAAGAAACTCAAATGTGTATTACTAAGTGAAAGAAGCCAATCTCAAAGGGCTACACACTGTAGGATTCCAACGATGTGAAACTGTGGACAAGGCACAAGTATGGAGACTGTGAAAAGATCAGTGGCTGCCAAGGAGTTAGGAGAGAGGGAGGGATGAACAGGCAGCACACAGAGCGTTTTCAGGGCAGTGAAGCTACTCTGTATGATACTACAATGGTGGGTACATGTCATTATACATGTGTCCAAACCATAGAATGTGAAGCACCAGGAGAGAACCCTAATGTAAAGTATGGCCTTTGGGTGATAATAATGCTTCAGCATAGCTTCATCAGTTGTTACAAATGCACCACTGTCATGTGAGAGGTCCATAGTGGGAGAAACTTGCATGTGTGGGGACAAGGATTATACAGAAACTTTCTGTACTTCCTACTCAAATAGCCAGAAGCTGGAAACTTTACTAAAAATAAGGTTTATTAATTTTTTAAGGTGACATGTGTCCAGGAAGAGGAAGCACACAAATGCATGCGGATCAGCTGGATGACCTGGGGTCTGCATTAAGAGCCACGGTCCAAACAGAGATATGAGGCAAGATGGGATGAGTCTGCCATTTTGAACCTAGCCAACTGTGGATTTTAAACAGAATTCCAAATATGTTGGAGAGAGGTGACCAGGAATAATTCGTCGTATTATTTACAATAGCATAACTCTGAGAACATTATTTTAAATATCTCTAAGCCTCATTTTTTAGCTCTAAGAGAATAACATGTACTTCGAGAAATGATGATGATTGAATGATATAATGTTTCCAAAGTGCTAGATGCATGGTAGTATACAATACATTTTGGGGTGATTTTTTTTAAAAAGGATTAGAGTCACTAAAGTAAGACACGCATTTTTGTTTCTTATTGAGAAATGCTTCCTTCTAATAAACAGTTCAAAATTAGGGTAGAGGAGGTATTTCAAAAGTGCTACTGCATCAATTTCTACACTACGCTAATGCTGCAAGGTGAAGGACAATGCTATCCATTTGTGTTTCTACTTCTGCCCTAACCACAACTATTAGCACAGCAGGTATTCAGTAAAAATAAATGATATGAAATACTCAGTGGTAACAACAATTTTCCTGCTCTCAGCTTCCTTGTGGTCCTTTATTTCTACTTCTCTTATACCTCCCAGGTGTAGGATAGAGACTGGGACACCCTTAAATTCTGTGGAAATTAAAAACGATGGGATAAATGAAACCCATTTTGTGAGCTCCCATCCCCCACTGTGCACATCTAGAATGTGTGGCTGTCCAAAAATCTCTTAAAAGCAACCTGCACATATTAGTTTCCAAAATGTGTATCCACTTTCCCAACATAAAATCCAAAGAACCTCATTTCCTTTCCCTGTCACCTTGCCACTTGTGTGCAGGCATGTGATGGGTTCGACCAACCAAAAGCATGTGTGCAAGTCTTGGAGTGGAAGTCAGTTACCTGGGGACAGGTGGTTCCAAGCATCAGAGTGGCTCTGAAGTCAGCAGTGTGTGTACCACTGGAGTCTAGCCAGGTCAGGGTGATCCTGGTCACGGCACAGGCAGCAGCGCCCTCAGCATGCCAGTCCAGTCAGGTGTGCCTCTGCAAGCTCTTTCTGATAGCTCACCCTCGAACCTGTGATTCCCACTTTTCCAAATATCCATGAGCTATTTAATTGCATATCATATCTCCCTTCTACTTAGGTTAGCTACAGAGATTCTGCATCATCAGCTAAGAACCCCAGCTGATATATTAATTGACCTAAAATTCTCCATTTCAATTTATCACCAAGAATGGAAAGTCACCAATTTCAGGAGTTTCTGGTTAACAAGGGTACCTTTTAAAAATGCATTTATTCTTAAGAGAGTTAAGTGGAGATGATGGCCTTTTATTCAGTAAGTATGTATGAAGCATTTACTATGGCCAAGTCTACTCTAGTTGCTGGAAATACAGTAGTGAACAAAACAGCCAATGCATCTACTTTTGTGGAGCTTACATTCTAATTGGAAGAGAGAGAGAATAAAGAAGTAAATCAGATAATCGGATGGTGAAGATGCTATAGAGAAATTGTGAGTGATGTGACAAAATTATTCAGGGAAATAGAGAATGGCTTTACAAGGTGGTTAAAGAAGACCTCTAAGGAGGTAGCAGTCGAGGTGCAGACTGGGTGGGGACAATGATCCAGGCATAGGAAGGTCTAGAGGAAAACCACAGGGGAATAAAGAACTAGTTCAAAGGCCTATAGGCAAAAATGAGGCCATTGCAGCTGGAGCTAGTGGACAAGGGAGAGAATAATTTGATAGGGTCAAAGAGATGTGCTTGAGTGGGACAACTGTACGGAGATGTACAAGTTAAGCAAATGCTTTCACATGGGGAAAAATTGTAGAAATTAAGGAAGCCGTGAAGAGGCAAAGTGGAGATCAATGTCATTGGCTACACCAAGTCCACCAAAGAAAACACCTGCCAGAAAGCACATGCAAGTTCTGGGGAAAGACAGTTGCTTGAGTACAGATGTTTTATTTCACTTCATCCTGATTTTTTTTAATGATTTAAATTTTTTATTTGAGAGAGAGAGCTTGCGAGTAGAGTGAGAGAGAGCATGAGCTGGCGGGGGGGGGGGAGTCAGAGGGAGAGGAAGAAGCAGGTTCACTGCTGAGCAGAGAGTCTGACAAGGGGCTCAAGCCCAGGACACTGGGATCATGACCTGAGCCAAAGGCAGATGTTTAACTGACTGAGCCACCCAGGCTCACCTCCCTTCATCCTGATTTTAATTAGAGTTGAAGCAATTGTACGGTTAAGTTTGCTTGGTGTTCTCAGAAGAGAGTAGTTAATGACACTCACTCATGTCAAATAGAAATCTCCTTCACACATACAGAAACTCCTTTCTAGTGGTTTTACTCATGACCTTTCAGCTCACTGTCTCTCATACCTGAACACAGATAAACACTATAAATTCTTGCTTTGGAGTCTTCCTTGAATACAAAACTTAGAAAGGCCCCCTGCCTTCTAATTCACTATCACATCACCTCCTTCAATTTTAAAGCACTTTTCCCCTTGAATGTAACTTTTTTATATATATGTTAACTTACTTATTGCCTATTTCCCTCCACTAGAAAGTGTTATGTGATCTGTCATTATTATGATGTACATCATAGTGTTTATTAGTGCACGTTCTAAATCCCATCTTGGGCATGCTCTAGTGTGACATACAGTAAGCTATTGAAATTTTCCACACTTCAGTTCTTCTAGAAAGTAGGAATAACATTATCTATTTCATAGAGATCTTAGGGGATTAAACAGTAACTTGCCTTTGTAGCACCAGCCAAATTGTAATAAGTCGGAATCACTTCACTACAATTACTAATTATTGTACTATAGATTTTTTATTTGTCATGAAAAGTGCATTAAATTTTGGTGTCTTCCTTAACCTAATTGTAACTTTGGAGACATTCACATTTTTAAGGTGAATTTTTTAAAGAGTGTATCTTATCCATGTTGTATAATTTTGAGGGCTTTACTCTCAGAATTTTGAAGTACCTCATGACCTCTTAACAGAAATATCTACATGGAAGGGCCATATGCACCCCAATGTTCATAGAAGCAATGTCCACAATAGCTAAACTGTGGAAGGAGCCAAGATGCTCTCCAACAGATGACTGGATTAAGTAGATGTGGTCCATATATACAATGGAATATTACTCAGCCATCAGGAAGAACGATTACCCAACATTTGCAGCAAATGGACGAGACTGGAGGAGATTATGCTAAGTGAAATAAGTCAAGCAGAGAAAGACAATTATCATATGGTTTCACTCATTTATGGAGCATAAGGAATAGTAGGAAGATCGGTAGGAGAAGGAAGGGAAGAATGAAGGGGGCGTAAACAGAAGGGGGAATGAACCATGAGAGACTATGGACTCTGGGAAACAAACTGAGGGTTTCAGAGGGGAGGAGGGTAGGGGGATGGCCTAGCCCGGTGATGGGTATTAAGGAGGGCACATATTGCATGGAGCACTGTGTGTTATATGCAAACAATGAATCATGGAACACTACATCAAAAACTAAGGATGTACTGTATGGTGACTAACATAACATAATAAAAAAATTTTTTTAAAAATCTACATGGAGTTGAATAACATGTATAAATCAGAGGTTTTTTTAATGTATAAATCAGAGGGTTTTTTTTTTTTAACGTCAGATAGAAATAGAACACTAACAAAGAAATGAGCAGGCAACAAAGACAAAGACATTTATTAAGTACCCACTGAGTGACAAGCATCGTCATGAATATTTGGCATGTAGTGTCTCAACTAATGCTTGAAACTACCGTATAAAAAATGTATTACCATGTCATTGTCCATGTGAACTAAGATTAAAATAAGATCCTGAGAGCTGATGAAATTCACAATGTTACATAAACTTAATGAGACAGAGTTCAATACTAATTCCATTTACTCCACGACGCAAATTATTCGACATCACCCAAAACTGCCACTAATACTAACTTCCAGAGACTGAATAATAACCTAAAAGTCAATAACGCTCTTACCTAAAGTTCAAGGGAAAAGTTATCTGATGTGGTATTGATCATACAAGGAGCTGCCTTTTTCACCTAAGGAGACAGGGACCAAGGCAAGATCCATCCATAGAGGTCCTGATCCATTCATAATGAGGGCCTTCCTAGTTCAAGAAGAGATATAAGCACAAATCTGTCTGTATTAAGAGGAGGGTCAGCACCGGGTTTTTTTCCTTTTAATGTTTACTATGTGCCAGGAACTTTCACAAGCACTTAACATATATAAGCCCACTTAAATAGCCCAAAAATATTCTGAAATAGGTATTTATTATTACCATCTTTACAGATAAAGAAAATATTATAGAAAGGTAAAATAACTTCCCCAGGATACATTCAAACCCAGCAAATCTGACTCGAATCTATTCTCACCACCGCACCACACCACCTCCTCTAAAGAAATACCTCACTTAATTCTGTTCACACTCCAGTTGCCTGCTGTTGTTGACCTCAGGTCCATTAAAAAAAAAAAAAAAAAAAAAGACCTCTTTGGCCCTTCAACTCAGACCTGTCAAAAACTCATACCTGTAAGTGGATGAGCCCCAAGGCCTAGGAAGCATGAGGACAAGGTAAATGAGAAAAACAGGAAAGTGTGGGAAAGTAATGGCCAAGGATGTTGGGAAACATTCCAGCCCCCAAGAATTTTACAAGGCCAGTGAGCTCAGAGTATTATTCCTCACAGAAGGTACAAAGACACTGCGTATTATCCATTCTAATGCTCAAAAATAGATTAAGTGGTTCTGTAATGTTATACAGACTCCAGTAATAAATTTCATACTAGCTAACAGCTATCGAGAATTTACTGGTATTAAAAGATTTACAAGAATTATTTATTAACCCTGATAATATCTCTATCACTCTCTTTTAACTCGCAGAAGTTGTGGTTTGCTGAAGTTCACACTGTATGTGGCAAAATTAAGTTTTGATCTCACAACTAAGTTTTGATCTCACAACTATCTCAGAACTATTCTCTTAACAATAATGATATACTAAACCCATTCCTCCAAATGTTCATATAAAAATGATATATAAAATCTCCTGCACATAGAAAAATCATGAAAATAATGTTCTCAATGTAAATGACTAGTTACTATTACAATAACAATGAATTTTATTCCAAATAATCCAGCAAGAATAGACCTTCCCTTTGGAAGTAAAAGAGGAAAAGAGAGAATCAGACCAGATGTAACAAAAGATTCAAAAGCATAGAAAGTGAAGATGAAAAATACAGAAAGCTTTTCCACCTTCACAAAATAGTACATTTTTGACAAAGGTAGTGAGCTTGCATTGCATGACTTATGAAGAATTGAGTTTCATGATGCTCACAGCATCTGCTATGAAAGATACTTCCCAAGAAATGCTTTAACAAGTGATCTGTTAATAGGTCAATGGTGCAAACATAATCTATAGCATTATTGCTCAAAGTGTATGCATATATTATCTGCTTAGAAACATCTGCATAATTTGTTTAAAATGCAAATATGCCAATCGAGGGACAGTCCCGCTGAATTAGAATCTCTAGAGTCTATATTCTGGCAACGTGCCTGTGTCGGCACATGCCAATTGGCAGAATTCCAATTGATTCTGAAAGTCATCAAAGTTTGACAACTAAATGGGCAATAAACAAATCTAAATGGGACATTTTTAAATGATAAATAACTCCCTGCCTGGGCCTTTCCTCAGAGGACTTATATGCCAACATCAACATACTGTTATATATAGTGTTCACATATAGTGTTCACCTGGCCCTGAACCACAGAAATTATATTATTTTCTCTTTACCATTTAAAAGATGAAGTCATTTTACACTGTGGTGATTATTTCTCCACTGAAGTCACCTTTTGATCCAGAGCTTCTTTATAGCATTTTTCACCTCTGAATTTCTCAAGGTGTAGATTAAAGGGTTTACCATGGGAGTTATCATGGTATAAAACACAGCCACAGCTTTATCAATGGAAAAGGTGACCACTGGACGCAGATACACAAATATGCAGGGCACAAAGAATAAAACGACCACGGTGATGTGAGAGACACAGGTAGAGAGAGCTTTACGCCTCCCCTCCAAGCTATAGGTCCTTAGGGAGTGCAAAATGACCACATAGGAGACCACCAAAAGGAGGAAGTTTAACAAACAGATGAACCCACTATTGGCAGCAACAAAGAGACCAAGGGTATGAGTGTCCATGCAGACGAGTTTCAACAAAGGGTTTAAGTCACACATGAAATGATCGATGACATTGGGGCCACAGAAGGGCAGCCAGATTGTGAAGAAGATCTGAATGGTTGCATGGACAAAGGCTCCAGCCCAGGCCACTCCCACAAGGAGGCTACACACCTGTTCACTCATGATGGTTGTGTAGTGCAAGGGTTTGCAGATGGCCACATAGCGGTCATAGGCCATCACTGTGAGAAGGATAATCTCAGCAGCACCAAAAAAATGCTCAGCAAAGACTTGAGTCATACATCCCCTAAAAGAGATGATTTTTCTCACAGTAAGAGTGTCTGCAAGCATTTTAGGGGTCATAGAGGAAGAACAGCAGCCATCTATAAGGGACAAATAAGACAGGAAGAAGTACCGGGGGGTTTCCAGGGCCCTGTTGGTGCTGACGGCGGTCATGATGAGTAAGTTGCCGGTCAAGGTGAGCAAGTAGACAATTAAAAACACAACAAATGAGAATTTCTGGAGTTCCACATTTTGAGTCAAGCCCAGGAGAATGAATTCCGTCACATTATTCATCTTATCCATCGATTCAGTTCAGGTGACAAAGGACTTCGCTGAAAAGAAAGTCACACTCATCCTCAATAATGACACCTTTACCTAATGAACAAATATTCATGGAGTGCCTTATTTTTTTCTAGTTTTACAGAAGGCAAAAACAAGCACAAAACCCTATCAACTGTTTCATTTTTTTATATTCTTATAAGTGACAATATAGGTGGTATTTTTTGTTCTTTATAATTTCCTGTTTTGTTTTGTTTTTGAGAGAGAGAGAGCACAAGTCGGAGGGGAGGGGCAGAGGGAGAGAGAGAATCTTAAGCAGTCTGCACACCCAGTGTGGGCTCAATTCCAGGACCCTGAAATCATTATCTAAGCTGAAAACAAGAGTCGGAGGCTTAGCCAACTGAGACACTCAGGGGCCCCTTGTTTTAATTTCTACAACAAAAATGTGTAATGTTTAAAATCGGAAAATAAAAATACCAAGCATCAATTGGGAAGAGCCAATTCATGATATAGCCATACATGTGGCACATTCACATATACCCAGAGATTTATGTATTTTAGCTCTAAAATGGCTGGACATGTTTACCAGTGAAAAATCTAATTTGTTCTAATTGAGGTCACATGAAAAGACTCAAAGACATATAAAAATTCTTTCACAAGCCATACTTTTTCCTACTTCACCTGTCTGGTAGCTCCTCAGCTTCCTCAGGACTAAAAATGGTGTTGCTACCTCCTCCCAATCTCAGAGAAGGTGGTAAATGGCCCTTGGGGCACTTGCCATGTTGTCTCGTACTCATCTCTTGTTCTTCAACAGGGTGTGTCCTTGAAGGCAAAAATGTGCCTTACTGAAATTGTAATCTTACTCATTTTTGTATTTCCAGTGATGGCCAAAAAGTACCATAAAATATTCACTGAGAGAGGGAGAAGAAAAAAAGAGGCAAAGGAAAGAGGGAGAGAAAGAAAGGAAAAAGAGCAAAGAGAAATGGGTTTAAAATCCAAAGACTTAGCTTGGAATCTGGGATGTACCCCTGATTAACTCTATAACATCAATTTATTTTATCTCTCTGTGCTTCAATTTTTTCATCTGTTAAAGTAGGGATGAAATATATCTGTATTTAGGAGTGTTGTGAAGATTAAATCATTTTAAATTTACTGTTGTTGTTAATATGATTTTACTGTTCTCACAGGAGTATCACCAAAGTGATCTTTCAAACTTGTCTCTGAACATCTCCAAAGGCAAAGATTCTGAAAATGTAAGCTAAACAAGTGAGAAGAAACAAAAGAATAAGAAAAACAGTGATAAATGTCAAAAAGAAAGGTCACCGGATTTAAAAATAGAAAAATTTTACAGCAAGTGATAAAAGAATCTTTAATATAAATAATTTTTGTTTAATTTGCTAGCTTTGTTTGTGGGATTTATTGTCTATTCATTAATTGATTTGCCGAAGACTTATCTAAACATAAATTAATGTACTCCTTCCAAATTTGACTCTGTGACCAACTATGGATTTTTCCAGGAAACAGGAAACTAAATGTAAATCCTGTTCACTATTCAAATAAATGCTTTGTACAGTGTTGTGTTTTACTAGTTTGATAACCCTATGCAATTTTACATCCACGGTGATAGCCGGTATTAGATATTAGAAAGCATTTGAGAGAGAGCAGCAAAGCGGATGTAGAGATAGAAAGGTAGGAGAGGAGAAGGCAAAACCAAAAAAGAAAAGAGAAAAAAAGGCAAGAGGAGAAAAACGGACACACGACAAAGCCATCTAAGAAAGACTTAATAAGTGTATTGTACTTCAACCACAGCACTTGAAGTCTGAACATTTTATCAAACTTTCTTGCTGATTATGGCCCTTAGGATCACAGAAAAATGCTGACAAATCAAGAAGCCATAGGTTGTCCTTACACACAAACTAGTCAGAAAAAAGTTATTTTTGCCTAACTCAGTGCTGAGGGTTGTAAACCACTGTCTTGTCAACAGTTGGTCCTTTGCAGACTCAATCATACTTAAACTCCATTAAAGTTTTTTTCAATCCACGGTATAGGAAACCAGAGTCTTGGTCATGTTAATTTATTAAAATTTACTGTTCAAAAAAAAAAAAGTGTTTCCAGAAAACAAAATTCTGAAGTAAAACCAAAAAGAAGAAAATTGTGCTTTTCATACACACCAATCCTCCCCATATCTAGTATGTCTGGGACTTCTCACCTTGGCCTGACTCGTTCATATAATAAACAATCCCAGATAGTAGACACATTCACTTTGTATTTAAAAGGAATTTGGGTTGGGAGGAGTGGGGGAGATTTTAGCAGCTTAGCACATTTCTATTTCTATGGTATTCATAGAAATCTATAGGTTTTTAAGTTTTTTCTGTAGAACTTAGTGTGAGAGACTTGATATAGACCCTAAGAGCATGGCAGCCATTTCTAGAGCCAGAAAAGAAAATCCAATTACCAAAACATCAGCAGTTGATAACAAGTCTCTGGAATGAGGAATCCCTTGAAGCCAATTCTTCTGAGCCTTTTTTCAGAACATCTATGCTCAGTGCTGAGCTACATACTTTGATCCTCGGATGCACCCACTCTCTCCCATCATTTCACTAGCTCCCCATGTCTAGCCACAGACATAGTCAGGGAGAGGCACTGCCTTTGAGTTTCACTCTGCCAAGGAATCCTCACAGTCCTGCTTCTCAATTCCTTCAGTTCTCACAAGAAAAAGGCACCAGTTTTATTTAAGTGGTGACTCACTTCTATGCTATTTTCCCAAAGGAAGAGTAGTTAATTTTAGCAGCCTTTGCCAAAATGGCAGCAAAATGCTTCTCCCTTCCTCCTATAGTCCCTTTGACCACAGAAGGACATTTTTGACAATGGTTAGAATTGATCTATAGGAATAATTATCAGGCTACAGTTAGAACCTAGACTCTTCATTTCTTTTTTTGTCCCCAATAAATGTTCATGGAACATCTAAAATATACCAGGCACAGTGCTGTTCAATAATAATAATGACAATAACTAACTACTGAGTGCTAAATGCTAGGCCCTGTATTAAACATGTTACATGAGGTATGCTTTGTGATGGGCACTATTATTATTTTCATTCTACAAATGAGGAAACTGAGGCACTATGAGTAGAAGTAATTTACTCAAGATCAGAAGTGAGTAGTGGCAGAACTAAAATTTATTTATGTATTTTTAAAGATTTATTTATTTATTTATTTTAGAGACGAGGGGGGCATGTGCAAGTGGAATGAGGGTCAAGCGAGAGAGAGAGAGAATCCGGAAGCAGACTCCCCACTGAGTGCACAGCCCAACACAGGTCTCAATCCCAGGACCCCAAGATCATGACCTGAGCCAAAATCAAGAGTTGGAGGCTTAACTGACTGAGCCACCCAGGTGCCCCATAAAACTAAAATTTAAATACATATCTGCCCCCACAGCCCAGATAGTGTCTCTGCCCTCATATGCAAGAATTCAACTATTAAGAAAAGAAGAGAGTGATGAGCATTATAAAAAAGAACACAGTGCCATAATGGGAACATGTCTTAAACTGGGGTGAAGGTGGAATGTTCAGGGACAAAGTGATGTTGAAGTTGAAGCCAAATAAAAACATCACCCAAGGTCGAGATTAGATACATAGGAGAGGGCATTGAGCCAGACTATAGCATTTGGTGAATGTGACCAATGAAGATCATCTCTGTGCGAGCCCACCAAGAGCATTTGTGGTTCCATTCTGTTAGAGTCCAATCAATTGTACTTTTACAATCTCATGTTCAAGTTGACTATAACCTTTCATTGTCACTATCAATGAGCTGAAAGTTACTTAAGCAGAAGAGTTAAAATACATCAAGCAACTGAAAAACCCCAGTTATAGCTGGCTTGTTTGAAAGAGGAGCAAAGACAACTTAAAGCGCCTGGACCTCACATTTAAGCAGCCTCCAACTCAGCAGTGCCAAATGTTTTCTTACTTTGAAATAAGTTATTTACCTTTCTCAGATTTAATCAATCTTCAGAAAGGGACTAATAATACATGTTATTGTTTTGAGGATTAAAGAGACCCATAGGAATGAATAAATGAATGAGTGAATGACAGCCATATTTCTTTTTCCTTTCTTTAAATTTAAATTCAATTAGCCAACTTATAGTACATCATTAGTTTCAGGCGTAGTTTCAATAATTTATCAGTTTCATATAACACCCAGTACTCATCACATCATGTGCCCTCCTTAATGCCCATCACCTAGTTACCCTATCCCCCCACCAACCTCCCCTCCAGCAACCCTCAGTTTGTTTATAGAGTCTCTCATGGTTTTTCTCCCTCTCTGATGACTTCCCATTCTGTTTTCCCTCCCTTCCCCTACAGTCCTCTGCCCTGTTTCTTATATTCCACATATGAGTAAGGCTATATGATACTTGCCTTTCTCTGATTGACTTATTTTGCTCAGCATAATACCCTCCAGTTCCATCCACGTCAATGTAAATCATAAATATTCATCCTTTCTGGTGGCTGAGTAATATTCCATTGTGTGTGTGTATGCATGTGTGTATATACATATATACATATATATGTATATACACACACACACATATATATACACATACATACCACATCTTCTTTACCCACTCATCTGTCAATGGACATCTCCGCTCTTTCCACAGTTTGGCTGTTGTAGACATTTGGAAGTCATGTTTCTAAAAAAACAAAACAAAACAAAACAAAAAAAAACAACCCTCAAACTTGAGATGAAATTTCCACCAAAATTGTGAGACTCTGTTTTCAAATGACTAAAGAAATCACCCTCTCAGACATTTTTCATGTCTGAGAATTATTTCCCATCACAGAATAACTAACATGCTCACCCTCTCTTTCCCAAGCCACTTGCTCTGCAGACCTCCAGTGCTCAAGTCTGCAGCTGTTGTATCTTGAAGTACATTCTTTGGGCACAGGCAAAATGCTCCTGCTGGTGCTTCACAGCTGATGTTGGTTGACAGATTTCTGGGTAGTTCCACGTTCTCAGTATTACAGACAGGCTGCTGTGAAGACTCTGGTACACAGTTCCAAATGTGCACATGCCAACTATTGCTTGAGTGTGTATCTAGGAGTGGAACCTATGAATCAAGGTTATGGGAAGTTCAAGATTACTAGACAATGCCTATTTATTTTCCAAAGTAATTGTATTAATTTATACTTCCAGCAGCAATGTAAAATACATCCCATTGGTTCATATCCTCCACATTACACGGCTGTCTCAAACTTCTTAATTTTTGCAAATTAAGTGAATGTAGAATGTTATTTCACTGTGCGTTTCCTTGGCATTTCCAAAATTACTAACAAGCTGATTATTACCCCACATGTTTATTCACTACATCTTTCTTTTGGTTGAAATGCCTGTTAGTATCTTTGGCCCCTTTTGCATTTGTCTCTATTTTCAATTTGTAGAAGCTCATTATGCATTGTAAGCAATAATCATTTGTAACTTAAATGTCTTGCAAATGTTTTCTAGTCTTTGCATTTATTTTAAGGTTATTCCCATTAACACCACTTTGTAGTTTAAATATTGGTGTTTATATATCTTTTATTTATGAAGAAGTGTTTTGTGTTTCCTTTAAGAAAAAAATTGCACACCTCAAGGTCACAAAGATATTCACCCATGTTTTCTTCTAAAATATTTGATGTTTGGCTATTGATATTTAAATTCTGAAACTAACTGATGTTAACTGTGAAATCTTTGTTAAACCCAAGTCTTCATAGATATGCTCGGGCTTTCTTCTAGAAGATTTATAGTTTTTACTCTTATCTTTAGGTGTGTGATTCATCTCAAATTAATTTTTTATGTGATGTGACTTAAAAGCTGAGGTTCATTATTATCTATATGAATATTACTTATTCCAGCACCTTTTGATGGAAAGACTTTTCCTTTCTCCATAACTGTTTTGATAGTGTTTTGTGAAAGTCAATTAACTCTGTGTGTGCTGGTTCATTTTTGGACTCTCTATTCCGTGCTATATATCTATATGTTTATCTTATGTTGGTTACTGTATTTTTATATGAAGTCTTGAAATCAGGTAGTGTAAACTTTCCAAAGCTCTTTTGCATAAACTATTAGGCTTATTCCTAAGTATCTTCATTTTTATCTAATGTCAATAGTGTTTTTCAATTTAATATTCCAATGTTTTTATTCTTGGTGCAGAGAACATATTTTCACATATTGACGTTTTATACAGCAATATGGCTACATTCACTTATTATCAGTCATGATTTTTCTACATACAAAACCACAAACTTTGGAAATACATAGTTTAATTCCTTTCCAAACTCTATCATTTTTTCTTCTTTACTGCAGTAAGACCTCCAGTCTTTACAAAAATAGTTTAGAAAGTTACTAAACCAACAAGCAACTACACCCCACCAAAAAGCCTCCTTCATAAAGTCAGAACAATGAAAGAATGTCTACTCTAAATACTTCTATTCAACATTTAATTACAAGATCCTACCATGGAAATTAGGTTTAGAAAATAATAATAAAAGGCATCCAAATTGAACAGAAAGAAGTACAACTATCTGTATTTGCAAATCAGGGGGATGCAAATAAAAATCACAGTAAGATACCACTTTATATCCTTTAAGAGGCCATAATTTTTTTTTCCAAAAAAGTAAATTTATAAGTGTTCACAAGAAAGGAGTAATTAGAAACCTGGTACATTGCTTATAGGAATGTAAAATGGTCTAGAGGGTTACCTGGGTGGCTCAGTCGGTTAAGCATCTGCCTTTGGCTTAGGTCCTGATCCCAGGGTCCTGGGATTGAGCTGCATCTCAGGCTCTCTGCCCAGGGGGAGCCTGCTTCTCCCTCTCTCTGCCATTCCCCCTGCTTGTACACTCTCTCTCTGTCAAATAAACAAATAAGATATTTTTTAATAAAAAATAAAAATGGTCTAGAGATGTGGAAAAACAGTTGGTGTCCTCAAAAATTAAATATAAAATTATCATACCACTCAGCAATTCGACTCCTATATATATATATGTGCCCAAAAGAATTAAAAACAGGTATTCAAACATATCTGTACAAAAATTTTCACAGCAGCAACATTCACAATAGCCAAAAGGTAAGTCCCAATTTCTACCCACTGATCAATGGATAACTAAATTGTAGTATATCCATACAATAGAGTATTATTCAGCCATAGAGAGTAATAAAATACTGTTACATGCTACAACATGAATGGACCTTGCAAACATTATGTTAAGTGGAAGGCAGACACAAAAAGCCATAAACTGTATGATTCTATGCATATAAAATAACCATAATGAAAAAATTTGTGGAAACAGAAAACAGGGTGGTGGCTACCAGGGGCTAGAGAAGGGGAGAAATAGAAATTGACTATTTAACTGGTATAGGGTGATAAAAATGTCTGCAATTAGGTAGTTGTGATGATTGCACAACACTGTAAATGTACTACTGTAAATTTTTAAATGGTTAAAATGGTAACTCTCATGATATATGAGTTTTACCTCAATAAAAAAAGAAAATCACAAGACAAAAAAAATATTTTGAAAGAAGTAAAATTGAAAGCACAACATATCAGAATATCTAAGAGCACTAAAAGTCCTTAGATGAAAATCTGGACCATAAAATGTACATATTAGAAAAGAAATGTCTCAAATCAATTATCAAAGATTTTGGCCTCCAGAGGTAGAAAAATAGGAAAGTAAGCAGAAAGTAGAAGATAGAAAATAATAAGGATAAGAACAAAAACTGATGAAACAAAGTGAAAAACAATCGAAAAAATCAATGAAACAAAAAGCTGGTTCTTTGAAAAGCTTAAATAAAATTGACAAAGTCTGAGCTAGAATAATGAGGAGGAGGGGACAGGGAAGGAGGAAGGGTGAGAAAGGATAAGAGAAAAAAAGAGGCAAATTACTCATATCAAGAATAAAAGACAGGGTGCCTGTGTGGCTCAGTCACTTAAGCGTTCAACTCTTGATTTCAGCTCAGGTCATGATCAGTATTGTGAGATCGAGCCCGGGGTTAGGATCCATGCTGTGTGTAGAGCCTGCTTAAGATTCTCTCTCTCCCTCTCCCTCTGCCCTTCCCCCCCCACACACACACATGCACACACACACACTCTCTCTCAAACAAAAGAAAAGAATAAAAGATAATACAGCATTAGAGATTCTACAGACATTAACAGGATAGTAGAAAATATGACAAAGCCAAAAAATTTGACAACTTAAAAACCCAATTATTTGAAATGTATTACAAAATCTGACTGAAGAAGAAGTAGAAAACCAGAATAGTCCTGTATCAGTTAAAGAAATAGAATTTGTGGTTAAAATCCTTCTCAAAAATAACTCCAGGCCCAATGGCTTCATTTTTAATTACACATTTTTAAATTACATATATTTTTTAAAAATAAGTAATACTGCTTTTCCTTAGCTGCTGCTAAGATTCTCAGTCCTTCAGAAGAAGGTAAGTCTACACTGGGGTGAGTCCCTAACTTCATGCAGCAACTACCACCAAGCCCAGCAGGACCCACCCAGCACATGTCCACACGATCACCTTGGTTTCAAACCTTACCCGCGTCTACTCAGCCCTCATTCTGCACCACAATAAGGTGAATGTTAAGGGGGAAAAGATCAATGATATCATTAAAGCAGTCAATTGAACCTTTCTGGCCAGGCTTATTTGTAAAGGCCCTGGCCAATATCAACAGCGGGAGCCTCACCTGCAACATAAGGGCTGGTGAACCTTCCCAGCAGCTCCCACTGCACCAGAAGGAGGTCCTTCTCTCTCTGCCATCACTGCCCCAGCTGAGAAGAAAGTGCAAACAGAGAAAGAAGAATCTGAGGGGTGTGATGACGACGTGAGCTTTGGTCTTTTTGACTAAACCTTTTTTGTAACATGTCCAATAAAAACTGACTGACTGAAGAAATAAGTAAGCAAATAAATAAAACTAATCCTATATAAACTCTTTTAAAGCATAGAGGAGAAAACACTATGCAACTCATCATATGACCCTGCACTGCCTAAATACCAAATGACATTACAAGAAAGAAATTGACAGACAAATATCTGTTATGAACATGTGCAAAAGACATTAAAAAAACACCAGTAAATCAAATCCATCAGTAATTTCTAAAAATAATAATGCACCATAATCATACAGAGTTTGTCCTTAGAATAAAAGGTTGGTTTAACATTCAAATATCACTCAATATAAGTCACTACAGAATAAAGGAGAAGAACTACATGAACATGTCAAAAGATGCATAAAAATTGATAAATTTCAAACCAGATTTAAGATTTCTTGTAGAAGTTAGCAAATGAACAACAGAAAATTATTTGTTCGACCTGATAAACAACATCTTTATAAAATCTACAACTGTCATCATATTAATGATGAATACTCTCTCCCTAAGAGCATGCCACTCTCGATCTTGGAGAAAGATAGGGATATACACTCGCCATTACTATCATATATTGTACACTAGATTCTAGCCATTGAAACAAGAAAAGAAAAAGAAATAAAACACATAGAGGTTCGAAAGGAAGAAGCTGGGGTACTTGGGTGGCTCAGTCAGTTAAGCATCTGTCTTTGGCTCAGGTCATGATCTCCAGGTCCTGGAACAGAGCCCCACATTAGGCTTCCTACTCAGAAGGGAGTCTGCTTCCCTCTCTCTTTCTCTCCCTCTGCCCCACCCCACCACTTGTTCTCTCTCTCTCTCTCTCTCTCTCAAATAAGAAAGGAAGAAGCAAAATTGTAAAAATGTTTTTGTGCAGACGGCAAAATTGTGTGCAGAGAAAATGTTAAGCGTGCTAAAATAGTTGATCTAATCAGTGAACTTAGCAGTCATACATTATAAGTCTATGTAAAAAAATCAACTATATTTCTCTAATAGCATTAAATAATTAGAAATTGAAATTATGTCCAATAATATTTTTAAAAATGAACTATTAGGGTTACATTTTTAAAATATATTCAATATCTGTGTATGAAAACTAGAAAACACTGCTAAGAAAATTAAATACATAAATGGAGAGATGTACCATGTGGATGGAATAGAAAATCCAATATTTTTACCATTTTATTTCTAAGTTTTCAATGCAATTTCAATCAAAACCACAACAGGATTATTGAAAAAATTGATAAATCTGTTCTGAAGTTTATACAGAAATGTAGAAATTCAAAAATGCCTAGAATAGCAAATCACTTTCAAAAAAAGAACACATTTGGGAACTTATTCTACATCTAATTTCAAGGTTTACTTTTAAACTCCTATAATCAATATTGTGTCCTTATTGGCATAAGGACAAACATATAGATATATCCAGAAACATAACAGAATGTTCATAAATAAGCTCAAATGTATTAATTTTTTACAAAGATGTCAAGGTAATTAAATGGTTAAAGAATAGACTTTTAAATAAATTATGTTGTATCAATTGGGTATTTATATGGGAAAAATAAACACTAACCACTACCTCACACTATATACAAAAATTAACTCAAAATGAGCCAGAGACCTAAATGATAAAGCTGTTTAAAAATAATAAAAATAATAATATCTATTAAAAATTGGGGTATAATATTTATTAGAAATGATCCAATAAGTATGAAATATAAGAAAATACAGAATTTGACCTTATCAAAATTTTAAATCTTCTTACCAGATGTTGCCACTTAAGTTTATTTATTTTTTAGTAATCTCTACACCCAGTGTGGGCCTCAAACTCATGACCCTGAGATGAAGAGTGGCACGCTCTACTGACTGAACACCAGGCACCCCACGTGTTGCCATTTTTAAAAATAAAAGTGCAATCCATGGACTAGTATTCCATACTGACCAGCCCATAAGTGCCAGAAATAACTGTAATCTAGAGCCTTCTAAGATTTCTGGCTACTTCAAAAGCCCTCTCAGAAAAGTGAAAAAACAGCTTTTACGTAAAAATTCACACAAAACAAAAGAATACAAATAGCCAATGCCATCTTGAGCAAGAAGAATAGAATTGGACCTGTTACAACTCCCAATTTTCAAATATACTGCCAAGCTATTATATCAAAACAGTAAGTACTGGCAAAAATACAGACATATAGACCAACAGAACAGAAGGGAGAGCCCAGAAATAAACCCATACACTAAACCCAAAAACATACAGTCAACTGAACTTTGGCAAGGCACCAAGAACATACAATGTGGAAAGGAGAGTCTCTTCAATAAGTGCTGTAGGAACTCTGGAAAACCACATGCAGAAGAATGAAATTGGACTCTTATCTTACATGATATACAAAAATCAACTGGATTAAAGACTTAAACTAAGATTTGAAATTATAAAACCCCTTAAAGCAAACATAGGGGAAAATCTTGTTGACACTGGTTTAGGCAATGATTTTTTTAGCTTTGATACCAAAAGCAAAAACAGACAAGTGAGATTTCATCAAACTGAGAAACTTCAGCACAGCAAAGGAAACAATCAAGCATGAAAGACAGCCAACAAATATGAGAAAACCATACATATTTGCAAACCATATATGTGATAAGGAGTCAATATCCAAAATATGTAAGGAATTTATACAACTCAAAGCAAAACACAAACTTCCTGATTTTAAAATGGGCAAGGACATTTTAAAATGGGCAAGGACAATAGACATCTCTTAAAAGAAGATCGATAAATGACTGACAGGTATGTGAAAAAGTGTTCAACATCACTAATCATCAGGAAAATGCAAGCCAAAAATTTTACCTTACAATTTTAAGAACGGTACTTATCAAAAAAGGCAAAAGATAACAAGTGTTGAAAAGGGAACCCCTATGCACTGCAATTGAGAAAATAAATTGGCACAGTCACTATGGAAAACAGTATGAAGATTCCTCAAAAAACACTAAAAAAGGACTAGGTTTTATGCAGCAATCCCACCTCTGGGTTTAGAACCAAAGGTATTGAAATCAGTATCTCAAAGACATACCTGCACTCATGTATTCTGAAGCATTATTCATCATGGCCAAGATATGGAAGATATGGAAACAACCTGTATGTTCCTTGATGGATGAATGGATAAAGAAAATGTGATATATATATATATACAATGGAATATACAGCCTTAAAACGAAAGGAAACTTGCCATTTGTGACAACATAGATGAACCTACAGAACATTATGCTGAGTGAAATAAGCCAGAGAAAGAAAGTGAAATGTTACATTATCTTACTTAGATGTGGAATCTAAAACAGTCAAACTTACAGAAGCAAAATAGGATGAGTGTTGCCGGAGGCTGGGGGAGGGAGAAATAGATATTGATCAAGGGGAACAAAGTTTCGTTTATGCAAGATGGATAATCGTACAGCAACGTGATTATAGTTAGCAATACTGTACTGTATATTTGAAATTTACTAGAAGAGTGGATCTTAAGTTTTCACTACACATACACACACACACACACACACACACACACATACACACACAAATAGTAACTGTGAGTGATGAAAATGTTAAAAGCTTGGTTGTGATGATTATTTCACAATGTATACTTTTGTTAACATATCAAATTATACATCTTAAATACACAAAATTTTATTTGTTCATGATTCTTCAATAAATCAAAGAAAAAGAGCTATCAGAGCCAAGAACCTGAGATGCTTTCCTGTTGCTTTCACTGCTCTAGCTCTCAAGCAATCAGAAGTGGTTTTGCAATAAAGGTTTAGTATTGATAAGAAAAGAGAAACTCCTCTGTGACATTAGCTATAGGGAAACTCCATCACAGCTCCACTGGAATATGGCATCTTGCTATTCACATGACATTCAGCTTTCTTAACAACCCAGGACATAGAGGAAGGAGACTCACAGGGTTAGGTTCCAAGTGTAGGGAATACAATTCCCCACATAAGAATGAGTGTTTCTCAACATGTCTCTTTAGAATACTGTTTCTAAGACAAAGCCTTTCCATCAAAGAAGATAATTAATTCCTGGGAGAGGATGCAGGAACTACAAGACAAGTTCCCTGAACCTTGATGGAAACCTCTTTAAATATCCATAGAGGGCAAGGTGAAAATGTTTTTGTTCACCACTTCTCCAGAGCAAGATTCATCATGGGCAGAGTGAACGACCTGAATGTGATTTCTCCACACCGTTTGCCTCTTGCCCTGCAGGACCAGAGCCATGTATAGATCATTTCTCCTTAGTGTCTCAAGTGAATCCATTCTAAATTCAAAACCAGAAAACACATTTCAAACAGATTTTCTGTGAAAAAGGTTTGAGGCTTTAGGCTAGATGGAAAGATTTGGACTCATAAGAACACTCTTATTTTAGTAGACTCACTGAGGTATAAATTATATACCCCCCAAAATTGCACAAATTAATTATACAATTTCTAAATAACTGTTGAGTTGATAGTGAATTATCTGAATAGGCTCTTCCCAAGTGTGACATATCTCTCATACTGAAAATTACTTACTACAAGAAGAGGTCAGTTTGAAGACGGGAGTGTTTCTGAATACCCCCAAATATCATTAAGGTCATCTAAGACAGCTGAGGTAAGTTTTTGAATACCACTGATGCTTTATTAAAGATTGTTGCTTTACACATATACTATTCATTATTTTTCAACTTTTCAGACATAGTAATAGAATAATTTATCCTTATCCCAATGCTTCAAAAGATAATTCATGAATATCATTAGCAAATTGGACAGTTAAAAAAGTTGGGGGCTTATAGAGATTAAGCAAATGGTAGGACCCAGCTCTCTGACACCAGACACCATGCTTTGGCCATGAGACACCTCCTAATAATGAAGAAAAATCATGAGAATGAAAACAAAATTTTACTACATTTCAAACACACAAATATGAAAATTAAATGATATAGATCACCAGCTATTTCATCCAAGCATGAACATGAAGAACAGTTCTTGGGATCCACTGCTATGTATTGCATAAGTCTCTATTGTTTCTTTGAGAGTAAAATTGGTGATGAGCCTTTCTAAGTTCAACTTCATAGTTGAATGCTTTTCTGTATTATTGCCTGAATTGTCAAATCTTCCTATCTCATACAGGCATTCACGGTCAGAAAACTAAATGACAGTCCTGTGTACATCCCAAATAATGTGGTCGATGTCTCAAACAATTGTCGTGATAACCTGTGAGGTGGATATTATCCTTCTTGCTTTACAGATGAGGAAACAAGGATGTAAGGTCTAAAGTAATGTACCCCAGATAAAAGAAACTGCAAGTGGAAGAACAAGGATTCTACTCTGGTCTTTCTGATTTTCAAACCAATACAATTAACCACTGGGATAATTTGTTTTGATATTTTGCAGAGTCTGGCACCCCATTTTTTAGAGGGAGATACAGTAAGAAACACTTAGGGCTAGGAGTGAGGCCAAGATAAAAGGGTTATTCAATGAGAGCAGTGCCACATTTTTCTTTTTTTTTTTTTTAAGATTTTATTTATTTATTCGACAGAGATAGAGACAGCCAGCGAGAGAGGGAACACAGCAGGGGGAGTGGGAGAGGAAGAAGCAGGCTCATAGCGGAGGAGCCTGACGTGGGGCTCGATCCCAAAACGCCGGGATCACGCCCTGAGCCAAAGGCAGATGCTTAACCGCTGTGCCACCCAGGTGCCCCCACATTTTTCTTAATATTTGAGAGCTCCAGTATGCCACTGTGTGTGCTGTGTGTCTGATGATGGAACTGCCCCACAGAAGCTTGCCTCTAAAGTAGTATTAAAGTAATTACAAGTATCATGGTCATATCAAAAAGATTACTAGTTCAA
Organism: Ursus americanus; assembly: GCF_024610735.1. Taxonomy (NCBI): domain Eukaryota; kingdom Metazoa; phylum Chordata; class Mammalia; order Carnivora; family Ursidae; genus Ursus; species Ursus americanus. Next base: position 32,213,452 of record NC_142150.1, on the reverse strand, counting down.
CATTGTTTATTATAAAGTAACAATATAGGGCACGGATTAAAAATTTGGAGGTAAAACAATTAAGTATAACCCGACTTTTCTTGGCTCGAGTCTTTGTTAGCTACTCAATCGTCCTGGACAAGATCCTTAGCTTCTTCTCTATGCATCTATTGCCTAATGTATAAAATAGGGATAAAAATGATAGTAGTAACCATTCCTTAGGTTTGTACTGAGGATTAAATAACCAAATGTCTGCAAAAAAACAGAGCCCTCTAAGTGTTCAGTAAGCTTTAGTTAATATTACCACTATTATTATAATTAATAACATTAGTCTCTGAGATTGTTTCCTCATCTGCAAAATGAATGATATAATACCAACCACACAGGTTATCATATGAAAAGGAACCACGCATGCAAACCATTTGCTACATACCATGCACACAGCAATCAATCATTCAAAAGTATATGTTACTAGCTATTTTAAAGTTATTAGGACTTAGGAAGCATGCATTACGACTACTTTTAAGTAGTTCTTGTGCCCATTCATTACATTCCTATCACCAATGCCCTGTTACTCTTTATTCAACTACTGTGAAAAGTCTGCTACTGGGATTCTTGTGCCTTCCTTCCACTTCATGACAGAACCTCAACCCATTTCAGCCAAAGCACGCAAAGATCTTTATGAGAATAATATTCAAGATTCCCCCTTCACAGTCTCCTTCATCCTCCCACTCATATTCTCAATTATCTTCCATGGTTCCCCACTTCCTAGAGATTAAAGGGAATATTCTGAAGCTTTGCTTTAGAGACTACATCCATCCACTACCACTTTTTCAGGTTTGGCTACCACAACATGTACAGTCTACGACTCCAACGTAGACTCTTGGTCATCTGGGATGACTAAGTGCACATATGGTCTCCCGCCTATGTGTTTACAAAAGTTCCTCATGTCCATAATCTTAACAAAGACTTCAGTGGGGGCAATTTGATTAATTTTCAAGAACTCAGAATCTTTATTTCCAACACACACACAGCCTTAAAAGAATTCACAATTCAACAGAATCCAGGAATGTATTATATATTAGAATGGAAAGTTTAGTAAATACAGGGTTACATTAATAAAAATTGTTTTCTTTTCAGGCAATGTAATTAACTATTAGGTGAAACACATGGAGAATAGGAACAATGTGACTGAGTTTGTTCTACTGGGGCTTACAGAGGATCCAAAGATGCAGAAAATTATATTTGTCGTGTTTTTTGTCATCTATACCATCACTGTGGTAGGTAATATGCTCATTGTGATCACCATCACTGCCAGCCCATTGTTGGGGTCCCCCATGTACTTTTTCTTGGCCTATCTCTCCTTTATTGATGCCTGTTATTCCTCTGTCAATACTCCCAAACTGATCATAGATTCCCTCCATGAAAAGAAGACTACCCTATACAATGGATGCATGACCCAAATATTTGGGGAACATTTTTTTGGAGGTGCTGAAGGCATCCTGCTTACTGTCATGGCCTATGACCGCTATGTGGCCATCTGCAAGCCTTTACACTACACAACCATCATGAGTCGGCGAGTGTGTGGCCTGCTAATGGGAGTGGTGTGGGTGGGAGGCTGTCTTCATGCAACCATACAGATACTCTTCATCTTCCAATTACCCTTCTGTGGCCCTAATGTCATAGATCATTTTATGTGTGACCTGAATCCTTTGCTCAATCTTGCCTGCACTGATACCCACACTCTAGGGCTCTTCGTTGCTGCCAACAGTGGATTCATCTGTCTATTAAACTTCCTCCTCTTGATGGTCTCCTATGTGGTCATTCTGCGCTCCCTCCGGAATCACAGCTTGGAGGCAAGACGCAAAGCCCTCTCCACCTGTGTCTCCCACATCACAGTGGTCGTTCTATTCTTTGTGCCCTGTATATTTGTGTACATGAGACCCGCAGCTACTTTGTCTGTTGATAAAGCAGTTGCAGTGTTCTATACTATTATAACTCCCATGCTAAACCCCTTAATCTATACCTTGAGAAATGCCCAAATGAAAAACGCCATTAAGAAATTGTGTAGTATGAAAGCTATTTCAGGTGAGAAATAAATGTGCCTGGAGCTCAATGCTGATTCAATGGAAACAAAGGTCAAAAGGACATTTTGGATGATTTCAGCAAGGAATACTTAAGGGATGGAGAAATAAATTAATCACTATGAATCATAAATGCTGCATTGAGGGTAACAGAAATGAATGCAAGAAAAGAGAGAACACATAATGCAGGACCACTTTGCATATTCAGAAAATTCTACGCAACCAAATATTTGGATTCATAGACTTTCCTTCTAATAACAACTTAAAGAAATATTAGAATTTATTGCTGTCAAGCAATAATCTCTATAACAATCCAAGGAGGTAGGCCACTGATATTATCACCACTTTACAGCTGAGAAAACTGATAGAAAGGGGAAGGTACCAAAACAGATACATTGGAAAACCAATAACCAGAATTGACTGATTTCCCAGATCATGTCCTTAACTGCTGTTAACTGCCAGGCAACAATGATCAAAAGATAAGGTGAATATACTAGTTACTATTTACTGAGCCAGAGACTGTACTGGATACAAAGTATATATTAGTTCAATATCTATAACAAAGCTCAATATTTTTTCATGAATAACTGCTTGTTTTTACATATCGTAATTGATTATATATGTTGCCTATAACATTATGGTATGCAACTATTTAGGGCTATAAAAGCATTAGCCATTTAACCTCTCAGGGGTAGGTAATGAAGATTAGGCCATGTTTCCAAGTTCCCTTGTAGGATTCAGAACCATTTTGTATTGCTCATATCACTCACATTGTGCTGATACCCCATCAGAAGGAGTAATGACTTAAAAATTTTGATGTCAGAGAGAAATTTCTGTTTATTAAATATACAGTCATACTCTATAAAGTACTTGCCTACTGCGTAACAATAGTCCCTCCAAGGTAGCACAATGTCTGGTGCATGATAAATATTGAATTAATTAATTAACTACTTAATTAAAAGTATAAAGGAAGATGAATAAATTCAAAAATAAAGAGCAAGAAAGTAATACTGGAGGCTAGGGAATTCTTTCCCATTTTTATATGATTCAACTCTAAGGAGAATTCTGGCTAGACCTCTTGGGGGAACTACAATTTGTTTTCACTCTTGCTTATACTAAGGATGAAAAAGAAATTGAAACTACAACTCACAGCATATGAGCAAACAGTTTACCTTAATATTCTCCTGCTTTCTGTGACATTTTATTATCTTATGAATGTGGCCTGCTTAAGTTATGTTTCTGTGTTAATCAGTTTACTTTTTGGTACCATGTCATTATTAAAATATGTGGCTCTTTCTATACAAAAAGCAATCTCAGGATAAATATACTCCATTCATTCCTTTTGTCCTATCTTCATTAATCAGCAAATATTTTTGAGCCCAAGAAATGTATCAGGCATGTTGACAGTTGCTGGGCCTTCAGTGGTGAATAAAAAGAGAACCAGGTTCTGCCTCCATAGAGCTTAGAATCCATGAAAGGCTCCCAGGAGGAAGCAGAAAATTACAACAAGTATTATAAATGATAAGATAGCAGAATCACAGGTGTCATGAAACCACATTGCAGGGACACACAGGATCAGGAGAAGATTTTTAGATGAAAAGGCAAAAAAACAGAACCTAAAGGTGGAAATAAGTCATCTGGTACAGTGAATAGGCATGGGGTTGGCAGAGTGTCCTAGAAGATGGAATACATAACAAAGGCCAGGAGGTGAAAAAGAGTGCACAGGAAACCTAATCAATTTGATATGGCTAATTAATTCAAAAACATTAGAAGTTTGTTTTAGCTAGTGAGTGGTGCAGTTAGAGTTTTAGAGGGGTGCCTTTGGTGACTAAGTTGGTTAAACATCTGCCTTTGGCTGAGGTCATGATCCCAGGGTCCTGGGATTGGGTCCTGGGATTGAGTCCTTCGTGGGGCTCCTTGCTCAGCGGGGAGCCTGCTTCTCCCTCTGCCTCTCCCTGCCTATCCCCCTGCTTTGTGCTCTCTCTGTCTCTGTCAAATAAATAAAATCTTTAAAAAAAAAAAAAAACTTTGAGTTTTAGAATGATAACTCTGGCTACAGTGTGGGAAATGGATTGAAGGGGATAAGACCAGCAACAGGAGAGTAGTTAGAGGTCACAGTGATGATTTGGGTGCAAAAGGATGGAGGTCTGAACTCTGGTGGTGCCAGTGAGGATGCAGAGTTTGGTGGATATGACTGTGCCAAATCCCCATCTCAGAGTCTGCATCTAGGGAACCCAAACTAACACAGAGATAGAAAGGTGTTCAAGAAATATTTAGGACTATATTTCACTTAACATAATCTCCTCCAGTCCCATCCATTTGATATAGGGTAAAGATTTGAGAGAGGAGTCATGGATGATACCAAGTTTCTAGTGTAGACTACCAGATGGATGGAACAGAGAAAAGATTAATGCTTTTTAATGTGTTGGATGACATTTAAATAACAATGTACAATTAATAATATGTTTCTGATCCTCAGAAATATGTAGGCCACAGAAATGAAGAAAACTTGAGCATATAGATGGCAATTAAAGCCATAAAAATATTAGATATCAGCTATGGAGAGTGTGATTTGGGCAGCATGGGTGGTTTTCAGTGGTCTATCAAATAGCCATTTTGACACTTTTAGAAAGAAAACAAACAAACAAAAAAATTGATCCTAAAATAGAACTCTAAAAATGTCAATTGGTCTATTATTAGAAATTGAGTAGGATAGCAAATCAATAAAATAAAAACAGGCTATGAAAGAATTTTTAAAAATCAAACAGGATATTTTTGCCAGCAAAAGTAGAAATTGAGAGTTAATGAAAAAAATCTTTAATGTTCTCAAGGGAAAAAACTGTAACCATTAATTCTGTATCATGCAATACAGAATTCAAATATGAGAATAAAACTGAAATTCAAATATTCAAATTCAAATATGAGAATATGAGATAAAATATGAGAATAAAATATGAAGATAAATACATTTTCAGACATGCAAAGACTCATAAATTTTACTGGCCAAGAATTATACCTGTGCAAATTGAATTCAACACATTCAAAAGATCATACGCCATGACCAAATGGGATTAACCCATAATGCAAGGTTTAAAATATGCAAATAAATCAATCTGATACATCACATTAAGACCACATGATCATCTCAATAGATTCACAAAATTGTATTTAACAAAGTTCAACAATCTTTCATGATAAAAATTCTCAACAAAATCGATTTAGAAGGAAATTGCCTCAACACCCATGCAAAAAAAAGCCATTTATGAAAAGCCCACAGCTAACATGATAATCAATGGGAGAAAACTGACAGCTTTTCCTCTAAGATCCAGTACAAGGCAAGGAAGCCCATGCCACTTCTATTCAACAAAGTAGTAGAAGTACCAGCAAGAGCCATCAGACAAGAAAAATAAATAAGGCATCTAAATTGGAAAGAAAAAGGTAAAATTATCTGTTTGTAGATGACATGATCATATATATAGAAAATCCTTAAACTTCCACACACACACACACACACACAAATATTAAAACTAGTAAGTGAATTCATTGAAGATGCAGAATACATACAAAAATTATTTGCATTTCTTTACACTAACAATAAACTATACAAAAAGGAAATGAAGAAAATAATTCCATTTACAATATTATCAAAAAGAAAAAAAAATACTTAGGACTAAATTTAATCAGTAAGTGAACATTCTCCACACCAAAAGCTATAAGACACTGACGGAAGAAACTGAAAATGACACAAGTAAATGGAAAGATCCCATGTTCATGGATTAGACAAATTAATATTGTTAAAATGTTTGTATTACCCAAAGCCATCCATAGATACAATAAAATGCCTATCAAAATTCAAATGGCATTTGTCACAGACATGGAACAAACAATCCTAAGATACAGCAGGAACCACCAAAGACCCTGAATAGCCAAAGCATCCCCAGAAAGAAGACAAAGCTGGAGGCATCACACTTCCATTTCCTGGTTTCAAAGCACTATATTTCAAATCTGTAGTAATCTGAACAGTATGGTACTAGCATAAAAACCTACATAAATAGAATAGAATTGAGAGCCCAGAAATAAATGCTTGCACATACAGCCATTTAATATTTGACAAGGATATCAAGACTACTCAATGAGGAAAGGATAGTCTCTTCAAAAATGGTTTTGGGGAAACTGGATATTCATATGCAAAAGAATGAAATTGGACCCTTATCTCGTACCATATACAAAAATCAATTGAAAATCAATTAAAGACTTAAATGTAGGACCTGAAACTGTAACATAGGGAGGAAACATATGAAAAAAGCTTATTGACATTGGTCTGGGTAACAATTTCTTGGGTATGCTTCTTATCTCAGCTTGCTCTATGTAGCTTCCAAGAGTGCGTGCTTGGAGGAGGAGGCTGGAGAGACATCTGGTGGTGCTGACACTGCCACCTCCATGGATAAAGATTTCCCAATGAGTTTCAGTGACACTTCTGCAGGCAGATTCTAGTGAGTCTCACAGGCACTTAGAAATCAAGTTCTCAATTCAGTGGATCTGCAACATAGTTGGGGTGTTTTCTACCAGCCTTGGTCCACCTGCACCCTAGAGTGTTGTTTCCTGCTTGTCAGTCCAGGCCGTAGTCCTTTGTTCACCAGCCTCAGGCTACCAGTAACCCAGAGGGAAGTTCCCAGTTTACTAGTTCCTTTTATTCCTGTCAGTCTCTCTCTCCAGCTACTATGAACTAGAACTGGCCCAGGACAACCTAGTGAACTTCACTGTCCAATGGGCAACAGCTACTCCTTCTTCAAAAGATGAATCCCAGCTTTGGGGAGGAATTCTACCTTCAAATGTATTCCTTCCTTTGATATTCACCTCTTAGTCCCAGGGAATTCTTTAGAGTAATAATTAGCCCTTTCCAGTTAATGCTCTGCTATAATGAACAACTGTATGTAAACCTTCCCTGTTCAAATTACTGTGTTATCTGTCTCCTAATTGGGCCCCGAGATACAACATGGAAAATACCTAATACAATACCAGCTTTATAGGCATTTGATAAATAGTATCTCTTTTTACTATACAACCAAGATTTAGTGAACACGAAAATTCACAAAAGAAAGAATTTATACTGGTGCCAGAGTCCAAAGGAATATCATTAAACCTGTTATTTTTAATAAGAAGTAGTAACCAGTATCTCACTGCTACATAAGATTATTTTAATACCAATCCAATATTCTAGATTCATATCTTTTAGCTTCTAAAGATATTTGAGATTCTAAGTAATAGGTAAATATTTATGGATTAAGAAACAGTAAATTGTGATGACAAGACTGTGGGATGGGAGACAGTAAGTCTGGATTCCAGCACAAGCCTTAGTTTTGCACGTAAGTGGCTATCTGCAAGTGTTATCCAACTCCTTGTTAGAGCTGATGTCCTCATCTATAGATAAAGAAGTTTTCACTAGATTACTTCTATTACTTCTATATGTAATGCTCAAAGATTCTGTTTAATCATTATCTGAAGTCACTTTTTTTCTCCAGAGCTTCCTCATAGCATTTTTTACCTCAGCATTTCTGAGGGTGTAGATTAAGGGATTTAACATCGGGACCACCGTAGTATAAAAGACAGCAACAGCTTTATCAATGGGCAGAGTGGTCACTGGGCGCAGATACACAAATATGCAGGGCACAAAAAATAAGACAACTACTGTAATGTGAGAGACACAGGTGGAAAGGGCTTTGCGCCTCCCCTCCAAGCTATAGTTCTTTAGGGAGCACAGGATGACCACATAGGAGACCACCAAGAGGAGGAAGTTTAAAAGGCAGATGAATCCACTGTTGACAGCAACAAAGAGACCAAGGGTATGAGTGTCCATGCAGACAAGCTTCAACAAAGGGTACAAATCACACATGAAATGATCTATAACATTGGGGCCACAGAAGGGCAGCCAGACTGTGAAGAGGATCTGAATGGTTGCATGGAGAAATCCTCCAGTCCAGGCCACTCCCAGCAGGAGAATGCACAGCCTGTGGTTCATGACAGTCATATAGTGCAGAGGTTTGCAGATGGCCACATAGCGATCATAGGCCATCACTGTCAGTAGGATGATCTCAGTAGCGCCAAAAATATGTTCTGCATAGACTTGAGCCATACACCCACTAAAGGAGATAGTTTTCTTCTCATGAAGGGAGTCCAAAATCAGCTTAGGAGTTGAAGAAGAAGAATAAATTGTGTCTATCAAGGAAAGATGAGTCAGAAAGAAGTACATGGGGGAGTTCAGAGCCTGGCTGGTGGTAATGGTAACCACAATGAGCAGGTTGCCTGAGAGTGTTACCATGTACAGAACCAAAAATCCCAGGAACACCATATTCTGCATCGTGGGGTTCTGTGTAAGACCTATTAAAATAAATTCAGTCACATTTCTTTTATTCTCCATCTATGTGGTGTGGGTGAGAAAAACTCCAGGAAGGAATGCTTTACCTTAAAAAAAAAAAAAAAGAAAGAAAGAAAAAAGGAACCATAAAATCATGAAGTAGTCCAAAATAGGTATGTCAAAACTTCTCCTAGTGGACACTCAAGTAAACTTTAATATAGTATTTAAAGCTAAGTTTTGCCATTATTAATTCTCACTTTTTTCTGGACCTCAGATTGCTTTATTTTCTGTATCTCAATGTATTCTTAAATCACAAAGGCAGTGAAGGGTAAGATAAACTCTCCCTGTTACACTTGAGCAACTTACATAATGAGGCACATGGAAAGAACACCTCTTCCAGATGATCCCATAAGTGCTTCACTGAGAAGGTAGCCTTAGAGTCCAAGACCCAAGATAGTGGTCTCCCTTCTGGAAGCCCAATGCATCAGAGAATCCTTCCAGGGACAAAAGGTGAGTGCACTTCTAATTGCCAACTCTTCTCTGGAAGAGATGGCCTTTGGGAGAACCAAAAACTGACTATGTTTTTATAGCTTCCTGAAGGTCAAGGCCAAAAGTTGGGTTTTATGATAGAAATCAGACAGAAAACCCCAAATTTGACTCAGTCATTATCATTATTTATTATTTGTTTTTTGCAAATCTTGAAGTAATTTGAGTATATTTTTTAAATGATTGTCTTTTATAATTTTCATCTGCCCCTTTTTGTCCCACACCATACAGAAACAACCATACAAATAAAACTTGGTCTTTATGTCAAAATTAATGTGTTTGATGCCCTCTATTAAATGACATACTCAAGAACAGGATCAGTTTCTTTTTCGTACTGTAGTCCAAAGACCAACAGTGTACCTATTACTACACAAACCCTCTAACACCCATATTTTTGGATAAATGAGAAATGGAGAAAAGTGTTGATCTAACAGGATGACCCTGATCTTCTATAAGAGAACCCTCAGACTGCAATTGAAATAAGGACTTAAGCAGACAAACTTCTTCCAAGCACAGAAATCTTTGTTACTTGCTTAAATTCCACATAGTCAAACATTTCAAAATGGAAACTTTTATTACAGCTCTGTTTTACCCCATTCTTAATAGCATATGGAGATTTATTTTTACACTCTGAAGTTCCTACAATAACAACTTTTAAGGAGTGTTGGTCATGTGCTAGGCACCATACTAAGTACTTCGCATGCATTATTTCACTTCATCTTCACAACAGTGCTATGACATGGGTACACTATTATCTATATTTTAAATAAAATGAAACTCTGGTTAAGAGGATGTAAATGACTTGTCCAAAGTGAGAGTGACTTAAAAAAAAAAAAAGAGGGGACTGCTTTTAAACCTAGGATGTCTGTCTCTAGCTCTTTATCACTAAGTGCCTCTCCAGTACAGATCCGGTTTACCTCTGGGAATCAGCCAATGCCAGAGTTTGGACAAGTGGGTTGGTACCTAAAGCCACCACCTGTGGCCATATAAAATCCATGGCAGTTCTTTCGCTAAGCTATGAAACGTAGAGTCAGATGTTAATGAGTTCAAAGGTCCACTGAACACTAAAATTGTTGTACATTAAAAATGCTCTAGTTCCTTACATTTTAAACATATATGCTCTTTTAAGATGAGGACACTGAGGCCCAGAGAGATAAAGTCCAAGAAAACACAGCTAATTGTTCAGTATCAGACCAGAGGAAAAAGTCTTCTAATGCCCAAAGCAGTGATTTTTTCTTTCCACCATCACAGCTCTTCTTCCTTAAGATGAATGTTTACAAGGAAAATCACCCTAAGGTGACAAAGAGAATTAACTTTCATCTCTTATCTTTAGCAATACCTGTCTTGAACCTCTAAGAAAAAGGGCTAAGTATGAGTTAAGGATGCAAAAATCCCATCATATTCTTGGGACTACATCCATTATAGCAGAAATAAGGTCTTACCTAAGTTAGAATAAAGTCCAAGAAAGTTTAACAGAGTCAGAATAACAAGTGCCCCTCAGTCTGGAGTTTAGTATAGTTTCCCAACCAGCAGGAGGTACATTCTTTCTTCCGGATCTTATATATTAATGCATCCTTCTTATGGTTCTCAGTTTTAGGGCTTAAGATTTCCTTTAAGAAACAGAATCCAAACGTTGTCCTTCTCCTCTCTCCCATGCTGACCTATCTTGACCACAGTGAAAGTCACACAGCCTGTCTTGGCTTCACCTCAAATTTCCCTTTCTTTCTTTTCAGTTGCCTCTCATATCTGCTCCTATCACTAGAAGAGATTTTTCCCCCTCTTTCATCCCTAGAAATTATCAAATTCAGAGCACTCCTTCAAGGAAATGAGTGACCACACATAAGCCAATCTCTGGCTAGCCAAACTACCACCCTATATGCCCTAGCCCTGAAGTGAACCCTTCAGTGACCATCCAGCTCCAATCTGCTGCCCTACTGAACTGTCTCCACATACAAAAACCTAGCAATTGACTCAGGAATCCATAAAATGTAAAATCATTCCTGATATATTATGGTTATATCCATATAGAGTGAGGAGAACAAATATTTCTGCAAAATATCCTATAACATCTCAAAGTGGTCCCCCATAAAATATCACGGAAAAAAAAGAAAGCAATACTTCAGTGATTTTAGTTTTAAACCCCTTGATGGAAAAGGGAAATGTAAGAAACTGGATTAAAAATCAGCAATTGCAGTTAACTTACTGTGGTTGCCTCTGTTGTTAAGGAGAATGTCCAATGTATTCAGGAAAAAGAAATGATCATTATATGTAGCTGTTCAAACACCATGCCATGTACATGTATTTAGCAAGTCCCCACTGACTGGATGATGGCATTTTCAAAGCTCCAATGTCTTGGAAATTCAAGTCAAAGGAAAAGAAAATGTTATCTTGAATGTGGAATTCAAAGTCCTTAAGTACAAGGAGACTCTTCTGATTTTCAGCACCTAGCTCTATGGCTATAGAAAAATAGACACCAATATTTCTATCACTTAATACCTCCCTCTTATTCTGCCCTTAAAAAAAGAAAGCAGCTTCTTCTTGAATCATATTTAGAGATGATACTGAGAACATCAAGGCTTTCTATCTAAGGCTTTGCTCTCTCAGGAATTAATTATCTCTGTTTTTTAAAGATTTTGCCTTAGAAATAAATATTTGAGAGAATTCATCTGTGAACACACATCTTCACCTTAATGGCTCTTTTCCTTGCACTTTAAGCCTATGTAGTAACAGACTACATTCTTGGTCTATAAATTATGTGGTAAAGCACTCCTCCTCCCAGCCCTTGGGTATCACAAAATGGAGCATGAAGGATGCTAAAGGCTGTAAAAACAACATAGGGTTTCACTGAGATTGCATATCCCTGAGGAAATACCCTCCCTGGCTGAGGGCACCATACAAGGTTGAGATACTAAGTCAACCTCTTGACTGTACTATAAACAAACACATAAGAATGTTTGGACTTGATATATTTTCAGGCAGAGTGAGATCTAGAGTTGGAGACCAAATGGAGGTTAAAAATCCTTGTCCAACTTGTCTGTTGTATAAATCTAAAAAAATAGATTTGTATGCCTTTTCAATGACTTTTTTTAGAAGTCTAGGTGTTCCACTGGCCACCTGACAATAGAAGCGTTACCTAGGCAAACAGATTTCTTCAAATTTTCTTCACACAAAGTATTCTCAGGATAGTGGAGATCAGAACAGCGAAGTATGTTCCATGATCTAGCAAACACACACCGTAGCAAGTACACTGCAGCCTGAAGGAAAAGGTATTATTAAAATCACATATTATGAGAATTGAAGAGCTGCTATATTTAAATGTATGGCTAGGCAGTAGATGGAAGACTGGGAAAAATGCAATAGCAGCTATCCTTACTAAGTACTTTTCCTTCTTCCCTTACTTTGTGGTGTAGTACATTGATTGATTTTCATATATTGAACCAAACTTGCATTCCTGGGATAAATCCCACTTGCTCTTGGTATATAATTCTTTTTATAGACTACTGAATTCAGTTTAGTAGTATTTTATTGAGGATTTTTATGTCTTTACATAAGAGATATTGGTTATCGTTTTCTACTGATATCATTGTCTAGTTTTGAAATTAGGGCAATACTGGTCTTATAGAATGTGCTCCCTCCTCTCTTATTTTTTGGAAGAGTTTGTGAAGGACTGGTGTTGATTCTGCCCTAAACATTTGATAAAATTCACTTCAAAGTGAAGCCATCTTGGCCTGAGTTTTTCTTTGTGGCAAGTTTTTTTGTTTAGGATTTTTACATCAAAATCATCCTGTAATTCTCTCTTGTAAAATCTTTGTCAGGTTTTAGCATCGTGGTTGCATCCCTAACCTTTTCTTTTCTCTTGAAAAATTTTCCTTAAGTATTTTGTAAATTCACCAGGGAAGCCATCAAGCCTAAATTTTTTTGAGGTAAGGTTTTAATTACAGAATTAAGTTAATATAGAGAGAAATGTCCCAAATTTTTTTTCTTCCTTTATAGGTTTTGAAAAGATCTTTAATTTTTTATTTCACCTAAAATTGCACTTTTATTGTCATAAAGCTTTCATAAAAGCCTCTTATTTTACTTTCAATTTAAAAATTACAGTAATTTTCTCATTTCTCATTTAGGTCATTGTTTTTGCTCTCTCCTTCTCTCTCTTTCCCCTTTTTGGTTCTTGACTAGTCTTGTTCATAATTCTTCAATTTTTAAGTCTTTTCAAAGGATAAACATCTGGCTTTATTGATTGAGAAAACACTAAGACTGCAAGGTCAGATTTACAAAAATTAAAGATCTTATCTGGTATCAAGTTTCAATAATAATTGAAAAGATTCAAGTAATTGTGAGACACCGTAAAAACTGAAAAAGTCCAGGACTAGCAGTACCACTCTCTAGGCCCTTTCTTACTGCATCCAAGTGCTCTCTGGTTGATGCATAACATATGATTTCCGTAAGTAATGCGTTCAGCCATCACTTACATAAAAGGAAATTATTTTGGTCATGACACTTTATATTCTAATAGCCACACAGCTTATGTAAGATTTTCCAGAAAGCAGGGCACCTGGGTGGCTCAGTGGCTTAAGTGTTTGCCTTCAGCTCAGGTCATAATCCCAGAGTCCTGGGATTGAGCCCTGCATCAAGCTCCCGAGGCAGGGAGCCTGCTTCTCCTTCTCCCTCTGCCGTTCCCCCCGTTTGTGCTCTCTGGTTCTATCTCTCTGTCATATAAATAAATGAAATCTTTACACAAATAAAAATAAATTAAAAAAAAAAGATTTTCCAGAAAGCCATGGCCCATAAACCCACAGAATTCTAGGTTTGCTTTCCATTAGTGATCCTAGGCAGAAGACATGCATCCTGCTTCAAGCATTCCATAGCATTCTGCTTCAAGGATTCTCCCCCTGGTAAATACCAACAGTGTGTTTCCCAAGAGTTCATTAACGTGTTTCTAAAGTTTTTAAACTTAATCAATTTACCCTCTTGCCTGAGGTATCCCTAGGTAAAGAGGGAAAATGTGTTCCTAACATGCTTCTAACTCTTTGCTTCCCAGTTCATCCTCTGAACTCAATCAATATCTCCTTTGTACATATTCTCAATCATCTTTTAAAAGTTAGCTCAAAACACTTTCAACAATAAGTTATATAGAAGAATAAGCCTATCAATACTTCAATGACCACCAGGAGTGGCCCCATTCAATAGGAAGTATGAATTCTGTAAGCAAAGCGTACCACTAGTGATCATATCCCTACAAAAAACTTTGAATATTTTTTTGTAGCTCAGTTAGGCTTTTCTTGCATTATCTAGTTATTTAAAATGTTTTTACTTATTAATGGAGCCATTTCACACAGTTTTAATCTCTCTAAAACCAAACTCACCTTTTTTTTTTCTCAATCCAATTCCATAGGTATTATAACCATCGTGGGCATGAAATCAACATTCCAAAATATGTTTTCATCAATGAACTCACAAATCCTCTCTTCCACCAGAGCCCTGTTAGGAAGATTAGTGTTCCACATACCATAAAACTAATGAACTTACAGGATCATTCTCTTTTCCTTCCCAACAAATTTTCCCATGCACCACAAACACTATCCATCTGCCACTCAATCCCTAATAGGATCAACACAGTCTTTTTCCTTTATCCGTTCAATCCTAACCAGTTGAACCACAGGGAAGATAAAATTCACAGAAATATCTGTAGTATCAGGCCATCATAAAACAATAAAGGCCACATTGTGAAATAACATCCTGTCATAAATTAAGCTTACCATAATGTTCCTATAAAAACTTCTTCTTGGCCTTGGGCCTCTAGCACTCCTGGCCATTAGACTTTACAGACATTGGATTACATAATGATAAAAATAGCCAATATGCTTTCCTGCATAAGGGGCAGGTCTTCTCCCATCAACAGTGATAGATATGGTATTCCATTATAGCAATTACCCACTTTCTCCACTCACTATACCTTCCTTATTCCAAGTCAATTTCTAGCCACAATCTATCTCCTGCAAACAGAGATCCCTCTGGTGGCCCCGTTTTGGGGGGAGCAAATCTTTTTCATCATAAGCCTCTATGAACATCATTTTGGATAGATTCAGTACCCCCAAAACCAGTAACTAAAATCCTTGCAGAATACAAAGCAAGGTGGAAATTACATAATGGTGCTAATGAAATCACCAGGTCTTTTTTGCCATTGGACATTGATGGACTTGTGCAGTTTGGTGAAAAGGTTTTACCAAAAAATATTGCATGGCCCTATGAGATTATCAAATGGGTATGTTCTATGACAAATACTGCTCCATCTGGTGTGGAAGTGTGTAGCACTTCCTAGGAATGTCCTGTACATACCTCCAGAGGAAAAAAGTCAGAAACACTGGGCCATTAAAGCAAACCCAAGATGGCCTCCCTCAAGTCTGTCTGGGTTTTATTTCTGCTTGCCTTAAACACAGTCATTCCACTTCCACATGTGGTATATTCATGGGAGCAAATGAAGCTCTGAAAGCTCTGGAAGTAAGTAAGAATCTACCATTCTATCAGTCAGATTAACAACTTATCATATCCACTTGTGGCCACATGGAATGTCTATTATGCAACATTCTATCTCCTGTATGATTTATTGGTAGTGTTCCTCAGGTCATCTGAAAAATGACCACATGGTAAATACATCCTATAAACCCCATGCCAAACTATAGCCGCAGTCATCTATCCATGAATGGAGTTGTCAATGTGTAACCTCATTTCTTTTCTCCAAATTATCCAGTTGGGAAATTTTAGGTACATCCTGAAAATCAATGCAGGGAAGTAATCTGAGATACAGACACAGTGCTATTCTAAGAGAAAGAACCCAAATAAAAGGAGATCCAGATTTGACCCAGGGCAAAAGTTCTGCAAAAGAAAGAGAGACAATGATAAACGCATATCAATGCCAAAAGACCAACAAAATACTAAAGAACACAGTGCAAAAGGAAAAGAAGGACGGAAGAGTTACAAGACACACAGAAAATAAAATGACAAGACTAAGGCCTTACCTACAAATATTTAATTTATATGTAAATGGGTTAAACTCCCCAATCAAAAGATATAGAATAACTAAATGGATTTTTTTTAAATCACACTATATGCTGTCTACAAGAGACTCATTTAAGATTTAAGGATACATACTCTTTCAACTAAAGTGATGAGGAAAAGATATTCCATGCAAAAAGCAACTGAAAGAGGGCAGGAACTATACTTATGTCAGACAAAATAGACTCTAAAATAAAAACTGTCACTAATAAGGACTTTATATAATGATAAAAGGGTCAGTTTACCAGGAAGATATAACAATTATAAATATTTATGTACCCACCATCAGAAGACCTAAATATATCAAGCAATATTAACAGATATAAAGCCAGAAGTACACAACAACACAATAATAATAACAGACTTCAGTGCTCCACTTTCAATGATGGATAGACATATAGACAGAAAATCAGTAAGAACACAATGTACTTGAACAAAACTGTTGCAAAATGGAACTTGTAGACATATGTAGCATAGTCCATCCAACAGCAGTGGAAAATACATTCTTCTCAAGTGCACATGGAAGATTATGAAAGATAGATCATATGTCACATCACAAAATAAATCTTAAAAAACTTAAGAACACTGAAATCATACAAAGTATCTTTCTGAACACAGTGAGGTGAAACAAAATCAACAGAAGGAAAACTAAAAAATTCACAAATACATGGAAATTAAATAAATTAAATAACACATTACTGTGCAACCTATTGGTCAAAGAAGAAATCGAAAGGGGAATTAGAAACATGTCAAAGCAAACAAAATTTAAAACTACACACCAAGGCCTATGGGATACAGCAAAAGCAATGCTACAAGGGAAATTTATAGCAATGAAAACCTACATTTAAAAAGATCAAGTAAACTAACAGTATACCTCAAGAAAAGGGAAAAAGAACTAAGTCCAAAGTTAGCAAGGAAGGAATAATTAAGATTACAGCAGAAATAAATGAAAAAGAGACCAGGAAAACTATAAAAAATATCTATGAAACTAAGAGTTGTTTTCTAAAGGAAAACAAAACTTATACATTTTAGCTAGACTGAGAGAAGATCACACATGAAAGAGGGGACATTAAAACTCATACCACAGAAATAAAAGGATTGTAAGAAACTACTACAAATACACACTAAAAAATTGGATAGCATGGAAGAAATAGATAAATTCCTAGGAACATACGATCTATCAAATCAGATGCATGAGGAAATAGATAATCTGGACAGAACAATAATGAGCAAGGAAATTAAATCCATAAGGAGAAACCTCCCAAGAAAGAAAAGCCCAAGACCAGAGGGCTTCACTGGTGAAATCTACAATACAGTGTTTAAAAAGGAATAAATGCCAATCCTTCTCAAACACTTCTAAAAATTTAAAAACTAAAAAACACATCTGAACTCACTTTATATGGCCAGAATTACTGTTACCAAAAAAAAAGAATGAAATACTTAGACATTAACTGAACTAAAAAGTTTAAGGATTTGTAAACTGAAAAAGACAAAACATTTATGAATGAAAGTAAAAACAAAAACAGCAAATGAATGAAAGACATCCTGTGTTCATGGATTGTAAGATTCAACATTGTCAAAATGTACATACTATCCAAAGTGATCTAGAGTCAGTACAATCCCTATCAAAATCCCAATGGAATTTTTCACAGAAATGAAAAAACAATCCTAGGGCACCTGGGTGGCTCAGTAGTTGAGCATCCAACTCTTGGTTTCAGCTCAGGTCATGATCTCAGGGTCATGAGATCAAGCCCCTAGTCAGGTTCCATCTCAGTGGGGAGTCTCCTTGGGATCTCTCCCTCTCCCTCTGCTGCTCCCCCCACTAGCTCACACTCACACTCTGTCTAAAATAAATAAATAAATCCTTAAAAAAAGAAAAACACAGTCCTAAAATTCATATGGAATCACAATAGAACCCAAATAGCCAGAACAATCTTAAGAAAGAAGAACAAAGCTGAAAACATCACACTTCCTGATTTTAAACTATGTTGCAAAGCTATAATAAGTAAAATAGAATGCTATCGGCATACAGACAGACATAGAGAACAATGCAACAGAATAGAGAACCCACAAATAAACCCATGCATATATATATGCTCAACTACGTTTGACAAGGGTGTCAAGAATATACAATGGAAAAAGAAAAATTTCTTCAGTAAATTGTGCTGGAAAAACTGGATATCCACATACAAAAGAATGAAATTGAACTCTTATCTTATACCCTCACAAAAATCAACTAAAAATGGGGGTGCCTAGGTGGCTCAGTCCTTAAGCGTCTGCCTTCAGCTCAGGGCGTGATCCCGGCATTATGGGATCGAGTCCCACATCAGGCTCCTCCTCTATGAGCCTGCTTCTTCCTCTCCCACTCCCCCTGCTTGTGTTCCCGCTTTCTCTGGCTGTCTCTCTCTCTGTCAAATAAATAAATAAATAAATAAATAAATAAATAAATAAATAAATAAATAAATAAATCTTTTTTAAAAATCAACTAAAATGGACTTAAAATGGAAGGCCTGAAACTGTAAAACTCTTGAAAGAAAACATAGCAGAAAATCTTCATCACATTGGAATGGGTTATGATTTCTTGGACATGACACCAAAAGAACAGACAACAAGAGCAAAAGTAATGGGAGTAAATCAGACTAAAAACTATCTGTACAAAAGAGGAACAATTAACAGTGAAAAGGAAACCTACGGAATGGGGAAAAAATATTTGCAAACCATGTATTTAGTAAGCGGTCAGTATCCAAAATAGACAAAGAACTCATACAGCTCAGTAGCAAAGATAGCCCAATTGAAAAATAGGCCAAAGACTCAAATAGATATCACCACAAAGAAAATAAACAAATGGCCAACAAGTAAATGAAAAGGTGCTCAACTTTACTAATGACAGGGAAGTACAAATCAAAACCTCAGTGATATATCATTTCACATCTGTTAAAATGGCCAGTATCAAACAGAGAAGACATAAGAAGTACTAGTAAGGATGTGGAGAAAGGGATCCCTTGTTCACTGAGGGTAAGAATATAAATTCATACACTCACTACAGAAAACAGGATAGAGGTTCCTCAAAAATTTTAAATAGAATACTATATGGTCCAACAATCCCACATCTGGGTATTTATCCAAAACTACTGAAATCAGGATCTCAAGGAATTCTTGGCCCTCCTATGCTCATTTCAGCATTATTCCCAAGAGCTAAGATGGGGCAACAGCCTCAACGTCCATCAACAGATGCTTATCTTTAAAATAAGAAATGCAGTATATAAAGACATAAAACCCTCTTAGCCTTAAAAAGGAAGGAAATCCTGTCATTTGTGACAACATGGATGAAACTTGAGAGCATTACTCTAAATAAAACAAGCAAATGTTAGAAGTAACACTGCATAATTCCACTTCCATGAAATATTGAAATAGTCCAACTCAAAGAAGCAGAAAGCAAACAAGTGTTTTCCAGAAGCTGGGGGAAGGAGGAAATGGCAGGGATTGCTTAAAGGATATGGATTTTATGTATGGAAAGATGAAAAAGTTCTGGAGATGGTTGGTGATGATGGTTGCACAGCAATGTGAATGTACCTAAAACCACTGAACTGTACATGTGGAAATGGTTAAAACGGCAAATTTTATATTATGTGTATTTTACCACAATTAAAAAAAAAAAACATGGGAAAGGGACAGAATGTGAGTGAGCAAAATTGTTAAAAGTTAAGGACAGGGCTGAAGGTACTACTTCCATTTCTGGTTTGGGATTTCAGCAGTGTAGCAGTTTCCTTAAAGGTAAAGGTTGATTTTTCCAAGGTGAATCTGTGCAGGTTTTCAACCAGCTCCTCAACACCTCAGAGGCTGAGGGAGAAAAGATTGTAGCGGAGCCTCCTTTCTCTAGTGTTTCCATCCTCTACCTCTGAATGTCTTTACATATAATATTTGTTTCAGTGTGATTTTCTCAACACCTACCATGTGCAAGCACTGCTCTCTACTGTAAATCTCCACAATTCCTTCTATGTGTGATAAAGAGAAAAGCTATATTCCCATAAACACATCACGATAATCTTTCGTCTAGATACACACACCAAAGGAACTTGATGGATCTATGACTCATAAATTATCCAATCTTTGGCAGCTGAGAATTCTGCCAACGGAGTCTCCTTTGTTACCCACTAATAAAAATGTCAGTCTCCCAGACTAACATAGCACATAACCTTGAAATCTGGCATTTCCATTCTCAGGACAACTATATACTTAGAACAATCACATTTGCAGAGAGAAATCCATTCTCTGAACTCTGACCTATGTGTAAAACCACCTCCTATCCTGTGCCAGGCTCAACAATGTCAAAATGGACAACACAGCTCTATGATGAAGCTTTCCAACTTAACTGATCAAAATCTCACCCTAAACTATACCCAAAGCTCAACTGCATTACTAAAACTGACCTCTAAAGATGGTTGTGGGTGCCAAATGGGAGTAAGCAAGAGATGGTGGCTGAGGCTTCCAGCAAAGATTCCAACAGGACCAATTACTAATCCTCTGAGGACTTGAGAGGTCAATGCATTAGACAATTCTGCACTTTGTAAATGGCTATTTAAATATTTCTCTAGAGTCTATGAAGAAAGAATTACAGGACATTTAACTAAATGACAGAGGCAGAGCATATACCAACAAGCTTAAGATTCATACAGGAGACACTGCTCCCAAGCTCAGTGGGTTAAAAGCAGGAATGAAAGAATCTCTCCACACTGCTCATGGACTTCTTGGGAAACATAAATTTGGCAGGATCTGAAAAAAGATGTATCCAATCAAGTGGATTCGATGCACTTCTACATGCTATAGTTCCATATAGTAACTTTTTCTGATTGAAGTTTTTTTCCCATTATTTTTACTTCAGATTAAATATAGTTTTGAGATTTGAATAATATATGTATTTTGAAGATGTGTCTATACTGTCATAGGAGGCCAAGAAAGTGAGGAGAAATTAAATCCTAGAGTATTGAAGTTTCCCAACTAAAACAACTCATTTTCTGGGTAAGTTCAGACTGATAATGGGAACAAAAATAAACTAAAATGACCAAAACTGGGAGAGCTGTCTGAGGAAGGACTGCAGTGTCCCACTTGTTAGCTTAGAGAGTGCATTTGCAGCTGTGGCACCATGCTCCCAGGGGAAGAAAACAATGACTGGGTGCAATCTAGAAACAGTGGAATCCATAATCAACTAGATCCAGGTCAGTAATTACTAAATCTTTTTCCCCAAATTTTAAATAGATTGACTTAATTTACCCAAATTATTTTCACTGAATAGTTTTTATAGCTAGATTCTGTGAATTCAAGGTAATCTTCTTCTTTAAATATGAATTTGAACAGGAGGACATGAAAAGACCAGTAGAAATCATGATCTATAAGGTTGCCACAGAAGATGCTGTTGAGAACTACTAAGGTCACTTTTAAAAAATTGTGGTTCACATTTCTATGTGATTATTTGAAATTACTCCCCCTTTTCATGACTTCCATATTGCCACACTGAAGTTAGAATTTGTGGATTAAATCTAAAGGATAGTGAAGCACATAGTTGCCACCTATAGCAGCCATGGATAGAGAAGAAACTAAAGAGACTGAGCTTTCTGGAAAACAAAAGATATCGTTCCTAACTTTCATTTAAGCTGAAAGGTCAAGATGCGGACTTCTGTGTCCAGAAAGTTTTGAGGAAAAGTATGTTGTTATATTTTTTAGCAGGGATAGAGAAAGGAGAAAAAGAGGGGGAGAAGGAATAAGAAGTCCTATGATCACATGGAACATGTACTCACTATTGAAAATCCATGTACAGGTCATTCAAAAAAAGAATGTATTCTTGTATATTTTCCATTTTTCCACCAATTAGCAATGAAAACTTGAAGTTCATCCTAAATGATTAAACTTAGTGTCAAAAGAAAAACTTGTATTATATTAGATAACATTTCTGTGTCAACAAAAGGAAATGCAGGAAAACTTAATAACTCATTTAATTCCATTGGTAAAATGTGCCTAGGATTTTTCATTTATTTCAGAGGTGGGATATGGGTGACATTCATACAGGAAAATCCCAACTGTCTTAATGTTAATGCCTTGCTAAAGGGAAAAACAATATTAACTTGAAAAAGGCAAGATTTCCAGCATCCTGTGAGTCTTTAACATACGAAAATCCTTTGAAATCTCCCTTTTCTTTACCTCCCCCAACTCCCAAGTATATAATTAGCCACCCCTCACAACTCAGGCGCACTAGCTCTTTCAGGACAGAGGTCATGTCTCAATTCTTTTATAAAACCACCTTTTTTGCACCTGACCATTATTTTATATGTGCTGAAAGAGCAATTGCACAGAAAATTCATTTAAGAAATATTGAGCACTTTTCAGGGAATTTTGTACCACTCCCATATCTGCATCCAAAGATGTGAGAAGAGTGTGTATTAGTCTTGTTGAGTCAGATACACCAGCCAGGGCTATTCAGAGAATGCGGCTCAAAGAGCTGTTATAAAGATAGTTCCTTGGCATTCTGAAGGGGAAAGATTCCACCTGTAGCTCAGTATATCAGTGTGCATGTGCATTCATTTGACAGAAAGGAATCCCAGCTCAAAGAGCACTGTTGGTATAGATACAGTAAGAATGGTACCTTCCTATCCAATATACACTTAACATTTTAAACAATAATGTGTTCCTATACATATTATTCATGCCAATAGGCAAATATAACTTCAAAATAATTGTTATTGATGAAATTTGTCCCAAAAACAGTGAATGAAAGCCATCTGTAAGGTTTTAGAGCCAGGGTTTGGAAGTCAATCATAAGTCAACAGTCCTAATACCACCTTGCTTTTATTCTGATCTTTGTAGCATATTGTCACTATTCAACTTAGATGAATAAGAGAAATTTAACATCTTTCTATTCTTTTTTAAAACTGTCTCCAAAGTGGTTGAGGTGAGTAGAAGGTGTGGCTCCAACAATCCCAGAGGCCAGGACTAAAGAGGTGATGGAAGATTTCAGTGTTAAATTAAAAACACTACTCAGAAATCCTGTAGTCTTTCCAGATGGACCATGTGGTCTTTCCCTAAAGAACATAACCCAAGCTGACTCCAGGGAAAGGATGAGCAACGTCACAGAATTCATTCTGCTGGGCCTGACCCAGAATCCAGAACTGCAGAAATTCTTATCTGCTGTGTTTCTAATCACCTACTTGATCACACTGGCCGGTAACCTACTCATCTCTGTCACCGTCTTCATCAGCCCAGCCCTGGGTTCTCCCATGTACTTTTTTCTGTCCTACTTGTCCATTATAGATGGTTTCTACTCTTCTTCCATAGCACCCAAAATGATCTTTGACTTGATCTCTGACAAGAACACCATATCCTTCAATGGCTGCATGACACAGCTCTTTGCTGAACATTTCTTTGCTGGAGCTGAGATCATCTTATTAATTGCCATGGCCTATGACCGCTATGTAGCCATCTGTAAGCCCTTGCATTACATGACCATCATGAGCAGACCTGTCTGTGCTTTCTTGGTGGGAATGGCTGTGATTTTAGGCTTTATTCACGGAGGGATCCAGGTTTTGTTCATGGTCCACTTGCCATTCTGTGGCCCCAACGTCATTGACCATTTTATGTGTGATTTAATACCTCTCCTGGAACTAGCCTGTACAGACACTCACACTTTGGGGCCCCTGATTGCTGCGAACAGCGGATCGCTTTGTTTGCTCATTTTTTCTATGCTGGTTGCTTCTTACATTGTCATCCTATGCTCTCTGAGGACCCATAGCTCCGAAGGGCGTCGCAAAGCCCTGTCTACCTGTGCTTCTCATGTCACTGTTGTCATCTTATTCTTTGTACCTTGTTCATTCCTGTACCTGAGACCCCTGACTTCTTTCCCTGCTGACAAAGCTGTGACTGTGTTTTGTACCCTAGTAACTCCCATGTTGAACCCTTTAATCTACACCCTCAGAAATGCAGAAGTGAAAAATGTCATGAAGAAACTTTGGGGGAAAATAATGAAAACTGGTGATAAATGAATCTTGGGATTAGAGTATTTACACAAAAATATCTAGTGATACTCTAGAGAGATTTATTCCTCTTCTTAGTTGATTAAACTTGGGACAGTCAATTATCCTGTCTGGATCACTTTTCTTCAGCAGCATATATATTTTGGGCAGGTACAACATACCCATTAAGGGACAGTAGGCACAGTGCCTAGAGCCTGCAATAATACTAGGAGCCCTTGAAATGGGTAATTTATTTTAAAAAAAGAAGAAAAATGAATATAATATAAATCCAACTTGGAGTACAGTCATGATTATAACAATGCATTCATAAAATATAATCTTTAATATTTTTTATGGAGAAGGACTCATGAGAGCAAAGTAGCAATGGGCCACAAAAGTCACGCTGTTGCTCTGATTGTGGGTATGAAACAGATTAGCAGCAATATTTTCAACACACTTTACACCCTGCACTACAGCTAGAATGAAGTTTTATTTTAAAAGAAGAAAAGTATTAAATATGCAAAGAAGTACAGAAAACCAGGAAGTCATCAAGAAATACTTTCATCCAAATATACTTTTTATTATCTTCCCAAATTTGAGAGGTTAATATATGTTCCCACACCACAGGGAAAAAAAAAAAAAACAAAAAACGAAACAAAAAGCCTCTTTACTTGTCACAATCCCAAGAAGAGAACACTTGCACATTTGATGCTTGTTAAAAATGACATCACCATGATTCCCTGTAGTATAAAATTGTCTACAGAAAGAATTTGAGGCAGAATTGGCTGATACAAAAGAAATATAAGTGATCAAATCTGTAGAGTAAGGTAGAAAATATCTATATGTTAAAGTTGTATTTTAGATGTGGACAAAGGAAGAGTCTGAACAGCTGGGGCAGGAAATTACCAGTGATGTAGGAACAAGTCTGTGTCACAAAACTGAACAACATTGACCACAGATCTGGATTATAGAAAAGAATTCATAACATGTGCATAATGAAGTTGTGGGAGATTTTTATAGATAGTCAGATACTTTGAAGCCAGAGATTAAGACCTTTGGATCAAAGACACTTGATTTCTCATCTTGTGTCCTGCACTAATTAGCCTTGTCAATGTAAGCATTGCGCTTCATCTCTCTACTGATTTTTTTAAACTGTAAAATGGAAATAGCATTGCATACTCTCTTAAGTTGTAAGAATTAAATGATTTAGATTGAAAAAATTAATCAGCTAATAATTAGTAAAATTGCTCACACATGGTTACAGCCTTCAGAGATGTCACCAGCACAGAAAGTATGCCAGGAACAACAGTTATGGACAAGAGGAGCCCAAGAACGTCACTACGGACCATCATTCACTAACCATGACCACGGGAGGAAAAACATCTGTGCCAGCCTCACTTC
Source organism: Ursus americanus (assembly GCF_024610735.1). Lineage (NCBI taxonomy): Eukaryota > Metazoa > Chordata > Mammalia > Carnivora > Ursidae > Ursus > Ursus americanus. The sequence continues at coordinate 32,188,034 of NC_142150.1, read as the reverse complement.
ACTTCAAAATAAGTGATAACTGGTATATGTTTATGAGTAGGGACGGCATAGTGGTGAGTTACTATTCAGAAAGGAAACTAATGGGACCTGTGAGCAGATTCTCTGGACACTAAAAGCTAGCCCACCACCAACTCTCTAGTCTGGGATACAAATGCCCTTCAGCATCTCTGCAGTAACACATGGGGGAGCCCATTGGAGCAACTGTGAGATGCCTGAGCAGAACTTATTTCAAAAGCTCTCACTAATGATGGATCCCATTCTGGTCCTCCAGAAGAAGGAAAAGGGAGAGCCCAGTGACAGAGACCAATAGACCTATCTCTGTACAGAGCTTGGGATTCCTGAGGAAGAGCTCAGAAACTTGTCTTCAGAAGGTGCTTTCACAACCAGGGATTCAAATTTCATGTGATGCTGACATTTCTCATGTTCTCAGGACTTTATATCAGGTTAGATCTCACTCTTTATGAAGATCTTTTAAAAATAAATCTTTTGCCAAAACAAACAAACAGACTCTTAACTAAGAGAACAAAGTGGTGGTTGCCAGAGGTAGTTGTGGGGAAAAGAGTATAACAGGTAAAGGGGATTAAAGGTACAAACTTCGTTATAAAATTAGTCAAGGGGTTAAAAAAGTATAGCATAAGGAATATAATCGATAATATTGTAATACCGTTGTATGGTGACAGAGGGGTGGCTACACTTAACTTGGTGAGCAATGAATAATGTATACAACTGTTGAATCACTATGTTGTACACCTGAAACTAACATGAAATTGTATGTCAATTGCACTTCAATAAATTCTAAAAATAGATGTTTTCCTATAATTTCCTAAGTGACCATCTTCTAAATCTATGCAAGCAATAGTATGTGTAAAATATCAAGCTTTCCTTTAAAGATCTAGCTATGGTTCCCAAGAAAGTTGGGATGAAATATGATACTGTAAAAATAAGGATGAAGATGCTCATGATGGTGATGATGACAGGAAATGTTTCTCGAGCACCTTTTGTGAAAAATGTCCTGACCTACTCACTCATTTGTACGTTTTGGAGGCAGTACATTTCCGTCCATATTACTTTCATTAATGTAAGTTCAAACCTGGGGAACTTACCTCGGTTTAAAACATTTTGGTATTTGGACATTATGGGAAAACTCCCAGTAGGATAGTGTGATAATCAATAAAAACAATGCTAGTATAAATAATTGTGACAGCTTTCTTTGAGTGTTTACAGGTGCAAAGTACTTTGTAGTCACAATTTTTTGTTATTCAATTCTTATTACAGCCCAATAACTCCAAGGATACTGATTTCCCCATTTCATGAATTAGGAAACAATGGGTTGGAGAGGTTAATTATATAACTCAAGATCAATTAGCTAAAATTTGCCTGAACGGAATTCAAATCTAAGCCTGTCTGACCCAAAGCCTTTGAGCATTAACAAACCCACTTTGTAGCTGCTTACTATAACCAGACAACAAACAAAAATTTTTACATTTCTCTCTAATCTTTGGAATTTTCTTCTTGAAACCCTTTCACCTTCATGGTTGTTGTTTTTTTTTAATATTTTACTTATTTATTTGACAGAGAGAGAGGCAGAGAGAGAGGGAATACAAAAGGGGGAGTGAGAGAGGGAGAAGCAGGCTTCCTGCCAAACGGGGAGCCCTATGCGGGGCTCAATCCCAGAACACTGAGATAATGACCTGAGCCGAAGGCAGCCGCATAACGACTGAGCCACCCAGGCACCCCTCACCTTCATGGTTTGAACAAATGTGTAGCTAGACTTGCTTTCATAGAATGGCCAGGCTGAAAATGCACAAGTCTGCAAAGAAGCAGCAAGTGACTAGTCAGTAATTTGTAACTCCATGAATATTTTGATTCCCACATAACAGGAAATTTCTTTGAAATTATTTTCTCCTCCATTGGCAATAGTTTGGAAATAAAGTAAAGACCTGTGGCTTATATAAGAGTACTTTCTCCTGATAAATAAATAACAAATATTTTTGATATGATTATGTGCTCATCCTACGGTCGTCCATTAAAAAAGAAAAAAAACACTTCACTGGGGGAAGAAAGTTCAAGAGAGGTGAAAAACTATAAGTAACTTGCTAGTAGCCATGTCACAATAAGCTGTGGAATAAAATTCTCTAGTGCACTTCTGTTTTTACTACACAGCATGTTTTCAACAGTGCTTAAAATTTGGAAGCTTATACTATTTCCAGCCTTTCTTCTTCTGTTGCCTACTGGCAGGGAAGGGCACCAACATTCATCAGATGCCAACAACCTGTCAGAGGCTGTGCAATAGGCACAGGTCTGTCATAACTTCTGCTTCTCAGAACCAGGACTGATGTAGAAAATACGAACACTTAGCAAATCAATAAGATAAAAACAACCACATGAGATTGGAACAGCACTTCAGCAAAGAAGATACCCAATGGCCAGTAAATGTCTAAAAGAGTAGGGCTCCCCTGTTTTATCATCTGAAAATTGGATATAGAACCACAACAAAATACTACTGCAATGCTTCTCCTAAATTAAAAGGATGGATGATATCAAGTGTTTATTGTCGATTCTGAGGAATGGTATCTCTCATATGCTGCTGGTGCAAACGTATAAAGGTTTTCCAAATATACATTGGATATAAATAAATGTGCCTATAACCTATAACCCAGAAACCCTATTCCTAGGTATAAACCCAAGAGAAATGTATGCAGCTGTGCATGGGAAGATACATCACCAAGACTCTTAACAGAGCTATTTGTAATACCATAAAACTGATAATTTTAATGTCAATAATTAATAGAATGGGTAAAAAATGTTGGTATATTTATACAACAGACTAACAGAATGAAAATAAGTGAATGACAGATATCACAACATGAATGGATCTCACAAATACAGTGGTGAGCCAAAGAACCCAGACACAATGACTGCATATATGACTGCATTATTTAAAATTTAAAAGAGGCCACCCTAGGGATGTGTACATAGGCGGTAAATGTATAAAAGTACAAAGAAAAGCAAAGATGTTTTACCACAAAAGTCACCTTAGGTTTCACCTACAAGGGAAGAGAAACAGGTATGATTGGAAAGAGATATAAGGCAGGGCTAGAAGAGATCCTGGGAGGCCTAGAAATGTTCTACTTCTTGAACTGCTTTCTGGTTTTATAGATGTCCCACTTTATCAATCGAAGATTTCCTTTGTCTTGCCTTTCTAATTTTCTGATTATGATGTGTCTCAGGTGGATTTAAGTTCATCCAGTTTGAGATTTGCTGAGCTTACTGAACATGTAAGTTTATATATTTCACCAAATTTGGGAAGTTTTCATCCATTAGGTTTTTAAAATTCCTTTCTGAGCTACATTCCTTCTCCTCTTTTTTCTGAGACTCTAATAACATGAATGTTAGACATTTTGACATTGTCCCACAAGTCCCTGAGACTCTGTCCAGTTTTTGTAAATCATTTTTTTCTCTATGGTTCAGACTGGATAAATTCTACTGATATATCTTCAATTTTATCTTTCTTTTATATTCCTACTGTACCACTGAGCTCAGCCAGTGAATTCTTTCTTTTGGCCACTGAAACTTTCAGTTCACAATTTTCAATTGCATTCTTTTCTATAATTTTTATTTCTTGGCTGACACTTTCTAACTTTCCATTTGTTTCGAGTGTGCTCGCTTTACTGATAGGATCATGATTATAATGGTTCCTTTATAGTCTTTGTCTGAAAATTCCAATATCTGTGTCATTGCATCTGCTCATCATTGTTTTTTCCTTCCAGGTTGAGATTTCCTGCTGCTCTGTATATTGAGTAATGTTGGATTGTATCCTGGATATTTTGAATATTAGGTAAGGATACCTGATATTTTTTAAATTGAGAATGTTGCACTTTTAATTTTAGTAGACAAGTAACCTTGCTAGTTTCAGGTTGCAATTTCCAACCCATCTTCTGTGGGCTGTGATTCCAGAGTCAGTTCATTTAGCACATCCTTTGCAGTGCTCTTCACCTCTTGCCCATGTGTATGCCACCCAGTGGCCAGTCTAGGACTTCAGTGGTGGTCTATCTTATAATCCCATTCTCAAAGACCTTGGTTGCTGTTTGAGCTCAGATTCACACATTCATAGCTCTGAGGCAGGGAGCCCTGGAATTCATACACAACTTAATGGGATGACTCTCTTGAGTGCCCTCCTCTCTTTGATCTCCCTGGTTCTTTTTGGGTCTGGAAACATGGCTTTAGTTTTCTTATTGTGCTGCACACTCCCCACAACTGAGTCTGTGTCAATGTCAAGATTCAGGAGAACAAAGAATAAAAAGATTTGTCCCAGGCTCAAGAGATCACAGCTCTAATAGTCAAGATAAAAAATCTCCCTCTCTGAAAGTTTAAGGTACCTGTCCCACCACCATTGTTGCCCTTGTCACTGCTTCTCTGTGACAAGACTGACTGGGGTCTAGGACAGGAGAAAGGAGAAAAAGAGGGAGGAAGGGTAGGGGGAGAGAGAGTTGGGGGAGGAGGAAGGGCAGGAGGAGGACAACTACGAGAAAGGAAGAAGAAGAAGACGATGACGATGGAGGAGGAGGGGAATGATAGGAAGAAGAAGAAGGAGGGGGGGAGAAGAAAGGAGAAGAAGAAAGAAGGAGGAGGAGGAGGAAGAGGAGGGAGAGGAGGAGAAAAGGAAAAATGAAAGGCAGAGATTCACCCCTTCATTCTCTGGCCTACTTGTCAGACCAACACAAGAAATGTGCTCTTGGAGATCTTCCTCCATTACACAATACACATTTCCAGGTCTGGATGGCTTTTAAGTCCAGAACAAGTGATACAGAAGAAGAAGGAGAAGGAGAAGGAGAAGGAGAAGGAGAAGGAGAAGGAGAAGGAAAAAGCTAACCCTTCAAATCTGAACTCCTTCCCAATTGCCTACTATCATTCACTCTTCAAAGTGTTCAGATGGCTTCTGTGCGCATTCTCTCTAGAGATCATAGCTGCATCTCTATGGGAGGAAGACGATAGACTGTACTTACTCCATCATGTCTGCAACTGGAGCACTTCCCAATGTGGCATCTTTTGAAGTTCAGCTAAGAAGATTTGCCATGGATCAGCTATGAAATGAGGGGGGAGGAAGGAGGAGAGATAGAGAAGAGTCAACATGACTCCAAGGTTTGGGGCTGAGCCAAAAGGAAGGTGAATGAAAGCCTGGGCTGGACAATCCTTGCTGGGAAAGGAATAGACATAAAGTTACCTCTCATCAACTAATTCATACTATCGCATATAATGAGGCTGAGTTGGTGCCTCCTGGCTCTCATTCACAATTTTCAGTGGAACACTGTACGTGGTTTATACTGAGGGATAGATGAGATGAGTTTCATCTACAGCAAAGAACTAGAACATAACAAAAGCGAGGCAAGGAACAGGTGGGCCTACCCATCAGCTCAGGACGCAGGGTACTTAAGCCTTGAGGAGTTACCTTTTGGGTAAAAGGATGCCACACCCAAGAGAAAGTGTTTCCATCCTGGATAGAACAGTTTTAAAACTGAAGTCAGAAGATTAGAAAAACGACTTGACTAAATTAAGTTCTCTGCTCTTGGGTGAAAATGAGAGTTCATAGAAGCACGGTCCATTTTTGCAGAGCTATTTTCATGCCCATTATAAACATACATACACACAGTTTTACATCCTTTCAAACTTCTAAATACATGTATATTCTTATGTAGTTGAGTATAACACTTCTCCTCCAATCACTACTATTTTTCAACCTTAAGATATACAGATTGAAGTGCCAGACACAGGCCACTTGATGGAACCCTGAGAAAACCATTTCTCCAATGTGCAGACCTCTAGGGATTGTGTGTCTAAACACTATGAGCACCATGGACCACTCTACCGACTCCATGTGATGATGGAAAGATGCTGAAAATAGGGGAAACTTGGAAGAGGCTGAAGAAATTCAGTGATAAGAACCTTAGCAAAGGCACTCTGAGTTGGGGTGTGTTGGAATGGGACACTGCCCCACTCTCATTGGGTGAGGGATGAAATAGCTACTAAAAGTTCCTAAGACATGGCTTGCCAGAGCCTTCTTATTTTAAATCATCTCCAGGACCCTAAAAGCTCACCATAGTATTTTTCCACAGGGCTGACTATAAGAGGAGCTGTGTTAACACATCTTTGGGCATGATAGGAAAAGAAACAAAGGACTGATCTTGTGCCTTGGTAATTGGGCTACCTTTGTACTTATCCCTAAATTGGCTACATGAGATGCAGTTTTGATCCACCCTAAAATATCTTACGAATACATATTTTCAAATTTAATTCCAAGGATATTGTGTCTTGGGCACCAATAGTAGCTTCCCTCCATACACATATGTTTAAACACATAATGATGTTCTTTTGGTCAGGCAACACAAAAGAAAAATGTTATGAAATGTTGAAGATATAAAATTCTGGAATTGCATCATTGTTCATCTCATTTTATCCTACTAACCCTATAATTACTTCTAGTGGAGTCATCAGCTGCAAAGATTTCACAGGTTTGCATATTTGAAAGGATTTACAAGAACCCACAAAGCAAAGGAGAGAGGCAAGATAGCAGAAGAGTAGGGGACCTGATTTCATCTGGTCCCTCGAATTTAGCTGGATAGCTATCAATCCATTCTGAACATACAGGAATTCAGCCTGAGATGTAAGAAAATATATCTGGAAATCTACAAGCAGAAAAATGACTGCTTTTTGCAAGGTAGGAGATGTAGAGTTGGGAATCTGTGGGGAAATATCAGTAGATAAATATAGGGGGGAGGGAGCCTCCATAAGCTGGCTACCAGAAAGTGATAGAGCACCCGAGCACAAAATCAGAACCCTTAGAAATCTGCTCCAGTGAGAAAAATCCCTTTCTGATAGGGGTTCAGGGGATGAAAAGGTCAGAATTCTTGGTGGATCATTATGGTCTCAGGATCCCAGGAGACAGAAAGAACTGGGGTGCCTGAATTGATACAGTGCTCAAACGGTGGAGCGGGGAAACTGGTGATGTTCAGCAAGCCCAGGAGGGACTCTCAGCTCCAGTCACCATAAACCCTGAGCTGGGCCTGTAGAGAGACTGCTATTTGCCTGAGCGCCCTGAAGAGGACTGGAACTACAGGCTGTTTACCATCCCATGGGAGGGAGAAAACAGCCGTGCCCCAGAACTGGGCAATAGCACTCAAGGCAGTGAAAGCCCCAGAAAAGACAGTAGGGTGGCATGCAGCCATGACCTGGCAGCAGCAGAGCAGGGTACGTGTGCAAGCCCACAACTGCTGGCAGCCTCAAAGATACAAAGCAGAGTGACACTCGCAGGTCCCTGGGACTCCCACAGGAGGACTGGAGTGGGCGTGAACCGCAGGAATTTGGGTAGTTTGGTCCACACAGAAGTGGAGACTGTTTGACCAGAAGGGTTTATTGAAGAAGGGGGACCTCGATCTTCCAGCTCTGGGCCAGAGATCCAGGTAGGGTCATTTTTGCTCTGACCCTCTGAAGAGGCACAAAAATCCACCAGGGAAAAAAAGCCATGTAGACAACCAGATTACATTGAGTCCCTCCTCCTGTTAAGGGGAGGGGTGGGGCAACTCCGCCCAGGCAAAGACACCTGAGAAGAAGCACAGCAGGCCCCCTCGCCCAGAAGATAGACTGGAAGAACAGATGAATGACAAGTTTATGGATCCCATGAGACTGTGAAACTCCAATACCAGAATAAAATAGTACACTGAGCTCTAGCTGTTTCTTCAGTCTAAAATTTTCTTTTCTTTCTTTCTTTCTTTCTTTCTTTCTTTCTTTCTTTCTTTCTTTCTTTCTTTCTTTCTTACCTTTTTCCCCATTTTAACTAGATTCTTATTTTACCAACTTATGTTCTTAGGTCACTTTTTAACCTTTATTTTTTCATATATATATATATACATATATATATATGAATGTTTTGTTTTCTTTGCAATTTTGGGTGTAGTGTCTTCTAACATACAGACCAAAACTCAATCAGCAACAAGGGGGCCAACCTGCTTTGTTCACCTGCGAGATCATAGTCTCTTCCCCCCCCCACCCCGTTTTTATTGTTTGGTTTCATTTTGGCTTTTTTACGATATGGTTATAAGTAAGATGTCAGAGATGGAATTCAGGATAGCAAATATAAAGTTAATAGCTAGGCTTGAAAAAAGCATACATGATAGTACTGAATATCTAAGGGCAGAAATGAGATCTAATCAGGCCAAACTAAAAAATGGTATGAATGAGATGCAGTCTAAATTGGATGGTCTAACAGCTAGGGTAAATGAGGCAGAAGAAAGAATAAGAAATCCAGAGGACAAGATGTTGGAAAGGAAGGAAGGTGAGGAAAAGAGAGAAAGACAACAGTCCATGAAGAAAGGCTTTGAGAATTTAATGATGCCTTGAAACAAACCAATGTCAGAATTATTGAGATCCCTGAGGGGCTGGAGAGACAGAGATAAAGCTAGAAGGTATATTTGAGCAAATCATAGCTGAGAACTTCCCTAATCTGGGAAAGGAAAAAAGCATTCATGCCCAAGAGGGAGAGAGGACCCCTTCCAAAATCAATTAAAAAAGATCAACACCCCAACATACAGTACTGAAGCTTGCAAATCTTCCAGAAAAAGAAGCTATCCTGAGACAGCGAGGAAGAGGAGGTTCATTATGTATGGAGGGAGGAACATCAGAATAACATCAGACCTATCCACAGACACCTGGCAGGCAGAAAGGGCTGCCAAGATAGATTCAGGATACTAAATAAGAACATGCAGCCAAGAATACTTTATCCAGCAAGGCTGTTTCAGAATGGAAGGGGAGATAACAACAGGGAAGGGGAGACAACAAAGCCCTGTCATGAAGCTTTCCAATTCATCTTAACAAACTCTCACCATAAACTATAGCCAGACACACGTGTTTAACCAAAGCTCAACTGCATTTCTAAAACTGACCTCTAATGATGGTTGTGGGTACCAAGCGGAAGTAAGCAAAAGACTGTGGCTGAGGCTTCCAGCAAAGATTCCAACAGGACCAATTACTAATCCTCTGAGGACTTAAGAGGTCAATGCATTAGCAAATCCTGCACTTCGTGAAAGTCTACTTAAATATTTCTCTACAATCTATGAAGAAAGAATTACAGGACATTTAACTAAATGACAGAGGCAGAGCATATACCAACAAGCTTAAGATTCATACGGGAGATACTGCTCTCAAGCTTAGCGGGTTAAAGGAGGAATAAAAAGAATTCTCTTCACGGCACTCCCAACTTGTTGGGAAATATAAATTTGGCAGGATTTGAAAAAAAAAATATCCAAGTGATTGTACTTCTATATGTTACAGTTCCATGTACTAACTTTCTGATGAAATTTTTTCTTTGTTCCTATTATTTTTACTTTAGATTAAATATGCTTTGGATCTCTGAAAAATGTATCTATTTTGAAAATGTGTTTATACTTTCATAGGAGGCCAAGAAAGTGAGTAGAAATTAAATCCTAGAGTATTGAAGTTTCCTAACTAAAACAGCTCATTTTCTGGGTAAGTTCAGACTGATCATGGGAACCAAAATAAATTAAAACAACCAAGGCTGGGAGAGCTGTCTGAGGGAGAATTGCAGTATCCCACTTGTTAGTTCACAAACTATATTTGTAGCTGTAGGGCTATGCTCTTAGTGGGAAAAAAAAATGACTGGGTGCAATCTAAAAACAGTGGAATCCACAACCAACTAGATCCAGGTCAGTAATTACTAAATCTTTTCCCACAAATTTTAAACAGATTAACTTAATTTTCCAAAGTTATTTTCACAGAGTAGTTTTTATAGCTAGATTCTGTGAACTGAAGGTAAACTTTTTCTCTAAAAATGAATTTGAACACAATGACATAAAAATATCAGTAGAAAATGTCATCTGTAATGCTGCCACAGATGATACTGTTGAAAATTACTAAAGTCACTTTTTAAAAATCATGGTTAACATGTATGCAGAAATAGATTGCTTCGGTAGGTTTCTATACATGATTATTACAAATTTGTTCCTGTTCTCATGACTTCCATGTTGCCACACTGAGGTTAGAATTTGTGTATTAAATCTATTAAAGATAATGAAGCACATAGTTGTCACCTATATCAGCCATGGATAAAAAAGAAACAACTGAAGAGACTGAGCTTTCTGGAAAACAAAAGATACTTTCCTAAACTTAACTGAAGATGAAAGGTCATGATGCTGAAATCTGCGTTTAGAAACTTTCGAGGAAAATTATGTCATTATGTTTTTTAGCAGGTATAGGGAAAGGAGAAAGTGAGAGGGAGAAGGAATAAAATATCCTATCATCATGTGTAACATGTACTCACTATTGAAAATCCATGTACGGATCATTCAAAAAAGTATATATTCTTGTATATATTCATTTTTTCCACCAAATAGCAATGAAAACTCCAAGCAATGAAAACTGGGTAGCCATTTGCATGTCAATGAAAACTTATTTGATTAAACTTAGTTTCAAAAGAAAAACTTATATTATCTTAGATAACATTTCTGTCTCAACAATTAGATATTCAGGAAAACTCCATGTCTCATTTAATTCCATTTACAAAATGTGACTAGGATTATAAATCTATTTCAGAGCATCACTCTGTATGTGATAAATACTAATTGCACAGAAAATTCATTTAAGAAATATTGAGTTTTCAGGGGATTTTGGACCACTTACTTATCTGCATCCAAAGATGTAAGAAGAGTGAGTGTGTATTAGTCGTGTTGAGTCAGACACAACATCCAGGGCTGTTCAGTGAATGTGCCTCAGAGAACTGTTATAAATAGAGTTCCTTGGCATTCTAAAGGGGAATCACTCCATCTGCAGCTCTGTGTTATGTGCATTCATTTGACAGAAAGGAATTCTAGCTCAGAGAACACTGCTGGTATAGATATATTAAGGATGACACTTTCCTATCTTATACACATTTGACATTTTGAAGAATATAGTGTTCATATACTTATAAATGTTCATGCCAGTGGGCAAATATAACTTCAAAATAATTGTTACTGATGAAATTTGTCCTAAAAAGAGTGAATGAAAGCCATCTGTAAGGTTTTAGAGCCAGAGTTTGGAAATCAATCATAAGTCAACAGTCATAATATCACCTTGCTTTTCTTCTGGTGTTTGTAGCATACTGTCAATATTCAATTTAGATGAATAAGAGAAATTTAACCTCTATCTATTCTTTTTTATAACTGTCTCCAAAGTGGTAGAGTTCAGTAGAACGTGTGGTTCCATCAAACCCAGATGCAGGACTAAAGTGGTAATGGAAGATTTCAGTGTTGAATTAAAAAGACTACTCAGAATTTCTGTGACCTCTCCAGATGGAACATGTGCTCATAACCCAAGCTGACTCCATGGAAAGGATGAACAACGTAACAGAATTCATTCTGCTGGGCCTGACTCAGAATCCAGAACTGCAGAAATTCTTATCTGCTGTGTTTTTAATCACCTATTTGACCACACTGGCAGGTAACCTGCTCATCTCGGTCACCATCTTCATCAGCCCAGCCCTGGGTTCTCCCATGTACTTTTTTCTGTCCTACTTGTCCATTATAGATGGTTTCTACTCTTCTTCCATAGCACCCAAAATGATCTTTGACTTGATCTCTGACAAGAACACCATATCCTTCAATGGCTGCATGACTCAGCTCTTTGCTGAACATTTCTTTGCTGGAGCTGAGATCATCTTATTAATTGCCATGGCCTATGACCGCTACGTAGCCATCTGTAAGCCCTTACATTACATGACCATCATGAGCAGACCTGTCTGTGCTTTCTTGGTGGGAATGGCTGTGACTTTAGGCTTTCTTCATGGAGGGATCCAGGTTTTGTTCATGGTGCAGTTACCATTCTGTGGCCCCAATGTCATTGACCATTTTATGTGTGACTTAATCTCTCTCCTGGAACTAGCCTGTACAGACACTCACACTTTGGGGCCCCTGATTGCTGCCAACAGTGGGTCACTATGTCTGCTCATTTTTTCTATGCTGCTTGCCTCCTACATTGTTATTCTGCGCTCTCTGAGGGACCGTAGTTCTGAAGGGCGTCGCAAAGCCCTGTCTACCTGTGCTTCTCATATCACTGTTGTCATCTTATTCTTTGTACCTTGTTCATTCCTGTACCTGAGACCCATGACCTCCTTTCCTGCTGACAAAGCTGTGACTGTGTTTTGTACCCTAGTAACTCCTATGTTGAACCCTTTAATCTACACCCTCAGAAATGCAGAAGTGAAAAATGTCATGAAGAAACTCTGGGGGAAAATAATGAAAACTGGTGATAAATGAATCTTGGGATTAGAATATTTACACAAAAATATCTAGTGATACTCTAGAGAGATTTATTCCCCCTCTTAGTTGATTAAACTTGGGACAGTCAATTATCCTGTCTGGATCACTTTTCTTCAGCAGCATATATACTGTGGGAAGGGTTAATGTACCCCTTACGGCACAGTAGGCACGGTGCCCAGAGCCCACAATAACTTTAGGATCCTTCAAAATGGTTAATTTCTTTTAAAATAAGAAGAGAAAATGAATATAATCCTAATCCAAATCCAACTTGGAGTATAGTCATCATTATACCAATTCATTCATAAAATATAATCTTTAACTTTTTTTTATGGAGGAGAAGGACTCATGAGGACAAAGCAGGAAGGTGCCACAAAAGTCATGATGTTGCCCTGATTGTGTGTATGAAACAGTTCAGCAGCAATATTTTCAACACTCTACACCTGCACTACAGCTAGAATGAAATTTTATTTTTAAAGAGGAAGAATACTATATATGCAAAAAAATATAGAAATCCAGTGAGTATACTAGAAGTACTTCCACCCAAATAAGTTTTTCTTATTTTCCTAAATTTGAGAGGTTAATAGATATTCCCCCTCCACAGAAATAAAAATATCTTTACTTGTCCACAATCTCAAGAAGAGAACACTTGCACACAAAGGTACAATTTAAAAATTACATCACCACTATTCCCTGTAGTATAAAATTGTCTACAGAAAGAGTTAGAGGCAGAATTGGCTGATGCAAAACAAAAATAATTGATCAAGTCTGTAGAGTTAAGGCAGAAAACATCTGTATGTTAAAGTTGTATTTTAGAGGTGGACAAAGGAAGAGTCTGAACAGCTGGGGCAGGAAATTACCAGTGCTGTAAGAACAAGTCTATGTCACAAAATTGAACAACATTGACCACAGATCTGGATTACAGAAAATAAATCATAACATGTATATAATGAAATTCTAGAAAATTTAGAAATAGATGCTTTGAAGCCAGAGATTAAGAGCTTTGGATCAAATAGGCTTGATTTTTCATCTTGTGTCCTGAACTAATCAGCCTTGTCAATGTAACTATTGAGCTTCATACTATACTGATTTTTTTTTAATCTGTAAAATGGAAATAGCATTGCATACTCTCTTAAATTGTAAGAATTAAATTATTTAGATTGAAAAAAATGAATCAGCTAAAAATTAGTGAAATTGCTCAGACATGGTTACAGCCTTCAGAGATGTCACCAGCACAGAAAGTATACAAGGGACAACAGTTGCTGATAAGAGGAGCCCAAGAATACCACTACTAACCATCATTCACTAACCATGATCAAGGAGGACCAAAAATCTGTGCCAGCCTCACTTTACTTCAAAATAAGTGATAATTGGCATCTGCTTATGAGTAGGGGCAGCATAGTGGTGAGTTACTACTATCTTGGCAAGAATCTAATGGAACTTATGAGCAGATCTATGGACACTAAAAGCTAGCCCACCACCTACTCCCCAGTCTGAGATACAAGTGCCCATAAACATCTCTGTAGTAAGAAATGGGGGAGCTGGTTGGAGCAACAGTGAGATGTCTGAGCAGAACTTATTTCAAAAGCTCTCACTAATGATGGATCCCATTCTGGTCCTCTTGAAGGAGGAGAAGAGAAACCCCAGTGCCAGACACCAACAGGCCTATTTCTGTACAGGGCTTGGGATTCCTGAGGAAGAGCTCAGAAACTTGTCTTCAGAAGGTGATTTCACAACCAGGGATTTGAATATCATGTGATGCTGACATTTCTCATGTTCTCAGGACTTTATATCAGGTTAGATCTCACTCTACCTGAAGGCCTTTTAAAAATAAACATTTTGCCAAAACAAACAAACAGACTCTTAAGTAAGGTAACAGAGTGGTGGTTGCCAGAGGTGCTCGTGGGGAAAAGAGTGAAATAGGTAAAGGGGATTAAAAGGTACAAACTTCGTTATAAAATAAATAAGTCAAGAGATTAAAAAGTGTAGCATAAGGAATATAATCAATAATATTGTAATACTGTTTTATGGTGACAGGTGGGTGATTACACTTATCTTGGTGAGCACTGAATAATGAAGAGAACTGTTGAATCACTATGTTGTACACCTAAAACTTCACAAATTTTATGTCAATTACACTTCAATAGTAATTTCTTTCTTTCTTTCTTTCTTTCTTTCTTGGTGGTTGTTTTTTTGCATAATTTTTTAAACTTTTTTTTATTATTATGTTATGTTAGTCCCCATACAGTACTTCCTTAGTTTTTGAGGTAGTGTTCCATGATCCATTGTTTGCATATAACACTCAATGCTTATTGCAATACCAATACATGCTCTCCATAATACCCATCACCAGGCTAACCCTCCCCCCATCTCTCTCCCCTCTGAAACCCTCAGTTTGTTTCCCAGAATCCATAGCCTCTCATGGTTTGTCTCCCCCTCTGATTTCCCCCCTTCATTTGTTTTGCCATAATTTCCTGAGTGACCAGCTTCTACATATATGCAAGCAACAGTATGTCTAAAATATCAAACTTTCTTTTAAAGATCTAGCTGTAGTTCCCAAGAAAGTTGGGATGAAATAGGATAATGTAAAAATAAGGAGGATGCTGATGTTGACAGCCAATGTTGCTTGGGCACCTTCTCTGAACAATGTCCTGATCTACTCACTCATTTATGTGTTCTTGAGGCAGGAATTTAGGTCCTTATTTCTTTAAGACTCAATCGGTGGAACTTACCTCTGTTTAAAATGTCATTTACATACCACCAGAGGAGAAAAGTCAGAAATACTGGGCCATTAAAGGAAACCCAATTTGGCCTTCCTGAAGCCTGTCTAGGTTTTATATCTGTTTTCCTTAAGCATATTCATTCTACTTCCACATTTGGTATAGTCAAAGGAACAAATCAGGCTCTGCCAGCTCTAGAAGTCAGCAAGAATCTACCTCCCATCATATCAGTCCGATTAGCAACTTATCTTACCCATTTGTGGCCACACAGAAGGTCTATTATTCAACATTCTATCTCCTGTATGATTCATTGGTAGTGTTTCTCAGGTCATCTGAAAAATGACCACATGGTAAATATAGCCACAAATAACCTAAGCCAAACTATACCTGTAGTCATCTATCCTGAATGGAGTCATCAATGTGTAACCTCACTTTTTTTCTCCAAATTATCCAGTTGGGAGTTTTTTGGCAAAGCCTGAAAATCTGCAGGAGGACAAATTCCCTACTATGGAGAAAACAAGTCCACAGGATTTTTCTAGAGTCAGTCTTTCATCAGTGACATATGAAAGAGATGGTAATAGTACTAACTCTTGTTCCAAAGTGGTCCCTTGAAAATAGCATGATTTTCTTCTGCTCTGGAATCATGATCCACTAATATGTGCCTCTACCAGTTTCTATTTATTACTACTTTTGTCCCAGAATCTTTCTGTATCATCAGATTTTCCAGCTCAGCCATACTATTTCTCCATTTTTCCACAGGACTGACTATAACAGAAGCTGTGTTAACACATCTTTGGGCACACACCCAGGCAGATATCCTAAACTCTGATAGGAAAAGAATCAAAGGACTGACCTTGGCACTTGGTACTGGGGCTACACTTGCAGTTGGGATGAAGTTATGATCCACCCTAAAATATATTAGAAATACATATTTTCAGTTTAATTCTGAAGATACTGTGTCTTGGGCATCAATATTAGCTTCCCTCAGTACATATAAGTTTAAACAAATAATGATGATCTGTGTCGGGCAACACAAGGGAAAATTTTTGTGAAATGGTAAAGATTAAAATTGTGGAATTGCATCACTGTTCACCTAATTTGATTCAAACTAGCCCTAAAAATAGTTCTAGTGGAGACATCAACTATAAAGATTTACAAGTTTAAATGCTGGAAAGAACTCACAAAAAATCACAAAGCTTAATCACATAATGCTTTTGTTTGAAGACCAATGATACTGTGAAATGAGAAACAGAGTACAGGTAAGCACTGAAGATACAAGAGATGTCCAAACAATATCCCAAGAGTCCTTGTTCACATAGACAAGCAAGCTTCATCTCCAGTTGAACCACCAAGACCAGCAAGAGATAAGTCTTGCTATGGACTATGAGAAACAAACTGAGGGCTTCAGAGGGGAGGGGGGTGGGGGAATGGGATAGACTGGTAATGGGTAGTAAGGAGGGCACTTATAGCATGGTGCACTGGGTGTTATACACAACTAATGAATCATCGAACTTTACATCAGAAACCAGGGATGTACTGTATGGTGACTAACATAATATAATAAAAAAACATTTTAAAAAAGTATAAAAAAAAGAGATAAGTCTTGGTTTCAGGGGAGATCAAGGAAGAAGTTTTCTATGAGTTGTTTGTGTCCCTCCGGTCAAGTCAATTATGTGAAGTAAAGACCATCAGTAAAAAAATGATTTTGGGGGCATCAAGGGAGTTTAGGACTTTAAAAAATACACCAAAAATCCCACTGGTATTATCCTAGCCAATGATCAAAGCCCTGCATAACCAGAGATAAGACTTTCCTATTGAGTAGCAAAATAACTCTTTCCTAAACAGTCCACCCTCTCACTCTTGGTCAAGACTAAACACTCATAATCATTCCTTCTCCTGCATGTTTTGCACGATTTATAGAACAGGTAAAACAATAGATCAAGTGCAAAGTGCTAATATCTTTTAGCATCAAATAAGAGATGTATATTGTTTAAAGAAGCATTTTAGTCATGGAACACTACATCAAAAACTAAAGATGTACTGTATGGTGACTAACATAACATAATAAAAATTATTATAAAAAAATAAAGAAAGAAGCATTTCAGTTAACCAAATATTCCACCACAGCCTTATTCACAATCAAGCACCAGTTAGAGAACTATTTAATCTCCTCTAACTACTGAAATTAAATTTGTATGCAAAGTATGAATACGTAGACTTAGTGTATCAATTAACTAATTGTTAACTAATTCTAGTTCCTCCTCTAACCAATCAGATTTCCTTGGATGAACATCATGGGAAATGTTGATTCAATTTCCTAATACATGTGATCGTCAATATCAGTATTACAGATTTTGCTGAAATCAAATTAATCCTACCAATTAAACCAATATTAAACCAAATAAGAGTTACATTATTATTGATAGAATGGCTCCCTTTCTAGCAGCAACTACTTCTTGCTATTGAATTAATTTTCACTCAGACCCTTTATTTGATATAACCCTAGGTTTCCCACATCTTCCAGTCATCCAAGTCCCTGCTGCAGACTGCGCTGCCAGTCCATTGACTATTGCCCAAACCTAAGAAAAGCCATACTGTATCACTATAGCTATAATCCAGTTCTTATGGTACCACAAGAAACAACACTCTTGGGACACCTGGGTGGCTCAGTTGTTAAGTTTCTGCCTTCAGCTCAGGGCGTGATCCCAGAGTCCTGGGATTGAGCCCCACATTGGGCTCCTCCGCTGGGAGCCTGCTTCTTCCTCTCCCACTCCCCCTGCTTGCGTTCTCTCTCTCGCTGGCTGTCTCTCTCTCTGTCAAATAAATAAATAAAATCTTTAAATTAAAAAAAAAAAAACAGGACTCTTAACACACTGAGTGGATTTATATTTTCCTCTTCAATCAATCAGCCTCTATACAGCTACTTTTCAGACTGAGTGATGGCTCTCCACACTGGAGCCACCATCGATAGACCGAACTGCTTGGTAGACATGCTCCAAAAACTGATCACAGGGAAGGACCCATTCACCAATGAGGTTAGATAACTTCTCAGGAAGATCTAATGAGGGCTCAACAGCAAGGCAGCCACTTGTTCATGTGTGCAATAGGATCCCTCTTCCACAAATCCTGTATTTATATTTCTATTTCATAAGAGAAATGGTTCAGTTTCATTCTTCTGCATGTGGCTGTCCCATTTTCTGAACACCGTTTGTGGAAGAGACTGTCTTTTTTCCTTTGGCTATTCCTTCTTGCTTTGTCAAAGATTAGCAGAGCATAGAGTTAAGGGTCCATTTCTGGGTTCTCTATCTATGTGATCTATGTGTCTGTTTTTGAGCCAGTACCATACTGTCTTGATGACTGTAGCTTTATAATAGAGCTTGAAGTCCGGAATTGTGACACCACCAGCTGTGGCTTTCTTTTTCAACATTCCTTTGACTATTCAGGGTCTTTTCTGGTGCCATTCAAATTTTAGGATTACTTGTTCCAGCTCTGTGAAAAAAGTTGATGGTATTTTGACAGGGATTGCATTGAATGTGTAGAATGCTCTAGGCAGCATAGACATTTTAAATCTGATCCGTGAGCATGGAATGTTTTTCCATTTCATTCTGTCTTCCTCAATTTCTTTCATGATGTTCTATAGTATTCTGAAAACAGATCCTTTACCTCTTTGGTTAGGTTTGTTCCTAGGTATCTTATGGTTTTGGGTGCAGTTGTAAATGGGATTGAATGAGTAATTTCTCCTTCTTCTGTCTCTTTGTTAGTGTATTGAGATACAACTGATTTCTGTGCATTGATTTTATATCCCATCACTTTGCTGAATTCCTGCATGAGTTCTAGCAATTTGGTGATGAAGTCTTTTAGGTTTTTGACACAGAATATGATATCATCTGCAAAGAGTGACACTTTGACTCCTTCTTTGCCAACTTGGATGCCTTTTTATTGTCTGCTGAGGCTAGGACTTCTACTACTATGTTGAATAGCAGTGGTGATAGTAGACATTCCAGCCATATTCCTGACCTTAGTGGAAAAGCTCTAGTTTTTCACCATTGAGAATAACATTCACTGTGGGCTTTTCATTGATGGTTTTTATGATATTTAGTCATGTTCCCTCTATCCCTACACTGTGAAAAGTTTTAATCAAAAAAGGATGTACTTTGTCAACTGCTTTTTTCTGCATCTATTGAGAAGATCATATGGTTCTTGTCCTTTCCTTTGTTTTTGTAGTGTATTACATTAATTGACTTGGAGATGCTGAACCAGACTTGCAGTACAAGAATAAACCCCACCTTGTCGTGGTGAACAATCCTTTTGATGTACTTTTGGATCCTATTGGCTAGAATCTTGGTGAGTATTTTGGCAACCATGTTCATCAGAGGTACCAGTCTGTAATTCTCCTTTTTGGTGGGGTCTTTCTCTGATTTTTATACCAAGGTAATGTTGGCCTCATAGACAGACTTTGGAAGTTTTCCTTCCATTTCTATTTTTTTAAACAGTTTCAGAAGAATAGCTATTAATTCTTCTTTCAATGTATGGAAGCATTCCCCCGGGAAGCCATCCAGCCCTGGCTCTTGTTTGTTGGGAGAATTTTTTTTTTAAAGATTTTATTTATTTATTTGACAGAGATAGAGACAGCCAGTGAGAGAGGGAACACAAGCAGGGGGAGTGGGAAAGGAAGAAGCAGGCTCATAGCAGAGGAGCCTGATGTGGGGCTCGATCCCATAATGCCAGGATCACGCCCTGAGCCAAAGGCAGACGCTTAACCACTGTGCCACCCAGGCGCCCCTGTTGGGAGATTTTTGATTGCTCATTCAATTTCTTTGCTGGCTATGGGTCTGTTCAGGTTTTCTATTTCTTCCTGTTTCAGTATTGGTAGTTTATATGTCTCTAGGAATACATCCATTTCTTCCAGGTTGCCTAATTTGTTGCCATATAATTGCTCATAATACATTCTTATAATTCTATTTCTTTGGTGTTGGTTGTGATTTCTGCTTTTTCATTCAAGATTTTATTTATTTGGGTCCTCTCCCTTTTCTTTTTGATGAGTACAGCTGGGGGTTATCAATCTTATTAATTCTTTCAAAGAACCAGCTCCTAATTTCATTGATTTGTTCTATTGTTCTTTTGGTTTCCATTTCATTGATTTCTACTCTATTCTTTCTTATTTCTCTTCTCCTGCTTGGTGTAGGCTTTTTTTCTGTTCTTTCTCCAGCTCATCTAGGTGTAAGATTAGATTGTGTATTTGAGACCTTTCTTGTTTCTTGAGAAAGGCTTGTAGTACTATATAGTTCCCTCTTGGGACCACCTTTGCTGCATCCCAAAGGATTTGAACAGTTGTCTTTTCAATTTCATTTGTTTCCATGAATTTTTTAAACTCTTCTTTAATTTCCTGGTTGACTCATTCATTCTTTAGTAGGATGCTCTTTAGCTTCCATGTATTTAAGTTCTTTCCAAATTTCCTCTTGTAATTGACTTCCAGTCTCAAAGCATTGTGGTCCAAAAATATGCAGGGAATGATCCCAATCATCTCGTACCATTTGAGACCTGATCTTTGACCTGGTATGTAATCTATTCCAGGAAATGGTCCAGGAGAACTTGAGAAGAATGTGTATTCTGTTGCTTTAGGAAGGAATGTTGTGACTATATCTGTGAAGTCCATCTGGTCCAGGATGTCATTCAAAGCCCTTGCTTCCTTGTTGATCTTCTGCTTAGATTATCTGTCTATTGCAGTGAGTGAGATGCTAAAGTGCTCTAGTATTATTATGTTATTATCGTTGTGTTTCTATATATTGTTATTAATTGTCTTATACAATTGCTCCCTTGTTAGAGGCATAAATATTTACAATTGTTAGATCTTCTTGTTGGATAGATCCTTTCATTATGATAGTGTCCTTCCTTGCCTCTTATTACACTCACTGCTTTAAAATCTAACTTGTCTGACAGAAGGATTGCCACCACAGCTTTTTGTGATGTCCATTAGCATGGCAAATGGTTTTCCATACCCTCACTTTAAATCTGGAGGTGTCTTTGGCTCTAAAATGAGTCTCTTGCAGACAGCATATTGATGGATCTTGCTTTCTTTATCCAATCTCATACCCTGTGTCTTTTGATTGGGGCATTTAGCCCATTTACATTCAGGGTAACTGTTGAAAAATATGAATTTACTGCCATCATATTACCTATATAGTGGCTGTTTCTGCACATTGTCTCTGTTTCTTTCTGGTCTATGTTACTTTGGGGCTCTGTCTTTCAATATTTCCTGTAGGTCTGATTTGGTGATCATAAATTCTTTTAGTTTCTGTTTACCCTGGAAGATTTTTATCACTCCTATTTTGAATGACATCCTAGCTGGATAAAGTATTCTTGGCTACATAGTTTTCTCATTTAGCACCCTGAATAAATCATGCCAGTCCTTTCTGGCCTGCCGGGTCTCTGTGGATAGGTCTTCGGTCCATCTAATATTTCTACCCTGGTAGGTTACAGACCTCTTATCCCAAGCTGCTTTCCGCATTTTCTCTTTGTCTCTGAGATTTGCAAGTTTCACTATTAGATGTTAGGGTATTGACCTATTTTTATTGATTTTGAGGGGGGTTCTCTGTGCCTTCTGGACTTGGATGCCTGTTTCCTTTCCCAGACTAGGGAAGTTCTCTGCTATAATTTGCTCCAATATACCTTCTGCCCCTCTGTCTCTTTCCTCTTCTAATATTGTCTTGCTTTATGTTATCACTTATCTCTCAGATTCTCCCCCTTGTGATCCAGTGATTGTTTCTCTTTTTCTCAGTTTATTTATTTTCCATCATTTCGTCTTCTGTATAACTAATTCTCTCTTCTGCCTCATTTGTTGTAGCAGTTAGAGCCTCTATTGTTTACTGCATCTCATTAATACCCTTTTTGATTTAGACTTGCTTAGATTTTAGTTCTTTTATTTCTCCAGAAAGGGATTTTCTAGTGTCTTCTATGCTTTTTCAAACCCAGGTAGTATCTTTATCATTGTTATTCTGAACTCTAGTTCAACATCTTACTTATGTCCATACTGATTAGGTTCCTGCCAGTCAGTACTGCCTCTTGTATCTTTTTTGTGATGAGTTTTTTCATCTTATCATTCTTGCAGAATGTGGCTGCTTTTCTATTTGTAGAGTTGCAGCTATTCCTTTCTGAGATCTCCAGTTGAGTTTACAGGTGTTCAGAATGATTTGATAGCTATCTAGCAGAATTCCTGGGACCAGATGAAACTACGGTCTCCTACTCCTCAGCCATCGTGGACATGAGGTGTGTTATATTTAAATATGTGTATCTACTGACACAGATTTTTATGAGGAATGACAATATGAAATCTATTAAGAAAAGCAGTCACTCAAGATATTATGAATGCAGACCAGACATAAGAAAATAATATTTCTTTTACTAACTTATTTCACTGATTATAAAGGTAACCTATTCTCTTTGAAGAAAAATTAGATAAAATATTTAGGTAAATAAAATTTGCCCTTATTTGTAATTCCAATAAGCACTATTAATCTTTATGGTGTACTTTTTTTCAGATACTTTTCTGTGTATATATGTCATTTTTACAATTTAGATCATAATATATAAACTGTTTTATATCTTGTGGTTTCCACTCAATATTACATTGGAAGAATATTCCCACACTATGAACTCTTCTTGTAATTAACTTCAATGTCCACCTGATATTTCATAACTATAATTCACCTAATTAGTCATCTTTATACAGAATTTGGATTTTGTCCACTTATTCATTACCAAAAATAATTATGAAATACAATCTGTATGCATAATTTTTGTCCATATTTTTCATCTAGAATAGATTCCCAAGCCTAAGGAATACTGGACATGACAAGTTATAAAGCCCTTATTACATGGAGTCAAATTTCTTTCCAGAAGATTTCAGAGCAACACACAAACACCAGCACTGGGTAGTATAACTGTCGTAAATCTTTGCCAATTTGTCAGTTGAAATTATTTCACTGTGTTTAAATGCTACTTCTTTGATGACTTGTGAAATTGAGGATTATTTGAGATGTCCACTGCTTTATCCTTAGAACAATATAGTTATTAGTTTTGCCCTTATGATCACAATGGTATGAATGGATATTTGTGCAAAATCATTTACATAATAATGGTAACTTGTTATACTTGTTGCAAGTATTTTTCCAGGGCACTCCAGATCTTTATGTCTGTAAATGCATCCATTAGGTTTGTCCTGTATCTCATACCATTGCCTTTTGCTTAACATGCTTTTCCCCATTCAGAGACTGTATATTTATTTCCTTGTTTTCTGTTTCTGAACAAATCTATATTTAATTTGAAGAATTCAATACACTCTACTGCTTTCTTCTCTTTTTCTTTCTTTTTTTTTTTTTTTTGATGATGCGATGAAGAAAAATTTACTTTATTTTGGAAAATACCTATCCACTTGTTGAAAAATGTTTTATGAACTACTCAGAATATCTTTTAAATATCCTTTAACAATAATCTAATTCTGTAATCTGAACATATATGCATCTTATTAAGCTCATCCCATCATCAGCTATATTTGCATTTTTGAAATATTAGAAAACTTTTTAATATATGTATCAAATCTAGTATTTTTTATTGCCTTATATATTGATTTCTGCATTCAACCTTTCTTCTGAATATAAACGATTGTTTCTCTAACGTCTTGAATACTTCATTTATTTTCTCTTCATTTATGTATTTTCTTAATATTATAACAATCAAATATTTCAAGGATAAGAATAATGACATCTGGGTTTTCTCATTTTTATTCTTCCCTCAAGAATTTGGAGTGTTTAGAAAGCTATGTTTTAACTTTGGAATAAAACTGCTCCATTTAAAAATGATATTCTTATATTCCCCTATGCTATATGTTATTTTTTTTATTTTATATATGAGAACATTTAGACTCAGTAATACTAAAGTCTGAGCACATCCTTACATGGGTGATAAGCAGTGAAAACAGAATGAAGAAACAGCCCATCTGACTGTAAAGAACATACACAGTCCAACAAATTAGGATGATTTTTCTTCATCACCTTCAAAGAATGTGTTTTCCAAACACATCCAAAGAGTTTCATCTAGTTTTCCTTAAACTGAGTTTTTAAATGCAAAATAACCTTGAAAATTACACATAACAAATTGTCCAAACAGTGAATTCTAAAGTTTCAGATAAATCTGCAGAATTTTACATTTTGCATCAACCTGTTTTCTCCTCTTCAGTATACTTTTCTTTTTTCCTGTTTGATGTTATTTTCAGACAATTCTGTTTAAATCTGGTGTAAGCTTACAAACCTAAAGTGCCTGCTATATCTTACCGGAACTTCAAACATTCACTCAATTTTTTCTGCAATGTGACAAGATCATACTTAATTTCAAACTGAATTTCCCTGATGTCTTATAGTCACTTGAAACAAGCTACATGCTACAAGAACAACAAACTGCAGGTTAGCCTCAGAAGCACAGGTGACTAGAAGAGACACAGGGCAGTAGCCTCTCATGAATTCAACTCACTGCTCCTCCTCTGGTCCTACTCTCATTCCAGATTTTCTAGGGATGAAAATACTATGGCAATTGTTCAGAGAATATCCACCCATGTACAATTACAGGAAGGGACCTACATTCCTAAAACTGTATTTGTGGATATGCTTGAGTGTATGTGTGAATGTGTGTGTGCATGTGTCTGTGGGTCTGTGTATCTCAGAGAGTAAAGAGACTATGTGTTCCTTATATAACTAGTAATAAGGCCCATCTTTAAGACTGAGTTTATATGCTAGGGGTTTCCATCAGTCTCACAGAAAGCAATCCTGACAGAAATGATTTGCTTCATCAAAATTTATCTGCCACAGTTGCAATCCCTGTGCTATTCAGAGACAAATCAATTATCCAGATGCCAAAGCGGATTCACATAACAAATGAAAAATGTGACTGAATTCATCCTGCTTGGCCTCACATAGAACCCAGATGTGCAGAAACTCTTGTTCCTTGTGCTTTCGGTCATCTACTTTCTCACTGTAGCTGGCAACCTACTCATTATCATGACAATCAACAACCACAGAGCCCTGAGCTTTCCCTTGTATTTCTTTCTGTCTTTCTTGTCCTTCATACACAGCTGCTGCTCTTCTACCATGGCTCCCAAAATGATATCTGACTTACTCACTGAAAAGAAAACTATCTCCTTCAGTGGGTGCATGACTCAGCTCTTTGCAGAGCATTTCTTTGGAGGAGTTCAGATCATCCTGCTCATGGTGATGGCCTATGACCGCTCCCTGGCCATCTGCAAGCCCTACGCTACAGGCTCACAATGAACAGGCAAATGTGTGGCCACCTGGTGGCCATGGCCTGGCTGGGGGATTTCTTCATGCTCTGATTCAAATCCTTTTTACTGTCTGCTTGCCCTTCTGTGGTCCCAATGTCATTGACCATTTCCTCTGTGACCTTTTCCCTCTGCTAAAACTTTCTTGCACTAACACTCACATCTTTGGACTTCTTGTTGCTGCCAACAGTGGACTGATGTGTCTGCTCATTTTTTCTATTCTTATCACCTCCTATGTCTTCATCCTTTACTCCCTAAGAACTCAAAGTACTGAAGGACAGCATAAGGCTCTGTCCACCTGTGCCTCCCATGTTACTGTAGTTGTCCTATTCTTTGTACCCTGTATATTCGTGTACCTTCAACCTATGGTCACCTTCCCCATTGATGAAGCAGTGGCTGTGTTTTATACTATGATAACACCCATGTTAACCCTTTAATCTACACCCTTAGAAACTCACAGGTGAAAAATACCATGAGAAAGCTCTGGAGCCACAGAGTAATCTTGAGTAACTGTTCATGTGACTACAGAAGAAAAAAAAAAAAAAACTTTATTCATCTTTGAAGAACAAGTACGACTAATATAAAGGATGATAACCCTGAAGTCAAAATATGTAAGTTTATTTGCTCCTGATGCTTTGTGTATTCTTTAATCATTCCTCTTTCATACAAATATTTGATTAAATGATGACTAAATTCTCTTCCAATTAGCAATCTCTCTGCACTTTCAAATTGTTGACCCAAGAGACACTGCAAATCAGAATACTATTGTCACAACCTATAGAAAATCTCTGAGTTTATTTATTCAGCAGAAAAATTCACTGTAAAGCTCCAGGTATACATTATATGAATATTACAATTAAAATACATAAATGAGGGGCACCTGGGTAGCGCAGTTGTTAGGCGGCTGCCTTCGGCTCAGGGCGTGATCTTGGCGTTCCAGGATCGAGTCCCACATCGGGCTCCTCCGCTGGGAGCCTGCTTCTTCCTCTCCCACTCCCCCTGCTCGTGTTCCCTCTCTCGCTGTCTGTCTCTCTCTGTCAAAATAAATAAATAAAATCTTAAAAAAAAAATTTAAAAAAAAAAAAAATACATAAATGAAAGGCAATATGGCTAAGACTTTTGCTGAAAATTCATAGTTTCAGTCCCAAGCATGTAGTCAAAGTACATTTACTACACTGAGAAATGAAGATCAACCAGAAATGAATGAGTTTTGAAGATGAGAGAGTACTTATCCCAAAATTAATGGGGTATAGTGTTGATTGTCATGATAATTGTGCCTTGTTGCACAATTTTAAGGGCACCATTTACAGTGTAATCTGGGCTCTTCTTAGAGTAAATTATTTTCTTTGCCTAAAGCCAAAAAGGGATATAAAATTCCTCTAGATACAGCCATTGAGCAATCTCACACATGATTCCTGAGGCAGAAGAACTAGTGGACCATTTTTTCTGTCAAAACATATTAACACCACTTCATCTCTAGTAGCAATTACTATATGGGTTTCTTCTTAGCTAATGGGAACACAACTATCTGGTACAAAAGACAGAGTTAATGACAACTGAGTAAAAAAGACAAAAAGTCCATGGATTCAAATTTGAATGGCAACGTTTAGACCAATTGCAGACCAATGCAATGGGAAGTAATCTGAGATATAGACACGGGGTCGTTCAAAGAGAGAGAAC
Organism: Ursus americanus; assembly: GCF_024610735.1. NCBI lineage: Eukaryota > Metazoa > Chordata > Mammalia > Carnivora > Ursidae > Ursus > Ursus americanus. The sequence goes on along the minus strand of NC_142150.1, from coordinate 32,161,005 downwards.
TCAAAGAAAGGGAGATCCAGATTTGACTTAGGACGAAAGTTCTGCAAAAGAAAGAGAAAATGATGAAAGCATAGAAATACCAAAACTTCAACAAAATACAAGGGAAGGCAGTAAGAAAGGAAAATAGGGACCGAAGAACAAGACACACAGAAAATAAAAACTGCGTTTTACATTTTTCTATTCTTTTGAGTAAGACTTGGATGGCTATGTATTTCCCCCTTAGGACCACCTTTGCAGTGTCCCATAGGATTTGGACCAACGTGTTTTCATTTTCGTTGGTCTCCAAAAATTATTTGATCTCCTTCTTAATTCCCTGCTTTACTCAATCATTTTTTAGCAGGATGGTTCTTTGTTTTGAAGTGTTTGAATTTCTCCCAAATTTTTCTTTGTGATTGTGTTCCAGTTTCAAAGCATTATGGTCTGAGAATAAGCAGGGAATAATCTCAGTCTTTTGGTATTGGTTGAGACCTGTTATGCGACCCAGTATATGGTCTATTCTGGAGAAAGTTCCATGTGCATTCTAAAAGAATGAGTATTCTGTTGTTCTGGGGTATAGTGTTCTGTATATATCTATGAAGTCCATCTGGTCCAGTATGTCATTCAAAGCTCCTGTTTCTTTGTTGATTTTCTGCTTAGGTGATCTGTCTATTGCTGAGAGCAGAGTGTTGAGGTCCCCTACTATTTATGTATTATTATCTATATGTCTCTTTATTCTGGTGAAGAGTTGGCTTGTGTATCTTGCTGCTCCCTGTTGGGGGCATATATATTTATAATTGTCATATCCACTTGTTGGATACATCCTTTAAGAATAATGTAGTGTCCTTCTGTATCTCTCACTACAGTCTTTAGTTTACCATCTAATCTGCCTGATATGAGAATTGCTACCCCAGCTTTCTTTGAGGTCCATTGGCATGAAAAATGGTTCTCCATCCCTTCACTTTCAGTCTGGATGTATCTTTAGGTTCAAGATGAGTCTCTTGTAGACAGCAAATGGATGGGTCATGCCTTTTTATCCAATCTGCAACCCAGTGGCACTTTATGGGAGCACTTAGGCCATTTACATTGAGACTGATTATTGAGAGATATGATTTTAATGATGCCATGTTGCCTGTAAAGTATTTGTTTCTATAGATTGTGACTTTCTGTTCTGTATCACTCTTGGGGCCTTTTTACTTTTATAGAGCCCCCCCCCTTAATATCTCCTGTACGGCTGGTTTCATGGTTACAAAATTGGTCAATGACTGGCGATTCTGGAAGGTCCTTATCTCTCCATCAATTCTGAATGACAGCCTTGCTTGATAAAGGATCCTTGGCTGCATGTTCTTCTCAGATAGAGTTTTGAAAATACCCTGCCAGCCCTTCCTAGCCTGCCAGGTCTCTGTAGACAGGTCTGACATTATTCTGATATTTTTACCTCTGTACGTAAGGATTTTCCTCCCCCTGGCCTCTTTCAATACTGTATCCTTGGATCTAATATTTGCGAATTGCACTACGATGTGATGTGGTGTAGGTCTGTTGTCATTGACCTTGGGAGGGTTCCTCTCTGCCTCTTGGACATGAATGTTTGTTTCCTTTGCCAGATTAGGGAAGTCCTCAGCTACAATTTGTTCAAATATCTCTTCTAGACATCTCTCTTTCTCCACCCCCTTGGGGATACCGATGATTCTGACATTGGAACATTTCACTGAGTCAGTAATCTCCTGTAATCTACATTCTTGAGATTGGATTTTTTTGAGCCAAGTTTCTAACTTTCTCTTCTACCATCCCATCCTCCAATTCAGTAATTCGTTCTGCCTCATTTACCCTGGCTGTCAGAGAGTCTAGTTTAGACTGTGTTTGATTCATAGCATTTTTAATTTCTGCCAGATTCGGTCTCATTTCTGTCCTTAGAGATTCTATATTGTTAATATTTTTGTTAATATTTTTTTCAAGTCTACACATCATCTTGACCATTGTCACTCTGAACTCCGTTTCTGACAATTTGGTTATATCCATATCCATGAGTTCTGTGGCAGAGGCCACAGACTCATTATCTTTTCTTTGCTGGGGGTGGATTTCTCCTTCTTGTCATTCTGATGAGGAGAGGTTACGGGGATGCCCAGAGCCCAAATTATTGACCAGGACCCAGGCAGTGTGCACTTGTTTTATAGGGACCTTAGGGATGTGGGATTCTTCAATTTTTAGCCTGCCTTCTCAGGGAGGGGCCTGCTGCACTGATACTCGGGTGACCCTGTTTGGGTAGAGTCTCCCTGTCCCCTGTGAGGGGGAATGGGGATGGGCACAATGTGAGCTGGTATTTCTGGGCTTTTGTTCTCTGGCAGCTTTCCCTGGCAGTTTTCTGTGACTCTTCTGAAAGTCAGAGAAGCAGTGACCCTATCCTAGCCTCTGTCTCAGAACAGAGAGATCACAGTCCACTCTCCACTGAGCTCTCTTGGCCACTTTAACTCTGTTTCTGTCGGTGCTGCCAAAAACCCTGCAGTGTGCCACGTTGTGCACCCCAAAGTTGCTCTCCCAGCCCTCACTATCAGGGCCCGCACATCTCTGTCCTTTGTGTTTCTAACACCACCAGCCACCCTCGGTTCCTGCACGTGCTCCCAAGCTCCCTATTTCAGTGTGGTTTGCGTGCGCTCCTGAGCTCAGGTTTTCAGTCTGGTTGCAAACGCATTCCCAGGCTCACGGTCTCAGTCTGCTTTCTCATGGGTGCCGATCCAGGAGTCTGGCCCACTCCCCAGTGCAGGTGGCTACCTCTTCCCAGCCCCGAGCACATTGGCTCCCTCCCTCTTCCATTTATCTTCCAATATCTGTGCTCGGATTCACAGTTTCCCACTTCCTACCTCAATACTCAGTGCTGGAGATGTTTGTTTGTAGAGATCCAGATGTGTCTTCCTGCGTGTCAGGCTGATTTTGTGGGTGTTAAGGATGGTCTGGTAGATATCCAGCTTGACTCAGGGGAACAGCTGAAAAAGGGGTCCCCTACTCCTCTGCCATCTTTTTTCATTTCCCCAATACCTAAAGTATTAGAATGTTCCTCCTCAGAGTCTATGATACATCAAATATTCCTAAAATAAGCTGGGGCTTATTTGCATTACATAGTGACAGTGATGACTCATGAGCAGCGGAATCATCTCCTCTCGATGACTCCTCAGTGGCCTGGGGAGTCTGTCACAGTGTCCTCGGAGGAGTTGGCAGTGCCCGGTGCAGCCCCAGAAGTGCATCAAGCCACGACCACTTGGGGTGGGCTACATGGATTTTTTTTTTAAATCCCACTCTATGCTGTCTGCAAGAGACTCGCTTAAGCTTTAAGAACACACACTGTCTCAAAGTGAAGTGATGAAAAAAAGATATTCCATGTGAATGGCAACTGAAGTATGGCAGGGACTATACTTATGTCACACAAAATAGACTCTAAAACAAAAACTGTCACAAATAAGGATTTTATATAATGATAAAAGGGTTAGTTTCCCAGGAAGATATAACAATTATAAATATTTATGCATCCAACATGAGCATACCAAAATATATCAAGCAAATATTAACAGATATAAAGGCAGAAAGAGATAACAACACAATAATACTGAGACTTCAATACTCCACTTTCAATGACAGATAGAACATATAGACAAAAATCAGTAAGAACACAATGGTTGTGAACAACACTATTAACCAAATAGACCCGACAGACATATATAAAACATTCCATCTAATAAAAGGGGAATATACATTCTTCCCAAGTGCATGTGGAAAACTTGGCAGGACAGATCAAATGTTAGGTCACAAAAAAGTCTTGAAAAACTTAGGAAGATAAAAATCATACAAGGTATCTTTTCTAAACACAATGAAGTCAAACTAGAAAGCAATAGCAGAAGGAAAACTGGAAAATTCACAAATACGTGGAAATTAAACAACACATTATTGTACAATCTATGGGAAAAGAAGAAATCAAAAGGGGACTTAGTGGGGAGAGTTAAGATGGCGGAGGAGTAGGAGACACCTTTTTCAGCCGGTCCCCCGAGTCGAGCTGGATAGGTACCAGACAAGTCTGAACATCCATGGAACCAGCCTGAGACACAGGAAGACGCATCTGGATCTCTACAAATGAACATCTCCAGCGCTGAGTATTGAGGTACGAAGCAGGGAGCCATGAAACCGTGCACAGATATCGGAAGATAAACGGAAGGGGGAGGGAGCCGCCGTGTTCGGGCGCCGGGAAGCGGCAGCGACCTGCACGGGGGAGCGGGCGGACTCACGGACGGCACCCGGGAGAGAGCAGACTGAGACCGGTGAGCCCTGAACGCGCGCGCCACCAGGCATCTCCCGGAACTCCAGAATCACGGTGTGCTCACCGGAAATAGACTGAGACCGGGAACTTCCGGAGCGCGCGGGGGCGGCTGGCGGCTGGCGGCATTAGAAACACAAAGGACAGAGACGCGCCGGCCCTGGAAGTGAGGGCTGGGACGCTGGGTGTGGGGCGCACATCCCGGGACGCTGCAGGGTTAGCAGCACCAGTAGAAACAGAGTTACAGTGGCCAAAACATTAGTAGAGAACGGGCCGCGATCCTTCTGTTCCGTGACAGAGGCTGAAATTCGGCCGCTGCTGCTCTGACGCTCAGAAGAGGCACAGCAAACCGCCAGGGAAAGCCGCCAGAGAACAAAAGCCTGGAAATACCGGCTCAGGGAGTGCCCATCCCCATCCCCCCTCGAAGGGGACACGGAGACTCTACCCAAACAGGGCTGCCTGAGTATCAGCACGGCAGGCCCCTCCCCCAGAAGGCAGGCTGAAAAATCAAGAAGCCCACAACCCCGACGACTTGGGTGGCCAGTCATTGAGCGCCTGTCTTCGGCTTAGGGCGTGATCCCAGTTCGGCTTAGGGCGTGATCCCAGCGTTCCGGAAAGGAGTCCGTCATCGGGCTCCTCCGCTGGGAGCCTCCTTCTTCCTCTCCCACTCCCCTGCTTCTGTTCCCTCTCTCGCTGGTTGGCTGCCACATAAATAAATAAATAAAATCTTTAAAGAAGAAGCCCACATCCCTAAGATCCCTATAAAACAAGGGGCACGGCCTGGGACCCAGTCAATAATTTGGGCTCTGGAAACCCCGCAACCTCTCTTCATCAGAATGACAAGAAGGAGAAGCCCCCCCCCCAGCAAAGAAAAGACAGTGAGTCTGTGGCCTCTGCCACAGAAATAATGCATATGGATGTAACCAAATTATCAGAAATGGAATTCAGAGTAACGATGGTCAAAATGATGAGTATAATTGAAAAACTATTAACGAAAAGGTTACTGAGAATATAGAATCCCTAAGGACAGAAATGAGAGCAAATCTGACAGAAATTAAAAATTCTATGAGCCAAATGCAGGCAAAACTAGAGGCTCTGACGGCCAGGGTCGCAGAAGCAGAGGAAAGGGTTAGTGAATTGGAGGATGGGTTAATAGAGGAAAAAATGAAAATAGAAGATGGTCTTAAAAAAATCCACGCCCACGAATGTAGGTTACGGGAGATTACTGACTCAATGAAACGATCCAATGTTAGAATCATCGGCATCCCCGAGGGGGTGGAGAAAAACAGAGGTCTAGAAGAGATATTTGAACAAATTGTAGCTGAAAACTTCCCTAATCTAGCAAGGGAAACAAACATTCGTGTCCAAGAGGCAGAGAGGACCCCTCCCAAGCTCAACCATGACAGACCTACACCACGTCACATCATAGTGCAATTCGCAAATACGAGATCCAAGGATACAGTATTGAAAGCGGCCAGGGCAAAGAAATTTCTCACGTACCAAGGCAAAAGCATTAGAATTACATCAGACCTGTCTACACAGACCTGGAATGAGAGAAAGGGTTGGGGGAGCATATTTAAAGCTCTTTCAGAGAAAAACATGCAGCCAAGGATCCTTTATCCAGCAAGGCTGTCATTCAGAATTGATGGAGAAATAAAGACATTTCAGAATCGCCAGTCACTAACCAATTTTGTAACCACGAAACCAGCCCTACAGGAGATATTACAGGGGGTTCTATAAAAGTAAAAAGGCCCCAAGAGTGATACAGAACAGAAAGTCACAGCCAATACAAACAAAGACTTTACTGGCAACATGGCATCATTAAAATCATATCTCTCAGTGATCAGTCTTAATGTAAATTGTTTGAACCATCCCATAAAACGCCACAGGGTTGCAGATTGGATAAAAAGAAATGACCCATCCATTTGCGGTCTACAAGAGACTCATTTCAAACCCAAAGATGCATTCAGACTGAGAGTAAGGGGATGGAGTACCATCTTTCATGCAAATGGACCTCAAAAGAAAGCTGGGGTAGCAATTCTCATATCAGATAAATTGGATTTTAAACTACAGACTATAGTTAGAGACGCAGAAGGGCACTATATTATTCTTAAGGGAAGTATTCAACAAGTGGATATTACAATTATAAATATATATGCCCCCAACAGGGGAGCAGCAAGATACACAAGCCAACTCTTAACCAGAATAAAGAGACATATAAATAAAAATACATTAATAGTAGGGGACCTCAACACTCCACTATCAGAAATAGACAGAACACCCTGGCAAAAACTAAGCAAAGAATCAAAGGCTTTGAATGCCATACTTGACAAGTTGGACCTCATAGATATATATAGAACACTACACCCCAGAACCAAAGAATACTCATTCTATTCTAATGCCCATGGAACATTCTCAAGAATAGACCATGTTCTCGGACACAAAACAGGTCTCAACCGATACCAAAAGATTGAAATTATCCCCTGCATATTCTCAGACCACAACGCTCTGAAATTGGAACTCAACCACAAGGAAAAATTTGGAAGAAACTCAAACACTTGGAGACTAAGAACCATCCTGCTCAGGAATGACTCGATAAACCAGGAAATCAAAAATCAAATTAAACAATTTATGGAGACCAATGAGAATGAAAATACAACAGTCCAAAACCTATGGGATACTGCAAAGGCAGTCCTAAGGGGGAAATACATAGCCATCCAAGCCTCACTCAAAAGAATAGAAAAATCTAAAATGCAGTTTTTATATTCTCACCTCAAGAAGCTGGAACAGCAACAGAGGGACAGGCCTAATCCACGCACGAGGAAGCAGTTGACCAAAATTAGAGCTGAAATCAATCAAACAGAAACCAGAAGTACAGTAGAGCAGATCAACAGGACTAGAAGCTGGTTCTTGGAGAGAATCAATAAAATTGACAGACCACTGGCAAGACTTATCCAAAAGAAAAGAGAAAGGACCCAGATTATTAAAATTATGAATGAAAAAGGAGAGGTCACGACGAGCACCATTGAAATTGGAAGGATTATTAGAAATTTTTATCAACAGCTATATGCCAATAAACTAAGCAATCTGGAAGAGATGGAATCCTTCCTGGAAACCTATAAACTACCAAGATTGAAACCGGAAGAAATTGATTCCTTAAACAGGCCAATTAATTATGAAGAAATTGAGTCAGTGATAAACAACCTTCCAAATAACAAAACTCCAGGCCCCGACGGTTTTCCTGGGGAATTCTACCAAACATTCAAAGAAGAAATAATACCTATTCTCCTAAAGCTATTTCAAAAAATAGAAACAGAAGGAAAGCTACCAAACTCATTCTATGAGGCCAATATTACCTTGATCCCCAAACCAGGCAAAAACCCCATCAAAAAGGAGAATTACAGACCGATTTCCCTAATGAATATGGATGCCAAAATCCTCAACAAGATACTTGCTAATAGAATCCAACAGTACATTAAAAGGATTATCCATCACGATCAAGTGGGATTCATACCTGGGATGCAAGCGTGGTTCAATATTCGCAAATCAATCAGTGTGATACATCATATCAACAAGAAAAGACTCAGGAACCATATGATCCTCTCAATCGATGCTGAAAAAGCATTTGACAAAATACAGCATCCTTTCCTGATTAAAACCCTTCAGAGTGTAGGAATAGAAGGTACATTTCTCAATCTCATAAAAGCCATCTATGAAAAGCCTACTGCAAATATCATTCTCAATGGGGAAAAGCTGGAAGCCTTTCCCTTAAGATCAGGAACATGACAAGGATGCCCACTCTCGCCACTATTATTCAACATAGTACTAGAAGTTCTTGCAACAGCAATCAGACGACAAAAAGGGATCAAAGGTATCCAAATTGGCAAAGAAGAAGTCAAAATGTCTCTCTTTGCAGATGACATGATACTCTATATGGAAAACCCAAAAGAAGCCACTCCCAAACTATTAGAAGTTATAGAGCAATTCAGTAACGTGGCAGGATACAAAATCAATGCTCAGAAATCAGTTGCATTTCTATACACGAATAACGAGACCGAAGAAAGAGAAATTAGGGAATCCATCCCATTTACAATAGCACCAAAAACCATACGTTACCTTGGAATTAACTTAACCAGAGACGTAAAGGACCTATGTTCTAGAAACTATAAATCACTCTTGAAAGACATTGAGGAAGACATAAAAAGATGGAAAGATATTCCATGCTCATGGATCGGAAGAATTAACATAGTTAAAATGTCCATGCTACCCAGAGCAATCTACACTTTCAATGCTATCCCGATCAAAATACCAAGGACATTTTTCAAAGAACTGGAACAAACAGTCCTTAAATTTGTATGGAAACAGAAAAGGCCCCGAATCTCCAAGGAACTGTTGAAAAGGAAAAACAAAGCTGGGGGCATCACAATGCCGGATTTCGAGCTGTACTACAAAGCTGTCATCACAAAGACAGCATGGTACTGGCACAAAAACAGACACATAGACCAATGGAACAGAATAGAGAACCCAGAAATGGACCCTCGGCTCTTTGGGCAACTAATCTTTGATAAAGCAGGAAAAAACATCCGGTGGGAAAAAGACAGTCTCTTCAATAAATGGTGCTGGGAAAATTGGACAGCTACATGCAAAAGAATGAAACTTGACCACTATCTCACACCATACACAAAAATAAACTCCAAATGGATGAAAGACCTCAATGTGAGACAGGAATCTATCAAAATTCTAGAGGAGAACATAGGCAACAACCTCTACGACATCGGCCAAAGCAACCTTTTTCATGACACATCCCCAAAGGCAAGAGAAACAAAAGATAAAATGAATTTATGGGACTTCATCAAGATTAAAAGTTTCTGCACATCCAAGGAAACAGTCAGAAAAACTAAGAGGCAGCCCACGGAATGGGAGAAGATATTTGCAAATGACACTACAGATAAAGGACTGGTATCCAAGATCTACAAAGAACTTCTCAAACTCAATACACGAGAAACAAATAAACAAATCAAAAAATGGGCAGAAGATATGAACAGACACTTTTCCAATGAAGACATACAAATGGCTAACAGACACATGAAAAAATGTTCAAAATCATTAGCCATCAAGGAAATTCAAATCAAAACCACACTGAGATACCACCTTACGCCAGTTAGAATGGCAAAAATAGACAAGGCAAGAAACAACAATTGTTGGAGAGGATGTGGAGAAAGGGGATCCCTCCTACATTGTTGGTGGGAATGCAAGTTGGTACAGCCACTCTGGAAAACAGTGTGGAGGTCCCTTAAAAAGTTAAAAATTGAGCTACCCTATGATCCAGCCATTGCACTACTGGGTATTTACCCCAAAGATACAGACGTAGTGAAGAGAAGGGCCATATGCACCCCAATGTTCATAGCAGCAATGTCCACAATAGCTAAATTGTGGAAGGAGCCGAGATGCCCTTCAACAGATGACTGGATTAAGAAGTTGTGGTCCATATATACAATGGAATATTACTCAGCTATCAGAAAGAACGAGTTCTCAACATTTGCTACAACATGGACGGCACTGGAGGAGATAATGCTAAGTGAAATAAGTCAAGCAGAGAAAGACAACTATCATATGATTTCTCTCATCTATGGAACATAAGAACTAGGATGATCGGTAGGGGAAGAAAGGGATAAAGAAAGGGGGGGTAATCAGAAGGGGGAATGAAGTATGAGAGACTATGGACTATGAGAAACAAACTGAGGGCTTCAGAGGGGAGGGGGGTGGGGGAATGGGATAGACTGGTGATGGGTAGTAAGGAGGGCACGTATTGCATGGTGCACTGGGTGTTATACACAACTAATGAATCATCGAGCCTTACATCGGAAACCGGGGATGTACTGTATGGTGACTAACCTAATATAATAAAAAATCATTTAAAAAATATATATATATATATATAAAAAAATAAAAATAAAATAAAAAAAAGGGGGACTTAGTAACATTTCAAAAACAATAAAAATTTTAAACTATACACCAAAACCAGTGGCATGCAGCAAAAAGAATGCTAAGAGGGAAATTTATAACAATGAATACCTGAATTTAAAAGGAAGATCTCAAATATGTAACTTAACAGTTTCCCTCAAGAAATGAGAAAAAGAAGAAAAACTAAGCCCAAGTTAGCAGAGGAAGGAATAATTAAGATTATAGTAGAAATAAATGGAGAGTAGAAAAATAATGGAAAAAAATCAATGAAACTGAGGTTTTTTTTTTTTTAAGTAAAACAAAATTGACAAACTAGCTCGACTATGAAAAATTCAAATACAGGCGACTGAGTGGCTCATTTGATTAAGCATCCAACTCAGGTTTGGCTCAGGTCATAATCTCAGGGTGATGAGATTGAGCCCAATGTCCAGCTCCACACTGGGAATGGAGCCTGCTTAAGATCTCTCCCTCTCTCCCTCTCCCTCTGCTCCCCCCTGCCACCACTCCTGTTCTCTCTCTCTCTCTCTGTCTCAAAAAAAAAAAAAAAAAAGAATGACTAAACCATATAAATACATTCAGAAATGAAAGAGACGTTAAAATTCATACCATAGAAATAAAATGGTTATGAGACTACTATAAATAATTATATACTTATAAATCGGATAACCTGGAAGAAATACATAAATTCCTGGAAACATATAATCTACCCAAACTGAAGCATGAAGAAATAAATAATCTTAACATACCAATAATAAGCAAGGATATTAAATCCATAAGGAGAAGCCTCCCAAGAAAGAAAAGCCCAAGACCAGAGGGCTTCACTGGTGAAATATACATACAATATTTAAAGAAAAATAAATGGCAATCCTTCTCAAACACTTCTAAAAATGTGAAAAGGGAAAAACAGTTCTAAACGTGTTTTGTAAGTCCAGAATTTCTCTCTTACCAAAGACAAAGATACCACCATAAAAGAAATCTGCAGACCAATACCCTTGATTTACATGAATGCAAAAATATTAAACAAACTACTAGCAAACTGAATTCAAGAGCATATTAAATGGATCATATACTATAACCAAGTGGGATTTAACCCTGGAATGCAAGGATGATTCAACATGCAAATATCTATCAATAGCATATACCACATTAACAGAAAAAAGGATAAAAATCATATGATCATGTTGCAACATACGGAAAAAGTATCTTACAATATTAATCCCCTTTTTTTATAGAACTCTCAACAAACCAAGAATAAAAAGAAATTATCTCAATATAATAAAGGCCATATATGACAACCCCACAGGAAACATCATACTCAACAGGTGAACAACTTCTTTATTCAACAAGTGAATAACTAAAAGACTTTCCTCTAACACTGGGAACAAAAAAAGATCCCCTCTCACTATTTTTTTTTATTTTTTTAAATAATATTTTATTATGTTAGTCACCATACAGTACATCCTTAGTTTTTGATGTAAAATTCCATGGTTCATTACTTTCATATAGCACCCAGTGCACCATGCAATACGTGACCTCCTTACTACCCATCACCAGGCTATCCCATTCCCCCACCCCCTCCCCTCTGAAGCCCTTAGTTTGTTTCCCAGAGTCCATAGTCTCTCATGGTCCATTCCCCCTTCTGTTTACCCCCCCCCTTCTTCTTCCCTTTCTTCTCCTACCAATCTTCCTACTTCTTATGTTCCATAAGTGAGTGAAACCATATGATAATTGTCTTTTTCTGCTTGACTTACTTCACTTCTATTCAACATGGTTTTGAAAATCATAGCCAGAGCAACTGGGTAAGAAAAAGAAATAAGGCATCCAAATTGCAAGGAAGAAGTAAACTTCTTTCTACTCAGGTAACGTGACCTTCTGTATAAGAAACCCTAAATATTCCATACTCACACACACACACACGCGTGCGCGCGCGCACACACACTCGAAAATATTAGAACTAATCAACAAACTCGGTAAAATCAAAGGATATGAAATCAACATACTAAAATCAGTTGTGTTTCTTAAAACTAAGAATGAATTATCCAAACAGAAAATTAAGAAAACAATTACATCTATGATAGTATCAAAAACAATAAAATACTGAAGAATAAACTTAACTCAAAAGATTAAAGATTTGTAAACTGGAAACTACAAAATGTTTATGAAAGAAAGTAAAAACAAAAAAAGGCAAAAAAATGGAAAGACATTTTGTGTTTGTGGAATGTAAGACTCAGTGTCAACAAAAGTCCATACTACCCAGTGTGATATAGAGTCATTGCAATCCCCATTATAATCCTGATGGAATTTTTCACAGACATGGAAAAAACAATCCTAAAATTCATATGGAACCACAATAGACCCCAAATAGCCAGAACAAGAAAGAACAAACGTGGATGAATCACACTCCTGATTTCAAACTATATTATAAACTTACAGTAATTAAAATAGTAAAATACTGGCATAAAGACAGACATAGAGAAAAATGCAACAGAATGGAGAACCCACAAATAATCCCATGAATATACAGTAGTCAACTGATCTTTGACAAAGGTCCCAAAAATACACAAAAATAATACATGGTGGTAATGGTGCTGGGAAAACTGGATATGCATATGCAAAAGAATGAAACTGAACCCTTTCTTATACCCTCATAAAATATGTACTCAAAATGGACTTAAAATGGAAGCTCTGAAACTGTAAAATTCTAAGAAGAAAACATAGCAGAAAATCTTCATCACATTGGAATGGGCTATGATTTCTTGGATATGACACTAAAAGAACAGACAACAAAAGCAATGGGAATACATCAGACTAAAAATCTTCTGTACAACTAAGCAACAATTGATGAGTGAAAAGACAACCTATAGAATGGGAAAAAAATATTTGCAAACCATATGCGTAATATGGGGTTAGTATCCAAAATAGAGAAAGAACTAATACAACTCAATAGCAAAAATAGCCTAATTTAAAAATAGGCAAAAGACTCAAATAGACATTCCCACAAAGAAAATATACAAATAGGCAACAAGTAAATGAAAAGATGCTCCACGTTACTAATTATCAGGGAAATACAAATCAAAACCACAATGATATATCATTTCACATCTGTTAAAATGGCTAGTATCAAAAAGACAAGAAATGACAATTATTAGTAAGGATGTGGAGAAAGGGAACCCTTGTTCACTAAGGGTATGAATGTAAATTCGTACAGTCACTATAGAAAACAGAATGGAGGTTCCTCAAAAAATTAAAATAGAATACCATATGATCCAACAATCCCACATCTGGGTATTTATCCAACACTACTGAAATCAGGATCTCAAGGAATTCTTGGCTCTCGTATGCTCGTTTCAGCATTGTTCCCAATAGCTAAGATGGGGAAACAGCCTCAACGTCCATCAGCAGATGCATATCTTTAAAACAAGAATGTAGTATATACAGACATGGAATACTTTTCAGCCTTAAAAAGGAGGGATATTTCATCATTTGCGACAACATGGATGAAACCTGAGGGCATTACTCTAACTAAAATAAGCCAGTGATACAAGCAGCACTGTGTAAATCCACTGATATGAAATATTTAAAAGAATACAAATCAGAGAACCAGAAAGCAAACAGTGTTTTCCAGAAGCTGGGGAAGGAGGAAATGAGCAGTGATTATTTAATGGATATGGATTTTTAAAATGGGAAGATAAAAATTTTTGGATATCATTGGTGGTGATGTTTGGATAAATGAAATATACTTAATGCCACCAAACTGTACATTTGAAAATGGTTAAAATGGCAAATTTTATATTAAGTGTATTTTACCACACTCTAAAATAAAGAGATGGGGCACCTGGGGGCCTCATTAAGTTAAGCATGAGACTCTTGATTTCAGCTCAGGTCATGATCTCAGGGTCATGAGAACAAGCCCTGGGTCAGGCTCCACAGTCAGCACCAAGTCTGCTTCAGATTTTCTCTCTCCCTCTCTCTCTGTCCTTCCCACTGCTCATGCTCTCTAAATAAATAATCTTTTTTTTTTTAATGGGGGTGAGGAGGGACAAACTGTGAGTGAGCAAAATTGTTAACTGTAGAGGAGAGAGCTGAAGTAACTGCTTCCTTTTGTGATTCTAGATTTCAGAAGTGTTCAGTTTGGTTTTAAAGGTAAACATTGATTTTTTTCAAGGTAATCTTCTGCAGGGTATTAGCTAGCTCCCCAACACTCAGAAGCAGAGGGAGGGAAGTTTGTAGTGGAGCTTCCTTTCTATAGTGATTCTAACCTCTACCTCTGAATGTCTCTTTTATAATGGTTGGCTCACTATGATTTTATCAACGCCTACCATGTGAAGCACTGTTCTTTACTGTAAATCTCCACAATTCCTTCTGTGTGGGATAGAGAGAAAAGCTATATTCCCATGAACACACCATGAGCATCCTTCCTCTAGATACACACACCAAAGGAACTTGATAGATCTAGGACTCATAAATTACCCAAAAGGAACTTGATAGATCTAGGACTCATAAATTACCCAATCTTCAGTAGCTGAGAATTCTGCCCTCTGACTCTTCTTTCTCAGCCACTAATAAAAATGTCAGTCTCCCAGACAAGCATGGCACATAACCGTGACAACTGGGATTTCCATTTCCAGGACAACCATATTAGTTAGAACAATCATGTTTTCAGAGAGAAATCCAATCTCTGAACTCGGACCTATGCCTAAAACCACCCCCTACCCTGTGCCAGGCTCCACAATGTCAAAATGAACAACAAAGCCCTATCAGGAAGCTTTCAAACTTCTCTTACCAAAATGTCACCCTAAACTATAGCCATAGACACGTTTCACCAAAGCCAACTGTATTTCTAAACCCAGCCTCCAGAGATGTTTGTGGGTGCCAGTGGGGAGTAAGCAAAAGACCGTGGCTGACGCTTCCAGCAAAGATTCCAACAGGAACAATTACTAATCCTCTGAGGACCTTAGAGGTCAACGCATTACCAAAGTGCAGGCGCTCTGTCAAAGTCTATTTAAATATTTTTCTAGACTCAATGAAGAAAGAATTACAGGATAGTTAAGTAAATGACAGCAGCAAAGCATGTACCAACAAGCTTATGATTTATATGGGAGACACCGCTTCCAAGCTTAGTGGGTTAAAAGGAGGGCTTAAATCAGGCATCACAAAAATTCTCTCGTCACTTCCCATGCACTTGGTAGGAAACATAAATTTGGCAGAATGGATATGAAAAACAATGTGCAAGCAAGTGGATCTGATGCACGTTTCATTTTATAGTCCCATACACCGGCTTTTTCTGAAGAATTTTCCCTTGTTCCCATTCTTTTTAATTTAGATTGAGGATACTTCTGAGGTCTGAAAAATGTATCTATTTTGAAGATGTCTTTACACTTTCATTGGAGGCCAAGGAAGGGAGTAGAAATTAAATCGTTGACCAACTGAAGTTTCCTAACTAAAACAGCTCATTTTCTGAGTAAGTTCAGACTGGTAATGGGAACCAAGATAAACTAAAATGACCAAGAAGACTGGGGGAGTTGTCTGAGAGAGAATTCCAGTGTCCCGCTTGTTATTCACAGACTGTATTTGCAGCTGTGCGGCTGTGCCTTCAGGGGAAGAAAACAATCACTGGGTAAAATCGAAAACCAGTGGAACCCACATCAACAAGATCCAGGTCAGTAATAACTAAATCTTTTTCCACAAATTTTAACAGATGAAATTATTGTACCCAAATTGTCTTCACCAAATAGTTTTTACACCTACATGCTGTGAACTGTAGGTAATCTTTTTGTCTAAAAATGAATTTGAACATGGTCACATAAAATATCCATACAAAATATGATCTGTAATGATGCCACACAAGATGCTGTGGACAACTACTGAGGTTACGTCTATAACATTGTGGTCCACGCGTATGCAGGAGTAGACTGCTTCAGTAGGGTTCTACATGGGATTGTTTGAAATTGTTTCCCCTTTTCATGACTTCCATGTGCCACAGTGAAGTCAGAATTTGTGGATTAAATCTATTAAGGATGATGAAGCACACAGTTGCCACCTGTAGCAGCCATGGATAGAGAAGAAAGGAATAAAGACACTGAGCTTTCTGGAAAACGAAAGGTATCTTTCCTCACCTTTATGGAAGCTGAAAGGTCATGATGCTGACTTCTGTGTCCAGCAAGTTTTGAGGAAAAATATGTAGTTATGTTTTTTGGTAGGGATTGGGAAAGGAGAAAGAGAGGGGAAGATGGAATAAAATATCCTATGATCATGTGTAACATGTACTCACTATTGAAAATCCATGTACAGATCATTCAAAAAAAGAACATATTCTAGTATATATTCAATTTTCCACCAATAAGGACTGAAAACTTCACATTCATCTTCATTTATTAAACGTAACATCAAAGAAACCTCTGTATTATCTTAGATAAATTTCTTTCTCAACAATAGGAAATTCAAGGAAACTTCGTGACGCATTTCATTCCTTTTGAAAATTTTGACAATGAATATAAATCTATTCCAGAGCATTATTCTTTAAGTGATGATAGACCAACTGCACAGAAAATTCATTTGAGAAATACTGAGGACTTTTCAGGGAACTTTGTACCACTGACATACCTGCATCCAAAGATGTAAGAGGGAGTATGTAATAGTCATGTTGAGCCAGGTACAACATCCAGGGTTGGAAGTGAATGCAGTTCAAAGATGTTATATAGATTATTCCTTGGTATTCTGAAGGGGAAACATTCCATCTACACCTCTGTGTCTCAGTGTGTATGTGCATTCATCTGACAAAAAGGAATCCCAGCTCAAAGAACACTTCTTGTATAGAAATAGTAAGGATGGCACTTAACTATCTGATATACAGTTGACTTTTTAAAGAATATTATGTTCCTATAGTATAAATATTCAGGCCAATGGGCAAATATACTACAAAATTATTGTTATTGATGACATTTGTCCCAAACGCAGTGAAAGAAAGAAATCTATAAGGTTTTAGAGCCAGGGTTTGGATGTCAATCATAAGGCAACAGTCATAATAAAATGTTGTTTTTATTCTGGTGTTTGAGACATAACTGTCACTATTCAAATTATATGAATAAGATAATTTAACTTCTTTATATTCCTTTTTAAAAATATTTCCAAAATATTAGAGGTGAGTTGAAGGTATGTTTCCATCAATCCCAGAGGCCAGGACTAAAGAGAGATGGAAATTTTAGTGTTGAATTAAAAATACTACTCAGAAATTCTGTGATCTTTCCAGATGGAACATGTGCTTATAACCCAAGCTGACTCCAGGGAAAGGATGAGCAACGTCACAGAATTCATTCTGCTGGGCCTGACCCAGAACCCACAGCTGCAGAAATTCTTATCTGCTCTGTTTTTAATCACCTACTTGATCACACTGGCAGGTAACCTGCTCATCTCGGTCACCATCTTCATCAGCCCAGCCCTGGGTTCTCCCATGTACTTTTTTCTGTCCTACCTGTCGATTATAGATGTTTTCTACTCTTCTTCCATAGCACCCAAAATGATCTTTGACTTGATCTCTGACAAGAACACCATATCCTTCAATGGCTGCATGACTCAGCTCTTTGCTGAACATTTCTTTGCTGGAGCTGAGATCATCCTATTGGCTGTCATGGCCTATGACCGCTATGTAGCCATCTGTAAGCCTCTGCATTACATGACCATCATGAGCCCAACTGTCTGTGCTTTCTTGCTGGGAACGGCTGGGATTTTAGGCTTTCTTCATGGAGGGATCCAGGTTTTGTTCTTGGTGCAGTTGCCATTCTGTGGTCCCAATGTCATTGACCATTTTTTGTGTGATTTAATACCTCTCCTGGAACTAGCCTGTACAGATACTCACACTTTGGGGCCCCTGATAGCTGCCAACAGTGGGTCACTATGTCTGCTCATTTTCTCTATGCTGGTTGCTTCTTATGTTGTCATCCTGTGCTCTCTGAGGACCCATAGCTCTGAAGGGTGTCGCAAAGCACTGTCTACCTGTGCTTCTCATGTCACTGTTGTCATCTTATTCTTTGTACCTTGTTCATTCCTGTACCTGAGACCCATGTCCTCCTTCCATGCTGACAAAGCTGTGGCTGTGTTTTACACCACAGTAACTCCCATGTTGAACCCTTTAATCTACACCATCAGAAATGAAGAAGTGAAAACTGTCATGAAGAAACTCTGGGGGAAAATAATGAAAACTGGTGCTAAATGAATCTTGGGATTAGAGTATTTATAATAAAAATATCTAGTGATAATATAGATTTATTCCCCTTCTGAATTCATTAAACTTGGTACAGTCAATTATCCTGTCTGGATCAGTTTTCTTCAGGACCACATATGTTGTGGGCAGGGTCAACGTACCCCTAAGGTACAGTAGGCATGGTGCCTAGAGCCCAGAATAATTTTAGAGCCCAACTTGCAGTATACTCATCGTTATAACAAATCATTCGTAAAATATAATCATTATTATATTCCATGGAGAAGGACTCGTAAAGACAAAGGAGCAAGAGGCCACAAAAGTCATGATGTTGCCCTGATTGTGTGTATGAAAGAGTTCAGCAGCAATATTTCAAAACTCTTTATACCCAGTGCTACAGGTAGAATGTAGTTTTAATTTAAGAGAGAAGGGGCACCTGGGTGGCTCAGTTGGTTAAGTGTCTGACTTAGGCTCAGGTTATGATCTCAGGGTCCTGGGATCTACTCCCATGTCAGGGGTCCCACACAGCGAGGAATCTGTTTCTCCCTCTGCCCATCCCACTGCTTGTGCTCTCTCTCCATCTCATATAAATACATGAAAATATTTTTTAAAAAATAAATTAAGAGAGGATAAGTAAGTATAGAAGCAAAAAAGGATGGAACACTGGAGAGTCTTCAGGAAGGACTTTCATCCAAATATACTTTTTATTATCTTCCTATATTTAAGAGGTTAATAGATGTTCCCACACCACAGCAATGAAAAACTCTTTACTTGTCACAATTCCAAGAAGAGAACATTTCCACACAAAGGTACTTTTTAAAAATTATATCACCACCATTCCCTGTAGTATACAATTGTCTACATAAAGAACTGGAGGCAGAATTGGCTGATGCAAAAGAAATATAAGTGACCAAGTCTCTAGAGTTAAGGTAGAAAATATCTGTATGTTAAACTCATGTTTTAGACGTGGACAAAGGAAGACTCTGAACAGCTGGGGCAGGAAATGACCAGTGATGTAATAGCAAGCCTGTGTCACGAAACTGAACAATGACCATGGATATGGATTATAGAAAAAATTTCATAACATTTGCATAATGAAATTCTAGGAGAGATTCAGAAATACATGCTCTGAGTCAGAGATTAATTGCTTTGGATCAAATAGGCTTGATTTCTTATCTTATACCTGCATTAATTGGCCTTCTCAATATGAACATTTTGCTTCATCTCTCTACTGATTTTTTAATCTATAAAATGGAAATAGCATTACATACAATCTTAAGTTGTAAGAATTAAATGATTTAGATTGAAAAAATGAATCAGCTAAAAATTAGTGAAATTGCTCACACATGGTTTCAACCTTCAGTGATGTCACCAGCACAAAAAGTATGCCATGGACAACAGGAGCCCAAGAACACTGCTACTAACCATGATCACAGGAGAACCAAACATCTGTGCTAGCCTCACTTCATGTCAAAATAAGTCATAAAAAAAAAAAGCCAACTACGTATAAGTAGGGACAGCGTAGTGGTGAGTTACTATCTCAGCAAGGAAACTAATGCGACCTGTGAACAGATCTCTGGGCACTAAAAGCTAGCCCACCACCAACTCCCCAGTCTGGGATACAAATGCGCTTAAACATCTCTGCAGTAACAAATGGGGGAGCTCATTGGAGCAACTGTGAGATGTCTGAGCAGAACTAATTTCAAAAGTTCCCACTAGTGATGGATCCCCATCTGGTGCTCTCCAAGGAGGAGAAGGGAGAGCCCAGTGCCAGAGACCACAGACCAATTTCTGTACAGAGCTTGGGATTCCTGAGGAAGAGCTCAGAAACTTGTCTTCAGAAGGTGATTTCACAACCAGGGATTCGAATATCATGTGATGCTGGCATTTCTCATGTTCTCAGGACTTTATATCAGGTTAGATCTCACTCTCTATGAAGGCCTTTTAAAGGTAAATATGTTCCCATAACAAACAAACCAACAGACTCTTAAATAAGAGAACAAAGTGGTCCTTGCCAGAAGTGCTTGTGTGCGGAAAGGTTAGGGGGTAAAGGGGATTAAAGATTCAAACTTCATTATAAAATAAGTAAGCCAAGGGGATGAAAAGTACAACATAAGGAATATTATCAATAATGCTGTAACACTGTTGTATGGTGACAGATGGCTGACTACACTTATCTTGGTGAGCACTGAATAATACATAGAACTGTCATATCACTATGTTGTACATCTGAAACTAACGTTAACACTGTATGTCATGTACACTTCAATAATAAATTCTAAAAAACAGATGTTTTGCCATAATTTCCTGAGTGACCATCTTCTAAATATATGCAAGCAATAGTATGTTTAAAATATCAAACTTATCTTTTAAAGATCTAGCTGTAGTTCCCAAGAAGATGGGGTGAAATATGATAATATTTTAAAAAAGATGATGAAGCTCATGATGCTGATGTTGACACAGCCAATGTTTCCCAAGCATATTCTGTGAACATAATCCTACCTACACACTCCTTCTTTATGCTTTAGAGGCAGTAACTTTGGTCCTTATTTCTTTCATTAATTTAAGTCTCAAACAGTGGAACATACCTCTCTTTAAAATGTCCTTTACAAAAAAAGCAATAAAAAAACTAAACTGTTTTAATAAAAAAAGAAAAAGAAAAAAGAAAAAAAAATGTCCTGTACATACCACCAGAGGAGAAAATTCAGAAATACTGGGCCATTAAAGCAAACCCAAGTTCACCTCCCTCAACATTTGCTTTCCTTGAACACATTCATACCACTTCCACAGTTGGTATATTCAAAGGAGCAAATCAAGCTCTGACCCCTCTGGAAGTCAGCAAGAATCCACCTCCAATCATATCAGTCAGATTAGCAAATTATCATATCCATTTGTGGCCACACAGAATGTCCTTATTCACATTCTATTTCCTATAGGATTCATTTGTAGTGTTTCTCAGGTCATCTGAAAAATGACCACATGGTAATATAGCCACAAAAACCCAAGCCAAACTATACCTGTAGTCATCTAGCCATAAGTGGAGTCATCAATACGTAATCTCACTTCTTTTCTCCAAATTACCCAGTTGAGCGTTCTCAGGTAGAGCCTGAAAATCAGCAGGAGGACAAGTCCCCTACTATGGAGAGAAGAAGTCACAGGATTTTTCTAGACTTAGTCTTTCATCAGTGACATATGAGAGATGGTAAGAGTACTATCTTTTGTTCCAAAGTGGTCCCCGGAAAATAGCATGAGTTCATTCTGCTCTTGAAACATGGTCCACTTAAAAGTACTTCTACCTGTTTCTATTCATTACTACCTTTGTCCCAAAACCTCTCTCGATCATCAGATTTCCTAAATCACCATACTATTTCTCCACAGGGCTGACTATAACAGAAGCTGTGTTAACACATCTTTGGGCACACACCCAGGCAGATATCCTAAACTCTGATAGGAAAAGATTCAAGGAGTGACCTTCCTACTTGGTAACTGGGCTACATTTGTAGTTTCCCTAAATTGGTTACATGAGAGGAAGTTATGATTCACCCTAAAGTATCTTAGGAATATATATCTTAAAATTTAATTACAAAGATATTGTGTCTTGGGCATCTTTATCAGTTTCCCTCAGTACACGTAAGTTTAAACACATAACGATGCTCACTGGGTCAGGCAACACAAGAAAAATGTTGTGAAATGGTGAAGACATGAAAATGTGGAATGCCATCATTGTTCATCTCCTCTTATCCTACTAACCCTAAAAATGCTTCTAGTGGAGACATCAACTGTAAAGATTTCACAAGTTTTCATATTTGAAAGGACTCACAAGAACCCACAATGCATAGTCACAAAATGCATTATTTAAAGACCAATGATACCGCGATACAAGAAACAGAGTACAGGCAAGACTGTAGGTCCAAGAGGTATCCAAACATTCCCCCACATACAATCAAGCTTCAGCTGCAGCTGAACAACTAAGACCAGCATGAGGTAAGTCTTGGCTTCAGGAAACCTCAAGGCAGAAGTTTGCAATGAGGTGATTATGTCCCTCTGGTTAAGCCAGCTACGCCAAATAAATGCCATCAGTCAAACAAAACAAAACAAACAAAACAATTCTTGAGTATTTGAGGACGTTGAAAAATACATTAAAAACCCCTACAGTCTTATCCTACTCAAGGGTCAAAGCCAGGCATAACCATAGATAAGAAGAAACTTTCCTGTTGTGTAGTAAATAACTCTTTCATACACAGTCCACCCTCTGACTCTTGGTGAAGACTAAATCACTCATAATTATTCCTTCTCCTGCATATTTGTACCATTTATAGAACAGGAAAAAGGAGACAACTTCCAAAGTGCTAACAAATTATATAAGAAAAAAAAAAGAAGGACGTTGTTTAAAGAAGCATTTCAGTTAACCAAATATTTCATCACAAACTTGTTAAAAAGCATGGAAAAGTTAGAGAACTATTTTGTCTCCCCCCACTACTGAAATTCACATTTTATGAAAAGTAGCAATATGTTGACTTAAGGTAACAATTATTAATTGTTAACTCATTTTAGTTCCTCCTCTACCAATCAGATTTCATTGGATGAACATCATGGGAGATGTTAATTCAACTTCCTAATACATGTGATCGTCAATATCAGTATTATAGATTTTGTTGAAACCAAATTAATCCTACCAGTTACACCAGTATTAAACCAAATAACAGTTGCATTATTATTGAGTGACTGGCTCCCTTTCTAGCAGCAATTCCTTCTTCCTGTTGAATTAATTTTTATTCAGACCCTTCATTTGATATAACCCTGGGTTTCCCTCATCTTCCGGTCATCCAAGACCCCTGAGGCAGACTGCATTGACAGTCCATTGACTACAAGCCTCAGAAAAGCCATGCTGTATCACTGTAGTTACCATCCAGTTCTGGTACCACAAGTAACACCACTCTTAACCCAACAACACGGAATGCATTTATATTTTCTCTTTATTTAATCAGCCTCTATGCAGCTACTTTCCATACAGACTGATGGCTCTTCACACTGGAGCCACCATCTATACATCAAACTGCTTGTTAGACATGCTCCAAAAACTGATCAGAGGGAAGGACCCATTCAGCTGTGAGGGTAACTCCTCAGAAGGATCTAATGCGGGGCTCAAAGGCAAGGCAGCCACTTGTTCATATGCGTATTGGGTTCTTTCATTCTTTAAATATTCCTTTAAAATAATCTTCTTTTGTAATCTGACCATACTTGGTTCCTTCTAAGTGCATCCCATCATCAGTTATATTTGTGCTCAGTTACTTGTAATTTTGAAATATTAAAAAGCTTTTGGATGCATTTATCAACGATAGTATTTTTCTATTGACTGATACATGGGTTTCTGCATTCAACATTTCTTCTGAATATAAATGGTTGTTTCACTAACGTCTTCAATACTTCATTTATTTTCTCCTCATTTGTGTTCTTTCTTGATATTATAACAATCAAATATTTCAAGGATAAGAATAATGATCTGTGGGTTTGCTCATCTTTACTCTTTTTTCAAGAATTTGGAGTGTGGGGGCACCTAGGTGGCACAGCGTTTAAGCGTCTGCCTTCGGCTCAGGGCGTGATCCCGGCGTTATGGGATCGAGCCCCACATCAGGCTCCTCCGCTATGAGCCTGCTTCTTCCTCTCCCACTCCCCCTGCTTGTGTTCCCTCTCTCGCTGGCTGTCTCTATCTCTGTCAAATAAATAAATAAAATCTTAAAAAAAAAAAAAAGAATTTGGAGTGTGAAGAAAGATATGTTTTACCTTTGAGATAAAACTTTGCTCTATGGAATAATGATATTATCAATACCCTTATACTATTTGTTATGTTTCCTATTTTTATATGGGAGAAAGTTTAGACACAGGAAGACTAAGTCTGTACACATCCTTCCATGGCTGCTAAGCAGTGAGAACACAATGAAGAAACAGACTATCTGGCTGTAAAGAACATACTCTGTCCAACAAATTAGGATGCTTTTGCTTCCTCACCTTTAAAGAACGAGCTTTCTAAATACATCCAGACAGTTTCTCCCAGTCTTCCTTAATCTGAGTTTTAAATGCAAAATACCCTTGGAAAATACACATGACAAAATTGTCCAAAAAGTGAATTCTAAAGCTTCAAGTAAATCTGCAGGATTTTGCATTTTGCAGCTGTTATTATATGGATATCTGCCTTAGCTAATAGGAACAAAAGTATCTAGCACAAAAGAGAGAGTTACTATTAACTGAGTAAGCAGACAGAACACTACACATTCAAATTTGGAAGACAACCTTCAGACCAATTGCAAGGCAATGCAATAGGAAGAAGAACGCCATTCCAAGAGGAAGAACTCAAAGAAAAGGAGATTCAGATTTGACCCAGGACAAAAGTTCTCCAAAAGAAAGAGAGAAAATCCTGAAAGCATATCAATACCAAAAAAAATCAACAAAGTAAAAAGGAAGACAGTAAGAAAGGAAAAGGGGAACAGAAGAACTACAAGACACACAGAAAACAAAATGGCAAGACTAAGTCTTTGCCCATAAATAATTATTTTTGTATGTAAATGGGTTAATCTCCCCAGTCAAAAGACATACAGTGAGTACATGGATTTCTTTAAATCCCACTCTATCTTGTCTGCAAAGACTCACTGAAGCATTAAGAGGACACACTGTCTCAAAATGAAGTGATGAAAAAGATAGTCCTTGTGAATGGCAACTGAAGTATGGCAGGGACTATACTTATGTCACACAAAATAGACTCTAAAACAAAACTGTCACAAATAAGGTTTTTATATAATGATAAAAGGGTAGTTTCCCAGGAAGATATAAGACTCATAAATACTTATGCACCCAACATGAGAATATCTGAATATATCAAGCAAATATTAACAGATCTAAGGGCAGAAATAGACAACAACACAATAATAGTAAGAGACTTCAATACTCCACTTTCAATGACAGGTAGAACATATAGTCAGAAAATCAGGAAGAACACAATGGATGTGAACAACACCGTTAACCAAACGGACCTAACAGACATATACTAAATATTCCATCCAATAAAAGGGGAATATACATTCTTCCCACGTGCATGTGGAAAACTTGGCAGGACAGATCATATGTTAGGTCACAAAAAAGTCTTGAAAAACTTAGGAAGATAAAAATCATACGAGGTATTTTTTCTAAACACAATGAAGTGAAACTAGAAAGCAACAGAAGGAAAACTGGAAAATTCACAAATATGTGGAAATTAAACAACACGTTATTGTACAACCTATGGGTCAAAGAAGAAATCAAAAGGGGACTTAGAAATATTTCAAAACCAACAAAAATTTAAAACTGTACACCAAACCCTGGCGCATACAGCAAAAGGAATGCAAAGAGGGAAATTTATAACAATGAACACCTGCATTTTAAAAGAAGATCTCAAATAAATAACCTAACAGAATCCCTCAAGAAATGAGAAAAAGAAGAACTAAGCCCAAGTTAGCAGAGGAAGGAATACTTAAGATTATACTAGAAATAAATGGAAAGTAGAAAAACAATAGAAAATGATCAATGCAACTGAGTAGTTTTTTTTTTTAAGTCAAACAAAATTGACAAACTAGCTACACTGAGAAAAAATTCAAATAGAGGCAACTGGATAGCTCATTCGATAAGTGTCTGACTCAGGTTCAGCTCAGGTCATGATCTCAGTGTGATGAGATTGAGCCCCACGTCTGGCTCCACACTGGGCATGGAGCCTGTGTAAGATTTTCTCTCTTTCCCCCTCTCCCTCTGCTCCACCCTGCCACCACTCCTAACCTCTCTCTCTCTCTTAAAAAAAAATTAAAATAAATACAATCAGAAATAAAAGAGCCGACATTAAAATTCATGCCACGGAAATAAAATGATTATAAGAGACTACTACAAATAATTATACATTTATAATTTGGAAAACCTAGAGAAGTACATAAATTCCTAGGATCATAATATATACCAAATCTGAACCAAGAAGAAATAGAGAATCTAAACAGACAATAATGAACAAGGAAATTAAATCCATAATCAGAAATGTCCCAAGTGTGGGGCGCCTGGGTGGCGCAGTCGTTAAGCGTCTGCCTTCGGCTCAGGGCGTGATCCCGGCGTTCCAGGATTGAGTCCCACATCGGGCTCCTCCCCTGGGAGCCTGCTTCTTCCTCTCTCACTCCCCCTGCTTGTGTTCCCTCTCTCTCTGGCTGTCTCTCTGTCACATAAATAAATAAAATCTTAAAAAAAAAAAAGAAAAGAAAAGAAAAGAAAAGAAACGTCCCAAGAAAGAAAAGCCCAAGACCCAGGGCTTCACTGGTGAAATCTACAAACAACATTTAAAGAAGAATAAATGCCAATCCTTCTCAAACACTTCTAAAAATGTAAAAAGGAAAAAAACAGCTCTAAACTTGTTTCATAAGGCCAGAATTGTTCTCTTACCAAAGCCAAAGATACCACCATAAAAGAAATATGCAGGCCAATACCCCTGATTTACATAAAGGTAAAAATATTAAACAAACTACTAGTAAACTGAATTCAAAACCACATTAAAAGGATCATATACTATAACCAAGCAGGATTTAACCCTGGAATGCAACGATGATTCAACATGCAACAATCAATCAATAGCATACACCACATTAACGGAATGAAGGATGAAAATCATATGATCATGTGGAAAAAGCATCTGACAAAATTAAACCCCTTTCATTATTGAACTCTCAACAAACAAAGAATAAAAAGAAATTATCTCAATATAATAAAGGTCATATATGACAACCCCACAGGAAACATCATACTCAACAGGTGAACAACTTCTTTATTCAACAAGTGAATAACAAAAAGACTTTCCTCTAATGCTAGGAACAACAACAAAAAAAGATCCCCTCTCACGATTTCTATTCAACATGGTATTGAAAGTCTTACCCAGAGCAACTGGGCAAGAAAAAGAAATAAGGCATCCAAATTGCAAGCAAGAAGTAAACTTCTTTCTACTCAGGTGACTTGACCTTCTATGTAAGAAACCCTAAATATTCCATACACACACACACACACACACACACACACACACACACACACACAGAGGCACACTCAAAATATATTAGAACTAATCAATAAACTCAGTGAAATCAAAGGATATGAAATAAACATGCTAAAATCAGTTGCATTTCTTAAAACTAAGAATGAATTATCCAAACAGAAAATTAAGAAAACAATTACATCTATAATAGTATCAAAAACAATAAAATACTGAAGAATAAACTTAACTCAAAAGGTTAAAGATTTGTAAACTGAAAACTACAAAACTTTTATGAAAGAAAATAAAAACAAAAAATGGCAAATAAATGGAAAGACATTCTGTGTTTGTGGAATGTAAGACTCAGTGTTGACAAAAGTCCATACTACCCAGTGAGATATAGAGTCATTGCAATCCCCATTATAATCCTGATGGAATTTTTCACAGACATGGAAAAAACGATCCTAAAATTCATATGGAACCACAATAGACCCCAAATAGCCAGAGAAAGAACAAAGAAGAACAAAACTGGATACATCACACTCCTGATTTCAAACTATATGACAAAGTTATTATACTTTAAACAGTATAATCCTGGCATAAAGACAGACATAGAGACCAATGCAAGAGATCAGGAAACCCACAAATATCCCATGAATATACAAGTAGTCCACTGATCTTTGACAAAGGTGCCAAAAATACAAAAAAATAATACATGGTGCTAATGGTGCTGGGAAAACTGGATACCCACATGCAAAAGAATCAACTGAACCCTTATCTTACACCTTCATAAAAAAATCTACTCAAAATGAACTTAAAATGGAAGCCCTGAAACAGTAAAACTCTGAGAAGAAAAGATAGCAGAAAATCTTTGTCAGATTGGAATGGGCTATGATTTCTTGAACATGACACCAAAAGAACAGACAACAAAAGCAAAAATAGACGAATGGGAATACATCAGACTAAAAATCTTCTGTACAACTAAGGAACAATTAGCAGAGTAAAAAGACAACCTATAGCATGGGAATAATAATATTTGCAAACCATATGTGTAATACGGGGTTAGTATCCAAAACACAGAAAGAACTCATACAACTCAATAGCAAAGATAGGCCAGTGATGGGTGTTAAGGAGGGCACATATTGCATGGTGCACTGTGCGTTATATGCAAACAATGAATCATGGAACATTGCATCAAGACCTGGGGATGTACTGTATGGAGACTAATATAACAAAATAAAAATTATTTAAAAATAAATAAATAAAAACAAAATTGATCCTCCATAAAAAAAAATAAAATGGCAAAGATAGCCCAATTTAAAATTAGGCAAAAGACGGGAATAGACGTTCCCTCAAAGAAAATAAACAAACGGCCAACAATAAATGAAAAGTTGCTCCACGTTACTAATCATCAGGGAAATACAAATCAAAACCACAATGAGATATCATTTCACATCTGTTAAAATGGCCAGTATCAAAAAGACAAGAGATGACAAGTATTAGTAAGGATGTGCAAAAACGGATCCCTTGTTCAATGAGGGTAAGAATGTAAATTCATACAGTCACTATGGAAAACAGGATGGAGGTTCTTCAAAACATTAAAAATAAAATACCGTGTGATCCAACAATCCTACATCTGGGTATTTATTCAACACTACTGAAATCAGGATCTCAAGGAATTCTTGGCCCTCCTATGCTTATTTCCACATTATTCCCAGTAGCTAAGATGGGGAAACAGCCTCAACGTCCATCAGCAGATGCACATCTTTAAAACAAGAATGTAGTATATACAGACATGGAATACTTTTCAGCCTTAAAAAGGAGGGATATCCTGTCCTTTCTGACAACATGAATGAAACCTGAGGGCATTACTCTAAGTCAAATAAGCCATGACAGAAGTAGAAACACTGCATAATTCCACCGATATGAAATATTTCAAATACTCCAACTCAGAGAACCAAAAAGCAAACAGTGTTTTCCAGAAGCTTGGGAAGGAAGAAATGAGCAGTCATATTTAAAGAATATGGATTTTTAGAATGGGAAGATGAAAATGTTTTGGAGATGGTTGGTGGTGATGTTGGGATAATAATGTAAATATATTTAATGCCACCGAACTGTACATTTCAAAATGGTTAAAATAGCAAATTATATATTAAGAGTATTTTACCACAATAAAATAAAGACAGAGAGAGAGAGAGAGAGAGAGAGACAGGACACCTGGGCTACTCCCTCAGTTAAGCATCAGATGCTTGATTTCAGCTAAGGTCATGATCTCAGAAGAGAGAACCATTCCCTGTCAGGCTCCACACTTAGCATCAGGTCTGCTTGAGATTTTCTCTCTCCCTTTCCCTCTGCCCCTCCCACTGCTCATGCTCTCTAAATAAATAAATAAACTTTTTTAAAATTAGGGGTGAAGGGCGCCAAACTGTGAGTGAGCAAAATAGTTAACTGTACAGGAGAGAGCTCAAGGTATTCTCTGCTTCCCTTTCTGATTCTAGATTTCAGGAGTATCACTTTGGTATTAAAGGTAATGGTGATTTCTTTAAGGTGAATTTTGGCTGCATTTCAGCTGGCTCTTTGACATCTCGGAAGCTGAGGGAGAGAAATTTGTAGTGGAGCCTCCTTTCTCTAGTGTTTCTTTTTTTTATAATAATATTTTTTATTATATTATGTTAGTCACAATACAGTACATCCCTGGTTTTTTATGTGAAGTTCGATGACTCATCAGTTGCATACAACACCCAGTGCACCAAGCAACACGTGCCCTTCTTACTACCCATCACCAGCCTATCCCATTCCTCCACCCCCCTCCCCTCTGAAGCCCTCAGTCTGTTCTATCCTCTACTTCTGAATGTCTCTTTTATAATGGTTGGCTCACTATGATTTTATCAACGCCTACCATGTGAAGCACTGTTCTTTATGTAAATCTCCACAATTCCTTCTGTGTGGGATAGAGAGAAAACCTATATTCCCATGAACACACCATGAGGATCTTTCCTCTAGATACACACACCAAAGGAACTTGATAGATCTGTGACTCCTAAATTACCCAATCTTCAGTAGCTGAGAATTCTGCCCTCTGACTCTTCTTTCTCAGCCACTAATAAAAATGTCAGTCTCCCAGACAAACATGGCACATAACCTTGACAACTGGGATTTCCATTTCCAGGACAACCATATTAGTTAGAACAATCATGTTTTCAGAGAGAAATCCGATCTCTGAACTCAGACCTATGCCTAAAACCACCCCCTACCCTGTGCCAGGCTCCACAATGTCCAAATGAACAACAAAGCCCTATCAGGAAGCTTTCAAACTTCTCTTACCAAAATGTCACCCTAAACTATAGCCATAGACACGTTTCACCAAAGCCAACTGTATTTCTAAACCCAGCCTCCAGAGATGTTTGTGGGTGCCAATGGGGAGTAAGCAAAAGACTGTGGCTGACGCTTCCAGCACAGAATCCAACAGGAACAATTACTAATCCTCTGAGGACCTTAGAGGTCAACGCATTACCAAAGTGCAGGCGCTCTGTCAAAGTCTATTTAAATATTTTTCTAAACTCAATGAAGAAAGAATTACAGGATAGTTAAGTAAATGACAGCAGCAAAGCATGTACCAACAAGCTTAAGATTTATATGGGAGACACTGCTCCCAAGCTTAGTGGGTTAAAAGGAGGGCTTAAATCAGGCATCACAAAAATTCTCTCCACACTTCCCATGCACTTGGTAGGAAACATAAATTTGGCAGAATGGATACGAAAACAATGTGCAAGCAAGTGGATCTGATGCACTTTTCATTTTATAGTCCATACACCAGCTTTTTCTGAAGAATTTTTCCTTGTTTCCATTGTTTTTAATTTAGATTGAGGATACTTCTGAGGTCTGAAAAATGTATCTATTTTGAAGATGTCTTTACACTTTCATTGGAGGCCAAGGAAGGGAGTAGAAATTAAATCGTAGACCAACTGAAGTTTCCTAACTAAAACAGCTCATTTT
The DNA here is from genome assembly GCF_024610735.1 of Ursus americanus. Classification (NCBI taxonomy): domain Eukaryota; kingdom Metazoa; phylum Chordata; class Mammalia; order Carnivora; family Ursidae; genus Ursus; species Ursus americanus. Next base: position 32,129,547 of record NC_142150.1, on the reverse strand, counting down.
CTGAGTAAGTTCAGACTGGTAATGGGAACCAAGATAAACTAAAATGACCAAGAAGACTGGGGGAGTTGTCTAGAGAGAGAATTCCAGTGTCCCGCTTGTTATTCACAGACTGTATTTGCAGCTGTGCGGCTGTGCCTTCAGGGGAAGAAAACAATCACTGGGTAAAATTGAAAACCAGTGGAACCCACATCAACAAGATCCAGGTCAGTAATAACTAAATCTTTTTCCACAAATTTTAACAAATGAACTTATTTTACCCAAATTTTCTTCACCAAATATTTTTTTTAGAGATTTTATTTATTTATTTATTTGACAGAGTGATAGACAGCCAGTGAGAGAGGGAACACAAGCCGGGGGAGTGGGAGAGGAAGAAGCAGGCTCCCAGCGGAGGACCCTGATGGGGGGCTCGATCCCATAACGCCAGGATCTGAGCCAAAGGCAGACGCTTAATGAGTGAGCCACCCAGGCGCCCCTCACCAAATAGTTTTTACACCTACATGCTGTGAATTGAAGGTAATCTTTTTGTCTAAAAATGAATTTGAACATGGTCACATAAAATATCCATACAAAATATGATCTGTAATGATGCCACACAAGATGCTGTTGACAACTACTGAGGTTACGTCTATAACATTGTGGTTCACGCGTATGCAGGAGTAGACTGCTTCAGTAGGGTTCTACATGGGATTGTTTGAAATTGTTTCCCCTTTTCATGACTTCCATGTGCCACACTGAAGTCAGAATTTGTGGATTAAATCTACTAAGGATGATGAAGCACACAGTTGCCACCTATAGCAGCCATGGATAGAGAAGGAAGGACTAAAGACACTGAGCCTTCTGGAAAACAAAAGATATCTTTCCTCACCTTTATGGAAGCTGAAAGATCATGATGCTGACTTCTGTGTCCAGAAAGTTTGAGGAAAAATATGTAGTTCTGTTTTTTGGCAGGGATTGGAGAGAGGAGAAAAAGAGGGGGAGCAGGAATAGAAAGTCCTATGATCATTTGGAACTTGTACTCACTATTGAAAAATCCATGTACAGATCATTCAAAAAAAGAATATATTCTGGTATATATTCAATTTTTCCCCCATTGTGGACTGAAAGTTCATGTTCATATTAATTGATTAAACATAACATCAAAGAAAAATTTGTATTATCTTAGATAACATTTCTTTCTCAACAACAGGAAATTCAAGGAAACTTAGTGACATTTCATTCCATTTGTAAAATTTGACTATGACTACAAATCTATTCAAGAGCATTATTCTATATGTGGTGAAATACCAATTGCACAGAAAATTCATTTGAGAAATACTGAGGACTTTTAAGGGAACTCTGTACCACTTTCATATCTGCCCTCAAAGAAGTTGGAAGAGGAAGTATATAATAGCCATGTTGAGGCAGATACAACATCCAGGGCTGTTGAGTGAATGTGGCTCGAAGATATGTTATAAAGATAGTTCCCTGGCATTCTGAAGGGGAAACACTGCATCTGCACCTTTTTCTCTCTGTACATATCTGCATTCATTTCACACAAAGGAATCCCAGCTCAAAGAATACTGCTGGTATAGAAATACTAAGGATGGCACTTAACTACCTGATATATTTAACTTTTTAAAGAATATTGAGTTACTATATCTATAAATATTCAGGCCAATGGGCAAATATACTACAAAATTATTGTTATTGATGACATTTGTCCCCAAAACAGTGAAAGAAAGTGATCTGTAAGGTTTTGGAGCCAGGGTTTGGATGTCAATCATAAGTCAACAGTCATAATAAAATGTTGTTTTTATTCTGCTGTTTGTGACATAACTGTTGCTATTCAAATTATATGAATGAGATAATTCAACTTTTTTATATTTCTTTTTAAAAATATTTCCACAATATTAGAGGTGAGTTGAAGGTATGTTTCCATCAATCCCAGAGGCCAGGACTAAAGAGAGATGGAAAATTTTAGTGTTTTTTTTTTAAGATTTTATTTATTTATTTGACAGAGATAAGAGACAGCCAGCGAGAGAGGGAACACAAGCAGGGGGAGTGGGAGAGGAAGAAGCAGGCTCCCAGCGGAGGAGCCTGATGTGGGGCTCGATCCCAGAACGCCGGGATCATGCCCTGAGCCGAAGGCACACGCTTAACGACTGAGCCACCCAGGTGTCCCAAGAAAATTTTAGTGTTGAATTGAAAATACTACTCAGGAATTCTGTGATCTCTCCAGGTGGAACATGTGCTCATAACCCAAGCTGACTCCAGGGAAAGGATGAGCAATGTGACAGAATTCATTCTGCTGGGCCTGACTCAGAATCCAGAACTGCAGAAAGTCTTATCTGCTGTGTTTCTAATCACCTACTTGATCACACTGGCCGGTAACCTGCTCATCTCGGTCACCGTCTTCATCAGCCCAGCTCTGGGTTCTCCCATGTACTTTTTTCTGTCGTATTTGTCCATTACAGATGGTTTCTACTCTTCTTCCATAACACCCAAAATGATCTTTGACTTGATCTCTGACAAGAACACCATATCCTTCAATGGCTGCATGACTCAGCTCTTTGCTGAACATTTCTTTGGTGGAGTTGAGGTCATCTTATTAGTTGCCATGGCCTATGACCGCTATGTAGCTATCTGTAAGCCTTTGCATTACATGACCATCATGAGCCCAACTGTCTGTGCTTTCTTGCTGGGAACGGCTGGGATTATAGGCTTTCTTCATGGAGGGATCCAGGTTTTGTTCTTGGTGCAGTTGCCATTCTGTGGCCCCAACGTCATTGACCATTTTATGTGTGATTTAATACCTCTCCTGGAACTAGCCTGTACAGACACTCATACTTTGGGGCCCCTGATCGCTGCCAACAGCGGGTCACTATGTTTGCTCATTTTCTCTATGCTGCTTGTTTCTTACGTTGTCATCCTGTGCTCTCTGAGGACCCACAGCTCTGAAGGGCGTCGCAAAGCCCTGTCTACCTGTGCTTCTCATGTCACTGTTGTCATCTTATTCTTTGTACCTTGCTCATTCCTGTACCTGAGACCCATGACCTCCTTCCCTGCTGACAAAGCTGTGGCTGTGTTTTATACCCTAGTAACTCCCATGTTGAACCCTTTAATCTACACCCTCAGAAATGCAGAAGTGAAAAATGTCATGAAGAAACTCTGGGGGCAAATGATGAAAACTGGTGATAAATGAATCTTGGGATTAGAGTATTTATAATAAAAATATCTAGTGATAATATAGAGAGATTTATTCCCCTTCTGAATTCATTAAACTTGGGACAGTCAATTATCCCGGCTGGATCAGTTTTCTTCAGGACCACATATATTGTGGGCAGGGTCAATGTACCCTAAAGGTACAGTAGGCATGGTGCCTAGAGCACAGAATAATTTTAGGAGCCCCTGAAATGGATTAATATTTTTAAAATAAGAAGAAAATATGAATATCAGCCATATCCAACTTAGAGTATAGTCATTATTATAACAATTCATTCATAAAATATAATCATTATTATGTTTTATGGAGAAGGACTCCTGAAGACAAAGGAGCAAGAGGACACAAAAGTCATGATGTTGCCCTGATTGTGTGTATGAAATAATTCAGGAGCAATATTTTCAACACTCTTCAACCAGTACTATAGCTAGAATGTAGTTTTAATTTAAAAGAGAAGGGCTGCCTGGGTGGCTCAGTTGGTTAAGTGTCTGGCTTGGGCTCAGGTTATGATCTCAGGGTCCTGGGATCTATCCCCCATGTCAGGCTCCCCAGTCAGCAAGGAGTCTGTTTCTCCCTCTGCTCCTCCTCCTGCTTGTGTACTCTCACTCTCTCTCTCTCTCTCTCATATAAATAAGTAAAAATCTTATTTAAAAGACAAATAAAAGAGGAAAAGTAATGATACATGCAAAAAAGTATAGAACACCAGAGAGTCCTGAGAAAAGACTTTCATCCAAATGTATTTTTTCTTATCTTCCTAAATTTGAGAGGTTAATAGATGTTCCTGCACCACAGACATAAAAATCTCCTTACTTGTCACATTCCCAAGTCGAGAACATTTCAACACAAAGGTACTTTTTAAAAATTACATTACCACCATTCCCTGTAGTATAAAGTGGTCTACAGAAAGAATTAGAGGCAGAATTGGCTGATGCAAAAGAAATATAAGTGATCAAGTCTATAGAGTTAAGGCAGAAAATCTTTGTATGTTAAAGTCGTGTTTTAGACGTGGACAGAGGAAGAGTCTGAACAGCTGGGGCAGGAAATAACCAGTGATGTAAGAACAAGTCTGTGTCACAAAACTAAACAACAATGACCACGGATCTGGATTACAGAAAAGAATTCATAATATGCACATAATGAAATTCTAGGAGAGCTTCAGAAATAGTCAGATGCTTTGAGGTCAGAGATTAAGAGCTCTGGATCACATAGGCTTGATTTCTCATCTTGTTCCTGCATTAATTAGCTTTGTCAATGTAAGCATTTTGCATCATCTCTCCACTGATTCTTTTAATCGGTAAAATTGAAATGGCATTACCTACAATCTTAAGTTGTAAGAATTAAATGATTTAGATTGAAAAAATGAATCAGCTAAAAATGAGTGAAATTGCTCAGACATGCTTACAACATTCAGTGATGTCACCAGGACAGAAATTTTGCCACGGACAACAGGAGCCCAAGAACACCACTACTAACCATCATTCACTAGCCACAAGCACAGGAAGAACAAACATCTGTGCCAACCTCACTTCACTTCAAAATAGGTCATAACAAAAGTCATCTAGGTAAAAGTAGAGAGAGCATAGAGGTGAGTTACTATCTCAGCAAGGAATCTAATGGGACCTGTGGGCAGATCTCTGCACACTAAAAGCTAGCCCACCACCAACTCCCCAGTCTGGGATACAAATGCCCTTAAACATCTCTGCAGTAACAAATGGGAGACCTGGTGGGAGCAACTCTGAGATGTCTGAGCAAAACTAATTTCAAAGCTCACACTAATGATGGATTCCCTTCTGGTGCTCTCAAAGGAGGAGAAGGGAGAGCCCAGTGCCAGAGAGCAACAGACCAATCTCTGTACAGAGCTTGGGATTCCTCAGGAAGTGCTCAGAAGCTCATCTTCATAAGGTGATTTCACAAGCAGGCATTCGAATATCCTGTGATGCTGATATTTCTCATGCTCTCAGGACTTTATAGCAGGATAGGTCACACACTCTATGAAGACCTTTTAAAAATAAATACTTTGCCAAAACAAACAAGCCAACAGACTCTTACGTAAGAGAACAAACTTGTGGTTGGTAGAGGTGGTTGTGTGGGGAAAGGTGAAAAAGCTAAATGGGATTGAAAGGTTCAAACTTCATTAAGAAATAAATAAGTCAAGAGGATGAAAAGTACGGCATAAGGAATATAATCAATAATGCTGTAATACTGTTGTATGGTGACAGATGGCTGACTACACTTATCCTGGTGAGCACTGAATAATGTGTAGAACTGCTGAATCACTATGTTGTACAGCTGAAACTAACGTAACACTGTATGTCATGTACACTTCAATAATAAATTCTAAAAAATAGATGTTTTGCCATAATTTCCTGAGTGACCATCTTTTCAATATATGCAAGCAACAGTATATCTAAGATATCAAACTTATCTTTTAAAGGTCTAGCTGCAGTTCCCAAGAAAGATGGGATGAAATAGGATAATGTAAAAATAAGGATGACAATGTCCATGATGCTGATGTTGACAGCCAAATTTGTTGAGCAATTTCTGTGAACAATGTCTTGACCTACCCACTCAGTTACATGCTTTGGAGGCAGTATTTTTGGTCTTTATTTCTTTCATTAATTTAAGTCTCAAACAGTGGAACATACCTCTGTTTAAAATGTTGTGAAATGGTGAAGATAAGAAAATGTGGAATGGCATCATTATTGATCTCCTTTTGCTACTAACACTAAAAATACTTCTAGTTGAGACATCAACTATAAAGGTTTTGCAAGTTTGCATATTTGAAAGGACTCACAAGAACCCACAAAGCATAGCCAGAGAAAGCATTATTTAAAGACCAACAATACTGAGAAATAAGAAACAAAGTACAGGCAAGACTGTAGGTCCAAGAGGTGTCCAAATAACCTCCCAAGAGTCCTTGTTCACACAGACAATCAAGCTTCATCTGAAGCTGAACCAGGACCAGCATGAGGTAAGTCTTGGCTTCAGGAGAGCTCAAGGCAGAAGTTTGCAATGAGGTGATTATGTCCCTCCGGTTAAGCCAGCTATGAAAATAAATGCCATCAGTGAAAAAAAAAAAAATCTCTTGGGTATTTGGGGATGTTGAAAAACACATTAAAATCCCTGCAGTCGTATCCCACTCAAGAGTGAAAGCCAAACATAACCACAGATAAGAACAGACTCTCCTGTTGCATAGTATATCTCTTTCATACACAGTTCAAACTGTGACTCTTGGTGAAGACAAAATCACTCATAATCATTCCTTCTCCTATATATTTTGTACCACTTATAGAACAGGAAAAAGTAGATAACTTCCAAAATGCTAATAAATTGTATAAAAAATAAGAAAATGGCATTTTCTTAAAGAAGCATTTCAGTTAACCAAATATTCCATCATAACCTTGTTAAAAAAAGCATGCAAAAGTTAGAGAACTATTTTGTCTCCTCCCACTACTGAAATTCAAATTTTATGAAAAGTAGAAATATGTTGACTTAAGGTAACAATTACTAATTGTTAACTCATTTTAGTTCCTCCTCTACCAATCAGATTTCATTGGATGAACATCATGGGAGATGTTAATTCAACTTCCTAATACATGTGATCGTCAGTGTCAGTATTATATTTTGTTGAAATCAAATTAATCCTACCAGTTACACCAGTATTAAACCAAATAACAGTTGCATTATTATTGAGTGACTGGCTCCCTTTCTAGCAGCAATTCCTTCTTCCTATTGAATTAATTTTTATTCAGACCCTTCATTTGATATAACCCTGGGTTTCCCTCATCTTCCGGTCATCCAAGACCCCTGAGGCAGACTGCATTGGCAGTCCATTGACTACAAGCCTCAGAAAAGCCATGCTGTATCACTATAGTTACCATCCAGTTCTGGTACCACAAGTAACACCACTCTTAACTCAACAACACGGAATGCATTTATATTTTCTCTTCAATTAATCAGCCTCTATGCAGCAACTTTCCAGACTGAGTGATGGCTCTCCACACTGGAGCCACCATCTGTACACCAAACTGCTTGTTAGACATGCTCCAAAAACTGATCAGAGGGAAGGACCTGTTCAGCTGTGAGTGCAGGTGACTCCTCAGGAGGATCTAACAGGGGGCTCAAAGGCAAGGCAGCCACTTGTTCATGTATGTATTGGGTTCTTTTATTCTTTAAATATTCCTTAAAAGTAATCTTCTTTTGTAATCTGACCATGCTTGGTTCCTTCTACGCTTATCCCATCATCAGTTATATTTGGGCTCAGTTATTTGTATTTTTGAAATATTAAAAAACTTTTGAATGCATTTATCAAATATAGTATTTTTCTATTGACTGATACACAGGTTTCTGCATTCAACCTTTTTTCTGAATATAAATGGTTGTTACACGAACGTCTTCAATACTTCATTTATTTTCTCTTCATCTATGTTCTTTCTTAATATAACAATCAAATATTTCAAGGAAAAGAATAATGATCTGTGGGTTTTCTCATCTTTATCAAGAATTTGGAGTGTGAAGAAAGCTATGTTTTACCTTTGGGATAAAACTTTGCTCTATGGAATAATTCAATTTCCCTACACTATTTGACATATTGCCTATTTTTATACAGGAGAAAGTTTAGACACAGGAAGACTAAGGTCTGTACACATCCTTCCATGGCTGCTAAGCAGTGAGAACACAGTGAAGAAAAAGTCTGACTGTAAAGAACACACTCTGTCCAACTAATTAGGATGCTTTTGTTTCCTCACCTTTAAATAACGTGCTTTCTAAATACATCCAGAGAGTCTCTCCTAGTCTTCCTTAATCTGACTTTTTATATGCAAAATACCCTTGGAAAGTACACATAACAAAATTGTCCAAACAGTGAATTCTAAAGTTTCAAGTAAATCTGCAGGATTTTGCATCAAGCTGTTTCCTCCTCTTTGGGATATTCTTCCTTTTTCTTGTTTGATGCTCTTAGACAATTCTGTTTAAATGTGTTGTAAGCTCACAAATCCAAATGCTGGTGTATCTTAACGGAGCCTCAAACATTCGCTCAGTGTCTTCTGAAATATGACTCCATCATTCCTAATTTCAAACTGAATTCACCTGATGTTTTAGAGTCACCCAGAAACAAGGTACAAACACCGAGAATAACAACTGCAGCTTAGCCTCAGCAGCAGAGGTGACTAGAGAAGAGACATAGGGCAGTAGCTTCTCATGAATTCAAGCCTCTGCTCCTCCTCTGATCCTCGTCTCATTCTGGGTTTCCTAGGGTAGAAAATACTATGGCAGTTGTTCAGAGAATATCCATCCATGTGCAATTACAAAAAGGGACCTACATTCGTAACTGTATTTGTGTGTATGCATGAGTGTATGTGTGAATGTGTGTGTGCATGTGTCTGTGGGTCTGTGTCTCTCAGAGGGAAAAGAGACTATGTGCTCATTATGTAACTAGTAATATGTCCCGACGTTAAGTCTGAGCTCATCTGCTTGGGGTTTCCATCAGTCTCACAGAAAAGAATCCTGACACAAATGATTTGCTTCATCAAAATTTATCTGACACAATTGCAAACCCTGTGCTATTCACAGACACATCAATTATCCAGATGTGAAAGTGGACTCACAGAACAAATAAACAACGTGACTGAATTCATCCTGCTTGGCCTGACGCAGAACCCAGATGTGCAGAAACTCTTGTTCCTTGTGCTTTCGGTCATCTACTTTCTCACTGTACCTGGCAACCTACTCATTATCATGACAATCAACAACCACAGAGCCCTGGGCTTTCCCTTGTATTTCTTTCTGTCCTTCTTCTCCTTCCTAGACACCTGCTGCTCTTCCACCATGGCTCCCAAAATGATATTTGACTTACTCACTGAAAAGAAAACTATCTCCTTCAGTGGGTGCATGACTCAGCTCTTTGCAGAGCATTTCTTTGGAGGAGTTGAGATCATCCTGCTCACGGTGATGGCCTATGACCGCTCCCTGGTCATCTGCAAGCCCCTACGCTACAGGCTCACAATGAACAGGCAAATGTGTGGCCACCTGGTGGCCATGGCCTGGGCTGGGGGATTCCTTCATGCTCTGATTCAAATCCTTTTTACTGTCTGCTTGCTCTTCTGTGGCCCCAATGTCATTGACCATCTGTGCCCTTTTTCCTCTGCTAAAACTCTCTTGCACTGACACTCACATCTCTGGACTTTTTGCTGCCACAAATAGTGGGCTGATGTGTCTGCTCATTTTTTCTATTCTCATCACCACCTATGTCCTCATCCTTTACTCCCAAAGAACTCAAAGTACTGAAGGATAGTGTAAGGCTCTGTCCACCTGTGCCTCCCATGTTACTGTAGTTGTCCTATTGTTTGTATCTTGTATGTTCATGTACCTTTGATCCATGGTCACCTTCCCCATTAGACAAAGCAGTGGCTGTGTTTTATACTATGATAACACCCATGTTAAACCCTTTAATCTACACCCTCAGAACCACAGAGATGAAAAATGTCATGAGGAAGTTCTGAAGCCACAGAGTAATCTTGGGTATAATTCACGTGACCAGAAAAGAAAAAATAAATAAACTTTATTCATCTTTTAAGAACAAGTAGGACTAATAGAAAGGATGATGGTCTTGAAGTCCAAATATGAGAGTTTAAGTGTATTATGCTCCCTGTGCTTTCTGTAATCTTTAATCATTCCCCTTTCATAGCAATATTTGATTAAGTGATGATGATGTTCTCTTTCAATAAGAACCCTCTCTGCATTTTCAAGTTATGGATCAAAAGGACATTGTTAATCAGCATAAAAATGTCACACGTATAGAAAATCTCTGAGTTTGTGTATTCAGTGGAACAATTCTCTGTAAAGCTTCCAGTAAAGATTATATAACCAATTAGACAATAAAATATTTCAATGAAAGGCATAATGTCTAAGTATTTAGCTGAAAATGCATAGTTTCAATCACATCTATATAGTCAAAGTAGATTTATTATGATGAGAAATAAAGATCAACCAGAAATGAATTAGTTTTAAAGAATGAGCGAGAACTCATCCCAAAATTAATGCTGCTTTGTTGCACAATTCCACGAGCACCATTTACACTGGAATCTGGGCTCTTCCTAGAGTAAATTATTTTCTCTGCCTAAAACCCAAAAGGGATATAAAATTCTTCCAGGTACAGCCATAGAACAATCTTGCACATGATTCCCAGGCAGAAGATTACTGGTGGAACATTTTTCTGTCAAATACATACTATACAACACTTCACCTCTGAAGTAGCTGTTATTATTTGGATATCTGGCTTAGCTAATAGGAACAAAAGTATCAAGCACAAAAGAGAGAGTCAATGATAATTGAGTAAGCCGGAATGAAAGAGTACGCATTCAAATTTGAAGGACAAACTTCAGACTAATTGAAAGGTAATGCAATGGGAAGTAATCTGAGATATACACAGACTGCCATTCTAAGAGAAAGAACTCAAAGAAAAGGAGATCCCGATCTGACCCAGGACAAAAGTTCTCCCAAAAGAGAGAAAATCATGAAAGTATATCAATACCAAAAAATCAACAAGACACAAAGGAAGGTGGTAAGAAAGGAAAAGAGGGACAGAAGAACTACAGGACACATAAAAAACAAAATGGCAAGACTAAATTCTTACCTATAAATAATTACTTTATATGGAAATAGGTTAAACTCCCCAGTCAAAAGACATACAGTGAGTACATGGATTTTTTTAAATCCCACTCAATGCTGTCTGAAACAGACTCACTTAAGCTTTAAGAGCACACATTGTCTCAAAGTGAAGTGATGAAAAAAAGATATTCCATGTCAACAGCGACTGAAGTATGGCAGGGACTATACTTGTGTCACAGAAAATAAACTCTAAAACAAAAACTATCACAAATAAGGACTTTATATAATAGTAAAAGCGTCAGTTTTTACCATTTTACCAGGAAGATAAAATAATTATAAATATATAATCACCCAACATCAGAATACCTAAATATATCAAGCAAATGTTAACAGACATAAGGGTAGAAATAGACAACAAAACAATAATAGTAAGAGACTTCAATGCTCCATTTTCAATGATGGATACAGCATATAGACAGAAAATCAATAAGAATCCAATGGACAGGGGCGCCTGGGTGGCACAGCGGTTAAGCGTCTGCCTTCGGCTCAGGGCATGATCCCAGCGTTATGGGATCGAGCCCCACATCAGGCTCTTCTGCTATGAGCCTGCTTCTTCCTCTCCCACTCCCCCTACTTGTGTTCCCTTTCTCGCTGGCTGTCTCTATCTCTGTCGAATAAATAAATAAAATCTTTAAAAAAAAAAAAAAAGAATCCAATGGACAACACTATTTATGGAAAGGACCTAACAGACATATATACAACATCCCGTCGAAAAATTGTGGAATATACATTCTTCTCAGGTGCACATGGAAGATGATGCAGCATAGATCATGTGTTAGGTCACAAAACAAGTCTTGAAAAACTTAAGAGATTGAAACCATACAATGTATCTTTTCTAAACACAACGAAGTGAAACAAAATCAATAGCAGATGGAAAACTAGAAAATTCACAAATACACTGAAATTAAACAACATATTAGTGTACAACCCATGGGTCAAAGAAGAAATCAAAAGGAGAATTAAAGACATGTCAAAACAAACAAAACTTAAAAGTATACACCAAAATCTATGGGAAGCAGCAAAAGCAATACTGAGAGGGAAATTTATAGCAACGAATGGCTACATTTAAAAAGATCTTAAAAGATTCATGGTACACTACCCCAAAAACTAATGGTGTACTATATGTTGACTAACTGAATTTAAATTTAAAAAAAGAAAAAAGAAAAAAGAAATGGATCTCAAGTAACCTAACAGTATACTTCAAGAAAAGAGAAAAAGAACTAAGTCCAAAGTTTACTACAAAGGAATAATTAAGGTTACAGCAGAAATAAAGACACAGAGACTAGAAAAACAATAGAAAAATATCAATGAAACGGAGGTTTTTTTTTTTAAGGTAAAACAAAACTGACAAACTTTACTAGACTGAGAAAAGATCACACAAGAAAGAGGGGACATTAAAACTCATACCACAGAAATAAAAGGATTATAAGACACTACTACAACTATACACTAATAAAATGTATAAAATGGAACAAATAGGTAAATTCCTAGGAACATACAATCTACCAAATCTGAAGCATGAAGAAGATAATCTGAACAGAACAATAATGAGCAAGGAAATTAAATCCATAAGGAGAAACCTCCCAAGAAAGAAAAGCCCAAGACCAGAGGACTACACTGGTGAAATCTACACAACATTAAAGTAGAATAAATGAGAATCCTTCTCAAACACTTCTAAAAATTTAAAAACTAAAAAACACATCTCAATTTGCTTTATAAGGCCAGAATTACTATTAACCAAAAAAGAATGAGATACTTAGACATAAGCTGAACTAAAAAGTTTAAGGATTTGTAAATTGAAAATGACAAAACATTTATGAAAGAAGGTAAAAACAAACAAACAAAGGCAAATAAATGGAAAGACATCCTGTGTTCTTGGGTTGTAAAATTCAATGCTGTCAAAATGTCCATACTATCCAAAGTGATCAAGAGTTAGTACAATCCCTATCAAAACCCCAATGGAATTTTTCACAGCAATGAAAAAACAATCCTGGGGCACATGGGTGGCTCAGTAATTGACCATCCAACTCTTGGTTTCAGCTCAGGTAATGATCTCCGTGAGATCAAGCCCCAAGTCAGGCTCCTATCTCAGTGGGGAGTCTCCTTGACATCTCATCCTCTCCCAATGCCCCTCCCCCGACTCACTCATAATCTTGCTCTCTCTAAAATAAATAAATAAATCTTTAAAAAAAAGACAAAGCAATCTTAAAATTCATATGGAACCACGGTAGAACATAAATAGCCAAAAAATATCTTGAGAAGAACAAAACTGGAAGCATCACACTTCCTGATTTCAAACTATCTTACAAAGCTATAGTAATTAAAATACTAAATACTGGCATGAAGACAGACATAGAGAACAACGCAACACAATAGAGAACCCACAAAAAAACCCATGTATATACATACGCTAAACTATGTTTGACAACGGTGCCAACGATACACAACGGGAAAAGAATAATTTCTTCAATAAGTAGTGCTGGGAAAACTGGATATCCACATGCAAATGAATGGAATTGAATGCTTATCTTATACCTTCAAAAAATCAACTCAAAATGGAATTAAAATGGAAGCCCTGAAACTCTAAAATTCTTAGAAGAAAAAGGCAGAAAATCTTCTCCACACTGGATTGGGCTACGATATCTTGGATATGACATCAAAAGAACAGACAACAAAAACATAAATAGACAAATGGGACTACATCAGACTAAAACTCTCCTGTACAACTAAGTAACAATTAACAGAGTGAAAAGGCAACCTATGGAATGGGAAAAATATATTTGCAAACCATATATTTAATACTGAGTTAGTATCCAAAATACGCAAAGAACTCATACAACTCAATAGTAAAAATAGCCCAATTTAAAAATAGGCAAAAGCCTTGAATAGACATCACCGCAAAGAAAATACACAAGTGGCCAACAATAAATGAAAAGATGCTCCACATCACTAATCATCAGGGAAATACAAATCAAAACCCCAATGATATATCATTTCACATCTGTTAAAATGGCCAGTATCAAAAAGAGAAGACTTAAGAAGTACTAAGTGAGGATCTGGAGAAAGGGAACCCTTCTTCACTGATGCTAGGAATGTAAATCCTATGGAACACAGGGTGAGATTCCTCAAAAAATTTAAAATAGAAAACCATTTGATCCTACAGTCCCACATCCAGGTATTTATCCAAAACTAATGAAATCAGGATCTCAAGGAATTCTTTGCACTCCTATGTTCATTTCAGCATTATTCACAATAGTTAAGATGGGGAAACAACCTCAATGTCCATCAACAGATGCTTATCTTTAAAATAAGAAATACAGTATATACAGACATAGAAAACTCTTAGCCTTGAAAAGGAAGGAAATCCTGTCATATGTGACAACATGGATGAAACGTTAGGGCATTACACTAAGTAAAAGAAGCCAACGTTAGAAGAAGCAATACTGCATAATTCCACTTCCATGAAATATTTAAAATAGTCCAACTCAAAGAAGCAGAAAGCAAACAAGTGTTTTCCAGAAGCTGGGGGAAGGAAAAAATGGCAGGGATTGCTTAAAGGATATGGATTTTATGTATGGAAAGATGAAAAAGTTCTGGAGATGGTTGGTGATGATGGTTGCACAGCAATGTGAATGTAGCTAATCAGAAAGAACGAGTTCTCAACATTTGCTACAACATGGACAGCACTGGAGGAGATAATGCTAAGTGAAATAAGTCAAGCAGAGACAGACAACTATCATATGATTTCTCTCATCTATGGAACATAAGAACTAGGATGATCGGTAGGGGAAGAAAGGGATAAAGAAAGGGGGGTAATCAGAAGGGGGAATGAAACATGAGAGACTATGGACTATGAGAAACAAACTGAGGACTTCAGGGGGGAGGGGGGTGGGGGATTGGGATAGACCGGTGATGGGTAGTAAGGAGGGCACGTATTGCATGGTGCACTGGGTGTTATACACAACTAATGAATCATCGAGCCTTACATCGGAAACCGGGGATGTACTGTATGGTGACTAACATAATATAATAAAAAATCATTTAAAAAAAAATGTGAATGTAGCTAATATCACTGAACTGTACATGTGGAAATGGTTAAAACGGCAAATTTTATATTATGTGTATTTTACCACAATTAAAAAAAAAACTTGGGAAAGGGACAGAATGTGAGTGAGCAAAATTGTTAAATGTTAAGGACAGGGCGAAGGTACTACTTCCATTTCTGGTTTGGGATTTCAGCAGAGTAGCAGTTTCCTTAAAGGTAAAGGTTGATTTTTCCAAGGTGATTCTGTGCAGGTTTTCAACCAGCTCCTCAACACCTCAGAAGCTGAGGGAGAAAAGATTGTAGTGGAGCCTCCTTTCTCTAGTGTTTCCATCCTCTACCTCTGAATGTCTTTACATATAATATTTGTTTCAGTGTGATTTTCTCAACACCTATCAAGTGGAAACACTACTCTAAATCTCCACAATTCCTTCTATGTGTGATAGAGAGAAAAGCTATATTCCCATAAACACATCACGATAATCTTTCATCTAGATACACACGTCAAAGGAACTTGATAGACCTATGACTCATAAAATGCCCAATCTTTGGCAGCTGAGAATTCAGCCATCTGAGTCTCCTTTGTCAGCCACTAATAAAAATGTCAGTCTCCCAGACTAACATAGCACATAACCTTGAAATCTGGCATTTCCATTCTCAGGACAACTATATACTTAGAACAATCACATTTTCAGAGAGAAATCCATTCTCTGAACTCTGACCTATGTCTTAAAACCACCTCCTACCCTATGCCAGGCTCAACAATGCCTAAATGAACAACAAAGCCCTTCATGAAGCTTTCCAACTTAGCTGAACAAAATCTCACCCTAAACTATAACCAGAGACACATGTTTAACCAAAGCTTGACTGCATTACTAAAACTGACCTCTAAAGATGGTTGTGGGTGCCAAATGGGAGTAAGCAAGAGATGGTGGCTGAGGCTTCCAGCAAAGATTCCAACAGGACCAATTACTAATCCTCTGAGGACTTGAGAGGTCAACGCATTAGCAAATTCTGCACTTTGTAAATGTCTATTTAAATATTTCTCTAGAGTCTGTGAAGAAAGAATTACAGGACATTTAACGAAATGACAGAGGCAGAGAATGTTCCAACAAGCTGAAGACTCATATGGGAGACGCTGCACCCAAGCTCAGTGGGTTAAAAGCAGGAATGAAAGAATCTCTCCACACTGCTCATGGACTTCTTGGGAAACATAAATTTGGCAGGATCTGAAAAAAAAATGTATCCAATCAAGTGGATTCAATGCACTTCTGTATGTTACAGTTCCATATACTAGCTTTTTTGTGAAGTTCTTTTCTTTTTCCCCATTCTTTTTACTTTAAATTAAATATAGTTCTGAAATCTGAAAAATATATGTATTTCAAAGATGTGTCTGTACTCTCAAAAGACGCCAAGAAAGTGAGTAGAAATTAAATCCTAGAGTATTGAAGTTTCCTAATTAAAACAGCTCATATTCTGGGTAAGTTCAGACCGATAATGGGAACAAAAATAAACTGCAATGACCAAGACTAGAGAGCTGTGTGAGAGAGAATTCCAGTGACCCACTTGTTAGTTCAGAGTGTATTTGCAGCTGTGGCGCTATGCCCCCAAGGGAAGAAAACCAGGCCTGGGTGCAATCTACAAACAGTGGAATCCACAATCAACTAGACACAGGTCAGTAATAACTAAATCTTTTTTCCCAAACTTAAGCAGATTAAGTTATTTTACATAAATTATCTTCACCAAATAGTTTTAACAGCTGGATGCTGTGAACTGAAGGTAATATTTTTCTCTAAAAAATGAACATGATGACATGAAAATACCAGTAGATGGCCCCTTGGTGGCTCAGTTGGTTAAGCATCTGCCTTTGGCTCAGGTCATGATCCCAGAGTCCTGGGATCAAGTCCTGTAGTGGGCATCCTGCTCAACAGGGAGTCTGTTTCTCCCTCTACTCCTCCCCCCTGCTTATGATCTCTATCTCAAGCTTTCTCTCTCTCACACACACAAATAAATAAATAAATAAAACTTAAGAAAATACCAGTCAAACATGATCTATAAGTTTCCTACAGAAGATGCTGTTGATAACTACTAAGGTCAATTGTATAACATTGTAGTTAACAGGTATGAAGAAGTAGACTGCTTCAATAGGTTTCTACATGTGATAATTTGAAATTGTTTCCCCTTTTCATTACTTCCATGTGCCACACTGAAGTCAGAATTTGTGGATTAAACCTAGTAAGGATGATGAAGCACATGGTTGCCACCTATGGCAGCCACAGATAGAGAAGAAACAACTAAAGAGACTGAGCTTTCTGGAAAACAAAAGATATCTTTTCTCACCTTTATTGAAGCTAAAAGGTCATGATGCTGACTTCTGTGTCCAGAACGTTTTGAGGAAAAATATATCGTTATGTATTTAGGGAAAGGAGAAAGGGGGAGACGCAATAAAATATTCTATGATCTTTTGGAACATGTACTAACTATTGAAAATCCATGTACGGATCATTCAAAAAAAAGAATATATTCTTCGTATATTCAATTTTTCCACCAATTAGCAATGAAAACTTAAAGTTCATCTTGACTGATTAAACTCAGTGTCAAAAGAAAAACTTATCTTACAAAACATATCTGTCTCAATAATAAGAAATTTGGGGAAATTCCATGACTCATTTAATTCCATTTGTAAAATGTGACTAGGATTATAAATCTTTTCAAAACATTACTCTGTATGTGAAGAAAGATCATTTGCACAGAAAATTCATTTAATAAATACTGAGGAGTTTTCAGGGAACTTTGTACCACTTAAATATTTGCATCCAAAGATGTGAGAAGAGTGTATATTAGTCATGTGGAGTCAGATACAACATCCAGGGCAGCCTAGTGAATGTGGCTCAAAGAGCTGTTGGAAAGACAGTCCATTGGCATTCGAAGGAGGAATCACTCCATCTTCAGCTCTGTCTCTGTGTATGTGCATTAATTTGACAAAAAGGGATCCCAGCTCAAAGAACACTGCTGGTATAGAAATATTAAGGATGGCATTTTCCTATCTGATATACAGGTGACATTTTAAAGAATACTATGTTCCTACACATATAAATATTCATGCCAATGGGCATATATAACCTCAAAATAATTGT
This sequence comes from Ursus americanus, assembly GCF_024610735.1. Taxonomy (NCBI): domain Eukaryota; kingdom Metazoa; phylum Chordata; class Mammalia; order Carnivora; family Ursidae; genus Ursus; species Ursus americanus. The sequence goes on along the minus strand of NC_142150.1, from coordinate 32,111,501 downwards.
TATTAATGAAATTTATCCCAAAAAATACTGAAAGAAATCCATCTGCAACGTTTTACAGCCAGAGATTAGAAGTCAATCAAAAGTCCATAATCGTAATAACACCTTGCTTTTATTCTATTTCTGTCACTATTCAAATTATATGAATAAGAAAACTTAACCTCATTCTATCCCTTTTTATAACTATTTCGAAAGTGGTTGAGGTGAGTGGAAAGTATGGTTCCATTAATTCTAGACGCCAGGACTAAAGAGGTGATGGAAGATTTCAGTGTTGAATTAAAAACGCTACTCAGAAATTCTGTGATCTCTCCAGATGAAACATGTGATCTTTTCCGATGGAACATAACCCAAGCTGACTCTGTGGAAAGGATGAGCAATGTCACAGAATTCATTCTGCTGGGCCTGACCCAGAATCCAGAACTGAGGAATTTCTTATTTGCTGTGTTTTTAGTCACCTACTTGATCACACTGGCAGGTAACCTGCTCATCTCAGTCACCATCTTCATCAGCCCAGCCCTGGGTTCTCCCATGTACTTTTTTCTGTCCTACTTGTCCATTATAGATGGTTTCTACTCTTCTTCCATAGCACCCAAAATGATCTTTGACTTGATCTCTGACAAGAACACCATCTCCTTCAATGGCTGCATGACTCAGCTCTTTACTGAACATTTCTTTGGTGGAGTAGAGATCATCTTATTAGTTGCCATGGCCTATGACCGCTATGTAGCCATCTGTAAGCCTTTGTATTACATGACCATCATGAGCCCAACTGTCTGTGCTTTCTTGCTGCGAACGGCTGGGATTATAGGCTTTCTTCATGGAGGGATCCAGGTTTTGTTCATGGTGCAGTTACCATTCTGTGGCCCCAATGTCATTGACCATTTTATGTGTGATTTAATACCTCTCCTGGAGCTAGCCTGTACAGACACTCACACTTTGGGGCCCCTGATTGCTGCCAACAGTGGATCGCTTTGTTTGCTCATTTTCTCTATGCTGGTTGCTTCTTACATTGTCATCCTGTGCTCTCTGAGGACCCATAGCTCTGAAGGGCGTCGCAAAGCCCTGTCTACCTGTGTTTCTCATATCACTGTTGTCATCTTATTCTTTGTACCTTGTTCATTTCTGTACCTGAGACCCATGACCTCTTTTCCTGCTGACAAAGCTGTGACTGTGTTTTGTACCATAGTAACTCCCATGCTGAACCCTTTAATCTACACCCTCAGAAATGCAGAAGTGAAAAATGTCATGAAGAAACTCTGGAGGCAAATAATGAAAACTCGTGATAAATGAATCTTGTGATTAGATATTTACATAAAAATATCTAGTGATAGTGTAGAGAGATTTATTCCCCTTCTTAGTTGATTAAACTTGGGACAGTCAATTATCCTGTCTGAATCACATTTCTTCAGGGGCATATATATAGTGTGGGCAGGGCCAACACACCCATTAAGGCACAGTGTCTAGACCCACAATAATTTTAGGAGCATATGAAATGGTTAATTTCCTTTAAATAAGAAGGAAAAAATGAATACAACCCAAATCCAACTTGGAGTACAGTCATTCTTATACCAATGCATTCATAATATATAATCTTCAGTATTTTTTATGGCATAGAAGGACTCATGAGGACAAGTAGCAAGGAGCCACAAAAGTTATAATGTTGCCCTGATTGTGGATATGAAACAGATAAGCAGCAATATTCTTGAACACTCTTTACAGTGGGCACTACAGGTAGAATTGAAGGTTTATTTTAAAAGAGAAAAAGTAAATATACAAAAATGTATTGATTGGACGCCTGGGTGGCTCAGGCATTAAGCGTCTGCCTTTCGCTCAGGGCATGATCCCGGGGTCCTGGGATCGAGCCCCACATCAGGCTTCCTGCTCCACTGGGAGCCTTCTTCTTCCTCTTCCACTCCCCCTACTTGTGTTCCCTCTCTCACTGGCTGCCTCGCTCTCTGTCAAATAAATAAATAAAATCTTTTAAAAAAATGTATAGAACACCAGGGGTCATCAAGAAGTATTTTCATCCAAATATACTTTTTCTTATCTCCCTAAATTTGGTAGGTTAATAAATATTCCTATACCGCAGCAATAAAAAAAAAACTCTTTACTAGTCACAATCCCAAGAATAGAACACTTCCACACAAACATTTTAAAAATTATATTACAACCATTCCCTGTAATACACAATTGTCTATGGAAGAATTAGAGGCAAAGTTGGCTGATGCGAAAGAAATGTACGTGATCAAGTCTGTAGACTTAAGGCAGAAAATATCTTTATGTTAAAGTCGTGTTTTAGACGTGGACAAAGGAAGAGTCTGAACAGCTGGGGCAGGAAATTACCAGTGATGTAAGAACAAGTCTGTGTCACAAAACTGAACGATGACCACGGATCTGGATTACAGAAAAGAATTCCTAACATTTAAATAATGAAATTCAAGGAGAAAGTCAGAGTCAAATGATTTGAAGTCAGGGCTAAGAGCTCTGGATCAAATAGGTTTGATTTCTCATTTTGTCTCCTGAACTAATTAACCTTCTCAAAGTAAGCATTTTGCTTCATCTCTCTACTGACTTTTTTAATCTGTAAAATGGAAATATAATTGCATACTCTCTTAAATTGTGGGAATTAAATGATTTAGATTGAAAAAATGAATCCGCTAAAAATTAAGGAAATTGCTCAGACATGGTTATACCCTTCAGCATTGTCACCAGCACAGAAAATATGCCAGGGACAACAGTTACTGACAAGAGGAGCCCAAGAACACCACTACTAACCATCATCCACTAACCATGATTAGAGGAGGACCAAACATCAGTGTCAGCCTCACTTGACTTCAAAATAAGTGATAAATGGCATCTGCATATGAGTGGGGACCTCAGAGCGGTAAGTTACTATCTCGGCAATGAAACTAATAGGACCTACGAGCAGATCTCTGGACACTAAAAGCTAGCCCACCTCCAACTCTCTAGTCTGGGATACAAATGCCCTTCATCATCTCTGCAGTAATAAATGGAGGAGATTTTGGAGTAACGGTGAGATAGCTGAGCAGAACTTATTTCAAAAGCTCTCACTAATGATGGATCCCCTTCTGCTGCTCCCAAAGGAGGAATAGGGAGAGCCCAGTGCCAGAGACCAACAGACCTCTCTGTACAGGGCTTGGGATTCCTGAGGAAGAGCTCAGAAACTTGTCTTCAGAAGGTGATTTCACAACCGGGCATTCAAATTTCCTGTGATGCTGACATTTCTCATGTTCTCAGGACTTTATATCAGGTTAGATCTCACTCTACATGAAGGCCTTTTAAAAATAAATGTTTACCAAAACAAACAGACTCTTAAGTAACAGAACAAAGTGGTGGTTGCCAATGGCGGTCGCCAGAGGTGGTTGTGTGGGGAAGGGTGAAATACGTAAAGTGGATTAAAACATCAAACTTTGTTATAAAATAAATAAGTCAAGGGATTAAAAAGTATAGCATAAGGAATATAGTCAATAATATTGTAATACTGTTTCATGGTGACAGACAGGTGCCCACACTTATCTTGGTGAGCACGGAATAATGTATAAAACTATCGAATCACTATGTGGTACACCTGAAACTAACAAAACATTGTATGTCACTAACACTTCAATAATAAATTCTAAAAAAAAAAGATGTTTTCCTATAATTTCCTGAGTGACCATCTTCTAAATCTATACAAGCAACAGTGTGTCTAAAATATCAAACTTTCCTTTAAAGATCCAGCTGGAGTTCCCAAGAAATATGGGATGAAAAAGATAATGTAAAAATAAGGATGACGATGCTCATGATACTGATGATGACAGTTTGTCGAGCACCTTCTGTGGACAATGTCCTGACCTGCACGCTCATTTATATGTGTTGGAGGCGGTACACTTCTGTCCATATTTCTTTCATTAATGTAAGTCTCAACCTGGGGAACTTACCTCGGTTTAAACATTTCCCTATTTGAACATAATGGGGACACTCCAAATGGGATTGTGTGACAATCAATAAAAGAATGCTAGTGTAAATAATTGTGACAGGGTTGTGGGTGGGTTTTTTTCTTTTTGACTGTTTACAAGGTGCAAAGTACTTTGTAGTCACATTTTTTGTTATTTGATTCTTACTACAGCCCAGTAACTCCAAGGACACTGACTTCCCCATTACATGAATTAGGAAACAATCGGTTGGAGAGGTTAATTATATAGCTCAAGATCAATGTGCTACAATTTGCCTGCACCAGAATTCAAATCTAAGCCTGTCCGACCCAAAGCCTTTCCGCATTACCAAGCCCACTGTGAAGCTGCTTACTATAACCAGACAACAAACTAAAGTTTTTACATTTCTCTCTAATCTTTGGAATTTTCTTCTTCAAACCCTTTCACCTTCATTCTTTGAACCAATCTGTAGCTAGACTTGCCTTCACAGAATGGCCAGGCTGAAAATGTACAAGTCTGCAAAGAACCAGCTACTGACTAGTCAGTAATTTGTAACTCCATGAATGTTTGATTCCCACATAACAGGAAATTTCTTTGAAATTATTTTCTCCTCCATTGGCAATAGTTTGTACATAAAGGAATGAACTGAGGCTTACATAGCAGTACTTTCCCCTTATAAATAACAAATATTTTTGATATGATTATGTGCTCATCCTGCAGTCGTCCATTAAAAAAGAAAGAAAAAAAAAACTTTGCTGGGGGAAGAAAGTTCACGACAGGTGAAAAACTGTATTTTCAAGTAACTTGCAAGTAGCAATGTTATAATAAGCTGTGGAATAAAATTCTCCAATGCAATTCTTCTGTTTTTACTCCACAAGCATGTTTTCAACAGTATTTAAAATTGGGGAGATTATACTATTTCCAGACTTTCTTCTTCTGTTGCCCATTGGCAGGGAAAGGCACCAACATTTATCAGATGCTGTCAACCTGTCAGAGGTGTGCTCTAAGCACAGGTCTGTCATACGTTCTGCTTCTCAGAACCAGGACTGATGTAGAAAATATGAAGAACTCTTAAAAATCAATAAGATAAAAACAACCACATAAGATGAGAACAACACTTCAGCAAAGATACCAAATGGCCAGTAAACATCTAATGGGGTAGGGCTCCCCTCTTTCATCATCTGAGAAATAGGATACAGAACCACAACAAAACACCACAGCCATGCTTCCCCTACACGCCCAAAATTAAAAGGATGGATGATACCATGTGTTTATTGTCGATTCTGAGGAATGGTATCTCTCATATGCTGCTGGTGCAAATGTATAATGATTTTCAAGTATACACTGGATATAAATAAATGTACCTATAACCTATAAACCAGAAAACCTATTCCTAGGTATAAACCCAAGAGAAAGATATGCAACTGTGCACTGGAAGACAAATCAGCAAGACTCTTAACAGAGCTATATGTAATACCATAAAACTGGCAATTTAAATGTCCATAATTAATAGAATGCGTAAAATATGTTGGTATATTTATACAACAGACTAACAGAATGAAAATAAGTGAATGACAGATGTCACAACATGAATGGATCTCACAAACACAATGGTGAGCCAAAGAACCCAGACACAATGACTGCATATGACTGCATTATTTAAAATGTAAAAGAGGACAACCTAGGGATGTGTACATAGGTGGTAAATGTATAAAACTGTGAAGAAAAGCAAAGACGTTATATCACAAAAGTCACCCTAGTGTTGACCTTTAAGGGAAGAGAAAGAGGCATGATTGGAAAGAGATAGAAGGGATTCTGGGAGGGCTAGAAATGTTCTACTTCTTGAACTGCTTTGTAGTTTTACAGATGTCCTACTTTATCAAGTAAAGATTTTCTTTGCCTTTAATTTTCTGATTATGATGTGTCTCAGGTGGATTTAAGTTCACCCCTTTTGAGATTTGCTGAGCTTCCTGAAGCTGTAAATGTATATATTTCACCAAATATGGGAGTTTTCAGCCATTATTTTTTACTTCCTTTTTTTTAAAGTTTCTTTTATTATGTAAGTCACCATACAGTACATCATCAGTTTTGATGTAGTGTTCCATGATTCTTTGTGTATAACACCCAGGGATTTAAATTCCTTTCTAAGCCACATTCCTTCTCCTCTTGCTGAGACTCTAATAACATGTTATTAGACATTAGACATGTCTATAAATGTTAGACATTTGGATATTGTCTCACAAGTCCCTGAGACTCTGTCCAGTTTTTGTAAATATTTTTTTCTCTGTGGTCACACTGGATAATTTCTATTGATGTATCTTCAATTTCACCTTTCTCTTATGTTCATACTGTGCCACTGAGCCCAGCCAGTGAATTCTTTCTTTTGGCCACTGAATCTTTCAGTATACAATTTTCAACTGCATTCTTTTTAATAATCTCTATTTCTTTGCTGACACTTCCTAATGTTCCATTTGTTTCAAATATGCTCACCCTTACTGATAGGATCATGATTATAATGGTTGCTTTAAGGTCTTTGTCTGAAAATTCCAATATCTGTGTCACTGCGTCTGCTCATCATTGTTTTTTTCCTTCCAGGTTGAGATTTCCTGCTTCTCTGTATATTGAGTAATGTTGGATTGTATCCTGGATATTTTGATTATTATGTAAGGATACCTGATATTTTTAAAATTGAGAATGTTGACTTTTTAATTTTAGCAGGCAATTAATCTTGCTAGTTTCAGGTTGAAATATCCAACCCATCTTCTGTGGGCTGTGATTCCAAAGTCAGTTCAGTCAGCACATTCTTTGCAGTGTTCTTCAGCTCTTGCCCACATGTATGCCACCCAGTAGCCAGTCCAGAACTTGAGTGGTGGTCTGTCCTGTAATGCCATTCTCAAAGACCTTGGTTGCTGTTTGAGCTCAGATTCACACTTTCACAGCTCTGAGGCAAGGAGCCCTGGAATTCATACACAACTTAATGGGGTGACTCTGAGTGCTCTCCTTTCTTTTATCTCCCTGCTTCTTTTTGGATCTGGAAATATGGCTTTAGTTTTCTTGTTATGCTGCTCACTCTCCACAAGTGAGTCTGTATCAATGGCCAAGATTCAGGAGAACAAAGAATAAAAAGATTTGTCCCGGGCTCATGAGATCACAGCTCCAATAGTCAAATTTAAAAAAATCTCTCTCCCTGAAAGTTTAAGGTACCTGTCCCACCACCATTGCTGCCCTTGTCACTGCTTCTCTGCCACAAGACGGACTGGGGTCTATGAGAGGATGAAGAAAGAAAGGAAAGAAAGAGAAAGAGAGAGAGAGAGAGAGAGAGAGAAAGAGAAAAAGAAAGAGAAAGAGAGAGAAAGAAAGAGAAGGAAAGGAAAGGAAAGGAAAGGAAAGGAAAGGAAAGGAAAGGAAAGGAAAGGAAAGGAAAGGAAGACATCCACCCCTTCATTCTCTGGCCTACTTGTCTGACCAACACAAGAAAGGTTCTCCTGGAGATCTTCCTACATTACACAATGCTTAAATCCAGGTCTGGATGACTTTTGAGTCCAGAACAAGTGATAAGAGGAGCAGGGGAAAAAAACAAAAAAAGCTAAACCTTCAAATCTGAACTCCTTCCAAATGTGCCTGCTATCATTAACTCTTCAAAGTGTTCAGAGGGCTTCTCCATGTATTCTGTCCTGGGTTCATAGCTGCATCTCTGTGGGAGGGAGACGATAGACTGTGCTTACTCCATCATATCTGCAACTGAAGCTCTTCACAATGTGGCATATTTTGAAGTTGAGCTAAGAAGATTTGCTCATGGAACAGCTATGAAATGAGGGGGAGAGGGGAGGGGAGAGAGAGTGACAAGGATCAGCATGACTCCAAAGTTTGTGCTGAGCCAAAAGGAAGGTGAAAGAAAGCATAGGATGGAAAATCCTTGCTGGAAAAGGAATAGACATGTAGTTCTCTCATCAACTAAATCATACGACAGCATATAATGGAGCTGAGTTGGCACCTTCTGTCTCACATTCACAGTTTTCAGTGGGACAGTGTATGTGATTTATGCTGAGGACTAGATGAGATGAGTTTCATCTACAGCAAAGAGCTAGAACATAACCAATCAAAGTAAGGAACAGGTGGGCCCATCCCATCAAGCTCAGGAGGCAGGGTGCTTAAGCCTTCAGGAATTACCTTTTGGGAAAAAGGATGCCACAACTAAGAGAAGGTGTTTCCATCATGGACAGAACTATTTTAAACTGAAGTCACAAGATTAGAAAAACAGACTTGACTATATTAAGTCCTCTGCTCTTGGGTGAAAATGAGAGTTCATAGAAGCATGGCCCATTTCTGCAGGGCTAGTTTCATGCCCATTATAAACACACATACACACAGTTCTATGACATTTCAAAACTTCTAAATAGAGTGTAGTGTATGTTCTCATTTAGTTGAGTATAACACTTCTCCTCCAATCAGTATGATTTATCAACCTTAAGATACAAAGATTGAAGTGCCAGACATAGACCACTTGATGGCATCCTGAGAAAAACACTTCTCCAATGTGCAGCCCTCTAGGGATTGTGTGTCTAAACACTATGAGCACCATGGACCACTCTACCGACTCCATGTGATGATGGAAAGATGCTGAAATTAGGGGAAACTTGGAAGAGGCTGAAGAAATTTGGTGATAAAAAACTTAGCAAAGGCACTCTGAGTTGGGGTGTGTTGGAATGGGACACTTCCCCACTCATTAAGTGACGGATAAAATAGATAACAAAAGTTCCTAAAACATGGCTTGCCAGAACCTTCTTGTTTTGAATCATCTCCAGGATCTTAAAAGATTTGTAATCACTGGCAGGATAGCTTTGAGAGCTGAAATAAAATACTTTACCACAACATACTGAGAGAATCATACAGTTTTTCTCCATTGGCCTATTAAAAGGAAAATCCATCATATTAATGAGCTTTCTAATATTAATTTCCAGGGACTCGGTCCTTCTTTGAAGACCAGATTTGGGAGAGGGAGTTAAGATGGTGGAGGAGTAGGGGACCCCTTTTTCAGCCGGTCCCCTGAGTCGAGCTGGATAGGTACCAGACCAGCCTGAACATCCACGGAATCAGCCTGAGACGCAGGAAGATACATCTGGATCTCTACAAATGAACATCTCCAGCGCTGAGTATTGAGGTACGAAGCGGGGAGCCGTGAAACCGTGCACAGATATCAGAAGATAAACGGAAGGGGGAGGGAGCCGCCGTGTTCGGGCGCCGGGAAGCGGTAGCCACTTGCACGGGGGAGCGGGCGGACTCGCGGTCGGCACCCCGAGACAGTAGACTGAGACCGTGAGCCAGGAACGCGCGCCACCAGACTGAAATGGAGCTCCGGTGAGCTCACTGGAACCAGACTGAGACCGGGAGCTCCGAGCGCGGGGCGGCTGGCGGCTGGCGGTGTTAGAAACACAAAGGACAGAGACGCGCTGGCCCAGGAAGTGAGGGCTGGGACATCGATTGTGGGGCGCACATCCCGGGACGCTGCAGGGTTGAGCAGCACCAATAGAAGCAGAGTTAAAGTGGCCAGAAATCAGTGGAGAACAGTCCGTGATCCCTCAGTTTTGTGACAGAGGCTGAGATTCGGCCACTGCTGCTCTGACTCTCAGAAGAGGCACAGCAAACCGCCAGGGAAAGCCACCAGAGAACAAAAGCCTGGAAATACCAGCTCACAGTGTGCCCATCCCCATTCCCCCTCACAGGGGACACAGAGACTCTACCCAAACAGGGTTGCCTGAGTATTGGACTGGCAGGCCCCTCCCCCAGAAGGCAGGCTAAAAAATCAAGAAGCCCACATCCCTAAGGTCCCTATAAAAAAAGTGCGCACTACCTGGGTCCCAGTCAATAATTTGGGCTCTGGACAACCCCGCAACCTCTCCTCATCAGAATGACAGAAGGAGAAATGCCCCCCAGCAAAGAAAAGACAATGAGTCTGTGGCCTCTGCCACAGAACTAATGGATATGGATATAACCAAATTATCAGAAATGGAATTCAGAGTAACAATGGTCAAGATGATGTGTAGACTTGAAAAAAGTATTAACGAAAATGTTAATGAGAATATAGAATCTCTAAGGGTGGAAATGAGAGCGAATCTGGCAGAAATTAAAAATTCTATGAGCCAAATGCAGGCAAAACTAGAGGCTCTGACGGCCACGGTGAATGAGGCAGAAGAACATATCAGCGAATTGGAGTATGGGTTAGTAGAAGAGAAAGCTAAAATAGAATCTGGACGTAAAAAAATCCACGCGCAAGAATGTAGGTTATGGGAGATTACTGACTCAATGAAACTTTGCAATGTCAGAATCATCAGCATCCCCGAGAGGGTGGAGAAAACAGGTCTAGAAGAGATATTTGAACAAATTGTAGCTTAAAATTTTCCTAATCTAGCAAGGGAAACAAACATTCGTGTCCAAGAGGCAGAGAGGACCCCTCCCAAGCTCAACCACGACAAACCTACACTATGTCACGTCATAGTGCATTTTGCAAATATTAGATCCAAGGATACAGTATTGAAAGCAGCCAGGGCAAAGAAATTTCTCACGTACCAAGGCAAAGATATCAGAATTACATCAGACCTGTCTACACAGACCTGGAATGAGAGAAAGGGTTGGGGGCCCATTTTTAAAGCTCTTTCAGAGAAAAACATGCAGCCAAGGATCCTTTATCCAGCAAGGCTGCCATTCAGAATTGATGGAGAATAAAGACCTTCAAGAATCGCCAGTCATTTACCAATTTCATAACCATGAAACCAGCCCTTCAGGAGATATTAAGGGGGGTTCTATAAAGGTAAAAAGGCCCCAAGAGTGATACAGAACAGAAAGTCACAGTCGATAGAAACAAAGACTTTACTGGCAACATGGCATCATTAAAATCATATCTCTCAATATTCAGTTTCAATGTAAATGGCCTAAATGCTCCCATAAAATAACACAGGGTTGCAGATTGGATAAAAAGGCATGACCCATCCATGTGTTGCCTACAAGAGACTCATTTTGAACCTAAAGATACATTCAAACTGAAAGTAAAAGGATGGAATACCATCTTTCACGCCAATGGACCTCAAAAGAAAGCTGGGGTAGCAATTCTCATATCAGACAGATTGGATTTTAAACTAAAGACTATAGTTAGAAACACAGAAGGGCACTATATTATTCTTAAAGGATGTATCCAACAAATGGATACAACAATTATAAATATATATGCCCCCAACAGGGGAGCAGCAAGATACACAAGCCAACTCTTAACCAGAATAAAGAGACATATAGATAAAAATACGTTAACAGTAGGAGACCTCAACACTCCACTATCAGAAAAAGACAGAACACCCTGGCAAAAAATCGACAAACAAACTAGGGCTTTGAATGCCATACTCGATGAGTTGGACCTCATAGATATATATAGAACACTACACCCCAGAACCAAAGAATACTCATTCTATTCTAATGCCCATGGAATATTCTCAAGAATAGACCATGTTCTGGGACACAAAACAGGTCTCAACCAATACCAAAAGACTGAAATTATTCCCTGCATATTCTCAGACCACAACACTTTGAAATTGGAACTCAACCACAAGGAAAAATTTGGAAGAAACTCAAACACTTGGAGACTAAGAACCATCCTGCTCAAGAATGATTCAATAAACCAGGAAATCAAAAATCAATTTAAACAATTTATGGAGACCAATGAGAATGAAAACACAATGGTCCAAAACCTATGGGATACTGCAAACACAGTCCTAAGGGGGAAATACATAGCCATCCAAGCCTCACTCAAAAGAATAGAAAAATATAAAATGCAGTTTTTATATTCTCACCTCAAGAAACTGGAACAGCAACAGAGGGACAGGCCTAATCTATGCACGAGGAAGCAGTTGAGCAAGATTAGAGCAGAAATCAATGAATTAGAAACCAGGAGTACGGTAGAGCAGATCAACAGAACTAGAAGCTGGTTCTTTGAGAGAATTAATAAAATTGACAGACCACTGGCAAGGCTTATCCAAAAGAATAGAGAAAGGACCCAAATAAATAAAATTATGAATGAAAAAGGAGAGGTCACAACCAACAACAATGAAATTGGAAGGATTATTAGAAACTTTTATCAACAGCTTTATGCCAATAAATTAAGCAATCTGGAAGAGATGGGGGCCTTCCTGGAAACCTATAAACTACCAAGACTGAAACAGGAAGAAATTGATTTTTTAAACAGGCCAATCAATTATGAAGAGATTGAGTCAGTGATAAACAACCTTCCAAAAAACAAAACTCCAGGCCTGGATGGTTTTCCTGGGGAATTCTACCAAACATTCAAACAATCTACTCTCCTAAAGCTATTTCAAAAAATAGAAACAGAAGGAAAGCTACCAAACTCATTTTATAAGGCCAATATTACCTTGATCCCCAAACCAGGCAAAGACCCCATCAAAAAGGAGAATTACAGACCGATTTCCCTAATGAATATGGACGCCAAAATCCTCAACAAGATCCTGGCTAATAGAATCCAACAGTACATTAAAAGGATTATCCATCATGATCAAGTGGGATTCATACCTGGGATGCAAGCGTGGTTCAACATTCACAAATCAATCAGCGTGATACATCATATCAACAAGAAAAGACTCAGGAACCATATGATCCTCTCAATTGATGCCAAAAAAGCATTTGACAAAATACAGCATCCTTTCCTAATTAAAACCCTTCAGAGTGTAGGAATAGAGGGTACATTTCTCAATCTCATAAAAGTCATCTATGAAAAGCCTACTGCAAATATCATTCTCAATGGGGAAAAGCTGGAAGCCTTTCCCTTAAGATCAGGAACATGACAAGGATGCCCACTCTCACCACTATTATTCAACATAGTACTAGAAGTCCTTGCAACAGCAATCAGACAACAAAAAGGGATCAAAGGTATCCAAATCGGCAAAGAAGAAGTCAAAATGTCTCTCTTCGCAGATGACATGATACTCTATATGGAAAACCCAAAAGAATCCACCCCCCAAACTATTAGAAGTTATAGAGCAATTCAGTAATGTGGCGGGATACAAAATCAATGCTCAGAAATCAGTTGCATTTCCTTTTTTTTTTTTTTTAAAGATTTTATTTATTTATTTATTCGATAGAGATAGAGACAGCCAGCAAGAGAGGGAACACAAGCAGGGGGAGTGGGAGAGGAAGAAGCAGGCTCACAGCGGAAGAGCCTGATGTGGGGCTCGATCCCATAATGCCGGGATCACGCCCTGAGCCGAAGGCAGACGCTTAACCGCTGTGCCACCCAGGCGCCCCTCAGTTGCATTTCTATACATGAATTACGAGACTGAAGAAAGAGGAATTAGGGAATCCATCCCATTTAGAATAGCACCAAAAACCATATGTTACCTTGGAATTAACTTAACCAGAGATGTAAAGGACCTATATTCTAGAAACTATAAATCACTCTTGATAGACATTGATGAAGACATAAAAAGATGGAAAAATATTCCATGCTCATGGATTGGTAGAATTAACATAGTTAAAATGTCCATGCTACCCAGAGCAATCTACACTTTCAATGCTATCCCGATCAAAATACCGAAGACATTTTTCAAAGAACTGGAACAAATAGTCCTTAAATTTGTATAGAAACAGAAAAGGCCCCGAATTTCCAAGGAACTGTTGAAAAGGAAAAACAACGCTGGGGGCATCACAATACCGGATTTTGACCTGTACTACAAAGCTGTGATCACAAAGACAGCATGGTACTGGCACAAAAACAGACACATAGACCAATGGAACAGAATAGAGAACCCAGAAATGGACCCTCGGCTCTTTGGGCAACTAATCTTTGATAAAGCAGGAAAAAACATCCGGTGGAAAAAAGACAGTCTCTTCAATAAATGGTGCTGGGAAAATTGGACAGCTACATGCAAAAGAATGAAACTTGACCACTCTCTCACACCATACACAAAAATAAACTCCAAATGGATGAAAGACCTAGATGTGAGACAGGAATCCATCAAAATTCTAGAGGAGAACATAGGCAGCAACCTCTACGACATCGGCCAAAGCAACCTTTTTCATGACACATCTCCAAAGGCAAGAGAAACAAAAGATAAAATGAACTTATGGGACTTCATCAAGATAAAAACTTCTGCACAGCCAAGGAAACAATCAAAAAAAGTAAGAGGCAGCCCACGGAATGGGAAAATATATTTGCAAAGGACACTACAGATAAAGGACTGGTATCCAAGATCTACAAAGAACTTCTCAAACTCAATACACGAGAAACAAATAAACAAATCAAGAAATGGGCAGAGGATATGAACAGACACTTTTCCAATGAAGACATACAAATGGCTAACAGACACATGAAAAAATGTTCAAAATCATTAGCCATCAAGGAAATTCAAATCAAAACCACACTGAGATACCACCTTACGCCAGTTAGAATGGCAAAAATAGACAAGGCAAGAAACAACAATTGTTGGAGAGGATGTGGAGAAAGAGGATCCCTCCTACATTGTTGGTGGGAATGCAAGTTGGTACAGCCACTCTGGAAAACAGTGTGGAGGTCCCTTAAAAAGTTAAAAATTGAGCTACCCTATGATCCAGCCATTGCACTACTGGGTATTTACCCCAAAGATACAGACGTAGTGAAGAGAAGGGCCATATGCACCCCAATGTTCATAGCAGCATTGTCCACAATAGCTAAATCGTGGAAGGAGCCGAGATGCCCTTCAACAGATGACTGGATTAAGAAGTTGTGGTCCATATATACAATGGAATATTACTCAGCTATCAGAAAGAACGAATTCTCAACATTTACTGCAACATGGACGGCACTGGAGGAGATAATGCTAAGTGAAATAAGTCAAGCAGAGAAAGACAATTATCATATGATTTCTCTCATCTACGGAACATAAGAACTAGGATGATCGGTAGGGGAAGAAAGGGATAAAGAAAGGGGGGGTAATCATCAGGGGGAATGAAACATGAGAGACTATGGACTATGAGAAACAAACTGAGGGCCCGAGGGGAGGGGGTTGGGGGATTGGGATAGACCGGTGATGGGTAGTAGGGAGGGCACGTATTGCATGGAGCACTGGGTGTTATACGCAACTAATGAAGCATCGAACTTTACATCGGAATCGGGGATGTACTGTATGGTGACTAACACAATATAATAAAAAATCATTTAAAAAGATACAGAAAAAATAAAATTAAAAATAAAATTAAATAAATAAATAAATAAATAAAATCTTTTAAAAATGGGGGCAGAGAGATGAACAGACTGTGAGTGAGCAAAATTCTTAACTATTGAGAACAGGGCTGAAGGCATTGCTTACCTTTCTGGTTTGGGATTTCAGCAGTATATCAGTAACCTTAAAGGTAAAGGTTGATTTTTTTCAAGATGATTTTGTGCAGGATTTTAGCCAGATAGTTAACACTTCGGAAGCAGAGGGAGAGAAGTTTGTCGTGGATCCTCCTTTCTATAGCGATTCTAAACTCTACCTCTGAATGTCTTTTTTATAATGTTTGGCTCAGTGTGATTTTTCTCAATGCCTCCCATATGGAAGCACTGCTCTTTACTGTAAATCTCCACAATTCTTTCTGTGTGGGATAGAGAGAAAAGCTATATTCCCATGAACACATCATGAGGATCTTTCATCTAGATACACACATCAAAGAAATTTGATAGATCTATGACTCATAAATTACCCAATCTTTGGTAGCTGAGAATTCTGCCCTCTGAGTCTCCATTGTCAAACACTAATAAAAATGTCAGTCTCCTAGACTGACATGGCACATAACCTTGACAACTGGCATTTCCAATCTCAGGACAACCATATTAGAACAGACACATTTTTCAGGAAGAAATCCAATCTCTGAACTCTGACCTATGCCTAAAACTACCCCTTATCCTCTGCCAGGATCTACAATGTCAAAATGAACAAAGCCCTATCAGGAAGCTTTCCAACTTCTCATACAAAATCTCATCCTAAACTATAGTCACAGACACATGTTTCACCAAAGCACAATTGCATTTCTAAAACTGGCCTCTAATGATGTCGCTGGGGCCAATGAGGAGTAAGTGAAAGATGGTAGCTGACGCTTCCAGCAAAGATTCCAACAGGACCAATTACTAATCCTCTGAGGACCTTAGAGTTCAATGCAATACCAAAGTGCAAGCACTTTGTCAAAGTCTATTTAAATATTTTTCTAGACTCAATGAAGAAAAAATTACAGGATATTTAAGTAGTGACAGAAGCAAAGGATGTACCAACAAGCTTAAGATTTATATGAGAGACACTGCTCCTAAACGTAGTGGGTTAAGAGTGAGGGGGGACATAAACCAGGAATTAAAAAAATTCTCTCCACACTTCTCATAGACGTTTTGGGAAACATAAATTTGGCAGAATGGATATGAAAACACTGTGCAATCGAGTCGATCTGATGCACTTCACATTTTGTAGACCCATACATCAGCTTTTTCTGAAGAATTTTTCTTTGTTCCCTTGTTTTTAATTTAGATTGAGGATACTTCTGAGATGTGAAAAATACATGTATTTTGAAGATGTCTTTACACTTGAGTAGGAGGCCAATAGAGTAGAAATTAAATCTTAGAGCGACTGAAGTTTCCTAACTAAAACAGCTCATTTTCTGAGTAAATTCAGACTGGTAATGGGAACCAAAATAAACTAAAATGACCAAGAAGACTGGGGGAGTTGTCTAGAGAGAGAATTCCAGTGTCCCACTTGTGGGACTATATTTGCAGCTGTGGAGCTATGCACTCAACGGAAGAAAACAATGACTGGATACAATCAAAAAACAGTGGAATCCACAACCAATTAGATCCAGGTCAGTAATAACTAAATCTTTTTCCCCAAATTTTAAGCAGATTCACTTAATTTACCCAAATTGTTTTCAGCAAATACTTTCTATAGCGAGATTCTGTCATTGAAGGTAATCTTTTTCTCTAAAGACAACTGTGAACACGATGATACGAACATATCAGTGGAAAACATGACCTGTAATGCTGCCAGACAAGACGCTGCTGAGAAATAAGGTCACTGTTATAACATTGTGATGCACATGGACGCCGAAGTAGACTGCGTCGGTAGGTTTCTACACGTGATTATTTGAAATTGTTTCCCCTTTTCATGACTTCCATACCGCCACACGGAGGTTAGAATTTGTGGATTAGATCTATTAAGGACGATGAAGCACGTAGTTGCCACCCATAGCAGCCGTGGACAGAGAAGAAACCACTAAAGAGACTGAGCTTTTGGGAAAATAAAAGATACTTTCCTAACCTTTACTGGAGCTGGAAGGTCATGATGCTGAATTGTATGTCCAGAAACTTTTGAGGAAAAAATGTTATTATATTTTTTTGGCAGGGAAAGGAGAAAGTGAGGGGGAGAAGGAATAAAATCTACTATGATCCTTTGTAACATGTACTCACTACTGAAAATCCATCTATACGTCATTCAAAAAAAGAATACATTCCTGTATTTGTTCATTTTTTTTAACAATGAGCAATAAAAACTTTAGTTTATCTTAATTGACTAAACCTATGTCAAAAGAAAAACTTGTATTATCTTAGATAACATTTCTGTCTCACAATAGGAAATTCAGGGAAACTCCATCATTCATTTAATTCCATTTATAAACTGTGACTAGGTTTCTAAATCTATTCCAGAGCATTATTCTTTATATGATAAAAGACCAATTGCACAGAAAATTCATTGAAGAAATACTGAGGACTTTTCAGGAACTGTGTACCACTGACATATCTGCATCCAAAGAGGTGAGAAGAGTGAGTATGTATCGGTCATGTTGAGTCAGACACAACATCCAGGGCTGTTGACTGAATGTGGCTCAAAGAGCTGTTATAAACACAGTTCCTTGGCATTCTGAAGGGGAAACACTCCATCTACAGTTCTGTCTCTCTGTGTGTCTCTGCGTTCATTTGACAGAAAGGAATCCTAGGTCAAAGAACGCTGCTGATACAGATATAGTAAGAAAGACACTTTTCTATCTGATATACAGTTCACATTTGAAAGAATATTGTGTTCCTATACATATAAATATTCATGCCAATGGGCAAATATAACTTCAAAATAATTGTTATTGATGAAATCCTTCCCAGAAAACAGTGAATGAAAACCAACTGTAATGTTTTAGAGCCAGAAATTGGAAGTCAATTATAACTCAACAGTCGTAGTAAAATGTTGTTTTTATTCTGGTGTTTGAGACATGAATAAGAAAATTTAATCTCTTTTATTCTATTTTTATAACTACCTCCAAAGTGGTTGAGGTGAGAGGAAGGTGTGGTTCCATCAATCCCAGAGGCCAGGAATAAAGAAGTGATGAAGATTTCACTGTTGAATTAAAAATACTACTCAGAATTTCTGTAACCTTTACAGGTGAACCATCTGATCCTTCCCGATGGAATATAACCCAAGCTGACTCCATGGAAAGGATGAGCAATGTCACAGAATTCATTCTGCTGGGCCTGACCCAGGATCCAGAACTGAGGAAATTCTTATCTGCTGTGTTTCTAATCACCTACTTGACCACACTGGCAGGTAACCTGCTCATCTCAGTCACCATCTTCATCAGCCCAGCCCTGGGTTCTCCCATGTACTTTTTTCTGTCCTACTTGTCCATTATAGATGGTTTCTACTCTTCTTCCATAGCACCCAAAATGATCTTTGACTTGATCTCTGAGAACACCATATCCTTCAATGGCTGCATGACTCAGCTCTTTGCTGAACATTTCCTTGCTGGAGCTGAGATCATCCTATTAGTTGCCATGGCCTATGACCGCTATGTAGCCATCTGTAAGCCTTTGTATTACATGACCATAATGAGCCCAACTGTCTGTGCTTTCCTGCTGGGAACGGCTGGGATTATAGGCTTTCTTCATGGAGGGATCCAGGTTTTGTTCATGGCGCAGTTACCATTCTGTGGCCCTAATATAATCGACCATTTTATGTGTGATTTAATACCTCTCCTGGAACTAGCCTGTACAGACACTCACACCTTGGGGCCCCTGATTACTGCCAACAGCGGATCACTATGCTTCCTCAGTTTTTCTATGCTCGTTGCTTCCTACATTGTCATCCTGTGCTCTCTGAGGACCCATAGCTCTGAAGGGCATCGCAAAGCCCTGTCTACCTGTGCTTCTCATGTCACTGTTGTCATCTTATTCTTTGTACCTTGTTCATTCCTGTACATGAGACCCATGACTTCCTTCTCCACTGACAAAGCTGTGGCTGTGTTTTATACCGTAGTAACTCCTATGTTAAACCCTTTAATCTACACCCTCAGAAATGCAGAAGTGAAAAATGTCATGAAGAAACTCTGGGAGAAAATAATGATAACTGGTGATAAATGAATCTTGAGATTATTTACATAAAAATATCTAGTGATAATTTAGAGAGATTTATTCCCCTTCTTAGTTGATTAAACTTGGGGCAGTCAACTATCCTGTCCGGAGCACATTTCTTCAGGGGCATATATATTGTGGGCAGGACCAACATACCCATTAAGGCACAGTACACATGGTGCTTAAAGCCCAGAATAATTTTATGAGTCCTTGAAGTAGTTTAATTTCTTTTAAAATGAGAAGATAAAAATGAATATAATCCAAGTCCAATTTGGAGTATAGGTTTCATTATACAATGCATTCATAAAATAGAATCTTTAACATTCTTTATGGAGGAGAAGGACTCATGAGGACAAAGTAGCAAGGGGCCACAAAAGTCATAATGTTGCTCTGATCGTGGGTATGAAACAGATTAGCAGCTTTATTCTTGAACACTCTTTACACACCACACTGAAGCTCTAATGAAGTTTTATTTTAAAAGAGGAAAAGTAACTCTATATACAAAAAACTATGGAAAGCCAGGGAGTCATCAAGAAGTATTTTTCATCCAAATATACTTTTTCTTATCTTCCTAATTTTGAGAAGTTTAGAGATGCTCCTGCACCAGAGCAACTAAACTCTACTTGTCACAATCCCAGGAAGAGAACACTTGCACACAAAGGTGCTTCTTAAAAATCACATCACGACCATTCTCAGTAGTATACAATGCTCTAGAGAAAGAACTAGAGGCAGAATTGGCTGATGCAAAAGAAAATAAGTGATCAAATCTGTAGAGTTAAGGCAGCAAATATCTGTATGTTAAAGTCATGTTTTAGACATGGACAGAGGAAGAGTCTGAACAGCTGGGGCAGGAAATTACCAGTGATATAAGAACAAGTCTGTGTCAAAACCAGAAGACAATGACCACAGATCTGGATAACAGAAAAGAATTCAGATCATGTACATAATGAAATTCTAGGAGAGATTTAGAAATAGTCAGATGCTTTGAAATCAGAGATTAAGAGCTTCGGATCACATCGGCTTGATTTCTCATCTTGTTCCTGCATTAATTAGCTTTGTCAATGTAAGCATTTTGCTTCATCTCTCTCCTGATTCTTTTAATCTGTAAAATGGAAATAGCATTGCGTACACTCTTAAGTTATAAGAATTAAATTACTTAGATTGAAAAAATGAATCAGCTGAAGATTAATGAAATTGCTTAGACATGGTTACAGGCTTCAGCGATATCACCAGCACAGAAAGTATGCCAGGGACAACAGTTGCTGACAAGAGGAGCCCAAGAACACCACTACTAACCATCATTCACTAACCATGATTAGAGGAGGACCAAACATCTGTGCCAGCCTCACTTCTCTTCAAAATAAGTCATAAAAGGTATCTGCTTATGAGGAGGGACAACATAGCGGTGAGTTACTGTCTCATCATGGAGATTAAGAGGACCTGTGAGCAGATATGTGGACACTAAAAGCTAGCCCACCACCAACTCCCTAGTCTAGGATACGAATGCCCTCAAACATCTCTGCAGTAACAAATGGGGGACCTGGTTGGGGCAACTGTGAGATATCTGAGGACAACTTATTTCAAAAGCTCTCACTAATGATGGATCCCCTTCTCCTGCTCCCGAAGGAGGAATAGGGAGAGCCCAGTGCCAGAGGCCAACAGACCTCTCTGCACAGAGGTTGGGATTCTTGAGGAAGAGTTCAGCAACTTGTGTTCAGAAGGTGATTTCACAACCAGGGATTCAAGTATCATATGATGCGGACATTTCTCATGTTCTCAGGACTTTATATCAGGTTATATCTCAATCTACATGAAGGCCTTTTAAAAATAAATGTTTTCTCAAAACAAACAAACCAATAGTCTCTTAAGAGAATACAGTGGTGGTTGCGAGAGGTGGTTGTGGGGGAAGGGTGAAATACATAAAGAGGATTAAAAGGTACTAACTTTGTTATAAAATAAATATGTCAAGCAGATGAAAAGGACAGCATAAGGAATATAATCAATGATACTGTGATACTGTTGACGGAAGGATGACTACACTTATCTTGGTGAGCACTGAATAATGTATAGAACTGTCAAATCACTATGTTGTACATACACCTGAAACTAGCATACCATTGTATGTCAATGACATTACAATAATAAATTCTAAAATATAGATGTTTTCCCATAATTTCCTGTGGGTCACCCTCTTATAAATATATGCAGGCAACAGTATGTTTAAAATATCAAACTTAGAATAGACCATATACTGGGTCACAAAACAGGTCTCAACCGATACCAAAAGACTGAGACTATTCCCTGCATATTCTCAGACCACAATGCTTTGAAACTGGAATTCAATCACAAGGAAAGATTTGGAAGAAACTCAAACACCTGGAAACTAAGAACCATCCTGCTCAAGAATGATTGGGATAGGCTGGTGATGGGTAGTAAGGAGGGCACGTATCGCATGGTGCACTGTGTGTTATATGCAACTGATGAATCATTGAACTTACCATCAGAAACCAGGGATGTACTGTATGGTGATTAACATAATATAATAAAAAAACATTAAAAAAAAAACCTTTCACCTTCATGGTTTGAACCAATCCATAGGTGCTCTTGACTTCATAGAATGGCCAGGCTGAAAATGTACAAGTCTGCAAAGAACCAGCTAGTGACTAATCAGTAATTTGCAACTCCATAAATACTTTGATTCCCACATAACAGGAAATTTCTTTGAAATTATTTTCTTCTCCATTGGCAATAGTTTGTATATAAAGGAATGACCTGTGGCTTATAAAGTAGTATTCCCTGATAAGTAAATAACAAATATTTTAGATATGATTCTGTGCTCATCCTGCTGTCGTCCATTAAAATAGAAAGAAAAGAATTTCACTGGGGTAAGAAAGTTCACGACAGGTGAAAAACTGTATTTTCAAGTAACTTGCCAGTAGCCATGTCACAATGAGCTGTGGAATAAAATTCTCCAGTGCACTTCTGTTTTTCCTCCACAAGCATATTTTCAACAGTGCTTAACATTTGGAAGTTTGTACTATTTCCAGCCTTTCTTCTTCTGTTACCCACTGGCAGGAAAGGGCACCCACATTTGTCAGATGCCGTCAACCTGTCAGAGGCTGTGTTCTAGGCACAGGTCTTACATCCCCCCCACACACCCTTAAAGCTGAGCGAAGATGATCACTGTCCTTATCCATGCCTCTCCTGTGTGGTGCATCAAAAGATCAAAAGGACATGAATCAGAACTGTACATCCATGATTTTAATCATTCAATAAGGATTTTTTACAGTCCCTACCTAATAAAAATTAGCACTTTGCTAAATGTCAGGAATACATAATGAGTGAGGCAGACATAGCCTTTGGCAGCATGGAACTTATATTCTAAACGGAGCAGTAGCCAATACATGGAATTGCTGGGTTCACTTTACATATTTTCAATGCTGATCAATACTGACAGAGGCGCATGTGTTTAGTACTTATTTATGGAGCTGGCAACTTTTCCTCCATAAAATATGACCATTTACCGTTCTAGCACTCTTGCCTGCTCAGCAAGTGCTCAGCAATTCCCCAGGACTGAATGAATCCTATTCTAAGCCGTCTCCCAAACTGTTTCCCAAAAGCATCTGTAAAGAGTCACAAAATAAGGAGAATTTAGTCGACTATAAATTCAGGTCACCACCTTCGAAAGGCTCGTCAACATTGCCCAGCAATCCTACTCTATTTCTATAATCAACACATTTCCCCAATTATTCTTAGGACCATTTAAAACTTCCACTTTCTTCAAAATTCCTTTTCCCAACATCTGATCACTACTCTACATTTTATTACTTATTCACTTACTTGCTTATTTAAGAGAGAGAAAGAACTCGAGCAGGGGGAAGGGCAGAGGGAGAGAACCTTAAGCCAACTCCACACTGAGCATCCAGTTTGATGTGGGTCTAGCTCCCAGGACCCTGAGACCATGACCTGAACTGAATACAAGAGTCAGACACTTAACCAACTGAGCCACTACACACCCCATTACTCTTCATTTTAACTCAAGAACTCCCTAAGTCTTGTTTCCTAGAACTATAATGCATTCATGGGCTTCTTTCTTCCTTTTCTCAGCTCTCCTTCACAGAGCAAGATCTGCGTCATTCTGGATGGCTCCTCCCACCTTTCCTCACCTGTGTTTCCCCCAGTAAATCTCTTGCACATCGACTCTGCCTTACTTTCTGCTTCTCAAAACCAGGACTGATGTAGAAAATATGAAGAACTCTTACAAATCAATAAAATAAAAACAACCACATGAGATTGGAATAGCACTTCAGCAAAGAAGATACCCAATGGTCAGTAAACATCTAAGGGGATAGGGCTCCCCTCTTTCATCATCTGAGAAATAGGATACAGAACCACAACAAAACACCACAGCAATGCTTCCCCTACATGCCCAAAATTAAAAGGGTAGACGATACCAACTGTCTATTGTCAATATGGAGGAATGGTATCTCTCATATGCTGCTGGTGGAAATGTATAAAGGTTTTCCAAGTATACATTGGATATAAATAAATGTACCTGCAACCTATGACCCAGAAACCTTATTCCTAGGTATAAACCTAAAAGAAAGGTATGCAGCTGTGCCTGGGAAGAAACATCACCAAGATTCGTAACAGAGCTAAATATAATACCATAAAACTAAGAAAAACTTAAGTGTCCAAAATTAATAGAATGAGTAAAAAAGTTGTTATATTTATACAACAAACAGAATGAAAATAAGTGAGTGACATATATCACAACATGAATGAATCTCACCAACACAATGGTGAGCCAAAGAATCCAGACACAATGATTGCATATATGACCACATTTCTATAAAATTCAAAAGAGGACAACCTAGGGATGTGTACATAGGTGGTAAATGTATAAAAGTATGAAGAAAAGCAAAGAAGTTTTATCACAAAAGTCACCTTAGTGTTGACCTTTAAGGGAAGGAAAGAGGTATGTTTGGAAAGTGATATAAGGGATCCTGGGAGGGCTAGAAATCACCTACTTCTTGAATAGCTTTGTTTTTTTATGGGTGTCCCATTTTATGAATCAAAGATTTTGTCTTGGTTTTTTAATTGTCTGATAATGATGCGTCTCAGGTGAATTTCTTTAAGTTCATCCAGTTTAACATTTGCTGAGCTCCCGGAACGTATACGTTTATATATTTTATCAGACTTGGGAAGTTTTCAGCCATTATTTTTTTAAAATTTCTTTCTGAGCCACATTCTTTCTCTTTTTTCTGAGACTCTAAGAACATGAATGATAGACATTGTGTCCCACATGTCCCTGAGACTCTATCCAGTTTTTTAAATATTTTTTCCTCTCTGTGATTCAGACTGGAAAATTTTTTTGTTTATTTACATTATATTTTAATTTCTGGTAGATCTACTTGGATCTTTTACAAATATGGGTTGTCATTTTTTTATTATCATATAATATATTATTTATTTCAGAGGTATAGGGCTGTGATTCATTAGTCTTATATAAACCCCAGTGCTCATTACATCACATGCCTTCCTTAATGTCCATCACCCAGTTACTCCACTCCACCACCTCCCCCCCATCCAGCAACCCTCAGTTTGTTTCCTATGATTAAGAGTCTCTTATGGTTTGTCTCCCTCTCTGATTTCATCTTGTTTTACTTTTTCCCCTCTTCCCCTATGATCCTCTGTTTTTTTTTCTTAAATGCTACATATCAGTGAGATCATATGATAATTATCTTTCTCTGATTGACTTATTTCACTTAGCATGATACCCTCTAGTTCCATCCACGTTGTTGCAAAAGGCAAGATTTCATTTTTGATGCCTGTGTAATATTCCATTGTATACATATACCACATCTTCTTTATGCATTCAACTATCATTGGGCATCTGGGCTGTTTCCATAGTTTGGCTATGGTGAACATTGCTTCTATAAACATTGGGGTGCAGATGCTCCTTCAGATCACTACATTTGTATCTTTGGGGTAAATACCCAGTGGTGCAATTGCTGGGTCATAGGGTAGCTCTATTTTCAACTTTTGGGGGAACCTCCATATTGTTTTCCAGAGTATCTGTACCAGTTTGCATTCCCTACAACTGTGTAGGAGGGTTCCCCTTTCTCTGCATCCTTGCCAACATCTGCCATTTCCTAACATTAATTTTAGCCATTCTGACTGGTGTGAGGTGGTATCTCACTATGGTTTAGATTTGTATTTCCTTTTCCATGTGTCTGTTGGCCATTTGGATGTCTTCTTTGAATGTCTGTTCATGTCTTCTGCCCATTTCTTGATTGGATTATTTGTTCTGTGGTTGTTGAGTTTAAGAAGTTTTTTATAAATTTTGGGTACTAGCCCTTTATCTGATATGTCCTTTGTAAATACCTTCTCCCATTCTGTCGGTTGTCTTTTGGTTTTGTTGACTGTTTCCTTTGCTGTGCCAAAGCTTTTTATCCTGATGAAGTCCCAATAGTTCATGTTTGCCTTTGTTTCCCTTGCCTTTGGAGACGTGTCTGGCAAGAAGGTACTGCACCTGAAATCACAGAGGTTGCTGCCCGTGTTCGTCTCTAGAATTTTGACACATTCCTGCCTCACATTGAGGTCTTTCATCCATTTTGAGTCTATTTTTGTGTATGGTGTAAGGAAATGGTCCAGGTTCATTCTTCTGCATGTGGCTATCCCATTTTCCAAACACCATTTGTGGAACAGACTGTCTTTTTTCCATTGATATTCCTTCCTGCTTTGTCAAAGGTTAGTTGACCAAAGAGCTAAGGGTCCATTTCTGGGTTCTCTATTCTCTTCCATTGATCTATGTGTCTGTTTTTGTTCCAGTACCATGCTGTCTTGATGATCACAGCTTTGTAATAGAGCTCGAAGTCCAGAATTGTGATGCCACCAGTTTTGGTTTTTTTTTTCAACATTCCTTTGGCTACTCAGGGTCTTTTCTGGTTCCATACAAATTTTAGGATTATTTGTTCCAGTTCTGTGAAAAAAAGTTGGTGGTATTTTGATAGGTATTGCATTGAATATGTAGACTGACTAGGTAGCATAGACATTTTAACAATATTTTGTCTCCAATCCATGAGCATGGAATGTTTTTCTATTTCTTTGTGTCTTTCTCAATTTCTTTCATGAGTGTTCTATAGTTTTCTGAAAACAGATCCTTTGCCTCTTTAGTTTATTCCTAGGCGTTTTATGGTTCTTGGTGCAATTGGAAATGGGATCGACACCGTAATTTCTCTTTCTTCTATCTCATTGTTGGTGTATAGGAATGTAACTGATTTCTGTGCATTGATTTTATATCCTGCCACTTCGCTGAATTGCTGTATGAGTTCTAGCAGTTTTGTGGTGGAGTCTTTTGGGTTTCCACATAGAGTATCATGTCATATGCAAAGAGTGAGAGTTTGACTTCTTCTTTGCCTTTTCGAATGCCTTTTTTTTTCTTTTTGTTGTCTGATTGCTGAGGCTAGGACTTCTACTACTATGTTGAACAGCAGTGGTGATAGTGGACATCTCTGCTGTGTTTCTGACCTTAGGAGAAAAGCTCTCAGTTTTTCCCAATGAGAATGATACTTGCTGTGGGGTTTTCATATATGGCTTTTATGATATTGAGGTATGTTCCCTCTGTCCTTACACTGTGAAGAGTTTAAAACAATTTGTCAAATGCTTCCTCCAGGAGATGAAGGGGTGACTCACCAGTTCTGCTGCTTCTTGGGCCCCAGCTCAGAGACCACTTGCCCGACAATGCCACAGTTCATGGTTTAGGACAACCCCGAGCTGAGACCCCACTCCCGGGCTCACTGTTTACATCAGTTCCCCACTCCAATGCCTGGCAGCTCTGCCTCACTCAGGCACCCCCAGTCTTCCTGTAACCCCAAGGATCCTAAAACTACACTGGCCCAGCAACGGTTCTGCCCCCGACTGGCCACCTGAGCAACATCCCTCACCAGAGCTGAGTTCTAAAATTCTAATTTTGTGCTCTGCTGTTCTATCACTTGGCAGTAGCTGGCTTCCAGAGGCTGCCCCCCCCCTCCACAGTTTATTTTCCCGTGTATCGCCTCAGATTCACTTCTCCCCACCTCCTACCTTGCAGAAAGTGGTCGCTTTTTTTTCTTTCTTTTTTAATGATTTTTTATTATATTATGTTAGTCACCATACAGTACATCCCCGGTTTCCGATGTAAAGCTCGATGATTCATTAGTTGCGTATAACACCCAGTGCACCATGCAATATGTGCGCTCCTTACTACCCATCACCGGCCTATCCCATTCCCCCACCCCCCTCCCCTCTGAGGCACTTTTCTATTCAAAAAGCAGCTATTCTTTTCTTAGCTCTCCGGTTGAATTTGCAGTTGTTCAGAATGATTTGATAGCCATCTAGCTGAATTCCTGAGACAAGATGAAATTAAGGTCTCCTACTCCTCCTCCCTCTGGGACAACTCATCCCAGACTGGATAATTTTATAGGTCTATTTTCAAGTTAACCTTTCTTTTATATTCCTACTGTGCCACTGAGCCCAGCCAGTGAATTCTTTATTTTGGCCACTGAATCTTTCAGTTCTCAATTTTCAATTGCGTTCTTTTTTATAGTCTCTATTTCTTTGACTGACACTTTCTATCTTTCTATATGTTTCAAGTATGCTCGCCCTTACTGATAGAATCATGATTATAACGGTTGCTTTAAAGTCTTTGTCTGAAAATGCCAACATCTGTGTCACTGTGTCTGCTCATCATTGTTTTTCCCCTTGCAGGTTGAGATTTCCTGCTTCTCTGTATACTGAATAAAGTTGGATCGTATTCTGGAGATTTTGAATATTATGCAAGGATACCTGATATTTTTTAAATTGAGAATGTTGAATCTTTAATTTTAGGAGGTGATTAACCTTGCTAGTTTCAGGTTGCAGTTTCCAATCCATCTTCTATGGGCTGTGATTCCAAAGTCAGTTCAGTTAGCAAATCCTCTGCATTGTTCCTCAGCTCTTTCTCACCTGTACGCCACCCAGTGGCCAGTATGGGACTTGAGTGGTGGCCTGTCCTATAACGCCATTCTCTGGTATGCTGTTTGAGTTCAGATTCACACATCTCACCACTCTGAGGTGGAGAACTCTGGAATTCATACACAGCTTAATGGGATGACTCTCTTGAGTGTTCTCCTCTCTTTCATCTCCCTGGTGCTTTTTAGCTCTGTAAACTTGGTTTTAGTTTTCTTACTGTGCCGCATGCTTCCCACAACTGAGTCTGTCAATGGCCAAGACTCAGAAGGACAGAGAGAATAAAAAGGATTTGTCCCAGGCTCCTGAGATCACAGTTCCAATGGTGAATTAAAAATATCCCCCTTCCTTAGGGCGCCTGGGTGGCACAGTTGTTAAGCGTCTGCCTTCAGCTCAGGGCGTGATCCCAGTTCTGGGATCGAGCCCCACATCAGGCTCCTCTGCTAGGAGCCTGCTTCTTCCTCTCCCACTCCCCCTGCTTGTGTTCCCTCTCTTGAAGGTTGTCTCTCTCTCTCTGTCAAATAAATAAATAATATCTTTAAAAAAAATCCCCCTTCCTGAAAGTTTAAGGCACGTGTCCCACCACCACTTTTGCCCTTGTCACTGCTTCTCTGCCACAAGACTGTCTGGTCTAGGACAGGAGAAAACAGGGGGGAAGGAAGAAGGAAGGAAGAAGGGAGGAAGAAGGAAGGAAGAAGGAAAGAAGAAAGAAGAAGGGGGGGAAGGAGGAGGAGAAGTAGTAGTAGTAGTAGTAGTAGTAGTAGTAGTAGTAGTAGTAGCAGTAGTAGTAGTAAAAAGAAAGGGAAGAGATAATCTCTTCATTCTCTGGCCCCCTTGTATGACCAATAAGAGAAACGTTTTCCTGAAGCTTTTCCTACATGTACCCAATGTATATTTCCAGGTCTGGATAGCTTTTGAGTCCAGACCAAGTGATAAAGAGAAGGGTGGATAATAAAGCAGAACCTTCAAATCTGATCTCCTTCCAAATGTGCCTGTTATCATTCAGCTTAAATGCGTTCAGATGTCTTCTCTCTGCATTCTGTCTAGGGTTCATACTTGCATCTCTGTGGTAGGCAGACAGACTGTGCTTACTCTACCATGTCTGGGGCTAGAACTCTTCAATATGGGGCGTATTTTGAAGTTGAGCTAAGATTTGCTCATGGATCAGCTATGAAATGAGGGGGGAAGGAAGGGGAGAGAAAGAGAGAAGAGCCAGCATAACTCCAAAGTTTTGTACTGAGTCAAAAGGAAGGTGAATGAAAGCCTGGGATGGAGAATCCTTGCTGGAAAAGGAATAGACATACAGTTCTCTCATCAACTAATTCATACTACAGCATACAATGGAGCTGAGTTGGCACCTCCTGTCTCTTACTCACAATTTTCAGTGAGACAGTGTATGTGATTTATGCTGAGGACTAGATGAGATGAGTTTCATCTACAGCAAAGAACTAGAACATAACCAAAGATAGGCAAGAAACAGGTGAACCGACCCCATCAAGCTCCGAAGGCAGAGTACTTAAGCCTTCAGGAATTACCTTTTGGGAACAAGGATGCCACACCCAACAGAAAGTGTTTCCATCACAGAAACTAGAACTGTTTTAAAGCTGAAGTCACAAGATAAGATTAGAAAAACAGACTTGACTAAATTAAGCCCTCTGCTCTTGGGTGAAAATGAGAGGTCACAGAAGCATGGTCCATTTCTGCAGGGCTAGTTTCATGCTCATTATAAACATACACACACACAGTTCTATGACATTTCAAAACTTCTAAATACAGTGCACATTCTTACTGAGTTGAGTCTAACACTTCTCCTCCAATCACTACGATTTTTCAACTGTAAGGTACACAGATTGAAGTGCCAGACATAGGCCACTTGATGGCACCCTGAGAAAACCACTTCTCCAATGTGCAGCCCTCTAGGGATTGTGTGTCTAAACACTATGAGCACCATGGACCACTCTACCGACTCCGTGTGATGATGGAAAGGTGCTGAAATTAGGGGAAACTTGGAAGAGGCTGAAGAAATTCAGTGATAAAAACCTTAGCAAAGGCACTCTGAGTTGGGGTGTGTTGGAATGGGACACTGCCCCACTCTCATTGGGTGAGGGATAAAATAGCTAATAAAAGTTCCTAAGACATGGCTTGCCAGCAACCTTCTTATTTTAAATCATCTCCAGCATTCTAAAAGAACTGTAATCACTGGCAGGATAGCTTTGAGAGCTCAAATAAAATACTTTACCACAATTTACTGAGAGAATCATACAGTTTTTCTCCATTGGCCTATAAAGAAGAAAATCCATTATATTAATGAGCTTTCTAATATTAAATTCCAGGGAGAAGGTCGTTCTTTGAAGACAGGATTTGAGTGTGATTCTACTCAGTGTGATCCCCCCAGAACCTAGAACCTCACAGGGATGTTGTTTTTGTCAAGAAACCAGCTTGAGTTTATTTATGAGCTCCAGTATATTCTATTTGTGTCTTTGTTGTTTGGGGCAATCAAGTATGCTTACTGTAAATTAAAAAAATAAAACACTTAAAAAGTATAAGTAAAAGTTCAATCTAAAGTAGACTCGAACCACAAAGTTAAGTACTGTTGCCATTGGATAAACCTACTTCCAAACACACATCACTACCCAGACCTGCACAAGCAGATGACAAGCTACAGAATTTTACATCACCAGGCCACATGCTGTTTCATAACCTGATTTTTAAGTTCTCTCTTAAGTGGTAAACACTTTCTATGACAGCAAATATAGATAAATGTCACCTGTTTAAACAGGTGAACAGAATCTGTGTACAAAGGAACATAAAACTGTGGGGGAATGTGCAAGCTACTGACATTAGATGTGAAACACTGAAAATATAACCTACTGGAACCAGGAAAAATACTTAAAAGTATAGCACAGGAAATGTTATTATATAAAATGAGATTTTTTTCACTTCGTGCCTGTATTCTTCTTCCTGCCAAAGAAAATTTTACAAAATTCCTTTCACTGTATTATCAATAAAATGCACCCCTCAAGCAGAATACCTGGGACAGCTAACCTGCTTCTAACTCTTTCCTTCCCAGTCCGTCCTCTGACCTCAATCACAATCTCCTTTCTACATATTCTCAAGCATCTTTTAAAATATAGCTCATAACACTTTCAACAATAAATTATATAGAAGAATAAGCTTATTCAGTGACCACCAGCATTGGCCTCATTCAAGAGGAAATAAGTTTTCTGTAAACGAAGCATACCCCTAGGGATCATACCCATACAAAAATCTTTCAATATTTTCTTGCAGCTCAATTAGGTTTTTCTTGCATTATCCAGTTATTTAAAATGTTTCTACACATTAATGGAGTCATTTCATACAGTTTCAAATACTCTAAGACCAAATTCAGGTTGGTGTTTTTTTGGTTTTTTTTTTTTTTCTCAATCCAATTCCAAAGGTATCATACCAATCATGGGCTTCAAATCAACATCCCAAAATATGTTTTCATTGATGAACTTACAAATCCTCTATTCCACCAGGAAGCCATGTCAGGGAGATTAGTGTTCCACGCCCCATAAAGCTAGTGAACTTACAGGATCATTCTCTTTTCCTTCCCAACAAATTTTCCCATGCACCACACACTCCAGTTACTGGAATAGTGACTGGAGGCCACTGCTTATCAAATTCTGGATGCCCTCTGGTTTGTGGATATAATCATATTCCAGATATCATAGTACAGGTTTAGTTTTATACACAGGCTTCCAAGAATCATTGTGTAACACTATCCATCTGCCACTCCTTCCCTAACGGGTTCAACAGAGTCTTTTTCTTTTAACCAGTTGAACCACAGGGAAGATAACATTGACAGAAATCTCTGTGGTATCAGGCCATCACAAATCAATAAAGGCCACACTGTAAAATAACATCCTGCCATAATTGAAGCTTAGTATAACGTTCCTATAAAAACCTCCTCTTGGCCTTGGCCCTCTAGCACTCCTGGCCATTAGACTTTACAGATGTCAGATTACATAGTGATTAAAACAGCCAATATGCTTTCCTACATAAGGGGCAGGTCTTTTACCATCAACAGTGATAGATATGGCATTCCATCATAGCAATTACTGACTTAATCCACTCACTATAGCTTCCTGATTCCAAGCCAATTTCAATTCTACCTCCTGCAACAGAGATCCCTCTAGTGTTCCTCTTTGGGGGAGCAAATCTTTCTCATCATCATGAGCCTCTATGAACATTATGTTGGCTAGAACCAGTCTGAGAAACAGTACAAGCAAGCACTGAAGATCCAAGAAATAACTAAACAATCTCCCAAGAGTCCTTGTTCACACAGACGAGCAAGCTTATCTCCAGTTGAACCACCAAGACCAGCATGAGATAAGTCTTGGCTTCAGGAGAGCTCAAGGAAGACATTTCCGACGAGTTGTTTATGTCCTCTGGTCAAATCACTTACATCAGGTCAAAACAATCAGTAAAAAACTGATTCTTACGGTCATTAGGGGAGTTTGGGACTTTAAAAAATACACCAAGAATCCCACTGGACTTATCCTAACCAAGGGTCAAAACCTTGCAAACCAGAAATAAAGAAGACTTTCCTGTTGAGTATTAAAATAAATCTTTCCTACAGAGTCCACCCTCTGACTCTTGATCAGCACTAAATCACTCAAAATTATTCCTTCTCCTAAATATTTTGCACCATTTATAGACAAGAAAGAAATAGACCACATCCAAAGTGCTAATATCTTCTATCATCAACTAAGAGATGGTTGTTGTTTAAAGAAGCATTTCAGTTAACCAAATATTCCACCACAAACTTAATCATAACCAAGCACAAGTTGGAGAATGATTTTACCTCCTCCCACAACTGAAATTAAAATTTTATGAAAAGTATCAATAGGTAGATTTAGTGTAACAATTAATTAATTATTAACTAATTGTAGTTCCTGCCCTAACCAATCAGATTTCATTGGATGAACATCATGGGAGATGTTGTCAATTTCCTAATACCTGTGATCATCAATATCGGTATTAAAGATATTGTTGAAATCAAGTTAATCCTACCAGTTACACTGGTATTAAACCAAGGAACAGTTGCATTATTTTTGATTGATTGGCTCCCTTTCTAGCAGCAGCTACTTCTTGCTATTGAATTAATTTTCACTCAGACCCTTCATTTGATATAACCCAGGGTTGCCCTCATTTTCCAGTCATCCCAGGACCCTGCTGCAGACTGCACTGCCAGTCCATTGACGATTGCCCAAACTTTAGAAAAGCCATACTGTATCACTAAGGTTATAAATCCAGTTCTTCTGTAATCACAAGAAACACCACTCTTAACACACTTAGGGGATTAATATTTTCCTCTTCAATTAATCAGCCTCTATGCAGCTATGTTCCAGACTGAGTGATGGCTCTCCACAACAGAGCTACCATCTACACACCACACTGCTTGTTAGGCACCCACCGTAAATTGAGCATAGGGAAGGACCCATTCAGCTGTGAGGTTAGGTAACTCCACAGGAGGATCTCATGTAGGGCTCCAAGGCAAGGCAGCCACCTGTTCGTGTGTGCAATGGGATCCCTCTCTCACAAATTCTGTACTTATATTTAAATTTAATAAAGAAATATTCTGTTCATTTCCCTCCTTGCTAGAATGGTGAAAGGTCAGAGACGCCCTAACTCCTTGCACTTAACTAATACCCATTTAAATTCTTGCCTGAAACCACACATGAAAATACTGATAAAGATCGACCCAGGAAGACCACATAAAAATAACCAGACACACATCACAGAAGCTGTTTGGCTCTGAGTTTCCAACACAGCTGGATCCAGATTCCCAAACACCAAAGGAGGCATCTCTGGGTTGAGCACAGGCTTACTAAGAAAAAGACTTAAAAGAGCTGACTTGAGATAACTTGCCTGCTACTCCAAGGCATCTTTCATTCACTGCTGATTGTATGGTGCTTGCAAATAATCAGCTTGCTGCTTTAACGAAGTTTGCTATTTTCAGGGCTTTAAATCAGTGTAGATCTCAGATCAAGTGGCTTTTAAAACATACCTCATCTGGTCACCAAAAAGTACTGGCAAATGTGTAGTAAGGTGGCTTGGAGAGAGATGTTCTCCCAGTGGTTATGTTTTCCCCCCTCGATTTCTTATGAAGCCTAACACTTTGGAAGCCAAGTAAAGAAATTTATTATCTGAGCTGGAATGCTCATAGATTCCACTCAAAGGAAGCTATGAGCCTAGGAAGCAAAACTAAACCCAGCCTATGAACTCAGAATTATTTAGGAAGTCTCTCTCAGCAATCATTTTCCAGTCACTAAGTGAACAAAAGATATCTTATACCTCAGATCAAAATGGATGAACTTGCAAAGCAGCCGCTGGAATGGGTCAGTGACGGCTACCCCCATGCCAACTGTGCTCTGAAATAAGACACCTGTTCTGGAAAGAATCTGATACTTCTTTCTCAAACACATTCAGACAGGTAGGTACAACATGTAATTTTTTTATTAATATTTTATTCTCAGGGTGATGCAAGGGCCTCTAATTTCAGGTCAGTTAGATTTAAATATGTGTATCTACTGACACAGATTTTTATGAAGAATGACTACATGTAGTCTATTAAAAAAAGCAGTCACTCAGGATATGATGAACCCAGAACAGAGATAAGAAAATAATATATCTTTTACTAACTTATTCCACTGATTATAAAGGTAATCTATTCTCTTTGTAGAAAATGGAGATAAAAAATAATTTTTAAGAAAATAAAATTTCCCCTTAACTCAAAATTCAAGTAAGCACTATTAAAAAAATTATTTATACTGTACTTTTTTTGAAGATACTTTTCTATGTATATATGTCTTTTTTGACAATTTAGATCATAATATATAAATTGTTTTATACCTTGTGGTTTCCACCCAATATTATATGGGAAGAATCTGAGAGGGAGTTAAGATGGCGGAGGAGTAGGGGACCCCTTTTTCAGCCGGTCCCCTGAGTCGAGCTGGATAGGTACCAGACCAGCCTAAATAACCACGGAATCAGCCTGAGATGCAGGATGATGCATCTGGATCTCTACAAATGAACATCTCCAGCGCTGAGTATTGAGGTACGAAGCGGGGAGCCATGAAACTGTGCACAGATATCGGAAGATAAACGGAAGGGGGAGGGAGCCGCCGCGTTTGGGCGCCGGGAAGCGCCCTGCACGGGGGAGCGGGCGGACACACAGAGGGCACCCGCGAGAGAGCGGACTGAGACCGGTGAGCCGTGAACGCGCGCGCCACCAGGCATCTCCCGGAACACCGGAATCCCGGTGTGCTCACGGGATCCAGACTGAGACCGGGAGCTCCCGGAGCGCGCGCGGGGCGGCTGGCGGCTGGCGGGCCACCTGCACGGGGGAGCGGGCGGACTCGCGGTCGGCACCCGCGAAACAGCAGACTGAGACCCTGAACCGGGTGCGCGCGCCACCAGGCTTCTCACGGAACTCCGGAATCGAGGTGTGCTCACCGGGCATAGACTGAGACCGGGAGACCCGGGAGCGCGCGGGGCGGCCGGTGGCTGGCGGCATTAGAAACACAAAGGACAGAGACGCGCCGGCCCTGGAAGTGAGGGCAGGGACGCCGGGTGTGGGGCGCACATCCCGGGACGCTGCAGGGTTGAGCAGCACCAACAGTAACAGAGTTAAAGTGGCCAGAACATCAGTGGAGAACGGGCCGCAATCCCTCTGTTCTGCGACAATGCAGCCTCTGCTGCTCTGACTCTCAGAAGAGGCATAGCCGGCCGCCAGGGAAAGCCGCCAGAGAACAAAAGCCTGGAAATACCGGCTCACAGCGAGTCCATCCCCATCCTCCCTCGCAGGGGACACCGAGACTCTACCCAAACAGGGTTGCCTGAGTATCGGCGCGGCAGGCCCCTCCCCCAGAAGGCAGGCTGAAAAATCAAGAAGCCCACAACCCGGGTGCCTGGGTGGCGCCGTCATTGAGCTCCTGCCTTCGGCTTAGGGCGTGATCCCGGCGTTCGGGAAAGGAGTCCCTCATCGGGCTCCTCCGCTGGGAGCCTGCTTCTTCCTCTCTCACTCCCCTGCTTCTGTTTCGTTCTTGCTGACTGTCTGTCTCCCTCTCTCAGATAAGTAAATAAATAAAATCTTTAAAGAAGAAGCCCACATCTCTAAGATCCCTATAAAACAAGGGGCACGGCCTGGGACCCAGTTAATAATTTTGGGCTCTGGAAACCCCGCAACCTCTCTTCATCAGAATGACAAGAAGGAGAAGCACCCCCCAGCAAAGAAAAGACAGTGAGTCTGTGGCCTCTGCCACAGAAGTAACGGATATGGATGTAACCAAATTATCAGAAATGGAATTCAGAGTAACAATGGTCAAGATAATGAGTAGACTTGAAAAAAGTATTCAGGAAAATATTACTGAGAATATACAATCCCTAAGGGCGGAAATAAGAGCGAATTTGACAGAAATTAAAAATTCTATGAGCCAAATGCAGGCAAAACTAGAGGCTCTGACGGCCAGGGTCACGGAAGCGGAGGAAAGGGTTAGTGAATTGGAGGATGGGTTAATAGAGGAAAAAATAAAAATAGAAGATGGTCTTAAAAAAATCCACGCCCACGAATGTTGGCTACGGGAGATTACTGACTCAACGAAACGATCCAATGTTAGAATCATCGGCATCCCCGAGGGGGTGGAGAAAAACAGAGGTCTAGAAGAGATATTTGAACAAATTGTAGCTGAAAACTTCCCTAATCTAGCAAGGGAAACAAACATTCGTGTCCAAGAGGCAGAGAGGACCCCTCCCAAGCTCAACCATGACAGACCTACGCCACGTCACGTCATAGTGCATTTCGCAAATATGAGATCCAAGGAAACAGTATTGAAAGCGGCCAGGGCAAAGAAATTTCTCACGTACCAAGGCAAAAGCATCAGAATTACATCAGACCTGTCTACACAGACCTGGAATGAGAGAAAGGGTTGGGGGAGCATTTTTAAAGCTCTTTCAGAGAAAAACATGCAGCCAAGGATCCTTTATCCAGCAAGGCTGTCATTCAGAATTGATGGAGAAATAAAGACATTTCAGAATCGACAGTCACTAGCCAATTTCGTAACCACGAAACCAGCCCTACAGGAGGTATTACGGGGGGTTCTATAAAAGTAAAAAGGCCCCAAGAGTGATACAAAACAGAAAGTCACAGCCAATACAAACAAAGACTTTACTGACAACATGGCAGAATTAAAAGCATATCTCTCAGTACTCAGCCTGAACATTAATGGTTTAAATTCTGGTTTCAAACGCCACAGGGTTGCAGATTGGATAAAAAGAAATGACCCATCCATTTGCTGTCTACAAGAGACTCATTTCGAACCCAAAGATGCATTCAGACTGAGAGTAAGGGGATGGAGTACCATCTTTCACGCAAATGGACCTCAAAAGAAAGCTGGGGTAGCAATTCTCATATCAGATAAATTGGATTTTAAACTACAGACTATAGTTAGAGATGCAGAAGGGCACTATATTATTCTTAAAGGAAGTATTCAACAAGTGGATATGACAATTATAAATATATATGCCCCCAACAGGGGAGCAGCCAGATACACAAGCCAACTCTTGACCAGAATAAAGAGACATATAGATAAAAATACATTAATAGTAGGGGACCTCAACACTCCACTCTCAGAAATAGACAGAACACCCTGGCAAAAACTAAGCAAAGAATCAAAGGCTTTGAATGCCATACTCGACGAGTTGGACCTCTTAGATATATATAGAACACTACACCCCAGAACCAAAGAATACTCATTCTATTCTAATGCCCATGGAACATTTTCAAGAATAGACCATGTTCTGGGACACAAAACAGGTCTCAGCCGATACCAAAAGATTGAAATTATCCCCTGCATATTCTCAGACCACAACGCTCTGAAATTGGAACTCAACCACAAGGAAAAATTTGGAAGAAACTCAAACACTTGGAGACTAAGAACCATCCTGCTCAGGAATGACTCGATAAACCAGGAAATCAAAAATCAAATTAAACAATTGATGGAGACCAATGAGAATGAAAATACAACAGTCCAAAACCTATGGGATACTGCAAAGGCAGTCCTAAGGGGGAAATACATAGCCATCCAAGCCTCACTCAAAAGAATAGAAAAATCTAAAATGCAGTTTTTATATTCTCACCTCAAGAAGCTGGAACAGCAACAGAGGGACAGGCCTAATCCACGCACAAGGAAGCAGTTGACCAAAATTAAAGCTGAAATCAATCAAGCAGAAACCAGAAGTACAGTAGAGCAGATCAACAGGACTAGAAGCTGGTTCTTGGAGAGAATCAATAAAATTGACAGACCACTTGCAAGACTTATCCAAAAGAAAAGAGAAAGGACCCAGATTATTAAAATTATGAATGAAAAAGGAGAGGTCACGACGAACACCATTGAAATTGGAAGGATTATTAGAAATTTTTATCAACAGCTATATGCCAATAAACTAAGCAATCTGGAAGAGATGGAATCCTTCCTGGAAACCTATAAACTACCAAGATTGAAAAAGGAAGAAATTGATTTCTTAAACAGGCCAATTAATTATGAAGAAATTGAGTCAGTGATAAACAACCTTCCAAATAACAAAACTCCAGGCCCGGACGGTTTTCCTGGGGAATTCTACCAAACATTCAAAGAAGAAATAATACCTATTCTCCTAAAGCTATTTCAAAAAATAGAAACAGAAGGAAAGCTACCAAACTCATTCTATGAGGCCAATATTACCTTGATCCCCAAACCAGGCAAAGACCCCCTCAAAAAGGAGAATTACAGACCGATTTCCCTAATGAATATGGACGCCAAAATCCTCAACAAGATACTTGCTAATAGAATCCAACAGTTCATTAAAAGGATTATCCACCACGATCAAGTGGGATTCATACCTGGGATGCAAGCGTGGTTCAATATTCGCAAATCAATCAGCGTGATACATCATATCAACAAGAAAAGACTCAGGAACCATATGATCCTCTCAATCGATGCCGAAAAAGCATTTGACAAAATACAGCATCCTTTCCTGATTAAAACCCTTCAGAGTGTAGGAATAGAAGGTACATTTCTCAATCTCATAAAAGCCATCTATGAAAAGCCTACTGCAAATATTATTCTCAATGGGGAAAAGCTGGAAGCCTTTCCCTTAAGATCAGGAACACGACAAGGATGCCCACTCTCGCCACTATTATTCAACATAGTACTAGAAGTCCTTGCAACAGCAATCAGACAACAAAAAGGGATCAAAGGTATTCAAATCGGCAAAGAAGAAGTCAAAATGTCTCTCTTCGCAGACGACATGATACTCTATATGGAAAACCCAAAAGAAGCCACTCCCAAACTATTAGAAGTTATAGAGCAATTCAGTAACGTGGCGGGATACAAAATCAATGCTCAGAAATCAGTTGCATTTCTGTACACGAATAACGAGAACGAAGAAAGAGAAATCAGGGAATCCATCCCATCTACAATAGCACCAAAAACCATACGTTACCTTGGAATTAACTTAACCAGAGACGTAAAGGACCTTTATTCTAGAAACTATAAATCACTCTTAAAAGACATTGAGGAAGACATAAAAAGATGGAAAGATATTCCATGCTCATGGATCGGAAGAATTAACGTAGTTAAAATGTCCATGCTACCCAGAGCAATCTACACTTTCAATGCTATCCCGATCAAAATACCGAGAACGTTTTTCAAAGAACTGGAACAAATAGTCCTTAAATTTGTATGGAACCAGAAAAGACCCCGAATCTCCAAGGAACTGTTGAAAAGGAAAAACAAAGCTGGGAGCATCACAATGCCGGATTTCGAGCTGTACTACAAAGCTGTGATCACAAAGACAGCATGGTACTGGCACAAAAACAGACACATAGACCAATGGAACAGAATAGAGAGCCCAGAAATGGACCCTCAGCTCTTTGGGCAACTAATATTTGATAAAGCAGGAAAAAACATCCGGTGGGAAAAAGACAGTCTCTTCAATAAATGGTGCTGGGAAAATTGGAAAGCTACATGCAAGAGAATGAAACTTGACCACTATCTCACACCATACACAAAAATAAACTCCAAATGGATGAAAGACCTCGATGTGAGACAGGAATCCATCAAAATTCTAGAGGAGAACATAGGCAGCAACCTCTACGACGTCAGCCAAAGCAACCTTTTTCATGACACATCCCCAAAGGCAAGAGAAACAAAAGATAAAATGAATTTATGGGACTTCATCAAGATTAAAAGTTTCTGCACATCCAAGGAAACAGTCAGAAAAACTAAGAGGCAGCCCACGGAATGGGAGAATATATTTGCAAATGACACTACAGATAAAGGACTGGTATCCAAGATCTACAAAGAACTTCTCAAACTCAATACACGAGAAACAAATAAACAAATCAAAAAATGGGCAGAAGATATGAACAGACACTTTTCCAATGAAGACATACAAATGGCTAACAGACACATGAAAAAATGTTCAAAATCATTAGCCATCAAGGAAATTCAAATCAAAACCACACTGAGATACCACCTTACGCCAGTTAGAATGGCAAAAATAGACAAGGCAAGAAACAACAATTGTTGGAGAGGATGTGGAGAAAGGGGATCCCTCCTACATTGTTGGTGGGAATGCAAGTTGGTACAGCCACTCTGGAAAACCGTGTGGAGGTCCCTTAAAAAGTTAAAAATTGAGCTACCCTATGATCTAGCCATTGCACTACTGGGTGTTTACCCCAAAGATACAGACGTAGTGAAGAGAAGGGCCATATGCACCCCAATGTTCATAGCAGCAATGTCCACAATAGCTAAATCGTGGAAGGAGCCGAGATGCCCTGCAACAGATGACTGGATTAAGAAGTTGTGGTCCATATATACAATGGAATATTACTCAGCAATCAGAAAGAATGAGTTCTCAACATTTGCTACAACATGGACGGCACTGGAGGAGATAATGCTAAGTGAAATAAGTCAAGCAGAGACAGACAACTATCATATGATTTCTCTCATCTATGGAACATAAGAACTAGAATGATCAGTAGGGGAAGAAAGGGATAAAGAAAGGGGGGGTAATCAGAAGGGGGAATGAAACATGAG
Source organism: Ursus americanus (assembly GCF_024610735.1). Taxonomy (NCBI): domain Eukaryota; kingdom Metazoa; phylum Chordata; class Mammalia; order Carnivora; family Ursidae; genus Ursus; species Ursus americanus. The sequence continues at coordinate 32,070,066 of NC_142150.1, read as the reverse complement.
AGACTATGGACTATGAGAAACAAACTGAGGGCTACAGAGGGGAGGGGGGTGGGGGAATGGGATAGACCGGTGATGGGTAGTAAGGAGGGCACATATTGCATGGTGCACTGGGTGTTATACACAACTAATGAATCATCGAGCCTTACATCGAAAACCGGGGATGTACTGTATGGTGACTAACATAATATAATAAAAAATCATTATTAATAAAAAAAAAAAAGAAAGAAACTCGCAGGACACGGCTGACTTCACAGACCGGGGCGGAAGACCAACACGTAATACCGAATAAGCAGCATGCGGTGATGTCAGGTCTAAAGCGAGGAGTGCGCACCTGGAGCTGTGAGAGGAAGTGGCTCGGAGGAGACGGCTGGGTTATCAGAAAGGCATGGAAAGGAGCACTCTACAAGTAATAAGTATACTTCTGACTCAGATACAAGGTCAGAGGAAATAGGCATCCGATAGAAACACGTGCGACACACCGTGAAAGGGCCCCTGGGACTCTTCTGAGCAAAACCTGAGCTTGAGGGCAGCCTAGAATGTCTTCTCATCCCATTGATAACTCACAGACCAACAAGCCAATCGGACCTGGAGAAACTTCAAGGAGGTCACAGACGGGTAGTAGCAAAAGTAGGACTGACACCCAGAGCTCCACACGACAAGACGGTGCTTCTTCCCCAAGCCCACCCTGGTCCTCTGGGTCTCTGAAGGCGCTGGCCACGCGCAGCCATGCCACCTTGCCCTCTAAGGCAGTGGACTGAGGAACCACCTCACCAGGTGGCTTGGATCGTGGACAAAGGGTTCCTACCACGGCCAAGCAGACTTTTCATTCTCGTTGTCTTGGGGAGGCATGTTTGCTTTTAAGCACTCCCAAATGAAAAGCCATCCCCAGCCTTCCTACGGCCGTGTATGAGAAGATGTGGACCCGAATTCAGATTAGTGTCTGAATGAACATTCTAAGAACCTCCTTCTTCCATAGTGGGGAAACTGAGGCGCACTCATACCACAGGTCAGAGAGCACCTGGAAGAAAGATCTAGCACATCTTACTAAATGCCCCCAGCTTGGTGGCCCACGAGCTCATTCTCAAAGTCCACATTTTCTGTCCCCTCACGAGTGATAGGCCATCAGAGGGAAAGCGTGCTGCCAAAAGGAGACATTAATTAACCATATATTGCACAGACAGATTCTAAGAAATTTAGAAATAAAGAAAAAGAAACCATTTCAAAGTCTTCTCTCAAACTTCTCAAAGGTCCTTCCTGGCCCCTATCCTCTGCCTTGTCCCCCAAGGCCTTTGAGTTGCTCTCTCATTCAACCACCCCAGCTCCCACCATTCTATCAGTATCCACAGCAAAGGTGGGAGAGGACTGCCAATTTCTTGTGAATCCTGAAGATTTCCTTTATGAGTCATGGAAAACTGAAATAACTTGGGGGGGGGATGACTTGAGAAAGAAACACAGTTTTAAATCAGTTCCCACTAATTTGTTCCTCTGTGTGGTAGAACTCCTGAGCACAGGAAAAATTAAGTTTCTAGAGCTGACGCAAAAACGGGAGTTTTTGTTAGGTTGTGTCAATTGTCACCGTGGCATTTCTTATTAGGATTTTTCTTACTGTCATTTTTTTGTTAAATTAATTATAGTTTGATCAGTGTAGGAGCTATTTTGAATCCATGGGACTTTCCTCACCAGATTGTTTTGGCATTTTAAAGTCACTCACATTCAGGGCCTAAACAATATGGCAAGTATCTCCTTTTTTTCTCTCCTTTATACTCAAATTCTAAACAAAAGAACCATCTGTTCTCTCTTTAAAAACATCAGTCCTTGTTTTCATTTTTCCATTAATAATAATGCCTCAAACCTATATCATGTCTTTCTGCAACTTGCCTATTAAAGCACTTTGTCGATACTGTCTCATTCATCGTCAACATCACCCCCTATAAACTGGGGAGAAAGGGGAAACGTTTACCAATTCTCCGTTAAACAAGTGATTTTCGGATATTTGATGAATCGTGAACAGACGATGGCATGTTAGCCTCAGAAGGGACCTTGGGGACATCATCTAATCCAGTTCTGGCCCTTTGATATGTAAAAGGGAGACCCAAAAGAAGAAGTCACTGCACCTCTATTTGTGTCCTTAGCTCCCTACCCCCGACAGAAAGCAGTGAAGGTAAGAACCGTGTCTTACCCATTTTTGTATCTCTGGTACCTGATGTGTAAAAAGTGCTCATTTAAATATTTGTTGAGTAAATGAGAATGTTTGTGAATAGTTCCACAGGTGGCTGGGGCAGAGCTGGGGTCAGAGTTCAGCAATCCCATCCTCTCATTAAGTTTGTTAGTCTTAATAATAGCACATAGATCCGAATGCAACAAGAATCGAGTAAAGACTCTGCCAACTCGGGGTTGGGGGAGGGGCGGAACAAGAACCAGGCCTGTGTCTACAAGTTGGACAAATCCAGTAGGAATCACCAAAGTGTGGCCAGCGGCGACGCTGAAACTTAACCCATGTTGGGGATGACTGTCTACCAGCCCGGCACTCTGTATGTGCTCCATGTATTTAGGGATTTGGTGGAGCTATTTCTTCAATCTTACCCAACTGGACGAAATGAGGCGTCTTAATGCCAGAGTACAGCATGTCTCCATACACCCAGGAGCCCAATAAGAGCATCCTCTACCCTGCGATTTGCCCTCATCACTCACTGTAATTCGAGAGCACCCAGAGTCTCGGGATCATGAAATCCAGCAGCCCAGAGTTTTCCAATGAGCAGAGAGGTCACTGAAATAAAAGCTTTTTTCCATGTGCCTAGCTGGAAATCAGCAACTCATTTGGCATGTTTGTCTTATTTTCAGAATGCCCTCTTCCCCACTGCTACTCCTCGAAGCTAAAGTAAAAATAAATTATTTCTTGGGGCGCCTGGGTGGCACAGCGGTTGAGCGTCTGCCTTCGGCTCAGGGCGTGATCCCGGCATTATGGGATCGAGCCCCACATCAGGCTCCTCTGCTGTGAGCCTGCTTCTTCCTCTCCCACTCCCTCTGCTTGTGTTCCCTCTCTCGCTGGCTGTCTCTATCTCTGTCGAATAAATAAAAATAAAATCTTTAAAGAAAAATAAAAAAAAAAAAGGAAGAATCTTTCTACACTATGATCTCTTCTTGTAATTAACTTCAATGTCCACCTGATATTTCATAACTATAATTCACTTAATTATTCATCTTTATGCAGGTATTTGGATAATCATTATAAAAAATTAGGAAATACAATCTGTATGCATAATCCTTGTGCATTATTTTTATCTAGAATAGATTCCCAAGCCTAAGGAGTACTGGACATGACCATCTATAAAGCCCTTATGCAAGGAGACAAACTTCTTTCCAGAAGATTTCCAGAAGATTCCACACAACCACCAGCACTGGGTAACATAACTGTCATAAATCATTGCCAATGTGCTAGATAAAAGCATTCAAATGTGTTTAAATGGTACTTCTTTGATGACTTGTGAAATACAGGAATATTCTAGATGTCTGTTGATTTATCCTTGGAGTTATCTTTTTATTAGTTTTCCCCTTAATTTCAAAGTGGTTTAAGTAGGACCTTTTTTAAAACCACATCCATAATAATAGTTACTTGTCATACTTGTTCTGAGAATTTTTCCAGTGTGTTCCAGGTCTTTATGTTAGTTTTGTCCTGTTTCCCATACTGCCGCATTTTGCCTAACATGCTCTTCCTCATCCTGAGACTACATACACATTTATTTTTCTGTTCTTGAACAAATCTATATTTTACTTGAAGATTTTAATACACTCTATTCTTTTTCTCTTTTCAGTCTCTTTTGTTGTTGTTGGGGTTTTTTATTTTTGTTTTTTGGTGTGTTGTTTTTTTTTGGGGGGGGTATTGGCATGAAGACTTATTCTATTTGAAAAACACCTATCCAGTAGAAAAAAAATATGGTGGAGGAGTAGGGTACCCTATATCAAATAGTCCCCTGAATTAAGCTGGATTTCTGCCAAACCATTCCAAACACCCATGAATTCAGCGTAAGATATAAGAAGATATATCTGGATCTCTACAAACAGACTACCTCCAGTTTTTGGTCTCGAGGTATGAAGCAGGGAGCTGTGATTCTGTGGGCAGATATCAGAAGATAAACAGGAGGGGGAGGGAGCCTCCATAAACTTGTGCCAGGAAGGTGAGATAACACCAGAGTGCAAAAGCCTCTTACTGGGGACAGAGCACAGACTTGCAGACCGGTATCAGTGGGAAAAGGATTTTAGGGCAGCCCCCAGACAGGAAACTGGAGCCACACAAAGAGTCCAGGGCCTGATGGATTCCCAGGAGATTTCTACCAAACATTTAAAGAAGAATTAATAGCTAGTCTCCTGAAGCTGTTTCAAAAAATAGAAACAAAAGGAAACCTCACGAACTCACTCTATGAGGCCAGCATTACCTTGATCCCAAAACCAAAGACCCCATCAAAAAGAAGAATTATAGACCAATATCCCTGATGAATATGGATGCCAAAATTCTCAACAAGATTCTAGCCAATAGGATCCAACCGTACATTAAAAGGATTATACATCACGACCAGGTGGGATTTATTCCTGGAATGCAAAAGTGGTTCAACATTCTCAAATAAATCAATCTGATGGAACACATTAATAAGAGACAAAAACTATATGATCCTCTCAACTGGTGCACAAAAAGCATCTGACAAAATACAGCATCCTTTCCTAATGATTAAAACTCTTAAGAGTGTAGGGTCAGAGGGAACATTCCTCAGTTTCATAAAAACCAACCTACAAAAAGCCCACAGCAAATATCAGTCTCAGTTGGGAAAAGCTGAGAGCCTTTTCCTTAAGATCAGGAACATGACAAGGAAGCCCACTCTCACCACTATTGTTCAACATAGTACCAGAAGTCCTAGCATCAGCAATCAGACAACAAAAAGAAATAAAAGGTATTCATATTAGCAGAGAAGAAGTCAAACTCTCTCTCTTCACAGATGACATGATACATTATATGGAAAACCCAAAAGACTCCACCCCCAAATTACTAGAACTTATACAGCAATTCAGGATTGTGGCAGGATACAAAATCGATGCACAGAAATCAGTTGTTTCCTACGCACGAACAATTTAACTGTAGAAAGACAAATTAGGGAATCAATTCCATTTACAATAGCACCAAAAACCATAAGATACTTAGGAATAAACCTAACCAAAGAGGTAAAGGATCTATACTCTAGAAACTACAAAACACTTATGAAAGAAATTGAAGAAGACACAAAAAGATGGAAAAACATTCCATACTCATGGATCAGAATGATAAACATTTTTAAAATATCTATGCTACCCAGAGCAATCTATACTCTTAACACCCTCTGGATCAAAATACCAATGCCATTTTTCAAAGTGCTGGAATAAACAATCCTAAAATTTGTATGGAACCAGAAAAGACCCCAAATCACCAAGGAAATGATGAAAAAGAAAAACAAAGTTGGGGGCATTACGTCACCTGATGAAAGCTATATTACAAAGCTGTGATCACCAAAACAGCATGGTATTGGCACAAAAACAGACACATAGATCAATGGAACAGAATAGAGAGCCCAGAAATGGACCCTTGATTCTATAGTCAACTAATCTTCAACAAAGCTGGAAAAAATATCCAATGTAAAAAAGACAGTCTCTTCAATAAATGGAAGTGGGGAAATTGGACAGCTATATACAGAAGAATGAAACTCAACCATTCTCTAACACTATACACAAACATAAACCTAAAATGGATAAAAGACCTCAATGTGAGACAGGAATCCATCAAAATCTTAGAAGGGAACGTAGGCAGGAACCTCCTTGATCTCTGATGCAGCAACTTCTTGCTAGACATGTCTCCAGAGGCAAGGGGGAAAAAAGCAAAAATGAACTTTTGGGACTTCATCCACATAAAAAGCTTCTGCACAGCAAAAGAAACAGTCAATAAAACAAAGAGGCAACCCATGGAATGGGAGAAGATATTTGAAAATGACACTACAGATAAAGGGCTGGTATCCAAGATCTATAAAGAACTTTGCAAACTCAACACCCAAAAACCAAATAATCAAGTCAAAAAATGGGCAGAAGACAGGAACAGACACTTTTCCAAAGAAGACATGCAAATGGCTAACAGACACATGAAAAAATGTTCAACATCATTAGCCATCAGGGAAATTCAAAACAAAACCACATTGAGATACCACCTTATACCAGTTAGAATGGCAAAAATTGACAGGGCAAGAAACAACAAATGTTGGAGAGGATGTGGAGAAAGGGGAACCCTCTCACACTGTTGGTTGGAATGCAAGTTGATACAGTCACTTTAGAGAACAGTATGGAGGTTCCTCAAAAGTTAAAAATAGAGCTACCCTATGGCCCAGCAATTGCACTGCTGGGTATTTACCCCGAAGATACAGATGTAGTGAAAAGAAGGGCCATATGCACTCCAATGTTCATAGCAGCAATGCCCAAAATAGCCAAACTGTGGAAGGAACTGAGATGTCCTTCAATAGACGAATGAATAAAGAAGATGTGGTCCATATATACAATGGAATATTACTCAGCCATCAGAAAGGATGAATACCCACCATTTGCATTGACATGGATGGAACTGGAGGGGATTATGCTAAGTGAAATAAGTCAAGCAGAGAAAGACAATTATCATATGGTTTACTTATATGTGGAACATAAGGAATAGCATGGAGGACATTAGGAGAAGGAAGGGAAAAATGAAGGGGGGGGATTAGAGGGTGAGACAAACCATGAGAGACTATGGACTCTGGGAAACAAATTGAGGGTTTTAGAGGGGAGGGTGGTGGGGAGGTGGGTTACCCGGTGACGGATATTAAGGAAGGCATATAGTGCACGGAGCACTGGGTGTTATACGCAAACAATGAATCATGGAACACTACATCAAAAACTAATGATGTACTGTATGGTGAATAACATAATAAAAAAAATTTTTTTTAAAGGTGACTCATAAATTAACCACTCTTTGGTAGCTGAGAATTTTGCAATCTGAGTCTCCTTTCTCAGCCACTAATAAAAAAGTCAGTCTCCCAGACTAACATGGCACATGACCTTGAAAACTGGCATTTCCATTCTCAGAAAAACTGTATACTTAGAACAGTCACATTTTCAGAAAGAAATCCATTTTCTGAACACTGACCTATGCCTCAAATCACCAGCTATCCAATGCCAGGCTCAACAATGTCAAAATTAACAACAAAGCCCTATCAGAAAGCTTTCCAATTTTTCTTACCAACATATCATCCCAAACTATACCCACAGACACGTTTTACCAAAGTGCAACAGCATTTCTAAAACTACCTCTAATGATCCTTGTGGGGGCCAAGTAGGAGCAAATGAAAGACGGTGGCTGACGCTTCCAGAAAAGATTCCAACAGGACCAATTACTAATCCTCTGAGGCCTTAAGAGGTCAATGCATTACCAAAGTGCAGGCACTTCGTGAAAGTCTATTTAAATAGTTCTCTAGAGTCTATAAAGAAAGAAGTACAGGACATTTAACTAAATGACAGAGGCATATACCAACAAGCTTAAGACTCATATGGGAGACACTGCTCCCAGAAAAAGGTGGTTAAAAGGAGGAATAAAAAAGAATTCTCTCCACACTGCTGATGAACTTGTTGGAAAACATAAATTTGGCAGGACTTGAAGTATATATATATAATCTCCAATCAAGTGGATCCGATGCACTTCTACTTTTTATAGTTCCATATACTAGCTTTTTCTGACTTGAAGGTTTTTTTTTTCCCCATTTTTACTACAGATTAAATACAGGTCTGAGATCTGAGAAATATATATGTATTTTGAAACGTGTCTATACTTTCATAGGAGGCCAAGAAAGTGAGAAGAAATTAAATCCTAGAGAAATGAAGTATCCTAATTGAAACAGCTCATTTCTGGGTAAGTTCAGACTGATAATGGGATCCAAAATAAGCAAAAATGACCGATTCTGGGGGAGTTGTCTGAGAGAGAATTGCAGTGTCCCAATTGTCAGTTGACAGAGGATATTTGCTGTTGTGGGGCAATGCCCGCAGCTGAAGAAAACAATGACTGGGTACAATCTGAAAACCGTGGAATCCACAATCAACTAGATCCAGGTCAGTAATAACTAAATCTTTTTCCCCAAATTTTAAACAGATTAACTTAATTTACCCAAATTATTTCACCAAATACTTTTTATAGCTAGATGCTGTGAACTGAAGGTGATCTGTTTCTCTAAAGATGAATTTGAATATGATGACATGAACATATCAGTAGAAAATGTGGCCTGTAATCCTACTTCACACAATGCTGTTGAGAACTAAGGTTACTTTTATAACATTAAGGTAACATGTATGTAGAAGTAGATTGCTTCAATAGGCTTTTATATCTGATTATTTGAAACTGTTTCCCTCTTCATGACTTCCATACCGCCACACGGAGGTTGGAATTTGTGCATTAAATCTATTAAGGACGATGAAGCACGTAGTTCCACCCATAGCAGCCGTGGACAGAGAAACCACTAAAGAGACTGAGCTTCTGGGAAACAAAAGATACTTTCCTAACCTTTACTGAAGCTGAAAGGTCATGATGCTGAATTCTGTGTCCAGAAACTTTTGAGGAAAAGTATGTCATTGTTTTATTGGCAGGGATAGGGAAAGGAGAAAGTGAGGGGGAGAAGGAATAAAATAGCCTATGATCATTTGTAACATGTGCTCACTACTGGAAATCCATGTACAGATCATCCAATCAAAGAATACATTCTGGTATATATTCATTATTCCACCAATTAGCAATGAAAACTGTATGTTCATCCTAATTGCCTACACTTATGTCAAAAGAAAAACTAGTATCATCTTAGATAACATTTCTGTCTCACAATAGGAAATTCAGGGAAACTGCATGATTCATTTAATTCCATTTGTAAACTGTGACTAGGTTTCTAAAGCTATTCCAGAACATTATTCTTTATGTGATGAAAGACCAATTGCACAGAAAATTCATTGAAGAAACACTGAGGACTTTTCAGGAACTGTGTACCACTGACATACCTGCCACAAAGATATGAGAAGAGTGAATATGTACTAGTGATGTTGAGTCAGACACAACATCCAAGGCTGTTGAGTGAATGTGGCTCAAAGAGCTGTTATAAAGACAGTTCCTTGGCATTCTGAAGGGGAAACACTGCATCTACAATTCTGTCTCTCTGTGTGTCTCTGCGTTCATTTGACAGAAAGGAATCCCAGCTCAAAGAACACTGCTGGTAAAGATATAGTATGGATGGCACTTTCCTATGTGATATACACCTCACATTTGAAAGAATATTGTGTTCCTATACATATAAAAATTCATGCCAATGGGCAAATATAACTTCAAAATAGTTGTTGCTGATGAAATCTGTCCCAGAAAATGGTGAATGAAAGCCATCTGTAAGGTTTTAGAGCCAGAGTTTGGAAATCAATTATAAGTCAACAGTCATAGTAACACGTTGCTTTTATTCTGGTGTTTCAGATATGAGTAAGATAATTTCACCTCTTTCTATTCCTTTTTATAACTAGCTCCAAAGTGGTTGAGGTGAGTAGAAGGTGTGGTTCCATCAATCCCAGAGGCCAGGACTAAAGACGTTATGAGGATTTTACTGTGGAATTAAAAATACTACTCAGAATCTCTGTGATCTTTCCAGATGGACCATCTGACTTTTCCTGATGAAACATAACCCAAGTTGAATCTATGGAAAGGGTGAGCAATGTCACAGAATTCATTCTGCTGGGCCTGACCCAGAATCCAGAACTGCAGAAAGTCTTATCTGCTCTGCTTTTAATCACCTACTTGATCACACTGGCAGGTAACCTGCTCATCTCAGTCACCATCTTCATCAGCCCAGCCCTGGGTTCTCCCATGTACTTTTTTCTATCCTACTTGTCCATTTTAGATGCTTTCTACTCTTCTTCCATTGTACCCAAAATAATCATTGACTTTATCTCTGACAAGAACACCATATCCTTCAATGGCTGTATGACTCAACTCTTTGCTGAACATTTCTTTGGTGGAGCTGAGATCATCTTATTAATTGCCATGGCCTATGACCGCTATGTAGCCATCTGTAAGCCTTTGCATTACATGACCATCATGAACCGATCTGTCTGTGCTTTCTTGCTGGGAATGGCTGGAATGTTAGGCTTTCTTCATGGAGGGATCCAAGCTTTTTTCATGGCGCAGTTACCATTCTGTGGCCGCAATGTCATTGACCATTTTGCATGTGATTTAATACCTCTCCTGGAACTAGCCTGTACAGACATTCACACTTTGGGGCCCCTGATTGCTGCCAACAGCGGATCACTATGTTTCCTCATTTTTTCTATGCTAGTTGCTTCTTACATTGTCATCCTGTGTTCTCTGAGGACCCGTAGCTCTGAAGGGCGTCGCAAAGCCCTGTCTACCTGTGCTTCTCATGTCACTGTTGTCATCTTATTCTTTGTACCTTGTTCATTCCTGTACCTGAGACCCATTACCTCCTTCCCCGCTGACAAAGCTGTGGCTGTGTCTTATACCATAGTAACTCCCATGTTGAACCCTTTAATCTACACACTCAGAAGTGCAGAAGTGAAAAATGCCATGAAGAAACTCTGGGGCCAAGTAATGAAAACTGGTGATTAATGAATCTTGTGATTAGAGTATTTACATAAAAATGTCTAGTGATAATTTATAAAGATTTATTTCCCTTCTTATTTGGTTAAACTTGGGATAGTCAATTATCCTCTCTGAATCAGTTTTCTTCAGGACCACATATATTGTGGGTAGGGTCAACGTACCCCTAAAGGTACAGTAGGCATGGTGCCTAGAGCACGGAATAATTTTAGGAGCCCCTGAAATGGATTAATATTTTTAAAATAAGAAGAAAAAGAGAATATAATCCAAATCCAACTTGGAGTATAGTCATTGTTATAAAGTTCATTCATAAAATATATTCATTCATATATTTTATGGACAAGGACTCGTGAAGACAAAGGAGCAACAGGCCACAAAAGTCATGATGTTGCCTTGAATGTGTGTGTGAAACAGTTCAGCAGCAATATTTTCAACATTCTTTATACCCGGTGCTACAGCTAGAAAGTAGTTTTAATTTAAAAGAGAAGGGGCGCCTGGGTGGCTCAGTTGCTTAAGTGTCTAACTTAGGCCCAGGTTATGATCTCAGGGTCCTGGGATCTATCCGCATGTCAGGCTCCCTGCTCACCAAGGAGTTTGTTTCTCCCTCTGCACCTCCCCCTCCTTGTTCTCTCTCACTCTCTCTCTCATATAAATAAATGAAAATCTTATTTTAAAAACAAATAAAAGAGGAAAAGTAATGATATATGCAAAAAAGTATAGAACAGCAGAGAGCCTTCAGGAAGTACTTTCATCCAAATATACTTTTTCTTATCCTCCTAAATTTGAGGGGTTAATAGATGTTCCTTCACCACAGCAATAAAAAAAACTCTTTACTTATCACAATCCCAGGAAGCGAACACTTCCACACAAAGGTACTTTTTAAAAATTACATCACAACCGTTCCCAGTACTAGGCAATTGTCTACAGAAAGAATTAGAGGCAGAATTGGCTGATGCAAAAGAAATATAAGTGATAAAGTCTATAGAGTTAAGGCGGAAAATATCTGTATGTTAAAGTCGTGTTTTAGACGTGGACAGAGGAAGAGTCTGAACAGCTGGGGCAGGAAATTACCAGTGAGGTAAGAACAAGTGTCACAAAACTGAACAATGACCACGGATCTGGATTACGGAAAAGAATTCATAACATGCACATAATGAAATTCTAGGAGAGCTTCAGAAATAGTCAGATGCTTTGAGGTCAGAGATTAAGAGCTCTGGATCACATAGGCTTCATTTCTCATCTTGTTCCTGCATTAATTAGCTTTGTCAGTGTAAGCATTTTGCATCATCTCTGCACTGATTCTTTTAATCTGTAAAATCGAAATAGCATTACATACTCTCTTAAATTGTAAGAATTAAATGATTTAGATTCAAAAAATGTATCAGCTAAAAATGAGTGAAATTGCTCACACATCATTACAACATTCAGTGATGTCACCAGGACAGAAAGTTTACCATGGACAACAGGAGCCCAAGAACACCACTACTAACCATTGTTCACTAACCATGATCACGGGAAGAACAAACATCTGTGCCAGCCTCACTTCACTTCAAAATAAGTCATAACAAAAAGTCATCTAGGTAAAAGTAGGGACAGTATAGTGGTGACTTACTATCGAGCAAGGAAACTAACGGGTCCTGTGAGCAGATCTCTGGACACTAAAAGCTAGCCCACCACGAACTCCCCAGTCTGGGATACAAATGCCCTTAAACATCTCTGCAGTAACAAATGGGGGAGCTGGTTGGAGCAATTGTGAGATGTCTGAGCAGAACTAATTTCAAAAGCTCTCACTAATGATGGATCCCCTTCTGGTGCTCTCCAAGGAGGAGAAGGGAGAGCCCAGTGCCAGAGGCCAATAGACCTATCTCTGTACAGAGCTTGGGATTCCTGAGGAAGAGCTCAGAAACTTGTCTTCAGAAGGTGATTTCACAACCAGACATTCGAATATCATGTGATGCTGACATGCCTCACGTCTTAGAAATTTATATCAGGTTAGGTCACACGCTCTATAAAGACCTTTTAAAAATAAATACATTGCCAAAACAAACAAGCCAACAGATTCTTAAGGAAGAGAACAAAGTGGTGGTTGCCAGAGGTGGCTGTGTGGGGAAAGGTGAAAGGGGTAAAGGAGTAAAAGATTCAAACTTCATTATAAAAAAAATAAGTCAAGGGGATGAAAAGTACAGCATAGGGAACATAATCAATAATATTGAAACACTGTTGTATGGTGACAGATGGCTGACTCACTTATCTTGGTGAGCACTGAATAATGTGTAGAACTGTTGAATCACTATGTTGTACAGCTGAAACTAATGTAACATTGTGCCTCATTTACACTTCAATAATAAATTCTAAAAAATAGATGTTTTGCCATAATTTCCTGAATGACCATCTTCTAAATATATGCTAGCAACAGTATGTCTAAAATATCAAACTTACCCTTTGAAGATCTAGCTGTAGTGCCCAAGATAGATGGGGTGAAATAGGATAATATAAAACTAAGGATGACCAAGCTCATGATGCTGATGTTGACAGCCAATGTTTGTTGAGCACTTTCTGTGAACAATGTCCCGACCTATGCACTCATTTATGTGTTTTAGAGGCAGTAATTTTGGTCTTATTTCTTTCATTAATTTAAGTCTCAAACAGGGGAACGTACCTCTGCTTAAAATGTCCTTCACATACCACCACAGGAGAAAGGTCAGAAATACTGGGTCATTAAAGCAAACCCAAGTTGGCCTCCCTCAAGTCTCTCTGCGTTTTATTTCTGCTGGCCTTAAACGCATTCTTTCCACTTCCACATTTGGTATATTCAAAGGAACAAATCAAGCTCTGCCAGTTCCAGAAGTCAGCAAGAATCTACCTCCATCATATCAGTCAGATTAGCAACTTATCATATCCATTTGTGATGCAGAATGTCTATTATTCACATTTTATTTCCTATATGATTCCTTGGTAGTGCTTCTCAGGTCATCTGAAAATGACCACATGGTAAATATAGCCACAAAACCCCAAGCTAAACTATACCTGTAGTCATCTAGCCATAAGTGGAGTCATCACTGTGTAATCTCACTTCTTTTCCCCAAATTATCCAGTTGGGAATGTTTAGGTAGAGCCCGAAAATTAGATGGAGGGCAAGTCCCCTACTATGGAGAAAACAAGGCCACAGGATTTTTCTAGACTTCGACTTTCATCAGTGACATATGAGAGAGGAGGTAAGAGTACTATGTCTTGTTTCAAGGTGGTCTCTTGAAAATAGCATGATTTCTTTCTGCTCTGGAAACATGATCCACTTTAAGTGCTTCTACCTGTTTCTATTTATTACTACTTTTGTCCCACAATCTCTCCCTATCATCAGATTTCCCAGCTCAACCATGCTATTTTTCCACAGGGCTGACTATAACAGAAGCTGTGTTAACACATCTCTGGGCACACACCCAGACAGATATCCTAAACTCTGATAGGAAAAGAATCAAAGGAGTGACCTCGCCACATGGTAACTTGGCTACATGTCTAGTTCCCCTATACTGGCTACATGAGAGGAAGTTATGATCCACCCTAGAGTATCTTAGGGATACATATTTTCAAATTTAATTACAAAGGTATTATGTCTTGGGCATCAATGTTATCTTCCATCCATACACATAAGTTTAAACACATAATGATGCTCATTGGGGCAGGTAACACAAAAATGTTGTAAAATGGTGAAGACATAAAAATGTGGAATGGCAACATTGTTCATCTCCTTTTATCCTACTAACCCTAAAAATACTTCTAGTGGAGACATCAACTGTAAAGATTTCACGAGTTTGCATATTTGAAAGGACTCATAAGAACCCACAAAGCGTGGTCACAGAATTCATTTGTTTAAAGACCAACGATATTGTGAAACAAGAAACAAAGTACAGGCAAGATTGTAAGCCCAAGAGGTGTCCAAACAACCTCCCAAGAGTCCTTTTTCACATAGACAATCAACCTTCATTTCCAGTTGAACCACCAAGGCCAGCATGAGTTAAGTCTTGGCTTCAGGAGAGCTCAAGGCAGAAGTTTGCAATGAGGTGATTATGTCCCTCATTAAGCCAGCTATGCCAAATAAATGCCATCAGTAAAAAAAAACAATTCTTGGGGATTTGCAGACATTGAAAAATACATTAAAAACCCCGGTGGTCTTATCCTAGTCAAAGGTCAAAGCCAGGCATAACCATAGATAAGAACAGACTTTCCTGGTGTGTAGTAAATGGCTCTTTCCTACACAGTCCACCCTCTGACTCTTGATGAAGACTAAATCACTCATAATTATTCCTTCTCCTGCATATTTGTACCATGTATAGAACAGGAAAAAGGAGACAACTTCCAAAGTGCTAATGAACTGTATAAGCAAATAAGAGAAGGACGTTGTTTAAAGAAGCATTTCAGTTAACCAAATATTCTATCACAAACTTGTTAAAAATAATGTAGAAGTTAGAGAACCATGTTATCTCCTCCCACTACTGAAATTAAAATTTTATGAGAAGTATCACTCTATTGATTTAAGGTAACAATTACCAATTGTTAACTCATTTTAGTTCCCCCTCTACCAATCAGATTTCATTGGATGAACATCAAGGGAGATGCTAATTCAATTTCTTAATACATGTGATCATCAGTGTCAGTACTATAGATGTTGCTGAAATCAAATTAATCCTACCAGTTACACCAGTATTAAGCCAAGTAAAAGTTGCGTTATTATTGAGCGACTGGCTCCCTTTCTAGCAGCAATTCCTTCTTGCTATTGAATTAATTTTCATTCAGACGCTTCATTTGATATAACCCCAGGTTTCCCTCACCTTCCTGCCATCCAGGGCCCCTGAGGGAGACTGCATTGGCAGTCCATCGACTACTGCCCAAACACAAGAAAAGCGACACTATGTCACTACAGTTACAGTCCAGTTCTGGTACCACAAGGAACACCACTCTTAACACACTGAGTGGATTTATATTTTCCTCTTCAATCAATCAGCCTCTATGCAGCTACTTTCCAGACTGAGTGATGGCTCTCCACCCTGGAGCCACCATCTACACACCACACTGCTTGTTAGGCACCCACCGTAACCTGATCATACGGAAGGACCTGTTCAGCTGTGAGTGTAGGTAACTCCACAGGAGGATCTAACAGGGGGCTCAAAGGCAAGGCTGCCACTTGTTCATGTGAGTATTGTGTTCCCCCCATTACAAGTCCTGTATTTAAATTTCTATTTTATGAAAGAAATATTCTGTTCATTTCCCTCTCTACCAGAATGATTATCTGATATAACCGGGGATTTGTGGGTATTTCACATCTCAAATAATGTTATATCCTTCAGTAAAAATAAAAGCAGATTCAAGTAATGTCCAATAACAAGCTAGCAATCACCTTGCAAAAAGTGTGCACTCTTTGGCTGTTTGAGGCAACTTCCCAGTTCAAAAGCCCACTGATGCCCCGCTAGGGGGCAAGTCAGGCACTACCTATAGAAGTCATTACTCAGAAAAGAGAAATTTTTCTCATGACTCTCTCTTTAGGAACAGAGAAGCATCACCCAGAAGAAATCCCATAGTCTTTCTCTTGTCCCATCAGCCAAAATTATGTCACACGCCTGCCCTCAAAGTGATCACTGAAAAGAGAGGGCATTGCCATAATTGCTTTAGACTCATCCAGAGTCACACCTCTAGCGTTAGACTCATCCAGGGTCACGCTTATTGCAAACCCCTGGCCACATAACACCTGAAGAATTGGAATTTCCTTAGAAACAAAGAAGCTGGAAAATAGCCACTCTGTGGACCACAGTGTCTGCCACACCTAACGTGCCTCCACACACTGCTCTCCCTACATCTGAGATCAATCTCTCTCTCTGCCCTGCCCCCACACTTCCATCTTAGCTCTATCCCACAGGCATTGAAACATGATCACGTTTGTCCTACACTGAAAAATATTCACCCTCAAGTCAATGTTCCACTCAGCGACTAATTTCATTTTTGTAACAACTCTTTGAGATAATTATCTCTATTTTGCAGAAAAGGAAACTGAGGCATGGGGAAGGTGAGTAATCAGACAAGATCACACAGCTTAGCCAGGATTCAACAAATACTAGCCAACAGTTTCACAGTAGTAGAAAATGCAAAAATTTCTCTCAACTTTATTCAGAAAATATTTTCTAAGTATTTTCTATGCGTAACACACTCATCCTATGATGGTATATGCAATCTTTTAGTATTCTTCCCAATAATACCAATTCATACGCAGCTGTTTTTCAGGCTCTAGTAAGTGAAATGCCATACACAGAATCTTGCAAATAGAAGAACTGGGTATCACACCCAGGCTCAGGCTTTGGTGTATTATTCCTCTGGGAACCTACCACAACCCATTCATGCAGAGGATGTCCCTGGTCCTCAGTCTGAACATCTGCTTGGTCTTCCTTCTACTCTGCAGGCATCAGGAAGTTTCCAGAAACAAAACTTCCAAGATAATGCCTAGGCAGATCTCCCAGATTGGAGCCAAAGGTAGGAAAGGAAGATAAAAATGTCCTCCTTTCTCTGTGGCTCTCCTCACTGATGCACACGGGATCTGTCTAGGACTGTGTCCTGCCTGCCACTGCTGGGAGAACCAGAGACTCCACATAATCCACCAGGGTCTGAGTCAGCACCCCTCACCCATCATTCCTAGTGCATGAGACACATCGCAGAATCAGGGTCCAGCTGCTACAACAGCATAATTGTTAGAGCTCAGGCTTAGAATTAGATCCCTTTGCATTTAAATCCAAGCTCTAGCAAGGAATAGTTGCCCTGATCTTGACCAAATGGTGCTCACAGTGAACATTAACTTCTTTACACACAAGATAGAATTATTAATACCTTCCTCATGGGATTGTGTGACAATCATACGAAATACCGTACTTAGCAGATGACATACATTTACAATTATCAGTTCTCACTGTGTCCACATATCCTTTATTCGTACAACCTACTCAGGGACTCCCACCTTCACTGTCAGATTTCCTTAGTGATGACAAGATCGAATATTCATGCTGTCATACTTAGCAGATGACATAAATTTAGAATTGTCAGTTCTCATTGTGTCCACATATCCTTTATTCCTACAACCTTTTCAGGGACTCCCACCTTCACTGTCAGATTTCCTGAGTGATGACAAGATCGAATATTCATAGAAAGATTTTAGAATCACAATGCCTTATGAATCAGGATTTGATACTTTAAAACGTTCTTCTCTTCTTTCTCTAGGTGCACAGATTAGCAACCAAAAGAGTAATGAAGATAAGCTCTACACACACCAGTTGGGACAATGCATGCCAGGAACCCAAACTGGTGACATCATGAGCTTTGATGTTCTGCACGGATAGGACGGACAGCAGTGATTCTTTGCTCTATGCCAGGCACCATTCCAGCACTTCACAACATTACCTCGTAGAACCCCCACAACAGTCCCATGATGGGTACCATTATCACTCCTTTTTCTAGATGCGGGAACTCAGGTATAAAGAAGCTGAGGAACTGGCCCAAAGTCACACAGGCAGCAAAATGGAAGAGCCAACGAACTCACTCTCTTCAGAATGATTCAGACTTTTATAGCTGAGAGTACTTTCACTAGCCTCCATGTACCTCTTCCTAGGAGCATTCCTAGTAGAATAGCAGTTTTTCATAGGCATAGATGTTATCCCATATTATCTTGCTCAATCCCCCCTAGAACTGTGAGATAGGTATTATTAAGGCTAGTTTATAGACCCTGACTGGCTCATGCAGCCATACCCCCCTGACTAGAACATTCTGTGCCTTACATCTCAGACCCTAAGATCACCTCTTAACACAGTCAATAGAGGGGCTGCTAGCCCAGCCCAACTGGCTCTCCCCCAGCCCCTTGGTCACAGGTGCTATGGCCACAAGAGAGAAATGATAAATTGGACTGCCTGAAATGTGCTTGAAGCTGCTAATTCTAATCCTCAGGAGGTGAGAGATCAGAGTCTCCCTAACTCCTTGCACTTAATACCCATTGAAATTCTTCCCTGAAACCACACATGGAAATACGGATAAAGATCGACCCAGGAAGACCACATAAAAATAACCGGACACACATCACAGAAGCTGTTTGGCTCTGAGTTTCCAACACAGCTGGATCCAGATTCCCAAACACCAAAGGAGGCATCTCTGGGTTGAGCACAGGCTTACTAAGAAAAAGACTTAAAAGAGCTGACTTGAGATAACTTGCCTGCTACTCCAAGGCATCCTTCATTCGCTGCTGATTGTATGGTGCTTACAAACAATCAGCTTCCTGCTTTAACGAAGTTTGCTATTTTCAGGGCTTTAAATCAGTGTAGATCTCAGATCAAGTGGCTTTTAAAATATACCTCATCTGGTCACCAAAACATACTGGCAAATGTGTAGTAAGGTGGCTTGGAGAGAGGTTCTCCCGGTGGTTACGTTTTCCCCCCTCGACTTCTTATGAAGCCTAACACTTTGGAAGCCAAGTAAAGAAATTTATTATCTGAGCTGGAATGCTCGTGGATCCCACTCGAAGGAAGCTGTGAGCCTAGGAAGCAAAACTAAACCCAGCCTATGAACTCAGAATTATTTAGGAAGTCTCTCTCAGCAATCATTTTCCAGTCACTAAGTGAACAAAAGAAATCTTATACCTCAGATCAAAATGGATGAACTTGCAAAGCAGCCGCTGGAATGGGTCAGTGATGGCTACCCCCATGCCAACTGTGCTCTGAAATAAGACACCTGTTCTGGAAAGAATCTGATACTTCTTTCTCAAACACATTCAGACAGGTAGGTACAATGTGTAATTTTTTTATTGATATTTTATTCTCAGGGTGATACTAGGGCCTCTAATTTGGTCAGTTAGATTTAAATATGTGTATCTACTGTCACAGAAATTTATGAAGAATGACTACATGTAGTCTATTAAGAAAAGCAGTCACTCAGGATATGATGAACCCAGAACAGAGATAAGAAAATACTGTATCTTTTACTAACTTATTCGACTGATCGTATTCTTTTTGCAGAAAACGTAGGTAAAAAAGTAATTTTTATGAAAATAAAAGTTGCCCTTAACTCATAATTCAAGTAAGCACTATTAACAAAAAAAAATTTATACTGTACTTTTTTCCAGATACTTTTCTATGCATGTATGTCATTTTTTTTATTTTAATGTTTTTTTATTACATCATGTTAGTCACCATACAGTACATCCCTGGTTTCCGATGTAAAGTTCGATGATTCATTAGTTGCGTATAACACCCAGTGCACCATGCAATACGTCCCTCCTGTATGTCATTTTTGACAATTTAGATCGTAATATATTAACTGTTTTATACCTTGTGGTTTCCACTCAATATTATATTGGAAGCATCTTTCCACACTATGAACTCTTCTTGTAATTAACTTCAATGTCCACCTGGCATTTCATAACTATACTTCACTTAATTATTCATCTTTATGCAGGTATTTGGATTATGTTCACTTTTTCATTATTAAAAATTAGGAAATACAACATGTATGCATAATCTTTGCTCATAGTTTTTATCTAGAATAGATTCCCAAGACTAAGGAGTACTGGACATTACCATTTATAAAGCCCTTATTGCATGGAGACAAAATTCTTTCCTGAAGATTTTATATCAACACACAGCCACCAGCACTGGGTAACAAAACTGTCATAAATCTTTGCCAACTTGCCAGTAAAAAGCATCACACTGTGTTTATATGGTACTTCTTTGATGACTTGTGAAATAGAGGATTATTTTAGATGTCTATTGCTTTATCCTTAGAGTTATCTTTTTATTAGTTTTCCCCTTATTTTCATAATGGTATGAGCAGGATCTTTTCTATAAAAGCCACTTCCATAATAATGCTTACTTGCTATACTTGTTGCAAGTATTTTTCCAGTGTGTTCCAGATCTTTATGTTACTGAACCCATTAGTTTTGTCCTGTTTCTCATACCATTGCATTTTGCTTAACATGCTCTTCCTCATCCAGAGATTAGATACGTATTTATTTCAATGTTTTTCTGTCTTTGAACAAATCTATATTTTATTTGAAGGCATTAATACACTCTATTCTTTTCTCTTTTCACTCTCTTTTTTTCTTGGTACTTTTTTGGTGATGGCATGAAGACTTATTCTATTTTCAAAAACACCTATCCAGTTGTTGAAAACTGTTTTGAGAAATCTTTTAAATATTCTTTAAAAATAATCTCCCTGAGGAGCCTGAGTGGCTCAGTCAGTTAAGCTTCTGCCTTTAGCTCAGGTCATCATGATCTCGAACTTGTGGGACTGAATCCTCTGTCCAGCTTCCTGCTCAGCAGAGAGCCTGATTCTCTCTCTGTACCTGACCCTGCTTGTGCTTTCTCTCTTCGCTCTCTAATAAATAAAATCTTTTAAAAAATAAAAAAACAAAATTAAACTCCTTTTGTAATCTGCCTGTATTTGCTTCTTTTTAAGCCTATCCCATCATCAGTTATACTTGTGCTCAATTACTTGTATGTTTGAAATATGAGAAAACTTTTGAATATATTTATCAAATCTAGTATTTTTCTATTGACATTTACTGATTTCTGCATTCAACCTTTTTTCTGAATATAACTGGTTTCTTTTCTAGCTTCTTGAATACTTCATTCATTTTCTCTTCATTTATTTTCTATCTTTATATTACAACAATTAAATATTTCAAGGTTAAGAGTAATTATATGCAAGTTTTTTTTCATTTTTATTCTCCTTTCAAGAATTTAGAGTGTGAAGAAAGCTATGTTTTACCTTTGAGATAAAAGTTTGCTCTATGGAATAATGATATTCTTCAATACCCCGTGCTATTTGTTATATTACCTATTTAATACACGAGAAAGTTTAGACGCAGTAAGACTAAGGTCTGTACACACCCTTCCACAGCTGCTAAGCAGTGAGAACACAGTGAAGACACAGTCTAGCTGACTGTGAAGAACGCACTCTGTCCAACGAATTAGGATGCTTTTGCTTCCTCACCTTTAAAGAATGTGGTTTCTAAATACATCCAAAGAGTTTCTCTTAGTTTTCCTTAATCTGAATTTTTACATGCAAAATACCCGGGGAAAATACACATAAAAAAATTGTCCAAAGAGTCAACTCTAAAGTTTCAAGTAAATCTGCAGGATTTTGCATTTCGCATCATGCTCTTTCCTCCTCTACAGGATATTCTTCCTTTTTCCTGTTGATGATGCTCCTAGACAATTCTGTTTAAATGTGTTGTAAGCTCACAAATCCAAATGCCTGGCATGTCTTAATGAGCCTCAAACATTCACTCAGTTTTTTCTGAAATGTGACTCCATCATTCTTAATTTCAAAATGCATTCACCTGATGATTTATATTCACCCTGAAAAAGCTACAAACACCAAGAGTAACAACTACAGCTTAGCCCCAGCAGCACAGGTGACTAGAGAAGAGACATAGGGTAGTAGCCTCTCAAGAATTCAAGCCTCTGCCTCTCCTCTGGTCCTAATCTCATTCTGGTTTTCCTAGGGGAGTAAATACTATGGCACTTATTCAGAGAATATTCACCCATGTGCAATTGCAGGAAGGGACCTTCATTTGTAAAACTGTATTTCCGTATACGGATGAGTGTATGTGTGAATGTGTGTGTGCACATGACTGTGTGTCTGAGTCTCTCAGAGGCTGAGGAGGCTAAGTGTTCATTCTATAACTAGTAATAAGTCCCAACTTTAATTCTGAGTTCATCTACTTGGGGTTACCATAGTCTTACAGAAAACAATCCTGACAGAGATGATTTGCTTCATCAAATGTTATCTGCCACAATTGCAATCCCTGTACTATTCACAGACAAGTCAGTTATCCAGATACCAACGCGGACTCACAGAACAAATGAACAACGTGACCGAATTCATCCTGCTTGGCCTGACACAGAACCCAGATGTGCAGAAACTCTTGTTCACTGTGTTTGTAGTCACCTACTTTCTCACTGTGGCAGGCAACCTACTCATTGTCGTGACAATCACCACCACCAGAGCCCTGGCCTCCCCCATGTATTTCTTTCTGTCCTTCTTGTCCTTCCTAGACACCTGCTGCTCTTCCACCATGGCTCCCAAAATGATATTTGACTTACTCACTGAAAAGAAAACTATCTCCTTCAGTGGGTGCATGACTCAGCTCTTTGCAGAGCATTTCTTTGGAGGAGTTGAGATCATCCTGCTCACGGTGATGGCCTATGACCGCTACCTGGCCATCTGCAAGCCCCTACACTACAGGCTCACAATGAACAGGCAAATGTGTGGCCACCTGGTGGCCATGGCCTGGGCTGGGGGATTCCTTCATGCTCTGATTCAAATCCTTTTTATACTCTGGATGCCTTTCTGTGGCCCCAATGTCATTGACCACTTCATCTGTGACCTTTTCCCTCTGCTAAAACTCTCTTGCACTGACACTCACATCTTTGGACTTTTTGTTGCTGCAAACAGTGGACTGATGTGTCTGCTCATTTTTTCTATTCTTATCACCTCCTATGTCCTCATCCTTTATTCCCTAAGAACTCACAGTACTGAAGGACAGCGTAAGGCTCTGTCCACCTGTGCCTCCCATGTTACTGTAGTTGTCCTATTCTTTGTACCCTGTATATTCGTGTACCTTCGGCCTATGGTCACCTTCCCCATTGACAAAGCAGTGGCTGTGGTTTATACTATGATAACACCCATGTTAAACCCTTTAATCTACACCCTCAGAAACTCAGAGGTGAAAAATGCCATGAGGAAGCTCTGCAGCCACAGAGTAATTCTTGGTAACTATTCATGTGACTAGAGAAGAAAAAAAGCACAACTTAATTCATCTTTTAAGAATAAGTTAAATGGAAAGGATGATGGTCTTGAAGTGAAAATACGTGGTTTAAGTTTATTATGCTCCCTGTGCTTTCTGTAATCTTTAATGGTTCCTCTTTCATATCAATATTTGATTAACTGATGACTAAAGTCTCTTCCAATTAGAAACCTCTGCATTTGCAAGTTATTGATCAAAGGGACATTGCAAATCAGCATGATATTGTCACAACCTATAGAAAACCTCTGAGTATGTGTATTCACTGGAACAATTCTCTGTAAAGCTTTGGGTATAGATTACATAACCAATTATACAATAAAATATTTCAATGAAAGGCATAATGTGTAAATATTTAGCTAAAAATGCATAGTTTCAATCCCAACTATGTAGTCAAACAATATTTATTATGATGAGAAATAAAGATCAACCAGAAATGAATGAGTTTTAAAAATGAGAGAGGATTCATCCCAAAATTAATGATGCCTTATTGCACAATTCCACGGGCACCAGTTACACTGGAATCTGGGCTCTTCCTAGAATAAATTATGTTCTCTGCCTAAAGCCAAAAGGATATAAAATTCTTCCAAGTACAACCAAAGAACAATCATGCACATGATTCCCAGGCAGAAGATAACTGGAGGAACATTTTTCTGTCAAAGATGTACTATACACCACTTCACCCCTGAAGGAGCTGTAATTACATGGATTTCTGCCTTAGCTAATAGAAACAAAAGTATCTAGTACAAAAGAGAGAGTTAATGGTAATTGCATAAGCAAGACAGAAAGACTACGCATTCAAATTTAAATGACAACCTTAAGACAATTGCAAAGCAATGCAATGGGAAGTATTCTGAGATACAGACACAGATCATTCTAAGAGAAAGAACTCAAATAAAAAGTTTCAAATTTGACCCAAGACAAAAGTTCTCCAAAACAGAGAAAGAGAGAAAATCATGAAAACATATCAATACCAAAAAATCAACAAGACACAAAGGAAGGTGGTAAGAAAGGAAAAGAGGGACAGAAGAACTACAAGACACACAGAAAACAAAATGGCAAGACTTATCTATAAATAATTACTTTATATGTAAATGGGTTAAACTTAACAGTCAAAAGACATAGAGTGACTCCATGGATTTTTTGACCTACTAAATGCTGTCTACAAGAGACTCACTTAACATTTGAACCACACATTGGTTCAAACTGAAATGATGAAAAAAAGGTATTCCATGTGAACAGCAACCAAAAGAGGGCAGGACTATACTTCTGCCAGACAAAATAGACTCTAAAGCAAAAATTGTCATAAATAAAGACATTATATAATGATAAAAGGGACAGTTTAAAAGGAAGATTTAATAATTATAAATATTTATGCACCCAACAGAAGACCTAAATATATCAAGCAAATATTAACAGTTATATAGGAAGAAAGAGACAAAAACACATTAATAGTAAGAGACTTCAATGCTCCACTTTCAATGATGGATACAACATATAGACAGAAAATCAATAAAGACCCAATGGACTTGAACAGCACCGTTAACCAAATAGACCTAACAGACATATATAAAACGGTCTTTCCAATAGCAGTGGAATATACATTCTTCTCATGTGCACATGAAAGATGATGCAGGGAGATCATGTTAGGTCCCAAAATAAGTCTTGAAAAATGTAAGAGGATTGAAATTATACAATGTATATTTTCTGAACACAATGAAGTGAAATGAAATCAATAGCAGAAGGAAAACTTGAAAATTCACAATACATGGAACTTAAATATCACATTATTGTGCAACCTATGGGTCAAAGAAGAAATCTAGAGGGGAATTAGAAACATGTCGAAACAAAATTTAAAACTATACACCAAAACCTGTGCGATGCAGCAAAACCAATACTAAGAGGGAAATTTATAGCAATGATCACCTACATTGAAAAAGATCTCAAGTAACCAAGGAGTATTCCTCAAGAAATGAGAAGAAGAACTAAGTCCAAAGTTAACAGAAGAAGGAATTAAAATTACAGCAGATAAAGGAAAGAGAAACTACAAACTCAATAGAAAATTATAAATGAAAATAAAAGTTGTGCTTTAAAGTAAAACAAAACTCACAAACTTTAGCTAGACTGAGAAAAGATCACACATAAAGAGGGAATATTAAAACTCATCATAGAAATAAAAGGGTTACAAGATACTACTACAGCCATGCACTAATAAATTGGATAACCTGGAAGAAATAAATAAATTCATAGGAACATACATTCTACCAAATCTGAAGCATGAAGAAGTAGATAATCTGAATAAACCAATAATGAGCAAGGAAATCAAATCCATAAGGAGAAGCCTTCCAAGAAAGAAAAGCCCATCACCAGGGGGCTTCACTGGTGAAATCTGAAAACATCTAAAGAAGAATAAATACCCATGCTTCTCAAACACTTCTAAAAATTTGAGAAGGAAAAAATACATCTGAACTTGCTGTATAAGGGCAGAATTAATGTTACCCGAAAGAGAATGAAATACTTAGAAATAAACTGAACAAAAACTGAAGGAATTTGTAAACTGAAAAAGACAAAACATTTATAAAAGAAAGTAAAAACAAAAAGAAAGGCAAATAAATTGAAAAATGTCCTGTGTTCACAGATTAGAAGAATCAACATTGTCAAAATGTCCATACTATCCAAAGTGATTTAGAGTCAGTACAATCCCTATCAAAATCCCAGTGGAATTTTTCACAGAAATAAAAAAACAATCCTGGGGCACCTGGGTGGCTGAGTCGTTGAGCATCCGACTCTTGGTTTCAGCTCAGGTCATGAATTCAGGGTCCTATCTCAAGCCCCATGCCAGGCTCCTATCTCAATGAGGAGTATCCTTGAGATCTCTCCCTCTCCTTCTGCCCCTCCCCTCACTCACTCATGTTCTCCTCTAAAATAAATAAATAAACCTTATAAAAAAAAAATCCCAACATTCATGTGGAACCACAATAGACTCCGATAGCCAAAGAAATCTTAAAAAAGAAGAACAAAGTTGGAAACATCACACTTCTGATTTCAAACTATATTACAAAGCTATACTAACTAAAATTACATGGTACTGGCATAAAGACAGAAATAGAGACAAATGCACAGAATAGAGAACCCACAAATAAACCCATGTATATTCATATGGTCAACGGATCTTTCACAAGGGTGCCAAGAATACACAAAGGGAATAACTTCTTCAGAAAACGGTGCTGGGGAAACTGGATATTCACATGAAAATGAGTGGAATTGAACACTTATCTTATATCTTCACATAAACCAACTCAAAATGGACTTAAAATGGAAGCCCTGAAACTGTAAAACTCTGAGAAGAAAACATAGCAGGAAATCTTCACCACATTGGAATGGCTATGATTCCTTGGTATAACGCCAAAAGAACAGACAATGAAAGCAAAAGTAGACAAATGGGAATACATCAGACTAAAAATCTTCTGTACAACTAAGGAACAATTAACAGAGTGAAAGGACAACCTACTGAATGGGAAAAAAATATTTGCAAACCAGACGTTTAATACAAGGTTAATATCCAAAACAGACAAAGAACTCATACAACTCAGTAGCAAAAATTGCCCAAATTAAAAATAGGCCAAAGATTCGAATATACATGCCCGAAAAGAAAATATACAAATGGCTGACAAGTAAATAAAAAGATGATCAACTTTACTAATCATCAGGGAAATACAAATCAAAACCACAGTGAGGTATCAATTTACATCTCTTAAAATGGCCAGTATCAAAAAGACAAGAGATAACAAGTATTAGTAAGGATGTGGAGAAAAGGAACGCTTGTTCACTAAGGGTATGAATGTAAATTCGTACAGTCACAATAGAAAACAGAATGGAGGTTCCTCAAAAAATTAAAATAAAATACCATATGAGCCAACAATCCCACATCTGGGTATTTATCCAACACTACTGAAATCAGGATCTCAAGGAATTCTTGGCCCTCCTATGCTCATTTCAGCATTATTCCCAATAGCTAAGATGGGGAAACAGCCTCAACGACCATCAGCAGATGCATATCCTTAAAACAACAGTGTAGTATATATAGACATGGAATACTTTTCAGCCTCAAAAAGGAAGGAAATCATGTCATTTGTGACAACATGGTTGAAACTTGACAGCATTACTCTAATTAAAATAAGCCAGTGATAGAAGAAACACTGCATAATTCCACTTAAATGAAATCTTTCAAAGAGTCCAACCCAATGAACCAGAAAGCAAACTGTGTTTTCTGAAGATGGGGGAATGGAAGAAATGAGCAGTGATTGTTTAAAGGATATGGACTTTTAGAATGGGAAGATGAAAAATTCTGGAGATACTTGGTGGTGATGTTTGCACACAATGTGAATCTAGTTAATGACACTGAACTAGACATTTGAAAATGGTTATGGGCACCTCGGTGGCTCAGTCAGTAAAGTGTCGGCCTTCCGCTCAGGTCATGATCCCAGGGTCCAGGGATTAAGCCCCTCATCATGCTCCCTGCTCAACAGGGAGTCTGGTTCTCCCTCCCCCTGTGCCCCCTGCTCATGCTCTCTCTCTCTCACACACTTTCTCTCTATCTAAAATAAATATACAACCCTTAAAAATTTTTAAAAAAAGGAAATGGTTAATATGGCAATTTTTATATTATGTATATTTTACCACAACTTTTAAAAAAAGAGGAGGGAAGGGACAGACTGTGAGTGAGCAAAGTGTCAACTGTGGAGGACAGGGCTGAATGCACTGTTTCCATTTCTGTTTTGGGACTTCACGAGTGTAGCAGTTTCCTTAAAGGTAAAGGTTGATTTTTCCAAGGTGATTCTGTGCAGGATTTCTTCCAGGTCTTCAACACCTTAGAAACTGAGGGAGAGAAGATTATAGTGGAGCCTCCTTTCTATACTGTTTCCACCCTCTACATCTAAACGTGTTTATATATAATGTTTACCTTGCTGTGATTTTCTCACTGCCTACCATGTGGAAGCACTGCTCTTTACTGTAAATCTCCACAATTCCTTCTGTGTGGGATAGAGAGAAAACCTATATTCCCATGAAAACACCATGAGCATCTTTCATCTAGATACACATGGAAAAGATGACTCCTAAATTACCCAATCTTTGGTAGCTGAGAATTCTGCGATCTGACTCTCCTTTGTCAGCCACTAATAAAAAAGTCAGCCTCCCAGACTAACATGGCACATAACCTTGAAAACTGGAGCTTCCATTCCCAGGACACCTAAATATTTAGAACAGTCACATTTTCAGAGAGAAATCTATTCTCTGAACTGTGACCTGTGCCTAAAATCAACCCCTATTCTATACCAGGCTCAACAATGTCAAAATTAACAACAGAGCCCTATCAGGAAGCTTTCCAACTTTTCTTGCCAACATACCAACCCAACCTATACCCAGAGACACATGTTTCACCAAAGTGCAACTGCACTTCTAAAACTGGCCTCTAATGATGCTTGTGGGGGCCAAGTAGGAGCAAATGAAAGACGGTGGCTGACGCTTCCAGCAAAGATTCCAACAGGACCAATTACTAATCCTCTGAGGACTTGAGAGGTCAATGCATTACCAAAGTGCAGGTACTTCGTGAAAGTCTATTTAAATAGTTCTCTACAGTCTATGAAGAAAGAATTACAGGATATTTAACTAAATGACAGAGGCAGAGCATATACCAACAAGCTTAAGATTCATATGGGAGACACTGCTCCCAAATTCAGGGGGTTAAAGGGAGGAATAAAAAAGAAATCTCTCCACACTGCTCATGCACTTGTTGGGAAACATATTCGGCAGGATTTGCAAAAAATATCTATACACTCAAGTGGATCCAATGCACTTCTACATTTTATAGTTCCATATACTAGCTTTTTCTGACTTTGAAGTTTTTTTCTTTTTTCCCATTATTTTTCCTTTAGATTAAATATGGTTCTGAGATCTGAGAAATATATGCATTTTGAAGATGTGTCTATACTTTCATAAGAGGCCAAGAAAGTGAATAGAAATTAAATCCTAGAGAATTGAAGTTTCTTAACTGAAACAGCTCATTTCTGGGTACGTTAGACTGACAATGAGAACCAAAATAAACTAAAATGACCAATTCTGGGGGAGTTGTCTGAGAGAGAATTGCAGTGCCAATTGTTAGTTGACAGACTGTATTTGCAGCTGTGGGGCTATGCCCTCAGCCGAAGAAATATGACTGGGTGCAATCTGAAAACCGTGGAATCCACAATCAACTGGATCCAGGTCAGTAATAACTAAATCTTTTTCCCCAAATTTTAAACAGTTTAACCTAATTTACCCAAATTATTTTCCCCAAATACTTTTTATAGCCAGATGCTGTGAACTGAAGGTGATCTGCTTCTCTAAAGATGACTCTGAACATGATGACAGGAACACATCAGTAGAAACGTGATCTGTAATCCTACCTCACCAGATGCTGTTGAGAACTAAGGGCACTTTTATAACATTAAGGTACACATGCATGTCGAAGTAGATTGCTTCAGGAGGTTTTTATATCTGATTATTTGAAACTGTTTCCCTTTTCATGACTTCCATACCGCCACACGGAGGTTGGAATTTGTGCATTAAATCTATTAAGGACGATGAAGCACGTAGTTCCACCCATAGCAGCCGTGGACAGAGAAGAAACCACTAAAGAGACTGAGCTTCCGGGAAACAAAAGATACTTTCCTAACCTTTACTGAAGCTGAAAGGCCATGATGCTGAATGCTGTGTCCAGAAACTTTTGAGGAAAAGTATGTCATTGTCTTTTGGCCGGGATAGGGAAAGGAGAAAGTGAGGGGGAGAAGGAATAAAATAGCCTATGATCATGCGTAACATGTACTCACTACTGGAAATCCATGTACAGATCATCCAATCAAAGAATCCATTCCGGTATATATTCATTTTTCTACCAATTAGCAACAAACAATTTGGTTCATCTTAATTAACTTACGTCAAAAGAAAAACTTGTATCATCTTAGATAACATTTCTGTCTCAAAATAGGAAATTCAGGGAACCTCCATCATTCATTTAATTCCATTTGTAAAATGTGACTAGGTTTCTAAATCTATTCCAGAGCATTATTCTTTATGTGATAAAAGACCTATTGCACAGAAAATTCATTGAAGAAATACTGAGGACTTTTCAGGAACTGTGTACCACTGACATATCTGCATCCAAAGAGGTGAGAAGAGTGAGTATGTATCGGTCATGTTGAGTCAGACACAACATCCAGGGCTGTTGAGTGAGTGTGGCTCAAAGGGCTTTATAAAGACAGCTCCTTGGCATTCTGAAGGGGAGACACTGCATCTGCAGCTCTGTCTCTCTGTGTGCCTGTGCATTCATTTGAGAGAAAGGAATTAAACTCAAAGAACACTGCTGGTATAGATATAGTACGGATGGCACTTTCCTATGTGATATACACGTGACATCTGAAAGCATATGTTGTTCCTATAAACATATTCATGCCAATGGGCAAATATAACTTAAAAATAATTGTTACTGATGAAATCTGTCCAGAAACAGTGAATGAAAGCCATCAGTAAGGTTTTACAGCCAGAGTTTGAAAGTCAATTATAACTTAAAAGTTATAGTAAAACGTTGCATTCATTCTGGCATTTGAGATATGAATAAGAAAATTTAACCTCCTTGAATTCCTTTTTATAACTACCTACCTCCAAAGTGGTTGAGGTGAGAGGAAGGTGTGGTTCCATCAATCCCAGAGGCCTGGACTAAAGATGTGATGAAGATTTCACTGTTGAATTAAAAATACTACTCAGAATTTCTGATGGACAATCTGATCTTTCCCGATGGAACATAACCCAAGCTGACTCCAGGGAAAGGATGAACAATGTAACAGAATTCATTCTGCTGGGCCTGACTCAGAATCCACAACTGCAGAAAGTCTTATCTGCTGTGTTTTTAATCGCCTACTTGATCACACTAACAGGTAACCTGCTCATCTCAGTCACCGTCTTCATCAGCCCAGCCCTGGGTTCTCCCATGTACTTTTTTCTGTCCTACTTGTCCATTTTAGATGCTTTCTACTCTTCTTCCATTGTACCCAAAATGATCTTTGACTTGATCTCTGAGAACACCATATCCTTCAGTGGCTGTATGACTCAGCTCTTTGCTGAACATTTCTTTGGTGGAGTTGAGATCATCCTATTAGTTGTCATGGCCTATGACCGCTATGTAGCCATCTGTAAGCCTTTGCATTACATGACCATCATGAGCCGATCTGTCTGTGCTTTCTTGGTGGGAATAGCTGGGATTTTAGGCTTTATTCATGGAGGGATCCAGGTTTTGTTCATGGTGCAGTTGCCATTCTGTGGCCCCAATGTCATTGACCATTTTATGTGTGATTTAATACCTCTCCTGGAACTAGCCTGTACAGACATTCACACTTTGGGGCCCCTGATTGCTGCCAATAGTGGGTCACTATGCTTCCTCAGTTTTTCTATGCTGGTTGCTTCCTACATTGTCATCCTGTGCTCTCTGAGGACCCATAGCTCTGAAGGGCGTCGCAAAGCCCTGTCTACCTGTGC
The DNA here is from genome assembly GCF_024610735.1 of Ursus americanus. Taxonomy (NCBI): domain Eukaryota; kingdom Metazoa; phylum Chordata; class Mammalia; order Carnivora; family Ursidae; genus Ursus; species Ursus americanus. Next base: position 32,037,997 of record NC_142150.1, on the reverse strand, counting down.
TTCTCATGTCACTGTTGTCATCTTATTCTTTGTACCTTGTTCATTCCTGTACCTGAGACCCATGACCTCCTTCCCTGCTGACAAAGCTGTAGCTGTGGTTTATACCCTAGTAACTCCCATGTTGAACCCTTTAATCTACACCCTCAGAAATGCAGAAGTGAAAAATGTCATGAAGAAACTCTGGGGACAGATAATGAAAACTGGTGATAAATGAGTCTCGGGATTAGAGTATTTACATAAAAATATCTAGTGATAGTGTAGAGAGATTTATTCCTCTTCTTAGTTGATTAAACATGGGACAGTCAATTATCCGGTCTGGAGCACATTTCTTCAGGGGCATATATATTGTGGGCAGGACCAACGTATACATTAAGGCACAGTACATATGGTGCTTAGAGCCCAGAAAAATTTTATGAGTCCTTGAAATGGTTTGATTTCTTTTAAAATGAGAAGATAAAAATGAATATAATCCAAGTCCAATTTGGAGAATAGGCATCATTATACAAATGCACTCATAAAATAGAATCTTTAACATTTTTTATGGAGGAGAAGGACTCATGAGGTCAAAATAGCAAGGGGCCACAAAGGTCATAACGTTGCTCTGATTGTTGGTAGGAAACACATAAGCAGCAACATTCTTGAACATTCTTTACACCCATCTCTACAGCTAGAATGAAGTTTTATTTTAAAGGTGGAAAAGTAACTATATAAAAAAAACTATAGAAAGCCAGGGAGTCATCAAGAAGTATTTTCATCCAAATATAGGTTTTCTTAGCTTCCTAATTTTGAGAAGTTTAGAGATGCTTCTGCACCAGAGCAACTAAACTCTTTACTTGTCACAATCCCAGGAAGAGAACACTTGCACACAAAGGTACATTTTAAAAATTACATCACCACCATTCCCTGTAGTATGCAACTGTCTACAGAGAACTAGAGGCAGAATTGGCTGATGCAAAAGAAATACAAGTGACCAAATCTGTAGAGTTAAGGCAGAAAATATCTCCATGTTAAAGTCATATTTTAGACATGGACAAAGGAAGAGTCTGAACAGCTGGGGCAGGAAATGACCAGTGATGTAAGAACAAGTCTCGGTCACAAAACTGAAAAATGACCATGGATCTGGGTTACAGAAAATTCATAACATGGATAAATAAAATTCAAGGAACGATTCAGAAATAGATGCTTTGAAGTCAGAAATTAAGAGCTTTTGATTAAATAGGCTTGATTTCTCATACTGTCTCCTACATTAATTAGCCTTCTTTATATAAGCAAGCAGCTTCATCTCTCTGTTTTTTTTTTAATCTGTAAGTGAAAATAGCATTACATACTCTCTTAAGTTGTAGGGAAATGATTTAGACTGGAAAAAAATAAATCGGCTAAAAATTAGTGAAATTGCTCAGACATGGTTATACCCTTCAGCAATGTCACCAGGGACAAGTATCCAGGGACAACAGCTGCTTACAAGAGGAGCCCAAGAACACCACCACAAACCATCATTCACTAACCAGGATCACAGGAGGACCAAACATCTGTGCCAGCCTCACTTCACTTCAAAATAACTCAAAAAGGCATCTGCGTATGAGTAGGGACAGCATAGTGGTGAGTTACTATCTCACCAAGGAAACTAATAGGACCTGTGAGCAGATCTCTGGACACTAAAGCTAGCCCACCGCCCACTCCCTCGTCTGGGATACAAACGCCCTTAAAAGTCTCTGCAGTAACAAACTGGAGACCTGGTTGGAGCAACTGTGAGATATCTGAGGACAACTTATTTCAAAAGCTCTCACTAATGATGGATCCCCTTCTCCTGCTCCCGAAGGAGGAATAGGGAGAGCCCAGTGCCAGAGGCCAACAACCTCTCTGTACAGAGGTTGGGATTCTTGAGGAAGAGCTCAGCAACTTGTCTTCAGGTGATTTCACAACGAGGGATTCGAGTATCATGTGATGCTGACATTTCTCATGTTCTCAGGACTTTATATCAGGTTAGATCTCACTCTACATGAAGGCCTTTTAAAAATTAATGTTTTCCCAAAACAAACAAACCAATAGACTCTTAAGTAAGAGAACAAAGTGGTGGTTGCCAGAGGTGGTTTTGGGGGAAGGGTGAAAAAGGAAAGAGGATTAAAAGGTGCAAACTTCACTATAAAATAAATATGTCAAGCAGATGAAAAGGACAGCATAAGGAATATAATCAATGATACTGTGATACTGTTGACGGATGGGTGACTACACTTATCTTGGTGAGCACTGAATAATGTATAGAATTGTCAAATCACTAGGTTGTACATACACCTGAAACGAACGGACCAAGGAGCCCAATGTAGGACTCCATCCCAGGATTCAACCGCAGGACTTGATCCCAGGACCCCGAGATCATGACCTCAGGCAAAGGCAAATGCGTAACCGACTGAGCCATCCAGGTGTCTCCCTTAGGAGACGCTTAACTATAGGAAACAAACTAAGGGCTCCTGGAGGGGAGGTAGGTGCGAGATGGAGTCACTGGGTGATGGGCATTAAGGAGGGCACGTGATGTCATGAGCACTGGGTGTTATACACAACTGATGAATCACTGAACTCTACATCTGAAACTAATGATACACTATATGTTAATTAACTGAATTTAAATAAGATAAAAAAATAAGGATGATGACGCTCACGATGCTGATGAGGACCGCTAATGTCTGTCGAGCACCTTCTGTGAACAACGTCCTGTCCTACCCACTCATTTATACGCTTTGGAGGCAGTACATTTCTGTCCATATTTCTTTCATTAACATAAGTCTCAAACTGGGGAACTTACCTCGGTTTAAAACATTTCCCTATTTGAACATAAGGGTGAACATACCCACGGAATCCTGTGAACATCAATAACACAACGCCAGTATAAATAAGTGGGACAGGGTTCTTATTGAATGTTTATCAGGTGCAAAGTACTTTGTAGTCACATTTTTTTTGTTATTTGATTCTTACTACAGCCCAGTAACTCCAAGGACACTGACTTCCCCATTTCATGAATTGGGAAACAATCGGTTGGAGAGGTTAATTATATAACTGAAGATCAATGTGCTACAATTTGCCTGAACGGAATTCAAATCTAAGCCTGTCCGACCCAAAGCCTTCCCGCATTACCAAGCCCACTTTGTAGTTGCTTACTATAACCAGACAACAAGCTAAAGTTTTCACATTTCTCTCTAATCTTTGGAATTTTCTTCTTCAAACCCTTTCACCTTCACTGTTTGAACCAATCTGTAGCTAGACTTGCCTTCACAGAATGGCCAGGCTGAAAATGTACAAGTCTGCAAAGAACCAGCTACTGACTAGTCAGTAATTTGTAACTCCATAAATACTTTGATTCCCACATAACAGGAAATTTCTTTGAAATTATTTTCTCCTCCATCAGCAATAGTTTGTACATAAAGGAATGACCTGTGGTTTATACAGTAGTATTTTCCCCTGATAAGTAAATAACAAATATTTTTTATGATTCTGTGCTCATCCTGCTGTTGTCCATTAAAAAAGAAAGAAATTCACTGAGGGAAGAAAGTTCAGAAGAGGTGAGAAACTATTTTTTTAGGTAGCAAAGAGCTAGAACACAAGCAACGCCAGGCAAGGAGCAGGCAGACCCATCCCATCAAGTTTAGGAGGCAGGGAGCTTAAGCCTTCAGGAATTACCTTTTGGGAACAAGGATGCCACACCCAAGAGAAAGTTTTTCCATCATGGAAACTAGAACTGTTTTAAAACTGAAGTCACAAGATAAGATTAGAAAAACAGACTTGGGGCGCCTGGGTGGCACAGCGGTTGAGCGTCTGCCTTTGGCTCAGGGCGTGATCCCGGCGTACTGGGATCGAGTCCCACATCAGGCTCTTCCGCTATGAGCCTGCTTCTTCCTCTCCCACTCCCCCTGCTTGTGTTCCCTCTCTCGCTGGCTGTCTCTGTCTCTGTTGAATAAATAAATAAAATCTTTAAAAAAAAAAAAAAAGAAGAAGAAAAACAGACTTGACAATTAAGTCTTCCGCTCTTGGGTGAAAATGAGAGGTCACAGAAGCATGGTCCATTTCTGCAGGGCTAGCTTCATCCCCATTATAAACACACACACAGTTCTATGACATTTCAAAACTTCTAAATACAATGCACATTCTTATTGAGTTGAGTCTAACACTTCTCCTCCAATCACTATTATTTTTCAACCGTAAGGTACACAGATTGAAGTGCCAGACATAGGCCACTTGATGGCACCCTGAGAAAACCACTTCTCCAATGTGCAGACCTCTAGGGATTGTGTGTCTAAACACTATGAGCACCATGGACCACTCTACTGACTCCATGTGTTGATGGAAAGATGCTGAAATTAGGGGAAACTTGGAAGAGGCTGAAGAAATTCAGTGATAAAAACCTTAGCAAAGGCACTCTGAGTTGGGGTGTGTTGGAATGGGACACTGCCCCACTCTCATTGGGTGAGGGATAAAATAGCTAATAAAAGTTCCTGGGGCGCCTGGGTGGCACAGCGGTTAAGCGTCTGCCTTCGGCTCAGGGCGTGATCCCAGCGTTATGGGATCGAGCCCCACATCAGGCTCCTCCACTATGAGCCTGCTTCTTCCTCTCCCACTCCCCCTGCTTGTGTTCCCTCTCTCGCTGGCTGTCTCTCTCTGTGTCAAATAAATAAATAAAATCTTTAAAAAAAATAGCTAACAAAAGTTCCTAAGACATGGCTTGCCAGCAACCTTCTTATTTTAAATCATCTCCAGCATTCTAAAAGAATTATAATCACTGGCAGGATAGCTTTGAGAGCTCAAATAAAATACTTTATCATAATATACTGAGAGAATCATATAGTTTTTCTCCATTGGCCTATAAAGAAGAAAATCCATTATATTAATGAGCTTTCTAATATTAAATTCTAGGGACTTGGTCCTTCTTTGAAGACAGGATTTGAGTGTGATTCTACTCAGTGTGATCCCCCCAGAACCTAGAACCTCATCTGGGATGTTGTTTTTGTCAAGAAACCAGCTTGAGTTTATTTATGAGTTCCAGTTTATTCTGTTTGTAATGTGTCTTTGTTATTTGGGGCAATCAAGTATGCTTACTGTAAATTTAAAAAAAAAAAAACACTTAAAAAGTATAAGTAAAAGTTCAATCTAAAGTAGACTCAAACCACAAAGTTAAGTACTGTTGCCATTGGATAAACCTACTTCCAAACGCACATCGCTACCCAGACCTGCAGATGACAAGCTACAGAATTTTACATCACCAGGCCACATGCTGTTTCATAACCTGATTTTTAAGTTCTCTCTTAAGCTGTAGACACTTCCTATGGCAACAAATATAGATAAATGGCACCTGTTTAACAGATGAACAGAATCTGTGTACCAAGGAACATAAAATTGTGGGGGAATGTGTAAGCTACTGACATTAGATGTGAAACACTGGAAGTATGACCTACTGGAACCAGGAAAAATACTTAAAAGTACAGCACAGGAAATGTTATTACATCTAATGAGTTTTTTCCACTTTGTGTCTGTATTCTTCTTCCTGCCAAAGAAACTTTTACAAAATTCCTTTTACTGCACTATCAATAAAATGCAGTCCTCAAGCAGAACACCTGGGACAGTAACCTGCTTCTCATTCCTTCCCAGTCCGTCCCCTGACATCAATCAATATTTCCTTTCTACACATTCTCAAGCATCGTTTAAAATGTAGCTTATAACATGGTCAATAACAAATTACATAGAAGAATGAGCCTACTATTCTTCAGTGACCACCAGGATTGGCCTCATTCAATAGGAAATAAGACTTCTGCAAACAAAGAATACCCCTCGGGATTATGTTCCCACAAAAATCTTTCAATATTTTTTTGCAGCTCAATTAGGCTTTTCTTGCATTATACAGTTATTTAAAATGTTTTTACACTTAATGGGGCCATTTCATACAGTTTTAACTTCTCTAAGACCAAATTCACCTTTTTTTTCTCAATCCAATTCCAAAGGTATTATACCAATCATGGGCTTCAAGTCAACATCCCAAAATATGTTTTCATCAATGAACTTACAAATCCTCTGTTCCACCAGGAAGCCATGCCAGGAAGATTAGTGTTTCACACCCCATAAAGCTAGTGAACTTACAGGGATCATTCTCTTTTCTTTCCCAACAAATTTTCCCATGCACCACACACTCCAGTTACTGGAATAGTGACTGGAGGCCACTGCTTATTAAATTCTGGATGCCCTCTGGTTTCTGGATATAATCTATTCCAGCCATCATATACAGATTTAGTTTTACACACAGGCTTCCAAGTATCATTGTGTTAACACTATCCACCTGCCACCCCTTCCCTAACAGGATCAACAGAGTCTTTTTCTTTTATCTGGTCATCCTAACCAGTTGAACCACAGGGAAGATAACATTGACAGAAAAATCTGTGGTATCAGCCCACCACAAAACAATAAAGACCACACTGTAAAATAACATCCTGCCATAATTGAAGCTTAGCATAACGTTCCTATAAAAACCTCCTCTTGGCCTTGGCCCTCTAGCACTCCTGGCCATTAGACTTTAAAGACGTCAGATTACATAGTGATTAAAACAGCCAATATGCTTTCCTACATAAGGGGCAGGTCTTTTACCATCAACAGTGATAGATATGGCATTCCATTTTAGCAATTACCTGCTTTCTCCACTCACTACAGCTTCCTGATTCCAAGCCAATTTCAATTCTATCTCCTGCAACACAGATCCATCTAGTGCCCCTTTTTGGGGGAGCAAATCTTTCTCATCATGATAAGCCTCTATGAACATTGTGTTGGATAGAACCAGTCTGAGAAACAGAGTACAGGCAAGCACTGAAGATCCAAGAAATATCCAAACAATCTCCCAAGAGCCCTTGTTCACACAGACAAGCAAGCTTCATCTTCAGCTGAACCACCAAGACAAGCATGAGATTAGTCTTGGCTTCAGGAAAGCTCAAGATGTTTCCAATAAGGTGTTTATGTCCTCTGGTCAAGTCACTTATGTCAGGTAAAAGCATCAGTAAAAAATTGATTCTTGGGGTCACCAGGGGAGTTCAGGACTTTGAAAAATACACCAAAAATCCCACCAGTCTTATCCTAACCAAGGGTCAAAACCCTGCAAACCAGAGATAAAGAAAGATTTTCCTGTGGAATAGTAAAATAATTCTGTCCTACACATTGTACCCTCTGACTCTTGATCAAGATTAAATCACTCATAATCATTCCTTCTCCTGCATATTTTGTACCATTTATAAAACAGGAAAAAACAGACCACATCCAAAGTGCTAATATCTTCTGTCATCAAATAAGAGACGGGTATGTTTTAAAGAAACATTAAAGTTAACCAAATATTCCACCATAAAATTATTCACAATCAAGGACAAGCTGGAGAACTATTTCACTTCCTCCCAATACCGAAAATAAAATTTTATGAAAAGTATCGAAATATTGATTCAATGTAACAATTAATTAATTATTAACTAATTTGTAGTTCCCGCTCTAACCAATCAGATTTCATTGGATGAGCATCAGGGAGATGTTAATTCAATTTCCTGATACATTTGATCATCAACATCAGTATTAAAGATATTGTTGACATCAAATTAATCCTACAAGTTACACCAGTATTAAACCAAGGAACATAGACATTTTAACTATGTTAATTCTTCCGATCCATGAGCACGGAATATTTTTCCATCTTTTTGTGTCTTCTTCATGTCTTTCAAGAGTGATCTGTAGTTTCTAGAATATAGATCCTTTACCTCTCTGGTTAAGTTAATTCCGAGATATCGTATGATTTTCGGTGCTATTGTAAATGGAATCGATTCCCTGATTTCTCTTTCTTCAGTCTCATTGTTCATGGATAGAAATGCAACTGATTTCTGAGCACTGATTTTGTATCCCGCCACATTACTGAATTGCTCTATAAGTTCCAGTAGTTTGGGAGTGGAGTCTTTTGGGTTTTCCATATAGAGTATCATGTCATCTGCGAAGAGAGACAGTTTGACTTCTTCTTTGCCGATTTGAATACCTTTTACCCCTTTTTGTTGTCTGATTGCTGTTGCAAGGACTTCTAGTACTATGTTGAATAATAACAGCGAGAGTGGGCATCCTTGTCCTGTTCCTGATCTTAAGGGTAAGGCTTTCAGCTCTTCCCATTGAGAATGATATTCGCTGTAGGCTTTTCATAGATGGTTTTTGAGATTGAGAAATGTACCCTCGATCCCTACACATCTGAAAGGATGCTGTGTTTTGTCAAATGCTTTTTCTGCATCAATTGAGAGGTTCATATGGTTCTTGACTCTTTTCTTGTTGATGTGATCTATCACACTGATCGACTTGCAAATGTTGAACCACCTTGCATCCCAGGGATGAATCCCACTTGGTCATGATGGAAAATCCTTTTAATGTACTGTTGGATCCTATTAGCTAGGATCTTGTTGAGAATTTTGGCATCATGTTCATCAGGGATATCAGTAATTCTCCTTTTTGATGGGGTCTTTGCCTGGTTTGGGGATCAAGGTAATACTGGCCTCATAGAATGAGTTTGGTAGTTTCCTTCTGTTCCTATTTTTTGAAACAGCTTCAGGAGAATAGGTATTATTTCTTCTTTGAATGTTTGGTAGAATTCCCCGGGGAATCCATAAGGCCCTGGACACTTGTTTTGGGGGGAGGTTTTTGATCACTGCTTCAATCTCTTCATAATTAATCAGTCTATTTAAATAATCAATTTCTTCCTGTTTCAGTATTGGTAGTTTATAGGTTTCCAGGCAGGCATCCATTTCTTCCAGGTTGCTTAATTTATTGCCATATAGTTGTTGATAATAGTTTCTAATGATCCTTCCTATTTCATTCGTGTTGGTTGTGACCTCTCCCCTTTCATTCATAATTTTATTAATTTGGGTCCTTTCTCTATTCTTTTGAATAAGTCTGGCCAGTGGCTTATCAATCTTATTCTTTCAGAGAACCAGCTTCTATTTTTGTTGATCTGCTCTACTGTGCTCCTGGTTTCTAATTCATTGATTTCTGCTCTAATCTACCCAGAGAAATCTACACTTTCAATGCCATCCAGATCAAAATACCAATGACATTTTTCAAAGAGCTGGAAAAAACAGCCCTTAAATTTGTGTGGAACCAGAAAAGACCCCAAATTGCCAAGGAATTGTTGAAAAGGAAAAACAAAGCTGGGAGCATCACAATGCCAGATTTCAAGCTGTACTACAAAGCTGTGATCACAAAGACAGCATGGTACTGGCACATATATTATATCTTCCTGGTAAATTGACCCTTTTATCATTATATGAAGTCCTTACTTGTGACAGTTTTCGTTTTAGAATTTATTTTATCTGACATAAGCTGTTTCCTCCTCCTTAGGATATTCTTCCTTTTTCCTGTTTCATGATGCTCTTAGACAATTCTGTTTAAATGTGTTGTAAGCTCACAAATCTAAGTGCCTGGTATATCTTACTGGAGCCTCAAACATTCACTCAACTGTTTCTGAAATATGACTACATTATTCTTAATTTCAAACGGAATTCACCTGATGTTTTATGGTCACCCAGAAACAAGGTACAAAAAACAACTGCAGCTTAGCCTCAGCAGCACAGGTGACTAGAGAAGAGACACAGGGCAGTAGCCTCTCATGAATTCAAGCCTCTGCCCTTCCTCTAGTCCACCTCTCATTCTCGCTTTCCTAGGGGAGAAAATACTATGGCAGGTGTTCAGAGAATACCAATCCATGTGCAATTACAGGGAAGGACCTACATTTGTAAACCTGTCGTTGTGTATATAGATGAGTGCATGTGTGAATGTGTGCGTGCATATGACTGTGTGTCTGAGTCTCTCAGAGGGTGATGAGGCTATGTGTTCATTATATAACTACTAATATGGCCCAACTTTAATTCTGAGTTCATCTACTTGGGGTTCCCATCAGTCTCACAGAAAACAATCCTGACAGAAATGATCTGCTTCATCAAAATTTATCTGCCACAATTGCAATCCCTGTACTATTCACAGACAAGTCAGTTATCCAGATGCCAAAGTGGATTCACAGAACAAATGAACAACATGACCAAATTCATCCTGCTTGGTCTGACACAGAACCCTGATGTGCAGAAACTCTTGCTCATTGTGTTAGTAGTCATCTACTTTCTCACCGTGGCAGGCAACCTACTCATTGTCGTGACAAGCACCACCACCAGAGCCCTGGGCTCCCCCATGTATTTCTTTCTGTTTCTCTTGTCTAACAATAAATTATTAGACAATAAAGTTATTTCAATGAAAAGCCATAATGTGTAAGTATTTAGGCACAAATGCATACTTTCAATCCAATCTATGTACTCAAAGTAGATTTATTATGATGAGAAATAAAGATCAACCAGAAATGAATGAGTTTTAAAGAATGAGAGAGAATTAATCTCAAAATTAATGCAGCCTTATTGCACAATTCCACAGGCATCATTTACACTGGAATCTGGTCTCTTCCTAGAGTAAATTATTTTCTCTGCCTAACGCCAAAAAGGGATACAAAATTCTTCCAGGTACAGCCATAGAGCAATATTGCACATGATTCCCAGGCAGAAAATAACTGGTGGAACACTTTTCTGTCAAAGACATACTATACACCACTTCACCACTGAAGTAGCCGTCATTATATGGATTTACACCTTAGCTAATAGAAACAAAACTATCTAGCAAAAAAGAGAGTTAATGATAATTGAGTAAGCCAGAAAGAAACAGTATGCATTCAAATTTGAACGACAGACTTCAGACCAATTGAAAGACAATGCAATGGGAAGTAATCTGAGATACAGACATAGTGCCATTCTAAGAGAAAGAACTCAAGGAAAAGGAGATCCAGATTTGGCCCAGGACAAAAGTTCTACAAAAGAAAGAGAGAAAACATGAAAGGATATCAATACCAAGAAATGAACAAAATTCAAGGGAAGGCAGTAAGAAAGGAAAAGAGGGACAGAAGAACTACAAGACACACAGAAAACAAAACGGCAAGACTAAGTCCTTACCTATAAATAATTACTTTATATGTAAATGGGTTAAACTCTCCAATCAAAAGACACAGTGGGATTACATGGATTTTTTTTAAATCCTACTCTATGCTGTCTCTAACAGACTCACTTAAGCTTTAAGAACACACATTGTCTCAAAGTGAAGTGATAGAAAAAAAAGATAGTCCATGTGAATGGCAACTGAAAGAGGGCAGGGACTATACTTATGTCAGATAAAATAAATTCTAAAATGAAAACTGTCATAAATAAGGACTTCAAAAAAATAAAAGGGTCAATTTACCAGGAAGATATAATAATTATAAGTATTTATGCACCCAACATAGAATACCTAAATATATCAAGCAAATATTAACAGATCTAAAGGCAGAAAGAGACAAAAACAAAATAATACTAAGAGACTTCAATGCTGAACTTTCAAAGACGGATACAACATATAGACAGAATATCAGTAAGAACCCAATGGACTTGAACAACTCTGTTAACCAAATGGACCTAACAGACACATACGGAACAGTCCATTCAATAGCCGTGCAATAGACAGGCATTCTTCTCAAGTGCGCATGGAAGATGATGCAAGATAGATTGTATGTTAGGTCACAAAACAAGTCTTGAAAAACTAAAGAGGATTGAAATCATACAATGTATCTTTTCTGAACACAATGAAGTGAAACAAAATCAATAGCAGAAGAAAAACTGAAAAATTCATGAATACATGGAAATTTAATAACACATTATTGTGCAACCTATGGATCAAAGAAGAAATCAAAAGGGGACTTAGAAATATTTCAAAACCAACAAAAATTTAAACATAGACATAGACATTCCCACAAAGAAAATAATAAATGAAAAAACAATAAATGAAAAGATGCTCCACATCACTAATCATCAGGGAAATACAAATCAAAACCACAATGAGATATCATTTCACATCTGTTAAAATGGCCAGAATCAAAAATATAAGAGATGACAAGTATTAGTAAGGATGTGGAGAAAGGGAACCCTGTTCACTAAGGGTACGAATGTAAATTCGTACAGTCACTATAGAAAACAGAATGGAGGTTCCTCAAAAAATTAAAATAAAATACCATATGAGCCAACAATCCCACATCTGGGTATTTATCCAACACTACTGAAATCAGGATCTCAAGGAATTCTTGGCCCTCCTATGCTCATTTCAGCATTATTCCCAATAGCTAAGATGGGGAAACAGCCTCAACGACCATCAGCAGATGCATATCCTTAAAACAACAGTGTAGTATATATAGACATGGAATACTTTTCAGCCTCAAAAAGGAAGGAAATCATGTCATTTGTGACAACATGGTTGAAACTTGACAGCATTACTCTAATTAAAATAAGCCAGTGATAGAAGAAACACTGCATAATTCCACTTAAATGAAATCTTTCAAAGAGTCCAACCCAATGAACCAGAAAGCAAACTGTGTTTTCTGACTGGGGGACGGAAGAAATGAGCAGTGATTGTTTAAAGGATATGGACTTTTAGAATGGGAAGATGAAAATTCTGGAGATACTTGGTGGTAATGTTTGCACACAATGTGAATGCACTTAATAACACTGAACCATACATTTGAAAATAGTTATGGGTGCCTGGGTGGCTCAGTTGATTAAGTGTCTGCCTTCAGCTCAGGTCATGATCCTGGGGTCCTGCGATCAAGCCCCTGGTCCTGTTCCTGCTCATCAGGGAGTCTGCTTCTCCCTCTCCCTCTCACTGTTTCTATCTAAAATAAATATATAAAATCTTTAAAAATTAAAAAAATGAAAATGGTTAAAATGGCATATTTTATATTATGCGTATTTTACCAGATTAAAAAAAAAAAACAAGGGAGAAGAACAGACTGTGAGTGAGCAAAACTATTAACTGTTAAGGAGAGGGCTGAAGGCACTCCTTCCATTTGGGGTGCAGGACTTTAGGAGTGTATCACTTACCTTACAGGTAACGGTTAATTTTTTTTCAAGGTGATTTGTGCAGGACTTCATCCAGCTCCTCCACACCTCAGAGACTGAGGGAGAGAAGATTACAGTGGAGCCTCCTTTCTATACTGTTTCCATCCCCTACCTCTGAATGTCTTTACATATAATGCTTACATTGGTGTGATTTTCTCACTGCCTCCCATGTGGAAGCACTGCTCTTTACTGTAAATCTCCACAATTCCTTCTGTGTGGGATAGAGAGAAAAGCTATATTCCCATGAACACACCATGAGCATCTTTCGTCTAGATACACACACCAAAGGAAATTGATAGATCTATGACTCATAAATTACCCAATCTCGGTAGCTGAGAATTCTGCCATCTGAGTCTCCTTTGTCAGCCACTAACAAAAATGTCAGTCTCCCAGAGTAACATGGCACATGACCTTGAAAACTGGCACTTCCATTCTCAGGACAACCACATTAGTTAGAACAGACAGGTTTTCAGAGAGAAATCCAATCTCTGAACTCCGACCTATGCCTACAACCACCCCCTACCCTATGCCAGGCTCAACAATGTCAAAATGAACAACAAAGCCCTATCAGGAAGCTTTCCAACTTTTTAACCAAAATATCATCCCAAACTATACCCACAGACACGTGTTTCACCAAAGTGCAACTGCATTTCTAAAACTGGCCTCTAATGATGCTTGTGGGGGCCAAGTAGGAGCAAGTGAAAGACGGTGGCTGACGCTTCCAGCAAAGATTCCAACAGGACCAATTACTAATCCTCTGAGGACTTGAGAGGTCAATGCATTACCAAAGTCTATTTAAGTATTTCTCTAGCATCTATGAAGAAAGAATTACAGGATATTTAACGAAATGACAAAGGCAGAGCATATACCAACAAGCTTAAGATTCGTACGGGAGACACTGCTCCCAAGATAAGGAGGTTAAAAGGAGGAATAAAAAGAATTCTCTCCACACTCTCATGGACTTGTTGGGAAACATACACTTGGCAGGATTTGAAATATATATATATCCAACCAAGTGGGTCTGATGCACTTCTACGTTTCATAGTTCCATATACTAGTGTTTTCTGATGTGAAGTTTTTTCTTTTTTGCCATTAATTTTACTTTAAATATGGCTCTGAGATCTGAAGATGTGTCTACACTTTCATAAGAGGCCAAGAAAGTGAGTAGAAATTAAATCCTAGAGAATTGAAGTTTCCTAACTGAAACAGCTCATTTCTGGGTACGTTCAGACTGACAATGAGAGCCAAAATAAGCAAAAATGACCAATTCTGGAGGAGTTGTCTGAGAGAGAATTGCAGTGCCAATTGTTAGTTGACAGACTGTATTTGCAGCTGTGGGGCTATGCCCTCAGCCGAAGAAAACAATGACCGGGTACAATCTGAAAACCGTGGAATCCACAATCAACTAGATCCAGGTCGGTAATAACTAAATCTTTTGCCCCAAATTTTAAACAGATTAACTTAATTTACCCAAATTATTTTCACCAAATACTTTTTTTTTAAGATTTTTTATTTATTTATTTATTTATTTATTTATTCGACAGAGAGAGACAGCCAGCGAGAGAGGGAACACAGCAGGGGGAGCGGGAGAGGAAGAAGCAGGCTCATAGCAGAGGAGCCTGATGTGGGGCTCGATCCCAGAACACCGGGATCACGCCCTGAGCCGAAGGCAGACGCTTAACCGCTGTGCCACCCAGGCGCCCCTCACCAAATACTTTTTATAGCTAGATGCAGTGAACTGAAGGTGATCTGCTTCTCTAAAGATGAATCGGAACATGATGACAGGAACACATCAGTAGAAAACAGGTCTGTAATCCTGCTACACAAGATGCTGCTGAGAAATAAGTTCACTGTTATAACACTGTGACGCACATGGACGCCGAAGTAGACTGCATCGGTACGTTTCTACACGTGATTATTTGAAACTGTTTCCCTTTTCATGACTTCCATACCGCCACACGGAGGTTGGAATTTGTGCATTAAATCTATTAAGGACGATGAAGCACGTAGTTCCACCCATAGCAGCCGTGGACAGAGAAGAAACCACTAAAGAGACTGAGCTTCCGGGAAACAAAAGATACTTTCCTAACCTTCACTGAAGCTGAAAGGCCATGATGCTGAATGCTGTGTCCAGAAACTTTTGAGGAACAATATGTCATTATGGTTTTTTGGCAGGGATAGGGAAAGGAGAAAGTGAGGGGGAGAAGGAATAAAATAGCCTATGGTCATGTGTAACATGTGCTCACTACTGGAAATCCATGTACAGATCATTCAATCAAAGAATACATTCTGGTATATATTCATTATTCCACCAATTAGCAATGAAAACTTCAAGTTTATCTTAATTGATTAAACTTATATCAAAATAAAAATTATATTATCTTAGATAACATTTCTGTCTCAATAATAAGAAATTCAGGGAAACTTCATGACTCATTTAATTCCACTTATAAAATGTGACTAGGATTAGAGATGTATTCTGGAGCATTATTCTTTTTCTTTAAAGATTGATTGACTGATTGATTATTAGAGATCACACGAAGAGGAGGAGAAGCAGAGAGAGAAGCAGACTCCCATCTGAGCAGAGACCCTGACCCTGGGCTCAGTCCCAGGACCCTGGGACCAGGGCCTGAGCCAAGGGCAAACACTTCACCTACTGAGCCATCCAGGCGCCCCTATTTTGGCTCTTGTAACATATTGTCACTGTTCAATTTGTATTAATAAGAGAAATTTAACGTCTTTCTGTTCTTTTTTACAACAATTTCCAAAGTGGTTGAGGTGAGTGGAAGGAGTGGTTCCATCAATCCCAGAGGCCTGGACTAAAGAAGTGATAGAAGATTTCAGTGTTGAATTAAAACCACTACTCAGAATTTCTGTGATCTTTCCAGATGGAACATGTGCTCATAACCCAAGCCGACTCCAGGGAAAGGATGAGCAATGTCACCGAATTCATTCTGCTGGGCCTGACTCAGAATCCAGAACTGCAGAAATTCTTATTTGCTGTGTTTTTAATTGCGTACTTGATCACACTGGCAGGTAACATGCTCATCTCGGTCACCATCTTCATCAGCCCAGCCCTGGGTTCTCCCATGTACTTTTTTCTGTCCTACTTGTCTATTTTAGATGCTTTCTACTCTTCTTCCATTGTACCCAAAATGATCTTTGACTTGATCTCTGACAAGAACACCATATCTTTCAATGGCTGCATGACTCAGCTCTTTGCTGAACATTTCTTTGCTGGAGCTGAGATCATTGTATTAGTTGTCATGGCCTATGACCGCTATGTAGCCATCTGTAAGCCCTTGCACTACATGACCATCATGAGCCGACCTGTCTGTGCTATCTTGCTGGGAATGGCTGGGATTTTAGGCTTTCTTCATGGAGGGATACAGGTTTCGTTCATGGTGCAGTTACCATTCTGTGGCCCCAATGTCATTGACCATTTTATGTGTGATTTAATACCTCTCCTGGAACTAGCCTGTACAGACACTCATATTTTGGGGCCCTTGATTGTTGCCAACAGTGGATCAGTGTGTTTTCTCATTTTTTCTATGTTGGTTGCTTCTTACATTGTCATCCTGTGCTCTCTGAGGACCCATAGCTCTGAAGGGCGTCGCAAAGCCCTGTCTACCTGTGCTTCTCATGTCACTGTTGTCATCTTATTCTTTGTACCTTGTTCATTTCTGTACCTGAGACCCATGACCTCCTTCCCTGCTGACAAAGCTGTGACTGTGTTTTATACCATAGTAACGCCTATGTTGAACCCTTTAATTTACACCCTCAGAAATGCAGAAGTGAAAAATGTCATGAAGAAACTCTGGGGGCAAATAATGAAAATTGGTGATAAATGAATCTTGGGATTAGAGTATTTACATAAAAACATCTAGTGAAAATTTAGAGAGATTTATTCCCATTTTTAGTTGATTAAAATTGGGACAGTCAATTACCTGTCTGGATCAGTTTTCTTCACGGGCATATATATTGTGGGCAGGACCAACATACCCATTAAGGCAAAGTAGGCATGGTACCTAGAGGCCACAATAATTCTAGGAGCCCTTGAAATGGTTAATTCTTTTAAAATAAGAAGAAATAACGAATATAATCCAAATACAACTTGCAGTACAGTCATCTTTATACCAGTGCATTCATAATATATAATTTTAATATTTTTAATGGAGGAGAAGGACTCAAGAGGACAAAAGTAGCAAGGGGCCACAAAAGTCATAATGTTGCCCCGATTGTGGGTATGAAACAGATAAGCACCAAAATTCTTGAACACTCTTTACACCCTGCACTACAGCTAGAATGAAGTTTTATTTTAAAAGAGTAAAACTATATATGCAAAAACGTATAGAACACCAAGGAGTCTTCAATCCCAGGAAGAGAACACTTCCACACAAAGGTACTTTTTAAAAATCACATCACCACCATTCCCTGTAGTATCCAATTATCTACAGAAAGAATTAGAGGCAGCATTGGCTGATGCAAAAGAAATATAACTGATCAAGTCTGTAGAGTTAAGGCAGAAAATATCTGTATGTTAAAGTTGTGTTTTAGACGTGGACAAAGGAAGAATCTAAACAGCTGGGGCAGGAAATAACCAGTGATGTAAGAACAAGTCTGTGTCACAAAACTGAACAATGACCATGGATCTGGATTACAGAAAATTCATAACATGTACATAATGAAATTCTAGGAGAGATTCAGAAATAGTCAGATGCTTTGAAGTCAGAGATTAAGAGCTTTTGATCAAATAGGCTTGATTTCTCATCCTGTCTCCTGCATTAATTAGCCTCCTTTATATAAGTTGCTTCGTCTGTCTACAGATTTTTTTCATCTGTAAAATGGAAATAGCATTACATAGTCTCCTAAGTTGTAAGAATTAATTGATTTAGATTGAAAAAATGAATCAGCTAAAAATTAGTGAAGTTGCTCAGACAGGTTTCAGCCTTCAGCGATGTCACCGGCACAGAAAGTATGCCAGAGACAACAGCTGCTGACAAGAGGAGCCCAAGAACACCACCACAAACCATCATTCACTAACCAGGATCACAGGAGGACCAAAATCTGTGCCAGCCTCACTTCACTTCAAAATAAGTCATAAAAGGTATCTGCGTATGAGTAGGGACAACATAGCGGTGAGTTACTATCTCTGCAAGGAAACAAATGGGACCTGTGAACAGATCTCTGGACACTAAAAGCTAGCCCCCCACCAACTCCCTCGTCTGGGATACAAATGCCCTTAAACGTTTCTGCAGTAACAAATGGGGGACCTGGTTGGGGCAACTGTGAGATATCTGAGAAGAACTTATTTCAAAAGCTCTCACTAATGATGGATCCCCTTCTGCTGCTCCTGAATGAGAGCCCAGTACCAGAGACCAACAGACCTCTCTGTAGAGAGCTTGGGATTCCGGAGGAAGAGCTCAGCAACTTGTGTTCAGAAGGTGATTTCACAACCAGGGATTTGAATACCATGTGATGCTGACATTTGTCACGTTCTCAGGACTTTATATCCGGTTAGATCTCACTTTATGTGAAGGCCTTTTGAAAATAAATGTTTTCCCAAAACAAACAAACCAACAGACTCGTAAGTAAGAGAACAAAGTGATGGTTGCCAGTGGTGGTTGCCAGAGGTAGTTGTGGGGGGAAGGGTGAAATAGGTAAAGGGGATTAAAAGGTACAAATTTCATTATAAAATAAGTCAAGGTGATGAAAAGTACAGCATAAGGAATAAAATCAATGATATTGTAATACTGTTGTATGGTGACAGACGGATAACTACCCTTATCTTCGTGAGCACTGAATAATATATAGAACTGTCGAATCACTCAGTTGTACACATGAAACTAACGTAACTGTTTCTCAATTACACTCCAATAATAAATTCTAAAATATAGATGATTTGCCATAATTTCCTGTGGGTGACCATCTTAAAAATATATGGAAGCAACATTATGTTTAAAATATCAAACTTATCTTTTCAAGATGAAGCTGTAGTTCCCAAGAAAGATGAGATAAAACAGGATATTGTAAGAATAAGGATGACGATCAAAGAAAGAAAATTATTATAAGGTTTCACTCATATGTGGAATTTAAGAAATAAAACAGAGGGTCATAGCAAAAGGGAGGGGGAAATAAGATAAGACAAAATCAGAGGGGAGACAAACCTTAAGAGACTCTCTTTTTTATTTATTTGCCAGAGAGAGAGAGAAATAGAGCACAAGCAGGGGGAGCAGCAGGCAGAGGCAGAGGGAGAAGCAGGCTCCCTGCTGAGCAAGAAGCCCAATGCAAGACTCCATTCCAGGACCCCGAGATCATGACCTGAGCCAAAGGCAATGCTTAACTGACTGAAGCACCCAGGCGTCCCCCTTAGGAGGCTCATAACTGTAAGAAACAAACTGAGGGTTGCTGGAGGGGAGGTAGGTGTGAGATGGAGTCACTGGGTGATGGGCATTAAAGAGGGCACGTGATGTCATGAACACTGGGTGTTACACGCAACTGATGAATCACTGAACTCTACATCTGAAACTAATGATACACTGTATGTTAATTAATTGAATTTAAATAAGATAAAAAAATAAGGATGATGACGCTCACGATGCTGATGAGGACCGCTAATGTCTGTCGAGCACCTTCTGTGAACAACGTCCTGACCTACCCACTCATTTATACGCTTTGGAGGCAGTACATTTCTGTCCATATTTCTTTCATTAACATAAGTCTCAAACCTGGGGAACTTACCTCGGTTTAAAACATTTCCCTATTTGAACACAAGGGTGAACATATCCACGGAATCCTGTGAACAGCAATAACACAACGCCAGTATAAATAAGCGGGACAGGGTTTTTCGAGTGTTTTCCAGGTGCAAAGTACTTTGCAGTCACATTTTTTTTGTTATTCAATTCTGACTACTGCTACTGACTAGCCAGTAATTTGTAACTCCGTGAATGTTTTGATTCCCACACAGCAGGAAACTTCTTGGAAATTATTTTCTCCTTCATTGGCAACAGTTTGGACCTAAAGGAATGACCTGTGGCTTATATCATAGTACTTTCCCCTGATAAATAAATAACAAATATTTTTATATGATTCTGTGCTCATCCTGCTGTTGTCCATTAAAAAAGAAAGAAAAAAAAACTTCACTGAGGGAAGAGCGTTCAAGACAGGTGAAAAACTATTTTCAAGTAACTTGCCAGTAGCCACGTCACAATAATTGTGGAATAAAATTCTCCAGTGCACTTCTGTTTTTACTCCACAAGCATGTTTTCAACAGTACTTAACATTTGGAAACTTGTACTATTTCCAGCCTTCCTTCTTCTGTTGCCCACTGGCAGGGAAGGGCACCAACATTTATCAGACGCCAACAACCTTAGAGCACATTTGCCTTTCACAAGAGTATACACTAAGGATTAAAATGCCCATTTTTGGACAAGGAAACCAATGATCAGAAAAGTTTATTTAAACTGCCTTGTAAACTCAACAAAGAAAGCATTTAGTCCCAAGGAGTACCTTTTTAGGATGGCAGAGGCCTAATCATGTTTATAGAAGAAATGGAAGGAGCAGTGGAGGGATGGGAAGACGGAGGAGGTCAGGGAGGAGGAGAGGATGAAAGGGCAACTAGGATACCTACCAACACTGATGGCGACTATCTCCGGGTAATGGCGTATAGGCGGATTTAATGTGCACAAGTGTGTGTGCACACGTGTATTGCCCACCTTTGTTTTCCTAGATTCAGAATTTTTTAAAAAGATTTATTCATCTGACAGAGAGAGAGAGAGAGACCACAGGCAGGGGGAGTGGGAGAGGGAGAAGCAGGCTCCCCGCTGAGCAGGGAGCCTGATGCAGGGCTCGATCCCAGGACCCTGGGATCATGACCTGAGCCGAAGGCAGATGCGAACCAACTGAGCCACCCAGGGGCCCTGAGATTCAGAATTTTAAAGTAAGTATGTATTTGGGGAGAAAGGTGTTTTACCATAGACTCCAAAATGGGGACACTGCTACCTTTGTAGAAAAAAAAAAAAAAAGGTAATAATTTTTAAATCATAAAACTTCTTTCTTCTATATTTACTCATGTGTTTATTCTAGCAAGTTGAAATTTTTCAAAAATAAGGAGCATTCATAAATTAGTTGAGCCATTGCTAATCAGGATTCAGGCAACAAAAAATAAGGGAGCACAAGGATGACTCCATTATGCTAGTTGATATCTTAACTGGACTAAAAAAGTGCTTGTCAAATTTCGACTGAAGTAAGTATGGTTTTCCAGAATGTCTCCTCAGAGAAAATTGTGGCACGTTAGGGGGAAAATAGGCTATTTTTCAGTAAGCCTCACCACGACTTCATATTTACTAGTTGACTGGAAAACTGCCTCAATTATACTTTTATTATCTAACAGCAGAAATGAATAGGTATAGAACTCAAGATCTCCATTATACCTAGTTTTATTAACTGGATTATCAGAATGTGACAAAATGAAAGAATGTTTATTTTTATTAGGAACTTCCCAACTGTTGTTTTTGTTAGACATAGAAACCTGGCGGTAAAACAATAACTACTTCCTGATGAGTTCCCGAATTTATTGGTTCTTGGAGACTAATTGTGAATACTTACAGTAGGCAAACTGTTTTTCATATTAATTTCTAGTTTGTTTTTTCTTGGCGCAAAAAGTGGGTATGTAGCAACATGGTGAATTACAGATTATTTGTGAAACAAAAGAGAAGTTTATTATAAATTATGGCAGCCTCCATTCTTGAATGAAACCTGGGAAGGGATGGGGTCAGAGTTCATAAAACCAGGAAAAGAATGGAGCGAACATGGGCATATGTTTCAGATTCCAGAACACCGTCGTCCCTTGGAATCCGAAATAGAGGAAGTTAGGGAAAATAAAAGGAAATGCTGCTTTGCCTCACTGACCAAAATCTAAGCCATTCTACTCTAAGCACAGCATATATTTCACACCTAGTAGAGACAGAAAAGCGAAAGAAGGGAACCTCTGTATGGAAGGTTAGGAAAAGGTTGAGGAACCCATGGAATAAAACATGTTGTGTGTATATGTGCCAGGACCTGGATTCTGAATTTTACATAGATTTTCTAATTTAATTCTCACAATAACACTTTAGATAGGTATTATCTTTATTTTTATTTTGAAGACAGGCATCAAAGGCTGATAGAAGTTTGGTCACTTAGGGGCACCTTTGTGGCTCAGTTAGACATCTGACTTTGGGTTTCAGCTCAGATCATGATCTCAGGGCTGTGAGATCAAGCCCTGAACAGGACTCCACATTCCGCAGGGAGTCTGCATGAGATTCTCTCTCTCCCTCTGCCCCTCCCCTCATGCACTCTCACGCTCTCTCTCTCTCCCAAATAAAATCTTTTTTTAAAAAAAGGAAGTTTGGTCACTTATTCAAGGTCATGCCACAAGTAAGCATGGGAAGTAAGAAACAGGCTCATCGGTCTCCAGAGCTAAGGTCTTATAAAACAGCACCTATGCCAGGGACGTCACACACGGTGATGAGAAGGAATAGAAGCCTTGCCCAGATGGACACAGACTGTTGTACAAGGCTAAGCATGGAATGATTTACCTTAATTGTATTTTGTCTCACTTTTTACAGTTCAATCATCACATAGACTTGAATGATGTAACACAGGTTGCTATTGAAAGATCTGTGAGATGGATTAAAAGTAACTGATTTTGAGTTCTAGCTTAGATACTTCAAAGCCAGATAACCTTAATTAATCAATTAATCACACCAGGAGACGAAGTATCCTCATTTCTGAAACAGGGATACTAATCATTCATGCCATATACGTCTCAAAATTACGCAATTATAGACAGTGAAAAGACTAAACCATAACAGTCTAGGAAGATGACCAGATAAAATGGAAGAAGGTAATATTCAATAATAAAAACAAGTTTAGGTTTGTTTCACTTACAGAAATAAAGTCATTTTTGTTCCCTGCTTTACCGCTCATTATACACCTTCACTTTCTTACTGAGTGAAGAGCTTTCTCATGGCATTTTTTACGTCTTCACTTCTCAGGGTATAAATGAGTGGATTCAACATAGGTGTCAGAAGACCATAAAATACTGCCACGTTTTTGTCTATGGACAAAGGAACTGATGGCCGCATATAAATAAATATACAAGGCACGAAGAACAGGGCAACAACAGTGAAGTGGGCCCCACAGGTGGACAGGGCTCTGCGTCTCCCCTCTGCACCGTGGCACCTCAAGGAATGCAGGATGACAGTGTACGAGGCAGCCAGCATGAGGAAGTTCAACAGGCAGATCACACCACTGTTGGCGACCACCAGCACGCCGACGACATACGTGTCGGTGCAGGCGAGTTCCAGCAAGGGGTACAAGTCACAAAGTGATCAATCACATTAGGCCCACAGAAGGGCAGCTGAAGGACCAGGAGGAGCTGAACCAGGGAATGCAGGAAGCCTCCCAGCCAAGCCACTCCCACCAGCAGGGCACAGAGACGCCTGGTCATGAGGGTCGTGTAGTGCAGGGGCTTGCAGATGGCCACGTAGCGGTCATAGGCCATGACTGTGAGCAGGAGGATCTCAACACCTCCCAAAAAATGGGCTCCAAAGAGCTGAGCCAGGCAGCCCTCGAAAGAGATGGCTCTCCCCTCACACAAGGAGTCAGCAATGAGTTTAGGGGCCATAGAGGAAGAATAACAGGTGTCAATAAAGGATAGGTTGGCCAGGAAAAAATACATAGGGGAAGCCAGCATGGGACTGGAGGTGATGGTGACCACAATGAGCATGTTGCCACACACTGTGACCACATAGATGATCAAAAAAACCACAAAGAGGACCCTCTGTATCTCTGCGTTCTGTGAGAGTCCCAGCATGAAAAATTCTGTGATATTGTGTGGCATTTCCATACAGTCCAAGGACGAGAATGCACGTATACAAGTGCCTATAAATTCAAGAGAGAAACACAATTTTAACAGAATTACAGGGAGGAAAAGTTGTTGCAAGGTTTTCTTGGAATGCCCCACTTCCCTTTGTCTCTCCTAACTCTTCCTGCTCCAAAACTCTTGTACCAGTTCACTCTGTTAACCTCTAAATGTGAACATACATCTATTGTTAACTTTAGCGTCAATGGGCAGTAGAAAGCTAACTTACTACATGAAAATAATAGTTGAATTTTGTAAATTTTAAATTACTTTTGTTACTGTAGAAACTGAACCTTTGGCAGACCTTGATCTCTAATTCAGCTAGAGTACATCTCTGACAATTTTCAGGAAGCTCGCACATACATCCAATGGCACTTGAAAAAACCATGTATATTTAGGATCTCCTGAAATCTCTGCATGTAGAGTCCATATCCTTTGAATTAAATCTTTCTTCTTGAAGTTTTCAGTGAGGTTTGCTACACTTTCTGTAGTGTTTCTGGTGGTAACACAAACTGATATCAAACAAACCAAAGCAAGACTGAGAGAAGCTGACTGGCGGCAACTGGAGACCTCCCCAACTTCCCACTTCTCTCCCTACTCATCTCCTCCCACTCCGAACCCATGGTGGGGGCAGAATCATGTCTAGGAAGCCAAACTTAAATTATTCTTCCCACTTGCTTTCGACATTTTACATGCTTCTGCTTTTGTTTTCTCTGGGCTTGGTGCAATCCTTCTAGCTAAAAGCTACTAGTCCTTCTGCATCTATGGGAAGGACTCAAAGTACAAGTTTGGGGATCATCAGTGCAAGATTCTATTAAATAATGAGTATCTGCCTATTCACTAACGGAAGCTACAGGGGCAGGGAGAGCGGATACCCTATCTTAACCAGCTATAAATCCATCAGGCAGAATATTCCTACTCACCTTTTATTCTCTTAATGATAGTAAGGAAATGCCTGTGCCTATCTTAGTTTTAAACAAAAAACTGACACTAACCCCACCCACCACCAACCCATGGCTTTCCTAGAAATATAGGCCTCTTTCGATTAGCTGAATCTTTCAAATTGCTGGAGATCTGATGCTCTGTATAAGAAGTAATGAACCATGACAGACTATGGACTCTGGGAAACAAACTGAGGGCTTCAGAGGGGAGGGGGGTGGGGGAATGGGATAGGCTGGTGATGGGTAGTAAGGAGGGCACGTATTGCATGGTGCACTGGGTGTTATACGCAAGTAATGAATCATGGAACTTTATATCAAAAACTAGGGATGTACCATATGGTGACTAACATAACATAATAAAAAAATATTATTAAAAAAAAAGAATTAAGGGAGAATCTTAGGTGTCAGAAGAAGAGACACCCTGATACAAGTAACACTGGGGAAAAGATTCCTGTGTTAAGAAGTTGCCCGCTTTTTCTCTCTCCCAGTTTTAGTTCAAGAAGGCAAATGTAGCTTCTGCAAGTGACATGTGTGATGGGACCTTTTCAGAGTGGAACATTATGGCCAAGAGGACAGACAGTGGTGATAAGAGCAAACACCTGGGTAGCACGTAGTTTTTGCCAAGCACTACCCTAACTGCTTTATGTATATCAGCTCGTTTAAGCCTCTCATTATTCCCACGCGGTAGGTCACTGTTTTCATCCTCCTTTTGCAGAGCGAGAAAGTGAAACACACATTAGCAACTCACAGAAGCTTACTCAGGTAGTAAGCGGCAGAGCTGGGGCTTGCACCCAGACA
This sequence comes from Ursus americanus, assembly GCF_024610735.1. Lineage (NCBI taxonomy): Eukaryota > Metazoa > Chordata > Mammalia > Carnivora > Ursidae > Ursus > Ursus americanus. The sequence goes on along the minus strand of NC_142150.1, from coordinate 32,012,357 downwards.
GTCTTGCTACAGATTCTGTGGGCTTCCTGGCACCACACTGTCACTTAAACTTATCTGGGTTTGAATCCTTCCTCTGCCATTTGCTGGCCATTTAACCATGAACAACTTCTCAAAGCTTCAAAGTTCTTAGCTATAAAATGAAAATAAAAGAACTGCTACACCCTGTGGTTGCAGGGAGCAGTAAATGAGAACGGGGCGTGCAGAGTGTTTGTAAAGAGCCTGGATGGGATAAACACCCAATAAATGGCATCTCTGAAATCACCATCATCACCACCACGAGCAACAATATCTTCATGTGGCTTAAGGACCCAAGGACCTAACTGGATGAATCCAAAACTAGCTTAGTTAGTTAAATTAAGTATAGCTAATTATATTCAAAATAATAATATTATAAATACAAGAAGTGTCCTAACACTAATCCTCATACAGAACACAATTACGGAAAATGCAAATAGACATGAATAGCACAGAACTTAGCCAAATAATGAATTTATACACCCAAAAACTAAAACGTTAAGCTGATGCATTTCTGCAATGAATAAATTACTAATTATTTAAATAAATTATTTGTTAAAAGCTAGTCAAAAAAAAAAGGAAGAAGAAGTCGTCGTCTCCTCTTTGAGTTATCCATGAGAAACAAAATTATGTTGTGGAAAGTAATGAGAATTTTAGTAAAATTATTCTACTGCAGTTTTGAGTTGCATTTTTCTTTTATTTAATTTTAAAAACAGATTAGAAAAAACTCACAGTGACTGGATCTGAGGACAACACTAGGTCTCCAGGTTTTGTATTGTGCTTTGGTTTTACCTCCTAACACCATGGAAAGGTGGATCTGGAAGGGTTCTCAGAGGATCATCAGACCAGCTCCAAGCATATCATCCAGATTTCACTGTTTCATGTGATTAAATTCCTGGATGAGATTACAATTGTTTTATCCATTGAGACAAAGAGAGACTGGGCAGGAGCTATTGATTCCCCAAACTCATCTGAGGTGAAGGTTTCTTAGACTAGTACAAGGCGAGAACGAAGACGGTCATTCATTTACAAGCAGCTGGGAATTTGTTCTGTCATCCATTTTCCCTTTTTCAGCTTAAGAACCTGATGGCATGGGCGCCTGGGTAGCGCAGTCATTAAAGCGTCTGCCTTCGGCTCAGGGCGTGATCCCGGCGTTCCGGGATCGAGTCCCACATCGGGCTCCTCCGCTGGGAGCCTGCTTCCTCTCCCACTCCCCCTGCTTGTGTTCCCTCTCTCGCTGGCTGTCTCTATCTCTGTCAAATAAATAAATAAAATCTTTAAAAAAAAAAAAAGAACCTGATGGCATTTACAATCATTGTTTCCAATTGTCTATGTTAAAGATGGTGGATTTCAGACCCAGAGAGATTAGATGCACTGGTTCAAGGTCACATGGGTGACCCATGGCAGAGGCATAGCTGGAACCCAGGTCGTTCGGCACCCCAGCCTGAGCCCTTCCCAATGCAACCACCACCTTCCATTATCTGCCTTGTCTAGCAGGGGGAGCGGGATCATTAGCTCTGCTTTCTGCTAAGGATATTCACCAGCACAGTCTCAGAGAAAAGCTTTCTCCTTCCACTGGACAGGGTTTTTATAAGGGCGTTGGGAGTGGTAGCACAGGGACTATCAGCGCCACGTGCTTTTGCCTTTCCAAGGGAGAATAATTCTCCCTCACAGGATCACTCGCTGAAGCAGTGCTGGAGCTTGTGCCTCCTTCACAGGTCAGAACAATGTTGGCACCAGCATTTAATTAGTCCCCTGAATAGAATTTTGGTCTCACAAGGAAGTGACTTCTACTGTACTTCATGGAAGTGCCTAGTGTCCTTCTAGTGTCTTCAGAGAGCAACTATAAATCATCAAGAGGAAAGGGGAGTTAGGATACTTCTGGAACTCATACTGGAGGGTCAGCGTCCTTAGAGAAATTGCTGACTGAAGAACAACATCAGGAAGAATCAACAGCATTCATTGCGCATCTTCTATGTTCTAGGCAGAGGTCTTTCATCTTCCCCCCTCAAGCTGAGAGAAGAGGATCACTGTCCTTCAAGCAGGGGTAGGGGCAGAGGGAGAGAATCTCATGCAGACTCCACACTGAGCACCCAGCCCGATGCAGGGCTCAGTCTAGGACCCCGAGACCATGACCCAAGCCAAAATCAAGAGTCAGACACTTAACCGACTGAGCCACCACACACCCCACTACTCTTCATTTTAACTCAAGAACTCCCTAAGCCTCGTTTCCTAGAACTACAATGCAGTTCACGGGCTTCTTTCTTCCTTTTCTCAGCTCTCCTCCACAGAGCAGGATCTGCGTCCTTCTGGATGGCTCCTCCCACCTTCCCTCACCTGTGTTTCCCCCAGTAAATCTCTTGCACATCGACTCTGCCTTACCTTCTGCTTCTCAAAACCAGGACTGATGTAGAAAATATGAAGAACTCTTACAAATCAATAAGATAAAAACAACCACATGAGATTGGAACAGCACTTCAGCAAAGAAAATACCCAATGGCCAGTAAACATCTAAGAGGGTAGGGCTCCCCTCTTTCATCATCTGAGAAATAGGATACAGAACCACAACAAAACACCACTGCAATGCTTCCCCTACATGCCCAAATTAAAAGGATGGACAATATCAGGTGTTTACTGTCAATTCTGAGGAATTCTATCACTCATATGCTGCTGGTACAAATGTATCAAGGTTTTCTAAGTATACATTGGATATATATAAATACACATATAATCAATGACCCAGAAACCCTATTCCTAGGTACAAACCCAAGAGAAAGGTACGCAGCTGTGCATGGGAAGACACATTACCAAGACTCCTAACAGAGCTATTTGTAATACCATAAAACTGGCAACTTAAATGTCCATCATAGAATGGGTAAAAATGTTGGTATATTTATACAACAGACTACCAGAATGAAATTAAGTGAATGACAGATGTCACAATAGGAATGGATCTCACAAACACAATGTAAGCCAAAGAATCCAGAGTCAGTCAATGATTGCATATATGATTGCATTATTTAAAATGCGAAATAGGCCACCTAGGGATGTGTACATAGGTGGTAAATATATTAAAGTATGAAGAAAAGCAAAGAAGTTTTATCACAAAAGTCACCTTAGTGTTGACCTTTAAGGGAAGGAAAGAGGTATGATTGGAAAGAGATAGAAGGGATCCTGGGAGGGCTAGAAATCTTCTACCTCTTGAACTGCTTTGTGGTTTTATGGGTGTCCCATTTTAGGAATCAAAGATTTTATCTCGGTTTTTTAATTGTCTGATTATGTTGTGTCTCAGGTGGATTTAAGTTCATCCAATTTGAGATTTGCTGAGCTTCCTGAACCTCTAAGTTTATATATTTCACCAGATTTGAGAAGTTTTCAGCCATTATTTTTTTATATTATTTTTATAATAATATTTTTTATTATGTTAGTCACCATACAGTACATCCCTGGTTTTTGATGTCAGCCATTATTTTTTAAAAATTTCTTTCTGAGCCGCATTCTTTCTTTTCCTTTTTCTGAAACTCTACTAACATAAATATTAGACATTTTGATGTTGTCCTACAAGTCCCTGAAACTCTGTCCAGTATTTGTAAATCTTTTTTCCTCTCTGTGGATAATTTCTATTGATAGAACTACTGGTTTATCTGACTGGATAATTTGTTGTTCTATCTTCAAGTTCACCTTTCTCATATATTCCTACTATGTCACTGAGCCCAGCCAGTGAATTCTTTATTTTGGCCATTGAATCTTTCCGTTCTCAATTTTCAATTGCATTCTTTTTTATAGTCTCTATTGCTTTGCTGACGCTTCTATCTTTCCATTTGTTTCAAGGATGCTCGCCCTTACTGATAGGATCATGATTATAATGGTTGCTTTAAAGTCTTTGTCTGAAAATTCCAACACCTTTGTCACTGAGTCTGCTGATCTTTTTTTTCCACTTGCAGGCTGAGATTTCCTCCTTCTCTCTATGTTGAGTAATGTTGGATAGTATCTTGGATATTTTGAATATTATGTAAGAACACCTGATCTTTTTAAAATTGAGAATGCTGAATTTTTAATTTTAGCAGGCAATTAACCTTGCTAGTTTCAGGTTGCAATTTCCAACCCATCTTCTGTGGGCTGTGATTCCGAAGTCAGTTCTGTCCCCAAATCCTTTACAGTATTCTTTAGCTCTTTCTGACATGTACACCACCCAGTGACCAGTCTGGGACTTGAGTGGTGGTCTGTCCTATAATGCCATTCTCAAAGACCTTGGTATGCTGTTTGAGTTCAGGTTCACACATTTCACCTCTCTGGAGTGGAGAGGCCTTAGCAAAGGCACTCTGAGTTGGGGTGTGTTGGAATGGGACACTGCCCCACTCTCATTGGGTGAGGGATAAAATAGATAATAAAAGTTCCTAAGACATGGATTGCAGAGCCTTCTTATTTTAAATCATTTCCAGAATTCTAAAAGAATCATAATCACTGGCAGGATAGCTTTGAGAGCTCAAATAAAATACTTTAGTACAATATAGTGAGAGAATCATATAGTTTTCCTCCATTGGCCTATTAAGAGGAAAATCCATTATATTAATGAGCTTTCTAATATTAATTTCCAGGGACTTGGTCCTTCTTTGAAGACAGGATTTGAGTGTGATTCTACTCAGTGTGATGCCCTCAGAACCTAGAACCTCATCTGGGATGTTGGTTTTTGTCAAGAAACCAGCTTGAGTTTATTTATGAGTTCCAGTTTATTCTGTTTGTAATGTGTCTTTGTTATTTGGGGCAATCGAGTATGCTTACTGTAAATTTAAAAAAAAACACTTAAAAAGTATAAGTAAAGGTTCAATCTAAAGTAGACTCGAACCACAAAGTTAAGTACTGTTGCCATTTGATAAACCTACTTCCAAACACACATCGCTACCCAGACCTGCACAGGCAGATGACAAGCTACAGAATTTTACATCACCAGGCCACATGCTATTTCATAACCTGATTTTTAAGTTCTCTCTTAAGCTGTAAACACTTTCTATGACAACAAATATAGATAAATGGCACCTGTTTAACAGATGAACAGAATCTGTGTACCAAGGAACATAAAATTGTGGGGGAATGTGTAAGCTACTGACATTAGATGTGAAACACTGGAAGTATGACCTACTGGAACCAGGAAAAATACTTAAAAGTACAGCACAGGAAATGTTATTACATCTAATGAGTTTTTTCCACTTTGTGTCTGTATTCTTCTTCCTGCCAAAGAAACTTTTACAAAATTCCTTTTTCTGCACTATCAATAAAATGCAGCCCTCAAGCAGAACACCTAGACAGCTGACCAGAGAACTACAAAGGTTCAAGGTATAATAAGAAATACGAATGGAAAGCAAAGCCTTTCCACTGTAATGAATCACTGCGAGCAAGCGTTTTACCAAGTGGTTAGAGAGAAGCAAAGCCTCCTGGATGTTATACTGGATAGTGACTCTGGACTTGAAATAAATCTGGGCAAGGGCATTCACAGACAAGAGACTGACAATCAGGACATTGATAACAGGCAGCTTACAAGCAGGAAACACAAAATAAAACATGCAGAGGAAGATCGGTAGATAGTAAAGCACTGTGCATTTTGGCAAGATCGTACTTAAAGGCAGACAGATCTGGATTAAAATTCCAGCTCAACCTTGGGTAAGTAAATCAGCCTCTGTGAATACATTTTCATTTTTAAAAAGAAAACCATGTCAACTTCTTAGGAGGACAATATGAGACCCTATTTGTAAACTGATGTACCAAGTCAATGATCAATCATTTGTGTGTGTGCATGTGTTCACATGGATATAATGTTTAGACATTTATTGCAGAATTTCACAACATATTATAGTTATGTTAATTTTAGTGTAAACCTATTCTGTGCACTTCCATGATTTGAGTTCAGCAATTCCTAATTGTATTTGCTATATTCTCACAGTCTCAAGCTATAGATTTTTTCTGACATTAGTGTTCCAAAACCAACTTGTCCTCCACAGACAGCAATGATGCCCAGAAAGCCTCTGCCTTGGCTCTTCCCTCAGAGTCAAAGGAACAAACAGTGATCCCGGAGAAAGGACATTCACTGTTGGTATCCAGGTTGCAACTTCAAAACTGTTCATGGCATGAAAGACCTGGACCGCCATCTAAGAATCCGCATGGCAGATGGAGAGGAAGTGTCGATTACGCTGTGAGGACAATGTCCATCTCAGGGCAACTGAAGACTGCTGAGCCCCTCCCAGTGTTTCCCAGACTCAGTATCGCTCTGCACCTTGTGGTCTTCTGTCCAGGACCCAGCCGGAGCAACAGTTTCTGTCTGGAACATGCCAGATAAAGGCAGTCTTGATCTTTTCTCTGCTGTGGACTCCCGGCAATTTTGTGAAGCTGATGGACCCTTCCCAGAATGTTTTTAAATGTAATAAGATCATATTAAATTCTACTGCAGTACAATTTTGAAAAAAAAATCATAGACGGAATCAGGTATAGGTGAACCATCAGTAACTACTCTGATCAATATTCCGATGTGCAGAGCTGGGGGACCAGGTTAGTAACATTTCAACAAGGGGATTCCACTCATCATTAGTACCCCAAGCTGATGAAGGCTCCATCTCAGACAAAAGTGAGGGAGACAGAGATGGCGCTTCCATATCCTGCAATTTAGTGTTAACTATAAAGAAGAAATTTAAGTTGCATATAATAATTTGTCTGGTCAGTAACATAGGACATGGATAGATTAGACATAATTTTAAACATTTAAAGCAGCTTTATTCTGAAATTTTTTGATAGTCTCTCAGCTGTCATCATGATAACTGAGAATGACTGATTATTTCTTTCCCTACTGTACCTGTATCCTCTATCCACAATTGCTCATTTTTTCCATAGATTTTTCATGGCATTTTTTACCTCTGCATTTCTCAGGGTATAAATCATGGGGTTGAACATGGGTGTCAAAATACAATAAAACACAGCCACTATTTTGTCTATGGATAAAGTAGACGATGGCCGCATATAAATAAATATACAAGGCACGAAGAACAGGGCAACAACAGTGAAGTGGGCCCCACAGGTGGACAGGGCTTTGCGTCTCCCCTCTGCACCGTGGCACCTCAAGGAATGCAGGATGACAATGTACGAGGCAGCCAGCATGAGGAAGTTCAACAGGCAGATCACACCACTGTTGGCGACCACCAGCACGCCGACGACATACGTGTCGGTGCAGGCGAGTTCCAGCAAGGGGTACAAGTCACAGACAAAGTGATCAATCACATTAGGCCCACAGAAGGGCAGCTGAAGGACCAGGAGGAGCTGAACCAGGGAATGCAGGAAGCCTCCCAGCCAAGCCACTCCCACCAGCAGGGCACAGAGACGCCTGGTCATGAGGGTCGTGTAGTGCAGGGGCTTGCAGATGGCCACGTAGCGGTCATAGGCCATGACTGTGAGCAGGATGATTTCAGTTCCTCCCAATAAATGGGCAACAAAGAATTGAACCAGGCAGCGCTCAAAAGAGATGGCTCTCCCCTCATACAAGGAGTCAGCAATGAGTTTGGGGGTCATACATGAGGAATAGCAAGTATCAATAAAGGATAAGCATGAGAGGAAAAAGTACATAGGGGAGCCCAAGGTGGGACTGAAGATAATGGTGGTCATGATAAGTAGGTTGCCTCCAACAGAGACAAGGTAGACGATCAAAAAGAACACAAATAAAACTCTCTGCACCTCAGCGTTCTGTGAGAGTCCCAGCATGAAAAATTCCGTGATGTTTCGTGGGCTAGCCATGAGTCCAGAGCTATGGCCAGGACTTGGGTGAAAAGAGATTCAGAGAATAATTTGTTACAACCTCTTTCAAGACATTTCAAAAAGTTAGGAGAAATCGGTGTTTGTGGAATCGCATTATCCCAAATCCTGAGTCCCAAAGCAAGAACCTGCTAATAATACAAATCATTTTCTGCATTTCTAATTAATAAGCGTGACCAAGTACAAAATTAAATACCAGACAAAATAAACAACTCCCAAAATATTACATCTCTTGCATTTTAACCAATAAAAGTGAACTCTGTTTTCTGATTGAAAATATCTTCATGGAGGTTTTCGTAACAAAAACTAAAATATATATAAATTTTAGTTCATTAAAAATAACCACTTATGAGAAAAGTATTTCCCTAAAAATTCTTTTGTAGTTGCTTTTTTAGAGCCACACTTCCAACTCCTAGTTGCACTTTGCCATGCACATGGGCATCTCCTCAAAAACTGATTTTCTCATCTCAACCCCAACTCAACTTGCTCCTCCTTCTGTATTTCCTCCACCGCCCACCACAAACATGGGAGTGAGTCATCCTTGACTTCTCCCTTTACTAATCCATCTCACAATTTCTAAATTCATCACCACACTTTATCAAATCTTGTTCCTTAACTTTCATCCATCCATCCATCCATCCATTTATTTATTCCAAAAACATTTTGAGCACCTACCATGCCCCAACCATAGCTCTTAGCATTAGACTTAGATCAATTAGCAAAATAATCTGATGGTTGTTCTAACAACACCACAGCTGTTCTCTCCTGCCTCATATCTTGCCCAGACACCTGTTCAGTCAACCACACTGCAGGCGGTAATGTGTATAAAATTCAATCATTCAATCATGTCGTCATTCAGCTTAAAATCCTCCACAAGTGCCTCTTCACCTTCAAGATAAAATCTAAGCATTTTAGTCTCATTACAAGTCCCTGAAACTTGCTAACCTACCCATGTTATCCATCCTTGTCCACTATCATGGGCTTTAGCCATACTAAACTACCCTAAATTCCCTGGTCAAGTCACATTCACTAACACCTCATTGCCGTCCACATGCTATTCCCCCAATCTTTCCCAATTCTTACTAGCTTACTCCCATACATCCTCCAAAACTAGGCTCAGATATCATCTCCACAAGAAAGATGGTCTCTTCCCCTACCCTAGGCTAGATTATGAGGACTTGCACTGTATTCCTACAGCACCCAGATCACACTTCTATCCTAGCTCTTTGCATACACACTATGTTGTACCGGTCTTCCTCCACCGCCCACCCTACATTTATAGTACCTTGAAAGAGGCTTCTTTCTGTTTAATATCCATATCGCCAGACCTAAAACAGTGGTCAATGACTATTTGCTGAGTGAATAAAAAACATAAAACCAAAAAATATAGGAAACTTACAATACCTGGATCTGAGGTTGATAAGTTCTTATCAGAATTAATTACTTTCTAACATGGCACATTGATAGAACCAGTAGTATTCTTAACAAGTCATCTGGTCCATCCTTCTGCATCATCTGTTCCTCCCTCCCCTTTTTTGAATGATGCATATGTTTAATGACTGCATAGGATTAAAGAAAGTTCCTGCAGGGAGAAAAAAATGTTTCATAATCTCTTCTCTGATTTGGAAAACTCCCACAATCCTAAGTGACCCGGATTCAAAAACCAAATAAGGGATCTCATCCGTTTATGGGCTACAGGAGACCTCTTCAAACATCACCTTCCATTTTCTTTGCTAAAAAGTCATTAAGCGTAGTTTTGTTTGTTTGTTTGTTTGTTTTATGATAAGCTGGTGCAAGCATGTTTGGCTTCCAAATGCTAACAGTTTGATCTAGAGATATTAAATAGTTGACCCAGGTCACAGAAGCTAGGTTGTGGGGGACTTAACACAGACCCCATATCTCCTGACTCTGTAGTCTGTCCCTCTCTCCTACAACATCACGCACCCTTCAGAACCAGATTACTCAGTCACAGAGCAGACAAAAGGAACAGAAGGAAAGATAAAGTTGCTAGCTCTGCTTTTTGCTAAGGCTGTGTATCAGCAGATCCTCTTAGGAAAAGGAAGGGAAGTAATTACAAAGATAACTCATCGTGAGTAGACGGAGGTTAGAAAATATTTAAAGGAAGAGAAAAAAAATTACTCAGTACCACCATCCTCCCCCCGCCAAAAAAAAAAAAAAAAAAACTTGCCAACTTTCTATGTATTTTTCTTCCATTCTTTCTCCTATCTACAGATTTTTGCTCACTTTTCATTGACAATTTTGAAGTCACACCAAATGTTTAGTATATTATCCTGGTGAATAGAAGCATTTCCCATATCATTATAAGGCAGTGTTTTTAATCATCGCCCATTATTCTGTCAAGTAGATGTACCTAATAATAAGTCATTTTTTTCTAATACCACAAAAAAACCTCATCATGCATCAAGTTATCTCTGGGTCCCTAGGTTAATTTCTTAGATTTATAGACTAAACAGAGGGATATAATTATTATAAAGACTTCTGATAACTCTTACCAAAAAAAAGGCAGTCCCCAATATATGTAACTAACACCAAACTGTAGATTACCTCTTTCACCCCAGCTGGTAATGGATATCAGGATTTATTTTTTGCTAAACTTCATCTCACTTTTTTAAATTTGTATTTGTTTGACCACTGGAAAGTTGAACAACTTCCTATGTTTTACTATCCAATATATTTCTCCCTTTCGGAAACTGTTAAAGCTACTAAGAGTAACTTAGAGGATATTGAGAAGCATACATGATCAGTTTCTAATCTCAGCCCCTCAGATGCCAGCTCTTGAGAGTTCTTGTCCAAGCAGTTGTTGGAGCTGGTAGACAAAATTTTATGTCCATATAATTGGGTCTCTTCAAATGTATAACTCAGAGCTTTATTATGCACCATACTGTCTCATCATTACAATGAGATAAAAAAGGTTTTATTTTCTCCTTTAGATGATAAAATTACATATCAGTGAATTTTCTTCTCCTACATACGTTCCCAGGACTGCAGAATTTGACCACAGCTCCGTCTGACATCAAACCCACACGTTGTCCACTGCGCCATTCTCTGGCTGAGAGTTTCTAGCTTCTTTCTCTCCTAAGCAGTACAACAGGAGTCAGAAGTCTGGGTTCTAGTGCTGGCTCTTCTGTGAGATAACTGTGAGACTTTTGAAAATTCACTTCATCTTCCTGAGCCATAGTATTCCTGCCTGTCAAGTGAGGAGAGCTGGCGGTGAGGAATAGTGCTGTCAGCTTTAACTGCTGAGCCTGTTAGCAAACAGAACGTTTTTCCTTGCATCCGTGAGCAGCTGCTCTCACTTCGCAACCTCCCCATTATCTGAGACACTTCCTAATGGTGTGACCTTGAGCAGGTTTTTAACCTCTTTACGCTGCATTTCCTCTTCCGTGTGCTATCTAGAGGAATAAAATCTGTTTTCACTTTTTCCCCCGTTGTTCCCACAGAAATGACCCTCAGGGACCTCTCTAGTGCAGATCACTCCTGTAAGGCCCCTGCCACCAACCCACTGATTCTAGCCTGTGCATCTCCAAGATCAGTTATCTCAGCTGTTACCAGTCTGAAAGGATTCTAAACATTCTGCATGCACCTTGAAAGACGGGCTACTATCACATGAATAGACTATCATATTCAAATTATTTGTGAGCCATATAAATTCAGTTTATTCCCAGGTCCCTGGACTCACAGTAGGTTTAAAGGTCCTCCCACTCATTCATTCAATCAACAGATACTACGGGCAGGTATATTGGGCTGGTGGCTGAGGAAGCAGGAGATGAAGTCAGCTTGGTCCCCACATTCTCACAGAGTGCAGGGTATTCAGACTGTGATAGAAATTTGCCCAAGGAATTATATGAGCATGAAGAGAAGTCCTACCCCAAGCTGGATGTGATTTAGGATGGAAACTCCCCTTAACTTTTATAAATGCTAAGCTCAGTTCCCCCAGCACCACGTACTGTCAGTCTCACACCGCACAGATATACTTAACGTTCACCTGGATTCCTTGCTGCCTCCACCTCATGGGCCCTGGCTGGTAGCACTCAGGCTTCCCCACCATCTGCCCCATCCTGCCCCACCACTGATCTCCCTCTGCTCCACCACTTTCCCCACCCCATATGAGCCCTCCTGACCTCGGATCCCCTTTATTTCAAGTTCTACCATGCCCTTCTGCATATCTGAGCTCCAACCCTGAGAGCCAAATTGTGGATTCGGGCTTGGAAATTTCAGCGCACTGACCGGTGCTGATGCTTCCCGTCCTTAACCACAATTTGAGATTCATAAGCAGAGAAAGTCAAATGAATCACAAGAATTACTTTTACAGAATGCTGCAGAATCTCAAAAGAAGGGGCTGGGCAATTGCCAGGTAAATCCAATGATCCCCATAGAGAAGGCTGGCTGAAAATATATTTTTGATTAAAAAGAAGCTGAGTCTTTTTAGGAAAGAGCTGGAGAACACTCTGTTTTATCTGTCTTCTTATATTCTTATAAAATAAAAAAAGGCTGGCAGAGGACAGGTGAAGAAATCATGTAAAAGAAGTTTTATCGCAATTCCAAATGGGTGGAGGACTCACTACACGAGACTGGGACATTCCAAGTCTGGGTCTGATGGCACGTTCTTAACACTGCTGGATCCTGAGAGTCTGAAACAACCATCAAACCATGGAGGTCTCAGCTCCTCCTATCAGCCAATTAGAGCCTCAATTTCTTCATTTGTAAAATAGTGAGGTCAGTACTCAGTCTACCTGACTCTGAGAGGTGTTGAGAAGATCAGATAAGAAAGTAAATGAACAGACTGTAGACACTATAAAGTTCTAAGAAAAACAAATGTAAGTTGTATGTTCTCTTTTCTCAATTCAAACCCTAATACCAAGCATAAGATAGGATTTTGGAAACTTTAATCAAAATTCAGAAAAGAGAAGGATAAAATTAGGATCATTACCAAGAATCAAATGGGTTATTCTGTTGTCTTTTTGCATTGAAAATGATAGAAAACTTGAATTTAACAGAAAAGATATCAACACTGAGAGAAAACTTACTTGTACAGCCAAGCTGAAATACTTGAATAATGCATAATTTATTCCTTTGCTTGGACATTTTCTCTAGAAAAAGGAGGATTGGACATTTCTGAAATACCAGTTGAAGTTCCACATTCCACCTGTAAGAGGAGATCCCAAGATGCCACATTTTGCAACCACTGTAGGACTGAACTCACCTAAAGTTGGTCCTAAGTCTCCACTGGCTCTCTAGGGTCAGAGCAGGGAGAAGTGTGACAGGGACAGATGGCTGCCCCATCTCCTACATGAGCCCAGCTCTAATGCCCCAGGCCTTTTGGATGAAATCACTAACTACATGACCTGACCAGATGGGGAATCCTACTGTCCTTCTTGCCCTGAAAACTGGAATAAGTTGAAAGTGACTTCCCTGAGTGTCTGAGCTGGAAAGTCAGCTCCTGAAAGAGACCAACCCCCTCCTCCTAGCCAGCTGGAAGAAGCTGGCCCTGGACCAGGAATTTAAACACCCTAGTCCTGTGAGACCCTGCCTCAGAGGCTACCAAGTCTCCTGATGTGGCTCAGGGCCAAGGTGTGGAAATACAGAGAAGTGAACAAAACTTGTCACAAATGTTGAATCTGTGGCTCCAGATTTTCCAACCTTCCAAGGAAATATTTATGTAACTATCCAAATAAAATAGCTTACCATACTATTTTGGGTGCCAGCAGGAAGTCGCTCACCTCAAGGCTTCTGTTCCAGGTTTTTCCCTTTGGGCAAATTATTTAACCTTAAACCTCCTTTGCCTCAGTTTCCCCATCTGTAAAATGGTGCTAAAAATAGAGTCTAGTGGGGTATCTAACTTACAGCATGGTGACTATGATTAGCAATACTGTATTATATACTTTATGGTTGTTAAGAGAGTAAATCTTAAATGTTATCACACAAAATGGGAAGTATGTGAGGGCATGGAGGTGTTAATTAATCTTATTGTAGTAATCATTTCTCAACACATACATATATAAAATCATCACGTTGTACACCTTAAACTTATATATGTTATTTGTCAATAATCTCTCAGTGAAGCTGGAAATAAAATGAGATCATTTCTGTAAAATGCTTAGAGCAATGCCTGGCACATAGTACATAAGAATTTGCTGTGTAGGTATTGTTATCACTACTACTATTATCAACACCATCACCATCATCACCACCATCATCAGCGTTACTATCCCCTAACCACATGCATTTAGCCATCTCACCACCACTTCTGTGTCACTCCAATGTCTCTCTTCCTTCTCTTCGGCATGTGGACATGGACACTGACTGATTATAGAAACTGAGGCTATCACAAAGGAAGGATAGTAATAAAAATATCCTAAATGTGACTACCAGGCACAGTGTTCCCAGTGGCCACCAACCACACCGCCTGCCAGGAAGTCTCTGGAACACCCTGCCTCCATCGCCTGGGATTCTACTTCCACTCTGGTCCCATCCCACCTGCCGAGCCTTCTCTTCCCCCCTTATCCAGAGCCCCAGATGTCCATCTCCAGCCCTTTGGAGAAAACAAAAATCAGTGAGCATCACTACAACTTTTCCACCCTTGAGAGTCACCTTTTTGCTTCTCTTACTCTATGTTAGTAGGTAAAGCAGTTTAATTCTTCTTTGCCTGAATTTCTCCTCTCCAGAGACTCAGGACCTTGTTTTATAAAAATCGAACAGTTAGGAAAATGTTTTTCTTCAGAAGCCTAAGATGAATTCTGCCGTTGTCCTTAGTGTGTTGAAAGACTCAAGTGTCATTTTTTTAAGTGTGAATCCAAAAATCTTCTAAAGTTCTCCCTAATGACATTCCCAAGAGCATCCCTAGCCCTCACCCCTCCATGGCGTTTTTAACATCCCAACTCTCAAGTGACGGTCTGTGATGTTTGGCTCTAAACTGTAGCACGCTGGTGCATGGTGTCACCTGCTTAATGCATTCGTCTATTTCCTCCACCCACAGGTCATTTATCACCCAGAGGGGGCATAAGAGAACTGTAAGAATCAAACTCTAGGCAACCTATTAGATTTTTCTTGAAATTGTGGAAGGTAAAATCTGGTAGGGACAATGAAAAGTTTATATAGATCTAACCTCTCGTTTTCACAGAAAGAGAATAGCAGCTCAGAAAAGCCAATGAAAGGGTGGGGAAATGGGGAAATCAAGAGCTAGGATCCAGCTCAGAAAATCTACAGCCTTTTTTGTTTTTACAAATTTTTTATTATGTTATGTTAGTCACCATACAGTACATCCTTAGTTTTTGATGTCGTGTTCCATGATTCATTATTTGCGTATAACACACAGTGCTCCATGCAATACGTGCCTCCTTAATACCCATCACCGGCCTATCCCATCCCCCCACCTCCCTCCCCTCTGAAGCCCTCAGTTTGTTTTCCAGAGTCCATAGTCTCTCGTGGTTCATTCCCCCTTCTGTTTACGACCCCCTTCCATTCTTCCCTTCCTTCTCCTACCGAGCTTCCTGCTATTTCTTATGCTCCATAAGTGCGTGAAACCATATGATAATTGTCTTTCTCTGCTTGACTTATTTCTCTCAGCATAATCCCCTCCAGTCCTGTCAAAGCTACTTCACTTCTCTGGCTTTCAGTCTGTCCATCCTTCCATCTAAAAGGAACCAACACCTTTGAGCTAGACATTATGCACAGTAGAATTTAGCGTTCAGACTGGAGGAGATAATGCTTAGTGAAATAAGTCAAGCAGAGAAAGACAACTATCATATGATTTCTCTCATCTATGGAACATAAGAACTAGAATGATCAGTAGGGGAAGAAAGGGATAAAGAAAGGGGGGGTAATCAGAAGGGGGAATGAAACATGAGAGACTATGGACTATGAGAAACAAACTGAGGGCTACAGAGGGGAGGGGGGTGGGGGAATGGGATAGACCGGTGATGGGTAGTAAGGAGGGCACATATTGCATGGTGCACTGGGTGTTATACACAACTAATGAATCATCGAGCCTTACATCGAAAACCGGGGATGTACTGTATGGTGACTAACTAATATAATAAAAAATCATTATTAAAAAAAAAAAAAAGAATTTAGCGTTCAGGAGGATTAAACAGAAAACACACACATACAACATATCTCCTAACCTCACAGCATAGTCAAGCTAGTAGATATAATAACTCATTTTGGGGATGTAATTTGGGATCAGAAAGCTTTTTCAGCAATTCAGTAACATAACCAGGGGCAGCCTAGAGTTGAAGACTGTTAATAGGAAGAACTGTCCTTGCTTTTATATATGCATTCAATTTTACAGAGGATTTTCTCATCTATCAACAGCCCTGTTCACCAGAATATTGTGTAGAAGGCGGAGCAGATGTGATTAGCTGCATTTTACGTTCATTTATTCCATAATGCAGAGCTGCTCACTCATCCAGCTTAGGGGTCTCAAGTTTACTAAGTTCAGAAACACCCTCAAGTAAAATTGTGATTTCTTCCACCCCTAACCCAGTAGTTGTACAGAGTTTATCCTCGGGGCTCCAGGTGCCTGGGGGTATTGCGGGGAAGGTATCCACAGGATTAGAAGGAGGGTGCTCAGTGCAATCCTGGGACACAGCATGGCAAGGGCTCCACCCAGGACAGCTCCTGGTCCCTTGCATAATGCTCCTCAGAATGGTCCATTCATCCAGCCGACCCTAGGTGCCCCTGTCTGAACCTCTTCCATTCCTCATTTTCTTGGATAAATTTGTTTATCAGTTCTCTGTATTGATTAGCATGGGCTGGAAATGCTATGATAATACAAACAGCCCAAAATCTCAGTGGTGCAATCCCAGTAAAAGTCTCTCACTCACACTAAATCCAAAGATTGGCCTAATCAGGCAGGTCTCACGTGCAGCTCTCCACAAAGCTGTGACTCCCTGATACAGGCCCATTCCCATTTTGTGATGCCTCCAGTCTCCTAGGGCTTCAGGACCATCTGCTCGGCCATCTACACTCAGCTAGCCAATGACCAAACAGAGATTAAAGATCACCGGGGACATTTTACAAACAAAGCCTAAACTGGGATACATTACTTCTACCCATTATTGACAAGACCCCACATGGATGTAAGGGGGTTAGGAAATGTAGTTTATGTGCCCAGGAGAAAAAATAAAATGACTTGATAAACACATAGCATTGTCTGAACCATACCTCCTCATTTGCTGGCCTCTTTCCCTCCCCATATCCCTTCAAGGTTTACTTATTTTTCTACTCAAGAAGCCTCTGGCTCTCAGTAGACCTTCATGATTGAATAAAACCAGAGTCATAATCACTATCAGACAAAAAGAAAGTTCAAGATTCTGCCATATTCTAGTCATAAATATTTATCAAGAACCTACTAGCATTAGCGGAGTAAAAATTCCATGCTCTGGACCCAGGCTCCACTATTTATATTTCTATGACCTTGAGCCAGTTACTTACCTCTCTGTGCCTCAGTGTACACATCTGCAACATGGAGATAATAATTCAATTAGAGAATTCTGATGATTACAAGAGTGGTATCACTGAAAATAGCGGAGGGAACTCTAGGGCTCCATCCCCCTACTGCCAGGAACAACTAATGAGGTGGCAAAAAACAGTTTTGCAGAAGCCTGGGATATAGTTAAAAAAAAAAAAAAGTGACCATGAGAAAAGCTTGGAGAGGAATGAGGCAGCTGTTTTTCTGAAAGACAGGACTGTGAAGTTTTAACTGCCTGCCTCCCAAACCACATACCCTAGAACTGGGGCAGCCAAGGGAATAGCAACCCCCTACTCCTGGTTCAGATTTCTGGGTCATTAAGGAAATGTACATCAAATCACAATGAGATCACCACTTCCCACCCACTAGGATGGCTACAATCAAAAACACAGAAAGTAACACATGTTTACAAAAATTTGGAGATACTGTATACTACTGATGAGAATGTAAAATGGGGCAGCTGCTGTGGAAATACTTTGGTTTGTTTTTTTTTAAGTTAAACACAGCCAAAAGCACAAACAATAAAAGTGAAAATCAACAAATGGGACTACATCAAACTCAAAAGACTCTGCACAGCAAAAGAAACAAAATGAAGACAACCTGAAAACGGGGAGAAAAATTTGCAAACCATGTATCAGATAAAGGGTTAATATTCAAAATATATGTCAGCTCAACAACAACAAAATTTAAAAATGGGCATAAAAATTAAACATTTTTCCAAAGGGGACATCAAAATGGCCAATAGACACATGAGAAGATGCTCTATATCACTAATCATCGAAAAAACGCAAATCAAAATCACAATGGCTATCACCTCACACCTGTTAGAATGGCTCTCATCAAGAAGACACGAGATAACAGGTGCTGGTGAGGATATGATGAAAAGGGAACCCTTATATATTGTTAGTGATAATATAAGTTGGTCCAACCATTATGGAAAACAATATGGAGGTACCTCACAAAATTAAAAATTGATCGACCATGCAATTCAGCAATTCCACTTCTGTGTAGACACCCAAAGGAAATGAAGATAAGATTACAATGAGATATCTGCCCTCCGATGTTTATCGTAGCATTATTTACAATAGCCAAGACATGGAAACAACCCAAATGCCCCTCAGTGAATGAATGGGTAAAAAAAAAAAAAGATGTGGTACATATACACAATGGAATATTTTTAATCCATGAGAAAGAAATGCTACCATTTGTGACAACATGGAAAGACCTTGAGCATGTTAAGCAAAATAAGGGAGACAGAGAAAGTGTTGTATGGTATTGCTTGTATGTAGAATCTAAAAAAGTTAAACCTGTAAAAAACAATTAGTGAAATGGTGGTTTTCAGGGGATGGGGGGGTTGGGGATAAGAGTGATGTTGTTTAAGGGTACAAACGTGTAATTAGTAGTAAATAAGCCATAGAGAGCTAATGCACAGTATAATGAATAGAGACAATATTGTATTATAGTTATAAAACGTGATAAATATCTCTACGTCAGTAATCATATTACAATATATAAATGTATCAACACGCTATATGCCTTAAACTTATACAATGTTACATGTAATGTATTCAATTTAAAAATACATTTAAGTTAAATATAGAATTACCATATGACCCAGCAATTCCACTCCTAGATATATATCCAAAAGAACTGAAAACAGGTACTTAAACAAGTACTTGTACACAAATGCTCATGGAGCACTATTCATAACAGCTAAAAGGTAGAAACATCCCAAATGTCTATCAGCTGGTGACTAAATAAACAAAATGTGGTCTATTTATACAATGGGGTATTATTCATCCATAGAAAGAAACGAAGTAATGATACATGCTACAATGTGAATGAATCGAAAACATTACACTAAGTGGAAGAAGCCACATATGGTCACATATGATTCCTTTTACATCAGATATCCAGAATAACTAAAGCCAGAGAGAGAAAGTGGGTTAGTGGTTACCAGGGCTTGAAGGAGAGGAGGAGTGACAGTTACTGCTAAATAAGTATGGGTTTCCTTCTGGGGTGGTGAATTATTTTGGAACTAAATAGAGGTGGTAGTTGCACAACAATTTGAATATACTGTACTCTATTGTACACTTTTCAATGGTCAATTTTATGTTATGCAAATTTTATCTTAAAGAAAAGGAAATGTCTGTCATACACTCAGCATGTGCTCAGTAAATGTTAGCAATTACTACTATGTGATAGACACTGTGGTAGATGCTGGGATACTATGGTTGACAAGACCAAAAGAGTCCCTGCCCTCAAGGAGCTTAGTGTGTTAGAGGAAAGAGAGTAAACGAGCAAAGAAATAATTACATATTGCAATAGTGTGAGGGCGAAAAAAAATGAAGTAGTAATCTCTTAACTTCTTAATCTACCTCTATTACTGAAAAGTTTTTATTTATACATACATTTATAAATCACCTACATATGCTGTTCAAGTTATTTGATAGATCTTAAATATATCAAAAAAATGTAAAGAATGAAAAGTTGAAATTAGATATTTTTAAACACATTGCTAACTTTAATGGCCTTATACTTAATACTATAAGGCAAAATGTACATTTCATATGAGATTTCTCAACATCCTGAAGGGATTCCGTGTGTGTACACTTACATTATTGGTATTACTTTCAATCCAGAAATCATTTGCAAGAAGCTTTTATTTTTTTTAAGATTTTATTTATTTTTGCAAGACAAAGAGAGAGAGAGTGAGCATGAGCAGGCGGGAGAGGCAGAGGGAGAAGCAGACTCCCCACTGAGCAGCGAGCCCAATGCGGGCCTCAATCCCAGAACCCTGGGATCATGACCTGGGCCGAAGGCAGATGCTTAACCAACTGAGCCACCCGGGCACCCATGCAAGAAGCTTTTAAACACATGTCCATTTCAAGATGGTTAAGCTGGATAATATAATGTAATCCACTAAATAAGATTCAGGTTAAACTGTAGCTCACTAAAATATGCCCAAATTCAGCAAAGAAATGAGTTCATCATTAACTTGCCCCACAATGCGGAACTCCCACTCTTCTTTGAGAAGATCTCAAATACCTTACATTGTTTATGGCACTTCTAGCACCCAGATCACCTAAGGGCTCATTAAACATGGCACTACTGGAGCACTGCAGGGGACTAGGTTCTCCAAGAAATCTCAACGTACAACAAGCAGATCCACTGGGGATCCCTCAAGTATAAGGGAAGATCCCCAAGGATGCTCCTACCACCACTGAAATTAAAATATGAATATATTTCATAAATTTTAAAGTCTTGATTAAATGGACTATATATGTACATATATAATCTTTTACTAAAACTGACTCAAAATATATATAAAAAGCCTGAATAGTCTCATACCTACTAAAATAATTGACTAGGTAATCTAAAATATTCCCCCAAAATTTTTTAAATAAGAAAAATAAAATATCCCCAGAAAGGAATTTTTTTCTACTGCTCTAGATGTAACTCATCTCTCATTGTTGCTTTATATTTAATTTTGCATTAATGAATTTACAATTCTCATAAAATTGTTGGTTTGGGCATTATTTTAAAGAAAAATAATAACACTCAACTTCCACACGAATTCTTAATAAATCAAAAATAGAAAGAACTTTCTTAATCTGAGAAAATATGTCTACCCAAAATCTACATCAAACATCATTTGTAATGGGAAAAGTTAGAAATACTCCCTTTAAAATTAGGAACAAGAATCTTATTATCACTGATTATATCTGACATTGTGGTAGAATTCCTACCCAGAGATGTTTAAAAAAAAAAAAAAAGGAGAGGAAGAAAGAACACCAACAGCATTCCCAGATGGTATCATTGTCTACTAGAGAACCCAAAAGTATTTAGAGAAAAAATATTAGCAGGAGTAAGAGTTTAGTAATATAGATGGTTATACAATTAAAAACAAAATAATCATTACATTTCTATACGACACAGTTAAAAGATGTAATTCTTTTTTTAAGACTTTATTTGAGAGAGAGAGGTGGGGAGACAGAGAGAGAGCAAGCACGAGCTGAGGGAGAGAGACAAGTAGACTCCAGACTGAGTGTGGAGCCCAAAGCAGGGCTTGATCTCACCATCCTGAGATCATGACCTGAGCTGAACCAAGAGTCGGATGCTTAACAACTGAGCCACCCAGGCACCCTGAAGATGCAATTCTTAAGGACACTATTTACAATAGCAATGAAACCATAAGTTTCCTAGAATAAATTTAATCAAAGAGCTGGGTGCAGAAATACATCAATTTGATTTAAAACATTAAACACCAAAGTAAAAAAATAAAAATAAAAAGCACCAAAATAAAGGAGAACATAGTAAAGAATATCAAGGTCTGTCCATACTCCTGTCCATATCTTTATATCCTTTTTTTTTTTTTAACCCATGACCTTTATGTGCTTTCACTGCCAACAGCTACCACATGATGCCCTTGGGCTACTAGTGTCCATTTTCCCTATATTAATAGACAAAAGTGTCTGGGAATTTGTGCCCCAACCAACCCCACAGAACCCCCTAGCTAATGTCTAAACAGTCCCGGAGTATCAAAACTCCACTCACTTACTTCTAAGTGCCAGGTATAATTTACACACCAGAGTTCTCCTGCAAAATCAGCCTAAGTGACCCTCTGCTGGAATTCACCTGAAACTGCATCCTTGTTTCTACTTCTCTCCTCTACTCCCTTTACAGTTTCCCTGGGAACAAATGTTTAATACGCCACTTATTAGTCACAGAACTCTATGCCTTTAGATTTTCCAGAGGACTTTGTTTACAGCAACACATAACCAAATCAGAGTTATCCCATACTTGTGAATGTAAGTTCTTCCCAAAGTGATCTATAGATACGATACAGTGCCAAACAAAATCCCAAGAAGTTATTTTGTGGAATTTGACAATTTAGATTTAAAATTGTCTAGAAGATAAAAGGACTCAAAACAGACAAGTTAGTCCTTAAAAAAAAAAAAATAGAGAAACTTGCCATACCAGATAAGAACACATAAACTATAGTAATTAAGAGAGATTAAGAGAGTATCAGGTTGGCTCAGAAACAGACTCCTTCAGATACAGAAATTTGATATATGTCAGAAGTGGTAGATAGAGAAAAGAAGGTCATTCATTCAATAAGTGATGACAGAACACTTGGTTTTCCATATTTGAAAAAATAAATAAAACCAATGCCTTTCTTCTTAATATCCAACAATCAATTTTAAGTGGAATAAGAACTTAAGTGAAAAAGGCACAACTTCACATGTTTGGAATAAAATACCAATTAATATCTTCCTAACCTTGACCTAAGAAAGTATTTCTTAAGCAGGTGCAGAAAGCACTAACAATAATGGACCATTTAAAACTATTAACTACACAGTGCAGCCACTCTGGAAAACAACATGGATGTTCCTCAAAAAAGTTAAAACCAGAACTACCCTACAATCCCACAATTGCATACTGGGTATTTACCCAAAGCATAGAAAAATACTCATTCAAAGGGACACATGTACCTCGATGTTTATAACAGCATTAACTACAATAGCCAAATTATGGAAAGAGCCCAAATGTCCATCGATAGATGAATGGATAAAGAATATATATATAATATATATTATATATTTTTTTCACATATATATCTCATTACACACACACACACACACATATATATATATAAATGATGTAAATGGAGCTAGAGCGCATTATGCTAAGCAAAATAAGTCAGAGAAAAACAAATACCATATGATTTCACTCATATATGGAATTTAAGAAACAAAACAGATAAACATAGGGGAAGGGAAAACAACAGAGAGAGAGGCAAACCAAGAAACAGATCCCTAAGTATAGAGAACAAACTGATGGTTACCAGAGGGCAGGTGGGAGGGGCTGATGGGTGAAACAGGTGATAGGGATTAAGGAGTGCACTTGTGATGAGCACCAGGTGTTGTATGGAAGTGTTGAATCACTACATTGTACACCTAAACTAATATTACACTGTGTGTTAACTGCAATTTAAATAACAACATTTAAAAAAATGAAACTCTAGAGGCACCTGGGTGGCGCAGTCAGTTAAGTGGCCAACTCCTGATTTTGGCTCAGGTCATATCGCAGGGTCCTGGGATAAAGCCCCAAGTCGGGCTCCACGCTCAGCGGGGAGTCTACTTGAGGACTCTCCTCCTCCCTCTGCCCCTCCCCCCCGCTCCCACTCTCTAAAATAAATAAATCTTTTAAAAAATGAAACTCTAAATCAAAATGGAAAACATGTGAGAGATACCCTCATAAAGACATCGTTAGAGTGCTAAACCACCAACAGTGCAGTGACACCCACCTGTGCGGTGACTTTAATTCTGACTGTACCAGCAGAGCCAAGGAAGAGACTCTGAAAGGTAAGTATGTGTTCTTCTCAAACAGCAAGTAACTGCAGCTTTGAGATTTTGTGGTTCAGAAAATATAAGCGGGGATGCACGTAGAAGCGTAAGACAGAGTGGCCCCCCGCAAACAACTTCTGTGAACATTTTTCAAATCTTCACAATAAATCTGCCCTACCTTATGGTTTCTCATTATACCTTTCCTGTCATGTAACTCCTCATCCTGTGGATTCTGACAAATAATATGGCGCTCACCAGCCTTTTCCAGCATCCTTTGCTTGCACTTTTCCTCCAATGGTATCCGTCACCAGAGGGGTCAAGCAGGGTCTCTCCTGCTAGTTCCCTCACTGAGCCATCACAAGCTGCTAGATTTGGAAGGAAGCTCATGGATTCCTCCTCCCACAGAAGGGAAATCTGGACCCAGCACCACATGGCTGCTCAGGCAGAGCCTGGACTAGACCCACTTCACTCTCCTCTCACCCACCGGCTCCTCCCCTGCTGCCCACCCATAGCCGGCTGCCAGTACAGGAGCAGGGGGCAAAGAGAGAGGAGATTCCTACTTGTAACACAGGTAAAGCAAAGCTAGACCAAGATCTAAAAAATATACCAGAGGATAATGAACAATAATGTGGTCCAGCTCAGTTCTCCACCTTCCTGAGGTGTAATTTCTGTGCCAACAGCCTGAGGACAGCTCAGAGGCCCTGGCGGGAAGAGGGTGTTTCCAGAGTCAGCCAAACTGGGCTGCCAGGGAAAGAAGCCTGTGCGTGCCAGACATGCCTCGGTAATTGGAGATCCTGACTCCAGCACTTTGTCAGCAAGGGTTATATAATTCTCGAGCAGTTTCACATGCCCCAGTCACATCTCTCCAACATGATAGAGGATGTAAGCTTTGAAGGTTTTTGAAGTGTCTCTTATGACCTGTGTCACCCCTTCTTCAGAGTTGGGAACTCAGATGTTAAAATGAGTTTTTTATATGATCCCTGAATCCTCCATCTGCTACTACATCTATTTCAAAACCACGGTATCACTGGGGGTGTCCTGTAAACAGCACAGAGGCTAAAGGATAAGGGGAGTGGATACCTAGCACCAAAAAAGTAAGCTCTTCTTTTTGAAAATAATTCCAAAGAATGCCTCATAGAGATTGAGTGAACCTACCTTGTTGCCTTGATTCTTAACTTTATTTTCTGAATATTTTATAGACAGAAAACTAACTTCCTAACCCTGAGGACACCTGGACGCCCAAGTGCAAGAAGCTAATAGATCACCCTATTAACTCAATGTAAAAAGATCTTCTCCAAGACAAATGATATGAAAACATCAAACCAAAGATAAAAAGAGACGGGACGCCTGGGTGGCTCAGCCAGGGAAGCCTCTGCCGTCAGCTCAGGTCATGATCCCAGGGACCTGGGATCAAGTCCTACATCAGGCTCCTTGGTCAGCAGGGAGCCTGCTTCTCCCTCTCCCTCTGCCTGCTGCTCTCCCTGCTTTGTGCTTATTCTCTCTCCCTCTGACAAATAAATAAATAAAATCTTTTAAACACACACACACACACACACAAAGATAAAGAGAGAATCCTAAAAGCGAGGGGGGGGATAGTAACCTACAAAGTAATGTCCATTAGTCTATCAGCAGACTTCTCAGAAGAAACCTTGCAGACCAGGAGAGTATGACAGGACACATTCAAAGTTTTAAAAGAATAAATAAATAAATAAATAAATAAATAAATAAATAAATAAATAAATAAATAAATAAATGCAAAGTATATTCCATCTCACGAAGTTGTCCTTCATGAATAAAGGGAGAAATACTTCCCCAAACAAAAGCTGAGGGAGTTCATTATTACTAGACCTGCCTTGCAAGAAACGCTCAAAGGAACCATCAAGCTGAAATGAACAGATGCAAATAGTGACACAAAAGCATACCAAATTATACAACACACTGCTAAATGTAAATATGCAATCAGATTTAGAAAACTCGAATTCTATTATAGGTTGATGTGACAGTCACTTAACTATCACAGCTGAAGGAAAAAGTATTAAGATAACAATATGTACAGTAATTTGTTAGTGAATATACAATATAAAAAGAGGTAAATTGTGACATCAAAAATACACAAGTGGAGTAAAGGGTGGATATCTTGTGTGCAATCAAAGTTAAGTTGCTATCAACTTAAAATGGATTGTTTTCTCTATAAGGTATTTCATGTAACCCTCGTGGTAAAAACAAAGCAAAAACCCAGAGTAGATTCTCAAAACCACACCACCACAGAAAATCACCAAGTTACAAAGGTAGGCAGAAACAGAAGAAGAAACAATGGAAATACAAAACAGCCAGAAAGCAATTAATAAGATAGACATTAGTCTCACATATCAATAATTCACTCTAAATGTTAAGGGATTCAATCCAATCAAAAAGCACATGGTGACTGATTTGAATAAGGAAAAAAAAGACCCAACTATGTGCCTACAGGAGATACACTTCAGATGTAGGGGCAAGTATGGGCTCAAAGTAAATCAATAGAAAAGAAATTCCATGCACATGGAAAACAAAAGAAAGCAGGGGTTGCGACACTTATATCAGACACAATAGATTTTAAGCCAAAAATGGAACAAAGGACAAAAAAGATAACTATATAATGATAAAGAAATCAATTCATCAAGAAGATATGACAAATGTGTTTGTATTTCACCTCCAAGAGACATGGCCATTCTAGCAATGCCCTACTGTCATGAAATAAAGCTCCTACTATGGAACTTCAGGCATTAGAATTAGATTAATGAGGTAGGTACACCAAATGAAGTAGAAATGCTTTCCTGAGACTCCCACAAGATCACATTGGTAGGAAAAGACAAAGCAAAACAAACTTCTGTCTCCAAGCACCAAAGACTTCCCACACACCACAGCATGCTAACACCAAGAGGTAAAATGCATGAACCCAAGGTTGTACAGGTAGAAGATGATAGGGTGGGAATTCCGGTCTAGATGATCCCTCCTGAAGTCTGTGCGCTATGCACTATGGACAACAGAAGAAGAGGAAAAGTGCGGCTCAATTTTAAATTCTCCAAAATACAACAATGAAAGAGCTATGACTGATAACATGGAGTGTAAGGTGTCATCAAACTATCACAAAAAATATGAATAAGTTAACTTTGTTCTATTCTTTAGAGTTGACCAAAAACAGAATGCATATTTGGTCCTGTTCTTCATAATTTTGTTCACATTTTAATTTTTACTCCACTCCTGAGTTCATTTTCTTCCTCCACAGTTTCCTCGTGGCATTTTTTACTTCTGCGTTTCTGAGTGTGTAGATAATGGGGTTCAGCATGGGGGTGACAACTGTGTAGAACACGGCCACCAGTTTGTCCTCAGTGAAGGTGGAAGAGGGTCGCATGTAGAGGAAGATGGCAGGTCCAAAGAACAAGAGGACCACTGTGATGTGAGAGGCACAGGTGGAGAGGGCTTTCCGCTTCCCCTCTGCAGAATGATTCCTCAAGTTGAACAGGATGACAATATAGGAGGACACCAAGATGAGGAAGGAGAAAACAGAGATTAAGCCACTGTTGGCCAACACAATAACCCCCTCCACAGAAGTGTCAGTGCAGGCAAGCTTGAATAAGGGATGGAGGTCACAAAAGTAGTGGTCAATCACATTAGGACCACAGAAGGGCAGCTGAACAGCAACAAGAATCTGGACTGTAGAGTGAATTATGCCCCCAAGCCAGGAGCCAGCCACCAGAAGGCGACACACAAACCGGCTCATGATGGTTGTATAGTGAAGGGGTTTGCAGATGGCCACATAGCGGTCATAGGCCATTACCGTGAGCAGGAAGATCTCAGTGACCCCAAAGAAATGGAAGAAGAATATCTGAGCCACACAGCCCTCCAGGGAAATGGTTTTAATCTTGGCAAGTAAGTCTGTGATGAACTTAGGGACAACAGTAGAGGAGTAAGAGATCTCCACCAGGGACAGGTAGCTAAGGAAGAAGTACATGGGGGAATGCAGACTCTTACTGACATTGACTGTCAGCACAATGAGGCCATTGCCCACCACTGTGGCCAGGTACACGAGAAGAAACACCACAAAACACACTCTCTGCACCTCTGGATCCTGGAAAAGACCGACGATAATTAACTCAGTCACGTTATTTGTATTCGCCATGGAATCCAATCAGGTGTTCTGGACACAAGGTCATGAGAGACCTGCAATAAAACAAACACTGACTGCAACCAATTCACCTCATTTATAGCATGTTAGACAGTGTAACCCACTTTACAATACACTAACTACCACTCATTCATTTAGCCCATATGTACTCATTCAGCATTAAATATTAGCAATCTAACAACTTTATATATTAGAAAATTAAGGTTCAGAGAGATGGCAATTCCCCCAAGATCACACAGAAAGTGGTGAATTCTGAGCCTCAGAACTAGGCTTTCTGACTTCAGCCAGGATTCTTTCCAGTTCACTATAAGACATTCTGAGTTTGGGGGCTGTTCAAGTTCATAACCTTTATTATCTTCATTGTATTTTGATAGCTCTCTTCTGTTGGGAAAACCTCATGAGACTCTTCTCCTAAATTCCTTGTTTCCTTCAACTCTGCCTCAGGGAACATCTTCCCACTAATAATTCTTCCCTTTCCAATAGGTCCTGAGTATGGTTCTCTTAATTATACCAGTCTTCAACTCACTCAGGTCAGATTCTTTCACCGGTCTGCAGCTTCCATAACTGCGTTTGTATAACAGGTGTTCAAATCCTCTGGAGATGCTTCAACTTACTCGTTTGTCTCCATTTCACCAACACTTTCCCATCTCTTGCCCCACTAAGCAAACTACTGAGAGATCCTGAACTCGAGAGCTCGTCCTCCAAGAGCATCGTTATGACCGGCCAGCCTGCCTGCTATGGTTCCACGTTGGTAATCAGCAGCAAACTATACAAGACTTAAGATGTCTCCATGAGTTACTCCCCTGAACAGATAATTACTGAGCACCTCTAATATATGTATAAACACACTAAACTATACAGAATAAATACAGATCTGATACACACCCCAAGCTAAAAATGTCATGTGATTGAAAACAATAGTCTCTAGATTAAGGTGCCATGTTGGGAAGTTTTTCCACCACATATGACCCATGAAAAACATGGATGAAAAAGCATGAGCACCTTGATTCTCTGCTCTAAATGTTATTCTCATTGTTCTTCCCCTTAACTCTGATTTCATACTAAAATTTGCAAGAAATATACTTATGAAGAATTAAAAACACACCTGAACAGCAAGGACCAGAATCAACAGAGAAAGCAAAAGTCAGTGTTACACACTGAAATAAAGGAGTATGTGTCAGAATTCCTCAGCCAAGCCCACATGCTGAAGTTTAAAACTAAATAAAGTCACTGAACCTTAAAAACAATAAAGAAATTAGCATTCTAGAGGGAGAGAAACACTAGAGAAAGGCTTAATAAACCCAATGTGAAAACAATCTTCTGTAAGAAATATACCTGTATCCCAATAGAAAATGGGCAAAGGATATAAACAGGTGATTCACAAAATAAGTAAAAAGATCAGGATACATATGAAAAGATTTTAAGACTCACTAATAATCAAATGCTCATAAAACCCTTCAAGCTACCCAGGCTGTAGCTCTGATAGCATATTTGATCCATGACTCCCTTTCATTTCCACACCAGTCATCACCACAGCCCATGAATTTCTCATTAAACCATCCCCCCACAACGTCCCTTTTCTCTCCATTCTTCCTGCCACCCCTTTTCACATGTTATCAGCAGATAACCAAATTACCAACACCTCTTCGTCTTCAGATGCTCCCGCCCAACCATCCCACACAGTGCAGGCAGAAAATTGTGTCCTAGACCCTTCGTTCCTCAGAGCCTCCCCTGCATGGGAATAGCCAGGGGGAAACCTGAACTCCTCAAACTCACTTTTAAATACTTTCACAGACTGAGCCATCCCAGCAATCACCCTCTTACCCACTAAGCTTTGACTCACCTCTGTTCATGAACTCTTCCTATCCCACAGCCCACCCTGCTCGTTCCCACCATGAAGGCTCCCTTCGCCACAATACCCTGTCCTTGTCCTTCCAACACTACCCACCTTCGTGTTCAGCGAAGCTTCCCTGTAATACTCCGCCCCATCTGTATCTTCTCCTCCCTGAGCATTTGAAAATACTTTGGTGCTTATCCTTCAATGGAAATCTGGTTCTGTTACATCTCTAAAATCTATCAATCTATCAATACCTAAAGTCTATCAATATCTCCCTATTGCCTACAGCCTAAATTACAATATTCTTAGCATGGATTCCAGGTCCTGCTTGAACTGGCCATTGCTGATTTTTGCACCCGTGTTATTCCCAAATGGCAGTTATCCAGCTATTTCCTACTCCAACGTGTCCTTTCTCCCTTCTCTGTGTTTAGTTTTCCTCCTTCCTACTTGCACAAAGAACCTCACTACAACAGGAATAATATCTTCTCTCCTTTGTGCTCCTATGGTACATTCTCATACCACATAATTTTATAGAAATTAACAGATCATTTTAGAATTGTAGCTTCTGGGACTGTTTCTTCTACTAAGAAATATACCATCATAATAATCAAAAATTATCTGCTTCATGTTCTTAAATCTTTATTATTAACTGCATTTTTCATGAATAATGATAGCTAGCCTTGCAATAGTACTTGTGCCATATATTTAGAAGTGCTCTATATACGTTAATATATTTAACTCTCACAACAAACATGTGTTGTGGGTATTATTATTATCACCCCTTTTTATACCTATGAGGAAACAGAATCAAAGATAAGCGAATTACGTGGCCAGAGGTTACACAGGAGTGGAGTCAGGATTCCAATCCAAGCAGCTGCATTGATCCCATGCTCTATAACCACTACCATGTATAATTTCTAAGTACATAACACATAAGAGTTAAAATTAAATATGCCCTTTCATTAGAGGTCTGAGGTATATTTGCCTACACAAACATATACCTTTTATCTGAGCATGAACTAACTACTTATTTTATTATCCATTCCTGGAATTAAGGAAAATATGATAAGACCAATTTCAGAGATCACTCAGAGACAAGAAAGAAATCATGTCAGGCCAAGTTCTTCTAGGCTTTATCCTGAGGAGATAGAATATCTGATAGTCTTTCTTTTTAAAAAAAAAAAAACTACCTTTTCCTGTCACCTCTGTCTTTTCTGCATTTATTCCTCTCTTTGCTACCTACCACCAGCCATTCCCAACTGTCCTACAGAGTTGGTAAAAAAGTATCTCCTCTCTCCCCACCAAGGGGCATGGAAAGAAAATGTGATGAGCATGTCAAAGCCTAAATCAGCACGTGAGCATGCAGACTCCACATCAGGTGACCTGCTGGACTCTGGACCAGAGCCGAATGACAGAATGCAGACAACACCCAGAGCCAATCCTAAGAGAGAACCTGATGTACCAATGTGGCTGATCTCAGATGACCTAATGAAATCTCCATCCCAATCACACGCTCTCACCTCATCATTCCCAAAAGATACCTCACAGAATCCCAAAACTTTAAAGGACTTTAAAATCATCAAATTTTATGTTCTGTATATTTAACAATAAAAACAAATAAATACCCCAAAGATACAGACGTAGTGAAAAGAAGGGGCATCTGTACCCCAAAGTTCATAGCGGCAACGTCCACAATAGCCAAACTGTGGAAGGAGCCGGATGAATGGATAAAGAAGAGGTGGTTCACATATACGATGGAATGTTACTCAGCCATCAGAAAGGATGAATACCTACCATTTACATCAACATGGATGGACCTGGAGGGTATTATGCTAAGTGAAATAAGTCAATCAGAGAAAGACAATTATCATATGGTTTCACTTATATGTGGAATATTCTGAAACAGAGCAGAGGATCGCAGGGGAAGGGAGGGAAAATTGAATGGGAAGAAATCAGAGAGGTAGACAAACCATGAGAGACTCTTGACCCTGGGAAACAAACTGAGGGCTGTGGAAAGGGAGGAAGGTGGGGGCATGGGGTAAGTGGGTGATGGGCATTAAAGAGGGCACATGATGCGATGAGCCCTGGGTGTTATATGCCACTAATGAATCACTGAATGCTACATCAGAAATTAATGATGTACTATATGTTGGCTAATTGAATTTAAATTTAAAAAATAAATTTGATTCATAGCCTCATCCTCTACCCACACTCCCCAAAATTTCTCCAAACCAAACCACCTCATTTACAAATGAAAATTCCTTTCTTTAAGCCACAGGTTATCTTCCCGCAACATCCTATGGCTGACTTTGTACCTTCTTTCCAGCCACATCACCTACCTTTAGATCAGAAAATCTGGTGAGGTTTTGTTCCACCTTAGAACAGGGAATTAGGTCAGATGGATCTCAGACATACTCAGGTGCCTCCAATTCAGCATGAAAGTAGTCACTCTGTTGGAATAGATCGTTCTGAAGGTGAAGATCTGGTTGGGGAAACTAAGACAGGTT
Source organism: Ursus americanus (assembly GCF_024610735.1). Lineage (NCBI taxonomy): Eukaryota > Metazoa > Chordata > Mammalia > Carnivora > Ursidae > Ursus > Ursus americanus. The sequence continues at coordinate 31,980,199 of NC_142150.1, read as the reverse complement.
GGAGCATTGGATTCCTCTCTGAGAATCCTGGTCCCTGGACAGTAAGGTGCTTTGGCTAATATTCCCCACCCAGCTGATTTTTCACTGAAGGTCCCAACAAGCGAAGTCCAGGTCACACTCAACTAAGCCCCTGAGAGCGCTGCTGAAAATTTTACAGACCTTTTGCTCTAACTGCCTTTATTCACAGTGAAGTGACAGAAGCTGAGAGATTCACTGCTTCCCAAAGCCACACACTAGATACTTGCCAAGCTACTCACTCAGAAATCAGGCTCTTTTAACAACACTAAGCTACCATCTGAACATGCCGGATGGCTGCTGTTTCTGTGAAAATCAGATCTTGCTCCCAACAAGAAAACACCATGTTCCAGGGAGCTTTTAGAAAACAAATAGATGGCATCTAAGATGAATCACAGAAAAGGAAAGTTCAGAAGATCTGGATCTGGGTTGATATTTGGATAATCTCTAAGAAATAAACAAAAGCCACATAAATCAGCAAACTCAGAGAATTTAAGAGGCTGGTTTTTTATGTAGAAAACATACCCACCCACAGAGTCCAAGGGTTCTGATTAAATGATTAGATCCTTGAACTATTTAAAATAAATTAAGCCACACACACTATGATCAAGGGAACAACTTCCCCCATGGAATTTCTTTTCTCTTGGGTGAAACGTTGCCAAATAAACTATGATTAGGAATTTTCAAAATCTGCTTCAATTAGTTTAGTGAGATTTCTGTAAAATTTTTGCACCAAATAACTATAAAAGAGAATATAAAGAATAATAAAGAGAAGAAAGTTGAAGGAAGGACATAAACCTTTTTCCAGACAGAACTACTGAGAATGAAAAGGAGAATGAGTAGAAAGGAAAGCAAGGACTGGACGGGGGCCAGGACAGCTGAGCACTAGCTCTGGTCATAAGTGATTACCTACCTAACTTGAACACATCATTCCCCTCTCCACTTCTCACTCTTTCCTGGTTCTGCTTCTACCTACGATGACAGAGTGCAGCTGGATTATCCCCATCATACCTTCCCGTTCTAATTCCAATTCTAATATCGAATGAATCTAATAGCTACACGTATACGTCACTTAGATCCTAGCACCTCACCCTCTATCGATGTCTGACATATAACTCATGCTCATTAAATCTTGTTGACTTAGTCCATACTACCCAAAGCAATCTACAGATTCAATGCAATCCCTGTCATAATTCCAATGGCATTTTGCAAAGAAATAAAAAAACAGTCCCAAAATTTGTATGGAAAAAAATAACAGCCAACTGTTAGAACTAATAAATAAATTCAGTAAAGTTGCAAGATACAAAATATACAAAACTCAATTGTGCATCTATACATTAATAATGGAACTATCTGAAAAAGAAATTAAGGAAAAATCCCATCTATGATGGCATCCAAGAGAATACAATACTTTGGAAAAATTTTAACCAAGTTGGTGAAAATCTGTGCACTGAAAACTATAAGACATCGATGAAAAACATTAGAGACACATATAAATGAGAAGATATTCCATTCTCATAGATTGAAACAATAAATATTAAAATATCCATACTACTCAAAGTAATCTACAAATTCAATGCAATCCCCAACATAACTGCAATGACATTTTGCACAGAAATATACAAATCAGTCCTAAAATTTGTATGGAAACAAATAAACCCTCTACAGCCAAAAAAATCTTCAGGAAGAACAAAGCTGGAAGCATCATTTTTATTTCAACTTCGTTACAGACACATAGATCAATGGAACAGATTGGAGAACCCAGGAATAAACTCACGTATACATGGTATTAAATTTATGACAAGACACCAAGAATATACAATGGAGATAGGAGAGTCTCCCTCAATAAATGGTGTTTGGAAATCTGGACAGCCACATAGAAAACGAATGAAACTGGGCCCCTTCCTACCATACACATACATATATCAATTCAAATGGATTAAAGACTAAAACATAAGACTTGAAACCATAAAAATCATAAGGAAAACTTAGAAGAATACTCCTTGACATAGGTCTTGGCAATGTTTTTGATCACACACACACACACACACACACACAAGCAAGTAAAGACAAAAAAGCAAAAATAAACAAGTGGGACTATACCAAACTAAAATCTTATGCACAGTAAAGGAAACCAAAAAAATGAAAAAGCAACCTATAGAATTAGAGAAAACACTTATAAATCCTACACCTGATAAAGGGTTGGTATCCAAAATATATAAAGAACTCATTCAACTCAATAGCTAAATAGCTAAATAGTAAAATATAAATAAATAAATAAATAAATAAATAAATAGTTGAACAGAGAAATGAATAGTTTTCCAAAGAAGACATACAAATAGTCAACAGGTACATAAACAGGTGCTCAACATCACTGATCACTGAAGAAACGCAAATCAAAACCACAAAGAGCTATGGCCTCACCCCTACTAACTATTATCAAAAAGACAAGAAATAACAAGTGTTGGCAAGGATGTAAAGAGAATCCTTGTGCACTGTTGGCAGAACTGTAAATTGGTACAGGCCACTATGGAAAACAGTTGAACGTTCCTCAAAAAAAAAATTTAAAAATAGAATTACTATATGAACCAGCATTCCTCCTTCTAGGTATTCAACCAAAGAAAGGAAAACAGCATATCAGGGAGATATCTGCACTCCCATGTTTATTGCAGCATTATTCGTAATAGCCAAGATACGGAATCAGTCTAATGGCTGGTAACAGATGAATGGATGAAGAAATGCGATACATATTAAACAATGGGATATTACTCAGCCATGAGAAAGAATGAAATCTTGTCATTTCATCAACGTGGGTTGTCCTTAAGGACATTATGCTAAGTGAAATGAGTCAAACAGTGGAAGACAAATAATGTATCACTTACACGTAAATCTAAAAAAAACCCCTCAGAAACAGCACAGTAGTGGGTATGAGGGGCTGGGGGATCAAGGAAATGGGGAGATATTTGTCAAAGGGAACAAACTTTCAGTTATAAGATTAACAAGCTCTAGAGATCTAATGCAGAGTATGTTGATATGCTTAATAATACCGTTTTATATACTTGAAAGTTGCTAAGAGTAAATCTTAAATGTCCTTACACAAACAGGAAATGGCAAGTACACGACAGGATGGAGGTTTTGGCTAATGCTATGATGGTAATCTATTTGCAATATATAAATGTATCAAACCAACACCTTGTATGCCTTAAATTTACACAATGTTATATGTAAACTATATGTAAATAAATCTGGAAAAAATAAAAATGTTATTTACAATAGCAGCAAAGCCATAAGGTTCCTAAGAATACATCTAACCCAAGGAGCTGGATGCAAAAATCTACCAACTTGATTTAAAACATTAAAGAACACCGAAATAAAGAAGAGCATGGCAAAGAATGTCAAGGTCTGTCCCTATCCTTGTCCATATCTCTTTCTAGCCCTTTTTTTTTTTTAACCCACAACCTTTATGTACTTTCACTGCCAACAGTTGCCCATATTGCCCTTGTGCTGGAGGTCGATTTTCTCTATATAGCAGACACACAGAAGTGTCTGGGAATTTATGCCCCAACCAACCCCACAGAAAGCCTTCGCTAATGTCTAAAACTCCTTCTTTAAAAAAAAAAAAAATGTTTCTTTATTATATTATGTTAGTCACCATACAGAACATCCCTGGTTTTTGATGTAAAGTTTCATGATTCATTAGTTGCGTATAACACCCAGTGCACCATGCAATACGTGCCCTCCTTACTACCCATCACCAGCCTATCCCATTCCCCCACCCCCCTCCACTTACTTCTACTTACTTCTAATCAAACTCCAGGTATAATTTACACACCAGAGTTCTCCTGCAAAATCAGCCTAAGTGACCATCTGCTGGAATTCACCTGAAACTGCATCCTTGTTTCTACTTCTCTCTGTCCTGCTTCCTCTACTCCCTTTACAGTTCCCCTGGGAACAAATGTTTAATACGCCACTTATTAGTCACAGAACTCTATGCCTTTAGATTTTCCAGAGGACTTTGTTTACAGCAACACATAACCAAATCAGAGTTATCCCATACTTATGAATGTAAGTTCTTCCCAAAGTGATCTATAGATATGATACAGTGCCAAACAAAATCCCAAGAAGTTATTTTGTGGAATTTGACAATTTAGATTTAAAATTATCTAGAAGATAAAGGACTCAAAACAGACAAGATATTTTTAAAAAAGAACAAGTTACAGAAATTTGCCCTGCTAGATATCAAAACATAAACTATAGTAATTAAGAAAGTGTAGGGTTGGCCCAGAAACAGACTCAGGCAAATGTAGAAATTTGATATATGTCAGAAGATGACATATATGTAGATGAATGGAGAAAAGATCTATTCAATAAATGATGGAATATCTGGTTTTCCACATGGGAAAAAATAAAATTGAATCCTTTCCTCCACAATGCCCAATCATCAATTTTAAATAAAACAAGAAATTAAATGAAAAGGCACAATTTTGGGGCACTTGGGTGGCACAGTGCGTTAAGTATCTGCTCTCAGCCCAGGTCATGATCCCAGGGTCCTGGGATCAAGCCCCACATCGGGTTCCCTGCTCAGCAGGAAGCCTGCTTCTCCCTCTCCCCTCTTGTGTGCACGCACACTCTCTCCCTAATAAATAAAACCCTTTTTTAAAAACTTTTGAAATAAACTTTTTGGAATAAAATATTAATATCTTTACCTTGACTTAAGAAACTATTTCTTAAGGCACAAAAAGCACTAACAATAATGGAAATTTACAAATACGATACAAATGACTGGGAATGTTTTAGTTCTTGTGTTGGGTATTAAATTCATGGATGTCCACTAAATAATTATGTTTATAACAGACATATTTTAGGGACATCTGAGTGGCTCAGTCAGTTAAGCATCTGCCTTCAGCTCAGGTCACAAACCCAGGGTCCTGGGATCAAGTCCCACATTGGGCTCCCTGCTCAGTGGGGAGTCCTCTTCTCCCTCTCCTCCTCCCCCTGCTTGTGCTCACACTTTCTTTCTCTCTCTGACAAATAATTAAATCTTTAAAAAATAAAAAGTAAAATAAATAAATACATATTTTATATAATGTATTCCTTTGTATCAAAGATTTTTAAAAGTTGATAAGAAAAAATTACTTTCATGAAAGATACGAGCCGCAGGGCAGGGGTGGAGAAGTATCTAACCTCTAGCCCAATTTCCTTTGCTGCCTTCACTCCGGATACTTTCAACCTCCAAGAAGGAGCTCATAGTCCCCTCCCCAAAACCACGACAAATGGGAAACTCTACTGGAGGGTGAATGACAGCTGAGAAAATAAAAGTTATTAAAGAGAGTTTAAAGAAAGCCTAAAAGTGAGTGGCTGAGTGTCCAGCCAATGAGCTTTATCTATTTACAACTTCCAGAATATCTGAAGTAGGAACATTAAAACAGGGTTTCACTGAGGGAAGAGGAGTACTGGAAAACAGTTAGATCTCCTTAATTTGATGTTTCTTCTCTTGGCAATAATTGTGTCAAGTCCATAAATCTATGGAAAAATATATGAAATGTTTTCTTTTTATAATATCTCCCAAAATTGATCCTAAGGAAGCAAAAGATAAAATTGAAGAAGAAAAAAAAAAGATTGACCCACATTTAGTGTATAGTCTCATAACCTAATCAGATAGGTTCATAGGACATCGGAGATGAAGGTCCTTAGGGATTCAAGCCAATCTCTTTATCTGTGTGTGTCAGGAAATGGAAGCCCGAGAACACGGAGGGATGCAGAGATCACCCCACACCTAGAACCTAGTTTCTGGGCTCTCCATCTAGTGCCCCACGGTGTCACACAGTGGCCTCTTCTCTCAGAGCCAGGTTCTCACACGGCACACCCCCAACTGAAATGCAGATAGACTTCTATCTCCTGAAATCTACGATCTGCTCCCTCCAACCCCAATTTCCTCCTCTTTCCCCACCTCAGCATAAGCAGTAACACCCCCTTGTCGTAACACCCCAGCACCCCTGTGATCCCACACCCTAAAACGGTTCCCAGAGTTGGACAAACTCCTACAAACAGGAGTTAAGGGAGATAATAAGATCACTAAATCATCACTTTCCATTCACCTCTGTGCTCAGAATTTTATTACGTAAGTGCTTGGATTTTCTCATAGAAGAGAACAGGATTTCAAGAAGCCAAGGGAATAATACCAGTACACATAAGCACTTAGAATCTAAACTTTAAATTTTACCTGGTATAGCGAATCTCCTCCAGTAACTACGGACCCATGTTTATACACATCCTTGTATAAGCTCTTATATACCTGTCTCCACCTGTGTGAACATATATGCATGTACCTGCACACACATAAAACACACTCCACTTTATTTTAAAATATTACGTGAAGGCAGCATTAGAAAGAGCACTAAACTAGCAATTAGAAGTCCTCGTACATGACTCTGTGTAAGTAATTTAGCCCATCTCGTTCTGCTTCCATTTATCTTCACACCTGAATAGCCATACAGGTTCCCACATTCTTCCAAGGACTTTTAAAGGAAGGTGATTTATTCAACACAGATTAAGCTGATGTATGAAAACTCAGAATATTGCATTTTGAAGTGTCAATTACTGTTTTATTACTATTATTCTCATAGTCAAAATTTACATTTGCATTTGTGTTCGGCATCCAACAGAACAAACCTTTTTTCCGCACTAACCCTCGCCCAATCCCGAGCACATTTCTCCTGACGGTTATCCCTGCTTCATGCGGTTGTTGCAAGGATGCAAGGGGTTAATACAGTCAAACCACAGAGACTCCGGTTCAGTTCCCACTTCGGGGGCTTGGAGGTCATCACTCCATGCTAGGTAAAAAAGCTGAACAGGCTGAAAAGTCAACAACTCCTCTTGGATCCAACAAGAGGGAGGACACAGGGCAAACCACTGCCCCCAAGACTGGGGAGAAGACAGGGGTCGCCGCTTCCCGGAGCAGAGACTCACAGGTAGAAATCATTGCCCACGATATCGTGAGATTTACCTACAGGAGTTCAACCAGGTTCCCACAGTAAATATCAGAGAAAAATCCCCTCGTGTTTCCAGCAGTTGCAGAAAAGGAACGACTCTTAAAAGTACCAGGACACCTGTTCTTCCCAAGGCCTGCGCTCAGGAGAAACTAGTTAACCAGCATCTAGCCTGCTGGGGTTTTACCAGAGACTAACCTGGTAGGAGGGAAACACCTGGCTCCGGTCAGCCACAGCCATCCCGTCCCATCTAAGAAGGGAGAAAACAAAACCGAGGAACGCTTGCGAAGTTCACCGTCCAGAGACAAAGACTCACTAAACACACTTACAATAGTGTCTGGCATCCTGGAAGAATTCAGTAACTTTCATCCCACATGTACATAGAAGCTTCAGGAGTGCAAGGGCTCCTTCCTCCCTCCCCTCCCTCCCCCCACCTTCCCAGCCAGGTGGAGCGTTTGGTCTCTCGACCTCCCTCCACAGGAAGGACACAGGGCAGAAAGGAAGAGGGGCTGGAGGTGGAAGAAAGCCCAGGACCTGTTCCTCGTGGACACCTTCACTGCCCTCTCCCCGCTGGCAGCCTGCTGGAAATAGGGGGTCAGAGGTGTGCAGCCAAGGCTGGGGGCCAATGTCTCATGTACACCCGCACCCCGCCCCAGGCTCCACCCTAGTCCACACTCTCATATCAGTGGCCTTTTTTTGTTCCCCAAGTTCAGCCACCTCTCTAAGGGCTGAGTGTCCTGCATCGAATAAACACAAACGCAGACGGAAAACACAAAAGAGCGTACTCACCACAAGCTAGGTGATCAATAAACATTTGAGGAGTGAAGGAATCCATCTGGTGTTTAGGAAGAGTATTAAGGTATTAAGCGTCTTAGGAGAAGGGCAGGAACACGGGGGGGGGGGGGGGGGGGGGAATAGGTAGACAAAAAGGAAGAGAAGACAAGGGCCTAAGGAGTGTGGCAGCCACCTGCACAGGAGACCCTGACACAGGATGTGAGCAAGCAACCTTCCCAGCTGGTATTGTTACTGTCTTTACTGATAAACATGGAAATTGACGCCCCACGGGGTGAATGACCCGTGAATGGTTAATGGTTGAGGAGGAGGGGGTCATTGAGAGGTCATGGCCACTGGTTGGCCCTCCAGCTAGATCCAGGCAAATGCAGGCTTCTCACCACCACCCCCCTTGGAATGTTTGATCTGCCCACCTTCCCACAGCCGCAGCCACTTCCAAGCACTCACCTTGAGAGAGTTAGTGATACCATCTGGACTGAACCCGGTTATGGCCTCCGTGTAAACTTTTTAAGATTCTCACAGCAGGTGCACAGATCTACTGGCCTGGATGCCACTCAAGGCAGCCTCGTGTGTAACATCCCTTGCTCATTAAACCTGCCACCAACTGATCTGGAGCGGCCTCTTTCTTCCGTCTCTCCCTGCCCTCCATTTACAAGGGCCCGTTTGCAAACCAACATTAAGTAAGCAAGACATTCAGTGCAGCTCTCCTATTTCCACCCTGCATAAACTTGGCTCCCTCTAGCAGCAAAAATGAAGGAAGACAGAGGGGGATTCATGGAGACCACAGTCCCTGCTCTGCTGGAGGGAGAGAAGTGCTGACAACTTAGCTCTTCCTGGGTATACTGTCCATCCCCAAGGTCGCCACCAGTCCTTGGTCCATCAGAACCTCCTGGTCCATCCTACTTAGTGTCCATTCACTCAGTTATTAACCTTGAAAATAACTGCCAGTTCTCTTGCCAGCAAAAGTGGGTTAACTCCTACGGAGCAGAGAATTGCAACCGGACTTAAAAACTCTTTTATAGAGGAAGGGGTGGGGCGGCTATTATAAACACAAAGTTCATTAGAGTAAACTGGCAGTTCTAAGCATAGTGTCTTTTCATTGGCTGGGCTGTGACCTCTCTCATTGGCTGGGCTGCTGCCACGGGAGAGGGAAAGCCTTTCTCCTCCTTCTGGGATAGGGAAGTAGTAGTGATGTGTTTTTGGAGTAGTGTTGGGGTCTGCAGCCGCTGGCTAAGAAAGAATTCCTGAGACGTCTTTGGTGCAAAAAAAAAAGTGATTTTAGAAAAGCAGGTGAACAGGACCCATGGGCAGAAAGAGCTGCTGCGGCTTGCTGCCCCGGGATTGTGAGGGGAAACTGAATATATACTTTGGGGATGGAGGCAGTAAAGACAAGGGAAGTTACAAAAGTATTTTCATATGCTAAACAAGACTCACAGAATACCAGAGGCCTTCTATCTTCCCACCACGGTTATTTTTCCCTCTAGCAAGGCATTAAGACAGTTGGGAGCTTCCTGGAGGAACTATACTCCACCTGCCTCAAGTATTTGTCAAAGAGTCGCAGGTTATAGGGACATTTATATTATCTATGTTTCCTTCTGCCTTGGTTTCCCACATCAGTGTTGGCATGCAAGATGGTCTTTTCCTGTGGGCATGGTGTCGATGAGATACTCAACCTTCCTAGACGTTCTCTCATTTGTAGACCTCAGACGCTTCCTGCATGAGCCCTTAAGTATCATACTAAGAACCTCCTGGACTGTGACCCCCTTGAGGGTAGAGAGTACATCTTGCTCTTATTTGCATCCCCAGTGCCTCACTCATTGCAGACACTCAATATTTAATGAATGAAGGGTTGAAGGAGTATGTGGGATTATTATTGTTATTATACATTTGTCATTACAAGCATTAATTTGGAGATGCTACAAAATGGGAGATTTCCCAAGTTCCAGGCTGGTTGAGATTCCCTGGACTGTCACTTCTCCCCCATGCTCCCCTCTACTCCAAACAGTTTCCTCATGGCATTTTTCACCTCATTGTTCCTCAACGTGTAGATCAGAGGGTTCAGCAAAGGTGGCATGACAATGTTAAAGAGGATGACAAGCTTGTCAGCAGCCAGGGTGGTGGAGGGACGAATGTACATGAACATGGGGGGCACAAGGACCAAAAAGACAGTGATGATGTGTGAGCCACATGTGGACAGAGCCTTGCGCCTGCCCTCAGATGACCGGCTTCTCAGGTTCAATAAGATGACCACATAGGAGATGACAAGGATGATAAAGGACACCAAAGAGATCATGCCACTGTTGGCCACCACAATGAGCCCCACCACATAAGTGTCTGCACAGGCCAGCTTCAGCAAGGGATGAACATCACAGAAGAAGTTGTCGATCTCATTAGGCCCGCAAAAGGGCAGCTGGACTGTGAGAAGGGTCTGTAGGATGGAATGGAGGAAGCCAGCCACCCAGGAGGCCCCGGCCAGCAGGCCACACTTCCACCGATCCATGATTGTCACGTAGTGCAGGGGCCTACAGATGGCCACATAGCGGTCATAGGCCATGGCTGTCAGGAGGAAGATCTCAGTGCCACCAAAGAAGTGGGCAGAAAAGAGCTGGGTCATGCAACCATTGAAGGAGATGGTCTTGTGCTCCACGAAAGTGTCAGCAATCATCTTCGGTGTGGTAGCTGATGGATAGCACATGTCGGCAAAAGACAGGTGGCTGAGGAAGAAATACATGGGTGCGTTGAGGGTCTTGCTGGCATTGATGGTGATGATGACCAGAAGGTTCCCCAGGACAGTGAGCACGTGGAAGAGGGAGAAGACCACAAAGCACACATGCTGCATTTCCCTACTCTGGAAAAGGCCGAACAACACAAATTCAGTCACGTTATTCTTGACTCCCATGGCTTCTCTGCCCTGAGCACCAACAAAGTAGTTAGCTCTGCAAGGACACAAATTGTGTGATATAAGAAAGTTTCCCAAATTCAGGGAATCAGAAAACTGTATTCAGGTCTCATAATGGTTCTAACACCAAACTGCAATTGAGGGAGAAGAGATCGCCACACCTACAAGCAATTCTCAGAAACCACATGAGTGTCCTACAATTCAACTCAATTCTGACACTACGTACCTGGAGATAGTTTCAGATCCCCCAGGTTAAGAGTTCAGGCCTACCAAGAAACAACAATTGTTGGAGAGGATGTGGAGAAAGGGGATCCCTCCTACATTGTTGGTGGGAATGCAAGTTGGTACAGCCACTCTGGAAAACAGTGTGGAGGTCCCTTAAAAAGTTAAAAATTGAGCTACCCTATGACCCAGCCATTGCACTACTGGGTATTTACCCCAAAGATACAGACGTAGTGAAGAGAAGGGCCATATGCACCCCAATGTTCATAGCAGCAATGTCCACAATAGCTAAATTGTGGAAGGAGCCGAGATGCCCTTCAACAGATGACTGGATTAAGAAGTTGTGGTCCATATATACAATGGAATATTACTCAGCTATCAGAAAGAACGAGTTCTCAACATTTGCTACAACATGGACAGCACTGGAGGAGATAATGCTAAGTGAAATAAGTCAAGCAGAGAAAGACAACTATCATATGATTTCTCTCATCTATGGAACATAAGAACTAGGATGATCAGTAGGGGAAGAAAGGGATAAAGAAAGGGGGGGTAATCAGAAGGGGGAATGAAACATGAGAGACTATGGACTATGAGAAACAAACTGAGGGCTACAGAGGGGAGGGGGGTGGGGGAATGGGATAGACCGGTGATGGGTAGTAAGGAGGGCACATATTGCATGGTGCACTGGGTGTTATACACAACTAATGAATCATCGAGCCTTACATCGGAAACCGGGGATGTACTGTATGGTGACTAACATAATATAATAAAAAATCATTTAAAAAAAAAAAAAACACTCAAGAAAAATGCCATGTGAGCTATGATTGCAAATGACTAATGGAATGTAATTTTAGTGGAATATGAAAAATACATTTCCCTTTATAATAAAGACCTAAGTTGTTTCTTTTTGAAAAAAAAAAAAAAAAAAAAAGTTCAGGCCTACAAGACTGGCCCCTGCCCTGCACTTCAAATGCCAGTTGCCACCCAGGTTATCACCTGTGCTTCTGACCTTATGGCTATAGAGCAAAGATTCCAATGATCGTACTCCTTGGGTTTGATTAATTTGCTAGAGCAGCTCACAGAATTCAGACAAAGATTTATTATTAAAGGATATAACTCAGGAACAGCCAGATGGAAGAGATGCATAAAGCAAGGTTTGCTGTAAGGGCATGGAGCTTCCATGCTCTCTAAGTGCATCACTCTCCCCAAATCTCCACCTGTTCACCAATCTGGAAGCTCTCCAGACCCCAACATTTTGGGGTTTTTATGGAGGCTTCATTATTTAGGCATGAGTGATTAAATCATTGGCCATTGGCCATCATTCAACCATCAGTCCCTCTTCCCTCCCCCATGTTCTAGGGATGGAATTGAAAGTACCAACCCTGCTCTGAACATTGGGGTGCAATGTCCACAATAGCCAAACTGTGGAAGGAGCTGAGATGCCCTTCAACAGACAGATAGATAAAGAAGATGTGGTCCATATATACAATGGAATATTACTCAGCCATCAGAAAGAATGATTACCCAACATTTGCACTGACATGGATGGAACTGGAGGGGATTATACTAAGTGAAATAAGTCAAGCAGAGAAAGACAATTATCATATGGTTTTACTTACGTGGAACATAAGGAATAGCAGGGAGGACATTAGGAGAAGGAAGGGGAAAATGAAGGGGGGAATCAGAGGAGGAGACGAACCATGAGAGGCTATGGACTCTGGGAAACAAACTGAGGGTTTTAGAGATGGGGGGGGTGGGGGAATGGGTAAGCACAGTGATAGGTATTAAGGAGGGCACATATTGCATTGTGCACTGGGTGTTATACACAAATAATGAATCATGGAACATGACATCAAAAACGAAGGATGTACTGTATGGTGACTAACATAAGAAAGAAAGAAAGAAAGAAAGAAAGAGAAGAAAGAAAGAAAGAAAGAGAAAGAAAGAAAGAAAGGAAGGAAGGAAGGAAGGAAGGAAGGAAGGAAGGAAGGAAGGAAGGAAGGAAGGAAGAAAGAAAGAAAGAAAGAAAGAAAGAAAGAAAGAAAGAAAGAAAGAAAGAAAGAAAGAAAGAAAAGGAAGAAAGGAAGAAAGAAAGAGAAAGAGAACCAATCCTGCAATCCCAGAGTTGGTTCCCCAGGCAACCAGCCCCCATCCTTAGGGGACCTAGGGGCATTCCAAAGTTCACCTCATTAATGTAATGAAAGACACCCTTATCTCTCACCACTCATGAAATTCAAGGGTTTTAGAAGCTGTGTGCGACAAATGGGGACAAACACCAAATACCTATTTCTAATTATAACCCACAATATCACAAGGTCCCAGCTATGCTATATACTAACTGTGAACTTTGGCAAATCAATTAACTTTTCAGGACCTCAGTTTCAAAGTTTAAACAAAAGGCAGCATTCCAGTTCAAGATGGTGACATAGGAAGACTGAACCCACCATCTCCACAGAACACACCAAATTATACCTATTAATAGAACAATTCTAGAAGAACTGGGGGCTGACTGAACAGCTCCTGAACAACCGAAGATAGAATGGCAAGAGAGACAGAGATGGGGTTGCAAAGAGAAACCCACCCCTGACGCTGTAAGTGGGAGTGGGGAGGAATAGTAAGGGCCCGGGAACAGATTCCTCTGTCCTTAGGCACAGAGAAATCCCTTGGTTTAAAAGAGCAACTAGTGTTAGAGGCAGTTAGCTAGGTTCTAACAGGACACCCGGAGGCCAGTAAAGAAGTCCTGGCCAGGTACTGGGAAAGTCAGAGGCCAGTCCTGGTAGCTTTCCAAAAACAAAGCCACAAGAAGCCAGATCAAACCAGACTGACTCAAAACTTTCTCCTACAAACAAAAGGTAAAGGAGTTTATCATCACTAAAGGAGCCTTATAAGAAAAGTTAAAGGGGCTTCTGTAGGTGGAAAAGAAATGGCCATGATTAGATATTTAAAGACTATGAATAAAAAGATGTAAAATATGACAGTGCCACATGAAATATGGAGAAGGAAGTAAAAATAGAAGAGAAGGGAAGAAGAAAGCTGAACAAGAAAGGATGGTCATTAACTCCAGACCCCAACTATTCTTCTCCAACCTGAACATCTTCAAACACCTCCCTCCTCTCCCCCAGGAACTCATTTTGTCCTTGTTTCCTCTTCTCTCACCTGTCTGAATCCCTCATGCCATCCTTAAATCATGAACACACTCTTGGACCTCATAGTTGATGAGGTCGTGAATCAGACCAGCAGAGTATGGAAGGGGATCCCCCCTCCTGCTAGCACGTCCCCAACACCATTACAGAGCTGCCGCAGGCCAGACTCAGTCCATGAGCTTCACACATTCTCCCAGTTCCCGCTCAGCACAACCCTTTAAGATAACTATGATAATATGCTCACTTCAGAGATGAGGAAAAGGAAGCTCAAAAAATTAGTGTTTAAGTGACTTGCGAGATCACCAACAAGTGGAATTACCGTGCAGTCTGGGAGACACTGCAGATCTTCTTGTCAGAGAGCTCTCAGCGCTCTCCCCTCCCCCCCCCCCCCCCCCGCAATGCTGGTGTGCTGCACCTTCCTCCCTTCCCTAGCCTCCTACTACTGGAAAACTTCAGAGATTCACGGTGGACTTAATATTGTCCAAAGGAGGGTAGCGGACCACCATGAAAAAGGCACTGCTCTGGAAGCCGAAAGACCCCAGTGTTAGTCCCAACTTGTCAATGGTAGCTGAGTGACCCTCTCTTTGTGTTCTATTTCCCCACCTATACATAAAAAGCTGGACTAAGTGCTGTGATTCTAAGCTGGAAACATAGAAATAACCCCAAAAAATTAATTTCACTGACAATGATAATCAATATTTGATGAGTTAAAAAAAAAAATAGCAGCACCCAGGGTGGCTCAGTTGGTGGGCATCCAACTCTTGATTTCAGCTCAGGTTATGATCTTGGGGTCTTGAGATCAAGCCCAGCCTCAGGCTCCCTTCTCAGCATGGAGTCCACTTGAGATTCTCTCTCCCTCTGCCCCTGCCCCTCCCCTTGCCTGTGCTCACTTGAGCGCATACTCTCTGTCTCAAAATCAGTAAATAAATTTTTTTTTTTTTTTAAACTAGAAAAAGCAAGTAGGTAGCTTTCTGTCATTACTAATTCCTTTCACTGCTTTGCCTGGGATTGGTTGCGTGTTAGAGGTCCAAGTTCCGCGTTTACCATGCCCTGGGCTGAATGAGATCTCTTACCAGTTTTCAGATACATTGTCTGTCTTGAAAGAGAAAGGAAATTTGTAACGCAATCTACAAACATTCCTACTTTAAAAGATTAAAATGTAAATAAGTCTTTTAAGAGTCCCTCAAGCTTCGGGTATCAGAGGATTCATTTACAGGGAAGAACACCTTGCCTGGGGGCCTGGGCTTTGGGAAAAGCCTGCCAAGACCGCACTGCAGTGAAATACACCCTGGAATTGCTCCATTTCCAAAAAGTTAAGTGGTGTCAGGGGCCACATACCAGGACAGCCTGTTTGAAAACCTGGGGAAGTGGACCGGCTCTGTGAACTCTGACCCCTCCACTTCCCTGAGCCATGAACAGTAACCTCGCCCTGGTCTGGGCATTCCTATGGCAAGCCTCTAAGGAATAAGACTTGTGAGGACACACTCTGAGCTTCAACTTCCCACAAGCACAGGGAACAGTAACCACAGCAGTCAGTATAACATGTGCTTGCATTTATCGAGCAGGACTGTATGCCAGGCCCTATACAGCACGCTTTAAAGGCATCATCTCACTTAATCAACCAACATCACTCTGAGAAATTGCTGTGATTGTTCCTATTTTTTCAAATGAGGAAAATGAGGGTCAGAGCGAATAAGTGACTTGGCCATGTTCTTGCACTAGGAAGGGTCAGAGGCAGCAATGCAACCCAGGGTGCCTGACTTCAAAACGACCTTCTTAATCACTAGACAACACTCCTGACTAGGGAAGCGGGAGCATCTGATCACCCAGAGAGGACACGTCCTCAGCAGCTAAAGTGTGAACAAGAAAATGGCTGATGGAGAAGGATTCCAGAGATACCACAGGAATCTGGAAAAAAAAAAAAAATCAACTCACACTTGGTGCATGTGGAGGCAAAAACCTGAGAAATACTAAGAGACTGGCAGCAGGACTGTCATCTGGACACTGAGAACAAAACAGAGAGAGCCAAGCCAGGGAGGACATCTGTTTTCTACAAGGATCCTTGGTCAGTTCAGGCTTATTCCAGCCAGAGAGTCCCCCAAACACCAACACTCCATGAAAACTGACCTTAGTGAGCCCCAACCCTCCTCAGAGGAGCACTGGAAGTCAAGAAGTCAAGAAGTCAGAGAAGTAAAAGGCTGCAGTAAACTTTTAAACACAGAAGGTTCAGGGAAGCTCATGTGGAATCACCCCAGCCAAAGCCATGGCCAGAGTTGAGCTCCTGTTCTTTGGAAGCCACAGCACATTCATGGTTAGCAAGAGTACCTTGGGACGTGCTAATGAGACCCCACGGGCATTGCATCCCAATTAGAGGAGTGGGCCATAGAGACAGCCGTCCCCCTTGTCACATTAACTTAGTGGTTCAAACTTTACAGGCCAAGGGAGCTGCTGTTTTTATCCTGACTTTGGATGTCTATGCTGAATCATCCCAAATTCATTCATTCAACAGTAGTTATTAAGCAGTTACAATATCTAGGACATGGTTTTATGCCATCTCCTACATGGGGAGGTATCAAATATAATATGTACATATAAATAGCCAGCATTAAATAGGAACTGATCTGTTTTTTATTGTTGTTTATTAAGTAACAGAGACAAATTTGAACTAAACTAGCCCTTTGACTGTTGCCTTATGTTAACATAGCATTTTGAAAAGTATTTCCACCCTGTGAGGATAGTAAGACAGACAAGGGGCAATATTATAGGGTGTTTCAAAGCATGAACTAACGAGTCAAGCTGCCTTGTCTAAACGCTGTCTTTGCCACCTGGAGGATATATAACCCTTAAGTGGCTTACCATCTCTGGTATGCCAGTCTCTCATCTGCAATGTTAAATAAATCACTATACAACTCCACAATAATAGCAAGAGATGTTAACACCACCACCAACAATCCCCAGCAAGTGGAAGTAGGATTCAATTTTTAAAATCATTAAAAACATGGATCTGAACAACCTCATATGAACCACCTTAACCTACCTGATATTTGTAGAGCCCAACAACTTAAAACTGAATACTTACTCTTTCAAGCATACATGTTCACCAGGACAGACCTTATGTCAGGCCATGAAACAAAATGTAAAAAGAATGATGTCATTCACAGTGGAATTAAACTAGAAATCAGGGAGTACATGCACCCCAATGTTCATAGCAGTAATGTCCACAATAGCCAAACTGTGGAAAGAGCCGAGACGTCCATCGACAGATGAATGGATAAAGAAGATGTGGTACATATATACAATGGAATATTACTTAGCCATCAAAAAGGATGAATAGTTACCATTTACCTCGACCTGGATGGAACTGGATGATATTACGCTGAGTGAAATAAGTCAGAGAAAGACAATTATCATATGGTTTCACTCATATGTGGGAATATAGGAAACAGCACAGAGGATCATAGGAGAAAGGAGGGAAAGCTGGAAAGTCATCACTGAGGCAGAAAAAACAGGAGAGGCTATTAACTATAGGAAACAAACTGAGGATTGCTGGAGGGGACGTGGGTGGGGTGATGGGGTAATTGGGTGACAGCATTAAGGAGGGCAGGTGATGTGATGAGCACTGGCTGTTATGTGATGAGAACTAGCTGCACACAACTGATGAATCACTGAACACTACATCTGAGACTAATGATGAACTACATGTTGGCTCATTGAATTTAAACAAAAAAGAAAAAAGTGTAACTAAGTCTGTACCTTGAAAGATAAAAGATATAAGAGAAAATTTAAATACGATCAAAGTAGAAGGAAAGAAAGAAGATAGAAATTAATCACATAGAAAACAAAAACAGAAAACATTTTTGATAAAAACCAGACAATGATTCTGTGAAGATATCAAGAAAACTAAGAAATCTCCAAATGGGCTTTGAATTTTAAAAAAGACAAAAATAAAAACAAAAAACCAAGAAAGTATAAATTTTTAATTTGAGAAAGGAAAAGATGAGCACTACATACACCTCAGAAAATAAAGGATAATGAGAATATATTTTTAACCTTAAGTTTCAATATTAATGTCATTTGTTGATTTAAGGTCATCAAATTCTACAGCTTAGGTTAAAGTATAAATTCCCCCCCAAAAAATACAACTTATATAACTGACCCAAAATGAGACAGAAAATCTGAATAGCCCTATATCTGTTAAATAAATTGAATTCACAGTTTAGCAACACACACACCAAAAAAATTCCAAGCCAGGATGAATTCATTGGTTTCATCAACCACTTAAAGGAGAAATAACACCAAACTTACACAAATGTTTTTAAAACTAGAAGAGAAGATTTCCCCAGTTATTTATCAGACCAGCACAATTCTACCACCAAAACCTAACCAAAAAAAATGCTTTAAGAAAAGAAAATCACAAACATCACTCATGAACACAGATGCAAAAAATCCTGAATAAAATACATTTAAATCAAATGCAAGAACGTATACAAGGGATAATAGATCATGACCGAGTGGGGTTTATCTCAGGAAAGCAAGGTTGTTTCAACATTCAAAAATCAGAGAGGTGATAGGGCACCTGGGTGGCTCAGTCAGTTGAGCATCTGACTCTTGATTTCGGCTCAGGTCATGCTGGGTCATAAGATAGAGCCCCACATCAGACTCTGCCCCGGGTGTGGAGCTGCTTAAGAGTCTCTCTCTCCCTCTCCCTCCGCCCCTCCCCTGCTCGCTTGCATGTGCACACTCTCTCTCTCCTCTCTCTATTAAAAAAAAATCAGAGAGGAGGTTCAAGACAGCAACACAGGAATATCCTGAACAACTCGCCTGTGAAGAATTCTGGACTCTGAAACAGAGTTGGTCAACGGCTCATGGGGACAAAACATCAGGGCTTTGGAAGAATCCTTGACCTGCATGCTCCTCCCCTGCCAACTGAACACTGTAGCACCTACGGGGCCACACTCTCCTGAGATTTAATTTTAGGAAATGTATTTGTGAGCTCTCAATTCATATAGATTTTTTTTAAGATTTTTTATTTATTTATTCGACAGAGATAGAGACAGCCAGCGAGAGAGGGAACACAAGCAGGGGGAGTGGGAGAGGAAGAAGCAGGCTCATAGCGGAGGAGCCTGATGTGGGGCTCGATCCCATAACGCCGGGATCACGCCCTGAGCCGAAGGCGCTTAACCGCTGGGCCACCCAGGCGCCCCGACAATTCATATAGTTTTTGGACTCCTATTTCCCATTTTCCAACCTGTATGATATTCTCAAGAACGGTGCTTCTTTCAGCATTGTCACTAGAAAATAAGTCTCTTTCTGGCCAGCACGAGTTTTGATCCCACATATCACGTAACTCGTGCAGCTCAATGCCCGTGTTTTGCCTGCCTGAGAAGAGGAGCCTGAGCCGAAAGCACCCTCCTATCTTCCTGCGTTCCACCCCCCACTTCCAGAGCCGGCATCTCAGACCCTGCTTTTCTACGGACCCAGAAATCCCTGGGAACACGCCTCAGGCAGTTCGCGCTACGTAGTTTTTAAAAAACACTTTTTATGTACTCTGCAGTGATTCCGGAGGGAAATACCGACAATAAGGAGATGATCAGCCCTCAGATTTGGGATTCAGAGATGCGGAAGTGTTTATGTTCTGGTGATCTCTAAAGAGAAGCAGAGGAATGCACACAGACAGCAAAGGCTTAGAAATCAGGCAGACCTGGGTTTGAACTCAGGCTGCGTGACCGCAGTCAAAATACTGATCTCCCCGAGACTCAGTCTCGTCATCTATAAAACAGGAGAGTCATACCCACCTCACCACAGTGTTTTAGGATTAAATGAGATAAAATATATGAAATCTCTTAGTTAATAGTAAAATATACACATACATACATGTTCCGTTTTATTTATAAATATTATTCTCAGAAACAATATCAAGAGTGAGTGTTTGTCTTCAGTGATAAAATATTGCGATCTCAATTACATAATTGAGAGGAAAAGAGAGATACAACAACCACTTTTATATCTAAAGCACTAAAGGCATCCAGAAATTTAATTGGTCAAATGTTTATTGAGCTTTACTATATGTCCCTTAAGGCAAGATACAAAGGTAAGTACAATCCAGGCCACATTCTCAAGAGAGTGACAGTCAGGGGTGAGAGGAATAAGCACTGAAATATATGAAGTAAAAGCCTTAAAGGACTCTGAGTGCTGTGGGAATTCAAAACAAAGCAAAAGGGCATACCTGAATAGGATCATTAGGGAAGCTTCCTAAAGGTACCAGCATTTCAGACGGGCATTGGAAGATAGGTAGAATGTTAACAGGTAGAGATGGGAAAACTATTTGAGGTGGAAGGCACAAGGTGATGTTCAGAAAACAGTGAGTGCAACAAAAGTGTCATTGAAAATAAATAAAGAACATTAAGAGAGGGCCAGGCCTTGAGGGTGCTGCATATCAAGCAGGATTGATTCAGAAGGCAATGAGGAGTCATAGAAGATTTTTGAGGGGGAAAAAAGATAAAATAAGGGAATTATTTCCAAGTGATGAATCTGGAAGTATATGGGGGAACAAATCATGTGCTGTGAATTAGGGTCAGTGTTGGGGTTACGGTTTGGGAGCACATGACCATGGTGTGGGGTGTAGGACTCAAAAAAAGATCAAAATATCATACAACAAACAGGGAGGACTCAGGGCAGTTAAACCATTAATCAACAGGCATGCCCAGAGTGAGGACTGGGAAGGAGTTAGGGGGCTCAGAGATGCAGAGTGACAAGGTAATATGGTGGTACAGGAAAGTGGGTTATCAGGGTGCTTTGTGGGAATGGACAAGAAGCACAAGAAGTCAAGAGGCTGAAGACAGAGAAAACTAATGGGCCAAACAAGAAAGGCATCAGGAGGGAAAATAAGAGAAAAAGGACAGACAGGTATGAACAGAAGAGAATATCAGACACCAAAATGTTAATGATATGTGGAAAACAGAGCTTGTGCCTACAAGTAGGTATCATTATCTAGTGCTTTCAAGTCACTTAAAATGGAACCTATGGTTCCATTTAATTTTTTGAAGACATGAGTTTAATGCTAATGTGAGCTCATGTGAATCTGCTGGGAGGAGTCAAAATGCCTTCTGCTCTGTGGACTAAACCCTTCTAGGTCAGTTGGGCTGCCCAGAACCCACTGGGCAAATCTTCAGTATATCAAGTTAATAGAATTTCCAAGCATTTGAGTGACTTCTATTTCTCTCCCTACCTTCCTCCTCCCCAAATCCAAAGGTTCAGGCTCTTCCAACACAAAAGACACAGGGACACTGACCCCCAAGGCAGCCCTCCTCCTCTTCCACTAACCTCCTCATTATTCCCAGAAAGACCCTGGCTTTCTGGAAGAGTTCATTCTTTCAAAACCAGCCAAGCTGCCTCAAGGTCACGGTCAAATGTGGAAGTGCAGCAGCAGAAGACCCCTAGACCTCATTCTAGAGGCTCCTTCAATCCTGTCCAATCTCATAAAGATGAGAAAACTGAAATTTAAAGAAAAAAGGTGACTGGCCCAAGGCCAACCCATCATTTAAAGGTAGAGGCAGAGTGGGATCTCACTGCCCCAGCTTCCCATCCCTTACTCCTCCAGTTTCCCCTAACTTAATCATCTATTTCTCTCCCCAAATCACTGTTCTCCTCATCAGTCTCCTCATGGCATTTTTCACTTCAGCATTCCTGAAGGAGTAAATGAAGGGGTTTAAGAGAGGCGTGAGCACTGTGTAAAACACAGCGACTATCTTATCTGCAGAGAGGGTGACACAGGGCCTCATGTAGACAAAGGAACAGGGAATGAAGAACAGGCCCACGACCGCGATGTGAGAGGCACAGGTGGACAGAGCCTTGCGCCGACCTTCTGAGGTCCGCGTCCTCAGGGAGCACAAGATGACCACGTAGGAAGCAAGCAGTACCATGAAGCTGATCACTGAAATGGAGCCACCATTGAGGATGATGAGCACACCAATGAGGAAGGTGTCTGAGCAGGCCAGCGTCAGCATGGGGTGGACATCACAGAAGTAGTGATCAAGGACCTTGAGGCCACAGAACGGCAGCTGGAAAATGAGGAACGTTTGCCCAACAGAATGCAGCAAGCCCCCACCCCATGCTGCACCCACCAAGAGGCCACACACGCGCCGGTTCATGATGACGGTGTAGTGCAGGGGTTTGCATATGGCCACGTAGCGGTCATAGGCCATGACTGTCAGGAGAAAGATCTCAGTACCACCAAAGAAATGGAGGAAAAATATCTGAGTGATACAGCCCTTGAGGGAAATGCTTTTCCTTTCAATAAAAGAGTCAAGGATGAGCTTGGGGGCTGTGACAGAGCAGTAACAGATCTCCACAAAGGACAAGTAGCTGAGGAAGAAATACATGGGGGAGGTGAGCACTTTGCTGGCCATGATTGTTGCCACAATGAGGCCGTTACCCAGGACAATGGCCGTGTACATGAGGAGAAATACCACAGAAATGGTCTTCTGTACATCCTGGTTGGGGGAAAACCCCAAAAGAATGATTTCAGTCACATTGTTTTTAGCTGCCATGTCTTAAAGCACAGGGGCTAGCAGCCTAGAATCGAGAATCAAAGAACTCTCCTCCAATAATTATAAAAATCCTTCTCAGCTGTCGAAGACAATTGTCATTCTCCCCATCTTGAGTCCCCTCTCAGCCTCGGGCTCCTACAAAACATGTTCTCCTGACACAAGTAGACAAAACAATCATGAAATGTTTGATATCATTCTCAAAACAGGACTGAGTTGGTACTAATGCTGCCTCGAAGTGTTTTCTCTAATGCAGGCAGATCTACATTAGCTGATGAATCCGCACAACAAAAATGAGAGGATATTTTCTACACAAGAAAATTGAGCCTCAGAGAGTCATCACTCCTTCATTGCCTCACAGCTCATACCTGAATTGAGGTCTGAATCCTTCAAGACTTAGATGTTTCCACTATATCTTATGCTCCTGAAGTCGGTCTTATACTGGTTGTATAATTTAGATTCCAGATCAGGCTTGTCTTTTACCTTCATGTGGAACCAATTCCTTACAGACCTTGTATAGACCTTTTATAGACCTTCTGAACCTCAATTATCCCACAACCTATGGAACTAACCAGGCTCCACAGTAGGCTGGGGGAGGACAGTCACCAACTTCAATCACTGTCCATAAAGGGAGAGGTGGTGGAGGCAGATGTGAGTCACTTGCAGACTGCTTCAATAGTCCAGACCAATGGCTAAGAAACAATTCAGAAGCCACATCAGTCCCACTGCATCACAGCCTGTTGTTCCACGGGGATGTCCCAGCGGATGTTCCAGCATGCGAACTCAGGGCCTCAGAGCACAGCAAGTTCGCAAAGGGAAAGAGGCTGAGGTGGGAGCCAGGACTGCCTCCTAAGGCAAAGGTATGCTAGAGAGACCCCAACATGCATGGCAGCAGCCTCTAATGATGGACAGGGGGTGAGCAGACACAGACGACCCACGATCACGGCCCCCCAAGTGGTCATTCCCGCAGGGTGAAGCAAGCCTGCCAGCAAACACGAAGGCATCCAAAGTGGATATTCCCACACTGGACAGCCAGCTTGCAAGCCAGGCACGCCCTCCACGTGTGGGCAGTAACCGTGCCACTGTGACCTGGCCACAGAACCCTGAGTGTGGAGCCAAAGGACCTGGATACAATCCCAGCAGAGCTGCGTCCTAGCTGTGGGACACTGAACAGGTACAGAGACCCCAGCAAGCCTGGGATTTTCATCTGACAAACAGACATTATAATATCTTCCCACGGTGCTGTTTTGAGAACTGAATGACCTCACATGTTTCAAAACAAATGACAATTGTGTAGCAGTATAACTGATAAGAGTGTCAGAATGTAATTGACGATGGTTTAACTCTGCTTGTCACCCTGTTAGTGCAGTGCGTGATGGGGACAGGGAGGGCCCCCACCTCATAAGGCAGGCCTGACACCCACCTTTGCTTGGGTAATTTTGCAGCAATTCTGGGTTCTCAGTTGAGCGTCTTACAACAAGCCTACGAAACAAAGGGTGACATGATGAAATGGGACTGAATATGCTAAGCAGCATGGTAAGCCCATCACAGAAAGAGAAATACTACATGAGTCCACGCATGCGAGGTCCCGACAGTGTAAGTTCATGGACACAGAGGCTAGGATGGTGGTGCAAGGGGTTGGGGGAAGGGATGTAGAGCTAATGGGTCCAGAGCTTCAGTTTGGGCCAATGAAAGTTGTTGAGATGGAGCGTAGCCATGGATGCACAACGTGAGTGGACCTGAATACCATGGAACTGGACTCCTAGAAATGATTTAGGTGGTAAATGTTTATGTTATATATGTTTACCACTATTAATTCATTAAACAAATACAGATGACTCACATTCCCCCTTCTCCATACCCACCTCCAGGACAATAGTTGAAGCTTGGCAACTTTGTTGCCCACCCACCTTACCTCTGTCTTACCCTATTAGGAAGCCTGGGTAGTTCCAAAGGATGTGAAATAATTGAGTTTGAGAAACTCTGACACTTACTGTAGAAAATTCATTCCACATGACGGGGTAAGGCAAGACAGATAGGACAGCCTTGTGTGGCAATCCACATAAGGCAGTCTTCAAGAGCAAGACAGACAGTGGAAGCACCTACATGTTGGAAAACACACACCTCAGTTCAAATATGAGCTGTGTGGCCTTGGGCAAGTGACTCAACCTCTCTGAGCCTGTTTCCTTATCTATAAAAGGGGCATAAGACTATCCTGTCACAGTTGTGTCCTTCCCTTCCCTCCCCACAGTCTCCACCGTATACTCACCTATCCACCCGCCAAGTGCCAATATTTCCCACTCAGATGTTTATGCACAGAGCAGGAATCATACATGAGCTTGTTTCACCCCAATGGCAAAAATGGCTCTATTACTAGGCAAATAATCCCTGTGAAATTAGATTGGAGAGTAAATGCTGTCTGTTTCTATAATTGCTTCTGATTTCAGGTATCAGAGAATTCCTCTCGGAGGATTGGTAAGGACAACTTTAGATTTCAGATTTTCAAAAAAGAATAGTTGTATATTTATTTCCAAATCATGGAAGGTAACAGAGCAAGAGGTATATACAATGTAAACATCAGATTTTTCTCAAAAATGTTGAGGTTTTTAAGTCTTTACAATGGAAGAAAGAAAAGGAAATTAACATTTTCAAAGCTCTGAGTAGAAATGGAAAACATGTGAGAGATACCCTCATAAAGACATCGTCAGAGTGCTAACCCATCAACAGTGCAGTGACACCCATCTGTGCGGTGACTTTAATTCTGACTCTAACCGGCAGAGCCAAGGAAGAGACTCTGAAAGGTAAGTATGTGTTCTTATCAAACAGCAGCTTTGAGATTTTGTGGGTCAGAAAACATAATGGGGATGCACGTAGAAGCGTAAGACAGAGTGGCCCCCCGCAAAAAACTTCTGTGAACATTTTTCAAATCTTCACAATAAATCTGCCCTACCTTATGGTTTCTTATTATACCTTTCCTGTCATGGAACTCCTCATCCTGTGGTTTTCCAGCATCATTTGCTTGCACTTTTCCTCCAATGGTATCCGTCACCAGAGGGGTCAAGCAGGGTCTCTCCTGCTAGTTCCCTCACTGAGCCACACAAGCTGCTAGATTTGGAAGGAAGCTCATGGATTCCTCCTCCCACAGAAGGGAAATCTGGACCCAGCACCACATGGCTGCTCAGGCAGAGCCTGGACTAGACCCACTTCACTCTCCTCTCACCCACCAGCTCCTCCCCTGCTGCCCACCCATGGCCGGCTGCCAGTACAGGAGCAGGGGGCAAAGAGAGAGGAGATTCCTACTTGTAACACAGGCAAAGCAAAGCTAGACCAAGATCTAAAAAATATACCAGAGGATAATGAACAATAATGTGGTCCAGCTCAGTTCTCCACCTTCCTGAGGTGTAATTTCTGTGCCAACAGCCTGAGGACAGCTCAGAGGCCCTGGCGGGAAGAGGATGTTTCCAGAGTCAGCCAAACTGGGCTGCCAGGGAAAGAAGCCTGTGCGTGCCAGACATGCCTCGGTAATTGGAGATCCTGACTCCAGCACTTTGTCAGCAAGGGTTATATAATTCTCGAGCAGTTTCACATGCCCCGGTCACATCTCTCCAACATGATAGAGGATGTAAGCTTTGAAGGTTTTTGAAGTGTCTCTTACGACCTGTGTCACACCTTCTTCAGAGTTGGGAACTCAGATGTTAAAATGAGTTTTTTATTTGATCCCTGAATCCTCCATCTGCTACTACATCTATTTCAAAAGCAAGTTATCACTGGGGGTGTCTTGTTAACAGCACAGAGGCTAAAGGATATGTAGGGATATTGAGTATATTATAAAAAATGTTTTTTTAAATAATTCCAAAGCATGCCTCATAGAGATGCAGTGAATGAACTTACCTTGAATATTGTTTACTGCCTTGATTCTTAACTTTACCTTTTGAATCTTTCATAGTCAAAGACTGATTCACTTCAATAAGTCACCCCAGGAAAACATATTTGTTTCACTAACAATCTCTACAGATAAACTGATCAGAGAAATAAAAGGAGAATGTTAACACTCATTGATCTAAAACTTGGAAATCTGGATTCAAGATGGTTCTCAGCGAAATACAGCTTCTGTATAGCCTAATCTCCATCCAGGCTCAAATGGGACTAATGCCCTCACTGCTACAAGAGAAGGACAGATGTGAGAATATTTCAGGCCCCTTGAATTTTTCAAAAGAATTCTCAAAAATGCATGAGTCAGTAGTTAATTAGAAGCTAGCCTTCCAGACTGGCCATGCTGCTAGTAGCTCTGGTGACAATCACTATAACGTCTGCTCTCAGCCAAGATACAGACTTACTTCCTCACCTCCCCTTTAAGTAGGCAGGAAAGACTTTAACAGGGTGATGTCTAACATCTGCCACATCAGCTGAAAGAGTGAGCAAATCTAAGAAAGTCTACCCTTACATGGAAGTGTGTGGAAGCCAGAGTAACACCGGGAAGGTGCCCATGTATATGTGAAAGACTCTGCCTGACGGTCTGCCCACCCACGGTAAGGACTCAGTGAATGAATGGACTCAGCATCTATTCCACACGTAAAGGTGCCACTAAATTCTGATCTTCCTCTGTGGACTCGCCAAGTACCATCAATGCTACCACCTCCGTGTGCCTCCAGCACTTCCTAACCTCCTCACTAAAATGTTACAGGGGAATGGAACAGGGCCAGTCGACCCTAAAACCCATCAGAATGAGGTTTGAGGAAAATATTTGCTGGACTGTGAAGCTGGGAGCATTTAAGGTGTAGGAGACGTTAGACTTCGATCAGAGAATTGAATTCCCTGAACTTTTTAACATCTCGTGTCTGGGGACTCTCTGAGAGGAGCAAAAGTCAACTTCCCAATTGCTTCCTTCAGAGGTTAAGGAACATATCTCTAATTAATCCAATTACGAGGTTGGTACTTCTACTTGCCCCACATGATTCACCCCTTCTTGGCTTGGCCCCTAGAGGTTTCCCTCTGCATTCTCAAGCAAGTGGCAGAGAAGAACTCAGTATGGCAACATCCATCTGTCCCCACCACAGACTTCCTCAAGAGGCTCTTGGTGGCCTATTTTGACCTCATCCCTCGTTGGACCAATGATGCCAGTCGGTTCCAGGGAGACTTGAACCCAGTGGGCCTGGACCACTTCACGCACATACTCCAAGAGGTCACCTGATCAGAGAATGCTTGACATGTAAAGACCTTCCAGATCACCTTCTCCATATTATTCACTTCAAAGGTGAGAAAACAGCCAAAAAGGAAAAATTATTGTGCAGAGTTACCGCATGCACTGGCAGCATGGCTGACCCAGCTCCTTCATGACTCCTAGCACAAGGGTCTTCCAGCTGCTCATTCTTAAAGTTCTAAGTCTTTTACCACAAATTGTCCGCACATGGTTTTCATGTGAAGGGCTTCAGGAAGACTAGAGCTCCCTAACTGCTTGACTACTCTCTTAGAAACAACACATCACCCTTCTGTTGGGCAGTATTGTGTCTTTCAACCTTTCTAACATCTCACAGATAGAGTTAACAGTCTACTATAATAGCTATGAAAGCAATTCAACAGATTCAATAAACAAGGCTCAGAAAGCTTAGGAGAATGATTCAAACCCAGGCAACTAATAAACTGTCCATCTTGGTTAAATGACTAGCTGTAACATTTCCTGCCCAAACAGGTGCCCCATTAGGAAACAAAGAGCCCAGTGGGAAACCAGAGTAGGAAATGCCCCCCATGTGCTTCTGCTCTGTGTAGTACTGCTGCTTCATCATAGTTCCATCTCTTGGGGCAAACAAATTATGAATCTATGGTATACATGAGGTCTCTTCCTCCTAACCATAATCCATCTGAAACACTACAAATTTTTTTAAAGCTCCAGGAATTATCACTACATTAAGAAACCTATGTTAATTCCTTCTGCATATACATCAGAAACTCCCTAATTCATTAGTTTCTTAATAAATGACACTGGCTACTGTCATAGGCTCAGCCTTTCTCAACTTCTCACTAAGAAAATTCTGGAGAAGAAAATAACATTGAAAATTCTCAATATCTTTGACAGCTGGCTTACAGTCAGAACCTGGGAAGGCTTCTAAGAGTAACAAAGGTTGGAGGAATGGAATAGAGAAATACAAATAGTGACCCATGCATGCATTTCTGCTGGCCTGTAGGACATAGAGAGAGAGCACTTCTTTCCTGCCTTACATCACACCTCCCTACTGCACACCCACACGTGTGCACATGAACACACACACACACACACACACACACACACTGTGTGCTTAGAAAGGTAATAAAAATAACATTTGGTTTATTTTAATTTTTCCAGCTTTATTGAATTGTGGTTGACAAGTAAAAATTGTACGCATTCAAGGTGTACAACTGGATGTTCTGATATATGTATACATTGTGAAATGATTATCATAGTCAAGCTAACCAAACAGAAAATCTGCAGTTGTGGACTACAATGAATGAAAAGAAAAGAAAATGCAATAGAGAACATTGGCATCAGAATTGATCAATCAGAAGAAAGAATCTAGGAGTACAAGACAGGACTTTTGAATTTATGCAGTCAAAGAACATTAAAAGAAAGTCTAGAACTACTGCAGAAGGTAAAGAGAGGGAAAAGAGGCAGAAAGCCTATTTAAAGAAAGAATGGCTGCATATTTTGCAGATATGGGAAGATATTTGGACATCCAAGTTCATGAAGCTAATAGGTCACCCAAAATTTCAATACAAAATGATCTTCTCCAAGACTATTATAATGGAACTATTTAAAACCAAAGACAGAGAGAATTTTAACAGCAACAAGAGAAAAAAGAATCCTCTCACATAAGAGACTTCCAAGGCTATCACTGGCTCTCTTGGAAGAGACCTTCCAGGGCAGGGGAGAGTAGAAAGGTATATTCAAAGTGCTAAAGGAAAAAAACTGCCAATCAAAAATACTTGATCCAGCAAAGTCATCCTTTGAAATGAAGGCAAAATACAGACCTTCTCAAACAAACAGATGCTGGTAGATTTCATCACCACTAAACTGGGCTTAGAAGAAATTCTAAAAGGAGTTCTTTGAGCTGAAATGAAAGGATGCTAATTAGTAATGTAAAAACATATGAAAATGCACAACACACTGGTAATGATAAGGATAGGCCAAATTCTGAATACCCCAATACTGTAATGTGGTGGCATATTAACCATTTAACTCTAGTATAGGGTTAAAGTGACAAGCCCACAGCTAACCTCATACTCAATGGTGAAAAGCTAAAAGCTTTTCCTCTAAGATTGGGAACAAGAAAAGGATGCCCACTCTCACCACTCCTAGTTAACATAGTACTGGAAGTCCTAGCCAGAATACATGGGCAAGAAAAAGAAATAAAAGGCATCAGAATTCAAAAGAAAGAAGTAAATTGTCTCTGTCTGCAGATTACTTGATCTTATAAATAGAAACCTCTAAAGACACCACCAAAAAATTGTCAGAACTAATCAACAAATTCAGGAAGGACATGAAATCAACATACAGAAATCAGCTGTGTTACAATACAGGAAGAACAATTGAAATAGAAATAAATCCCATTCATAATAGATCAAAAACAACAAAGTGTGTAGGAATAAATTAACCAAGGAACTGAAAGATCTGTACACTGAAAACTATAAGACTTTAATGAAAGAAACTGGAGAAAGACACCTGGCTGACTCAAGCAGTTAAGCATCTGCCTTCAGCTCAGGTCATGGTCCCTGGGTCCTGGGATGGAGCCTCACATCAGGCTACTTGCTCAGCAAGGTGTCTGCTTCTCCCTCGCCCACCACTCCCCCTGCTTGTGTTCATGCTCTCTCTCTTTCTGACAAATAAATAAAATCAAAAGAAAGAAAGAAAGAAAGAAAGAAAGAAAGAAAGAAAGAAAGAAAGAAAGAAAGAAAGAAAGAAAGAAGAAAGAAAGAAAGAAAGAAAGAAAGAAAGAAAGAAAGAAAGAAAGAAAGAAAGAGGAAAAGACTCAAATAAATGGAAGGATAGTCAATATTCATGGAAGAAATAATTAATATTGAAAAATGTCAATATTACACAAAGCCATCCATAGATTCAAGGAAGTCTCCATCAAAACTGCAATGATATTTTTCACAGAAATAGAAAAAAATCCTAAAACTCATATGGAACCAGAAACAACTCCAAATGACAAAAACATCCTGAGAAAGAAGAACAAATAGGAAGGTGTCACACCTCGTAATTTTAAAATATATTACAAAACTACAGTAATCAAAACATCATAGTACTAGCATAAAAACAGACACATACACCAATAGAACAGAATAGAGGACCCAGAAATAAATTTTTGCATGCACAATCCACTAATAGTTGATAAAAGTGCCAAGAATACACAATGGAGAAAGGACAGTTTTCAATAAATGGCCATAGGAAAACTGGATAATCACATGCAGAAGAATGAAATTGGACCCCCATCTTATACTATTGACTATGAATCATTGAACACTACATCAAAAATTAATGATGTACTCTATGCTGGCTTACTGAACATAATAATAAAAAAAATAAAAATTAAAAAAGAACTGCCCTGTGATCCAGCAATCCCACTTCTGTGTGTATATCCAAGAAAATTAAATCAGTATCTCAAAGATATATCTGCATTCCCATATTCACATGGCATTATTCACAATAACCAAGATGGAAACAACTAAATATCCATCTATAGATGAATGAATAAAGAAAATCAGATATATATACCATGGAATATGAGTTAGCCATGAAGAAGAAGGAATCTGTGCCTTTTACAACTTCACAGATGGCCTTGAGGGTATTATGCTGAGTGAAATAAATCAGAGAAAGACAAATACTGTATGATCTCACTTGTATGTCGAAGCTAAAACGCCAAACTCATAAATACAGGGTAAAGTGTTGGTTATCAGGGGCCAGGGTTGGGGAAAATGGGGAGATGTCAGTCAAAGGGTACAAACTTCAGTTATAAGATGAATAAATTGCAGTAAAATCGTGTACAGCATGGTGACTATAGTTAATAAGGCTGTATTACATACTTAAAAGTTGCTAAGAGACTAGGTCTTAAATGTTCTCTCCATAAAACAGGTAATTATGTGAAGTGATAAAAGTGTAAACCAACTTTATTATAGTAATCATTTTGCAATGTGTATGTGTATTGTATCATCATGCTGTACACCTTAAACTTATGCAAGTTATACATCAATTATATCTCAAATAGCTGGAAATGAAAATAACACAGTTTTAAAATATTCTTTTAACTTTAAAACTCTACTGGAGAACACAAAAGAAGACATCCACAAATGGAAAGACAAAGCATGGTTTTGGATGGGAAGACTCACATCATTAAGGTCGTGATTCTTTCTAAATACATGGATGCATGTAATATGATCTCAATCAAAATAATAAGTTCTTGTGGGGATATAGAGCAGGAAGAGAAGTAAAACTAAATCTAAAGTTCATATGGAGAGACAGTA
This sequence comes from Ursus americanus, assembly GCF_024610735.1. Lineage (NCBI taxonomy): Eukaryota > Metazoa > Chordata > Mammalia > Carnivora > Ursidae > Ursus > Ursus americanus. The sequence continues at coordinate 31,948,101 of NC_142150.1, read as the reverse complement.
TCCAGCAGAATTTTGAAAAAGAAGAGCAATGAGAAGGAACTAGCCTTTAAGATATGAAAATGTTTGTAAAGCTTCCATAAGAAACAGTGTGGTCCTGGCTATTCTAGAAGCCGTAAAGGAATATAATGATACTTAACTACACAGAAAGCAGACTTCTGTACATCAGAACACACACATAATAAACAAAGTCAAAAAAAATGACAAATGGGAGGAGATCTACAATTCATATCAGAAAGGACAAATCTTTATTTATAACTAGTCCTTGGAACATAAGAAGAACTACAATCTAAATATAGGAAAATGATAGGAACAGTTTACAGAAAATACAAATGGCTTTTCAATATATAAAAAGATGTCCAACCTCAGAAATAAGAGCAATGTAAATTAAAATTTTTGGACCTGCCATTTTTTCAACTCTTACAGTGACAAATTTAACAAAATATTTTATAGGAAAGACAAAATTGTTGGTGAGAGTACAAATAGGTACACATGCTATGAAGGGCAATCTGATATTATCTATCCAATTACAAACACCCACATTTGAACAAGCGGTTTCATTTCTGGAAATATATCCTAGTTTGGTTGCTCATATTTAAATAAAGTTTAGTTACTGCAACACTATTTGAACACAGCCCAAATACTGACCAGCAGACTACTTACATAAGTGATGGCACATCCAATTACTGAATACCACAAAACTTTCTGAATAAGACTCAAAGCTAACTAAATATAAAATATTCCTATATACATAAACTCACACACACATACAACACAGAGTAAACGAAACAGTAAGCTATCTAACTTGCAAAATATTTTAATTTTATTTTTTAAAATATTTTCTGATTTACACAAAAAGTTGCAATAACACAAAGAATTATTGTATACCCATAATCCAAATTCCCCAAATATTAATATTTTGCCACATTTTCCTTATCACTCATTCTCTCAATAGGTAGGTAGGCAAACAGAACTTTTTCTGAAATGTTTCAAAGTTGATGACCTAATAATGCTCACTTCCCCAGTCCAAGGACATTCTCTGCCGTAAACACACTACAATTATCAGAATCAGGAAATAACTCTGATACAAGCCTATCATCTCATCTGTACAACTTGTGCCACTAACGACCTTCGTCTAGTACAGCGTCCAGTCAAGGATCACAGGTTGCATGTAACTATCTATATCTGTAACTGGAATCCTCAATTCTTCAATCTCTTATTCATACTTTTGAAGAATGCAGGCTATTGATTTTGCAGAATGTTTTTCAATTGGGGTTTGCCTTTGTCATGGTTAGATTCAGATTATGTATTTTGGGTAAGAAAACCACAGTAGTTTTATTATGTGCCTCTCCAGTCTCAATACTAATGATGTTTACTTAAGTAATTATTTAGGGGACTGTCTTCCGGTTTTCTCTACTGTAGACTTACATTTTGTCTTTCGCATTTAGTAACGATCTTGTGGGGGGATACTTTGAAACGATGTAAAATCTCATTTCCCATCAAGAAAACATTTAATGATAGCGTTCAATTTGTCAAGAGTGGTTTCACAAGGAAGGTTATTACAATCTTTCTAAGAATCAATTTAACACTAACATCAAAAGTCATTATACCTTTTCACACGCCAAATTTACTATAGCAAGTGAGTCTAATAGAATTTCAGAATTCCGTTCAAGAATACTGCCACAGTGAGGCTCCTGGGTGGCTCAGTCGGTCAAGCATGCGACTCTCGATTTCTGCTCTGGTCATGGTCTCAGGGTCCTGGGATCAAGCCCTGCATCAGGATCCATGCTCAGAGCAGAGTCTGCTTGAGATTCTCTCTCTCTCTCCTTCCTATGCTCCTCCCCCTTGCTCGCTCTCTCCTCAAATACATAAATCTTAAAAAAAAATACTTCCACAGTGTTATTTATAGCAGTAAAAAATTAGAAACAATTTAAGCATCTAATAGAAAATAGCTAATCAAGTTACAGTACAACCATAAGAGGAATTCTCCTACAAGAAAGTAGAATACAGTATTTGAAGATCAGACTATTAGAATTACTCTAGAAATAACAAACCCTGTGAACTTTGCTTCATCACATTCTGCTCCTTCAGTTTGGACTCAGCATCACTCTAAACCCAAGGATCAATACCAAGACTCGGCCTCTACTTCTGATCTAGCTTCGTTGTCCTGATCCGCAGTTTCTTCAACGCCTTCTTCACTTCGGCATTTCTCAAGGAGTAGATGACAGGGTTGAGCAGGGGGGTGATCACTGTGTAGAACACAGCCACTGTCTTGTCTATAGACAAGGTGGTAGAAGGCCTCAGATAGATGAAGATGCATGGTCCAAAGAATAAGGTAACCACGGTGATATGGGACCCACAAGTGGAGAGGGCCTTGCTGCACCCCTCAGAGCTTCGAGTCCTCAGATGGAGTAAAATGACCACATAGGAGGCTAAGATGATCACAAAACTGATCACAGACAAGGTCCCCCCATTGGCAACAATCAGCAGACCAATAAGCAAGGTGTCAGAGCAGGCAAGTTTGAGCAGGGGAAGCAGGTCGCAGAAATAGTGGTCAATCACATTGGGGCCACAGAAGGGCAAGTGGAAGATCAGAAGGATTTGGGCAAAGGAATGCACAAAGCCCCCCACCCATGCTATTCCCACCAGGACAGCACATACCTGCCGGTTCATGATAGTGGTGTAGCTGAGGGGCCTACAGATGGCCACGTAGCGGTCATAGGCCATCACAGTGAGCAGGAAGATCTCAGTGCCCCCAAAGAAGTGCATAAAGAAAAGCTGTGTCATGCAGCCCCACAGAGAAATTGCTTTCCTTTCAGCCAGCAAATCCGAGATGAGTTTGGGGGCTACGGTAGAGGAGTAGCAGATCTCCACAAAGGACAGGTAGCTCAGGAAGAAGTACATGGGGGAACCAAGACTTCCGCTGCTCATGACAGTGAGCACGATGAGGAAATTCCCCAGCACGACTGCTATGTACAAAAGCAGAAATAGCACAAAGAAAACTTTCTGCACCTCCTGATTGGGAGAAAGTCCCAGAAAAATGAATTCAGTCACATTAGCCATGAAGTCACCACGGGAGGCAATACTTTGCGTGGGGTGATCTGAAATGATACAAAAGACTCCTTCATCACGTGCATGAATTACATAATAATCCCTTGAAAATCTGAAAAGTTAGTGAGCTGGGTACCGAAAGATGAGTAGAAGTTAATTAGTTAAGTACAGAAGGGAAAATCATTCCGAAAAGGAAGAAGAGTATACAAAGCCATGAAAATCCACCCACGAGTGGTTGGAGTAAAATTGCAGAAGAGCAAAGGTAAAACTAAAGGCAGAGTTTAGGACCAGTTCCTGAAGGTCACTTACGCACATGGGGGTTTATCCTGCAGACAATGGGGACTCATCAGGAATGTTAGTCAACTGGAAAATGAAGCCACTTTGTCTGTGGAGGTTGGACTAGTGGGCGCAGATCAACAGGGCGGCACCTATTAGGAGATGAATGCCTCCCCGGATGATGGTGGCAGCAAGGAGAGTGGTGCTGTCTCCTTGTGAAAGGTCTCTCTATGGCTTTTGAAGGCTTTTAGTTGTCTTTTGCCTGCAGCTTCTCTCCCTCCCACTTCCTTTTGTTCCCTGTCCATCCTTGGTTTGCAGAACATGATTCTCACCTCTCCTCTCACCCTTCAGACTCTTCAGAAAAGAGGGTTCTTGACACAGCATTCATGCTTATTTTTGCTTCTCCTAATTCCCTGCTTCTACATTTGGTCACTTAGTGACCTCATCTCTTTCCAAGGTTCCAGTTCGAACCATACACCATTCTTCTCTTTACTAGTACGTCCTATCATACGTCCCTCGGAGGCAGAAGCACAAACACCCTCTGTTCAGACCACTCACTTATGCTCTGACACAACCTCTCCACTCCCAGCCTTCCAACACCTTGGGCCATCACCAAGATTGTGCACTGACTGATTTGTATATTGTCCTTGTTGAAGCTGGACTTCACCCAACGTGGCTGAGGTCTGTATGTATCAATACAGCCCCTCCTACAGTGAGGTTCCTGGGTTCTGAGAGTAGGAGTGACATGACATCCACTCATGCCACAAAGCTTTCTTCCTCTAGCAGCTGGGGCAGGCTCAGCTGATGGAGGACCACCATGAGCCAGAAGGGAAGTAGCAATAGAGCTTATATCTTCAGAGACAAAGACAGCGGAGACCAGCACCAAACTCTCAGCTCAGCTGGGGAATTTTACCGAGAGGCCATTCATGGAAGAAAGCACTGCTAGCAGTCCAGACTCCTGGGTTTACATCAAGTTTCTTCAGGTGGTAGCTATGTGGTATCTAAAAAGTTCTTTAACCTCTCAGAGATTCAATGACCAAACTGTAGCATGGAGATACTGCCTGCCTTCCAGGTAAAGCCCACTCCCAGCTCATCCCAGAACTTAAGTTCCCATCCTCTGTGCTGCCTTTAATTCTTCTCAGATAGGAAATCCACCTTCCAAATCCATAAACCCTTACAGTGTTCCTCTTCTCGCAGAACATTTTCCAATCCCAGCACTTTCCCACTAAGTTGTAATTGTTTTTGTGACCATCTGCCCCCCACTAGATTTTGAATTTCCTGGAAACAGAGATTATCGCTTGCTCACCACTCCTCCAGTGCTAACTGAAGCACTGCCAAGAAATAGCATTTAGTGAATGTAGATAGAATGCACAGGGCGGGAAGTGGGGGCACCTGGCTGACTCAGTACAGCATGCAACTCTTGATCTTGGGGTTGGAGTTCTAGCCCTCACGTTGGGGGTAGAAATTACCACCAAAACAACAACAACAACAACAACAAATAGAATGAACTGTGGGTACAGAGGGTACAGATATTCCCTAGCCTTTTTAACACAGTACACTGTAGGTGGTCAGTAAATATTGAAAGAACAAAGATCCCCAAGAACCAAGACCATAGCTTCTCCATCCCTGAATCCCAGTACTTAGCACTTTGGCCAGCTTGTCTCAGGCAAAGACCAGAACTATGTGAGAACACTTTGTAAAATGCCATGCACTTCATGGTAACATCCCCTTTGCTTTCAAAGTGGAATTATAGGTGCTCCTGGGTGCCTCAGTTGCTTAAGCATCTGCCTTCAACTCAGGTCATGATCCCAGGTTCCTGGGATCGAGCCCTGTATCAGCCTCCCTACTCTGAGGGGAGATTGCTTCTCTTTCTCCCTCTGCCCCTCCACCCACTTGTGCTCTCTCTCACTCGCTCTCTCGCTCACTCTCTCTCTCTCAAATAGATAAAATATAAAATAAAATAAAAACAAAGTGGAATTACAATCATGACGTGCAAAGAAGTGCACACTCAGAAAACAAAACTCACCCCAATGTTTCTGTGACTCTGCTATTCTCACCACAGTTCCTTCTTTCGTATTGAACACAGAGATGTAAGTAATGCCCAGAGAACAGACAGCTCTTGTAGGTTCCTCAGTGAGGTAATTGGATAGTATTAAGACCCTGCTACCAACCAGAGCTCATATCTTGCAGGAGTTTCCAGGATCTGCTCATCTTGTAGCCTTAGACTTGGAAATGCAGAGACTAAGCCTCTGAGTCTCAATTACACCTGATTTAAAGCGAGAGTGAAGTAGACTTGCCTCCCAGGTATTCCTGAATTCTGGCAGCTCAGCCTTGAGTTCACACTGCTTGAGAGATACCGGGGGGACGTCATCATGATCAAGTGAGAGAAGATTGCTCCCAGAGAGCCAGCCCTACCTCTCCTCTTCCTAATCCAGCAGACAGCCCCATGGGAAGCAGGACTTGGATAAAAAATCTCAAACATCCATGTAGGTAACAAAAGTTCAGAATCAATGAGAAATGTAAAAAAAATAAATTCACCTAGTATTCTCAGGGAACTTTCTCTATATAGGGCTACAATAGGAAATAATTACAAGAAAGCTCCAAATATTGAAGTAAAACATTTATTTATTCCCTAACAGGTCATCATGAAGTTGAGGTTCTGTGAAAATCTGTCAGCCAAAATATATTCAATATTGAAATACTCAGATTAACAATCTAAGGGAGATAATTTTTTTAATGTGAGTCTATGAATATTTGTTATAGAAAACACATTTGTTAAAAAGCGTTTGTAGTATAAAACTGTTTATTCACCTAAATTGCATTTGTTATAAGAGGTTGATTTTATTTCCTAACCTGGTAAAGATTAGCCCATTGGCTATGGGTAAATCCCTCCCCTCTCCACTTCTAATCAAACCCTACCGTTATAAATGATGCACAGATTCATTCAGAATTAGGAATATATCTATACATAGTTCTTCCAAAAAGATATTTTGCCAAATAAATAAATAAATGGTTCATTTGGTTTATGCTTTTTTTTTTAATGGAAATGTCAAAGAATGTGTATAGCAGCTTTTATTCATAATAAACAAAATCTGAAATCAAATTAAATGTCTACCAACAGGAGAACACATTTTCTTCTGTAGTGGTATATGTATACAATGTAATACTATTCACCACACAAAAAGAACAAACTATTGTAACCCACAACACAATGAATCTTAAAAAACATTATGTTGAGAGAAAGCAGTCAGGCACAACAGAGTACATGCTTTATGATTCTGTTTCATGAGCTTATGAAGGGGCTAAACTTCCATGACGATAGAAATTCGACCAGTAGTTGCTTATTGGGAGTAGAGATTGCCTGGGAGGGGTCATAAGAGAAGCTTCTAGGGTGATGGAAATATTCTACGTCTTGGTTGGGTCTTAGGTTCCACAGTCGTATAAATTTGTGAAAACTCATTGGGTTGTACACTTAAGATCTGAGCATTTCATCTAATATAAGTTAGATCTCAATTGAAAAAAAAAACAGTTGGAATGGGGAACCATAAAGGAAGAAATATCTGATTCTGGTGTCAGAATACCCAAGTTTGTGCTCAAGTCTTGTGCCTGATTTATTCAGAAGCAGACATTGCTGGTTGGTTTCCCAACATTTGTTTTTTCCTTCTTCCTTCTGTGGTTTTAGGGACTCTGAATTTTTTTCTGGGCACATACCCACCTGGAATAAAAATTAGATTACCCAGCCTCCTTTGCAACTTTAAGAAAGGGGACATGTGTTTATTTTGTCCCTTTGTCTTTCCTAATGCCAGGAATGCTGCCATTAGCCTGCTTCCGCAGTACCATCTTGGGCAATGAGATGGCAATGAAATCTATAAAGGATGGAGAAAGAAAAGAGGCCATTTCCATCCTGAGCTGTCTAATTCTTGACTTCTATCTTGTTTTAGACTCTGTTCCTTACAAGTAAATCCTGATCTAAATGATGTCTCAAGCCCCAAAAATGTCCACTGGGGATGATTCAGATTTCACCAACCTAACAGGATTGCTATGAGATTCCAATGAAGCAAATGACGTGAAAGGGGGTGAAAGGCTGCAAAATATTCACAGGATGTGATGCAAATATAAACTATAACAACTGCTCTACTCATAACCCTAAATGTGGCTTTGGGGACTTTTCGTGCATTTGAAAAGCTGTTATACTTTCATTGCAAGGTAAAAGATTAAGATCACTTCTGTGTTGCAACTAAAATTCATAGAAAGAGCTTCTCTGGCTCCAAATTATCTCACATCCAGCTCAAGCCTTTCCCAAATGATAAAGATAGATAATGTTGACACTTTGATATATTTTACCATTCAGTCGTTGTTGAGTGCCTGTCCTCTGTCACTCATCAGAGTAGACAGAGTAATCCTCCTAAAATCTTTTCACCCAGTAGAAGTTTGCCGGTAACTGAATTACCAACGGTAAATTCAGAGAATTAACCAACTCAAAGATTTAGGTATTAGGGAAATGACTGATTCACTGAACTACTAATTTATCAAAGATATGCTTCCACTTCTGATCTATTCTACTTCTTTTACTATTAAATAAGAAGCTCTGAAAAATCTATATTGTAAACCATATAGAAAATCAACTATCAATGAATCCAGATCTACAAATCCATAAAACAGAAAAGAGAAATTGAGATATGTCAAATTGGAAATATTTTCAGACACTATTCCAGATAGTTCTAATCAAGAGTACAACCTTCAAGGTAACAGGGAAGGATGTCAATGCCCATGCTCAACAAAATAAAGAATGTGAGGTAAGCATGACTTTTCTCCTCTTCTTTGACATGTGTATTTGCCATTCACCTCTAGTGAGTTTGTGCTGGAACCAATTAACCACAAATCCTTAGTAGTGTGCAACAATGAGCATTTATTCTCACATTAGTGCAGTATGTCTGCAGGTTGGCTGGGGCAGCTCTGTCTCTGGCTGCAATTCAGTGGGTCAGGTGAAGTTCTGCTCCATGTGTGTCATTCTGCAGCCCAGGCTGTGGAGCAGCTCTTCCCCAGCATCTCGTGATGGTGACAGGAACACAAGAGGCAAGAGACACATGAGGCCCCTTAAGTTTAGCCTCTAACTGGTACACTCATATCCATATACTCTATTAGCCAGAGCCAGTCATATGAGTGAAGCCAAAGTCAAGGGATGGAGAAGTATATTCCATGTGTAGTGGAAGGAACTTCTAAATTACATGGAAAAGGGCATAGATACAAGAAGAAATAAAACACTGGAGTGGATAATTCCGGAAAGCTTGGCTAACACATGTGAAACATGCCCAGACACAATTACCTTCTTCAAGAAGGTAAATTTAAAAATGAAGAGATAGAGCAAAATCAGTTGACTACACTGACAACTCAGTTGAAAGAGAGAAACCATCACACATAAAATGCTTGATATTTATTATTTCCAAAAAGCTGAAATTCAAAATATACAAAAATTCTCCCCAAAAATGTTGCTTATTGCAGGCTTCAGCAAAACATAAGTGCAATGAATTTTATAAAGGCTTAATAGAAATATGTTTCTGAAAAATCAAAAGTTCAGTGTTAGCAAATTGCTGCTTGGGGAATTAGCAAATTAGCATATTTACTGAAAATTAGCAAAATGCTGCTTGGTGACTTTATTTGCAGTGAATTGGCCCAGAACTCTGGGTGTAGGGATATATATATGCAAACAAGACCCACTCCCCACCTTCACAAACTACAGGATGGTTTGGTTCCTATTCACAACCTTCAGGCACTCTCATTCCAGGGCTTCAGTCCTTCTTTCTCTAGATGGAAATGAAAGCGGATGCATTCACAGGAAAACTGTGACATTGTGGAAAAGGTTTCTCGCACTTGGCCCAAGTGTCCATGCCAAGGAATCTGGATCACAGAGAGTGATCAGTCACTTGCCTAAGGTTGAGCTGGATTTTAGTCACTCTGGCACCAAATTAAATCCCTGCCACTGTGTCCAGGTGCAGCACTCTCCAAGATATCCCCTCTACCAACACTCCCTGTGGCAGACATTTCTTCCTAATAACAACCCTGACCTTGTTCAAGCACCAGTATGCCCAGCCCAGGAGAACCACAGTGCCTAATCTAAACTGATAAAATAATCCCATTCCCCTCTGCCACCATTCACTATCCCAGTCTCCTTTGCATCTAGACACTGACATGCAGTAAGAAATAATGAAAAATTTCTGCTCTGGTCAATAAGAGAAAAATAGGAATTGTTCCAAGGAGTCTCTAAGAAATATTTCCCAAATAAAATGAGAGCCCCTCCTTCCCATCACGTGAGCATAGAATACCTAGACCTGCTGTAGCCATCCTGTGGCCATGGGGGCAGCCAAGAGAACTGAAGATATACAAACCAGGTGCTCTGGCATCACAGAATTAACAAAACAACCCTAGAACCGCTGGTCTACAAACTTTTTGTGGAGTGAGCAATAAATGCTATATGACTTAAGCCAGGGGTTGCCAAACTGTTTCAGAAAACAGTGACATAGTCAATATTTTAGGCTTGCAGACCATACAGTCTCCATCACAGCTGCTTGGTCATGCCACTACACCACAAAAGCCACCATGGAGAAACAGTAAAATAATTGGTATGACTGTAGTCCAATAACCTATTTATGGACACTAAAGTTTTACAGTCACATAACTTTGATGTATCAACAAATATTATTCTACTTTGATTTTTTTATTTAAATTCAATTAGCCAACTTATAGTACATCATTAGTTTCAGATGTAGTGTTCAATAATTTATCAGTTTCGTAGAACACCCAGTAATCATCTCTACTTTTATTTTTCAAGTATAAAAACCATGTTGGTTTGTAAGCCATACAAAAGCAGGCAATGAGCTAGATATGGTTAAACAATACCTCAGTGACCAGATAGCAACTGTCTAGAAGGAAAAGGATCTTCTAAAATTGTCCAAATGGTTAATAATAGCTTCATTGTATTTCACATCCAAGAGACATTTCCATTCTAACAATATCCTATGCCTATGAAATAAGCTCCTACTGTGGAATTTCAGGCATTAGAATCAGGTTAATAGGGTAGGGGTAACAAATGAAGTATTAAAGCCTTCCTGGGACTCCCACAAGACCCCACAACACTGAAAGACAAGGACAAAGCAAAACATAAACTTCTGTCTCCAAGTGCCACAGACTTTCCACACACCATGGCATGCTAACACCAAGAGGCAAAGTGAATAAACCCAAGGTTGCACAAGTAGAAGATGACAGGGTGGGAATTCCAGTCCAGGTGATCTTCTCCAAAACATTCTCCAAAATACAGACATCAATGAATTAGTGCAGCCATGATTAGTACAATGGAATATGAGGGGCTCATCTAAACACAACAGAAAAATAGGAACAGGTTAACTTTTCCCCAATTCCTCATAGTTGACTAAAATCAGAATGCATTTTTGGCCACCCTATACAAGATCATTTTTTTGTGTGTTTTCATGTTTATTCCATCCCTGAGTTCACTTTCTTCCCCCACAACTTCCTCATGGCATTTTTCACCTCTGCATTTCTGAGTGTATAGATAATGGGGTTCAGCATGGGGGTGACAACCGTGTAGAACACGGCCACCAGTTTGTCCTCAGTGAACGTGGATGGAGGCCGCATGTAGAGGAAGATGGCAGGTCCAAAGAACAAGAGAACCACCATGATGTGAGAGGCACAGGTGGAGAGGGCTTTGCGCCTCCCCTCTGCAGAATGATTCCTCAAGTTGAACAGGATGACGATGTAGGAGGACACCAGGAGGAGGAAGGAGAAGATAGAAAATAATCCACTGTTGGCTAACACAATAACCCCCTCCACAGAAGTGTCAGTGCAGGCAAGCTTGAATAAGGGATGGAGGTCACAAAAGTAGTGGTCAATCACATTGGGACCACAGAAAGACAACTGGAGAGTGATAATAATCTGAACCATGGAGTGAAAAAAGCCCCCGAGCCAGGAGCCAGCCACCAGAAGGTGACACATAGACCGGTTCATGATAGTTGTATAGTGAAGGGGTTTGCAGATGGCCACATAGCGGTCATAGGCCATTACTGTGAGCAGGAAGATCTCAGTGACCCCAAAGAAATGGAAGAAGAATATCTGAGCCACACAGCCCTCCAGGGAAATGGTTTTAATCTTGGCAAGTAAGTCTGTGATGAACTTAGGGACAACAGTAGAAGAGTACGTGATCTCCACCAGGGACAGGTAGCTAAGGAAGAAGTACATGGGGGAATGCAGACTCTTACTGACATTGACTGTCAGCACAATGAGGCCATTGCCCACCACTGTGGCCAGGTACACGAGAAGAAACACCACAAAGCACACTCTCTGCACCTCTGGATCCTGGAAAAGACCGACGATAATTAACTCAGTCACGTTATTTGTATTCGCCATGGAATCCAATCAGGTGTTCTGGACACAAGGTCATGAGAGACCTGCAATAAAACAAACATTGATTGTAACCAATTCACCTCATTTATAGCACGTTAGACAGTGTAACCCACTTTACAATACACTAACTACCAACTCATTCATTTAGCCCATATGTACTCATTCAGCATTAAATATTACCAATCTAACAAGTTTGTATATTAGAAAATAAAGGCTCAGGGAGATGGCAATTCACCCAGTATCACACAGAAAGTGTTAAATTCTGGGCCTCAGAACCAGGCTTTCTGACTTCGGCCAGGATTCTTTCTAATTTACCAGATGATTTGAATTTGAGGAGCCATTCAGGTTCATAGCCTACACTTTTACCCTCTTCACTGCATTTCTCTTCTATTGGGGAATCCCCATGACACACCTGTACTCCTAAATTCCTTGTTTCCTTCATCTCTGTTTCAGGAAACATCTCCCCACTGATAATTCTTCCCTTTCCAAAAGGTCCTGAGTACAGTTTTCTTCACTCAGTTATACCAGTCTTCAACTCAGGTCAGATTCTTTCACCAGTCTGCAGCATCAATAACCATGTTTGAATGACAAGTGCTCAAATCCTCTGGAAAGGATTCAACTTATTAGCTTGTCTCCATCATTTCACTACTACTTTCCCATCTCTTACCCCACTAACCAAACTACTGGAAATCCTGAACTCAGAGCTTGTCCTCTGAGAGCATTGTTATGGCTGAGCAGCCTGCCTGCTCTGGTTCCAGGTTGGTAGTCAGCAGCCAAGTATATTAGAACGAGAGTTATCCCCTGGGACAGATCATTACTGAACATCTCTTCTACATCTATACACACTTTGGACCATAACGAAGATGCACAGATCACAATACACACTCATGCTAACAATGTCCTATGATGCGAAACAATATTCTCTAGATTAAGGTGCCATCTTCAGATTTTTTTTTTTACCACATACGAGCCATGAGAAATAAGAAAGAAATAATATGAACATCTTGATTCTCTGCTATAAAATTTATCCTCATTGCATTTCCCTTTTTCTCTGAAATTTTCAAGAAATGCTCTTTTGAAAAAGTAAAAGTGTATCTGACCAGCAAGGAACTAAATCCAGAAAAAATAAAGATCTCTCTCTCTCTCTCTCAAATAAATAAAATCTTTTTAAAAGGGGGGAGGAGGGCACCTGGGTGGCTCAGTCAGTTCAGTGTCTGCCTTTAGGTCAGGTCATGATCCCAGGGCCCTGGGATCAAGCCCCACATCACGCTCCTTGCTCAGCAGTGAGTCTGCTTCTCCCTCTCCCTCTGCCCCTCTCCTCTGCTCATGTTCTCTTTCTCAAATAAATAAAATCTTTTTTAAAAAAGGAAGAAAAAACAAATGTCAGTGACATTTAACAAATAAACAGATGGAAAGAAAGCTGTGTATGTCAGAAATCATCAGGTAAGGACACATACTAAAGTGTGAAATTTCCTGAGAACAGATACAATACAACAGTTCTCATCCAAAAAAAAAAAAGTAACTAAATGAGGAGATGAATAGGTTAATTAGCTTAACTGTAGTAATCATTTCATTATGCCTATCAGAAAGTCAAGTTGTAAATATCAAGTAGGTATAATTTTTATCAAAGAAAAATGTTTAAGATTAAAAGTCATTGACCTGAAAACACTGAGAAACCTGTATTCAGAACAAGAAAATAGAAAAAAAGACCATGGCATTTCAGAGATGCAGAGAGTATCCTTGATCCTTGACTTTCTGATTCAGTCCTTTCTGTACTTGGATACTTACTCCTCAATTAAATTCTCCTCTTTGCTTAAACTAGTTTGATGGGTTTCTGTTTTTTGAAAGCAAAACGTCCTAAGACACGAACCTAGGAAAAAAATTTTTTTAAAAACTGAAAACCATAGCAATAGTAAGAAAGTTCAAAATACAATTACTAGTTAGAAAACACTACTGAAAAATATTCCCTTTACAATTGTCATGTATTTTTGCAGAGAAAACCATAAAACTTAAGGGAACACAAAAAAATTCATGTATAAAAGAAAAAACATCCACCAAAAATAATTTTTATAAACTCATGTTTAAGCAATAAAAGTCCACATAAAGATTTTGACTTGCCCTAAATTTGTCTACAAATTTATGCAACTTCAATCAAATCCAACAGGATTTTTCTTCTGTAATTTACATAATTATTCTAAAGGTCATCTGTAGGAGGAAAGAGGGTGGGAGGAGATCAGCCATCTATCAAAGCAAAAAGAAACTGCCCATCCAAGAGCTAGTTTCCAGGAATGGAAGTACCGCAGAGAAATTACACCAATACCCATGCTAAGCACAATCAGTAGTGCTAAATTCACCAGTTCAGGGCTCTTGCCAATAGGAGCAGTGCTGTGGGCACCAAGCACCCAGAATCATTAGGAATATCTAACACCATCTCAGCACCTTGGAACATAAAGTGAATGAATGGTTAGAAGACAAGATTGTGAGACTCCTCGAGAATCACCTTGCATCACATCCTCACTCATGAGCCCAAGAAAAGCATTTGGACAGAGATTAGGGTTGCAGCTGATGAGACTAAGCTATGGGAAAAAAGGAGACCTAGAGGCGAGTATGACTTGGAAGATACTCTGATGACATCCTAAACCTCCAAGCTGCCCAGGCTGTCATTCTGATATCACAACTGATCCATGCTTCCCCTTCATGCCCACATCAGTTATCACCACACCTCATGAATTTCTCATTAAACCACCCACCCCACGTGTGCCCTTTCTCTCCATTCTCCCTGCCACCCCTTCTCACATGCTACCAGCAGATGCCTAAATTACCAATGCCTCTTCCTCTCCAGATGCTCCTGTCATCCACCCCACACACTGCAGCCAGAAAACCGTGTCCTAGACCCTTCTTTCCTCGGATCCTCCCCTGCATGGGAACAGCTGGGGGCAGGAGGGACTCCTGAACTCCTCAGACTCACTTTTAAAGATTTTCACAGACCGAGTCACCTCAGTAATCACACTCTTACCCACTAAGCTTTGACTCACCTTTGCTCATGTCCTCTCTCCGTCCCACAGCCCAACCTGCTCTTTCCCATCACAAAGCCTCGCTTAGCCAGAAATGCCCTCTCCCTGTCCTTCCAACACTACCCACCTTCAAAGCCAGTTCCAGTCTTCTGTGTTCAGTGAAGCTTGCCTTTAATACTCCGACCCATCTGAATCTTCTCTTCCCTGAGCACTGGAAATATGTTGGTGATTTTCCTTATACGCCTATCAAATCATACCTCTACCCTGAAATCTACCAACACCTCCCCATTGCCCACAGCATAAATCCCAGTATTTTTGGCATGAATTCCAGGTCCTTCTGGAACTGGCCACTGCCTTCCTTTGCACCTTTACTGTCATTCCCAAATGACTGTTTACAGCTACTTCCAAAACAAAGATGCCCGTTCTCGCTTCTGTGTGTTTAGTATTCCTTCTTTCTAATTGCAAGAAGAACCTCCTCTAATAAGAATAATGTGTCCCTTGCTCTGTGCTCTTATAGTAACTTGACATACTTCTTTTTTAGCAATTAATAGATTCTTTATAATTGTGGCCCTGTAACTATATCTTCTACTAAGAAATATAGTATTCAAAATTATCTCTTAATATATTTCTTAAATTTGTATTATTAGTTACATTTTGGTTAATAATAATGGCTAATATTTCAACAGTACCAAGTGCCGTGCACTTTATAAGAGCTCCATATACATTAATTCATTCAGTTCTCAGAACAAACCTGTGATGTGGGTTTTACTATTATCCGTTTTTGACATTTGAGGAAAAAGAAGCGCAGTTATTAAGTGAATTAACTGGCCTAAAGTCACACAGCAGTGAAGTCAAGATTTCAATCTCAGCAACCTCAGATCCTGTGCTTTTTAACCACTGCCCTATACACTCTCTAAGTACATAACGGATAAGTGATAGTTAAAATTAAATATGTTCTTCTGTTAGAAGTTCAAGGTATATTTATTTGCTGACAAATATTTCCTTTTTATTAAAGCGAAGTTGACATACAATATTAGTTTCAGGTGTATAACAGTGATTTACCATTTGTGTATATTATAAAGGCATCACCATGATAAATCGAGCTACCATCTGTCACCATACAAACATATACTATTAATTATATTCCCTGTGCTGTACATTGCATCCCCATACCTTATTTATTTTATAACCATAAGTTTGTACCTTTTAATCTTCTTAACTATTTTCACCCAGTCTCCCAACACTCTCCCCTCTGGCAACCACTAGATTGTTCTCTATATCTATGAGTCTGATGACAAATATTTGTTGATGAGCATGAATTCAATCTTTTTATGATCCACTAGAGAAATTAAGGAAAATATCCTAGGACCAATATGGGATCACTCAGAGATAAGAAAGGAATCTTATAGGAGGATCCAGCTTTTCCAGCCTTCATCCCTAAGAGAAGGAGTAACTGATAGCCTTCTTCCATGAAAACCACATGTTCCTTTCCTATCATCTCTGTCTTTTCTGCATTTATTCCTCTCTCTGCTACCTACCACCAGCCATTCCCACCACCTCTCCCACAGAGCTGGTAAGGAATACCTCCTCTCTCCCCACAATGCTGCCTCACCAAGGGGCATGGAAAGAAAATGTGATGAGCATGTCAAGTCCTAAATCAGCACGTGAGCATGCAGACTCCACATCAGGTGACCTGCTGGACTCTGGACCAGAGCCGAATGACAGAATGCAGACAACACCCAGAGGCAAAGGTAAGAGAGAGCTTGATGTACCAACGTGACTGATCTCAGATGACCTAATGAAATCTCCATCCCAGTCACACACTCCTACCTCATCATTCCCAAATGGTACCTCACAGAATCCCAAAACTGTAAAGGAGTTTAAAACTACCAAATTTCATGTTTTGTACAATTTCACCACAGTAAAAATAAATAAGTAAATGGAATTCATTACCCCCCAAAATATATAGATTCAAAGGAAACCACCTCGTTTACAAATGAACACTTGTGGCTTAAAGAGAGGAAGTGACTTGCCCAATATCCAGTGGCTGCTTAGAGACTTTGCAACTCGTTTCCAGCCACATCACCCACCTTGACGTCAGAAAATCTGGTGTGGCTTCATTCTGCCTCGGAGCAAGGAATTGGGTCAGATGGATCTCAAATATACTCAAGTGCCTCCAATTCAGCATGAAAGTAGTCACTCTGTTGGAATAGATCATTTTCAAGGCAGTGATCTGGTTGAAGAAACAAGGATAGGATGCAGCACTGGATTCCTCTCTGGGAATCCTGGTCCCTTGGATAAGTAGGGTGCTTTGCCTAATATTCCCCACCCAGCTGATTTTTCACTGACGAGCCCAATGAGAAAAGTCCAAGTCACCCTCAGCTAAGCCCCTCTGAAAGTGGTGCTGAAAATATTCAGAGACCTTTTACTCTAACTTCCTCTATTTACAGATGAGATGACAGAGGCTCAGAGAGGTTCATTGTTTCCCAAAGCCACACACACACTAGATACTTGCCAGGCTACTAACTCATAAATCAGTGTTCTTTCAACAACACGAAACTACCTTCTGAAGGCACTGGGTGGTGCTACTGTGATTCAAGAATCAGATCTTGTCCCCAAGAACAAAACACCATGTTACTGGGGGCTTCTAGAAAACAAATAGATGGCATCTAAGATGAATCACAAAAAAGAAAAATTCAGAGGATCCGGATCTGGGTTGATATTTGGATTTATAATAGCCAAAAAAATAAACAAACGTCATAGGAAGTTAGCCAATTCAAAGAATTTAAGATCCTGATTTAGATGTAGAAAATGTACCCACCCACTGAGAGTCCAAGAGTTCTGAATAAATACTTAGATCCTTTTATTATTTAAAATAAATTAAGCCACACACTATAATCAAGGGAACAACTTCCCCATGGAATTTTTTCTCTTGGGTGTAACTGTCAATTAAAGTATAACTTAGGAAAGTTTCAAAATTTGCTTCAATTAGTTTAGTGAGATTTCCGTAAAGTTTTGACACTCAATAATGAGGTAGTAAGAGAAGAAAGTTGAAGGAAGGACATAAAGGGAACTTTTTCCAGACTGAACTACTGAGAATGAAAAGGGACTGGAGGAGATTATGCTAAGTGAAATAAGTCAAGCAGAGAAAGACAATTATCATATGGCTTCACTCATATATGGAACATAAGAAATAGCAGGAAGATCCATAGGAGAAGGAAGGGAAGAATAAAGGGGGGTAAACAGAAGGGGGAATGAACCATGAGACACTATGGACCCTGGGAAACAAACTGAGGGCTTCAGAGGGGAGGGGGGTAGGGGATTGGGATAGGCTGGTGATGGGTATTAAGGAGGGCATATATTGCATGGTGCACTGGATGTTATACGCAAGTAATGAATCATTGAACTTTACATCAAAAACTTGGGATGTACTGTATGGAGACTAACATAACATAATAAAAAACTTTTATGAAAAAACAAAACAAAAACAGGATATACTGTATGGTGACTAACATAACAAAATAAAAATTATTATTAAAAAAAAGAAAAGAAAAGGAGAGTGAATAGAGAGGAAAGCAAGGACTGGGCAGGGGCCAGGAGAGCTGGGCACTAGCTCGGGTCATAACTGATTACCTACTAACTTGAGCACGTCATTGATCTCTCCACTTCTCCCTCTCCCCTGGATCTGCTTCTATATAAAAAGACAGAGCAGAGCTGGATTATCTCCATTGTACCTTCCAATTCTAACATTAATGGATTCATGTACAAGTCACTTACAGTCCCCAGTGCCTCACCCTCTCCTTTAATAACGACAGTGGTGATAACAACATAATCTATGGGAATTCCCTCAGAAAGAGATGTCATCAATCTTGCCCCTGATCTGGAGAAATAGCTACAAGTTTGCAGCAGAAGTAAACACTGAAGTATGTGGACCCATGCTATCCAATGTGGTAGCCATCAGCCACATGTAGCTATTTAATTTTAATTTTAATTTTAATTTTAAATTAATATATTTTAATTTAAACTTAAATTTAAAAAATTAAAAATTCAATTCTTCAGGATGCTAGGCATATTTCAAATACCAATTAACCACATGGAGGGACTACCATGTATTAGAATGGATATCAAATATTTCCATTATCACAGAAAGTTCTCTTTTTTTATTAAGTTCAATTAGCCAACATATAGTACATCTTTAGTTTTTGATGTAGTGTTCAATGATTCATTAGTTGCATCTACCACCCAGTGCTCATCACATCACACTGGCAATGCTGATCTAGACCACCAGCTTCAGAAAACAGAATGTTTACATCCATGTAGACAGGACCTTCTCCATCCTATATATCACTGTATATCCCTGGCACTGGGAGTAATGCATAGCACATAGTACATGCTCATTAAGACTTAGTGAATGAATTATTAAGGAAACCTAATAGTCCTAAAAGAGGTGAATGATTAAGTAAACTATGCTACAATTAGACTGTTGATATTATCAAGCCATTATAAATAACTTTTATGAAAATTTTTAATTGCTTAGGAAATTGGTATGTAATAGACTGAGAATATATGCCAATATTTATATCCATTCCCCCCTTCTCTATTTTTTAAGTTTTTATTTAAATTCCAGTTAGTTAACATACAGAGTAATATTAGTTTCAGGTGTACAATGTAGTGATTCAACACTTCAATACAACACCCAGTGCTCAACACAACAAGTGCACTCCCTAATCCCCATCACCTATTTAGCCCATCCCTCCACCCACCTCTGTTCTGGTAACTATCAGATTGTTCTCTGTTTCTTGGTTTGCTCTCTCTCTCTCTTTTTTCCCCCTTTGCTCATCTGTTTTATTTCTTAAATTCCACATATGGGTGAAATCATATATTATTTGTCCTTCTCTATTTCGTTTAGCATAATACACTCTAGCTCCATCCATGTTGTTGCAAATGGCAAGATTTCGTTGTTTTTTATTGCTGAATAATATTCCATTGTATATAAATATATATACCACATCTTCCTTATCCGTTTATCAGTTGGACACTTGGGCTATTTCCCTTTTCTCTTTAGGAACAAAACACTCTGATCTTAGCTAAACATAATTCAACTTAGAATAAAGGATTATACTTTTTGGTCTCCCTTGCAATTAAGGGTAACCATGTGATTAACTTCAATCAAATAAGATGAGAGCAAAATTGCTATGTAGCACTTTTGAATAATCTCATAAAAAAGAAAGTTATCAGGGGCTCTTGGGTGGCTCAGTCGGTTAAACATCTGCCTTCGGCTCAGGTCATGATCCCAGAGTCCTGGGATCGAGTCCACATTGGGCTCTCTCCTCAGGGGGGAGTCTGCTTCTACCTCTGCCCCTCACCCCACTTGTACTTTCTCTCACTCTCTTAAATAAACAAATAAAATCTTTAAAAAGAGAGAGAGAAAGTGATCAGTTCATCCTCCCCTTCTTCCCTCTCTTGCCTCCTGAGATATAGATGAAATGCTAAGAGTGGTGTTGTCCAATATGGAATCCAATAGCCATGTGTAGCTTTTTTTTTTTTTTTAGAGTGGCAGAAGGGGCAGAGGGAGAGGGAGAGAGAGAATCCCAAGCAGGTTCCAGGCCCAGTGTGAAGACCCATGCAGGGCTCAATTTCACGACCCTGAGATTATGGCCTGAGCCAAAATCAAGAGTCGGGCCTTAACTGACTGAGCCACCCAGGTGTCCCACCACATGTAGCTTCAAAATTTTAAATTCTTAAAATGAAATAAAATTTAAAATTTAGTTCATTTCACTGCTCAATAGCCACTACAAATTTGTTCAGCACAGACACAGACCATCTCCAGCACGACATAAAGTTCGACTGGACAGCGATGGTATGGAGCAGTAGCCACACTTTGAGGTCACAAGGTTGAAGCTGCGTGCTGACGATGGCAGAGTCTGGATTTCTGATAAGGTTGTCAGACCTTCGCAACCATGCTGGACTTTCTACCTCTGAACATTTGTACTTCTATCTCATTAAGTTGCCATTTTTTTTTTCTGCTACATGCCGTGAAACCTATACCTTAAAAGATTAAATAATAAATGAGAAGAGTACCAAACTCTATATGCAGAGAAGCTTGCAACACTTTCCTAACTTTTATTTAATCTTTAAACTTTTCTTTATTTTATGTTTAATACATTTTTTAATGTTCAGACAGAATCAACAGTTGAGAACTAACTACATGTCTTCAGTGCTAAGTGGTATAATTAGACTGTTACACTTCTGTGAATTGAGAAGTTGTTTTTAATATTTCACAACATTCTCTGGCTCTTAAACAATGGGGGGAAAATGCTTTCCTTTGATTCCTATGTTTGTCCACTGAGACCAGAACAAAGCAGGTAATTAGCTCTCAATAGACCCACCAAGTCTCAACCCTCAGTAGGAAAGGTAATCCCTGAGAATTTTGGTGATTCTGTTAGTGTGGCTCTTATCCGTTCCTGCAGTATCCAATGTTTCTACTGATTGATGATGTTCTTTTCAAAGCTCTCAGCAAAGAACCCAAACATGCACATGAGTAAGTGGCTCCCATCACAGCCTACATCCTAATGTCTCAGCCTTCTGCGATACAAGCAAGCATTGAGAGATAGAGAGGGGAGCTCCACTGAGCTTAGTTCTGTACCACACGCTTTAAAATATATATTAACAAAGTATAAGCACATTTAGCATAAAAGACAATGGGGAGGCTATGTCATAATCTTTTTTAATTGAAATACAGTTGACACACAATATAGTCAACATCTATTTAATAAACATTTATTGAGTACGTACAATGTGCCAGGTACCGTGCAAGACCCTCAAAGGCAATTAAGTGGCAGAGAATGTTGAGCCCAAAGAAGCCCCCCCTCCAAAAAAAAAGAATTGTACTGTCTTTAAATGTCTGAAAGTTTTGGTATGCAATCAAGGCCTATTCTCAGTAGTTCAAAAGAACTAAAAGAAGACCTATGTGTGGACAGACATGAAGTCATTCTGTATAATAAAATTAATGACCAGCAGCAATAATAATGAGATGATGACTAATATTTATTGAGTCCATGGTACAACTCTACCCTGTTATTTTCTAAAAGCTTTACATATATTATTGCATTTAATATTCAGAATGATCTTGGGAATATATGCTATCATTAATCTTATTTTAATTGTGCAAAAGGAATGTTCAGAGAAGTGAAGTAGCTTGTATCTTGGGTTGTGGCTATAGGCAATTGGAACGTCCTACTAAATTTCAGAGCTTGAGCTCTTAAAATTTTAATAGGAAGAGATATGCTCTTCACCACGAAAGTGTTCAGAGAGAATCAATAAGAAATAATAGAGAGAGGACAGTGCATGGGCCTAAAGGGTTAATTCAACAAGCACTTTTTTTTTTTTTTTAACAAGCACTTATGATGCACCGGCTACAAGCATATATAGAACCACAAAGAGGGGAGAGTGAATAGTCTTGCCTATGAAAAAAACATGTATAAAATAATGATGATCAAAGTGATAAGGACAATGATAAAGGGACACAAACATAACCATGGAGAGGAGACACAAATTCAACACAAGGAGGAGGGAAGTCAGAGAAGTCCTCATAAAGGAGATGACTTTAACCCAGGTCTTAAAGGATGTATAGGATTTTGCCATATGGAAAAAGGTGGTAAAGTTATTCTGGGCAGAAGTAGTATTTCCTCAGGGTTTAATGATGATGTCATCCCTGGCCGTGATTATTGGGGAAGTGGGGGAGATTTCCTGGTGCCTTTAAAACCACTATTAACCTACATGTTCTGTCAGAACCTAAGGAGAAAGAGACAAGTCCCTAAGGCCTATAGCACACCCGTGATGCCCCATCCCTCTGCAAGGAAGCTGCCTGAATTCTTTCACCCGATCCTCAAGGAGAGGTGAGAGGACAGAGTGCAAATGCAAAGCCAGTCTTTGTATGGTATAAGTCAGTTGAGTGAAGAGGAATTTCAGAGAGGTGGAAGGATATATGAGGTCACCAAGATGAGGAAGGAGCAATTAAACCACTGTTGGCCAACACAATAACCCCTCTCCACAAAGGTGTCAGTGCAGCCAAGCTTGGATAATGGCTGAACATCACAGAAGTTGTGGTCAATCACACTGGGATCACAATAACAGAGGCACAGACTGTCTCATCCTATTTCACCAAGAAACACTAGTAAGCATGAAAAGAAGTGGAATTGGCATGGTCACTTAGAATAAAAGACAGAAGTCTGGAGTAGAAACATGCATGAACAGTATTTCCCTCCCTTTCATTCTTCGAGATAGGCCTAATAAGAATTTTCTACATTCTGTGTTTATTTATATTTGGATAAGCCTACATGTGATCTTCCCATTAAAATGTTGACTTGATCTTTCCCTACTGACAGCTAGAACCTATGCCATTTTGATATTTTTTTTTTAAATTTATGGATGCTGGACATTGTGAAAGGGCTTGTGGAGATTGAAGAACTAACGTTTGTACATGTCACAAGAGCTGAAATTGCCCCAGAGATTTTTTTGGTACTTTTAATCAGATGGTCTATGGTACAAGACGCCAAGGACAGAAAAATTCTTGGACACAATTTTCAAAGCTACACTTCTCCACACTGGAAGAGAAGATCACATTGGTACCCTCTTCAAATATCCCATGGTAATTCCTGTCTTTGGTTTCCCTTCTTAATGAAATATAGGTTGTTATTAGGAGGTTGAACAAGGAAGGGAGAAGGGAGGGAGGGAGGGAGAAGGAGGTGGGGAGGGGGAGGGAAAGTGAAAGTATGTAATAGAAGTACTTTAACTTACAAAATACCTGTCAAAATATTCTCCTTTGCATTTGCATTTAGTTTGGGTCTCAATATTACCCAATCCCATGACATTGCTGCATATCATAGAGCCAATCCAATCTCTGTCCTTGGAATATTACACCAGGATACCAGCCAAGTCTTTGGTTCTAAGGAGAACCACAGAAGCAGCAATATTAAGTCCTGACATTTGTTTCTGCCATTCCTGAATGTCCCACTGAAATCAAAATCCATTTCAAAAACAGAGAATAATAATAATAATAATCAGACATGTGTTTTTCTTTATCACTTTCCCATTTTCACTCCATTCCTGAGTTCTTTTTGCCCCACAACCTCCTCATGGCAATTTTCACCTCTGCATTTCTGAGTGTGTAGATGATGGGGTTCAGCATGGGGGTGACAACCGTGTAGAACACGGCCACCAGTTTGTCCTCAGTGAAGGTAGAGGAGGGTCGCATGTAGAGGAAAATGGCAGGTCCAAAGAACAAAAGGACCACTGTGATGTGAGAGGCACAGGTGGAGAGGGCTTTGCGCCTCCCCTCTGCAGAATGATTCCTCAAGTTGAACAGTATGACAATATAGGAGGACACCAAGATGAGGAAGGAACACAGAGCAATTAAGCCACTGTTGGCCAACACAATAACCCCCTCCACAGAAGTGTCAGTGCAGGCAAGTTTGAATAATGGCTGAAGATCACAGAAGTAGTGGTCAATCACATTGGGACCACAGAAGGGCAACTGGATGGTGATGAGAATCTGTATAATGGAGTGAAAAAAGCCACCAAGCCAAGAGCCAGTCACCAGTACATGACACAGTTGGCGGCTCATAATATTCATATAATGAAGAGGCTTGCAGATGGCCACATAGCGGTCATAGGCCATCACCACAAGCAAAAGGATCTCAGTGACCCCAAAGAAATGGAAGAAGAATATCTGAGTCACACAGCCCTCCAGAGAAATGGTTTTAATCTTGGCAAGTAAGTCTGTGATGAATTTAGGGACGACAGTGGAAGAGTACGTGATCTCCACCAGGGACAGGTAGCTAAGGAAGAAGTACATGGGGGAATGCAGACTCTTACTGACATTGACTGTCAGCACAATGAGGCCATTGCCCACCACTGTGGCCAGGTACACGAGAAGAAACACCACAAAACACACTCTCTGCACCTCTGGATCCTGGAAAAGGCCAGTGAAAATTAATTCAGTCACATTATTTGTACTGGATTCCATGCGGAGAGGAAGGATCTCAGAGAAGAGTCCTGTGACAAAACAAACAATATCACAACACCAATCTTTCATGCTTATTTAGCACTTGCCTGTTAAGAGAACCTTTCGTACATATTATCCTACTGGTTTACTTTACTTACTTATTTGTTCATATAACCAATGCTTATCCATTCACTACCCAACAGCCCACGCTATACAAGACACTATGCAATCTGTCTCACAAAAACTCCATGATCCCCGTTTCATAAGTGAGAAAACCAAGGCTCAGAGAGGTTGTGAATTAGCAAAGCCTCCCAGTAAGAAGTGGATCCAGAAGAACCACATCATTTTATTCCAACTGGTATGTTATTTCAGATATATCACACTGCAAATAATAATCAACATTTCAGCACTAATAAGTATCCATATCACCAACAATTCTCCCATTCTCAACATTTCTTATCATGCCTTAGCGAGAGAAATTCTCAAGTGAACTTCTGCTCCTGAATCCCTTTTTCCTCCATTTACTTCTCAGAAATGCCAATCTCATTCATAGTTCTTCCTTTCTAAAGAGCGAATTCAATATTTTCCTTATGTGATATTATCGAAGTTTCTGAATTTTTCAGGCCCAATGGTTTTGCCCAGTCCCACATCTTCATGAATTTCTACAAACATTTTGAGAAAATTGTGACACCTGGGGCCAAAGTGAACATTTGGAAGCTGTTGAGAATATAGGTATGAAACAATAGTTCAAATATAATATATGGGGATTCACCAGTTTGCTTGATTCTGTCTTCCAGTTTTCTCACCTTCGGCAAACATTTTTTCAGCAGGAGGTGAGGATTTATTTCAAGCCAGTTCTTTGACCAAGTGTTTTATTAAGCACTTACCATGTGCCCAGGCAATTCAGGACACACCAAAGAAGAAAGAAAGATGGCTCTCACCCTCACGAAGCTTGTCACTTCATGCAATTCAACAGCACATTTATGCATTGAGGCAGAGGGAAACTCTCGAGATTTTCTCAGCTTTTGAAATTACTTTGAAGTTGTCAATCACTATGTTGTACACCTGAAACTAATGTAACATTGTGTGTCAGCTATACTTCAGTTAAAAAAACAAGTAAAATTACTTTGAAGTATTTCTTATTCCTCTTATTTTTCCTTCTTCCACTGTGCTTCCAAGCTGAAATACATTAAGTACCTCCCCCATCACCGATTTCTCTCATAGTAAAAATTAGAAGATACACACAAGGTGACAATATGCTGAGAGAATCCTCAGCAGGTTACCTAGCTAACACTGGAGAATAAATGGGGGGTTACATGGCATGAAAGAAGGGCACCCAAGAAGAACCATTAGCAGGAGAGGGGAGGCAAGAGGAGGTCCCATTACTGGTTCAGAGGAAGAGAAACAAGGAAGGCATCAGAAACCACCACAGAGGATGTAAACCAGTCTGGTGGCCTGAGGGAAACAAAAGCGTGTGTCTACCTGATAGTCACCATGGTCATTGTCATTGCCATCCCAACAGCCACAGCAGCAGATACAGCTGACCTTTAGTTAGTGTCTACTGTGTGTTGGACTGTGGCAAGCACTTTACCGTTGTCCCCTCAATCAATTCTTCCTGTACCACTTTGAAGTAGCTAATTGATAGGTGAGTAAACTGGGACTCCGAGAGGTTAAGTAACCTGCCCAAATACACACAGCTTGAGAGTGATTTAAGCCAAAGCTGAAACCCAGGGCTTTCTAGAAAGGGAGGGAGAGCTACCAATCCTCAGCCAGAGGGGAAAGGGGTTAGCCATTCCAGCACCTTAGAGAAATAACACCAAGACCTATCATTGATACAAAACTTATACGATTATGCCTTCCCTGTGAATAGCAGGAGCATTCCAGCAAACTCCAAGTTATCAGGAACGTTTCAATGCCACCACCTCTGGAACAAGAGAGACCAAGAAGCTATGTGGGATACTGAGGAGAGTGTGAGACTTGGAGATGCCCCTTCCTCCTCTGCCCCCATGGCACGGCTTTGACCAGGGGTTAGAGCTGCAGCTAGTGATACTGAGTTGTGGAGTCAATGTCTCCTAGCAGGGGGCCCCTGCCAGACCCCTCTTCTCATCTGGGTCTTACAGCAGCACTGTCATTTCTGTCTGGTCTCCAGGCTTGAATATTTGGAGTCACCTCTAACTCATCCTTTTCTGCATTTCCCACATTGACAAATCCCCACATCTTATTGATTTCACCAGTTTCTTCCTCCACCTCGTCCTGCAGCCTCCATTTTCTGGCAGGATATAAGTTCATGTGAGGATCACCACAATTCCCCCATCCTCCAACTGTCTCCAGAAGTCCCAGGTCTTCATCCCCTCAATGTGTTCTGCCTACTGAAGTCAGAATTCTTCCTGAATGCCTCTGCTCAGATCACTCAGAAATGACCAATATTTCCCTGTTGCCTGGAAATCAGCCTTCAATTCCTCTACCTGACTTTCAGAAGCTCTAAAGTACTTCCTTGTGCTCCTTCAAGCCAACTTTACTGACCACTAAACAACAAACACTATTGTTCTATTTAGAGGTCCCCTCACCTTCTTATGAAAGCAAGCTGATCACCACCACAAGAGCATCTCTTACTTTTGGCGTGCCTGCCCCTCAGCCTCCCGCTCCAAGTCCTACCCCTTCTACAATGTCCACTGTCTAGGAAGTCACCCTGGTCACTTCCACACTAATTCATTCACCTCAGCTCTCAACTCTGGAAATAAGCTTAAGTGACCACTCTGTTAAATGCAGTAACCCATGTAGTACTCAGTTCATAGCAAGCCCTCAATAAATGTAAGCTGTTTTATTATTATTGTCACACTTCTAAAATGCAAATCTGGACACGTTATGCATTAACTTGAAATCTAGCAACAGTTTCACACTGCCTACAAGATTAAGTCCAATAGGACTAGCATGGCATTTAAGCACTGGATCCTGTTCACCTTTCTAGCTTCACTTGCCAGGACTCCCCCTGGAGCCTATTTTCCAGCCATTCTGAAACATATATTCTCCCAAACTTGTTCGTTGCCCGTATGCTCTTTACATTTTGTGTGGCATGCACACCTTGGCTTTCCGACTCATGTTTATTCTTGCTTTAATGCTTCGATCAAACACAACTTATCATTCCACTCCAGCCAACACTTCTTTCATGTTTTTACATCTTTCTACTGGAGTATTTAGCAAATTTTATTATAATTATTGTTTCTGTATCTGTCTCCTTTACTGAGTTGAGCTTATTCATGTCTGAATCTTCAGAACTAAATACAGAGTAAGTGCCCAGTAAATGGTCCTTGAGTTGAATGAAGATACTCTCTACCATCTGCAGTTAGAACCATGCAACTTATTACAATTGATTTTTATATTGACTTTTATTGCTTACTGTGGTTTTATGTTGCTTATTTGTCTTCAGTTTATTACTCCTTAAACCCACACAGCACCTAAGTGTCAATCTTACAGACGGTGCTCAATATATATGTAGACTTCTGATTGATGAGAAATTGACTAACCAGTAGATAGATTATTTAATGCTATTTGTCTACATTTTCCTTTCAGCCTATCTTGACCTCATGTAACAAAGGAGTGACTCTGTTTCATCAAATATATAAAGTTGTGAATAATATAGATCATTTCTATTTCAGAAACAGACATTTTCCTGCACTGGGTCAAAGCCACATGTGTTGCAACTTTGCAATTAAGTTTTCCATGACCTGGGTGGAGAGGATCCTAAAATCATTATGTTCCGTAGAAAACATTTGTTATTCTTTGTTTTGTCCAGTGCTGCATGGACATGAATCGTCTAATTCTCATTAAAGACCAAATCTCTTACACACTCATGTACATATCATATCTGAGTTTGTATGTTGAGAAGATTACAATTTGGACCACATGGTATGTACTTCAAAATGCAAACAAAAAACTCATTACGGAAATGTAAGACAGTTGTATCAGATCAGTGCATGGGATCATTGTGAGACACACAGGCGATGAATAGCTGAAGGTCAGAGGTGACCCGCCTTTTAGTGGAGGGAACAGTTCCAGGTTCATGGACCGCTAAAGGACTGGAGAAAACAAAACAAGAACACCTATTGAGCTGCCTTGCTCTCTCCTCGGACTGGTCTACAATAGGGGTTATGAGACAAGCACTGCATTTGGCAGCCCATTCTTAGCTTATCACCCACATGTCACATGTCCCTGCTAATAGGTTGGGTTTTTTTTTTAATTTATCGGAATAGGGTAACAATTCATATTTGACATGGTTGTTGCAAGAAATAGACCTGAGATTAAATATATAAAGCACTCAAGAGGGTGGCCTGGCAAATAGGAAGCTCTCAATAAGTAGTAGCGATTATTAGTTCACACTTCCTGGTATTTATTAAATTTTTCTCTGCTTTCTCATCCCCCATTGCCCAAGAGAAAGACAGTTAGTTAGTAACAAATTACCTCCTCTTCCCCCCAGCACTTGACCAAATAAAACCCTCACCCTAGGATCACAGATTACAAGGTAATCATTTATGGATTACGTGTAAGCCTAGGTAGGTAAATGATGCTCTAGACTCTAACCAGGTAGAATTTTATCCTCTAAAATAAAGCCACAATGAGAGAAATCTGACAAGGACAAAATAATATGTGATGGAGAGTCTGGAAGACCTATTGCAATGAACTTAAAGTCACATCACAAGGGCCTCCTTCCCACAACTCACTCTAGACCCCAAGTGGTACTTTATGGAATCCCAGAATGTGAATACCAAGGAGAACTTTAGGGCACATTCTGTCCAACCCCCTCCTTTTTACAGAGGCAGAAACTGAGGCTCAGGGAGGAAAAGTGATTCACTCTAGATCACACAATGATTTGGAGCCTCTTACCCACATTCAGTCAACCTGAGACATCCTTCTGGGTATGGCATTACCTACCTTGTTTGAGTAATGTTCAGTTTTACAGCAAAGATTTGAGCATAAATGTCCTTCTCCTTAGAATTAGGAACAATTTCTCCCTCCGTTGCAAGAGCTCATCACTCACAGGGATGTCCTGGGCTGAAGAGACTGAAGGAGTGTGCCCTGGAACACAGGAGGCTCTCTTCACAACAAAACTCTTCCACCAGGTTTCTTCCTCTGCATGGAAGGCCCCCAGTGGGTTAAGCCACTTCATCTCAGCTAAGGCGCCAGGTGAAACAGAAGAAACTTTAGAGCTGAAAGGCAATTTGAAGACTATTAGTACAATCTTCTTAGTGTACAGATGAAGCAGCTAAGAGAGAGTTTAACTGACTTCTGAGTCACACAGCTAGTTACTGGTCAGGTTGCTGAGGCACTGTTTCCATGACACTGGAATGCCTTTCTAGTGACTTTGATTTTGTGATTGTTATTGCCACTCAGCAGTGCCAATCTTGCTTCCATACAATAAAATTCCAGTTCTATGATACTTTAGAAAATGAACAGCCTATGGGGATGCAGAAAAATCACAAAGAGAAGGATTCAGGAAATCATCCCTGTGGCCAGTCTTTAGATCATCTATTTAAAAACAGAAAAATAGGTACAGAGAACAGCTAGCCAATCCATTTAAGGTCCTGTTTTTTAGTTTAGAAAACCCACTCATTCACTAGAAGACCAAGGATTGTTTTTCAATTTTGAGATGCTTAAAGTATTTAAAATAAATTGAGCCTCACAATGTGATGAAGAGCCACATTCCCCATAGAATTTCTTGTCTCTAGTGTAAAACTCTACCAAAAAATTTTGAGTTAGGCAAAGGTTCAAGATGTTTTCAATTAATTCAGCTGGAGAACTTTGAGAAGTTACAAACACCTAGTTATTATGCTCTGAAAGAGGAAAGCTAAAGACATGACAAATATTCATGGATATGAAAATAAAATATTGCATTAGAAATACAAAATGTAAGAACAAAAAAAGATTTTTAAAATCAGAAAGGAGTGAGAGTTGATTAAACTCAGGAAAGAATAAAATAAAAAGATCAAAAAATCATATCAGAAATGAAAATTAAAGTACCAAAAGGAGAAGAGTCAAATTAAAATACAATAAAGAGCATGAAAGCAAATCAGATAATCCAAGGAAATAAAATGACATTTAAAAGAAGTTAGGGGCACCTGGGTGGCCAGTCAGTTAAGCACACAAGTCTTGATTTCTGCTCAGGTCATGATCTCAGGGTCATGAGATCAAGCCCCGCATCAGACTCCTCGCTCAGCACAGAGTCAGCTTGAAATTCTCTCTCTCCCTCTCCCTCTCCCTCTGCCCTTCCCCCTCTGCTCATGCTCAATAAATAAATAAATAAATAAATAAATAAATAAATAAATAAAATCTTTAAAAACAAAAAGTTAAAAGGGCCAAGAGAGAGAGGTGGAAATGGAAGTTAGATCAAGGAGCCCTAACACACATATAATTGATGTCCTAAAAAAAAATCAAAACAATAGAATAGAACCAATATTTAAAACTACAATCCAAAAAATATTTCATAAATTTAAAAACACCTGAATCTGGGGCACCTGGGTTAAGTCGTTAAGTGTCTGCCTTCGGCTCAGGGCATGATCCTGGCATTCTGGGATCGAGCCCCACATCAGGCTCCTCCATTAGGAGCCTGCTTCTTCCTCTCCCACTCCCCCTGCTTGTGTTCCCTCTCTCGCTGGCTGTCTCTCTCTCTGTCAAATAAATAAATAAAATCTTAAAAAAAAAAAAAAAGCACCTGAATCTACACATTGAAAGGATCCACTGGGTACTAGGAAAAATTAACAGAACAATCAACCCAAGATGTATTCTAGTAAAACTATTAGACATTAAAGATAAAGAAAGAAATCCTCAAGAACTCGAGGCAAAAATATGACATAACTTACAAAAACAAAAGAATTCCAGTGGCATTCATCTTCTCAAAAATAATACAAAGCAAGGCAACTGTGTAGCAGCATTTTCAAAAATATTAAGATAGTATAAACCAGAATATTCTATCCAGCCAAGCTGTCCTTCAATAAACAAAGTTTTGCTCAGGTAATAACCCAGTAAATACTGTACATAAGCACCCTTTCTGAAAAATCTACTATAAAATGAGTTTCAGCCAACCAAAAGATGACTGGGAAAGCTTCAATAAAAGGACAGTCAGTTCTATCAGGTCTTTCCCTTGTGTTTCCAAGACTTAGTTGTTAGGTGCATATACTACTAGGATTATCATATCTTCTTGGTGAACTGATCCATCTATCATCTACGTAATATCCCTCTTTATTGCCAGTAATATTCTTTGTACTAAAGTCTATTTTGTCTGATATCAATATATTTGCTCTAGCTTTCATTGATCAGTGCATTTACTATACATCTTTTTCCATAATTTTACTAATATATGTATGCCTTTGTATTTGGAAAAAATGCCTTACAAGCAAGATAATTTGGGCTTGGTATTTCATACAATTTTAGTATTTTTTAATTAGAGTTTAGATCATTACATTTAGTGTAAGAATTGATTGGTTTAATTCAAACATCTATAATATGATATATATATTATATATTAAATATGATTGTTTTCTGTATGTTCCATTGTTTTTTGTTACCTTTTTCCTCATTCTCTGCCAAATTTTGAATTTGTTTATTTTTTATGATTCCATTTTACCTTACTATGTATTATTTGAGCTTCTTTTTAAAATATTTTAGTGGTTGTTAACATATAATATATATGCACATACAATAATACAGAGACTATATTTATATAACATAGCTTTCATTCATCAATGTCTACCTTTAAATACTTTTATGCAACTTCATATAGTCTAAGAACCATACAACACTCTACTTCCAATTCCTGCCTCCCATTTCTTGTGATGTTTTCAAATGATTTACTTTTACATACAATACAAACCCATAATGTATTGCTACTATGTTTGCTTTAAAAATCACTTAAGAGCAACTAAAATAAGAAAAACATAATTCTTTATATTTACCCGTTTTCAAAGCATTCTGAAGCTCCTCACTTCTTTGTATATATTCAACTTTCAATCAAATATTATTTCTGCCTGAAAAACTAATAATCTGGTAGTGCAGGTCTGCTGGTATTAATTCAGTTTTTGATTGTCAACAAAAACCTTTTACTTTCAATTTGGAAAAAATATAGTATAAAATAATGAGTTGACAAGGTTTTTTCCCAGATACTTTAAACCCATCACTTTAGTAAAGACATCACTCTATTGTCTTCTATCATGTACAGTTCCTGATGAGAAGTCTACTATAACTCATATCTTTTTTATATAATCTTTTTTCCATTGTATGCCTTCAAGATTTTCTCATTGTCTTTTATTTTCAGCAGGTGGAATATGATGTGTCATATCATATTCTTTTCTTTTTTTGTTTTTCCTGCTCAAGTTTTCCAAGATTCTTGGATCTATAGATTTTTGGAAATTCTTGATCATTATTTCTTCAAATATTTCTTTTGCCACATTCTCTTCAGGATTCCAATTATACCAGTTTTAACTGTTTTATATTGTCCTAGAGATCCTGCATCCTCTGTACTGGGGGTTTTTTCCTGCTTTTTTTCTGTTTATGTTTCAGTTTGGTAATTTACAGTGACATATTTTTAAGATCACTATTCTTTCCTTTGCTGTGTCAAGTCTACTGGTAAGCCCACCTAAAGCATTCATCATCTATTACCATGTTTGTTATGGCAGCAGAATTTCAAATTTGGTGGGTCAAGTTTGACAGATTTTACTGACCCTCGCCCAAGCAGAACAGACCTCAAATAATAATAGCATAGGGTTCTGGGTCCGGTCTTCTCTCCTGCTCCTCCTCAAAGATGGAATGTTCTTTTCTTTTATATTTCACCCTGCCCTAGTGGATCTTCACATGCCCCTGGGGGCTTCTTCCCCACCCCACCCCAGGCCTAAGACTGTTCTATAAGAGAGAAGGGTCTGAGAGAGGCTTTGTGCTTTTCCCCACAGTGGCAGCTTCTATCCTCATCCAAGCTTGTTTCTCAGTCTACTGCCCTGTCTTCAGTGTTTCTCATGAGCATTCAGTGAAGGCCCCTATAGAGAATATCTTACAAGTGAGCATGAACTCCCCTTATGTCTGTGGCTCTCAGGCATTCTATACTCTCATGCTAGCCCACATTTGGCTTTTAAGCAATTCACTTTTTTTTTTAATTTAGCTGTATTTTTCTTACCCACTCATATGGCTCTTGGCATTTCTTCCTTTAATGGAAGTGAAACAGTGCTGTTTCATCTCTGCTTGGAGGGGTCTATATTTCAGGATATTTGGTTGCTCCAAAACCTCAACTTTCTCATATGCTCCCAAAAAGTTACAAATTTGTGATTTATCTAGATTTTTCCTGTTCATAGGCTACAAACAACCCCCTTTCCAGTTTTCTACATTCTAGGCAAAAGTAGAAAACCTATAAATAAACCTATAAACCTATAAATAGAAACCTATAAAAGTAGAAAACCTATAAATAAATTCTCCAAATGTTTGTAAGACCCCCAACACTGAAAATTAGAAAGCATTTAGAAAAAATAAAGAAGACCTACATAAATTAAAGGATATACCATTTAAGATTCAAGATTATTAAAGTGCCAAATACACCGACTTCATCAATAGATTCATTGCAATCCCAAATAAAATCCCAGAAGATATTTTGTGGAAATTTACAAGCATATTTTACAATGTACATGAAAACACAAAAGGCCAAAAATAGCTAATCCACTTTCAAATTATCAAAGTTCGTGGACTTACACTACTATTGATCAAGAATTATTACAAGATTACAGTTAGTAAGACAGACATTGATGCAAAGATAAATTGACCAATAATGTGGTGTACAACCAGAGGCAGACATGCATATGTGGACATCTGGTTTATTACAAAAGTGCACAGAAAAGCCATGGATAAAAGACAAGCTTTACAGTAAATGGTGTTAACTCAGTTGGATTTTCATATTAAAAAAAAATCTGTCTTGGTCCCTCCCTCACAAAATTAATTCCAGATGGATTTTAGATCTAAATGTGAAAAGTAAAACAATAAAGCATCTAGATATTAATGTAGGGAATAACTTTATGAACTTGGAATAGAGAAGGGTTTCTTAAAGAAGACACAAAAAGTACCATTGTCTTAGTCCATTTGGGCTGCTATAACAAAGACTAGTAGATAATAAACAAGAGAAAATAAAAATTTATTTCTCATATTTCTGGAGGCTGAAAGTCCAAAACCAAGGCTCCAACTGATTCAGTGTCTGGTGAGAACGCACTTCCTGGTCCAAGGAAGGCATTTTTTGTTGTGTCTTTACATGGTAGAAGGGATGTGTGGCTTCCTGGGGTTTCTTTCATGAGACTGCTGCCCCTATGACCTACTTATCTCCTAAAGTCTCCACCTCTTACCATCATCTTGGGAGTTAGGGTTTCAACGTATGAATTTTGGAGGACACAAACATTCAGTCCATAACAACTATCATAATAGAAAATGCCGATAAATTAGATATATTAAATCTAGGACTTCTAGTCATCAAAAAATATCATTAAAAGAGAAAAAAGAAACTACAAAATTAGGAGAGGAGATGCTATAAATGTACAGATAGAGAGAGAGAGATGACAAGGGACTTTTACCCAGATTATACAAAATCCAGACTACATACAAAGAACCTCTACAAATCAATATGAGATAGATAACACAAAACAGGAACCAAAAAAAAGGCACCTGATACAAGAAACTATCCAAATATCACTCAGTCACAAAAGAATGTTCGACCTCAGCAATATTTGAATTGAAAGCACATGAAAATACACAAATTAACAATATTTTTAACCTCCTGACATTCAAGGATGGGCAATGGGCTGAGCTAGGGAATAGCATACACAGGTTGATGTAATTTACCCATAGTGTGTAACACTTGGATTACATTTTGGTTTATAGTTATTTATTCATTAAATTAATTAATACTGAAGTATGGCATGCATAGAACAATGGTGATAGTGAACCTCAAAAAACAGTCACGATTACGTCATGTCAATTCAACTGAGGCCCTAAATATAAAAGAAACTGTGGAATGCATATCAACTGCTTATAGTAATGGAGGGCACATGGTAAGTGCTTAATCAATGGGATCCACCGTTGTTGGATTAAAGGGTGGGTATCAGACAGGAAATCCAGGATGATGCACTTGCACTGGCCATAAAGACAGAGGAATCCATTCTAAAAAGCCCTTTCCCAAGTGGTCCCCAACTTGGCCAATGCAGTGGGGAAAGTTACTCGTACCTCTGGCAAGAACTTTCAACAGGGGAAGCAACTCGAAGGCTCACAGGAGCTCATTACTTAAGACAGTGACGCAAAACACAGTATCCTCTGGGTATCAGGGGGCTTTTCTTTCTCTTTCCCAAGCCATAGCATTTGGATTTGAAAAAGCCTTTGGCTGAATTTACACGAAGCTGGAAGACAACTCTGGATCTCAGGGAGAGAGTAAGTTAACCTTCAGGATGATCCCCAAAGGCACAAGTTTCTATCATGCTCTGAAACCTGCCAAAACCTTAATGTGAACTTAGGTTTGCTTCAGGCTCCAAGACAAATAACTTTGTTTTATGACCCAGGCAGCATTTCCACGGAATAAATAGGGGGACAGACTATTTTCCAAAAAAAATACATGCCCAGACTACAGAAATCTAAGACTATCGGAATAGGGATGGTGTTTGGAGGGGTCATAGCTGGGTAGAGGATTCACAGGACCCAAAAGTAGGAAATGATGGGAAGGAAGAGCTCCATACCCTCCAGGTAAGTGTAATCACTTCTATCACCTTTCTTCTTTACTTTGCATTTCCCACATTTATGATGTGCAGGATAAAAATTAGAATAACTAGGGGGCGCCTGGGTGGCACAGCGGTTAAAGCGTCTGCCTTTGGCTCAGGGCGTGATCCCGGCGTTCCGGGATCAAGCCCCACGTCAGGCTCCTCCGCTGGGAGCCTGCTTCTTCCTCTCCCACTCCCCCTGCTTGTGTTCCCTCTCTCGCTGGCTGTCTCTATCTCTGTCAAAAAAATAAAATCTTTAAAAAAAAAAAAATTAGAATAACTAACATTTCATAAGTATTTCTTGTGGACCAGAAACTCTGCTAAGCTTTATATGCATTCACTATTTTAATTCTCACACCAACTCAATGAGGCAGGAACTAGTTATCCCTATTTTGCAGAAGAGGACAACGATTAAATAGCTAAACTTACTTGGTTAAAGCCACACGGCTGGCACTGGTGTGCCTGGGGTTTGACAATCCAGCTCCAGCTGATAAGAGTTTGAGCTTTTGAGAGACTGTGGACTCTGGGAAACAAACTGAGGGCTTCAGAGGGGAGGGGGGTGGGGGACTGGGATAGGCCGGTGATGGGTATTAAGGAGGGCACATAGTGCATGCTGCACTGGGTGTTTTACGCAAATAATGAATCATGGAACATTACATCAAAAACTAGGGATGTACTGTATGGTGACTAACATAATATAATAAAAAATTATTATAAAAAAAAGCTTGCACTTTTAACCGGTATTCTATGCTAGACAATAGGTAGTCTGAAGCCACACCATCTAGAAAGATTCATAAACCAGTAACTCTCATTTCCTTTCTCCCTCTCTCTCCTTCCTACAAAATTTACTGAATACCTAACATACGTGCCCGGCCCTGGGTCAGGTCTTGAGGAAGAGTCTCTGAATTTACGTGACACACAATCGATTGGGGGAGACATGCAAGCAGTCTGAAAGACAGGGGTTTTAAATACTATGATAGAAATAAACAGAGGACATGTACAGGGGTCTGGAAAAGCCTCTACCGCAGACTTTTAGAAAGCTACCTCTTTCAAGAAATGTCCACGGACAAATTTTTTCAGCGAGTCAGCATTTAGTCAAGGCATTGAAATTTAGCATTTGTTGAAGCCTAAACCTTCATCAATTAGATTTTGCCTCCGTCCTTATCCTACTACAGGTTAAAAGGTACTAATGTGTTCCAGTTTGTGGAATGATCCATGTCTAGGCCCAGGACCACACGGGGCAGGGACAGGGGGACAAAGGATCCTACCGAGTCCCAGACTCTAGAAGGAGAAATGGCAGAGTTTGAATATGCTTTGCCACAGTCTGCTCCATTTTCTGAGACTGTGCCTATCCTGTAGCAGAAACTAGTTTGCTGATAAGGCCAATGGGGCTTTCAACAACACAGACATCAGGACTCTACTAACTTACCAGAGTATTGGTGTCTTTCTTGTTAATTAAGTTTCGTTTGGAGTTAATTAAAGTAGCAATTCATAGCCCAGAAATAGTAAAACAGTAAAGAAGATCCCAAAGCTATTATCAATATTTTTGAAATAAACACCAATGGAAATTGTACATTGATGATATCAAGTAGCATAGGCTAAGAGAATGTATCAAGGTTGAATCTGTGTTTCATCAATGACTAGCTATGTAGGACTATAGAAAAAGCTAGTTTACCTGTCTGAGTTTTGTTCCTTACATGAATAATGGGAATAATTCTACATACCCTACATAATTACAAGAAACACTATGATTAAGCACTTAGACCACAGCCTAATCCCCAGTACAGCACATGTGATAGAAACATTATACAAGCCACACTGTCATTTTAAATGTTTTGTAGCCACATTAAAGAGCAAACAAATAAGTGGAATTAATTTTAATAATATTTTATTTAACTCAATATATCCAATTTTGTTATATCAAAATATTTTACATTGCTTTAATTTTTTATTTCAATAAATTGAAATAATGTAAATAAAAGTTGAAACTTCAGTTTCTTAGTCCCACTATCCACATTTCAAGTACACAGTAGCCACAGCGAACTGCCCTAGCACATGGCCCAGACACTGCAAGCACTCACCTAAGCACTATAAGGAGAGATGGGAACCAAACATGGCTCCAGCAAACCAGGAATGGGTTGATATCCGGCAACTCCTGGGAATTTTGTTAAATGTGATCATGCCTTTTGTGCACACAAGAAAATTCCTCAGAAATACAAATAATGAAGCATGTAAAGTCTGAAATGGCATCATGACTCGAAATGGCATTAAAAAATGGCCAGAAAAAAAATGAAAAATAGAGATGCATGATGCAAATATGGTAAAACATGGATCATTTTTTAATCTGAGTGATCAATATATTAAAGCTTATACTATTATCTCCATTTTCTATTCATTTGAAACTTTTCACTATAAAATGTGTCAAGTACTGGTAACCTAGTTGGAAAATGAAAGGGCATAATTCACTGGGTGCTTACTATATGCTAGGTTTGGTACTTAAAATAATTCTCCGTAGTAATCAGTAGTGTTTCCATTTGAAAGATGAAGAAATGGAGGTTTAAATGACTTGCCAAACTAATGAAAGTAGTTTTTGTATTCAGGCAATACAAAGATAAAGATACACATTGTCCCCCACCTTGACACATCTTTTGGTTCAAAGGAATACATGGATAATGAAACAAAGGAACTACATTCAATGACGATGACCCATTGTGCTGAAATGATCATCCCAAAGCCTATGACACAGGCCAAAGCAGAGGAAACCCTCGTTTCATGCAGAGGCTATACCAATAGCCAGAGAAACTGGGTCTCCATCAATGTAAGTAACTTGCCCCAGAACACAGTTGGTCACTGTTAAGATCTAAAAGATCTAAACCTACTCCAGAGTAATTTTCTCCCACATTTTATAACAACTAATGTCAACTAGGATCTGAAGTCTTGAGCATCTTGCAGATGGTAGCCCCTTTTCATGAAGACTCTATGCATGTTTCCCAACCTTTAGACATGTGAGAAGGGACAAAGTGTGAAGTCCTGGAATAATCTAAAATATGACAAAGCCAGTCAGTCTGTCAGGAATTTGGGAGGCCAAGGGGTCTCATAAAAAGGCTAATTACATCCTAGGTTTGACTCAAAGTGCACATTTTAAGACTTACATACTTATGATCACAAATGTGTACGTGTGTGTGTGTGTGTGTGTGCGTGCTTACTTTTGTAGATTACATACACGAACTGGCAAATGGATGAAAAGCATCCTCAAGTAAAGAGACTAAAGGTTACCACTTGAAACCTTGATTTAACAGAGAGATTTAATTTAAATTCTGGACCAACGGTGATTCGGACATTGACGCTTAAGAAGAGAGCCAAGACTACATTCCTAAATCTGTTTAAAGCCTGAGAGACCTTTTTTTCCTTTCTCTTTCTCTCTCTCTCTCTTTCTCTCTCTCTCTTCACCTGCTCCCCCATATCTGGTAATTTTAGGAAACAGACTTTACCCAAACCAATACATTAAATGATAAATTCGGAGAGTATTTTTTTATAAAATAACAATGTTATGGTATCATGTGCCCTAATCTAATTGTCCTTTTTTTTTTTCCTATAGATAAACTCACATTGTATTTCTCTCCTGTGAACTTCAGAGGTTCCATGGAAAATAATGTTACCGAGTTTATCTTCATGGGTCTTTCCCAAAATGAGAAAGTACAGCAACTATGCTTCTTTTTGTTCTTATTCTTTTATATGATACTCATGACTGGAAATTTTCTCATTATAATGACCATTCAAAGGAGTCCAAATCTCAACTCTCCAATGTACTTCTTCCTTAGCTTCCTTTCCTTTGTGGACATCTGCTATTCCTCTGTTACAGCCCCCAAGCTGATTGTTGATTCCCAAGCCAAAGTCAAGAGCATCTCTTTTGCTGGTTGTATGGTGCAGCTCTTTTTCTCCCATCTGTTTGGCTGCACAGAGATCTTCATTCTCACGGTGATGGCCTATGACAGGTATGTGGCTATCTGTAAGCCTCTACGCTATATGACCATTATGGACCGGAAGGTCTGCTCTGTGATGGTGGTAACCTGTTGGTTAGGAGGGTTTGTGCATTCCTTCATCCAGACCATCCTCACTGTACAACTGCCTTTCTGTGGCCCCAACCTGATTGACCACTATTTCTGTGATGTCCACCCCTTACTGAAGCTGGCTTGCACAGACACGTACGTGGTGGGGCTCATTGTGATAGCCAACAGTGGCATGATTTCCCTGAGCTGCTTTGTCATTCTTGTGGGCTCCTACATTGTCATCTTGCTTTCCTTTAAGACCCGTTCATCAGAGGGGAGGCGCAAGGCCTTGTCCACATGTGCTTCCCATGTCATAGTAGTGATCTTGTTTTTTGTCCCCTGCCTCTTCATCTACCTAAGACCTTCCACCACTTTCACTGAGGACAAGATGGTGGCTGTGTTCTATACCATCATCACACCCATGTTAAACCCTCTGATCTACACCCTGAGAAACATGGAAGTGAAAAATGCCATGAAGAGACTGTGGATAGAGAGGTTGTTGGACAGAAAAAAGAGAGATTCTGGTGTGAAGCTCAGTGGGATTGGTGTAGCTTCAGTTGTACCAGTTTCTACAAGGGTTGCTGGGAACAAGTCAACCATCATCCCTTAAACCTTATCCCATGAGATACAGTGTAATATAGCATAGTCTTGGATTTGAAGTCGAAAGACCTAGTTTGAAGGGCCTGTTCCACCAGTTACTAGTAGTTTGACTTTAGGCAAAGTGATATTCTCATTGCCCTGATGAGAAATCTGACACCCAAACACAGTCCATTTCATAACATATAGTACTGTTACCTGTGAGCAGTAGCTCTAACTGATGTGGAATGTCAGGCATATGTATTCTAATAAGGGAATATAAAGAAATATTATCACAATATTGGAATGATATTAAAACATAAAGGAATGGGGGCGCCTGGGTGGCACAGCGGTTAAGCGTCTGCCTTCAGCTCAGGGCGTGATCCCAGCGATCTGGGATCGAGCCCCACATCGGGCTCTTCTGCTATGAGCCTGCTTCTTCCTCTCCCACTCCCCCTGCTTGTGTTCCCTCTCTCGCTGGCTGTCTCTATCTCTGTCAAATAAATAAAATCTTTAAAAAATAAAAAATAAAATAAAATAAAAAAATAAAAAGTAGCATGTTTCTAAAAAAAAAAAAAAAAAAACATAAAGGAATGATACCAAAAACAAATGTTGATGTTGATCTTGCTATCCTTTGGTCTGTTTTAAATCTCATTTTATTTATTTTTTTATTTTATTTTTTATTAGTTTTTATTATGTTATGTTAGTCACCATATAGTACTTCATGAGTTTTTGATGTAGTAGTCCATGTTTGCATATAACATTTATTGTTTGCATATAACACCCAAGTGCTCGTTACAATACGTGCCCTCCTCAATACCCATAACCAGACCAACCCATTTCCACAACCCCCCCCCCCGAAACCCTCAGTCTGTTTCCCAGAGTCCATACTCTCTCATGGTTTGTCTCCCCCTCAGATTCCCCCT
Source organism: Ursus americanus (assembly GCF_024610735.1). NCBI lineage: Eukaryota > Metazoa > Chordata > Mammalia > Carnivora > Ursidae > Ursus > Ursus americanus. The sequence continues at coordinate 31,906,029 of NC_142150.1, read as the reverse complement.
TCATTTTTCCCTTCATTCTCCTAATGTCCTCCATGCTATGTTCTTTATGTTCCACATATGGGTGAAACCATATGATAATTGTCTTTCTCTGATTGACTTATTTCACTTGGCATAATCCCCTCCAGTTCCATCCATGTCAGTGCAAATGGTGGGTACTCATTCTTTCTGATGGCTGAGTAATATTCCATTGTACATTTGTACCACATCTTCTTTATCCATTCATCTGTTGAAAGGCATCTCAGCTCCTTCCACAGTTTGGCTATTGTGGACATTGCTGCTATGAACATTGGGGTGCATGTGCCCCTTCTTCTCACTACATCTGTATCTTTGAGGTAAATACCCAGTAGTGCAATAGCTGAGTCACAGGGTAGCTCTACTTTTAACTTTTTAAGAAACTTCCACACTCTTTTCCAAAGTGGCTGCACCAACTTGCATTCCCACCAACAGTGTAAGAAGGTTCCCCTTTCTCCACATCCTCTCCAACATTTGTTGTTTCCTGCCTTGTTAATTTTTGCCATTCTAACTGGTATAAGGGGTATCTCAATGTGGTTTTGATTTGAATTTCCTGATGGCTAATGATGTTGAACATTTTTTCACGTGTCTGTTGGCCATTTGGGTATCTTCTTTGGAGAAGCGTCTGTTCATGTCTTCTGCCCATTTTTTGACTTATTTGGTTTTTGGGTGTTGAGTTTGAGAAGTTCTTTATAGACCTTGGAAATGAGCCCTTTATCTGTAGTGTCATTTGCAAGTATCTTATGCCACTCCATGGGTTGCCTCTTTGTTTCATCGACTATTTCCTTTGCTGTGCAGAAGCTTTTTATCTTGATGAAGTCCCAAAAGTTCATATTCACTTTTGTTTTCCTTGCCTTTGGAGAGGTGTCATGAAAGAAGTTGCTGTGGCCGATGCCGAAGAGGTTGAGGCCTATGTTCTTCTCTAGGATTTTGATGGATTTCTGTCTCACATCAAGGTCTTCCATCCATTTGGAGTTTATCTTTGTGTATGGTGTGAGAGAGTGGTCAATTTTCATTCTTTTGCATATAGCTGTCCAATTTTCCCAGCACCATTTATTGAAGAGACGTAAATCTCATTTTAAAATGGAGATAAACTACATTTCCTACCACTTCCCAGGGTTATATAGAGAATTACATGAGATGGAATCGAAGGTAAATGCATTTTGTCAATGGTAAGGAGATGTGAAAGCCTACAAGGCTTGCATCCATGAGACCCCAAAATTATAGCAAAGAAAGAGTTCTTAATGGGCTCATGAGAACACAATGTGACTATTCCCCCAAGGCTCAGCCAGAGGAAGCAGACAGAAATGCCTACCTCTAATTCTTTCCCTGAAAGAGGCTTATCTGCATACTTTAAAGTCTGATGCCTAAGGGTCAAGCTTCTAATTTAGCACAGTAGGGGCTGACAGCAATATTCCCCAGAAACCAAGAAGGCCAGTGGACACCATCTCCACCTTCACCCTCTGGCCCATTCCAAGTCATCAGTGTCTCCCTGGCAGGAATTTATGCACACACTTGGTGCCACAGGTTTTGTGGCTGTTCCCCAAAGTATGCCCCCCTCAGTCACCTGACTTTGGTGGGCAGCAGAGCTTTAATTCACTGGTCCCATAGGATTATAGTAAACAAACACTTTTTAACCAGCTAACCCCCCAAAAAATGCCCATTTCCCAGTCTTTCCCTGAAAGAGCTCTACTTACATACTTTAAAAGCTACTTCCTGACAAGGGAAATAAACGCAAAAATGAACCCCAGGGTCTTCACCTGGATAAAAAGCTTTTGCACAGCAAAGGAAACAATCAACAAAACTAAAAGGCAACCTATGGAACAGGAAAGATATTCACAAATGACATATCAGATAAAGGGCTAGTATCCAAAGCCTATAAAGAACTTCTCAAACTCAACACCCAAAAACCAAAGAATCCAGTCAAGAAATGGGCAGAAGACATGAACAGACACTTCTCCAAAGAAGACATCCAAATGGCCAACAGACACATGAAAAAATGCTCCACATCACTTGCCGTCAGGGAAATACAGATCAAAACCACAGTGTGATGCCCTCACACCAGTCAGAATGGCTAAAATTAACAAGTCAGGAAATGACAGATGTTGGTGAGGATGCAGAGAAAGGGGAACCCTTTTACACTATTGGTGAGTACGCAACCTGGTATAGCCACTCTGGAAAACAGTATGGAGTTTCCTCAAAAAGTTGAAAATAGAGCTACCCTATGACCCAGCAAATGCACTACCCCAAAGATACAAATGTAGTGTTCTGAAGGGGCACTTGCAACCCAATGTTTATATCAAAGCAATGTCCACAATAGCTAGACTATGAAAAGAGACCATATGTCCATTGACAGATGAATGGATAAAGAAAATGTGGTGTATATATACACAATGGAATATTACACAGCCATTAAAAAAATGAAATCTTGCTATTTGCAAGGACATGGATGGAACTAGAGGGTATTATGCTAAGTGAAATAAGTCAATCAGAGAAATACATTTATCATATGATCTCACTCATATGTGGAATTTTAGAAACAAAACAGAGGATCATAGGGGAAGATAAGAAAAAATAAAACAAGACGAAGTCAGAGAGGGAGAAAAACCTCTTAATCATAGGAAATGAACACGGTTGCTGGATGGAGGGGGATTGGAGGATGGAGTAACTGGGTGATGGGCATTAAGGAGGGCATGTGATGTAATGAGCACTGGGTGTTATATAAGATGAATCACTGATGAATCACTGACCTCTACCTCTGAAACTAATAATACATTATATGTTAATTCACTGATTTTAAATTAAAAAAATAAGCAAGGGAACTTCCATACATGGTTTGTCTTGGGCAGTTATAATACAAAATCTCTACCACCACCTACCAAATCTTTTGTTTAGATAGAGGCCTTAACTAGGTTCAGTCACATATACTGTCCAGGTGGCCTCAACACCATGTCACTCTCTCAAAGTTGTGTCCTTGGGCAGCTTCTAGCTCAGGAAAGGCAAGTAGAGCACACACTCCCAGGACAGGGACACTGGAGCATCTTCCAATATCTGAGGTCCAGCTCTCTGTCTGACCATCCAGAGTCACATCCTCTCAATGACCTCCTTCAACAGTTGCCTTTCAAAATTCCCAGTAGACTGCATCAAGATGGTGACATAGTTTATTACCAACCTCAGTCTCCCTCACGAGAAGATCAGCTAGCAACTATCCATAGACAAAACACCACTGTGTAAATCTCAGAGCTCAGAAGTGAAGCTGAAGCACCCCCACCATCAACAATGGAGGCCAGGAAGAACTGCCATAGAATGGTAAGATGAGCAGTTTAACCTAGACTGCATTGCCTCCTTCCCAGTCCAGCTCAGCTACACCAAGAGGGCCCCCCGGGGCCTACAGTTTTTCCAGCAGGAAAAAGAAAACCCAAGGTGAACATGCCGCTTCTGAAGTATTCTGAGACACTTCTCAGGAGGCCCACTTGGGTCTCAGCTCATGGGGAACACTGTGTGAACCTACAGAGCTCAACCACTGGAGATGGCACAGAGACAGGGAAGGGAGTGGGACTTACAGCAACCAGCATTCAGATCTTGGAGGACCAAGTTCCTGTTTGCAGTAGCCCCAGAGATCCCAGCCAGCAGCCCTGACTGACCAGGAAGTTTAGTTGGCAGTTCTGCCTAATTCAGATCCCTAGCCAATGAGCTAAACCAACTACAGAGCTCATAATATGACCCTACATGGGCAGGTGAGCAAATTCCCAGTCCCACCCAACTGCACAGCCTAGTCTCCAATGACCCTTCTGGATGCAAGGCCATGGATACCCAGCAGTGGTGGAGAACATACTCTGGATCACCAGGGCAAAGGAGCAAATTCATAGTCCTTCCCAACTACTGAGCATAGCCTCCAGTCCCAACCCTCTGGGAAGAATAGGCACAGACACCTGGCAGCCATAAGCACATCCTATGGCCTTCCCAGGCAGGGAGCCAAGCCAGAAGTCCTATCCAGTTATTGAGTATAGCCTCTGGCCTTGCATAACTAGGGACCTGAACAGTAACCCTGAGCAGCCTCAGAGCCCAGCCTATAGCACCGCCTAACTATAGAGCCCAGGCTACAACCCCATTCAGCAACAGAGTCTAGCATAAAGGCCATCCAAGTCCTACCCTCACTACAATGTCACTGTCTAGGAAGCCACCCTGGTCATTCCACACTAGTTCATTCACCTCAGCTCTCGACTCTGGAAATAAGCTTAAGTGATCACTTTGTTAAATGCAGTAACCCATGTAGTACTCAGTTCATAGCAAGCCCTCAATAAATGTGAGCTATTTTTATTATTATTGTCACACTTCTAAAATGTAAATCTGGCCAAGTTATGCATTAACTTGAAATCTATCAACAGTTTCACACTGTCTACAAGATTAAGATCAATAGTATTAGTATGGCATATAAGCACTGGAGCCTGTTCACCTTTCTAGCTTCACTTGCCAGGACTCCCCTGGAGCCTATTTTCCAGCCATTCTGAAATATATATCATACCCCCAAACTTGTTCGTTCCCCATATGCTCTTTACATTTTGTGTGGCATACACACCTTGTCTTTCTGATTCATGTTTATTCCTGCAAGGACGTGGAGAAAGGGGAACCCTCTTATACTGTTGGTGGGAATGCAAGCTGGTACAGCCACTCTGGAAAATGGTATGGAGGTTCCTCAAGAAGTTAAAAATAGAGCTACCTTATGACCCAGCAATTGTGCTACGGGATATTTACCCCAGAGATACAGATGAATGGATAAAGAAGATATGGTTCATAGGTACAACGGAATATTACTCAGCCATCAGAAAAGATCAATATCTACCATTTACATCAACATGGATGGAACTGGAGGATATGATGCTAAGTAAAATAAGTCAGAGATAGACAATTATATGGCTTCACTCATATGTGGAACATAAGAAATAGTGCAGAGGACAATAGGGGAAGGAAGGGAAAACTAGAGGGGAAGAAATCAGAGAGGGGGGCAAACCATAGGAGACTCTTGACTCTGGCAAACAAACTGAGGGTTGCAGAAAGGGAGGTGGGTGAGGGGGATGGGATAACTGGGTGATGGGCATTAAGGAGAGCACATGATGCAAAGAGTACTGGGTGTTATTCACAACAAATAAATCATTGAACATTATACCAAAAACAAATGATGTACTATATCTAGGCTAATTAACTTTACATTTAAAAAAATGTTTTTAATAAAGAAAAAAACACATGAAAATACACAAATTTACAATATTTTTAACCTCCTGACATTCAAGGAGAGGCAATGGGCTGAGCTAGGGAATAGCATACACAGGTTGATGTAATTTACCCATAGTGTGTAACACTTGGATTACATTTTGGTTTATAGTTATCTATTCATTAAATTAATTAATACTGAAGTATGGCATGCAAAGAACAATGGTGATAGTGAACCTCAAAAAACAGTCACGATTACTTCATGTCAATTCAACTGAGGCCCTAAATATAAAAGAAACTGTGGAATGCATATCAACTGCTTATAGTAATGGAGGGCACATGGTAAGTGCTTAATCAATGGGATCCACCGTTGTTGGATTAAAGGGTGGGTATCAGACAGGAAATCCAGGATGATGCACTTGCACTGGCCATAAAGACAGAGGAATCCATTCTAAAAAGCCCTTTCCCAAGTGGTCCCCAACTTGGCCAATGCAGTGGGGAAAGTTACTCGTACCTCTGGCAAGAACTTTCAACAGGGGAAGCAACTCAAAGGCTCACAGGAGCTCATTACTTATGACAGTGACGCAAAACACAGTATCCTCTGGGTATCAGGGGGCTTTTCTTTCTCCTTCCCAAGCCATGGCCTTTGGATTTGAAAAAGCCTTTGGCTGAATTTACACGAAGCTGGAAGACAACTCTGGATCTCAGGGAGAGAGTAAGTTAACCTTCAGGATGATCCCCAAAGGCACAAGTTTCTATCATGCTCTGAAACCTGCCAAAACCTTAATGTGAACTTAGGTTTGCTTCAGGCTCCAAGACAAATAACTTTGTTTTATGACCCAGGCAGCATTTCCACGGAATAAACAGGGGGACAGACTATTTTCCAAAAAACATACATGCCCAGACTACAGAAATCTAAGACTATCGGAATAGGGATGGTGTTTGGAGGGGTCATAGCTGGGTAGAGGATTCACAGGACCCAAAAGTAGGAAATGATGGGAAGGAAGAGCTCCATACCCTCCAGGTAAGTGTAATCACTTCTATCACCTTTCTTCTTTACTTTGCATTTCCCACATTTATGATGTGCAGGATAAAAATTAGAATAACTAACATTTCATAAGTATTTCTTGTGGACCAGAAACTCTGCTAAGCTTTATATGCATTCACTATTTTAATTCTCACACCAACTCAATGAGGCAGGAACTAGTTATCCCTATTTTGCAGAAGAGGACAACGATTAAATAGCTAAACTTACTTGGTTAAAGCCACACGGCTGGCACTGGTGTGCCTGGGGTTTGACAATCCAGCTCCAGCTGATAAGAGTTTGAGCTTTTGAGAGACTGTGGACTCTGGGAAACAAACTGAGGGCTTCAGAGGGGAGGGGGGTGGGGGACTGGGATAGGCCGGTGATGGGTATTAAGGAGGGCACATAGTGCATGCTGCACTGGGTGTTTTACGCAAATAATGAATCATGGAACATTACATCAAAAACTAGGGATGTACTGTATGGTGACTAACATAATATAATAAAAAATTATTATAAAAAAAAGCTTGCGCTTTTAACCGGTATTCTATGCTAGACAATAGGTAGTCTGAAGCCACACCATCTAGAAAGATTCATAAACCAGTAACTCTCATTTCCTTTCTCCCTCTCTCTCCTTCCTACAAAATTTACTGAATACCTAACATACGTGCCCGGCCCTGGGTCAGGTCTTGAGGAAGAGTCTCTGAATTTACGTGACACACAATCGATTGGGGGAGACATGCAAGCAGTCTGAAAGACAGGGGTTTTAAATACTATGATAGAAATAAACAGAGGACACGTACAGGGGTCTGGAAAAGCCTCTACCGCAGACTTTTAGAAAGCTACCTCTTTCAAGAAATGTCCGTGGACAAATTTTTTCAGCGAGTCAGCATTTAGTCAAGGCATTGAAATTTAGCATTTGTTGAAGCCTAAACCTTCATCAATTAGACTTTGCCTCCGTCCTTATCCTACTACAGGTTAAAAGGTACTAATGTATTCCAGTTTGTGGAATGATCCATGTCTAGGCCCAGGACCACATGGGGCAGGGACAGGGGGACAAAGGATCCTACCGAGTCCCAGACTCTAGAAGGAGAAAGTTTGAATATGCTTTGCCACAGTCTGCTCCATTTTCTGAGATTGTGCCTATCCTGTAGCAGAAACTAGTTTGCTGATAAGGCCAATGGGGCTTCCAACAACACAGACATCAGGACTCTACTAACTTACCAGAGTATTGGTGTCTTTCTTGTTAATTAAGTTTCGTTTGGAGTTAATTAAAGTAGCAATTCATAGCCCAGAAATAGTAAAACAGTAAAGAAGATCCCAAAGCTATTATCAATATTTTTGAAATAAACACCAATGGAAATTGTACATTGATGATATCAAGTAGCATAGGCTAAGAGAATGTATCAAGGTTGAATCTGTGTTTCATCAATGACTAGCTACGTAGGACTATAGAAAAAGCTAGTTTACCTTTCTGGGTTTTGTTCCTTACATGAATAATGGGAATAATTCTACATACCCTACATAATTACAAGAAACAGTATGATTAAGCACTTAGACCACAGCCTAATCCCCAGTACAGCACATGTGATAAAAACATTATACGAGCCACACTGTTGTTTTAAATGTTTTGGTAGTCACATAAAAGGCCAAAACAAATAGGTAGAATTAAGTTTAATAATATTCAATAATATTTAATTTAGCCCAACATATCCAAACTTTTATTACATCAAAATATTTTACATTGCTTTAGTTTTTTATTTCAATAAGTTATAATAATGTAAATAAAATTGAGCCTTCAGTTTCTTAGTCCCACTGTCCACATTTCAAGTGCACAGCAGCCACAGTGAACTGCCCTAGCACATGGAGCAGACATCATAAGCACTCACCTAAGGAGAGGAGGGACAAATCATGGCTCCAGCAAACCAGGGATGGGTTGATATCAGGCAACTCCTGATAATTTTGTTAGATGTGATCATGCCTTTTGCACACAGAAGAAAATTCTTCAGAGATACAGATAATGAAATGGCATGAGGACTGAGAATTGCATTAAAATACTCTGGCAAGAAAAAATGAAAAATAGGGATGGATGATGCAACTATAATACAATCATTTTTTAATCTGAGTGATCAATATACGAGAGTTTACACTACCATTATCACTATTTTATATATGTTTAATATTTTCACTAAAAATGTGTTAAGTACTGGTAACTTAGTTGGAAAATGAAAGGGCATAATTCAGTGGGTCCTTACTATATGCAGGGCTAGGTTTGGTATTTATTTATTATTTTATTATGTTCATTTAGCCAGCATAGCGTACATCATTAGTTTTTGATGTAGTGTTCAACAATTCGTTAGTAGCATATAACACCCAATATTGGGTGTTATTTTTTTTTAATTTATTTTTATTTTTACAGTTTTCCCACCTTTTTTTTAATTAAACATATGATGTATTATTGATTTCAGAGGTATAGGTCTTTGATTCATCAGTCTTATATACTACCCAGTGCTCATTATATCACATTCCCTCCTTAATGTCCATCACCCAGTTACCACATACCTCCACCCCTCTCCCCTCCAGCAACCCTCAGTTTGTTTCCTGAGATTAACAGTCTTTTAAGGTTTGTCTCCCTCTCTGATTTCATCTTGTTTATTTTTTTTCCTCTCTTCCCCTATGATCTTCTGTTTTGTTTCTTAAATTTCACATATCAGTGAGATCATATGATAAGATAATTATCTTACTCTGACTGACTTATATCACTTAACATAACACCCTCTAGTTCTACCCACGTCGTTGCAAATGACAAGATTTCATTTTTTGGTGGCTGAGTAATATTCCATTGTGTGTGTGTGTGTGTGTGTGTGTGTGCATGTGTGTGTGTGTATATGTATATGTATATATATGTGTATGTGTGTCTGTGTGTGCATATATACATATATACACCACATCTTCTTTATCCAGTCACCTGTTGATGGACCTCTGGGCTGTTTCCATAGTTTGGCTATTGTAGACATTGCTGATATAAACATTGGGGCGCAGGTGCCCCTTCGGATCACTATATTTGTATCTTTGGGGTAAATACCCAGTAGTGCAATTGCTGGGTCATAGGGTAGCTCTATTTTCAACTTCTTGAGGAACCTCTATACCGTTTTCCAGAGTGGCTGCACCAGCTTGCATTCCCGCCAACAGTGTAAGAGGGTTCCCCTTTCTCCGCATCCTCGCCAACATCTGTTGTTTCCTGACTTGTTAATTTTAGCCATTCTGACTGGTGTGAGATGGTACCTCATTGTGGTTTTGATTTGTATTTCCCTGGTGGCAAGTGATGTGGAGCATTTTTTCATGTGTCTGTTGACCATTTGGATGTCTTTTTTGGAGAAATATCTGTTCATGTCTTCTGCCCATTTCTTGACCAGATTCCTTGTTTTTTGGGTGTTGAGTTTGATATGTTCTTTATAGAACTTGGATACCAGCCCTTTATCTGATAAGACATTTGCAAATATCTTCTCCCCTTCTGTCAGTTGTATTTTGGTTTTGTAGACTGTTTCCTTTGCTGTGCAAAAGCTTTTTATATTGATGAAGTACCAATAGTTCATTTTTGACTTTGTTTCCCTTGCCTTTAGAGATGTGTCTTGCAAGAAGCTGCTGTGGCCAAGGTTAAAGGGGTTGTTGCCTCTGTTCTCCTCTAGGATTTTGATGGATTCCTGTCTCACATTGATGTCTTTCATCCATTTTAAGTTTATCTTTGTGTATGGTGTAAGAGAATGGTCCAGTTTCATTCTTCTGCATGTGGCTGTCCAATTTTCCTATCACCATTTGTTGAAGAGACTATCTTTTTTCCATTGAATATTCTTTCCTGCTTTGTTGAAGATTAGTTGACCATAGAGTTGAGGGTCCATTTCTGGGGTCTCTATTCTGTTCCATTGATCTGTGTGTCTGTTTTGTGCCAGTACCATGCTGTCTTGATGATCACAGCTTTGTAATAGAACTGGAAGTCCAGAATTGTGATACCACCAGTTTTCGTTTTCTTTTTCAACATTCATTTGGCTATTTGGGGTCTTTTCTGGTTCCATACAAATTTTAGGATTATTTGTTCTAGCTCTGTGAAAAAAGTTGATAGTATTTTGATAGGGATTGCTTTAGAGGATGAGAATAAAAATACTGGCCTCCCAATCTCTGACCCTGGAGGCGAAAGTTCGGGGCCACACTCCTCAGTGCACCCTCAGAAAAAAGCAGTCAATCACTCCTATGTCCCTGGTCTCCGGTCACACTCTATGCTCACCCAGTGTGTGACCAAGTATTTCTATCTCAGGCACACGACCCCATTTTGAGTCTCTAAACCCTCAGACTCTGCACTGCGCTCATGCACCACTCCTCCCAGGGCAGGAAGGCGGTTCTCACTGCTTCTGCTGCTTGCTGGGCCCTTTCTTGGAGAGCAGTGGTGCGACTGGACCGTGGTTCATGGTTTATGGCAACCCTGAGCTGACAGCCCACTCCTGGGCTCACTGTTTGCAGCCAGCTTCCCCACTCTGATGCCTGGGAGCTCTGCCACACTCAGGTCTTCCTGTGACCTGATCTTCCTATGACCCAAGGATCCTGATATCACACTGTCCAAGGTAGGGTTCTGCCCCCACTTAGCCACATGAGTGATGTCTCTCACCAGAGCAGACTTCTAAAAGTACCAATTTTATGCTCCGTTGCTGTATCACTTGCTGATAGCCAGCTTATGGAGGCTGCAGGTTTGGTATCTGAAACAATTCTCTGAAATAGTCAGTAGTGCTTCCATTTGAAGGATAAAGAAATTGAGGTTTAAATGACTTTCCAAACTCATGAAACTAGTACTTGTATTCAGGCAATACAAAGATATACACATTGTCCCCCAACTTCACACATCTTTTGATTCAAAGGAATACATGGATAATGAAACAAAGGAACTACATTTGATGATGATGATCCATTGTATTGAAACAATCATATGACATAAGGCTAAAGAGGAGGAGACCCTGGTATTTATGCAGCAGCTACACCAACAGCCAGAGAAACTGGGTCTCTATCAATGTAAGTAACTTGCCCCAGAACACAGTTGGTCACTGTTAAGATCTAAAAGATCTAAACCTACTCGAGAGTAATTTTCTCCCACATTTTATAACAACTAATGTCAACTAGGATCTGAAGTCTTGAGCATCTTGCAGATGGTAGCCCCTTTTCATGAAGACTCTATGCATGTTTCCCAACTTTTAGACATGTGAGAAGGGACAAAGTGTGAAGTCCTGGAATAATCTAAAATATGACAAAGCCAGTCAGTCTGTCAGGAATTTGGGAGGCCAAGGGGTCTCATAAAAAGGCTAATTACATCCTAGGTTTGACTCAAAGTGCACATTTTAAGACTTACATACTTATGATCACAAATGTGTACGTGTGTGTGTGTGTGTGTGTGTTTGTGCTTACTTTTGTAGATTACATACACCAACTGGAAAATGGATGAAAAGCATCTTCAAGTAAAGAAACTAGAAGTTACCATTTGGATCCTTGATTTAAGAAAGAGATTTAATTTAAATTCTGGAGCAACAATGATTCAGGCAATTGATGCTTAAAAAGACAGCCTAGATCACATTCCTAAATCTCTTTAAAGCCTGTCAGACTTTCTCTTTCTCTCTCTCTGTCTGTCTGTCTGTCTCTCCTCCCACCTGCTCCCCCATCCCTGGAATTTTAAGAAGCAGACTTTACCCAAACTACTTCCTCAAAGTGAGAAAGAAATTTTGAGAATAATTTTTTTAAAAAATAACAATGTTGTGATACCATGTGCCCAAATCTAATTATCCTTCTTATTTTTTTTTTCCTATAGGTAAAGTCACACTATATTTCTCTCCTGTGAACTTCAGAGGTTCCATGGAAAATAATGTTACCGAGTTTATCTTCATGGGTCTTTTCCAAAATGAGAAAGTACAGCAACTATGCTCCTTTTTGTTCTCATTCTTTTATATCATACTCATGACTGGAAATTTTCTCATTATAATGACCATTCAAAGGAGTCCAAATCTCAACTCTCCAATGTACTTCTTCCTTAGCTTCCTTTCCTTTGTGGACATCTGCTATTCCTCTGTTACAGCCCCCAAGCTGATTGTTGATTCCCAAGCCAAAGTCAAGAGCATCTCTTTTGCTGGTTGTATGGTGCAGCTCTTTTTCTCCCATCTGTTTGGCTGCACAGAGATCTTCATTCTCACGGTGATGGCCTATGACAGGTATGTGGCTATCTGTAAGCCTCTACGCTATATGACCATTATGGACCGGAAGGTCTGCTCTGTAATGGTGGTAACCTGTTGGTTAGGAGGGTTTGTGCATTCCTTCATCCAGACCATCCTCACTGTACAACTGCCTTTCTGTGGCCCCAACCTGATTGACCACTATTTCTGTGATGTCCACCCCTTACTGAAGCTGGCTTGCACAGACACGTACGTGGTGGGGCTCATTGTGATAGCCAACAGTGGCATGATTTCCCTGAGCAGCTTTGTCATTCTTATGGGCTCCTACATTGTCATCTTGCTTTCCTTTAAGACCCGTTCATCAGAGGGGAGGCGCAAGGCCTTGTCCACATGTGCTTCCCACATCATAGTGGTGATGTTGTTTTTTGTCCCCTGTGTCTTTATGTACCTAAGACCTTCCACCACTTTCACTGAGGACAAGATGGTGGCTGTGTTCTATACCATCATCACACCCATGTTAAACCCTCTGATCTATACCCTGAGAAACATGGAAGTGAAAAATGCCATGAAGAGACTGTGGATGGAGAGGTTGTTGGACAGAAAAAAGAGAGATTCTGGTGTGAAGCTCAGTGGGATTGGTATAGCCCCAGTTGTACCAGTTTCCACAAGGGTTGCTGGGAAGAAGTCAACTATCAGCCCTTAAATCTTATCCCATGAGATACAGTATAATACAGCATAGTCTTGGATTTGAAGTTGAAAGACCTAGTTTGAAGGGCCTATTCTACCAGTTACTAGTAGTTTGACTTTAGGCAAAGAGATATTCTCATTGGGTGAATTAATTCACCCAATGAATGAAGATATTCTCCTGGGTGGATTAACTGTTTGTGCAGAGAAATCTGACACCCAAACACAGTCCATTTCATAACATATGGTACTGTTGCCTCTAAGCAATAATGTCTAGTGATGTGGAATGTCAGGTATATATATACTAATAAGGGAACATAAAGAAATATTATCAAAATTTGGAATGATACTAAAACATAAAGGAATGATACCAAAAACAAATGTTGACATTGACCTTGCTATCCTTTATTTTAAAATGGAGATAAAACTACATTTCCTACCACTTCCCAGGGTTATATAAAGAATTGCATGAGATGGAAATAAAGTTGGAAGCATTTTGTCAATGGTAAGGAGCTCTGAAAGCCAACATGACTTGCACCCATGAGACCCACAAAACTATAGCAAAGAAACAGTTCTTAATGGGCTCATGAGGATACAATGTGACTATTCCCCCAAGGGTTAGCCAGAGGAAGCAGAAAAAAATGCCTATATCCAAGTCTTTCCCTGAAAGAGGCTTATCTGCATACTTTAAAAGCTGATACCTAAGGGTCAGTTTCTGATTTAACACACATCTGGAGGCTGACTTCAATCCTCCCCAGAAACCAAGAAGGCCAGTGGACACCATCTCCCCCTTCCTCAAGCCTATTCCAGGTCATCAGTATCTCCCTGGTAAGAGCTTATATATACACCTGGTGCCCAAGCTTTTGATGTTTCTCCCCAGAGTATGCCCCCTTCAATCACCTGACTCTGGTGGGCAGTGGAGCTTGAATTCACTGGTCCCATAGGACTACATCAAATGAGCTAGGCCCCCCCACCCAAGAAATGACCATTTCCCAGTCTTTCCCTGAAAGAGACTTATTTCCTTCCTTTAAAGTTGTTGCCTGAGGATCTTTCAATTTGTTTCTTGGAGCTGATGAGATCTTCCGTTTTGAGATACTTACAGGTCTTGGCACACCCTCATCTACTGAAGGCCACTAAACACAGAAAAAACATCTTGCACACGGGTTTGACAGACAACCAAAAGCTCAGACCAGATTGAATGATTAGGTTCATTCCCTACAAAACACCACCTCATCTAGACGAGGAGAGGTGAAAACATCAAAATCTAATGATGTACTACATGTTGGCTAATTGAACATAATAATATAAATAAATAAATAAATAAATAAATAAATAAATAAATAAATAAATAAATAAATAAATTGTTTTAAAAGCCCGGGAAAGGTAGCTATTTTATCTAATGCACAGAAACCAACAGAGAGTCAAAAAAAAAAAAAAAAAAAAACAGAGGAATATGTTCCAAACAAAAGAGCAAGATAAAACCTCAGAAACTGGCCTTAATGAAATGATTAAGTGATTTTTCTGATAAAGAGTTCAAAATAATGTTCATAAATATGCTCAACAAGGTTACGGGAACAGTGCATAAACAAAGTGAGAATTTCAACAAAAAGGAAATATAAGAAAGTACCAGAGAAATCACAGAGCTAAAGAAAACAGAAACTCAACTGGAAAATTCAATAGAGGTTAATACCAGACCACATCAAGTAAAAGAAAGAATCAGTGAACTCAAAGATAGGGGAGTGGAATTCATCCAAACAGGAGTAAAAAGAAAAAAGGATGGAAAAGAGAACAGATAGCATAAAGGACTTATAGGATATCACCAAAGAGACCAATATTCTTATTACAGGGGTCCCAGAAGGAGAAGAGAGAAAGAAAGGGGCAGAACGCTTATTCAAATAAATAATGAAAACTTCCCTAGCCTGAAGAAGGAAATAGACATCCAGATCCAGGAAATTCAGACAGTTCCAAATAAGATATATCCAAAGAGACCCACAGTGAGACACTTTATAATTAAGTTGTCAAAAGTTAAAGATAAAGAATCTTTAAAGCAGCAAGAGAAAAACACTACGTTACATATTAAAAGAACCCTCATAAGATGATCAGCATATTTTTCACAGAAACTATGCAGGCCAGAAGGGAATGCATGATATATTCAAAGTGCTGAAGAAAAAAAAAAAACTGCCAGCCAAGAATATTCGACTTGGCAAAGCTGTCTTTCAGAATTGAAGAAGAGATAAAGAGTTTTTTGGACAAGCAAAAGCTAAAGGACTCATCACCACCAGACCGGCCTTACAAGAAATGTTAAAGGGAGTTCTTCAAAATAAACTGAAAGGACAATAATTAGTAACATGAAAGCATATGAAGGTATAAATCTCGATGGCAAAAGTAAAATACAATTAAATTCAGAATATTCCAGTGTTGTAATGGTGGTAGGTAAATCTCTTATAACTCTAGTATGAAGGTTAAAAGACAAAGTACTAAAACTAACCATAACTAATATAATTTGTTAATGGCTACAGAAGGTAAAAAGATGTAAATTGTGACATAAAAAACATAAAATGGGTGGACAGTAAAAACATAGAGCTTTAATATATATATTTGAACTTAAGTTGGTATGAGCTTAAAGTAGACTACTATAAATACAAGATGTTTTATGTAAATTTCATGGTAACCGCAAAGCAAAAACCTGTAATGAATACACAAAAGATAAAGGAAGGAATCTAAGCACACCGGTACAGAAAATCATCACAAAAAAGGAACACAACAAGAAGAAAGGAACAAAAGAATTACAAAGAGCCAGGAAACAATTAACAAAATGACAATAGTTAGTCCATACCTATCAATAATTACTCTGAATATAAATGGAGTAAGTTATCCAATCAAAGACATGGAGTGGCTGAATGGATTAAAAAAGAAGACCCAACTATAAGCTGCTTACAAAATTCTCCCTTCAGCTTTAATGACACACCCAGACCTAAAGTGAAGGGATGGAAAAAAGTATTCCATGCAAGTGGAAACCAAAAGAAAGCAGGGGTAGCTATACTTACATAAATAAAATAGACTTTAAGCCAAAGATTATAATAAAAAACAAAGAAGATCATTATATAATGATAAAGAAGTTAATCTAATGAGAGGATACAACATTTGTAAATATCTATGCGCCCAACATAGAAGGATCTAAATATAGAAAGCAAATATTAAAAGACATGAAGGAAGAAATAAACGACAATAAAATAATAGTAGGGGACTTCAGTACCCCACTTTCATCAATGAATAGATCATCCAGACATAAAATCAATTAGAAAACAATGGAGTTAAACTACATGTTAGACCATCAGGACATAACACACATTTCCAGAACATTCCATCCAACAGCAAAAGAATACACATTCTTCTCATGCACACACAGAATGTTCCCCAGGACAGATCATATGTGAAACCACAAAACAAGGCTTACTAAATTTGAGAAGACTGAAATCACATCAAACATCTTTTTTGACCACATAATGGTATGAAATAGAAATTAATTACAGAAGAGAACTGAAAAATTCACAAATATATGGAGATTAAACAATATGCTGCTGAATAACCAATGGGTCAAAGAAGAAATTAAAAGAGAAATTTTAAAAATATCTTTGAGACAACAAAATGGAAACAGAAACACAACATACCAAAACGTATGTGATGTAGCAAAAGCACTTCTAAGAGAGTTCATAGTGATAAATACTGACCTTAAGAAAATACAATGATCTCAAATAAACCACCTAACTTTATACCTCAGAAAACTAGAAAAAGAAGAACAACACCCCAAATTAGTAGAAAGAAGGAAGTAACAAAGATCAGAGCAGAAACACGTGAAGTAGATACTTTTAAAAACAATAGGAAAGATCAATGAAACTAAGAAGTAGTTTTCTGAAAAAACAAATAGACAAACCTTTAGCAAGACTTATGAAGAAAAAAAAGACAGGACTCAAATAAAAAATTAGAAATGACAAATGATACCACACAAATACAAAGGATTATCAAAGACTACTATGAACAATTATATGCCAACAAATTGGACAATCTAAAAGTAATGGATAAATTCCTAGAAACATACAATCTTCCAAGACTGAATCATGAAGAAATAGAAAATCTGAACAAATTAATTACTAGTAAGGAGATTGAATCAGTAATCAAACACCTCCCAGCAAAGAAACAACCTAAGTATCCATCAATGGTTGAATGGATAAGGAAGATGTGGTATAAAATACACAGTGGAATATTGTTCAGTCGTAAGAAGGAAGGGAATCCTTCATTTGCAACAATGCAGGTAGACCTGGAGGCATTATGCCAAATAAGCCAAATAAATACTGCATGGTATCACTTATATGGGGAATCTAAAGAAAAAAAAAGTTAAGTCAAACTCATGGAAACAGAGTAGAAAAGTGGTTGCCAAGAGCTGGCATGGGGGAATTTAGGGACAGGCTGAGAAAAGGGAACAAACTCAGCTACAAGATGAATAAGGTCGGAGGATCTGATGTAAAATGTGGTGACTATAGTTGATAACATTGTATTGTATAATTGAAATTTGCTAAGAGAGTAGAACTTAAATGTTCTCACACACCACCACCCCCAACTATGTGCGGTTGTGAGGTGATGGCTGTATCAGTAACTACACGGGGGAATCCTTTCACAATGAATATGTATATGTATACCAAATCACCATAGTACAGTTTAAATATCTTACAATTTTATTTGTCAATTATATCTCAATAAATCTGAAATTTTA
This sequence comes from Ursus americanus, assembly GCF_024610735.1. NCBI lineage: Eukaryota > Metazoa > Chordata > Mammalia > Carnivora > Ursidae > Ursus > Ursus americanus. Next base: position 31,888,124 of record NC_142150.1, on the reverse strand, counting down.
AAAAAAATTTAAAGAAATTAAAAAAAAAAGTGTGCTGTGGACTGAATTGTCTCCCAGTAATTCATATGGTTGAAGCCCTAATCTTCATTGTGATGAAATGGTATTTGGAGATGGGGCCTTTGGAAGGCAATTAGAGTTACATGAAGTCATAAGGGTAGGGTCCTCTTGATGGGATTAGCAGGCTTCTAAGAAGAGGAAGAGAGATAGAACACTGTGTCCCCCACACAGACCCCTGTCCTGTGAGGACACAGCAGAAGGCAGCTTTGCAAAGAAGGAAGAGAGCCCTCTCCAGGGAACCAGATCCACCAGCACCTTAATTTTTGTACTTCTGGCCTCTGGAACTATGAAAACTAAACTTATGGTGTTTAACCCACTCAGTATGGTATTTGTTACAGCAGCTCAAAGTGACTCATACAGATGGTACAGGCTATGTATATTGATACTGAAAGAGCTTCAAAATACATCAAGTAAAAAAAACAAACAAAAAAAGCAGGTGTGCAAACATAGATGTAAAAATGATCATAATAGCTTGTTTGAAACCATGTGTTTATTCTCAGTTGTTTCCATTAACTCTCTACAACTCAGATACTGGCCTCTCTGCATTTAGCAGAAAAAGTTCTCTGCTGCTACAATCATCATCAAGGGAAGAAAAAGAGCCAATTAGTTCTCCATTCTGCGCAATCAATGATCAGTCCCCACTTTCTGTGGCCCATGCCCAGCTTTATGGCATGATGCCTTTGGCAACTAATTATACTCTAAGGAGCTAAGGCAAAGAGTGAAGAAAAGTTTGCAAAGAAGCAAATTAATGTCATCCCTTGGGGGGTTTTCAAAGCTGAGTATTCTTTTACCTCTTTGAGATCCCCAGGAGCTGTAGGTAAGTAATTAAAGGCATGACTGGAGGCTGGAAGAACACTGATGAGCCAGAGCTTGCAGTTCCAGACTCCTCCTGTAACAATACTGTGCAACCAAACCAGGACTCAGCACCTCCCAGTACCTCTGTTAGAGCCACCAAACAAGACATTTAGAAGTAGCTGGGTTGCCATGCCAATGCGGGAGCATAGAGGCCATTTCTTTATCATCTACTCCTTCCCCAGACAGGTGTCTCTGGAAGGGTGGAGGATACCATTTATGGAATCCCTGCTAGATTTCCAGGCACTGTGCTAAGCACTTTATCCATTGGCTTGACCAATATGGCACAGAACGTCAGTGCTCACTGATACCCTCAGTACTCCTCTGCTAAATGCTATTTACCTGTCAATGGAGTGCAGGTGAACGTGATCTGTGTCATTTCCAAACTTGATGAACCCCACACACACTGTCTTCCACTTTCTCTTCCTTATCTGCCAGCTAGAAGGTGAAACGCTGAATGACCTTAAGAGGTTTGGGTTAAAGGGGATGGAACCTGTTTCAGCCTGGGTCCTTGAATGCTGCCAGCCACATTAAACTGTGGCGTGGCTATGAAGCCACTGAGATCTGGGCCTTGTTTGTTATAACAGCAGTTAGTTTATCCAAGTCATACAATCTATTTCACCATCTCGAAAACATAAACTGAATCACATCTTTTATTTACCCAACTAATGGGTCAAGGCACACCTGCCTTATTAACAGAAGTCCACTATCTCCCACATAATGCTGAACCCCATCTCCATCCCAAATTGTCCAAGAACTTTTAAGGAATTCCCAGCCCAAAGGACTCCTGCTGCCAAAGACCATGTGAGAAGAGAGGAATTAAAAATCTGACTAGGCACAGTCTTTGGTCATTGCCATGTAATTGGTCCTGTGTAATCTGATGGATATGGGTCTGCTACCCAGGTCTAGACCTCTGCCATGCCATGATTAGACTTCATATGTGAGCACCAAGGTCATAGTTCTCTTTGTCCACTCTCACATGCTCAGCTATTGCTCCCCAAAATACAATGGTCCAGTATGGCTGGACCCAGAGGGGCTTCCAGCCCCAGGCACATGCTGTACCAAATCAAGCCTCCCACACAAACCCTGGTGCTGAACCTACAGTCACCAACACTGGTCCCTCTTTCCCTCGTGGAGGGCTCCCTCTTGGGGCTTTTAATATTCATTCATGCTGATGGATCATGGTCGATGTTATCACGAACCACCAAAATAGGTTTCCTTAATAGCAAATCTTAGAGACAAAAAGTTGGGGGTTTTGGCCCTTCCTTCCCAGAAATCCCCTTGCTCTGTATGAAAATTGTGCATACCAAGGGGAGAGGTACCTTTTCTCCACCTCAGGAAAAACATCATAATAGTATTATTACTATATCTGCATTACTAAGCAGGGCGCTCAATTAACTTCTCAGAATAAAGACATCTACTCCAAGGAAACTTCCTGCCTCTGCCTATCTAGAGAAGCAGCTAGCAGTTAATCTTGAATTTTGCACATACTATCTCATTTAAAGCTATGAGTAAATGCTAATATATTACACAGCATTATGAGTAAATGCTTCTATTCTCACAAAGAATTAGAGGTTCAAAGAAGGGAAGTGCCTTGTCTGCAGGATCACAGCTAGTAGGTTGTCAGCTAGGCCACAAATTGTGTCCATCTGACTCCAAAGCTTAAAGCAGTTTCTGAGGATCAGGAACCTGGGAGTGGCTTAGCTGGACTCAAAGTCTCCCGGGAGGCTACAGTCAGGCTGTAAGCCAGGGCTGCAATCATCTGAAGGCTTGACTGGAGCTGGACACTCTGCTTCCAGACCACTTGGCTACTGGCAAGAGGTTCAGTTCCTCACCATGTGAGCCTGTCATAGTGCTGCTCCCGAGAGAAAAAGAGAAGCAGCAGAGACACTGATGACCCAATCTGAGAAGCAGCATACAATCACTTCTGCTGCATTCTACTGGACACACACACACTAACCCTGGTACAGCGTGGAAGGGGCCCACAGCAGTGTGGGTACCAGAGAGCAAGGATAACTGGGGGCCATCTTGGTTGGAGACCACATGGGATTTTTTCCCCTCTTTTTCTTATCTAAATTTCCTAAATTTTTAAAAAAATAAAGATCTTATTTATTTGTCAGAGAGAGAAAGAGAGAGAGCACAAGCAGGGGGAACAGCAGGCAGAGGGAGAAGCAAGCTCCCCACTGAGCAGGGAGCCCAACACAGGGCTCCACCCCAGGACCCCAAGGATCATGACCTGAGCCGAAGTCAGATGCTTAACCAACTGAGCCACCCACGTGTCCCTACATTTCCTAAATTTTTTTACCATGAACATACTCCATACTAAATTGTAAAGAAAAAAGCTACCGAGTGCTGTCAAGGGCATTTCTTCAACCCTGTTGTTGATTTTTAGGCATCCCCTCTGCCTTCTGGTTCCTTTTCTAATCCTATTTTCCTCCACTGCCTTCCGAACAGTTTAACCACGGAGTGCTTCCTCGGCCCAGTCCTCTGGCACCGTCTAGTGGCCACATTCAAAATGGCTGCTCCTGCCAATGTTCCTCAACTTTTGGGTGCAAGGATATACCTTGCCTTCAGGAAAGTGATTTTGATAGGATTAACTCCTAAAGCCTAGGATCTCGTGTCTTTCCTCAGAAGTCCCAGAGATCATCCAGTCCAGTCCCAAAGGGACAGATGGGCTGTGGGAACTTTTCAGAGCAGGAACTAAACCTCCCTCCTCCTTCTGTTCCCCAAATACCAACTAGCCCTCCACCCTGGCAGACCAACATTCAGCCAGGAGCAAGAAGGTCCCTTGTTCCCTCCAGCTTTACAACTCGGAACCTAACTTAACTTTATCTTTTAACAAACTGCTAGCAGCTGGAGGTGCTCAACAAACAGGCTTGGGGTCACACTCATTTTAAAGAACTTCGTAAAACTTGACAAATATATTTTAAAACATGTTATAGCTTATTTTTTGCATCAAGGAGAAAAGAATATTAGGTTTTAATTAGTTGGGTAATCATTGAGAGAAATTAGAAAATGTAGGCAAGTAAAAATAAAAATTAAAGCCACTCATCATTCCACCATTACATTATTCTGGGGTTGTCTTTCTGTTACGCATTTATCTACTTTTTAAATGGGGTCGTTCCCTACTTACAGTTCTATAAACTGCTTTTCTCAAACTTTACATGTTAGAAGAGCACAGGTGATTATCCAATGTTTATTTCCAATGATACCTCAGTTTCTTGGCTATCCCTGAGTAATCTTTATCGAAGTAAGTTTTAGGAGCAGAAAACTCTTAAATGTGGGATCATTATTGCATTTTAGTCTGGTTTTTTAAAAAGCCAGGGACAGAATATGAAGGTGTCTTGCACCCTCCTGCCTCACCCAAACCAACAGTGTATGCAGAAACTTTTGGGGCAACTTTGGCCTGAACCAAGGCATGAAGACTATGGATGTGTTCCCCCACCCAGTGTTGTCTCTGAGCAGAAAGCCTGGGAGGGCCAACTATATCATAATCTTTGGTGAAGCCCTCTAGAATAGAGATGTAGGCAAATCCTGACTGTTTTCTCTGGTGTGATAGCTACCTCCAGGTTCTGTTTCTAATTGCCTGGTTAAGAAATGGACTATTTTAAGGTGATGGGTATTAAGGAGTGCCCTTGTGGTGATGAGCCCAGGGTGACGTATGGATTACTATATTGTACACCTGAACATAACACCGTATGTTAACTAACTGGAATTAAAATTAAAACTTAAAAGAAATTGACTATTTTAAAGGGAATCATCTACTCTTGAAAGAGATGACTAAGAACCAAGCCTTGAAGTTGAATCAAATCCCAGCTCCACCAATTACTAGTTGCAAGGCTGTTTTCGTTATTGCCACAAAAATGCTATATAATAGGGGTGCCTGGGTGGCTCGGTCAGTGAAGCATCTGACTCTTGATTTCAGCTCAGGTTGTGATCTCGGGGTCCTGGGATTGAGCCCTGCATGGGGCTCCCAGCTCCGCATAGAGTTTGCTTGTCCTTCTCCCTCTGCTCCTCCCCCCACTCTCTCTTTCCCTCTCTCTCTCAAACAAATAAATAAATAAAATCTTTCTTTTAAATACTACATAATAAATGATCCCAAGTGGAGTAAATCATTCTCAGGGATGTGTAGGTCAGCTAGGGACCAGCTAACAGAGGCAGGGCTGGACCAGATGCCTCTGCTCCCAGGTGGAGCCCAGCTGGGCATGGCTGGGGCAGCTCTGCTCCACACATATTCATTCCAGGGCTCAGGTTTATAGGGCAGCAGCTACCCAGAAGAGGTTCTTTTCATAGCAGTGGTTGAAGTGCAAGAGAGTGAACAAAATCAACTGAAGTGTCTTATGATCTAGGTTCGGGACTAGTACTGTCACTTCTGCCCATATCCACAGGCCAAAACAAATCACCTGGCCTCACGCTGAGTCAAAGACAAGGGAGGGGGAATGTATGGGCCCACCACTGTCCTGTAGGAAGCCCAACACAATCACACGCCTACCCCTCTGGCTTCATATTGTGCTCTTAGCTCCCTTGTCAGCTATGCTACAGAGACCACAGTCTTCAGGACCCCTCTTCAAAGTGCCAAATGCATTCCTGCCTCAGGGCCTTGACACACCCTGCCATTCCCTCCAATCCTGTCTCATTCGAGATACAATGTGTCAGCAGGTAGGTTTAGTTCTTTTTAAATTTCCTGTCTCTCCAATAGGCCCTAAAATCCCACAAGGGCAATGATCCTGCCTGTTTTGTTCACAAATGTATATACCCAGGGCCCACTGCCAGGCCACAGTAGATGACCAATACAAATTTAAGTCCATGAATGAAGAGCCCCCACTTATTAGATATTTCATATATCCCAGGCACTATGCTAAGTGTCACAGCAACAAAATTATAACAACACTCATACGTGCAAAAAATTGAAATGTCATCTCTTTTCTTAACAAACTTATCTTCAAGCCCCGTCTTTGCCGAGTGGCAGAGCCTGAAATATAGGGTAGGCCCAGAAACTTCTCAGTCAGAGGTGTGATGGCCAGATGACACTCAGCTCAAAACACCCTTGGGAAGACGCCTTCGTAGGGGCCTGAGTCTTAAACTTCCTCAGCTTTAACAAGAAGACATCAACCCACACCCACCTGTACTCAGGCACGAGGGCTGTGTTCTCAACAAGCCCCAGATACTCCACTCCCGACACTCCAGGCAAACTTGAGCTTTCTGCCACCTGATGCTTATCAAAAGCAGAAGGTCTGTGATTTCCACTCAGTCCGTTTGGGGAGGTGAAGAACTAAAGCTCAGGCCTCCAAACTGGGACCTGCACAATTCTTTAGCCCACCATACATCCTTCCGGAGGCATCTTTTTTTAAAGCAAAATACTTTCTAGCCTCAACCAGGAATAATTAAATTGTAATATGTTACAGATCTGTGTTTTTTTGCCTAATGAGAAAAGTAATTACAGCCGTGGCATCGGGCAGACCTGGACATACCAGGGGTACCACGCCTGGAAAACTCGTTCACACAGCATATCACAGTAAAGAGCTCAGGAATGTGCTGGAACTCTTGCACTTGACAAGCAGGCCAGTGTTCAGCGGTAGTCTCCAGATAGTTGGGAGAGGTGAGGAGCATGGGGGGGGGGGGGGTTGAGGGAGAGACAGAGCATTCCATGGGCAAGGCAAGGTCCTGGAAGAACCCCCCTCCGCCGCCCAGTACAAACAACTGCTGAGAACCTAGTGGTTGTCTCCCACTGTAAGGGCTGTGTGTGCCCAGTTCTGTGTGGTAAATTCTACCCCTGACTCACATTCATAGGACTCCATTCCCATTACACTGCCAAGAGTCTGGCAGGACCCTTCTTTCCAGCCCATGTGATGCCATGTGACCACCATGCAGTTCCATCCAGAGAAAATAGTGAAGGTAGGTTGTACGCCTGTGTGGGCATGTGGTTACTTTTTTTTTTTTTTTTTTAAGATTTTATTTGTCAGAGAGAGCGAGCACAAGCAGGGGTAGCAGCAGGCAGAGGGAGAAGCAGGCTCCCGGCTTAGCAAGGAGCCCCATGCCGGCGCTGGATCCCAGGACCCTGGGATCATGACCCAAGCCAAAGGCAGACGCTTAACAGACTGAGCCCCCCAGGCGTCCCATGCATGTGGTTACTTATGCATAATTTCTCCGTCTGTGCACATGGTTACTTATGTATAATGTGTACACCTGTACACACACATGCCTGGGGCAGTGTCTTAGGCGTAGACCGCTTCAGGCAACCACAGAGCCCTAGAACTCTTCCCTTCCAGGCTCCTCCACCGGGGCCAGGTGCGCTCACCCTCCCGCACTCACGCTCCGGCCTCCCTGACCCAAGTTCCCCAGGTAACGCCCTTTCCGCACCTTTCGGCACTTTCGTGTCCCAACGATCCCCACCTCCTCCTGCGAGAATTCCGCTGAAGGCTCAGCTCTAAAACCACCACCCTTAATGCTCCTGGAATCCCTCTTACCTGTGCCTTTAAACTTCCTCTGGCATTTCGCGAGTTCCTTTTGTGTTCTTGGCACACGGGCCCCGCCCCTCCTTATGGGAGGATTTCTGCGTCATTCGTTCACCTTCCTGTCCCTGGCCCGCCCGCGGTGTGGGCACTGAGGCTTTCTGAACAAGCTCTATCCTCCCCACAAGGAGGAACGCGTGGCGAGTGCGTGGCAAGCGGGCAGCGAGCGCATGGCGAGCGCATGGCGACTGCTGGCCAGAGCCTGGCGAGCACGTGACCAGCGCGTGGCCAGCGCATGGCAGAAAGCTTTCTCCTTGGCACAGGTATGTGCAGTGTTTATCGTGTGAAAGCTACGAGTTGGTGCATGAGGGCATGAAATGCTGTTTTCTTTATATTTGTACCACCTAACACACTGAAGATTTTATTTACTTATGCTATTGGTCTGTTTCCCCCCATCAGAATGTAAGCTTCATGAGGACAAAGGTTGTTGTCCCTTTTGCTCATGGCGGAACCTCCAGCCACTGAGGTATGGTGGCAGGCGCATAGTAGACACTTAAAATAAAAACTGTCCAAATTCCTACAGTATCCCAGCAATTCTGGGATTCCCCAAATCAATCACCAAAAAATCCTCTAAAAATCCTGGGGACTTGCCTATGGCATGCGTGCTACCGCTAAGTGGCAGAAGCAGGGTGTCTGTCCATCTGTAGACCCACGTGTCTGACCCTTTAAGTGCACACGCAGCCACATCTTAGATGCACACTCACTTCTTCCAAGGCTCCTCTTCACGTCGTCTCCTTGGATGTGTGTCTTGGGCTGAATGATGTCTCCCCAAAATTAGTATGTTAAACTCCTAACCCCAGTACCTCAGAATGTATTTGGAGATACGGTCTTTAAAGAGGTGACTACAGTAAACATTAAGTCGTTAGGATGGGCCTTAACCCTTTATGACTGGTGTCCCGATAAAAAGAGGAGGTTCAGACGCGGACACGCACAGAGGGAACACCATGTGGGGACAAAGGGAGATGGTAGCCATCTGCAAGCCAGTGAGAGGGGCCTCAGAAGAAATCAGGCTGCCAGCACCTTGATCTTGGACTTCAGGCCCCCAGACTGTGAGAGAGTAAGTTTCTGTTGTCTCAGCTTCCTGGCCTGTGGCACCTTGTTGCACCAGCCCTGCAAACAAACACAAGCTGGAAAATCCAAACGGGACACATGTTTTCATTAAGGATGTCCCAGTTACATGCCAGCCAGGACACTGTTTTGTAAATGAAATGGTGTGCACCTAAAGTGAAAAGGGGGGGGGGAGAAAAAAAGAAACAAAGGCACAATGTGTTGATATTTTTTGTATTTGGTATTTGTGAGTCTTTTTAAAAAAAATGTTTTTCAGGCCATTTTTTTCCTTAAAAAAAAAAAAAAAAAGCAACCAACAGCAATACTCTGTACAAGTATAACAAACATTAGAAATATGCATCATTCCAAAATAGTTACAAGAAAATTACAGTTTTAGAGTCCATATCCATACATCCTGTTCATATGTGCGCCCAAGGGAAAAAAGCTACAGTATGTCGAACACTTGACGGCTACACAGTCTGAAAACTCAGAACTTGGACTTTTGAGGCAAATCAAGGTCATCGCCCAGACTCGTTTAGCCCCCTAAGCACAGCCCAACACTGCAAAAGAAAACCAGGCTTTTTTATCTCAGATGAAAAGCTGCATAGCTGGCCCCCATCCCCCAGGGGCCTCTGACTCGATGAAGCCCAAATCCAGTGCAGTCAATGTGCCAAAGTCCAGCCAGGTCCCTATGTGCCCACGGGGAACAGACCCCAAATGTCATTTTCCACTGGTCCCTGTGTCACTAGGTTTACCTTTGGAGGCAAACATCCTTGCTTTTGGGAGAAGGTACCGATGACCCAAATCCCCCAAACCAACTGACCACCAGTCTTTCACCCCGGCTGTTTTTCTGTATGCGACTGGCAAATACTAAAGCAGGGACGATCACACCATCACCCCGATTCCACTGGACTCCTCAATTTTTAGTTCGCTCTTCCTGGGAGGCTTTGGGGCAGGAGCTCAAAAGCACCTTCTCTTTTCTATGGCCAACCCCCAGCCCATGTGTCCTTTATATTTACACAATAATCTTCCCTTTTCAATCACTGTGCTATAAATACCCTCACCACCCCCACCGGCCCCAAACCCAGCCTTCTTCAGGATGCAAAGAAGCATCGTGACCTTCGTGTGACCTGCCATGTGGAATCCAGACCTCTCCACCACAAGCCTTCTTCCCTGGATTGGGAATGACATCTGAGAGTGGCTTGCTGCGGCTGCTGCCCATTTCCCAAACCCGTATCAGGCAGAAGGGAGGAGGGTTTCTGGGGGGTTTTTCGTGTGTTTTTATACAATAGGTTTACAATTACTGTTGCTTTGACCTTTTAAAGGAATTTTTAGAGCCAAGTCCTTCCTGCCGATTTCTCCATGGCAGGGATGTTGGCAGGGCTGCGCAGAGCATCTGTGTTGGACTTGACAGCTACACATCCATCCCAGTGGCTTCCTGACACCTGAAGTGGAGAGGGGTGTGGCCCACAGAACTTCTCCCCAGGGCAGGGGCCTCTCGATGTGGTCAGGGAACTCCCCGAGAGCTGCGTGCATCGAGGGGCAGACCAGTGTGAAGGTCTGGAAGCCACCTGCCCAAACCCGGCATCACTCAGCAGCCTGGGGCCGTGTGACTTCCCTGATGCAGACCTCAAGAGCCGAAGGCCACTCTGAGGTCAAGTCCAGAGGGCGCACCCAGTCCTGTATAACCCATTCCTTTAAGGGCCTGATGCTGAATGAACTGCTTGCCATGAAAGAGAGCAAGGATTCGGCAAAAAGTGCAATTTCTACGTGGGAAGAAAGTTCTCCCCAAACACGACACGTCACCACTTCTCCTTTTAATCCTTTCAGTACCTCAAAGGGGAAAAGGGGACAAAAGACGTACAAGCGCTAAACCTCCAAACTGAAACAAAGGCTTTCGGTTGTGGTTCACCCTTCATAACCCACTAACATGTCCAGTCAGCTCTCAAAGTGCCAACAGAGTGAGGAACACGGCAGGGTCAGGAGACAGGGCTCCCCCAGGTCAACGGTGACCAGGGCACTCGGAGAAGACCCCGCTCCCGTTTTCACTTGGACACCATTGTCCTGAGTTTACAGCAGGATTTATTACTGTGGAAAATGGCCACAGGATCCCAGGGACTTGGTAATTCCTTCATAAGACCTTACATACTTCATTGCCTATAGGAGGATAAACTCAAAGCTTCAAAATATAACCTGAGCCACAATATAAAATAAAAAGAAACAAATCCTTTCATGTTAATGCCTTGAGAAGTTTACAGATTATGTACCAATAAAATAAATCCACATAAATTCTGAAATTCCTGGTGGATACACCACCTGAAGCAAAAAAAAAAATTAATCTACATTAAAAAAATCAAATTACAGCAGCAGTATAGTGAAAAGAGGTTTTAAAAATAATTACATCTTTGATACAAATTCAAACTTTGTACACCTCAATTCAAAGGAATGACTGTTTTAAGAGTTTAGTATATATATATACAGTAGATACGGGTGTGTGTCACTGCAGATAGACTAAAGCCAGTGGACTTTGAGGGAGGAGGGATTAATCAGACACTGTTTTCACACTGAAGTGTTCACAGATTGCCACGCTTTTAAACACACACACACATATATACGGACACACAGACACACATAAAATGCCAACCTGAGTAAAACATTACTAAAAACCTAGAGCATCATGAATCACTAAGTCACATATTGCACCTTTAAATAATCCTTCTTACCAAATACAGAAACAAGAAAAAGGCTAAAACAGGGACAAGAAAAGGAGATTATGTTACTGTAGGGTTCCTCTGCTTCCCTCGCCCCGCCCCAGAAATTCTCAAGGTGATACCTGTTTCCACTCTCAACCAATGGGCTGAACGTGGCCCAACAGAAGTGTCTTTGGGGAAAAGTGGGAAGGGAAAAGGGAAGAAAGAATAGAGCACAAAACAGGGAAGAGGGGAAGTGGAGGGGGAGAGGGGAGGCCTCCTCTAGTCGAATGAGAACAGGAATGTTACTGAGAAGGCTGAACCTTGGATACTAAACTACTGTTTAAATATTCCGTATATTCCAATTATGAGATTCAATACAAAAATAGAGATATCTACTGAGTTTTGCCTGTGGAAGCATAATTCAGAAAAGGCACATGTTCAAATAGAAAACCCAGGCAGAAGAGGCACCACGTACCCCCTCCCTACATGATAATCATCCACAATTATGTATTTTCCATCAGCTAGATTCCAAGATACAGTAGGTAAAAATAGACCTCTGATACTTAAAATATATTCAACCCAACACAATCCTGGCTTTAGCGTGTGAATCATATAAAATAGTCTTTTTTAAAAAGAATCTGTTTTGAAAAAGAAAAAAAAAATCATAGCTCACTTTTCCTGGTGTTCCATAATTCTCAAGACAAAAGAAAAAAAAAAGTGAACTCATCCCATTGGTGATCAGGAATGTAGTTATTAGCTCACCGCCCATCCACAGCCCCTGACAGCCCCAACTTCTCATCTGTCATGCTGCACATGTGCACCTTCACACCCTCAAGTGAGTTCTAACAAAACAGAACAAAGCATTAAGATATTAGACATATAAAAACATGTCCACATCGGGGCATTTTCCTTTGCTGTGGGTGTGACGGTCTGGGCAAGTCCAGAAAGGTCTGACTTTGGAATTAGGCGATGTAACCATTTGTCTTTCCAAACGCAGCTACGGGGGCAAGGTTTTCATAGATTGTCATTGCCGTTGTGTTCTGGTAGATGAGATCTACTTTTGAGTCCTTCTGGGATCTGATAATATCCAAAACACACTGGTTGAGGAAAACATACTGGTCCTGTAGCAGAGTAAAAAGAGAAAGCAAATGAGCAGAGGTCCCAGAGATTATTAGCACCCAAGGCGATTTTCAGATTACCACCACGCCCCCAAACCCACCAACTCCCACCCCCACCCCTTCAAGCGCACTTATCAAGAGGCCGCCACGTTCTGGTGAAATCTGAAACCACAGAGAGCAAGACTCTCATCATCAATCATTCTTAACCAGGGGGACACGCTCCCCATCCCCCCACCCCAAGGAGGAGTCCCAGAATCTTAGCGAAGAGCAAAGAACAAATGTGGAGGAAAATATGCACATATATAGTCAAACAAGAGAAAGTCCAACAAGAATTACTTGGTTAGCGAGCATGTGCGGTATAAGGAGTAAACTGTGATTTTCAACAGAGGGGACAGGTTAAGGGGGATAAGCAGGGTAGAGTCAGGTGGGGACAACCCTCAGGCAACCTTGTCAGAATCTGCAGGTAGCCATTAAAAAGAGGAAGAGGAAGAAGAGGTATATGCTGACAGAAAGATATCCATGATGCTATAAAAGAAAAAAAAAATCACAGCACGGCATTATATATAAAATAGGATCCAATTTTTTAAAAATACTCTATGTGTTAATATTCAAAATATATAAAGAACCTATACAATTCAACATCAAAAAATAAAACCTGCTTAGAAATTGGGCAAACCACCTGAATAGACATTTTTCCAAAGAAGATATACCGATGGCCAACAGACACATGAAAAGATGCCCAATATCGCTCATCATCAGGAAAATGCAAATCAAAACGACAATAGGATATCACCTCTCACCTGTCCGAATGGCAGGGGAAAAAAGACAAAAAACAACAAGTGCTGGTGATGATGTAGAGAAAAGGGAACACTCGTGCGCTATTGGTGGGAATGTAAATTGGTGCAGTCACTGTGAAAAACAGTATGGAGGTTTCTCAAAAAAATTAAAAATAGAAATACCATTATGAACCAGTAATTCCACTAGCAGGTATTTACCCAAAGAAAACAAAAACACCAACTGAAAAAAATAGATGCCCCCTTATGTTTATTGCAGTATTATTTACAGTAGCCAAGACATAGAAGCAACCTAAGTGTCCATGATAGATGAATGGATAAAGAAGCTGTGGTATAAGATCTACAATGGAATATTACTCGGGCATAAAAAAGAATGAAATCTTGCCATTTGTGACAACACGGATGGATCTAAAGGGTATTATGCTAAGTGAAGTAAGTCAGATAGAGAAAGACAAATAGCATATGATTTCACTTACACATAGAATCTAAAATCAAAACAAACAAACAAAAAGCAGAAACAGAGAACTGGTGATTGCCAGAGGGGAGGGAGTGGGGGATGGGCAAAATGGGGGAAAGGGAGTGGGAGGTACAGGGTTCTAGTTTTGGGATGAATAAGTCAAGGGGGTAAAAGGCACAGCATAGAAAATATAATCAATGATACTAGGGTTGTATGGCAACATGGTAGCTACACTTGTGGTGAGCATAACATAACATATAGACTGGTTGAATCACTATGTCTACCCCTGAAACTAAAGTAACATTATGTGTCAACTGTACTCAGTTTTTAAAAAGCACTAGCCATAAAAAAAAAAAAAAATACCGTGTGTGTGTCTGTGTGTATACATGTGTTTTTCTACAGATGTACATAAAGAAACCTATAATGATATATACAAAGTATAAGCATTGGCTACCTTTAGGGAGTAGGATTGGGGAAGAAAAAGTAATAGAAAAAAATATATTCCATATAATCCTGTTTTGTTAGATATTTTAAGATGAACAAGTTTACAGGGCGCCTGGGTGGCTCAGTCGGTTAAGCATCTGACCCTTGATTTTGGTCGTGATCTCAGCCCCGCATGGGGCTCCACGCTGGGGTCATGGAGCCTGCTTAAGATTCTCTCTCTACCCCTCCACCCACCCACCGCACCTGCTCATGCATGCGTGCACTCTCTCTTTCTCTCAAAAAAATTTTTTAAATAAAAAATTAAAAAAAAAAAAACGAACAAGTTTACCTGTAGGCAGGTATAAGATTTCTGTATCTCAAAAGGGGATAAAAGACTGAATCCTACTCTACATAATTACAGCAGAGAAAAGAAAATCTCTCTTCTGACCAACACAGAGGTGAATTCCACTCTTTCTACCACAACCGTGCAGCTCACCCCAAGGCACACAGTGTACCCAGGCCTCCAGAACATTCCCTGCTAGACTCAAAAACACGGTACATATTCAGAGAGTTCTAAATTGGTACGGGGTGACAGCCTGATACAAAATTAATATTCTGCTCTCATCCCGGTCAAGGCACAGTCACCCCTACAGCGTCGAGGAAGGCTATTTCCCAATACAGTTGTTGAGAACATGACTCGAAAACAATGTTTAACAGCAACATTTCAGGGAAAGCCAAATCCAACGGTCTTACCCAACTGACATTGTGGATACTAAGCATTCACCTTCTCCATTGGCCAGCCACCCCCCTGTAGCTACGATAATTGACATTGTGTAATATTTCCTCGGCTGGATGAGGACACACAGCCGTATTAACAAAGCAACATGGAGCCATTTCATTCACATCGTTAACATCTGATGAGTCCGTTTATGAGCTTATTTTAAGGATGGTCAGGCCTTCTTAGAAACAAAGCATGATCATACCAGTTTTATGAGTTTAGAACCCAGAAGCCAAAGTTCAGATTATTTGATGAGTTAGTAGATGCAAGGTAGGAAATCCTGATATTATCTTGCTTTGTAATACACCATGGCTAATATCCGTTACCACCATCTCACTGCATCAGACCATTCAATCACACATCAGTTAAGGATGTAAAAGAAATCCAGTGTTCCCTCACAGCCCAGAGCCAGGAAGATGTAGAAGTCTGAAATGTTTTAACCCAAGTACATGACATGACGCAACCTTTTAAAAACAGACTGAAAAAGCAGCCTCCCACGCACAGAGCTTGGCCTCACCTCTGTTTGCACCATTAAAGGCCTGTGCATTCGAAGGTCATATACAATCCCATACACATCTACCATGTTCTCATTCTCTATCTGGTAGATAAGACGATCAATGGCAATGAATGTGCCCGTCCTTCCAACCCCAGCACTGAAGAGAAAAAGAAATGAGCACGTCACCATGGGTTACTCTAACGTAAAAGTCTCAAATGTCCCCATTTGTACATATATCTTGCTCTCCTCCACTATCAATGCCCAGGATCATTAAACATTTGCTCAGCTGAAATCTTGGCAAGTTGGACTGCGTTAGCTTGGGACTGGAACCCAACCCCTAAAGTTCATTTTGAGTCAAATGCCACAAATAAAACATCTTGCTAGGGCTTCTTGAATCTCAGTTTCATTCAAGTTACCACCATAACCTAGGACAGCAAGTTTCATCAACTTATTCCGCAGAGAGCAACAAAGCCCCTCTTTTCTTCTGTCCTAAATTAATTTCTTTTTTTTTTAAAGATTTTATTTATTTATTTGACAGAGAGAGAGAGACAGCCAGCGAGAGAGGGAACACAGCAGGGGAGTGGGAGAGGAAGAAGCAGGCTCCTAGCGGAGGAGCCCGATGCGATGCTCGATCCCAGAACGCTGGGATCACGCCCTGAGCCGAAGGCAGATGCTTAACAACTGAACCACCCAGGCGCCCCTGTCCTAAATTAATTTCTTTAGGTTGAAAGCTAGTGTCTTATTGTTCTAGAGCAGGAAGCAGGGGGCAAGCTTTGTCTGTAAAGGACCAGATAATAAATATCTTTGGCTTTGCAGACAAAATGGTCTCTTTCTGCTATTATAGCATGAAAGTAACTATAGACATTAACAAATGAGTATGGCTCTATTCCAATAAAACTTTATTTATAAAAACAGGCAGCCAAAGAGATTGTGGCAATGGTTTCACAGTTGTACATACCTCCAAACTCATGAACTTGTATACATTAATTTAGATAGTTTTTGTATGCCAAAAAAAATTGTTAATAAATAAAATGAATAGAACTATGTGTTCCAACTTTGTTAAGTAACAAACCAAAATGCTGAATGAAGAAAGGAGGTTGCAGAATGAGGTATATATCATAAAATCCGGTAAAAGTTTAAAGCTATACGGGCGCCTGGGTGGCTCAGTCATTAAGCGTCTGCCTTCAGCTCAGGTCATGATCCCAGTGTCCTGGGATTGAGCCCCGTGTCAGGCTCCCTGCTCAGCGGGGACCCTGTTTCTCCCTCTCCAGCTCCCCCCTGCTTGTGTTCTCTCTCTCACTGTCTCTCTCTGTCAAATAAATAAACAAAATCTTTTTTAAAAGAAGTTTAAAGCTATATAAAACCATAAATATGTATAAAATACAATACAAATGCATGCAAAGGAATGATTCGGATCCACTTTAGGACCCCGTTTAATTGTGTAAGGAGACTGATAAGTAGACACTTTCTATCTGTAAGATCTTATTAACAAAAAGAAACATACGTGACCTCACGTTATACTTCATTAGATTGTTATTATTCTCTATTTTTGTGAGGTTGAAATATTTTATAAGAAAGTTTTATAAATAAGAAATAAATTAGAATACATTACAGTTTAAAAAAAAAAATAGAGGCGTTCTATCAGATCTGGCCCACAAGTTACGGTTTGCCAATCCCTGTTCAGTCCCTGGTCCCTTATCCAAACCTTTCTTGAATTTGCAAAGGCCTATTGCATTCGCTCTTATGTGTTGCTTTTCTAAAGCGTCTGTAATGACATGAGAAATCTGTGCCACGCGGACCGCCGTCTGCACACCTGCAGTGAACCAGCACGGGCGACTCAGGAGGGCTCTGCTTCATGTAGTCACGGACCAGGTACCGAAAGTTGATGAGCAGGTCAGTGGTGTCAGGAACGCCGTGGTCCGGCCAGGACGTGAAATGGAACTGTCGCAGAGGGTGACTCTCACTCGTCTCCATCTAAAAGCCAAGGAAAGAGGTGAGCGTCCAAGAGGGCCAAGTGAAGTGGCGCCGTCCCTGGAGACTGAGCTGCACGGGATGACCGACACGCACCTGCACAGGATCGGTTACAACGTAAATTGCAATTTTACTTTGGTACAACAGCTGCTAAAGTGCTTGCCGAGACTTTGACGTGCTCATCAAATCTCACAATATGCCCATATGTAAATATTGTAAATATTGCCAATATTTACATAATATGCCCATATGTAAATATGCCAATATGTAAAGATTCTGAAAAGTAAAGCGACTCCCCCACACTCAGCTCAGATGCAGCACAGGTGCCTCCTCCTCTGATCCTGAGTCCAGACTTTCCTTTCCCGCTACAGGGGCCTGCCAGTAATGCACTCACAGTCTCAGACCTACAGCTCCTTAGAGCTTCAGGAAGCCCCTCCCTGAGCCCACCTGGGAATGTCATCAACCCAAACACCAAAAATGAATTACACCGACGCAGCTCTGATAATCAAGACGTTTGGGGCAGGAGCTGGCTCACCATCCACATGCTTTCCAGAGAGTCTCATGAAGCGGCGGTAACCAGTGAGCGCTAAGTAAATATCTAGAATTGCACGAGTTTGAGAAAAGAGACCCCCCACACACACACACAAAGAAACACATCTATTTCAACATCAGACAGACAACAGAAAGTGGATCTTGTTGTAACAGAGTTAGTTATGACACAGACTGGTTTCCCACCACAGACCAAAGCAGGTACCTTTTATTATCAGCACTCCCCCCAGGCTGGACCATTCCCGTCCCAATTCAACTGTGCTCATTATGCCCAGCCCTGGGCACTGACCTCAGCCTCCTACCTACAACTGGACTCTAGGCATTTCCATCTCTTATGAGAGCTACCTTTTGAAGCCCATTTTTCTATGTATATACATTATAAAAGCAGTACGTTCACATGGTTCAAAATATGGAGAAGAATAGAGTAAAAAGGCAGAGTGAGGGAGAGGGGACTGTGAAGTCTCAGACACACAAAGGTGACAATCACAAATTTAACCAGAAGTATTCATCCAAAGAAGGAAAGCAGCTGTGTAAGATGAGCAGACAGGAAGGGGCTGGGGGAGGTTGGACTTTTCAGCATTCTCTGTGCAGAGCGGCCAAGGGACTAAGGTTAGGAGTGGCAGTCAAAAGAAACGTTTAGTTCTACCTCCTCTGTTCCCACTTTTAAAAAGGAAAATATATTCATGCATTTTGTGTAAATAAAAAGGAGCCGTAGGGGGGGAAAAGTATTTTACTAAATGCCACGTGGTATTCTGGATTCATTCCATTCTGGAACAGGAAAGGGCTTTCGTGGAAAAATGTGAAATCCAAACGAAGTCTGGAGTTTAGTTAACAAAAATGATAACATCGTGGTAATTTTGTTTAAATGATGTGGACAAATCCACCCACGATTCCCCTCCACAAGCACTGAAAGCGACCGAGGATAATCTGGTCTGTTTAAAATGGGAGAAATCTTGGGGCGCCTGGGTAGCGCAGTCGTTAAGCATCTGCCTTCGGCTCAAGGCGTGATCCTGGTGTTCCAGGATCGAGTCCCACATCGGGCTCCTCCGCTATGAGCCTGCTTCCTCCTCTCCCACTCCCCCTGCTTGTGTTCCCTCTCTCGCTGGCTGTCTCTCTGTCACATAAATAAATAAAATCTTTAAAAATAAATAAATAAATAAAATGGGAGAAATCTATAGAAATACGTATATGATGAGGGTTTCTCAACCACTGTGTGTTGCATCTGTGTGTAACAGCTTTGACAGCACCTCCAGCAGAGGAGTTGAAATATTAATTGAAATCAGAACCTTAGAGCACAGCAATCAGTAAAGAATTAACACTTAATATACTACCCTATATCCATGACTTATGGAATCCTCAAGGATAATTCTTGTAAACCGGAACCTAACCCACCAACCCCCCCCATAAAAGTCAACTCGACTGAATCCACTCCCAGGCTTTTCTTTGGTGCACTATTTGCAAAATGCATAAAATTTTGTCTCCTGGTATGTTTCACTTAGTTGCACTCTCACGTCTCCTCATGGTAATTATGCAGTTTATGCAGCCATCATTTCTAATAGCTAAATAATGATACACTGACAAGGTAACCTATAGTTTAGTTATCTATTCTCTGAAAGCTAGATATTTGAACACACTCCAAATTTTCCCTCCGTTATACCAAATTTTCCCTCCGTTATAAAGAATGCTGAGATTCCTCCTTGTGAATAATAAGCCTTGCCCTATATTTCAGATTATTTCTTTAAGACAGACTCTCAAACGTGGAACCAGCCCATCAAAGGAGAATGGTCATTTTTATGCTTTTGATACAAACTACAAAGGGTTATACCAATTTACACGCTCCCCCAAAGATATCATTGTGACTTCATTGCCTCTATTTCTAAACACCCTTAAGAAAAAAAGACACATCATCTGACTTCTTGCGGTGCCTACACCATGTAATTGGATTTTTTTTTTTTTTCAGAACTTTTGGGAGGTGAGGCCATGTGTATATGCCCAGAAATCCTATCAACGTAACTGCTTTCATAAACTGCTCCCAACTGCAAATTGCCACTCCTGATTCATATTTGCAGCCAAATAAGCCAAAAGGGCCTTGGTTTATAGCAAAAGCCCTATACAGAAGTCACCTGAAAGTGGAAGGAACAGTTGCTGTTGCTGAGCTAGGCTCTTAAGATTCATCTCATTCAGGAATAGCGTATGATAACAAAAATGAAAACAAAACAAAACAAAACACCAGACTGATAAAAACACAGAACAAACTGGTGGTTGCCAGAGGGGAAGTGGGTCAGAGGACGGGTGAAAGAGGTGAAGGGGACTAAGACGTACAAACTCCCACTTACAAAATATATGAGTCACAGGGATGAATGGAGTCAGTAATGTAATGACATCGTATAGTGATAGACGGTGACTTCACTTATCCTAGTGAGCACTGAGTAGAGTATATAATTGTTGGGTCACTATGTTGTACACCTGAAACTAATATAATATTAAATGTCAACTACACTTCAATGAGAAAATAAATAAATAATATGAACTTCCTCTTAAGAAAGTAAAGGGTTGATTTAGAGTATAAGTAGATAGTTTTCATTCTGTAAAAAGAGAGCAAAAGTATTTTTCTGATGCATTAAAAAAATATTGGTTAATATCAACCTAAAAATATCATCCCCAAACTAATATATGGTCCTCTTATCTGACACCTATCCATCTTGGCCTCTTACTTACGTTTTTCACCGTGAAGTCTCTGATGGTCCACTCTGGAAGAACAACTTCTGACGTCATTGCCACCGTTATGTCCCCATAGTCCTGAGCCTGTTTGGAGGGCCAGTACTCCTCACATTTGGTCTGGAATAAAATTGCATTTTTATACAAAAAATCAGGTCACACTGTCTGCCATCACTAAAGCCTCGCAAGGGAGACCAGATATTGAAAACTGGCGTCAGAGACTGGGTCAGCCCTTTAGTTAGGTTCTGTTCAACTCCAATAATTGTTTTTTTAATTTACAATTATTGCCAACTCTTTTAAAATTGGGAGGTTTCTCAAAAAATCCAGATTTCTGGCTTCTCCTGAGAATTCAGAAGATCTGGCCCAGCCTGAGCCCGCATTTCTGCATGAAAATGGATTTAGAGCAGACCAGCCACTGTCCCTTCTCTGAGCACACAGTCCCAGCCACCACTGCCCCTTCTCTGAGGCACAGTCCCAGCCAGCTCCTGACAGCAGGCAGCCCACAACTGTTCACCGAACTAAAAACAGACTGACCCATAACCCCATGCAGCTAGAAGAAACGAGGACCTTCCCCAATACTTTTCGATCCACGCTAATTACAATACAAATGCAGACACCAATAAAGAGAACCAAATTAAATCACTCTGGGTCTTTGATTTATAGAAATCAGTGGGCAGATGTAAACAGAAATAAAAATCAGAAAACATCTGCTCTGCAAGAATATCTGAATTCCTAATGTGTCAAACGACTTAATACACACACACACACACACACACACACACACTTTCTCCCCCCTCCACCCCCCCCCCAGGTGTGTTCTACTGCAGGTGGCTTCCAAACCAGATTATCTGACTCATCCCTGGGAGTTCTGTTTTGCTTTAAAAACAGATGCCCGGACCCCACCTCCAGAGCTTGTGACTCTGGCTGGGGACCTGTATTTTTTAAAAAGATCCCAGTTCTAGACCACTGCTCCCAGAAAGAACACAGGACTGGACACACGATGACGTGGGGCTGATGCTCTCAGCTCAGCCTATTTCCAGCTGGGTGTCTGTTGCTACCTGTGGACAAGTTCTTAAACTCTGAGCCTCAGCTTCCCCATCTATACAATAATTATAGAGGAGTGTTGTTATAGGAAAGAAATAACATAAATGGAGTAAATTCACTGGCTCCCTTCCCATTTCACCCAGAGCCAGTAAAAGCCACTTCTCTCCTGACTTAAGATAAACAACGGTCCAGCTAAACTCATCTTCTTTTGTTCCCCATTAATTTAACTACACGGTTTTCATTTGTCTAACAGATATTTATAAGAATGTTCCATGTGCAAGGCCCTGGGCTCAACAGCACCATAAAGTTTATTTGCATTCATAAACAAAGTTCTTTTGTTTGCGTGATAGCCTGTCCTCTGCATGTAAGGAAGTGATGCAGAATACAAGCTTCTGTGATGATGGGAACCTCCTCTTACTGCTCGTTGTTATCTTTCCCTCCCCCTCCCCAGCCCCTAGCACAGCACCTTACACATACTGGGGGCAGGATAAATATCTGCTAAATTAAAGTGACATTAAAAGGGGAGAGGGGAGAGCTGAGACTTATCTGGGGAGGAGTCTGAGATTTGGGGTAGAGGAAGGGTTCCAATGCTAAAAATTAGGTTTGATCACCAAGCTGGTGGAATCCCTCATCTCACGGTGAAGACACTGGCTGATTAGAGACACAGAGCGCTGGTGCCCATTCCCAGCACTGGGACAACCGGAGCCCCAGGAGCTTTGCACGGAGCTAACCCCACTCCCACTGCTTGTAACTCTACCAGCAGTGACCTCGTGAATACAGAACATTGATATTTACCCACAAAAGAAGGTAACGATAAAATACTTTAAAAAAAAAAAACATATTTTTAGGGGCGCCTGGGTGGCACAGCGGTTAAGCATCTGCCTTCGGCTCAGGGCATGATCCCGGCGTTCCGGGATCGAGCCCCACATCAGGCTCCTCCGCTATGAGCCTGCTTCTTCCTCTCCCACTCCCCCTGCTTGTGTTCCCTCTCTCGCTGGCTGTCTCTATCTCTGTCAAATAAATAAATAAAATCCTAAATAAATAAATAAATAAATAAATAAATAAATAAATAAAATTTTAAAAAAACATATTTTTAAACTTTTCTCCTGGAGGAGAAATAGACAGAAAACAAGTTTCTAAGAAGAGAGGTGCTGATGTTTGGGGGAGTGTTTTCTTTAGAAAGACAAATGCTTCTTAAGATACTTACCCTTTTGCCACAGTCAAAATGAATGCATTAATTTAATTTAATGATTTAAATAAAAGATACTTACCCTTCCCTGTTCGACACATTTGGTCAACATAACAATGGCATATACATTTTTCTCCCAAACCATACGCCAGAAATCTTTCAAAGTGTTGGGCAAAGGCCCTTGTGTGGCAATAAAATCTTTCTTGGAATGGTAGCCCTAGAAAATGGAAAGCAACCCAAATTCAGTGTCAAAGACAGAAGCATGAGTCCTGAAGAGTTCATCCAAACAAGCGGTGCCCTGGGCTCTTGTCCCCACTTACGGGCATGTAGTTGGCATTGATGTAGTCATCAGTTGAGTGGGTCTGGACGGAAAGCTTGACACGGGAAATATCATCTATGGCATTAAGAGAAAAAAGGTCCTCATGAGAAGCAAATGTGGGAGGAGAGTTACACACAAGACAGAAAAGTACAAAATGGCAACAAAGGGGCTCCTGTCACATCCTGAAGGTGTGACATGCGGTATTTTACGGAGATGACCTTACTTAATCCTGACAGTCAGCCAAAAAGACTGGCACAGAGGAGTCAGGCAATTACCCAGCAGAGCTAGTCAAGTGGCAGAGCCAGGATTCGAACCCCGGGAAGCCTGGAGCCAGGGCCCAAGCTCTTCATCACGCCAGACCTCCTTCTCAAACAATACCAACCTATTGCTATTAGCATCCTTGGGTGTGTGTCATGAGCCAGGGAATACACGGAGCAATTTTACTTATTCCTCAAAACCACCCTACCAGCTTTTGTGCCCATTTTACAAATGAGGAAACTGAGGGTCAGAGAGATTAAGCACTGATATCTGGTCAGAATTCAAATCTAGTGTTGGAAGGGTTTGCATACTTTCTCTAGTCTCATAAAAATGTCATTACAAAAAGACAGTACTGAATTCAAGAATAAACTGAATAGGTAAGACTACTATGGGTGGAAAGATCTAAACCACAAAATCCTCATGTTTTCATCTTAAAAATGCACACACAACTAAAACACAAAATCCTCGTATTTTGATCTTAAAAATGCACCCACAATTTATCAGTTGCGTATAAACACTACAAAAAAAAAAGCACACACAAGTTTGCCCAACTCAAGAAATGAAATAATAATTAGAATTTCAAATGTCAGGTGGAGGGATCAGCAGCAGCACTTGCATTCCCCGGGCTTTGACTACACGCTAACTCATCCGCCCTGGACAAATTAACACGACAATTCTAAACTCGGCGACCAGCATGAGGTTCAGCCCAAAACTTTCCCAATAAAAACAATATACGAACTCTGGCTCTGAAAATCTCTGCAACGATCACAAGAACAGGCCAATGAGCCTGAGTTAACCTTGGACGGGCAGTGCTGGGGCGGATCTCACCTGCCAGATTTTGAAAGCCTTTTTCTTGGAACAAGGGTCAATGTCTGCTGTCAATACAAGGAGGGATGGTAGGGGGCATGAAGAGAAAGTATGCAGAAGCTAAAAAATCCTGAATCTAAGCAGAAGTTAATGTTTTAGACCGGGAAAGAAAAACACGGCTTCAAAGAAAAAAGACAATGTCTCTAAATGTTCTCATGGAAAAATTATCAGCAGAGCCTCTAAATTACAGTGAAATCAGAACACAGCTGCAATCTATTGATAACTTCTTCGTGCCCTAATTCCTACCCAAAAGAGAGACCACAAAGAACTTTCTGTGGAGGAGGCTTTATAGTTCATCTTAATGGATGATGCTTCATCTGCAGAACGAGTGCTCTACTATATACTTCCTAAGGTTCTCCTGAGGACTGGATTCTGTGGAAGACGCCTAAGTACAGGGCTCAGCACCCTGCAGGGGACCCCTGAATGACTGCGGACGTGGCTAGTCAGCATCTGGACCCCACTCCCCCCACTGCAGAGGCGTGACGGCCAGTGACAGAGAAAAGGGAAGATCGTGCGGAAAAAACAACTTACAGGGCAGAACGTTATTATAGCGATTCTTTCCTCTATTCTCAGGCAGTTCCGCCGCGTATTTAGGGAGACTAATGCCAACGAGCTTCAGATCCTGAAAACAAAACAAAAGAGTTGTCCTTTTATTTAGTGCCCGGATGTTATTTACATTGAGCACAGAGCATGACAGAACAGAGGGGAATACAGGGGTGTTTGGGGTTAGACTGTGTCCACCAGAAAGAGAGGCTGATGTTCCAATCCCTGGGACCTGGGAAGGCAGCCTTCTTTGGAACTTTGGTCTTGGCAGCGGTCATCAAAGTCAGGAGGTCATACTGGAGTAGGGTGGGCCCTTCATCCAACAGGACTGATGTCCTTGTAGGAGGAGAAGGGCCACCAAGATACAGGCACACAGGAGAGCCGGCCATGCTGAGCTGAAGGCAGGCAGAGGAGTTAGACTACCACAAGTCAGGAATGCCTGGGGCTTCCAGAAGCTGGTTGAAGCCCGTGGGGTCTTCCCCTAGAGGCTCGGACAAAGCACGGCCCCGCCAACACCTTGACTGTGGACCGCGGGCTTCCAGAACCGTGAGAGAATAATTTTCTGTTGTCTGAAGCCACCAGTCTGTGGTGTTTTGTGACGGCAGCCCTTGGAAAGGAATGCAGAGGTTCAACTAAAAGAAAAAGGATAATCCTTGCCTTCGGGGACCTTACAACCTGGGAAGCGGGGTGTAGGCAGAAATACCTAATGTTACAATGAGGCGGAATTAAATAAACGCTGGACAGCAGTGACAGGCAACACGTCACAGATGAAACGGACCCAAAGACAGAATTTACGTCCTCCCGAGCTGTGCTCTGAGTCGTGTAGTAGGTTGAACGGTGGCCCCAGAAAGGCAGGCCCACGTCCTAACTCCCGCTACTGTGGATGTGAGCTGCGTTTGGAAAAGTCCTGGCAGATGGATTTGAGTTGAGAATCTTGAGGTGAGATCATCCTGGACCCTGTGGGTGGGCCTCAGGTCCAAACACAAGTGCTCACCCAAGACACCCCGAGGGGAGCCACAGGGAGGAGGAGGAGGGGGCCACGGAGCGGAGACAGCACCCCAAGCCACAGAACACCTGGAGCCACCCACACGGGAAGAGGCAAGGAAGGGGATCCCCCCAGAGAGCTGGAGGGAGCACTGCTCTGCTGACACCTGACTTTGGACCTAGTAGGGCCTCCAGAACCACAAGAGAATACATTTCTGCTGTTTTAAGCCACCAGGCTGTGGTGATGTGTTACGGCGGCCACAGGAAGCCAATGCAAATGGTGAGGAGATTCAGCTGGGGGAGAGACCGCAGTGGGGCAGTGCAGGGACGGTGGCAGGGCAGCACGGGGAGGGCGGCAGGGCAGCACGCGGAGGGCGAGTGTGCAGTGTGCGTGGCCGTTCTGAGGGAAGGGCTCCGGGCTGGCGGGGGTGGCTCGAGCACACGGGGACGGAAACACAGAAACTCTTTCCGCAGCACTTCACAGAATGCTCAGGAATGGACATGGGCCACAGGCCCGTAAGCCCCAGCCCCCATGCCAGCCCCCACGGCTTCCCAACTACTCCAGTTAACAGCCCTCGGGCTGAAACGCCCAGTTTCTCTCCCTCTCTCTGCATAATCTTCATTTCTCCACGAGATTAAACACACAAACCACTAGCAGTGGGGGTACATCTAAGTGCCCACAGCCACATGGCCACAGTGGGAACCCCCGGGGACATGCAAGGGCTCCACTCCCCTCTAAGAGGGCCGCCTCTCACCCAGCGGTTCCCCCTGCAACAAAAACCGGCGGTTTTCCAACTTTCAGGAGAAACATAAAGCAATTAAAAAACACGTTATTTACAACCACCTACTTCATATTCTTCTGCAAACCCACAGTTGGAGTCGGCTTGTTGTTTCTTAAAGTAGGTCTCAAAATTCTCCACTTTGATTAACTTGGATCTAAGAAAACAGAACGACGTCTTAGGATTTTTTTTACATTCAATAAAGTTCATACTCAAAACAGAAAAATAGAAGTTATTAAAAAATTAAGGCAGCTACTCACTTTTTAGGTCTTCATCACAGGAAGGGAAAGAAAAAAAACAAGCCATTAGAAACACTGACACAATCATGACTCTAGAAATGATAGTAGACATCTTCCCAAAAGAACAAACACCATAGTGATACGTGGGGGAGGGGGGGTCACTATAATGTTATTCACAAAACACTGAAATGTAAATCAGGAAACTCACTTCTAGACCCTCTCATGTAACTCATTGGCTTTGTGACTTCCAGCTAGGTCTTCTCCTAAATATTGATAATTTTTTCCTTAAAAATCACAAAACCCATATTCTTTAATAGAATATGGAAGTAATGTTTTACTTGCCGTGGAACATGGCAAGGAAGCTACTGGCTTCAGGGCATAATAAACAGAGACTCCTTGCAGAAAAACCAAGCTAGCAAGAACTTCTGGATGACCACGGCCAAATGTGTCCATCAGAAAAAATGACAGCACGTTCCACCAAAAATTCTCCAGTCACTGAACAGATTGGGGGATTAAACGTCTTAAAATAAAGCTCAAAACTCCAGAGACTTACTTAATTTGAGAAAAGGATACTTCATTATTCTTCGCATCTTTCCTGTTTTAAAAGAAACAAAGACCCATTAAGACCCAAAAAAGGGTAATTCTGGGCTTTTCCCCTTTCATGTATCTACAAAATGCCTTTTATATATATATGACACTAAATCCTGTTCCCTGACACTAAGCTTAATCTAGGCAGCACACACTGGTTACAAATCTCTGAAGTAACTCTCTTTCATACCAGCTGAGAGTACGACAGAATCTTGTTCAGGACACTGTTAGAAATATCTTTGGATAAATGTATATCAGCAGCATGACCCTTTTCTAAAGCCAGAGTCATTTTTTCACACTGTTCTTTGAGAAAGCCCTTCTGATGAGTTAACGGAATAAATTAGAAAATATCTCCACTACGGGTACGGTGGTGGCGCTCCTGGCACTCTCCTGCATTGCTGGCTAACCCCATATTGGGTTAAAAAAAAACATCTTCTGGAGGGCAATTTGTCAGTATGTATCAAAATTGAGGGGTGCCTGGGTGGCTCAGTCGGTGAAGCGTCTGCCTTCGGCTCAGGTCATGATCCCGGGGTCCTGGGATCAAGTCCCAAATCAGGCTCCCTGCTCAGCGGGAAGCCTGCTTCTCCCTCTCCCCTGCCCGTGCTCTCTCTCTCTCTGTTTCTCTCTCTCACTCAAATAAATAAATAAAATCTTAAAAAAAAAAATTGAAAACATGCATCCTACCCATTGAGCCAGCAACTGCCCACTCTGGAATTTAGCCTAAAGAAATAATCATGAATGTGCCCAAAGATTTAGGGACAGGTTAAGTAACCGTGGCAAAACGAAAAAACAAAAAAAAAAACAAAAAAAACAAAAAACCAAAGCTGAAAACACCAGGAAAATGGGATGAATAATTTCCATACAGTTGAATACTCTGTATCCACTTAAAATGAAGAAGATTTGAAGCTGTCCGCAATGTCTTAAATAATAAAGCAGACCAGAAAATGATACAAATGATTCCGTGTGTGTGTTCGTGTGTGTGTGTTCATGTGTGAGTTTCACAATCATATCAATGTTAAGTGTAGTTTTGTGCAGGTGATGTGATTATGAATTATCTAGTTTCTTTGCTCTTTTTTTCTTTTCCATTTTGTTTTTTGTTTTGTTTTGTTTTTTGCCACAAGCATGTATAACTTTTATTTTAACAAGAAACGATAAAGCTGTTTTGACTCCTCCCTCACAAAAAAAAAAATTTTTTTTTTTAATCTGTCTGTCAACCCAACAGGGCAAGGTGGCGGCAGAAGAATGTGGCGTGGCTGCTTGAGGGGACGAGTGCCCTTGGATCCCAGCGGATACACAGGCGTCACCCCCCACACATGGGCAGACAGGAAAGCGATGAAGTGCAAACACCGGGTTCACGTTCCCTTGCACACTTCCTACACTCAGCTTGTGTGTCCTCGCCTCCTGGAGCCCCGTGAATATGAGGACTGATGGAAAACACAAATCTGGGCACACGGTAAGCGCTCAAAACAGAGTTGCTATTTTTACTATTTAACTACGCACATTTATTTCACGCTCCTCGGTGTCACATCACGGATTACTGTAGACATCGCGGCAAAGCTCCTATCTGCTCGTCAGACAGCGCATGTGTTCAAACTTAGCTAATTCTAAAATGAGATCTCTGAACACCACCAAACTGACTCGTGAACCAGAGGGCGCAGTTCCGAGGGATCACCCCACACTGCCGTGTCCGCCGGGACCTGATGCAGGTGGAGGGCTGAGATGAAGTAGGACTGGCCGGTCGGCGAAGAGGGTGGATGATGGGGACATGGGGGCCCATGACACCAGTCCTTTCAATTGTGTGAATGTCTGAAATTTTCCATAGTAAAAGGCTGCCTTAAAAAGCAGCGTATTGGGGGGTGCCTGGATGTTTCAGTCAGTTAAGGGTCGGCCTTCAGCTCAGGTCCTGGGATTGAGGCCCCTGTGAGGCTCTCTGCTCAGCGGGGAACCTGCATCTCCCTCTCCCTCTGCCTGCTGCTCTCCCGTGCTTGTGCTCTGTGTGTGTGTGTGTGTGTGTGTGTGTGTGTGTATCAAATAAATAAATAAAATCTTAAAAAAAAAAAAAAAGTAGAATACTGGGATGTCAGGGTGGCTCAGTCGGTGAAGTGTTTGCCTTCGGCTCAGGTCATGGTCCCAGGGTCCTGGGATCAAGTCCTGCATCAGGCTCCTTGCTCGGAGTGGAGCCTGTTTCTCCCTCTGCCTGCTGCTCCCCCTACTTAGGCTCTCTCTCTCTCTGACAAATAAACAAAGAAAATCTTAAAAAAAAGAAAAGAAAAGAAAAGAAAAGAAAAGAAAAGAAAAGAAAAGAAAGGAAGGAAGGAAGGAAGGAAGGAAGGAAGGAAGGAAGGAAGGAAGGAGTTATCATCAACATAAACACAGTCACCTTTTCTTTCTCCAGAAGATGAAGCCTCCCACGGCCACAATCACCAGGGCACCAAAGATGCACCCAAAAACCGCTCCGCAGATGACACCTGAGAAAAGTCCAAACGGGAGGCACTTCAGAAGATGCTCACGAACTAATAATACATGATGCATCAATTGAATTTAAATAAAATTAAATTAAGTTTTAAAAAAATGATGTTCACAAACAACCGGCCCAGAGTCCTCCAACCAGAGTGTGTGTGTGCATGTGTGTGTTAAATATCTTTGGACATAAAATCAGCCTAGGCCTTTGGGAGCCGGGTTCCCCAGCCCCAGCCCACCACTAACAGGCTGGTCTTGAGAAAGTCACGGCTCCCCTCCCCTCGGGTTCCTCAACTGCAAACATAGCAACCGGGCTGTCATGATTTTTGAGTTGTTCTTACTGCTGTCGTCTTTCTTCAAATGAGATTGCATGCAGCAGCCCAATACATAAAATAAAAAACCAGGCAGAAACGCTCTTGTGGAGGTAGGGTGGGGGCGGGGAGGGTCTCGGGACTGGGTCCTGCTCAGTGGAGCGACCCCTGTTTAAAAACCACTAGACAAAATGTTCCCCACGGTTCCTGCCACCTCTCTGACTCTGTGAGACCCACGTACGAGCAGAAGTTCCCACAGCACTGGCTCAAGCGACATAAAACCCCTTTGTTTACGGTCGGGAGTGCGGACTCCTTGAACTTTGCTCCTGGGGCTTCTTTCCTGAAGCGAACAGCTATCAAGTAAACACCTGGCAAACTACCAAACCAGTTGATCGCTTCGTCTCTGGCCTGAAGGTAGGGTATATACCCCCTTGGGTCCTTGAGGCTCCTGAATCACTTCGTTCTGTGGGACAGAGGACAGGAGTGCTTGACAAGGAGTCTGAGGCATGAGGGTCAGCCCTGCCTCTACACAAGTCACTGCCCCTCTCTGGGCCTCCACAGCCTCGTTTCTCAGCGAGGAGCTGGACAAGACAATTTCTGCGGCTCCTCTGACCCTCACGTTCAAAGGTTCTGTGCAGTGAAAGTCAAATGGTGTGCCTGGCACGTGGGCACACAAATGACCACACTGAGAAAAAAGGACGAAACGTTTGCAGAGTGGAAGGGCAACTGGCATTCAGAGGAGAGAGAGTGGGAGGCGGGGGCTGGTGGGGACCTCCTTCCAGGAAGCGGAGGCAGGTCTTGATGGCCACGTGACATCTCAACCTCCGACAGGAGAGACCAGCCCTCCTAGGGAGCCAAGGGGGGCGTGCAGATTCCCGGCCTTCTGTAGACACTGGAAGCAAAAGCCCGCTGAAATGTTAACAGCACTGTTGTTCTTTCTCTACCTGGATCCTGGGGCAAGAAAACTGCATCTGAATAGGGACTGAAGGACACGTAGCTCTCGGCCCCATCTATGAGTCCGTTATTGTGAGGGTTAAAGGTGATGTTGGTGAAGCCGGCCACACAAGCCCTATGGGATGACAAGAAGGAAAGAGGGAGCTGAGACGTGGCCACCACCCCAGGCATGGAAAGCTTCGCACTCTCGCGGCTCGGCCCCAAAGGGCAAGAACCACTAGGCTATTACCGATAGGAGCCCAGGGGTTCCAGCTTCCCGTTGTAATAACCGTGCGTGGTTGACTCGTTCCCAACATCGACTTCGTACTTCAAGACTTCAGCCAAGCCCTGAGAACGTCTCTTTCCTTCTGTTGTTATGAGGTATGTCACGTAAGTGTCTGAGGCCCCCTTTTTGAAATCCTCATACGTATATCTCAAAACATTTGCAGACGGGTAAACAGCTAAGAAAGGCACACAGAAAGAAAGTCATAAGAAAGTGATTACAGACAGAGATTTAAGTTTCCCACGCATCTAAATAATGACATTGACACTGTGCGGTAATGATGGCAGCTGCCATCTCTCAAGTGTGTTCTTGGTGCTAGGCTTTACTTATATTAAGTTCTACGTGCTTTTCTTAATCTCTGTGCGCTAAACAATAGTCACTGACAATAGTCTTATCATGTAGGTTTCCTACTCCCATCTCACAGGTGGGAAAATGAAGGCACAGAAAGCTAAAAGGACCTAGGCTCAAGGCCACCCTTCGTACACAGCGGGCATGATTTCTAACCCAGACCGTCGACTTGGCGCGTGTGGTCTCATCCACCACAGGCTGGTATTGGTCACTCCGGTCACTGTGAAGTATTGCCTCCTTCATTCAGCAAGGTCTAAGCTTGGATTTTGCTGAAAACCTTCACCACAAAATGACTTGAAACAGACCCAAACCGAAAAGACAGAGAGACTGAGAGATCTCAGCATCCATGGTTGAAACTCTGCCGCGGGTTTATGACACTAGCAAATTCCTTGTCTTCCAGGATCCCCACACCCCTCGAGGGGGTGAAGACAGTCCCATGGGCTGAGAGAACAGGCAGAGGCAGCACTGCACTGTTCACGTTTAAAGAACCAACAAAAACAACAGAACTTGGCCCTGAAAACCCAGCCATGTGCAAGGCACCCACGTGCAGCTAACAAAGGCACCCCCGAATCATGCCTTTCTTCCCACCAAAGAATGTAAAGGAGCCCCGTCCGGGAAAAGGGGGCACGCGAGCCACCTCCTCTCTCAGCTGTGAGGATGCTTTTCGCAAGTTTCCACCACAAATGCAGAAATCACCTTCTGCTTTCCTTCAAGAGAATGACACCCTTTGAGTATGATGCGTGCGTGTGCGTGTGTGCGTGTGTGTGTGCGCGTGTGCGTGCGTGTGTGTGCGTGCGTGCATGCGTGAGAGAGAGTGAGAGTTGGTTAAGACTAACATTCTGTCACCTAAAGACCCTGTGTTGTAAAAGAGAAGAAAAACCCAGGTCAGAGGTCAGCCAGGTGTGAACCACAGGCCAGATCCAGCCGGCCGCCCATTCTGACAAATAGTGTTTTACTGGAACAGCCTCACTCATTCTTCACGCACCCTCTGCGGCTGCCCTCACCGCACAGCGCCAGAGTCGGGCAGCTGTGAGACAGGCTGCACGGCCTGCAAAGCTTAAAACATTTGCCACCCAGCCCTTTATAGAAAGTCTGCCAACCCTGCCCTAGATCGTCAGGCAAATAGCTCACCCACCCCCTTCTGAGTGCCAACGTGTGGGCGACAGTGTAAAAACAGTCATGTATTTGTGTCTCCAGTGTGCCTCTGTGGGCACAGGAATGGCCCCCGGTCACGACATGGCTCTCTGGCTGCTTAACCCGTAACTGACCCCTGCTTACCATTCCCAGTGGTGAGAATGAGCGCATAGGCTTTGATGGGCCCGTGGCTGGCTTCGAAACCACTGAACTCAACCTTTACTGAATTGTGACTGATGGACGTAATATTTGGGGATCCATCTGGAGAAGGGGGGTCTGAAACAGAGCAAAACAAAACATGATCACCCACCATTTAAAACCAAAGAGGGAACAAAATTGATTAAGAAGTTTGCTACAGGGCCCCCAAGCTCTGCCCTTGCTCGGGGAGCGGGGTGGGGGGCTCATGAAGAGCACATCCAGAGCCAGGAGCAGGGGAGAGAAGTGGGGGGCAGAGGTGGCAGATCCCCTGCTCCCAATGGCACCTTCGGCATGCCTCCCAGCAGCCTTGCTGGTTGAAGCCAGCCTGCCTTTCCTATCCTCCCCCAGCCCCTTCTGACCCAGAGAACGGGGGTAGATGGAGAGCAACAGAGAGTCAGAGTCCATGCGGCTGGAACTCTAAGGGGAGAGCCGTCTGCAGCCACCTGCCCCTGTGGCTGAGGACGATGATGGAACAGAGAGACCTGGAGGAAAGCAAAGTTGACACAGAGAGAGTGCACTTTCTCCTGAGACCTGGCTGTGCTCCTGGTCCGCATTCTTCAAGCTAAAGTCCTCATCTTTTGATGGAGTTGGTTAAAAATGCCACCTAGAGAAACCTGACTGACCCTCTTCCCGGAAACCAGAAAAGCCCACACAGGAACATTCCATGCACGACCTTCATGTGACCTGCCCCCGCTTTCTGAGCTGAGCTCCTGAAGTCAGCCTCCGAATTAACACAAAAGGAAGAAGACGCTGAATTAAAGCTAATCCTGCTACACACACTCTCTCTCTCTCTCTCTACCTAAATTTGTCTCCCACATACAGTTTGTTTTCATTATTATAGTCAAGATTCACGGAGACTGAGAAAACGGAACAAAAACACCACAGCGGGGCTCCCACACTTGCTCTGCCCAGCACGGCAGCCACCAGCCCCACAGAGCTGTTGAGCTCGTAACACATGACCAGCCCAAATTCGGGGGAGCTAGACATGTAAGACACAGATTGGATGTCAAAGACTTAGCATGAGAAAAGAACATAAAATAACTCATCAATAATTGACTTCATGTAGATTACACATTGAAATGATATTTTTAATATACTGAGTTAAATAAAATGTGATTTAAATCGGGGCGCCTGGGTGGCACAGCGGTTAAACGTCTGCCTTCGGCTCAGGGCGTGATTCCGGCGATCTGGGATCGAGCCCCACATCAGGCTCCTCCGCTATGAGCCTGCTTCTTCCTCTCCCACTCCCCCTGCTTGTGTTCCCTCTCTCGCTGCCTGTCTCTATCTCTGTCAAATAAATAAATAAAATCTTTAAAAAAAAAATGTGATTTAAATCAATGTTGGCTCTTCCTTTTTACCTTTTTATTTTTTAATTTTTTTAAAGATTTTATTTCTTTGAGAGAGAGAGAGCAGAGAGAGAGGAGCGCGTGCGCACAACGAGGCGGGGGGGGGGCAAAGGGAAGGGAGAAGCAGACTCCCCGCTAAGCAGAGAGTCTGATAGGACCCTGGGATCACGACCTGAGCTGAAGGCAGATGCTTAACCCACTGACCCACCCAGGTGCCCCCTTTTTACTTTTTTTTTAAATGCGTCTCCTAGGAAATGTTAAATTCTGCGGGAGACTCATATTATTTTCTACTGGGCAGCACAGCTTTGAACCAGGCTTTGGCAACCTCTCAAGCAACTGACAGCAGTGACCAATTGGGGGCACTATCCCCATGTCTACTTGTCAACCGCCTAACCAGGCTTCCTAACCCAGGCTTCCAGGATTCCCCTGGGCTCTTTGCCTTTTAGCTGCCCAGAGGGGACTAGACTGTCAGTAGCACACTAGCTCATCTACCTGCAGGGCTGAAAATCCTTTACCTCTCTGCTTGCCTGAATCCTATGCTCCAGGGACCCTGTCTGCCTTACTCACCAGTGTCCCTTACCCCAGGCATAGAGCGAGCAAGTAACAAAGGATGGCTATAAGACCATCACTCCAGTTGTCCGAGATTTACCCATCCCATACCTCTCAGAGAAAATGCAGCTCCACTTTTACGGTAAATAAAAGATGTGTTAAATTTGTATATAAAAATTCATCTGCAGGGGGCGGGGGAGGAGGGGGTGGCACCTGCATAGCTCATATGGTTGAGCGATCAACTCTTGGTTTCTGTTCAGGTCGTGATCTCATGAGTCGTGAGACTGAGTCCCACATCAAGCTCCATCCTCAGCCCAGAGTCTGCTTGAAGATTCTTTCCGTCTGCCCCTCTTTCCCTACCCCACCCCACTCTCTCTCTCACTAATAAATAAATAAATCTTAAAGAAAAATTCATCTGAGGAAAGGGAGAGCTACAGATTAAAAATTAAGAGAATTACTGGACTAAAAAAGCAGTCATTATCCAAACCTACCATACTGCTCAGCTTCAGAAACAACCATTTCTGACAAGTTCCTTCTCTTCCCTAGGCACTGCGTGTAGCCCCAGGAATACCAAATCAGACATGGTTTATTCCTCAGCAGCTGAAGAGATGACATTATGAAAAAGAACTACAAAAAGGGTTCATTATTTCTAGTATGTTCTAGAGTGCTGAAGAAACCCAAAGGAGTGTGACCCAGGCCATCCGATATAGTTGTGTACTGCACAACTCCAAGGAGCCCTATGCACACTGCAGTCCATATGAATGGTGTCCCCTGGAACTGTGTAGTGCACAACCTGAGCAGCCATACATGGCCGCTCTCAAGTGGTCTTCCATACACATTACCTTATCTATTTGTCTAACAGTCCCGAAAGCCAGTATTATTTCCCCTTTTTATAACTAGGAGAAACAAGGCTCACAGAGGTTACGTAGCTTTTCTGAGATCACAAAGCTGGTAAAAGGCAGAACTTAGAATCAAACCCAGGTCTGCCTGTCTAAATCCAAGGCTCTGTCCGCAGAACCCCTCACCCACTTTTCAAGTCAGTGTTCCTGTAGTAAGAGCCCTTTTTCTCTTACAATTACAACCAGAGGTTCTTTGGAAAATTTCCAGAAACATTCTGAGACCCTAAAGGAAACATATCCAGGGGTCAAAAAGCACAAAGCAAAATCAACCCACCACGTTGATCAAAGACAACGTTGGCAAAGACATGGCGAGGAAAAGACAGATAAAAATGAAGCAAAGATATAAAAGCAACGTTCTTCCAAGTATAAAAAATAAGAACAATGAGTGTGAAAAGTTTGACTAGTGGGATCCCCTGGACAGGAAGGGACCCCCGTTCCTCAAAATAGCTGGAGAGCTTGTCGATATGGATTCTAGGGAAATATGAATCTTGACCGGATATGTAATCATACTGAATAAAAGTACTGTTCACTTTGTGAGATGGTAATAGCAATGTGGTTATGTTCGAAAGAAAGGGGAGAGGAGCCTCTATCTTGGAGGGATATTTCTTGAAATATTTATAAATAAAAGTATAGAATGACCAGGACTGGTCTCAAGGTAATCCAGTCAGGGAGGAGAGGATCTAAATGAAAGAAGATTGGCCAAACTCTGACAAATGTCCAACTGGGTGATGATGGGTATGTGGGTTTCTTTATGCTTTCTTCTACTTTTGTGCATATTTGAATATTTCTATGAAAATGCTTTTTTTTAATGCAATAAGGGAACTTACTATTAAAAGAAAGCATGGCAATTAATTATTCTGTAAAACAAAGGAAACCTTTGGAATATAAAAAACTAGTCCCTCTTTCTCTGCTTTTTAAGACTAGATTTCTATAGAATTAACAGTCTATGCCAACAAAAACAAATATTTCAGCATAAATTTAAAAAGATATACATATTTCTAGGCCACACTTGCAGACCCACTGGGTAGGCGTTCTCCAGGGGTAACCACGGTGCCACCTGCCCCCCCAACTGCCGCCACCACCACAAAGCCCACCTGTGATGCCAGTGAGGCAGGTGTTTTGGGCGGGAGACGCCGTCTTGTTGCAGAAAGAGGCAGTGATGCTGATGTTGTAGGAGGTAGAATAATTCAAATATGTGACTTCCGTCCTGTACTCAGTGCCGTTCTCTGAGGTGCAGC
This sequence comes from Ursus americanus, assembly GCF_024610735.1. Classification (NCBI taxonomy): domain Eukaryota; kingdom Metazoa; phylum Chordata; class Mammalia; order Carnivora; family Ursidae; genus Ursus; species Ursus americanus. Next base: position 31,851,150 of record NC_142150.1, on the reverse strand, counting down.
TCCCCAGGTCCGTCACATTTCTCCAGGCTCCTCTGCTGATCTCCAGCCGGAAGCCCACGTTGGTACCGGGAGGGCGGGCCCACTTGAGAATCAAGGTTGGCTCTTTGGGGACCACTTCGCAGTGGAAGGAGGTTACTGGTGCGGGATCTGCAAAGCAAGCCCAGCACATATGAGAGTCTGGGACTTGTGCCTTTGCCAACACTGGCCCTCCGCGAGCAGCAGAGTCCTGGCTCATCTGTCATGAGGACAGAGCCAGGCGGGACGGTAAAAGAGGCAGGGGCTGACCTTGAAGCGGGCATTACTGAACTGTGTGACCTTGGCTCAGTCACCCAACCGAGCCTCAACTGCAGGACTGTACGGGGATTATATGAAACAGTGGCCATCGGTCACCATGCCAGAAGAGAACAGGGCTCCGTGACAGCTAGCTGTGGCACAACAGCACGGTGGCAGCGACTTCCTCACCCGTGTCATCTCATCTTGGGGCCCTCCTGACTACCTGGAAGAGGTAGGACTAATGCTGTCCCACTTTGCCGATGAACCAGCGGAGGCTTCGAGAGGTTACATTAAGTTGTTAAAGATGACACGGCTGGTAAGCAACAAAGCCGAAACTGGACCCCAGGTTTTCTAAGTCCAAGTCCGTGGTATTCTGTAGACACATAACATGCTGAATAATCAATGGTAAATGGGATCAGTTTCTTCATCTTTAAGATGGGGTGTCAGGGGCGCCAGGCTGGTCAGTCGGTTATGCTTCCGACTCTTGATCTTGGCTCAGGTCATGATCTTGGGGTTGTGTGCTAATTTCACTGGAGGAGAGTATTATCACTGTTTCAATGCTGCAGTATTTTACAGCAGGAAATCACTAACAAATCACTTTGCGTGGCTCCCGCATTCTCCACCTGAGGCCTGGAAAAGTAATCTGCTCAATGCACACCTATCCCCACAGCCCCTCTTCCAGCCACCCCCAGTCATAAGTGCTCATATGTCTTTTTCTCTTGCTATAGGCTGCAACAATTATAAATATCAGCAACGGAAGCTACCCAAACCCCAAAGATCAGTGTCTAGACCAGGTGGATGGAGCCCGAGTTAGCAGAGGTGACTCAGAGCTGCCAGGATTTCCTCAGCTGCTCCACGTGAGAGGTCAGAGGTCCTCAAGGGCCCAGCTCCTATACTACCAGGGAGGCTGATCCAATGGGAACCCTCCACCTCCAAATCAGCCGGAACACACCTGAGTAGCTTGGTCTAAGGAAGAGAAGATGTAGGTACAAAGAGGGTAGAGAATAAGGTGGTACACAGGTGCCAAGGTACAAAGGCGCCCCAACCAGATCTGTGAGCTGAAGTCCTTAGAAGAAACATCTGTGAAACATTCCCTGGGTCCCTCTCTGAAAGCTCCCTCAGTTAAACGCAGGGCTGCCCTTCTCTTTAGAGCACTGAGAGATAAGGATCAAGAAAGGTGAAAAGGCTGAGCATCCATTTTAACAATATCGTTTCAGTCTTCTTCAGGGGGAAGCCAAACTATGAACTACAAGCCTGGATGGCATCCATTTCCTGGCCCATTGCCTCTTGGGCTGGGCCCACCATCTACCCATCCGTCGTCCCCTTGCTCCCACTGGCCTACTCCTGCCATTCTGGCCTCCTGCTCTTCCTTCAACACAGCGGGCATACTCCAGCCTCAGGACCTTTGCACTGGCTGTTTCTCTGCCTATAATGCTCTATGCCCTGATAGCCATATGGCTGGCTCCTTCACTTCCTTCAGGTCTTCACGGAACAGTTACCTTTTCACTAGGGCACCCCAGATAAACATCTCATCTCCCTCTTCCTTGTTCTTTTCCCTCTCCCTAGCAGTAATTGTCATCTAATAACTTATTTATCTTGTTTATTATCTGTCTTCCCCACCAGAATAAAAGTTCCAGGAAGGCAGGGACTTCCTTTTAACAGTGCCTGGTATATAGTAACTGTTCGATAAATACTTGTCGAATGAATAAATGATAAGAACAACAAGACAGCACTCATAAGTTAAGAGGATGTCTCAAAGAGATCAGCGTACTGCATACTACACGAAACTTAATCAAGCCTGTGGAGGACCTACCTGGAAGGTCCGCACCACACAGGAAAGAGTCCAAGGGTCACCTGGGGCTACTCACCTGTACAGAATGACTGCCAACTAGGTGCCAGGGACTTGGTGCCATTCCCCACTTCGGTGAAGATCTCCACTGTGTACACCGAGCCAGGTATTAACTCAGTGACTGTGGCACTGGTGACGCCCATGTCTGTGACGAGTTGTGTTGCCTTGCTAGAATTTCCATCCTTCTCAATCAGAAGGTGGTAGGTATACGTGTCAGAAGCTCTATCTAAGTTCTGCCAAGTTAAGGATGCTGCTGTGGTGTTGGTACTTATTTCAATGTCGGATACACTGCTGGGCACTTCATTTAAAAAAAAAAAAAAGTATGATTAGCCTTGAATTCCAGGACTATTTTATTTACTGCCTCTAAAAACAACATGGCCCCTTTGGGGACAGAATAAATAAAGCTAACATTTGCCGACTCAAACGACAGAAGGCTTCCCAAAAAGACCTTCAGAAAATAATTATACAGATTAAATCTCAAAAAAAAAAATTCTTCTTTAATACTTTTTTTTATAATAATTTTTTTTTAAGATTTTATTTATTTATTCGACAGAGATAGAGACAGCCAGCGAGAGAGGGAACACAAGCAGGGGGAGTGGGAGAGGAAGAAGCAGGCTCATAGTGGAAGAGCCTGACGTGGGGCTCGATCCCATCACGCCCTGAGCCGAAGGCAGACGCCCTACCGCTGTGCCACCTAGGCGCCCCTATAATAATATTTTTTTATTATATTGTTAGTCACCATACAGTACATCCCTGGATTTTGATGTAAAGTTCGATGATTCATTAGTTGCGTATAACACCCAGTGCACCATGCAATACGTGCCCTCCTTACTACCCATCACCAGCCTATCCCATTCCTCCACTCCCCTCCCCTCTGAAGCCCTCAGTTGAGGAGAAGAAAGGGATAAAGAAAGGGGGGGTAATCAGAAGGGGGAATGAAGCATGAGACACTATGGACTCTGAGAAACAAACTGAGGGCTTCTTTAATACTTCTAAGCTTATCTGAAATAGATTTCCCAGATATAATTTCCTATCTGTTTTGGAAATCTGGTTAACAAAAGAGAAAAATGTACTAAAATGATAACACAAACTACCATGTCTACCATAGAGTTAGATCAAACATTAGCAAGACGCTTCCCTTATTGCTGCGTGCAAAGCTCCTCGCGTGAGCAGTGTCTTCTAATGCCAACATGACAATGTGACCCTCCTCTAGTCTGTATCCCCAAGGAATGAATGGAACAGTTCTGTTGTCCAGGCTTATCACATCACTTGCTGCTTCTAAAGACAACTCCAGGTTCACACGGCTCAGCACCAACGCTGAGAACAGTAGAACCTTGGCTGTTTTCCGATGTTTTCCACTTAAGCAGCTTCCTTCTCTCCCTAGAGCCCAGAAACACAATGGTCCCTCTCCCCATTGTTAAACCAACGCTTACTTCCCACCCTCCAGGAGAGAGCCAGAGAGAACAGCCCTTGGCCGGGCATCCTCAGAGACTTACGCGTGTACTGTGCGGTGAAGTTGGACTCCCCCACGACGTGGTTCACTTCTGGAAAGATGGTGATGTTATACAAGGTGCCTGGAACCAAGTCCTTGAGAGTGATGGCTTTGTGAGAACTGTTTGTCTTGTTAGAGCCATACTTGGACTGTACGTCCAGGGTGTAGGTATAGTCAGAAGAACTGTCCGTATTCTGCCACTCCAACTCCATTTCAGTTGTGGTGACTTGGAGCACACGGATGTCAAAGACGGCACTGGGGTCTGGGTGGAAGAAAGGAAGAGAAAGGGGAGTCTTTCAAGGACCATCATAATGCCCAGCTTGATTTCGAAGTGTCAAGAGAACTGCTCTTTTGCCATCAAAGTCTCAAATGAGTTCACAAAAGGTAAACTCCAAAACAAGTGAGAAACACACACACTCATTTCTTTCAGGGATTTTGGTTCTTGCATAACACAGACGAATGCACCAATTCATCCTGTCAGTTCTCTGGTCTTTTGCTTTTGCCCTAAAAATACCCCCTTCGGGGGTCTTCTGCAGTGGAAATCACATTCAGATTCCTAATCTGAATGCTGATGACCCGATGGGTTCAGCTTGTGAAAACTCATCAGACGATGCACTTAGGGTGTGTGTGTTTTTCAGTATGTATCTTATATCTTGATAAATAGGTTTTTATTTTTTAATCACTTCCCCAAAGGAAAACATCTTCCTGTAACATAGTCAGGCATACGGAAGAGAACAGCTGAGATGGAGAGTTGACATTCGCTAGGTTGGGAATATCAGAGGCCAGGGTAAAGGGCACACACACACACACACACACACACACACACACACAGTCCACCCTCAGAGCTGGGCTCAGAAGAGAACTCTCTCTCAGGAGTACTCTGGGTACCCTGCTCCATCCACCTCACCTCTACACACCGAACAAGATGTAATATGAATGCATAGATCAAGGCCCAGAAATGACATAAGCCAGGCATCTTTTCTGCCCTTGCTTTCAAAACACTTCTCTCTTCACCTGGGAACCAAGATCACCTCTAATGAGAGGAACCGAGTGGGTAAGGGGACAAAAGAGGGAAATACTTGCATTGCAAAACATTTCATGGGTTTTTTTATTATTTTTTTTTACATGCATGTACTCGCTTCCAAAATTTATTTTTTTTAAGTGTGTTCTCCTTAAAGGGAGGTGGATTTGAGAGGATTCTCTCCCTACCACCAAATTCCTGATGTCAAAGGGATTCCACAGAGACCATAAAAGAAAGCCATTATCTATAAAGGTAAAAGAATGTACAAATAATCTAAATATTCCGTAAAAAGAGAAGGGCTTTGTAAACTGTGATCTGGCTACTTAATGAAACATTCTGCAGCCGCTAAAAACATGAAGACCATAAATAAAAAGAAGCTCAAATACAAAATACAATGATTCGTATAATAATTACAATGATGTAAACAAAACCTATGACTGTGGACACAGATGTGGAAAGAATGCAGCTGGGTTAGAAGACTGGAGCTATTCCCGATTCCCTTCCTTTTGATGACATGATATTTATCACTTTAACCATTTGTAAATGTACAACTCAGTGGCAGTAAACACATTCACAATGTTGTGTAACCAGCACCACCATCTATACCCAAAACATTCCATCACGGCCAACGTACACCCTCTTCCCATTTAACAGCAACTCCTCCCTCCTGGTAACCTCTATTCTACTCTGTCTCTGTGACCTTCCCTCTTCCAAGAACCTCTTGTAAATGGAATCATACAATATTTGTCCTTCTGTGTCTGGCTTCTTTCATGTAGCATAATGTTTTGAAGGTTCGTCCACATTGTAGCAGGTACCAGAATTTCACTCCTTTTTATGGCTGAATTCTTTTGTGTGGATATACCAAATTTTGTCTATCCACTGCTCTGTTCACAGACACTTGGTTGCTTCCACCTCTTAGCTATTGTGAATGATGCTTCTATCTACACCGGTGTACAGATAACTGTTCCAGTCCTATATATATATATATATATATATATATTCCAGCCTCAGGGCCTTTGCACTGGCTGTTTCTCTGCATATATATATACATATATATATATGTATATATATATATATACACACACACACACACACACACACACACATACACACACATATGAATGATTGGAATTGCTGGGTCATATGGTATTTGTTTCCCTTTTTCAAAACTGTCTTTAATGCTGTGATACCAATTTTAATAATAACATAAGTTGTTCCATAATAGATTGGCAATCCCCTAAGAGACCAGTGCCTTATTACAACTCTTCTTGATTTCCATTCAATGAGACTCAATTACAAGCTACAGTACAAGAGATGCCTTCTCCTCAACGAATAGTCCTGAATTGCTTTGCAGCTGCACCATAGCAAAGTGTCAGTCCACGCTCCCGTCAAGACCGCATTCTTCAAAGCCAGACCAAGGCCAGCTCACTACCTTGTCACTCTGGGCCAGTTATTAAGCTCACAGAACTCCCATTCCCTTCTTTGGAAGATAGAGAGGTTAACAGTGCCTACACCTCATGAAGTTGTGATTAAATAAATAAAGGGTGAGAGGATAAAAATAAAGGATTATGGGGCGCCTGGGTGGCACAGCGGTTAAGCGTCTGCCTTCGGCTCAGGGCGTGATCCCAGCGTTATGGGATCGAGCCCCACATCAGGCTCCTCCTCTATGAGCCTGCTTCTTCCTCTCCCACTCCCCCTGCTTGTGTTCCCTCTCTCACTGGCTGTCTCTATCTCTGTCGAATAAATAAAAATAAAATCTTTAAAAAAAAAGAAAAAAAAAAGGATTAGAGTCCAGCACTCTGTAGACCCCCAGTATGTTAAACTGTTATTACATTCAGTTCTGGTTATTGGCAAGTCACGCAATATCAAGGGTCCCCCAGCACGGTGATCCTCATCATTAGCAACATTCTCAAAAGGAGAAAAGAAATATATGTTGACTTTAAGACCCCATCTCAACAGTCTAATCTAAAAGTCAGACTTGAAAAGGAATTACTACATTTCATCTGAGGAATGCACGGTAGCAGGTCCTCATTTTGGAAGCAGATCTTCCAAGGAACTAGCAATGTCTTAACCCAACCAACAGAGTTGAAGAAACCTACACAAGGAAAGTCTCAAAAGCCCAACTGATTTCATGTGTGGCTAAGGGAATTCATCTCATTTCTTTATTCTTCCCTTCTGCATAAAAGATTTCAATTCTCCTACAAAGATCAAAGAACAGTGTATGGTTTCCAAACTTTCCCAAAAAATATATTTCAAATTTTAAAAACAACAGTAATGCACATTAAGTTGTTTTCATGAGATATTTTCATCAATATCATTTAACCTTAAAGAACAATGTTTATGAAAGATTATAAATAATCTACTTGTCCAACAAAAGAGGAGTACTTAAGTAATTTACAATACATCCAGATTGGTGGTTCTTAAACTTTTGAATCTCAGGATCCCTTTACCTTCTTAAAAGAGAATTTTTATTTATGTAGGCTATATTTATATTTACTGTATTAGAAATAAAAAATGAGGATATTTTTAAAACATAAGACTATACAAGCATACATTCCATTAGCCATCAGAATGATGATGTCCTCCCTTGTCATATAGCATCTGGAAAACTCCATTGTACACTCATCATGAGAGAATAAAGGTGAAAAGACAAATACCATTTTAGCAGCATTATGATAATAATAATACCTTGTCAGCCCCTTGAAAGAACCTAGGGGACTCTCAGGGATCCCTGGATCACACTTTGAATAACAATGATCTATCCCAGGGGTCAACCAAGTTTTTCTTTAAGGGCCACAGAATAAATATTTTAAGCTTTATGGGCCATATATTTTCTGTTGCAACTACTCATTTCTAGCACAACAGAAGTCATAGCCAATATGTAAATATATAAGCATGGCTGTGTTCCAATAAAAATTTATTTAAAAAAAAACAGGCAGTGGGCCAGATTTGGCACATAGGCCATTACTATCTGCTGACCCTTGATTTAGACAATGGAATGCCAGGCAGGTATTAAAATTATCCTATAGACACTGGACCAGATGGACTTCACAGATATATTCAGACATTCTATCCCAAAGCAGCAGAATACACATTCTTCTAGTGCACATGGAACATTCTCCAGAATAGATCATATTCTGGGTCACAAATCAGGTCTCAACCAGTACCAAAAGATTGGGGTCATTCCCTGTATATTTTCAGACCGCAATGCTTTGAAACTTGAACTCAATCACAAGAGGAAAGCTGGAAAGAGATCAAATACATGACGCTAAATAGCATCCTACTAAAGAATGAATGGGTCAACTAGGAAATTAAAGAAGAAGTTAAAAAATTCATGGAAACAAATGAAAATGAAAACACAATTGTTCAAAACTTTTGGGATTCAGCAAAGGTGGTCCTAAGAGGAAAGTATATAACACTACAAGCCTTTCTCAAGAAACAAGAAAGCTCTCAAATACAGAACCCAGCCCTACACCTAAAGAAGCTGGAGAAAGAACAGCAAATAAAGCCTAAACCCAGCAGGAGAAGAGAAATAATAAAGATCAGAGCAGAAATCAATGAAATAGAAACCAAAAGAACAGTAGAACAGACCAATGAAACTAGGAGCTGGTTCTCTGAAAGAATTAATAAGATTGATAAACCCCTGGCCAGACTTATCAAAAAGAAAAGAGAAAGGACCCAAATAAATAAAATCATGAATGAAAGGGGAGAGTTCACAATCAACACCAAAGAAATACAAACAATTATAAGAACATATTATGAGCAACTATATGCCAACAAATTAGACAATCTGGAAGAAATGGATGCATTCTTAGAGACATATAAACTACCAAAACTAACCAGGAAGAAATAGAAAATCTGAACAGACCCATAACCAGCAAGGAAATTGAAGCAGTAATCAAAAATTTCCCAAAAAACAAGAGCCCAGGGCCAGATGGCTTCCCAGGGGAATTCTACCAAACATTTAAAGAAGAATTACTACCTCTTCTTCTGAAACCATTCCAAAAAAATAGAAATGGAAGGAAAACTTCCAAACTCAAGGACAGCAATACCTTGATCCCAAAACTAGACAAAAACCCCTCCAAACAGGAGAATTACAGACCAATATCCCTGATGAACATGGATGCAAAAATTCTCACCAAAATACCTGCCAATAGCATCCAACAGTACAGTAAAAGGATTATTCACCACAACCAAGTGGGATTTATTCCTGGGCTACAAGGTTGGTTCAACATCTGCAAATCAATCAATGTGATACACTACATTAATAAAAGAAAGAACAAGAACCATATGATACTCTCAATAGATGCAGAAAAAGCATTTGACAAATTCAGCATTCTTCCCTGATTAAAGCTCTTCATAGTATAGGGATAAAGCCATCTATGAAAAACCCACAGCAAATATCACTCTCAATGGGGAAAAACTGTGAGCTTTTCCCCTAAGGTCAGGAACACAGCAGGGATGTCCACTATCACCACTGCTATTTAACATAGTACTAGAAGTCCTAGCCTCAGCAATAAGACAACAAAAAGAAAAAAGGCATCCAAATCGGCAAGGAAGAAGTCAAACTCTCACTCTTTGCAGATGATATGATACTTTATGTGGAAAAACCAAAAGACTCCACCCCAAAATTGCTAGAACTTATACAGGAATTCAGTAAGTGGCAGGATATAAAATCAATGCACAGAAATCAGTTGCATTTCTATACACCAACAACAAGACAGAAGAAAGAGAAATTAATGAATCGATGCCATTTACAATTGCACCCAAAACCATAAGATACCTAGGAATAAGTCTAACCAAAGAGGGAAAAGATAGGTACTCAGAAAACTATAGAATACTCATGAAAGAAACTGAGAAAGGCACAAAGAAATGGAAAAACGTTCCATGCTCATGGATTGGAAGAACATATATAGTTAAAATATCTATGCTATCTAGAGCAATCTACACATCCAATGCAATCCCTATCAAAATACCATAAACTTTTTTCACAGGACTGGAATGTTGAAAAAGAAAAATCAAAGCTGGTGGCATCACAATTCCAGACTTCAAGCTCCATTACAAAGCTGTGATCATTAAGACAGCATGGTACTGGCACAAAAACAGACACATAGAACAATGCAACAGACTAGAGAACCCAGATGGGGCACCTGGGTGGCTCAGTCATTACGTGGCTGCCTTCAGCTCAGGTCATGATCTCAGCGTTCTGGGATTGAGCCCTGCATCGGGCTCCCCACTCAGCGGGAAGCCTGCTTCTCCCTCTCTCACTCCCCCTCTTGAGTTCTCTCTCTCACTGCCTCTCTCTCTGTCAAATAAATAAGGAAAATATTTAAAAAAAAAAAAAAAAAAGAATAGAGAACCCAGAAATGGACCCTCAACTCTATGGTCAACTAATCTTCAACAAAGCAGGAAAGAATATCCAATGGAAAGACAGTTTCTTCAACAAATGGTGTTGGGCAAACTGGAAAGCCACATGCAAACTGAACCACTTCCTTACAGCATATACAAAAATAGACTCAAAATGGATAAAAGACCTAAATGTGAGATGAGAATCCATCAAAATCCTTGAGGAGAACACTTTGACCTCGGCCGCAGCAACTTTTTGCTAGACACGTCTCCAAAGGCAAAGGAAACAAAGGCAAAAATGAACTATTGGGACTTCATCAAGATAAAAAGCTTTTGCACAGCAAAGGAAACAATCAACAAAACCAAAAGACAACCGACAGAATGGGAGAAGATATTTGCAAATGACATATCAGATAAAGGGCTAGTATCCAAAATCTATAAAGAACTTATCAAACTCAACACCCAAAGAACAAATAATCCAATCAAGAAATGGGCAGAGACAAGAACAGACATTTCTGCAAAGAAGACAGCCAAATGGCCAACAGACACATGAAAAAGGTCTCAACATCACTTGGCATCAGGGAAATACAAATCAAAACCACGAGATACTACCTCTCACCAGTCAGAATGGCTAAAATTAACAAGTCAGGAAACGACAGATGTTGGAGAGGATGTGGAGAAAGGGGAACCCTCTTACACTGTTGGTGGGAATGCAAGCTGGTGCAGCCACTCTGGAAAACTGTATGGAGGTTCCTCAAAAAGTTGAAAGTAGAGCTACCCTATGACCCAGCAACGGCACTACTGGGTATTTACCCCAAAGATACAAATGTAGTGTATCTTTGAAGGGGAACCTGCACCCCAATGTTTACAGCAGCAATGTCCACAATAGCCAAACTATGGAAAGAGCCTAGATGTCCATCAACAGATGAATGGATAAAGAAGACATGGTACATATATATAATGGAATATTATGCAGCCATCAAAAAATGAAATCTTGCTATTTGCAAGGACATGGATGGAACTAGAGGGTATTATGCTAAGTGAAATAAGTCAATCAGAGAAAGACAATTATCATATGATCTCACTGATATGTGGAATTTGAGAAACAAGGCAGAGGATCATGGAGGAAGAGAGGAAAAAATGAAACAGGACGAAACCGGAGAGAGACAAAGTATAAGAGACTCTTACTCTCAGGAAACAAACTGAGGGTTGCTGGAGGGAAGTGGGGTGGGAGGGATGGGGTGGCTGGGTGATGGACATTGGGAGAGTATGTGCTATGGTGAGCACTGTGTGTTGTGTAAGACTGATGAATCACAGACCTGTACCCCTGAAACAAATAATAAATTATGTGTTAATAAAAAGAGAGAGAGAGAGAGATAAAATAAAATAAATAAAAATAACTAATTAATTTAAAAAATAAAATTTTCCTGTAGAAATATTTATATTGAAAGGGAAAAATATCCATATTAAGCTGCTAAGTGGAAAAAAGCAGATTCTAAAACCACATGAATAGGATGACTTCGATGTTTGTAAAAGAAAAGAAATATGTGTATATATACATTTATACATGTACCTATATATATATATATGTATATATATATATATATATATATATATATCTTAAAATTGTAAAATCATAAATGTTATCAATGATTATTTCATACACCAAAAACACACCAAAAATTATCAGTGATTATTTCTGGTTGACAGTTTACTTTGTGATTTTCTTCTTTTTGCTTGTCTGTGTATTTTATACAATGAATACGCATTACTATCATTATAAATTTTTTAAAGATTTTTCTTAGATAAAAAGAAAAGCAATATTTGGAAGATCTGACATTATAAATTACACTGATTTCCTTTAAGAAACTGTTTCACAGAAAACACAGCCTATTTGCTTACCGGTGCTACTGCAAACTCTCTGGGGCTCCCCTTCAGTCCCATTTGGTCCTTGTGGACGTATTTCAAAATGATACATGGTTCCAGGGGATAAGTCACCAATGACAATACTTTGGTCGGTGGTTGTGTTCACCTGAGATTTTCCAGTTCCATTCTCTGTGGTAAGTATCTTAAAGAAATCTGAGTCATTGCTCCACCAAGCTAAGCCAATTGCCCTCGTGCTGACATTCGTCACTCGAAAGTCAGAAACTGGACCAGGGGCTGAGGGAAGAAAGTAAACAACTAGATTAAGAACCTATTTCTCCAGAAGACAAGGGCGACTGAACTTCACAAAAATATTTACACTGAGATTAAATGCACACTTGGGACACCTGACCTGTCTTTTTCTCTTCTTTGTATTATCATCTACAACACAAGCCCCTCAGAAACTGGTATTTCTGACCATTGAGAAAACACTTAGCTATAAGAACAAGCATGCTTTTTGGTTGTACGAAGTCATTCACCAGAAATGAATGAACCTCTGTTTAGGGACATGAAGCAGAGGCTGCTGTTGACTGCTAAAACCAATTTCCTACCCTGCTTTTTCCTTAGTCATACAGCCCCAGATTTTTAGGGGTGTCCATTGTCATCGGAAATAAGGACTACATTTCCCAGCCTCCCTTGCTGCTAGAAGATCCATGTGACTAAGTTCTGGCCAATGGGGTGTGAGCAGGAGTACTGTCTGACTTCTTCGAAGTATCATGAAAGCGTGGAGCAGTATCTTCTGCCCCTTGTCCCCCTTGTAGCTGGAGGGTAGATGCAATGGCTAGAGCTCAGGCTGCTTAGCTCTAGAACCAACACTGTGGCTGCTGATCCCAGACTACAGCTCAGAACATACATTCCTGGAGCTGCTGTGACAAAGCTGCACCCTTAGGGTAGGAGTCACTGCTGGTCCCAGCGTAAAGCCTGCTCTTCAGCTGTTATGACCTGAATTGTTTCCCCTCAAAATTCATATGTTGAAGTCCTAACCCTCAGTGCCCTCAGAATGTGAGGTACATTTGGAGATAGGGTCTTTAAACAGGTGATTAAAGTAAAATGACGTCATTAGTGTGGTCCCTAATCCAGTATGACTGGGGTCCTTATAAGCCGAGGAGATAAGGACACAGACATGTGCAGACCAAAGGACAACCATGTGAAGACACAGGGAGAAGGCAGCCATCTAAAGCCAAGGAGAGCAGCCTCTGAGGAAACCCCCATGCATCACTTTGAGCTCAGACTTCTTGCCTCAAGAACCGTGAAAAATAAATTTCTGTTGTTGAAGCTCCCCGGTCTGTGGTATTATGGCAGCCCTAGCAAACTAATGCACCAACCGTCCCAATAATTCTACAAACCCTCAGTTCCCAAGATTAAATTCCTTTTGGCTTAAAAAAGCTCATAGCTTCTGTTTCCTGTGATGGAGCCTTGGCTAACAGTCTACCATCCCATCCTGCCCGGCACTGTGCTTCTTTCATGATGACCAAAAAAATAAGACTCCTGTTTTGTTTAAGCCATGCAAACTCGGGGAGTTTTTTGTTACTCACAGCCAAACCTAACCCTAACTAATAAAGGGATTAAACAGTAAAAAATGTGAAAGATGGAGAAGTGAAAGCAAATTCCATTTACCCCAAAGAGCCAGTCCAGAAGACATCTGTAAAAATGCCTAAGGTGTGGGGGAGCGTGGGTGGCTCAGTCAGTTAAGCTCCGACTCTTGCTTTTGGCTCAGGTCATGATCTCAGGGTCCTAAGATCAAGCCCTGGTCAGGCTCCATGTTGGGCATAAAGCCTGCTTAATATTCTCTCTCTGCCCCTCCCTATGGCTCTCCCCCCACCTCACTTGCGCCGTTAAAAACAAACAAAACGCCTAAGATGTGCTTCCTAGGAAGCAACAGACACCCAAGTAAAGCGTTCTGTGAAATGGGCCCTGGGTCCAGAGCCAGGCACAAGTTTCTGCTCTGCCCTTGCTAGCTAATTCTGTGGCCTTGGGCTAATCACTCCGCTGCACTGGGCTGCAGCGTTCTGATCTATAAAGCAGGGATCATAAAGCTCCTGACATGGTACAATACTGATACTATTATACCCTATACTGCTGGTATACCATTATTGTTTTATTTTAATTACTGGACCTTCTTTGGAACAGAAAACTTTTTATTTGCTGCCTATCATCTTATCTTTAAGGCACAGTTAAGCAAAGAAAGGATGAGATATATCTGTGCCCTGCTTCATTATAATGTCAGTATCCAAAAGACAAAGGGACATGAATAGCCAGGTTCTTTTTGTCTCCGTGCATCAATTTGCCTCCACCAGACTAGAATGATCATGTCAAGCCCAGGTTGGAGTCAAGAGAGCCCAACTGTCTAATCCTACCTCTGCCACTTACCAGGTGTGACACCTGCCTACAGCATCTCTCTCAGCCGTGGCTTCCTCGTCCATAAAATAAGGCTAACGCCAACCATGTCACAGATTTGTGACCATCACCTGAGACAGTGCAAGGAAAGCACGTTGCACAATGCTCAGCATGTGGGGGGGAGGGTCAGTCAATGATCGCCATTACTAGAGCACACATCCCGAATCCCTGTGGGCTCACACACTGAGCCGTGTTTCCTTGAGGGCAGGAACAGAGCTCTGTCTCGTATCTGGGCCTAGCACATAGCAGGCAGGTGAGACAGTTTAGCAAAGCAATGAGTGAACTCACGGGTATACACTTGGAGAGAACCCGACATGCCCTCGGAACCGTTGCCAAGGAAAGGGCGCACTGTGATGTTGTACAAGGTACTGGAGTTGAGAGAAGTGATGATGACCCCCGTCTCATTGGTCCTGAGGGTGAAGGAATCAGTTGGCCCAGCAACCTGGATCTCATAGGTATAGACAGAGGACGACTCATTATCGTTGATTTTCCAGCTCAGGGTCATGTTCGTCGCACTGATGTCCACAACTTTAAGGTCAAAAACTTGACTGGCAACTGTGAAGACACATAAGGAGTGAACAGTAACCAGAATGGCCAAGCCAGAGAGAGAGAGAGAGAGAGAGCAAAACCATCATCAGGGCCTGTCATCTAATGTAAGAAATAGTCTCAGCGACTGCGCCTTCCTGTCCTACACCATTTACCCACAACCACAACGTGTAAGTATGGGGGACCCAGCAAACGGCGGCATCAGCATCATCAGTGAAAAACAACCTGCCAATTGCAACTGCATAGTTAGTCTTTGTTCTTTTTGTGCATTTACTCTTAGAGCTGCGACAGGCTCCTCAAACAATAACATGGACTCCACTCATGCCTGCCCAGGTGCTGGGATGACCCAGAAACCCTCTCAAGCATCTATCCATCCAGAATGAACTATACGGGATCAATCAAACATCACACACTTCAGCATGAGGCAGGTCCAGGTTCCAAGGTTAGTTCTGCGTTAACAGCTGGGTAGATCTTAGGAAAATCACTTGAGCTCAGTTTCCTCATCTGTAAAACTGGGGTAACACTCCTAACCTCAAGAAAAGATACCACAGGGGTGCCTGGGTGGCTCAGTCGTTAAGCGTCTGCCTTCGGCTCAGGGCATGATCCCAGAGTCCTGGGATCGAGCCCCACATTAGGCTCCTCCGCTGGGAGCCTGTTTCTTCCTCTCCCACTCCCACTGCCTGTGTTCCCTCTCTCGCTGGCTGTCTCTCTCTCTCTGTCAAATAAATAAATAAAATCTTTAAAAAAAAAAAAAAAAGAAAGAAAGAAAAAGAAAAAAAGAAAACATACCACAGAGTTCTAGTTATTTGCCACTTGCTCACCCCACGCTCCCAACCCATCCTCCATCCTTCTCCTGCCTGCTCTGTGCCCTGGCGGGGGGCTCACTCCTACGCACTGCATCCCTGGGCCTGGGGGGAGGGGGGACCCTGCGAGATGGCCTGGGATCGGGATCCACCTCCAGACCCGGTGAGCTGGCTACCTGGAAGGGGAGGAGAAAGCAGTCGCGGCTTCCTCCCACTGCCTCTGCTCTGGGTTGCTGTTCTGGCTTGGCTGCCTCCTTCACTGCCCCAGCCCTCACTGGGCTCCAGAAGCCCCACTTCTTCCCCCTTGCTCTTCAGCCTTAGAGATGACTTTCTACCACAACTAGTCTCAGGGGTCTCGACAATGCTCTGATGATTTCCTTAACCCCATCCCACCTAACTAGTCACTTGAAAAATGCCTGGTATGATACACGTATGTGCGTGTGTACGTATGTGTACATACGTATATGTCTACATATATATACACACGCATGCCACATAGAGAGGGTGAAGGTTACTATAATTTTTATTTATCAAGTGCTGGGACAGCTCAACACAAACCAGGCTGTGTGTATCCATACGACCGAGAGCCTAAAACATCATCACTATTACTTTAATTCTGCTCAAACTACTTTAAAAGCGGGGAACCCAAGACCCACACTAATCCACAAAACCCCTTTTAGCAAATCAAGCAAAGGGTCTTTGGATGGATGCAGCTCTGGGGTACATTGCTTGGCAAGGGGGCCATTCACCCTCTTGCACAAGCATCTTGCGTGTAGGACAGCCCCACCGCTGTCAAAGACACCCCTGAAGGGCCCATTCCTCCCCCTCCTCCAACCTGACCCACCCTCTACCAAGCCCTCCCACCTGCCAGTATGCTGGGTCCCTGAGGGACCTTCACCCACAATGTTGCCTCAACGGACATGTCTTCCTCCCTCTGTTTATCCAAATCCTATTTTCTCTTCAAAGCAAGTTCAAATCCTGCCTATAGCAGAGGCCTTCCCTTGGGATTTGATGTGAAAATCGTGCTCCAGACTTCCAATGCCCAGAGCACTCCGTGGGCAGCTGCCGTGGACAGTGGCCACGTGTTCCTTCTGCAGCACCCAACCCCCTCTTCTAAACAGCACCCCAATCCTCCTTGGTGGGAGGAAGTATCTGGCATCCACGTACAAGCTGGGGACAGCGCTTCCCCTCCCCAACACAGCCATCCAGGAAGCAGGAATGTGACACCTTCTCCACCATGAGACTTTGCTGACGGTCCAGTGTGATCCAGCCTTCCAGAGTTTCCTGGATACTAGTCTCATTTTCTGCTCTGTGTCACCCAGCCCCCACCCCTCTATTCTATGGGTCTCTGGCAGCCTTTGAGAACAGATACACTTTTGGATCAGGTAACCAGAGTTACTTCATGCTGCCTCAGCCAACTGCCTGAGGGTGATGCTGGTGCGACATTTATTCCTGAGCCCATGGGGCCTGACCACGTGCCTCTCAATGCGTGTGTCTCTCTCAACTCCCCATCTATACACACGTCCCATCAGGGAGGAACCATGCACTTCTTTGCTCCCTCATCAGCACCAATCCAAAACAGAGTGGAAGTACACTAACTTACAGGTAGGAAGCAGCAATGTGCATGCCAGCAAGCTTCAACAGAAAGACCAGGATGCGTTCCAAGGCTGGGCCAAAAAAATTAAAAACTTGTGTGCTTATCTGAAGGGCAAAATAATTAACCAACCATGACAACATGAATATCTACTAATAAATATTCTTATACCAGTTTGTCTCACTGGTTCACGTGCACAGGCATGAGGTAGCACCTGGCGTTTGCACGTAATAGCTGCGCAACACGCTTTACTGAGCGGAAAGAACAAGAATGAAACGTCTCGGCTGCAGAGTGAAGAAGAAACTCACCAGATCCGCTCTACCCAAAACCTCTTCCAGAAAACTCCCTCTGACAACAAAACTGCGTGTGAAGCAAGAGATCACTGAGAACCAGAATCACGGAGGACCAAACTTTGTGTGAGAAAACTTCGGCTGAAGACATTCCACAAAATTCAACGTACCTGTCCTGAAAGTCACGTTCCGGGGCTGTCCTTCTGTGCCATCTGCTGCTTGAGAATAAACAGTGGCCTCGTACTGTGTGTTGGACTTCAACCCGAACAGCAGGACTTCCGTGTCTCGGGTCAGAGGATGGTGAGGAGACAGGGCTGTAGCTTCGAATTGGTATTTATACATCTGGGCGCTGGGGGTCCTGGGCTGCTGGGAGGAGCTCTCTGTGTTGTTGGCATCTGTTTCAAACACAAAAGTCAAATACATTAACTGCAACAGAAGCCCAGTCCTGTCCCCCTGCAGCACCTGCCCCACAAGAGGACGCATCAGACAGTGTCCGCAGCGCTACTCCACAAATTCTTCCCTTCCTTCCCCTGAGACAGATACATCCTCCCACAAAAGCCCTGATTTTTGGCAGATATTTTACTTTCTACTTTCATCCCAGGTACCACCAGATATCTGTGCTTCTCTTTGCAACTCAGCGGTTTGCAGCTCTTCCCCTTCTTTCGGGAAATCTTCTCCCACCCGGCTCCAAACGTGGTCATCCCGGAACAGCCACAGGACTCAAACCTGGCTAAGCAGAGCCCACTCTAGAAACTTCTCCCCTGGGCCAGACCCCTTCTGATAGCGGGTGGAACAGGGCGCCTGCAGGTAGACCTTTCCCCTTGAGCTGTGTGGTGGGAGCCACTCTGACCACAGGGCTGGTACAGAAGGAACCAGGAAGAGGAGATGGGAGTCTCCTTTGTCTCTTTCTTCAAGGCCTTGCTGCCCACAATGCGAAAACAGACACGAGCCAATAAGTTGCTCTCCTAGCCCGAGCTACTTAAATTTAAGTCTGGTTTCTGTCACTTGCAGTCAAGAATCCTAACACCGGCTTTGTAGTCCCGTTTCCTTGCATGTAAAATGGGAATTAAGTACTTGTTCTTCTCAATCCACAGGGTTACCTCTGAAAATGCTTAAAATCTGCAAATGGTTACTCCATTGGCAATGCAGACGATGTCTACTAGACTCACTTGCTAAGCACCTCTTTTTTCAGTAGACGTGGCAAGTTCCTCCAATGGCCCTACTTGAGTTAACACATCTGTTATCTGTTCAACAGTAAGTTTAAAGAGCTAAAGGGACCAGCTCCTTTCCGGGACGCCAGACTCAAAAAATTTCAACCCCCATTACCATTCCGAGCCCCAGGATCTGATCTGTAAAATAAGAACATTTCCCCCTTCTTCATACAAATGTAGGGTCAAACTAAAATGTGGAGGAAAGCTCTCTATACATTTAAAACTCTACAGAAATGCAACAACGACATTTCTTAAAACTATTAAGCTACTGAAAGTCAAAACCAGCAAGGCAGACAAGAAGCACACCTTTGTAACTCACCTAAAACACTGTTCACGACCAAGGACTCTCTCTGTTCATTTGGTTCTAAAAGAGACAGGGTGACCTTGTGTCGAGTCCCTGGTGCCAGGCCCGATATATTGACCACTAAGTCTTGAGTCCACTCCTTCGGACTTCCGATGCCTTCAAGGAGCAGTCGGCAGGCAGCAGTGCCATTGGCATTCTCCCAGGTAAGAGTAGCTTGCGTCACCCCCACGAAGGAGACGTGAAGACCAGAAATTGGACTCGGCTCTATTTTAAAAACACACAATGGGCATTGATGGAACAAGATATCTGCAGTCACCTTTCGTTAAGAACGACTGGGGTCACTAGTGTTTCAATGTGACTCACTAAAAATACTGTCTTGATACTGGGGTCCAGGGCAAGTCCGTCATTTCACAGCAGGAAAAAGCATCTATAGCATTATGGAGAAAAGAATACACCGATAGCCAAAGGCTTTAAGGATCTGTAGTATTCTCAACAGGTCACATCAATGGTGATTTGACACTCTTCGAAACTGTCTTCGAGACTGTCAAACAGCAGCATTTAATCATATCTGTTTGGGGCATTAGGAACAAAGCACCAAACAGAGTGATCGTTTGCTACCCGTTAAGGTCTCGAGTCAAGATAATACAAATCATATCACTTCAGAGCACCCTGACATTTCAACTAAGGAGCTCCTCCCTGTGTTTCAACCCCCAAAGGGGTGCGTCAGAAGACTTCCAACCTATCCCCTCCCCATTCTTTCCAACCCCTTATTTGGCTAGCTGTGACAGAAACCAGCCATTTCGGCCAACATGACATCCACTCCCTTCATTCTGGAGATGGCAAGGTAGAAAGACCGAGAGGCGGACTGAGCTCAAGAACACACATCCCTGGTGGCATCGGGGACATTAGAACCCAAGGCTCCAGCGCTGAGCACATAAGGCACGGCTCCTGCGGCAGGTACAGCAAACCCCCGCCCCAGGTCTGCAGGCGTGGAACTCCATGGAAGGCCTGGTAGGCTCTGCAGCGAGCTAATCCATTCTGTGATGCTACCCTTCCCATCAAACATTTCGGGTCCAAAGATTTCTAAATGGGGTCACTCCTGCATCCTTTTACTTTGGAAAAGAAATGTAACAGCCATCACGTAGCCAGTGGAAGGACTCCGGGTCACTGTCAGCAGTTTCAGCGCACCGTGGTTCTCTAGAGCCAGGCTCCCTGGGTTCCCGCCACTTCATGCTCCATCACCGAGCCCTCAGATCAAACCTACCTCTACGGCATTAACAGTGTATCACTGTGGCCCTCGGGGTTACTGTGAGAACAGGATAATGTATTAAGAACAACTAAGCACATAGTACGTGCTCAGTAAATAGTAGCTTGTCCCAGGGACTTTCTGGTAGAGTGACGCTGGGTGCTTCTTGCTACCTCCCCACCTCCTCTTTCCGGTGGTCACCAATGCTGTGTTCCCTTGTCCCCATCACCATTTCTAAATTCTGTCTTTTTCTTCCTCCTCTGTTCTCTTCCTCTTCTCCCTGCCCTCTCCTCCTGTTCTTCTCTCTTTCATAATATAGAAAACCTCTATCATAGGGTTTTCTGCCTCTAAAACTCTGCTCTGAGGAGCTCCAAGTGTTTTATGAGGGTACCTGTGATGCCCCAACCCTGTAGCTCCACTCCTTCCAGTTCTTTTTACTTATTGGGCGTCTGGGCAATATTTTATTATTTAAAGAAATTGTTTCCTGGCTTAAAAAAAAAAAAAAAAACCTGCTGACAACCACCGGTTTCCTTTGCCTGTTCCATGTGCTGAAAGCACTGTGCTAAGCAGGTGGTCACTTCAAGCCATGGGCTCCAAGAGGTCAAGCTCCCATGGCCCTCACCAAAGAGATTACGTCCCCAGATCAGAACACCAACAGAGGATCTCATTTTTCAACTGTTGGTTCTTCTCAGCTTTAAAAGAACTTCTCGTCTCTTTTTTATATTTATTTCTTTTCAGCTTAAAAAAGAGAGAGCAAGCTAAATTTGCAGCTATAACACGTGGCTCAGGGTTCTGACATCTAAGCTAAATAAAAATCTAAACGTTACCAAATGTCAGAGGGCTATTATTTCATTTGAAACATGCATTCCTCTATAAAGTATACCAACCTTTCAGGTCTAGCAAAAACTCCTGAGGATGCAAACATACCATCAACTTTCCCGCAGAGCTTAAAAGGAGCCTACTAATTACTGACACCTTTACAACACATGTCTCATGAGGTCTCTGCTCCCAAGCGTTAGCAGAAAAGTAAATATTAGCCAATAACAGCACAGGATTTTTAAAACTGGACATTTGGAATTACTTAAAACCTCCCAAAACACCTAGGACCCTAACACCGAATAATCCTGCCGCCTGAACTCCTGGGCTCGAAACAATATAGAATCTTTTCTCCTCTTCCACCGTTAACGAAAACCAATCTCCCCCCAACAGGCAACTTGAATGGACAAGGCTCTAGGTACAGGATGAAAAGGAACGGTTCACGACCATTCCTGGGAGCTCATCTTACCTGTTGTGTCACCGACGGCCATGGGACTAGTGACTGTTTCTGAAGTGACAAAGGACGTGTACGAAGTTGTTGGGCTGAGGCCTGTGATGCCATCCCCTGTTTGATCTTCAGCAGAGGTGGTCCCCTTCCAGTCCGCCTTGGTCACTTCTGTACTCACGTACCCAGGAGCAGTGCTGCCCGTGTTTTCCCAGGTTGTGGTCACACTGGTTGTATTGTTGAAAACAGCTTCAATGTCAAACACAAAGATGGGTTCCACTTAAATAATGTTTCCCAAAGGACGGCAGAAATTATATTTAAAAAAGAAATGTAAGCCCAGGTAGCTCAATCTGCCTTTGGCTCAGGTCATGATCCCAGAATCCTGGGATCGAGCCCCACGGCAGGCTTCCTGCTCAGTGGGGAGTCTGCTTCTTCCTCTGCTCCCTGCCCCCGCCCCTGGCTCATGCACTCTCTCTCTCTCAAATAAAATCTTTGAAAGAAAGAAAGAAAGAAAGAAAGAAAGAAAGAAAGAAAGAAAGAAAGAAAGGAAGGAAGGAAGGAAGGAAGGAAGGAAGGAAGGAAGGAAGGAAGGAAGGAAGGAAGGAAGAAAGAAAGGGAAAGAAATGTAAGAGTCAGGACTGCTCTACATGTCTACTTTTCAGAAGTGAATTGTACAATCACAGAATTTCATTTCCTTTTCTTGTCTCCTGGACTTCCCTCCAACAAACTAAGTTTATATACATCTGCATACAAGCATGCACGTGTGTGAGACAGAGGCTTTAAAACAGAGACAAAAATGACAGAGATCAGCAATGTTGGCTCTGACTTGAATATGGATGAAATCTATATAGAAGCTGATACCAAAAAAGACCGAAGATGCAAAAGGAGTCTCTCTTGTCATTCTTAGAAAACACCGCCTGTGAAGAGGTCTTACAAGATGCAGAAGCTAATTTTTTTGCCAAACCCTGATATTAGGAGAACGCTCTGCCATTTTTGGGCACTAAAATGGCATGAGACAAAATGACATGAAGAGAATTCAGACCTGGACACGAGGACCTCCTCCACCCCTTAGCTGTGTGACCTGGAATGGGTCCCTTAGAACCTCTCCTCCTCGAGTTCCTCTGTTGTCAGCTCTAATACACTATTTTAAACATAAAGGACTGTTTTTAAGGTACCATGATATGCTAACCAAGGTCACTGGATTTGGACATTTATAAAATCTGAGTCCCATCCTGCTGGTCATTACCATGTGATTTTACTCAAAGTCCTAGGAGAGCATTCTCATTATTACATTGCTGTGTTTCACAGACTTCTTATGCTGTGTTTCACAGACTTCTTAGTTTGTGTTTCATTTTTCTTTCCTGTGTCTGAGGCTTCACTGTGATCTGTGACATTCATCTTAGTAAGGCGCCAGGAAGCTCTTCAGTGATAAATGTGACCGATTTGAGCAGCCAGAAACAGTGGTCACGCAAACTAACAAAATGGCACCTCCCACTACATACTCGCAATACAACAGGTTTTTATTACGATTTTAAAAATGAATCATAGTTCCTTCATCTCCTCTTCTCCTGCTTTAAAATACTACCTCGATGTATACAGGTTTTCTTCTTCGCCACCAATGATTCAAGTCTGTACAAGGCACCTACCAGCTTATTTACCAAACTGATTAACAAGAAAAAGCAACTGCAGAGCTCTTCCCATTGTTTGTACAGACTTTGCATAATCACTGTTATTAACTGAGATTGGCTTTATTGGAAGGTTTCAGCAAGATCTGCCCCCTTCGTGTGGCAATGGAAGAACATTCTAATTATTTTATCTCCGTGGTTCAGAGACTTTGGGATTTTATCAATCAGGAAAAAAAAAAGTTCCCAAATTTTGAGGACAGATAAAAGCTACCAATTTTTATTTATTCTAAAAGGTACATTTTTTAAAAATGACCAAATACTGTTACCTTTATTTCTTACAGAAACAAATTATGACCCAAAAAATTAGTAAGGACATAATTGCAGAATAAATGGTGCTTTCAATTAAATATTTTTAGCTTCCCTTAAAACTTCCTATCATAGCCTTATTCTTCTCATTTTCCTCTAGACCAGGGAGAACTTCAATGGTCCAACACCAGTTAGAAACCAGGACTCAGCCCTCCATATGGAAGCAAAATATACAGGAGGCTACGTCTGGTTTTCCAAAGGCTACACAAACCCTATACACACTTTAAAAATCATGGAGCAATGTAGCAACCCAAAAATATACTTACAGGATGGCAGCACATAAATATAAATCATACTGCCTTATGAGAACTAAGTCTTTTTTAAAAATCACCCACAGATGTAGGCTGGAGGGGGGGGAATCACAGAAAATATAAAATTTTTATTTGTCAAAGTTGCTCAATTGACTGAAATCTTTTTTTCACTTGCTATTGCCTTAGTCACTCCACTTCTAAAGAAAAACTGGAAACCAAGCGAGTTTGAGCATTTTCTGTGATTTTTCACATTGCTGTAAGTGCCGCTATGTCCATCAGGGGGCGGTAGCGAACAACACAAGAGAGTAGAAGAGAAGGACGTGGTACTTACAGTCACCTGCGCACGCCATCTGTAACAGAAAAAGAAAACGGAAGTCAGCGCATTCATTCAGCCATGGAAAATGCAAATCAGGAATAAAACAGTTGAGAATTTAATAATGGGGAGGGGGTGTTAACCAGTACGTTAAAAAAAGGCCCACTGGCAGGCATTAGGGTGCGAGGACACTGAATAAGGGAAGTCAGTGAAACCTGAGGTCGGTTACAAACAATGGATTAACTCGGTTTTATGGAGGCCGAGCCATCCAGTGTTCTTCCCCACAGATACAGCCAACACGGGAGCAGCTCCCCAGGTCAGCACTCCCTCCTGCCACCGCATCAGGAATGGAGGCAGAAGGACAGGCAAGCGGAGTCGAGAATCTCTAGGGCAGGAACGAAGAAAAGCAGACCGTGACACCCCCTCCCCAGAGCCATTTTCAGGTCGCAGGTACAGAACGTAAAGCCAGGTGCGTAAGAGAAGAAATCTACTGGGTACGGGATTTTTGTGGCGCAAAAATCCAGCTTCTTCCTTCTACCGGTAGATGGCAGTAATCTTTTTTTTTTTTTTTTTTCTTAATTATATGGCATGCACCTTTGCACGAGTGTTTGAAACAGGGCAACCTTAAAGATTATTTATTTAGTTGAGTGTCTCAGTCTGCCATCTTTAGATCCCTGGAAGGTCCTCACAGCTATTCATCACGATCCATAAATTATTTCCCCCATATTTTAAAAACCTAAAATAATTTGAGGTTGTACATTCTACTGTTTAGTAAACACACCTTTTTGGTTAAAGGGATTTTTCAAAGTATGGCCCTCATGAAAAGGAAAATAATCAAAAGAGATTCTAGTGAGAAAAAAATGTCCTCCAGCTTCCCATCACACTTAGAATAAAATCCAAACTCTTAACCACAGCCCCGTAATCTCATCATGCCCTTTGCAACATTCCTGAAGCTGGTTCTCTCTTACAGCCTTTACACACTGATTCCTCTCTCCAAGAACACTCCACCCCAGACCTTCCAGTGTCATGGCCTAAAATGCCACCTCTTCAGGGGAGTCCTTCTCCAACCAACCAGTGGAACTTAGCACCCCTGACTCTTTTCTCCTCTGTATTCACCTCAGTTGTCATCAGCCTCCTTCAACTAAAATGTATGCTCCGTGAGAACAGAAACCTTGTCTGTGCCTGTGCCTAGAATGGTGCACACAGCAGGCACTCTCTAAATGACCTGATGAAAGGAATGACCCTCTTGTTTTGGAAAGGAAGCAATTCCTAAGGCCCAGAGGAGGGAGAAAACTTGCCCCAAGCTCCTACAGCAAGGCCGAGGCCAGGCCGTTCAGGGCCAGAAGCCTGAGTACCCCACCCAACCCAACCCAAAGGAAATATCCTTTGCGCTTACCAAATGGAGAAGGTGAAGACAACATTCATTCTCATCTCGAGGGTTAGGCCGACGGAAAGAAAGGTCTGCTCCCCAGCCTGTCTCCCAAGGGCTTAGGCACCAGTTCTCAAAGGAATCTAAGCATTCCTCCTCGTTCTTCACTCACCACAATCTTGGGGCCCACGTCCTGCTAATTCTCCCTTCCTACCACCCCCCACTTCCCATTTCCACCACCCCCCCCCACCCTCAAGCCTGCCCTCTTCCAGCCCATCTTCCTGCATCCAGCCCCTGCCATCCATCCATGCCAGGCATCAATCCTCTAGTCCCTGATGGACCACAGGAGAGAGAAAGACAAGCACCAGGTTGCTAAGCAAGTCAGCACATGGCAGTAAGCCCCCCCCCTTTTTTTTTTGCCCAGCAATTAGAAAACATAAACTACCCAACCTCATGACTCTAGACTGGCCCATCCTAGCCCCTTGCAATATTACTATGTACTCACATGCACCTCTATGTGTTGTATCCTGAACTGGAATCCATTTGGTCAACCATCCACCCAAATATCGCTTACAAACATGGACGATCTGGACCTGCCCTCAAACTGTTTTTAGGAAAGGAAGGAAGTAAGACGTGTCTATAATTAAGTAATTGAAGGTAGAGTAGAAAGCACTGACAGCTCACTGAATCAGCGATTCTCAAGCACCCGCACGGGCCCAGCAGTGTAAGGCCCCAGCGTGGAGGCAGACAGCCTCTATGCCATGTGGGGCTCACAGCTGGGGGGGGGGGGAAGCAGGCGAACCAAACCACAGGAGGACAGACGGAAGGTACCCCATTCACTGAGGGAAGTCAGAGGAGGGCGTACACGGAGGCAAAGGGTGCCTGTGCGTTTCGAGCTGTGTCCTATACAGCCCTAGACTCAGTAAACACTGGCTGATGGTCATTACATGGGACAACGTGTCAAACAGCTCTGAGTTCTAGAGGTGAAAGGGCAAAAGTCACCATCAATAGGCACAGAGCTTGACTCTGTCAGGCACTGTTCCAAGTGCTTTCAGATATTAACTCACTTAATGCTCCAAACAACCCTAAATGTAGGAACAGGTCCCTTGTGGGCTGTTGAGCTGCAGGGTCTGGACTTGAACCCAGGCAGCCTGACTCCAGGGTCCCCGTCCTTAACCCCTAGCTACCTACCTCTGCCTCTCCATGTAGAGCAACTGGTGAGAAATATACTAGGACTTCAGGAAGGTTTAAAAACCAATTTCAAAAGCTATCTGTGTCACCTTTCTTCCCTCTACCTTCCAAAAACTCCACAAGCAAAGGAAGAGGGTTCTTGACAAATCTGGGTTACGGTTCCTCCTGGCAGCCCGCCCACAGGTGCCATGTGAACACAGCAGCCGTGTCTCTCCGTGGCTCAGCGTGAAATGATAGCCAGAGCAAACGCACACGGCATCACGCGGCTTCAGTCTCTCCTGGCCTCCCCCCTGCCTTCTTTTCCCTCATCTTGACCTCACTGGCCCTGACTTCCTAAATAAAGTTTCAACACTGTAATCCTTTCCTCAGGACCCGGGGGACCATAAAAAGCCCAGACTAAGACATGGGACAAAGGGAACAAAAAGAAGTCCACAGGGGGGTTCTGGGGGGAAAAAGCTTCCTCACTAATAAAAAGGAATTATATGAAAGATAATAACCATCCTGGCTTGCTGGACTTCATCAGATCTGTCCATGGTGTCTGGAGCTGCTGCAGCCTGTCTGTGACAAGGAGGTGAGAAATCACCTACCTGCTGAGGATGGCTGATGAAGAGAAAAGGGCTGGAAATACCTGGATCCTTGTGCTACTAAATCAACCCATTCCTACATTTGTCCTACCACCAGACTTCTTGCCTGGGGAGATACAATACCCCTCATTATTTAAGTACTTTCATTTGGGTTGTCCAATATTTAAAACCCAAAGGACACTAGTTGACACAGTAACTACAAAGCAAGGCAGCTAATTTTCACATTAACCCTCGTTTTTACAGGTGAAGAACATGAAAGGCCACTGATCTGCGATCCAGGGTCACAGAGCTGATCAGAGAGAAGTAAAACCAGGATGCAAGCCCAGGTCTGCCGGACCCCCAAACTCTTCCACTGACCACAGGAAAAAAAGAACCTTGCAAACAATACCCCACAAAACACCTGGCATGGGGGAAATTTGTAAATACTTTTTTAAAGAACACGATCAACAGAAAACTCATCTTTCTAAAATGAGCTCAAAGCCTGTTTGTAGGAAGTGAAATGGGAGGCAACCCACTTCCACAGATTCATACACCAGCACCAAAGTTAACTGCAGAGAAAAGGAAGCTGGGGACAACTCCCCAGCAGTGACAGCTAACATGACGAGTGTAACCTCAGCTCCTTCCCCTTCTAAGAGGATCCAGAACAGCCCTAGTGGTGCTAATCCACAAGGCACCCACAGAAATCAGCCTGCATCCAAGTGCCCTTCCACCACTGCTCCCTAACCCGGCCACCCCAAATCCCGATAGGAAAAGAAGCAAGCAGTCCGTTTTACTTAATTGTCGCCACAACCCTATAAAACGGGAATAATAATCCCCACTTTACAGATAGGGACCCTGGGGCTCACAGTACACAGCCCAAGGTCACGCAGCGGAGTCTCCTGGCTAGGGTCACTTGCCCCAGGCACAGGAAGGAGAGATGAAAACAGATGCTTGAGGCTGGAGATAAAACCAGCAATTTCAACTCTCTAACTCCCTCCCTCTTGGCAGAAGTTAAACTAGAGTTAGTATGCGGAGCCAAGCCCAGTGGTAGCAGTACTCAGAATCCAAGGTGTGTCCCCTTCTCCTCTGAGGCTCCAGGCTGCTCCTTCCCGGCTTCAGCAGACCCATCTGTAAGAGGGTTGTAAGGGAGCCTGCCTCGTGGCTACAACTCAGGGGACACCAGAAGTCACAGACCCCGAACCCATGGCTCATAGGTTGATGTCATAGCAGCACTCTTCACAATAGCCAAGTAGGACAACCTAATTTCCATAAACAGATAAATGGGTAAACAACATGCTCTGATCCATACAATGGAATACTACTCAGCCATAAAAAAGGAACGAAATTCTGGTACCTGGTACCACGTGGATGAACCACAAAAACATCATGCTACATGAAAGCAGCCAGACACAGAAGCCCATATGGTGTATGATTTCATTTATATGAAATATCCAGAAAAGGGAAATCCAGAGAAATAGAAAGCAGACAGGCAGTCGCCAGGGGCTGGGGGAGCGGGAAAGAAGTGACTGCTAATGGCTACTGTGTTTCCTTTTGGGTAACGGAACTGTCAGGAACTCCATAAAGCTAGTGGTCGCACAACACTGTGAATGTACTAAACGCCACTGACCTTGCTCCTCAAAATCGTTAATTATGAATTTCACCTCAATTTTTTTTTTAAAGATAGGAGGTAGGTAACTTTGTGTAGTCAAGCTCAGCCACTAGAAGGAAGAAGGGAAAGGAAGTTTCCTGAAGGAAGAGGCAGGCAGGTGGAGAAGAAGAAGGTAATAAATAGGGAGATTTGAAAAAGCAGACTTGGGCAATCGGAAAAGAGAGAAAGCACTGTGAACACGGACAGAAAACTAAGCTGAGACCGAAGCGCTCTGGGGACCTCCACTCCCAGACACATTCTGAGGATAAAAAGGAAGGAACTCAAGTTCCCCGAACGCCTACTGTGTGCCAGGCACTGAGGTGGACTTTCTACATCCCTTGCCTGAACTGAGTCACAGAATCACAGCTAAGAGCTTGGGATCTGGAATCAGATTGCCTGGGGGAAATCACTCAGCTCCACCGTCTGCTGGCTCTGTGGCTTCGGGCAGGGACCTTAACCTCTCTGTCCCTCGGTGTTGACATCTATAAACGGGATGATAATCATACCCGCCTTCTTGGAGTGAGGATGAAATCTCTGTAAAGAGATTGTTAGCATCTTTAAATCTTCAGACGAATTCTGCAAAGTACTTTTATCCCCATTTTACAGATGACAACACCAAGGCAAGACCAACAGGCAATCTGAAATTCATACCTGTAAAGAATTTAAATAAGTGAGCAACAACTCAGTTACAGAGGTGGGCACTGAGGCCCAGAGACAGTAAGTGGCTTACCCAAGGACACACAGCACCAAAACCAGAACCCAGGTCTTGACTTCTACCTCGACCTCAACCACTTTCACCATGCTTCCTCAACCCCTTGTCTCCTGGGATACAGACCCATAAGGTGTACTCACAGCTCACCCCCACTTCTCGCTCCTCCTCTGCAAAGTCACCCATACAGATGACCCAAGGCTTCCACAGGCCCCCGTGAATAGGCAAATGAAACAAACACTGAGAGGAGATATTGAGCTCACTGATTTAGAAGGAAGACATACTGACATGCAAGAAGGAATATGACACTATCTTTGATTCTGCCACAGACTTCTGGTGACCTACACTCCCCAGGCACAGTAGAACCCTACCAGTCAACCCAGTGGTGGCATTAACTGAACACCCTACACTGAGAGTAGAGCCTTGTCCCTCTTCTTTTCTGAGGAGCAGACCCAGGCTGGTGAGCCTTCCACAGCCTTATTCACCGCTCCCCTCCTGGAGAGATGTGTTCCTGTTTCCCTCTGCTTATGCTGATAAGCCAAAACTCCTCCTTCTCTTTGAGAACTACCACCAGTCCTGAAACTGTGGCTCCAGGCACAAGGATCCTCTTCCAGGCCCCCAAGAAAACCAAACTATGAACACTACCCTCGATGCCATCCCAACTCAGCCAAAGCTGCAGCCATCACAGCAGTGGTCCACTCTGAACACTGGATTCTTCTATTCAACACCTACATTCACAGAGGTCACTAGCTGCATTTACCTAAAACTTCTAAATTCTCCCCAGCTCCTCTACGCATAAACATCACTCCCACATTCACACCAAAACACACTCATAAATATTCTCTTCCCCTCTCTCCCAAGTCCCTCTGTAACTGCCCCCCTTAAACCTGTCTCCCACTCTATCAACTTCAGAATAACTCCCTTCACCCTCCATGGGAACACTCAGGGGTTATGTCCTAAAATGCTTCCTTGCCCAAATCACCTTGACTTCCCCACTTCCATACTGCGGCCATCATAAACCAAATCCTCCTAACCCCAAGCCCTAAATCACAGAAAAAGCCTCCTCCTAGGGCTGAGCAAAACTCAGGCCACATTAAATTTTTTGCAGTGCTCAGTATGCACTCACAAAAAAATGTTAAAGTGCCCGAACAGGGTAAGATGTGCTGCAGTGTGCTTTTGTTCCCCTCTTGTCAGAGTATCACTGGGACTCCATCCCTGACCCTTCATGTGGAGTACAAAAGGCCAAAACCTAAATGCAGGCCCTTCACGAAGAACACCAAAGGTGAGAGCCAGACTCTGTGCCTTCATCCACGCACCTGGTCGCCCTCCTCTCGCCTCTCCCTTCAATGCACAGTGAAAAATACACAGAACTGCTAGATTCCTCCTTCTAAAACATGCTAATATTCTCCCGGACCCTGGCAGGGACAGATGGCACACTGAGCCAGGGGAACTGAGGACAGTTTAAAAGGGACTGTTTACAAGCGTGGGGGTGGAGGGAAGGGGAGCCAGTAAGGGAGGCAAGAGTCCCGAGGCAGTAGCAGTGGGACAGGTAAGGAGATGGGCTGAGGGGCTGCGTCTCCACATCTCCATCTGGAGCTTCCTGGAGGTCAAGGGTCTCCACGGGTGTAGACCTGGAGGTCACCCTCCTCCCAGCGGCAGGGCAGGGTGGAGATGAGTGGGCCGAAGTCTGCCAGGGCACACAGAGGACCCTCGGCACAGAGCTCGTGTCCCGTCACCACTGAGAGGCTGTGAATTTGGTAGGCACGGCCCAGCATGGTGACCAAGAGGTTTAGGGTCAACTGCCCCGGACAGTCGGGAGCTCTGGGGCTTGAGGGTCTCTCCAAGTCATCCGTTTCATCAACTTTAAACAGCAGAAGGATATATGCACACAAATCCCACGTCTGAGATTTCCCTGAGCCTCAAACAAAACAAGGTTTCTATATTCCCAGCCTAATAGTTATCTTCCTGCTTCACGGAACCTCTGAAGCTATGACCCTTCAGCTCTCTTGATGACCTTCCGCTTCCAGACTCAGAGCCCCTTCCAGTCCCTGCCACTCAGCCCCTTTCCCGCAGCCCCGCGCTGCACCAGGCTCTGGGCCAGGTGCCGAGGATACCCAGGGCACTTAAGGAGCTCACAGGCACAAGAAGCAGGAAAGAACAGGACGGTGCAAGGCAGAGAGGTAGCCAGGAGCCACCCCGCTCCAGGGGCAGGGGTGCACGAGGACATGGTAAACGTGGGGGACAGGGAGCGAGGGGCTCAAGGGGTTCGAGGGTGATGTGTAAGAGAACAGTGGTGGAATCACCACCTCAAGAGGGACCCCGTGGAGGGACTTTATGCTGGCCGACTCTAGTTATTACAATACTGACTGAGCTCTTAACTACTGGCCAGTTTCGGTGCTATACGGGTTCCGTTCAACATCTCATTTAAGCCTTACAACAATCCCAGGAGGCAGGAACTGTGTGTGTCCCCAACTACGCCCTGGAAAGGTGAGGTTCCTGACCCAGCATCTTACAGCCAGGAAGCCTAAGATTCCAGCACCGGCCTCCCTGACGCAGAAGCTCCGCACCCTCCCCACTCCCGGGAGCACTCAGCTGCCTTGCTGGCCAAGTCTCTGCTGGGACCACGGAACCTACGCGCTTCCAGGCCCGCCGGCCACCAACCCCTGCCTGCCGCGGGCCTTGAGGCCAGGCTTTGTCGACCCACTTAAATGGACTCAACGAAGAAGGCTTCTGCACTGCTCTCGGAAACAGCAGAGTTCGCGGGTAAACTCGCAGAGCCTCCTGGATTTTAGCGAGTGACAAATCTTCGGGTTTTCCATGATCCATGTTTGGTTTTTTAGGGATGGATAATAAGTGACTGAAGAACACAATGGGTAACAATAGATGCTTTATCCTTCTACAACCAAGCCCACACACCATATGACAATAGTTATTTTTACCCACTGACGTAATTAACCAAAATATGAACTGCTTCAAGCAATTTTTTAAATCAAATAGCGTTTTATGGGATTTGGTACATTCTTCCAAACTCTCAGTTATCTCCCATGTGAAAATTACCCAACAGCTCCCTATAAAACCGGTCCCTGAAAGGTAAATCATTGATCATGAAAATGGTAGACGGGATGGGCTCTCCCTCTGAACCCAGAAGCCAGGCAATAAACATCTTTATGGGAAACTCCCCAGAAGACAAGTGTGGCGTTGTGAGGTAGCCTGAATACCTGGCATCCACTTCTACCCTAGGGTCCAAAAGGCAAGGGACAGGCAGGCCACCAGGCAGTATGGCAAAGTGCTACCACAGCACAAGCCATCAGACCAAGCCAGAGTCACCCTGCCTCTATGTGACTCTCTGAACTTGATGCTGTCATCAGGAGGGATTGTGGAGGGATGCCTGGGTGGCTCAGTCGGTGAAGCATCTGCCTTTGGCTCAGGTCATGGTCTCAGGGTCCTGGGATTGAGTCCTGCATCGGGCTCCCTGCTCAGCCAGGGAGCCTACTTCTCCCTCTGCCTCTGCCCTTCCCCCTGCTCGTGCTCTCTCTCTCTCTGACAAATAAGTAAATAAAATTTTTTTAAAAAGGGGGGATTGTGGAGAAGGGTCGGCATCAACCAGAATTCCGCGTCCCAAAAAAGCCAGGGGAGGTTTTGATGGAAGGGATGAGCACCAGCCAGCCTGCGAAGACCAGCGGGCTCACCTCTCCCCTCTTGGGACAGATGGAGGCATGATGAACTCTTCCAAATGCACACAGAAAAAAAGTAACCAGAGGGGCTATTTTGGTGAGGCTATGTGAACTTTGAGATGCAGAGCTGAGGAAATCCCAGGCCAGAAGTTTCCATGGGTATTTTTAGCAGCAGGATTATTTTTTCAAAAAGAATCTTCTGAACAACTACATGCCCAGAGCTCCACATTTCATACACATCTATATATATATGTACATGTGTGTATATGTATGCATGGATACAAGCAGCTTTTGTTATATGTTTATTTTAAGGTTCAAGTTACCTCATTCTTATTTTGTTGCAAAACCACATTAGGACATTTAATGCGTGTTCTCCAGTGTATTAAAATTTGGTGTAACATGTATCTGGGCAAGTATGTTCATTACAATTTATCATTTCAAGCACAGCCAAATTGGAAAGTGGAGAGGGCGTTTTTAATGAAACACTATGGAACCCCCTGACGCACCTCAAGGAACACAGTTTGAAAACTAGTGATCTGGGACGCCTGGGTGGCTCAGTTGGTTACACGTCTGCCTTCAGCTCGGGTCATGATCCCAAGGTTCTGGGATCAAGCCCCGCATCAGACTCTCTCCTCAGGGGGGAGCCTGCTTCTCCCTCTCCTTCTGCAGGTCCCCCTACTTGCGCTCTCTCTCGCTCTCGCTCTGTCAATAAATAAATCTTAAAAGAGAGAGAGAGAGAGTGAGAGTTGGCAAGCTCCAGACCCCTGTCTAAACCCTCTCTCCATATTGTATGATAAATCTGAAGGTGCTAAATTGGAGTTCCATTGTCCAAATCCAGCCCCCTGACATGTTTTATTCAATCCACAATGGTTTTTTTCTAATCCACCTCCATTAGAACACTTCCTATTTTCCCCATTGTGTTTTCCAACTTTATGGATATATTGACAAATAAAAATTAAATGTGTGTTTGTGTGTAGTATAAAACGTGAAAATTAGGAGTCTTAGCTTAGATTTTTTTTTTTAATCCTAATTTTTTAGCTCCTAAAAAAAAAAAAATCTGGCTTTCTTATCTGGTCACATTCAAGCAATTAATTGGATCTGAGTGTCAGCTCCTCCTTTGATAGGGTAAGTCCTAGGAGTTCACCACCACTCCCGACTATCGTCACCTCAATGCTAAGGACAATGTCAGTTGCCAAGCAACATGGTATCCACACTGTTCATTTTTTCTATCAAACGTGAGCATATGAAGATCAAGAGGCACTGTGATTTTTCATTATCTGGCACATTCCATTTACTTACATTCCCAACTACCCCTGAAAACATTTGAGTTTCTATTGATCAAAGTGCATCTTGCAAAATTCATGGGTTGCAATTATTAAAGAACTGTTTACTTTGTAAGTTTCTCTCTTAGGATAAGATCTCTGGCCAATCCCAGATGTGAATTATGTGCATGATGTGACTATAAAATGCACCAGTTTGCCTGCTCTAAATTCTTTGCTCACTCTTGCTCCACCTACCCCCAATGCCACCACCACCCCTAAAAAGAAGCAAAAACAGGCTGATCCTTCAGTTGAATTTAATCTCCTACTTTTAAATCTGAGTAATAAAACCACTCCAAAAATCTTACCAACCACCTTAGAGTATGGACAAAAATAGCTAATAGCCACCACGTACCAAGTGCTTGCTATGCCCAGGCCAGTTCTTCATGGACTCCTCCCCTTCCTCACCCCACCCAGCTGGGTGTATCTATAATCTATGCCTTCCTGACTCCTCAGTCTCCCACATCCCGTCCCCTTCCTCCTAGGAGAGGACCAAAGATCAGGACCAAAGATCACAAGCTCTGCCTTCCGCTGACCACAAAAAGCTAAGGGGTCTCTCACTATCTATTCACTCTGGCCAAAAAGCCAAGGGTGGATCCTATCTCAGAGGCCAAAGGGCCAGTGGTGATTTCCACAGACCCAGATGCCTTTCACGCCCTCTTAGAACCATCCTGAAGTAACCCTGTGTTCTTCCAAGGCTTTGCAAACAGAGGTTCCCACGAGCCAAACCACCACCCCTCTGATTACCACTGCATTGTGGCATTGAGGACAGAGAACAGGGTGGGGTCAAAAATCAACAGGACTTGGGGTCAGGTTTGGATGTGAATCCTGGCACCACCACGTCTCAGCAAGGAGTCTGAAGGCCACACTCCTTCAGTTCTTTTCACCCGTAAGCTACCATCTCCCCTGTAGGTTTGATGTGGGGATTGAGGGGCCCATAGTAGGTCCTGTATACACAGCAGCAAATGTCACTCCTTTAGAGGTGGGCGAGCACAGGAATTAAGAGAACATGCCCTGGAGTCCAGGCCTCCCCATCCCCCGTCAGCAGCACTAATAACCATACCCACCTGAAGCAAGGTAAAATATTGACAAGTACCGAACCCGAGCGATGGGTCTATGGGAGTTCATTTGTGTATGTTTGATCATTTTTATAACTAAAAAATCAAATGGTATAAACAGTATTTACTGTTTACAGCATTGCCGTGACAAGTCTGAAGCGACATAATCACCTACAGGGAGTGCACAAAGTGAGCGACCGGTACAATTACGATCACTCACAGGGACTGGGAGCAGAGGATCTGAGAGGGGAGGCACAGGGAGGGGTAAGCTGTCTTGCAAAGAAAAAGCAGAACCAGAAGATATTTTCTGCTAACACAGAAGCAAGAACAGCAGAGAAGGGCAAGCTGGCATCTTGGATTCTGCTGTGTGAGGAGAGGAACTTGAGCTAAAATTCTCAGTCTGGCTGCCTTCCTGGCTCCCGCTTCCCACCCCTGACTGAGCGGTGCGGAGGTCATGGAGAAAGACTCTCTGCAAACCCACGGTCAACCCCACTCCCCACACTGGGGGGGGGGGGGAGTGTGCCCAGTTTAGCAGAGAGCAAGCACTCAGGCCCCACTTCTCTCCATGTGCCAGAACAGTCTCAGGGTGGCCTCAAAACTCACAGGTGGTATTAACAGATCAGTCCTTAGAAAGATTTTTTGGCCTACAATATTCCCTTCAAATCAAAAAGTACATCATGAAAACATCCAGACAACACAGGAAACTTCAACTGTTTTGTTCTCCTATCAGCTTTTAACAATAAGCTACATAGAACCACCTCCACCACCACCCCCCCAAAAAAAGGCACAAGGCAAAGCCATACCATCGTCCTCTCTGAGAAATTGATCTTTGATAAAATGGCACCTTGGCAATCACCTGGGGCAGGTACTATCAAGCCAGCAATGCCACAAAGTAAATACTTTAATCTGACATCCAAGCATTGAAAAGAAAACTCTGAGTCATAAAGTCCTGGATTATGGGAGAGCTGGCCCAGCAGAGCCTGTCCATGAATTATGAAGACAGAGATGGGAAGTGACAGGTAATTTTCAACATCTCATAAAGCCTAATGAATGCCCTAAATTAGAGGTCAGCAAAATATTTCTGTAAAAGGCCAGACAGTACATATTTTAGGCTTCGCGGGTCATATAACTGTTGTAGCCATCAGCCACAGGCAATGCATTACCTAACGACCGTGGCTGTGTTCCAATAAAACTTTATTTGTCAGCATGAAATTTGTATTTCATATAATTTTTCATCTGTCATAAAATATTTTTCTTGTCTTGAATTTTTTTTCAACCATTTAAAAATGTAAAAACCACTCTTCGCTCACAGGCCACCCAGAAATACGTGGTAGCTGGATCTGGCCCACGGGACCGTAGTTCGCCGACCACTGCCCTAAATCACATATTTACCCTGGACGGAGCCGCAGGCTTATAGCAGGTCGGAATATGAGCCTGTGGTCTGGGTCTGGGTCTGTGTCCTGGTTCCAACAATTACTACCTTGAGTGCTAAGCTAAAGTTTAATCTTCTCATCTGGAAATAGGGATTACAACAGTCCCCTCGTCAAACGCATAAGAGAATTCAGTGAAATAATGCCTGGCACAACGCACATGTTCAAGAGGGGATAACTCGATCATAATTGCCATTGTTTCTTTGCTTTTGGCTAGACTTCAATCAGCTCAGTGTTAAGAGCACAGGATCTCCCGACGCTAGTCTGAATTTCCCATTGGAAGTCTTTGGCTGATAGGACATGGGAAGGAACAAAATTTCTCTGAATGAATACCGGGTATTCAAAAGAGAAAATAACTTGTAATACGGGCCCATTGGTGACAGAGAACGGTGCCTGGAGGTCAAAACACATTGGCCACAGGGACGCCTGGCTGCCTCAGTCAGTGGAGCATGCAACTCTTGATCTCAGGGTTGTGAGTTCGAGCCCCACATTGGGTGTAATTACTTAAAATTTTTAAAAATCTTAAATATTAAAAAAAAAAAAACCCACATTGGCCACAGAGCTGCTTCTCAGAGTAGCTCCTCTGGTACCCTGTACATTTGCATTCCCTCTCTCGAAGCATCAGGCAATTTATTTTTCCATACCTTTACCTTATCTCCCTACCTAGATGATAAACTCTCTCCTAAGGTAAGGGAAGTCCCACACTGCACACCCACCCATGCCAAGCACAATGCCTTCCCACAATGCCTTCCCTGATACATGTTCGTTCAGCACTGGCCAACTAGTGGGTTTTAACTGGCCCTCGGGGCCTGACACAGAGCTGGCCTGGCCATGAGTGGCTAAAGCCGAGCAGACAGGTGTGAACTTCAGGGCCTCAAAAGCAAACAACTGAGATATATGAGGTCAGTCATAAGGTAAGATAAATCTTCGAGAAGACCTGTACCAATCTGCCTCTATTTCAAGTTGAGGAAACAGAGGCCCAGTGAGGTGAAGTGCATTGTCAAACTCATCCATTCACCCCATGTTCACTGACTTGAATTCTCTCTGCCAGGCTCCATGCTCATTCTAGGGCACAGAGATAGAAGTTCCCCAGTCTCATGGTGCTTGAAGATGAGCAAGGGAGACAAAGCAATAAACAATGGATTTTTTTTTCTTTGTTCTTTAGGTGGAAGCACTTAATTTGGTGAGGATATCAAGTTCTTACATTCTACCTCTCACTGCCTTCCTCTGAGCTTTTCAACATACACACCTTTTTTTTAAAACAACAGATGTAATCAATGCCTCCCAAAAAGGAAAGTGTGAGTCACAAAGGCAGAAGTCTCATTTCACGTACATTTTTCCCCATACCAACAGACCTCACATTCTCTGAATGATCTGAGCTCCCGTCCCCTACTTTGACTCATGCGTCTCCTACCACCTTCTTAGAAAGCAAGAGCTGTCTCGCTCCCCCCTTTCCCCAGTTGATTCCTGCTCATCCTACCGGGACAGCTTCGCCTAACTCCACTTTCAAGCACAGCAGGCGCTTTCCTCTGTGGGTGCGCTCAGCCCCCGCCTCACCTCCTGCGGCTCATGACTGTATGTGTCTCCCGGACAGGCTGGGAGCTCTGTGGGGGGAGGGGACTCTATAACTCATGCCTAGCACAGTGCCTGAGCTGGCTGGGTGCTGGACAGCTGCATGGTAAGCAGTGTGAGATGCAGAAAGGATGAGCGAGGGGACAAGGTCTAGGCTTGAGAACTGGATCTCCTCTGGACAGCAGTGAAGAATGGAAGAGAACACTCAAGCCAAGAAACAAATAAAATGGCAAGAGAGCATGCGGAAGTGGTTCTCACACTTCGGTAAGTATCAGAACTGTCAGGGGAACTTGGTAAAAATACAAAAGCCCAGCCCTGTTCTACTTCAACCAGCTTGGGCCTCTGTGTTTCTTATCAGCTCTCTACGGGACTCAAATCCCCTCCAAAGTGTTGAGAACCACTGGATGAAGGTATTTTAAAGGGACAGTAAGAAAAGATGAGAGTCCCCTCTGGTCCGAGCAGCCACAACCTAGAAGCTCCCAGGAAAGCGCTCAACAACTCCAGAGGAATGAGCTGGGAGTTGGTTTGGTTAGAGGAAAACTCAACCCAGAATAAACTGAAGACATTCTTTAACGGTCTCTAAACGAGGGAGGGGCTTGGTCTTCTAGAATCCGGGTTGAGTTTTCCCAGTGGGTTCTAGTTGATCTACAACCACACTAGACTTGGAGAAGGTGGGCCAAAGGGAGAGGGTTTCCCTCAGAAGTACAGCAAATTTCTGGCAGTTTCTTCCAGTTCTCCCTCCAACAAATCCTAGAAAGAAATTCCATCAGCCCATGTGGGAACTCGAGCTAAGAGTGATCCTCCTCCCTGGCCAACAGCTTGCAATGTTTTCATCCCAGGGTCAGGAAGACCAACACTGTCACTCAACATTGAGGAAGTCCTTCTCCTGCCCGTTGACCGGCACCATCTGTTCACACAACACATTATTTGCCACATCCAAGGATCCCTGGCCTTTCCTTGTGTGCTTTTGGGAAACAAAATTCAACACTTAGAAGACATGATGGATGTGAACATCTTCTGTATACTGCAGTGACCCGGGCCGGACTCTAGCGAGACCTACCGTGAATGAGCCAGCACACTGCAGAAGAGGAACCATGAATGTGGAAGTCAGACTGGGGTTCAACTCTCCACCCCACCACCTAGTAGGTGTATAACACCAGGTGAGTATATTGGTGTATAACACCAATTCACATTTTCTGCGGGAAAACAATGCTGCCTGACCTCCCATGACTGTGGCGAGCGAGCACTTCCCTCGTGTCCTGTACAAAACTGATGCTTAATAAATGTTAGCAGCCTATATCCCAAAGGTACACTCATCTTCAGAAGTAGCAATATTTGGCTTTGGACAAAAGACACACAACACACACACACACACACACACACACACACACACACACTGGTATTTTACCCAGTTGAAGATGATTATTAACTATTAATGATAATTACCACATTGTACGAATAAATTGCATTATATAAAGAGTGACTCGCTTCCTAAGTTTGTATTAACAAAGAAAAAAGCTAAAATTCTTGAAGTCTCATAAGTCCAGTCCATCTTTCTTTGCCATCTAATAAAACACTTTTTATTTCCTTTCATGGGCTTAAACTTCACTAAAAGGCAAATTGTCTGAGGGCATGCCTCTGAGACAACAGGACTCTGTGTGTGCTCAAATAATCCCCTGTTCCAGTTGACTGTTTTCTATTTTTCTGAATAGACACTATACAGAATCAGGAATCAGAAACGGTCCTGTGATCTCCCTAATTGCTTCCACAGACAAGTCCAAAATGGGTAAATTTTTTCAAAGACACAACTGATTCAAGCCCCAAATGTTCCTCAAGGAGCTCTCAGGCTTCTCTCCCACAATGGTGTGGAGTCCCCTCAGCCAGCCCTCACCCCAGGGCTGGGCAAGAACCCAAATGGCAGAAAGGGCTCCCCCTCCAGACAGGACCCATCTCCACCCAATAAAGGCCGGCACTCAGAAGAGGAAGCAGGAAGTCGAAGACAACATGTTCTTGGGCATCTGTCCTCTTGTTACCCTGAAGCTGACCCCAAGTCTGATCCAGATCCGAGCATTTGGGGAGCCACGGTGCCACCAGGAACTTCTGCATCCCAACAACATCCTTAACGGCCACGTATGGACTGCAAATCCACACAGCCACGACAGCAGATGCCACAGAGCAGCCGGCTCAATCTCGGATTTAACAGATCTCAAGACAGGTCAGGGTCTTAGTCTTCCCAGAATTTTACGGGGATTCTCCAAATTCCTTTTATCAGATCTGCAAGGAAATAGGCAGGTCCTGTGAATCAAAAGGTAGAGCAAACAAGCCCAAGTAGAGGCTGAGGTCGTATTGGTGAAGAGCAAAGGGTCCAAATTCCCAACAGGTTTGACGTCAGACAGACAGCGCTTGATTTCAGCCGTCCACCTCTGTCAAAGGTACTTCCCCATTCAGTAAACGTAAAATGCCAGGGATACCTTATTAGGGTCCTCAGTAAGCTTGATAAAATGACTCTCTTGCCATTTTTTTTTAAATCAAGATAAGAAGAAGCTCCAGGAAGGTCACTTTGGCAAGATCTTTTGGTGGCACTCTATTTGGGCTCTCAGAGGGAATATTCTACTCTTAAATGTTTTAACAAATTAAATACCAGGAAAACGATTTTTACTTGTTCTTCGCTGTTCAAAGAAAAATTTCCCTGCTTGGACTGTGGCTTCTGACATCCTGCCAAGTTTCAGACACTGAAATATGAATGGGATTAAAAAGGATTAAGACAGAGTAAATGTTATTAACAGTTCTTCTATTGCATGCATCTATCTTACTCAGGAACCAACGACCCACCAGGGAAAAAGAAGGACTGAGCGGGAACTCGGCTCATTCAACACCTGCTCACTCTGGACAGCAAGGTCAGCAGTTACTGCTGGGCTCTCTCCAGCCACAGTCGCGTGCCTGTCAAAGGTCTGTACCGTTCATCTTGACGCATAATCAAAGAACACTTCATCAAGGCTCATCAGAGCTGCGGGAGCTGTTAGCAATGAGCAGCTTCCCTTTGTATTATTTTAGGAGAGCAAAATCCTCTTGACAAATCAAATCTTATGTGAACCCCAAATAAAGCCTGATACAATAGATAACATTATTCGTAAGCCTTAATTTTAAAAGTTCAAAGTTACAGCATTTACTTATTATGGGGCATCATCTATTTTTTTTTTAAACAGTGACTTGGGCAAACAAAAAAATCTGAAATCATGTGTTATATCCCACCCATTTCTGGGTTTCATTCGGTTGCACAAACTCAATAACATTCTGATTCACACAGATGTGCAGCTGTAAATGGTCAAAGTTTAACAACTCATCTCCATTAAACAGAGAGCAGAGGTTTTATTCCTAAGGGCATCATGTTTTAAAAAAGTTAAGTTGACGGTACAAAGGAGCACAGGAGTAGCCTCCAGTGTTAAAGGTTTATTTTTTTATTTTTTTTTTTTTGCAGCTTTATGGAAATATAATTGAGGGTTTAAGGTATACACGTGATGATTCAATACACGTATGAATCACGTACGAGATGGTCACCACGATAAGGCTAGCTAACACCCATCATTTCACACAGTTACTTTTGTGGGGAGGAGAACATTTGAGATCTACTCTCCTAGCAATCTGAACCAAACACTTCACAGAACTCCTGAAACATTTCACATAATGTTTCCTCGGGAGACTTTTAAACTAATCGTCTATATACGCTAATTTTATACAAATTCTACTAAAGGATTAAAACAAGGAGGGGAGGGTTACTCCTTTATTCTTTTTTTTTTAAGATTTTATTTCTTTATCTGAGTGAAAAAGAGAGAGAGAGCACGAGGGGGAGCAGAGGAAGAGGGAGAAGCAGGCTCCCCGCTGAGCAAGGA
This sequence comes from Ursus americanus, assembly GCF_024610735.1. Lineage (NCBI taxonomy): Eukaryota > Metazoa > Chordata > Mammalia > Carnivora > Ursidae > Ursus > Ursus americanus. The sequence goes on along the minus strand of NC_142150.1, from coordinate 31,808,616 downwards.
GCCCACCCGATGCAGGGCTCAATCCCAGGACTTTGAGATCATGACCTGAGCCAAGGGCAGACATTTAACCGACTGAGCCACCCTGGTGCTCCTGGACACTCCCTTATTCTATGAAGCCAATATAATCTTGACACTGAGATAAGGACAAATAAGCAAGAAAAGTTACAGGCCAACACTATACGTGACCAAAGATGCAAAAATCCCAAATTAAATATTAGTGAAGACGAATCCAGCAATGCGTAAAAACAACAGTATCACGACCAAGTTGATTTACCCTAGGGAATGCAGGAATGGCGTAGAGATAGAAAATATACGCCATTTATTACAGTATCAGATTAAAGGGAAAAAAACACAAGGTCATCTCAATGCAGAAAAGGATCTGGTAATATTCAACACGCATGCATGAAAAACTCTTGGCAAATTCAGACTAGAAAAGAACTTCCTTAACCCGATAATGGCAATCTGCCCAACAGAACAGGCAGTGTTCTGAGCCCAGGTGAAACTGGGGAGGATTCCCTTTAAAATCAAAACTAAGACATTATTTATCAACTAAACCTTAATAAAACTGGGGGGAGGGGCGCCTGGGTGGCACAGCGGTTAGGCGTCTGCCTTCGGCTCAGGGCGTGATCCCGGCGTTCTGGGATCGAGCCCCACATCGGGCTCCTCTGCTATGAGCCTGCTTCTTCCTCTCCCACTCCCCCTGCTTGTGTTCACTCTCTCGCTGGCTGTCTCTATCTCTGTCAAATAAATAAATAAAATCTTAAAAAAAAAAAAAACTGGGGGGAGAGGGGGACCGAGACCAAGACAAGAATGCTCAACCACCACTTCTATTTATATAGCAGACAAGAAAAGGAAACACATAGATAGGAATTTAAAAGAAGGAAATAAAATTCTACTTACAGAAAATAATAAAATTGGCTGTACAGAAAAAAATTTCAATTCACAGACACATTGTCAGAAATAATCAGAGAATTTCATTTAGCACAGTTACTAAATCAAATGTGTTTCCACATACCAGCCATAAACAGAAGAGGTGATTTTTTTTTAAGTTATCATTTATGATAACAAAAACCTAAGGAACCTAGGACTGCATCGATTAAGCTCTGTATGGAGCTAATTATCAAACTTTACTTAAAAGACTTAGAAGAGAGATACCATGTCCCTAGACTAGAAGACTCAATATTGAAAGATGTCTGTTCGAGACACCTTGGTGGCTCAGTCAGTTAAGCATCTGCCTTTGGCTCAGGTCATGATCCCAGGGTTCTGGGATCAAGTCCTACATTGGGCTCCTTGCTCTGCAGGAAGCCTGCTTCTCCCTCTGCTTGTGCTCTCTCTCTCTCTAACAAATAAATAAAATCTTGAAAAAAAAAAAAAAGAAAGAAAGATGTCAATTCAATGCAATCCTAACCAAAATCCAAATGAGGTGAGTCTTTTCAGAAAGTTGATCCTAAAACTTAAATGGCAAAAAGCAAGGAAGTGCTCGGACCTCCTCCTGAAGAATTAGGTAGAGTCATTTCCTCTACCACCAATTAAGACTTATTATAATGCTAATCATAATTAACACAGCGTGGTACTAGTGCAGGAACAGACAAAGTGACCAATGAAAGAGAATCAAGAACCCAGAGAGAAACCTCCCCACCTACGGAACCTCGCTCTAAGCTCACGTGGCCCTGAGAATCATCAGCAACAGAGGGAAGAGTTCATCAAATGGTCTTAGAAAATGTGGTATCCACAGGGAAACTGTGAAACTAGATCTCTATCATCAAACCATAAACCAAAATCATTTCTAAACAAATAAAAGACATAAATGTGAAAGGCAGTACCCTGAAACTTTTAGAGTAAAATAGCAGAGAGTATCCTTATAACTTCAGGGTAAGAAAACAGTTCACACACAAAACCCAAAAGCATAATCATAAAAAAGAGTGACTGATATATCTGACCCCCTTCAAAACTAAAAACCTCAGTTCCTCAAAAGATACCTTAAAGGAAAGAGAAATCAAGCCACAGACTGAGAGGAGGTGTGATGCATCTAGCCAACAGAGAACTAACCTTAGGATATAAAGAGCTTGAATAAATCAATAAGAAAAAGCAAATAATCCAACAGAAAAAAATGACAGAAGGACCCACACAATATTTCACAAAAGAAATACAAGTGACCATTAAAGATAAAAGGAACTGCTCAGATGAAAGCCACAGAAATACGGATTTGCAAAACTTAAGATCTCTGATCGCATCCAGCGATGGAGAATCCACGTAGATGCATCGACAGGAACTCTTATGCGTGCTGATTGAACGGGAACTTGGGCACAATCGCTCCGGAAAACGACTTGGCAATCTTGTGAAGCTAAACTTCATCACGCAATCCCGCTCGTGGGAATGAGCCAGATAGAAACTCTCACTGGGTGTGAACCAGGAGACACGAGCAGGAATGGTCACAGTATCCCGTGCAATGACCAAAAAGAGAGTGGGAAAAGCCAAATATCAATCATTCAGAGGAACGGATCAACACGTCGCAGAGTAACACCCCAGTTAACGGTTCACACCGGTACAACTGAATTCACTGCAGCAACACACACGATGGGTGAATATGAGGAAGACAGGCCTGAGAACAGCAAGTCACAGAAAACCACGTGAAACACTCCATAAGAAGCAAAACGAAACAACAGACTGCGCAGTTTTTTTTTTAAGATTTTATTTATTTATTTGACAGAGAGACAGCCAGCGAGAGAGGGAACACAAGCAGGGGGAGTGGGAGAGGAAGAAGCAGGCTCCCAGCGGAGGAGCCTGATGTGGGGCTCGATCCCAGAATGCCGGGATCACGCCCTGAGCCGAAGGCAGACGCTCAACCACTGTGCCACCCAGGCGCCCCCAGACTGCGTAGTTTTGATGCACAGATAGGTTAAGAGTTTTTATGCTGATAAGTGATCAATATAATTCAAGATAGTGGGGATCTTCTGGGGGGTAGGCAAGTGAAGGGCTTAAAAGGAACACAGGTGAACGAAATAACTGGGTGGTGGGTTCACAGGTGTATGCTTTCTTCCTGCAGATGTAGCACAACTGTATTCTTACTATCAAATACATGATAAAAATGTTTAAGCCACTGACACAATTCACTATCATCATCATCAATGAGCATGACAACAGCTAACACTTATCAGGTGCTCTGAGACGCCGGGAGCTTCAGCTATGTAAAGAACTCAAGAAGCCAGGTGATCTGCCCAAGCTCGCACCCCATGTGGGGGCAAGAGCCAGAAGACAAACCCAGACCTCTTGTGCTTCCACAGACACTTTTTTTTTTAATATTTATTTATTTATTTAAGAGAGAGAGAGCACGCAGGCAGAGGAACAGAAGGAGAGGGAGACAAGCAGACTCCCCGGTGAGCAGGGAGCCCAATACGGGGCTCAGTTCCAGGACCCCGAGATCATGACCTCAGCAGAATCAACAGCTGGATGCTTAACTGACTGAGCCACCCAGGAGCCCTTCCACAGACACTTTAGAATCACTTGCTTTATTCAATTAGCAGCTAATCATTAGCTTCCAGAAAAATAGTTCTCAGTTGTCAAGACAGCAACGGAAAGGTAGGTTACCATCGGTGGTGAGAAACAGTGCCCTTAATTTGTAACTAATAAGCTTGCTGCTAGTTGACTTCTCATCTAAGCAGAGCAAATCCAAAGTTCTCACCAAAGAGTCATCACTTGCACGGTTCAACGGGCCTCCTTAAGGAGGGAGGGAAAGGGGTGATTTACAGCCCGGGAGGGTCTAAATGCAGGGTGGGGGCAAGGAGGTACTGAGAGCCATTAATCCAGAGAGAGAGAAAGGGGAGGGAGAGGGGCAGTAGAGAGGGTAGGAGGGAGAGAGAACAAGAAAGGAAGGGAGAGGATTAGGAAGTCAGGAGCTGGGTGGAGGCCACTGGCTTGATCAGTTGGTTGGTTAGACAGGGTGGCCGCCTGATGAGGTCACAGCAGGGCAGTGGGGGAGGCTGCTGGTCACAGATCACAGCGGAGGCCACCTCCCCCTCCAGAACCCATCCAGGAGAAAAGTGAGCCTCTTTTCCATAGGTCTACAGACCTGCATCCTGGTCCTGGATCCAAATACCCGTTCCATCCCTGGGGTCACCTCACCTTGTTTGGGTCTCTAGTCGTTTGTCCATACTCTGAGATTTGTCACTCCTGCTTTCTAACTTCACAGAGTTGTTCCAAGATCCAACAAGATGGCACATACAGCTCTGCAGACCGCACTCTTCAAATATTATGCTAACAACATTTTCCTGTCTGCAAAAACACACACTGAAGACAGCTTTTCAGAAGTAAGTGGCCACCCTCCTCCGCTTGGCAGCGACCCCTCTGCCCCACAGCAGTGGCCAGAAGCACCTGCATTTCTGAACAGCACCCGGGGGAGTCCAGAAATAACAGTGTATGCTGCCAAAGCCTACAGCCTACAAGCCTCATAGGGGAGACTCAACCCTACCCCACGAACCAGCAATGTTCCAGGCCCCGCTCGGATCTTCAGCAGGCTCTGCCCACCGGGGGCCCCAGAAAACAAGCTTCGATCTTTCTTGTGGTGGTTGGGGGAGGGCGCACCATCCTCTGGTTGACATAAACCCCCAAGCAAAGAGCGGGAGCTCTCAGAGCTGGCTTCCTTAGACTTGGCTGTCTCACTTAGACTTGCCTTGATAGCAATCCTAAGAAAGCAGGTATCTTTGAGAAATTTTTCCAATCACCTAAGGAACAAAAGGTCAAAGCTGGAGCGGAAAGGGAAAAGAGAGTCACATAAACACCTACATGTTTTTCACTTAGGGGAGACCAGTGAAGACCTGCCTTTAAGAAGAGAGGAGTGGTGAGAACAGCTGGTCTGTAACATGCCCCTCGGTCACCACACACGAATAAATAAATAAGACCCATCCTGCCCTAAGGACTGTACACAGTTCTATTTTGGAGCCTAACCTTTTAAACACACATACACTTACCTCCTTAAGAGGAAGTAGTAAAAAATGCAAATTTTAATAACAATAATGATATAAGAACAGCAGCCCTTTTACTGAGCTCTTAATATGCCAGAAAAATTTTCCAACACTTAAGTAATCCTAATAATACTCCCATGAGATAAAGGATACTCTTACCTCCATTTTACAATTGGGAAGTTGATGTCCAAACATAGGACGCGAATTGCCCAAGACCAGACAACAACAACCCCAGGTATTTCTGTACAGTCCCACCTGTCTGGTCCACTCCAAGTCTGTACCCTCCCTCCTTTTACCAAAGAGGACTTTGCTTCGTTGCAGACTGAAGAAACCCTCCAAGGCAAACAGGTAAATGCCCTTGTGGATCACTTAAGGTCAATCTTTGGACTGTGGTCTGATAAACAGCCTCTGGTCTGGGAAGCACTTCACCCCCGACACTCACCCTCTAGAGCAGGGTGGACTGGGCATGTTTCCGATAAGGCTGGAAGTCATGAGAAGAATACACCAGCAGGATGAAGACTTGGCCCGAGTGATACAAAATTACAAAGCACTGGCCATATGCCCACAACGAGGCAGAGCCGAGGCAGGCAGGGTGCAGCTGCAGGGTGCGGGCAGCTGATGAAACCAGATGGGAAGTCTGGCGTGGGTCTGGGTGTCAGGGTGCACCCACTCCGTGGTCTGTGAGGACCACGCTGGCACACGAGGCCGCCCTGGCGCACAGACCTGTCTCTGAAGAAGGCGGCTGTGTTTGGTTCTGGTCGGGGACAGGACACCAAAGCCTCTTCCTTATGAGTGACTTGAGGGGACAAGGCAGAAATGCAAGCCAGGCCAGTATCTGATCAGGTGCTGGGAGCTTCAAGAAAGGAAGCCAGTGTTGGCCTAGGGGCTAGGACAGACAGACCACCTTCCTTTCTCCCTGAAACTTGGGTAACAAGCGGAGGTAGGAGAGAAAAATGTGTGTGAGGAAGAAGGGGAAGATCCAGGTCATCTGGGCATTTGTTCATTAGCTGAAGACAAACCAGGTGGCAAGTGCCACCCATCGCATGGGATACAAAGACAGTGTCTGTTGGGACGGCCCTCTGGAGCTGCTCCCACCTGACACGGGGCCATTCAACAGGCTGTAAATTAACTGGGCCACTCAAGAAGCCGTAAATTAATGAGTTTCCTTGACCCACTAAGACTAGGGAGTGGGAGGAGGGGACTGAACACCTGCTTTGTTTAAAAATGTGTTTTCCCATGTTTCTCCTTAATAATGACAGCCAATATTTATTGTGAGCTGGCTATAAAGCAGCACTGCTCCAAGGATCCCATAGATAGATATAGATATAGATATAGATATAGATATAGATATAGATATAGATATAGATATAGATATAGATATAGATACAGATATAGATAGATACAGATATAGATAGATTAGAGATATAGATACAGACAGAAATAGAGAGACACAGATAGAGATATAGACATATAGACAGATACAGATATAGATGATATAGATATATCTGGGGATATACTAGAATTAGCCCCATTTTACAGATGGGGAAACAAAGGCACTATGCTTCAGTGGCTAGTACAGTACTACAGGACCCCAGAACTAGGATGTGACAGGGCCAGGCCTGGAGTCCCCTCTGCTCTATACCTTCCATAAGAATTCCTTTCATTCCCCGAACACCACCAGGTGCCAACACCATGGTAAGCATTTCGCATTTATTTCCTCATTAAACTGTCACAACAGCCCTTTGAATCAAATGCATCATCTCCATTTAGTAATCACACATGTACAGTATGACATCAACTAAATCTTCTTAATGCATTTAAAACAATATTGAAAAAAACACCAAATCATTAACAGTGGTCTTCTCAGGTAACTTGACTATAGGCCAAAAAAAAAATTTTTTGTTTTAATATGTTCCTGTACTTGCCATAATTTCCACAGGGGGCATGGCTTCCTTTTACAAATAAAAAATGTCTCCTAGGACATTTGGGTATGAATAACAGCCACAATTAAAATGTTCAAAGTGGTTCTCAAACACAGCAGACAGATCCTGGCTGCCCAACGCACTGACCAGGTCTGACAAACGGTCCATCTCTGACATGAAGAGATACAGCATGTTACCGGAATAAATAAGAGACAACAAACCTACACACAGTTCCTAAAGCAAAGCATGTCAGCTGACTTGGCTGAAGTCCATACAACATAAATTTTCTTAATATGACACGCCAGGATGGCAACTGCATTTGCTGAGATCGCCCCAAGCCAAGCACAACCAGCCTTAGTATAGAAAACGCATGTGATTCCTGCCCTTGTGCACAGACAGGCCCATCATGGGCATCTAGTTCATCCATCCTGCGGGACACAACAGACTTACGAAGAAGACACTCCGATAACGTGCGGAGAGAGAAGACTTCAAGACTAGGAACAGGGGGAATCCCAGCGGTGAGGACCGCCATCTATGGAGTGCCTGCTGGGGACCAAGAACAAAGGTGGGTATTTTTCATACATCATTCTGCCCAAGTCTCTAGGATAAGCCAATGGCAGCCAGCCAGCGACATTTGGGGCCACTTGCCAAGTTGCCATGCTTCCTTCATCTGTGAACATATGGAGTCACTAAACTGTCACTAGGAGAGCATGGTACAGCTCGGCTCAGGCCAGGGCCATTCCATTCCCACAGATAATTTATGTCAGTTATTATAAGGCTTCAAGAGGAAGTATGGGATGTTCTTCGGTCTTTAAATCTGACATGTCATGAGAATTTCTGCATGCTGGCTACTCTGCGGTATCTCTGTTAAAGGGCTGCCTGTCCATGCCCCCAGATGAGAAAGAAAATGCTTGCCAATCATCTTGGGACTCCAAGAGGGAGGCAGGTCCCCCCAAGAAAGGGAAGTGCCCGAGCAGTGTGCATAGCACTGGACCCTAGCAAACTCTTTCATCCCATCGTCCTAGGACCTGTGCCTGGGACTGGAAGCAGAGAGGCTCAAAATGGATCTTTGAAATCATTCAACAGTTGAAGAGAAAGATCAACAAGAGAGGACTGAGAAGCCAAGTGACAGCTGGTGTTACCTAGAATCACAAGTAGGAAATGCAGGGACCTCGCTAAAAATACAACCCTTCTCACTGATGTCACTCACTGACCTATCATAAGAAACTATTTACTTATGAGGAAGGGGGAGGCAAAGAGAGGAGGGTTTCCTTTACGCTTGAGCCAAAATCTCTCCCATACCAAACCACCTCATTAAATCTTCATGTTAACTCCTTGGGTAGGTACCCCAATTTCATAGATAAGAGATCAGCTCATAAGGGTCAGAGGCAGAACTGGAATACAGGTGTACTTGACTCAAAACCGGAACTCATCGCCATCCTCTTTGGGTTTTAGCCCTGACTTGCCTCAGATTTGCTGTGTGACACCAGGCAAGTCACGTGCTTCCTCTGAGTCTCTAGTCCTCACCTGTAAAATGAGGCGAACATGTCTTGACTGATTGCTCGGGCCCCTCTAGCTCTGACATTTTTACGGTTTTATCTACAAGGTTTGGACTTCCCAGGTCAGTGCAGTTTCAAACATTACACACACAAAATATTAAAGGCCAACCCAAGAGTTGCAACTTTTTATTTTACCAAATAAAGGGTCCTTATCACCTACTGTCATTCTTGTTTCACAAAAGGAAATACTTTCCCCATAAAAATATAGAAAGGACATATTCTAATGAAAGGATGATCCTTTGAAGTGAGTTAGTGTCATGAGAATCTCAGGGGGTTAGCCTTATTTTTCTTTTTTTTTTTTTTTTTAACGTGAACAACTAGAAACTTGACAAGCTCTCCATTGGTCTGCAGACCAGCATTGGGAAACTCATGTCATATGCACATCTAACCACATTCATCATAGGACAAAAAATCCATCACGTTGCCTGGCATACTGGAAGAACACACTGTCTTTTCATCGCAGAATTAACTGGTACAACGTGACGTACATATCAATTTTCAAAATTGCTAAAGAGAAATAGCACTGATCACAAAAATAATGTATTACTTTAATTTTATTACTGTTGTTACTAGGGAGACAACAAGGTGCCCAGTGCTTTGTGTGCATGGGTTCATTTATTCTCCATATCCAACTTTTGCCCATTTTCTATCCAAGCGCACAGTTCTCCAGGGGCACGATGACATGGAAATATTTTCAGATTGGAAAAAAAAAAAAAACAGATTTTGCTGTAGTTCATGGCTCAACGTGGGGACACACGAGAGTCTTTTTTTTAAAAGCCCTGTTGCACTGAGAAGAGCAGCAGGAAGTGATATGGGAGCAATTAAAATAAACACCCACACACAGTATCTTCCTGCAGAGTCACTGGCTGGTCGGGAAGGACAGGTGGCCCCAGGCCACTGACCTCAGTTGCTCAATAAATCCCAGGAAAGGCCCCACAGGAGGTCGGTGCCGTCATCACAGACTACAAAGTAAGGAGAAGCAGCTCCAGGCTAGAGGCTGGAGACAGCCCGGGACCCAGAATCAAGGTAACAGAACTTCCAGCAATGCATCCCGCCTCGGGTCTCAGAGAACCTCAGACGGCCACCTGGAAGATGCACCCGTCCCCACCGCCACCTCCCATGCTGACCTTGTCCAGGTTCAAGCCTCACTGCTCCCCTGGAACCCGTCCCTGTGTCACTTCTCAACCATCTTTTTCAGAACGGTGAGCAGAGCTAACACGTGGAGAAGGTTTCATTTCAAGAATTAAACATAAATACATCAGAGGGGGAAGAGACCCCACACATTATCTTACCTCCTCAGCCCCGGTCCCCAGACCCAATTTTTAAGAAATGGGAAGAGCAAGGCGCAGAGAGACAGCAACGCGCCCAAAGCCACGCGGCTGGAAGGCAAACGTGTCATTCAGACAGGTGCCTCCTGACAGAGGGGATGCTCCGTTAAGCACCAATCGCCCGCCTGGAAAGGAGCCCTGGCGTGAGCCACGGGATGGGGGTCCACACAGTCCCTGCCACAGCCTGCGGGGCTCCGCCCACAGCACTGCCTCCTGGTCTCAAGACGCTTTGTGGTCTTAAAAATTACTGAGGACCCAAAAGAGCTTTCATTCATAATGCATCCATTATTTGTTAACAAAATGGTGCTTCGTGGGAAGTATCTGCCAATATGGAAAAGAATTAGTGAGAAGAGTGGCATCATTTTAGATTTTTGCCAATCTCTTTACTGCCTGGCTGAATAAGAGGCAAATGCTCATATGTGCTTCTGCATTCATTCTCTTTGGGGGTTTGGGGGGCCTGAGGTACAGGAAGATAGTCTGGCACACACAAGTGTGCAGTTGGAAAAGGGGGCATTTTCACAGACTTCTTGTTAATTACGTGTTTTGGTCTTTGATACTACACCAAAACTTGACCCATGGTAGGTCGTTTCTTGAAAAGTGGGCTGCATCGTAGAATCTGAAACTATGCCAGTGATTTTTCACGTCCTGTTACCTGAAAAGCCATGGGCCTTTCCATCCGTTGCCCTTTGAGTGGCTCTTTCTAGCCTGCACGGCTTTGTGCCATCATGCATTGCTTACTTAGACAATACTGGTTCGCTGGGATTTGCACTCATGAGAGAATGAACATGAAAAGACAAAGAATGATCCCATATTGTTATGACAATAGTTTTGACCATGCAAACCCCCGGAAAGGGTCTCAGGAACCCCCCGAAACCCTAGGACCATGCTTTGAGAAACACTGGCCGAGACTAAAGTCAAAGAAGTTCATATCCACTGCAAACAAGGACGCACTCACTCATTCCACAAATACTTACTGGGCACCCACTATGTGCCAGCAACCACCCCAGGTGCTGGGAATTCCACAACGGACAAAACAAAGTCCCGCCCTCGTGCGGCTCACACCCTCTTGGGGGAGGCCAACCATACACGGATAAACAGTAAATGTACACCATCGCGTCAGGTGGTGGTAAATACTAGACGAAGCCCTGTGCCAGACGTTTGCACATGAGCATGTGGTTTCCCCGGGAAGCCTAATTCAGCCAGCCTGGGATTCACTAATTTAAGGGTTGCACAATAAAATATGGGGTTTTTTTTTTTAATACCAAAATACTTGTGGACACGGGCAAGGGCGGGGGGAAGGGGGTGACCCGCCCTAGAAGAGTTGAGAGCTCACCACTGAGGCTGGATGCCTTTCTGATTGCTCCATGAGAGGGTAAACCTCAGAAGTCAACTCACTTAGAGGCCCCCGCCCTCCCTGCTTGCTGGCACCGATCCGTTCGGCCACCCATCGCATGTACGGCACCTTCTGATACGCTGTCCTGCGTGAGCCTCCCATGAACCCCTGAGAGGTGGACTGGGGAGCTTTCATCTCCTTTACAGATGGGGAAACTGAGCCTGGGAGAGGTTCATAAGCAACACGCCAAGGGACACCACCTCAGAACTTGAACCCCAGTCCCCCGACTCCTCCACGTGGATCAGTCCACCATAAAGATTGTTACCATTCCCTTCACCTCTGATAGCCCTTCATGTAAGGAAGAGAAAACAGGTAAAATGTTGAAACCAAAGGTATCAGTTTAGCTTCTTCCTTCAAAAACGTCCTGCTCGTTATATCCCCCTTCTGAAACAGCAAATCTGTGAAGAGGACAAAAGAGAGATGGGGCCTGATGCTTCGCAAGCACCAAATGTTTGCAGCTATGAGCTCTACAAATGTTTATGTAGGCTTACTGCTGTGCCAGGCCCAGATCTAAGCAGTGGGGACCCAGAGTGAAGAATAAAGCCCACGTCCCTGCCTCCTGGAGCTGATATTCTAGAGGCCCGCCGTCAGCACTGAACTGAGAGATTGGCACTATTTGCCTCACGTACCCTAAAAGAGTTAACACCAAAATCCAAGCTTCCTGAGCCTTCATCAATAGCATCAGACCAACAACAGAGCCTGTGTTCAATCCTGGCCTCGAAACCCCCTTTCAGGAGAAGAAATAAGCTTTATTACTCTGCCCCTTCACCCCCACCTCATTCTACAGATGGAAAAGCCAGCCCAAGGCCCCAGAGCCACTCCCTCTGAATCTTACAATGAGTCAGAGGTGTGACAGGGGCAAAGCCAACTCTCTTGTCTTCCTGAGAAGCCCTGGCCCAAGCCCGACCCAGTTCTCTCTTTTCTAACATCCCAGGAGGCCTCCTTGAACAACAGCCATGCATTTACGGCCGCCAAGCAACACACAACCCAGCCGGGGAAGTGACTATTTCAAGAGGAAAGGGGCATATATAGCAATGGCCCTCGGCGGCCACCCAAAGTACAACCAGCCCTCCGATGTCAGCCAACCCCAAACCCCCCTCAAGCTTCCTCTCCCCCCAGTTTGCCTTGCCAACACAGTTCCCACCAAGGTTTAAAAAAGAAGGAGAAGTTCCCTTCTGCCTGACTGGCCGGCACATTCCACTGACTCAGACTGTTCTGGACACCACGGAGAAGACACTGTTCATTTTCCCTGGGCCGAGAACTGGCCCACATCCGGACCTGTCACCAGCAGGAGGGGGCACTTGGCGTCCCAGCACAAGCAGATGAATGGAGTGCTATTTTTAATGTTTGGTTCCTGTATTTATTCCAGAAAGCCTGGCACCTATGTCAGGTTGCTCCCAGGGTGGCTTGTAGAACACTCGCGTCAGAAACACCTAGGTGCTTCAGGCAACTCCAGATTCTAGGGTCCTATCCCACACCGGGAGCAATCACCGGGGTAGGACTAAAGGAGTGTGAACCTTTAACAAGTGCCTCAAGTGATTCTTTTGCAAAATAAAGTTGGAGAACCCCTGGCAATCAAGTTTTCATTCATTCATTCATTCTTTCACTCAACATCTGCCCAGTGCTATGCTCATGAAGTGGGATACAAAGACAAATCGTCTTCCTGAGAGTCCGAGGAAGACAGTACACTGTGAATGCTAAAAGAGCATGGGACCACATGGGAGCCCAAACCTGGGAGAATTCAACCTGCCTGAGGGGTCAGGGGCAGCTTCACAGATGAGGGGATCTTGGAACTGAGACCAAAGAGGGTGGGGAGGGGGATGTTAAGGAACAATCATTCCCTGTCCCGGCTGGCTTTGGCACTCCCTTTGGCTTGGCCAAAACAAAGATGGCGCTCCTCCTGTCCTCGCCTAACCCGGTATCTTCCTGACATCTCGCAAGTGCTCAGTACACATTTAGTGAATGAACAGAAACAGACAGTGGGGGGCGCCTGGGTGGCTCAGCGGTTAAGCGTCTGCCTTCGGCTCAGGGCGTGATCCCGGTGTTCTGGGATCGAGCCCCACATCAGGCTCCTCCGCTGCGAGCCTGCTTCTTCCTCTCCCACTCCGCCTGCTTGTGTTCCCTCTCTCGCTGGCTGTCTCTCTCTCTGTCAAATGAATAAATAAAATCTTAAAAAAAAAAAAAAAAAAAAAAAGAAACAGACAGTGGATTGGATGCTGTGGGAATAGGAGCTAGGAAGCCGCTCAGAACGGCTGTCTGTGCACCTACTGCTTAAGAACCCAGGCCCTGGAGTGAGGCTGCGAAGGGTCTGATTGCCATTTCCCATTTTTGGGTCGTAGGCAGATCAGATTTTCCAAGCCTCACCTTCCCCATCTATAAAATAGGGACAATGGCTACTTCCCAAGGTTGTCAAGAAGGCTAACCCTGCCTAAAAAGCCTCTGGCATGGAGCCTGGCACATGGCATGCATTCAAAAAAGTTAGGAGTTGTTTAGCAATAATCCTAAAATGCTCAAGATGAAACCCCAGTTCCATCACCAACCAGCTCCATCCATCTGGGGTCTCGGGTTTCTCATCTGCAAAACAAGACACTTAGATCAGAACCTCCCTGAAGTATCCTCCAGCAACAAACATTTTTCTGAAAGTGGTCAGAGACTGTCAGTCCCCAGGATCTGTCCTGGGCTGACAGGCATGTTCTCTCTGGCTCATGGCCCCTGAGATCCCAGCCGGCATTTGTAAAGCTGGGTGAAAGTCATGCCGTTTCCCAGACCGAGGCCATGCCTCAGGCTATTTTGTTTTCCGTTGGACCTCCCTTTCCATCCCATTCTCCTTCTTTGTATTTGTTCATGTTCAAAGAGCTCTGTGAGTGATGCTTGCCCCCAAGCAGGCACGGGATAGCAGGGAAGTTGGCCTCCCAGCCTTCTCACTGGGGCGAGTCATCGGCTTCCTCTCTCACCCACAAAGGCAGGGAAAAGAAGCGTCAACACCAGCCACAAAGAACTCCAACTGCCCAGGTCATACACAAACACACCCTTGGGAAGCTGCAGGGGGTAGAAGGCGGCCTCCCTCACAGCCCCTCCACGACTCCTGCCCTCTCTGCAGAACACAGTCGCCCCCAAAAGCTCCCAGTCAGTCAGCTGTGGGCCTCTTGGCCTCACTCCCGTCTTGTCCCACCCCTCAGCAGACAGCAAGCTGTCCTTGGTCAGGACATGAGGAGCCCACATTGGACTTGGAGCCACCCACCTGGTCCAGCTTTACTCTACGACTAGCCCAGGCTCAGGGGCGCCTGGGTGGCTCAGTTAGTTAAGCGTCTGACTCGTGATTTCAGCTCAGGTCATGATCTCATGAGTCACGGGATCGAGCCCAGCATCAGGCTCCATGGTTAGCGGGGAGTCTGCTTGAGATTCTCTCCCACTCCCTCTGCCCCTACCCCCATGCGCTCTCCCCCTCCCTCTCTTAAATAAATACATCTTTGAGGGGGAAAAAGAAAAAAGACTAGCCCAGGCACCCCATCATGAAAGCAAAACCCTTTTGCCCTTCCACACTGCCCTGCCTAAGGATGCCCACACCTAGGACACCACCTCCAAGACACGGAGTGACACAGAAGGAAAGAGCACTGACTTGGAAAAACTCTCCTACATTGCTTCTTCCTCTAAACTGTTCCTGGACCCTGCCTGTGCCTTCCTCCCCATTCACATTCTCACTCACCCTGCTTGGTCCACACTGGGGTCAGCAAACGTACTCTGTAAAGGGCCGAATAGTAAACACTCTCGCCTTTGCAGGCCGCACGGTCTCTGCTGCAGTTCCTTGAGGCTGACAGGACCGTGTGAGAGCAGCCACAGACGATATGTAAGTGAGTAAGTGTGGCTGTGTTCCAACAAAACCTTATTCATGGACACTGACATTTGCGCCTCATACAATCTCCACATGTCATAGCATAGTTTCTTAGCTCTCTGGCTGGACAGAAACAGGTGGCAGAACATAGTTTGGTGACCCCAGATCTACACCCTCGTCACCTTGTTCCCAGACTTCAGCAACGTTCTCCTACTGGGCCTTCCTGGCCCCTCTTATTCACCCTTAATTCCATCCTGCTTGCTACTACCCTGGCAGATCTTCCTAAAAATTCTGCTTTAATCCTCTCATTCCCCTTGTCAAAGTGGCCAAACATCTTGGCTGCCATTTGAGGCCTGTCTCAGTTGGGCTACAAGATATGTTTCCACCCTTGTGTCCTCATAGCCTGAACTGTCTAAGCCCATCCTCTTCCGTTTTGCAAATAAACTGTATCCATCTTTACGGATTTGAGTCTGATCTCTCCCCTGAGAACCTAACCTCCACCGAGTCTCAATTCCTACACCACTTGTTTATGCCGTTCACTGAGCCCTCAAAGGGCTTGCAGTCTGCATGGAGAGAAGTGCAAACAGATAATTACTGAAGAATAAAATAAGCGTTCTAATTGATGTTCACGAGGTCATACTGAAAAACAAAGCAACCAGCTGAGGGAAAATTGGGGGAAGGCTCCATAAAGGATTAACCCCAAAACCAGGAGAGGAAGGATTCATCAAGGCAATAAGACATGCAAGGGTTTGGGAGCAAGCTGGAAAGACTTGCACAAAGGCATGGGCTGGAGCAGGATGGGGTGTGGCTGGACAGGTGGCAAAAGTCAGATCATGAAGAGCGTGGCTCAGGAGCGGGCTCAGGAAGGCCGTTGGGTTGACTCCAGAGCATGCTCGGTTAGGCTGTCAGGGAGATCTGGCAAGGTGCTGAAACACACAGTAGGACCTTCAGTAAATATATCTGAGGACTACCATAGAAACTAGGAGGATTCCATGTCTCATTCCTGGAAGAGTCAGTCACTCCAAGCCTCAAAAAGTCAACAAACAAGAGCATCAAAGTGTCCATGGTGGGACAGCACTGGTCTGTAATCTCCCTCCTCTCCTTCAGCCCACACATACAGCTCAAAGAAGAGCCGAGTGTGAGGTCTCACGAGGCCCACCCCACGTTTTCTGCTCTGAAACCTGCAACCCCACGAGCCATCTTGGAAAATGTTGCACATAAGTTAAGACGGTACTTCCATCCTAAGCCCTTGTAACTAGGACAAAACAGAAAAAGCAATTTAAGAAAAAAGACTTACTCATTTCCACCAATTAGAAAATCACTTTCATTTTTTTTAAGATATCTTAACTTTTTTTGGAATCACACTGGCTTATGTTTGATTTTTTTTTTAAGAAGCAGATGTTTCTGGAACCCTCCCCCCTTCCCTCTTTAAAAGGATTATAAAAATAGAAGTCCCAAAAAACTCTTAAATGCAATCGACACAAGGTCTTCCATTGATGCCAGCTCCTATAGGCTTCAGTGGCAAGCAATTCTCGGCCAAGGGGGCTTTGAAGTCAACTCTTTGAAGTGAGCTTGGTGCTTTCTCAGTACTAAAGGAAGTAAAAATGGAAGCAAAAAGATGAAGAGAAGACAGAAATACAAGGATGAAAAGGGGAAGTAGGCCCTTTGAACACAAGAGCTCTCCAAAACCATCCCCTAACCAGAATAACTCCAGACCAACTTGAATCTATGGAGATCAGCAAAAAATCCATTTTTGTAAATGCAATGTGCTAGGCACTTTTGGAGAAACAAAGACAAGACATGATCTTCTTCCATAAGGCTATCATTTACTCATACAAGATACGACAAAAACAATACTGTAACACAAGAGTAAATGTAAATACCATTAGGGAAAGAAGAGGTAAGACACCAATGCTTGGAGAGAGAATCTAAGGCCAGGCCCCGTGTGAAGTGCTCCAGCTACCCTGTCTCATGGAAGTTGAGTGTTTTAAGGCTCTAAGAACATCAACTGACCCAAGATCATTCCTCAGGGAAACGCATAGATGGGAATTGGAATCCAGGTCAAGCCACCAGGTTCTTCCCACAGAGTTGTCCCAGGAAGAGAAAAAAACATGCTTGCTTGGAATTGAGGAAAGACCATGAGAGGTTTCATGAATAAACCAGATGACCAGGACTTTAGTAGACATCGCTGAGAAGAAAGAACATTCCATGCAGAAGGCCCCAAAACCTGGAACTCACAGAGGAAACAGTAAGTGGAATTTGGCCTAGGTGTTGGAGAGTGAGGCTGGAAAAGGAGCCATGGTATAGGATTTGGGTGCCAAGGTAAAAATGTACAGAAAGCAGCAGCCCCCAAGGGCTTCAGAGTAGGTAAGGGACATCATCAAACATCAAAATGCTCAAGTTTTCCAGAAAAGGCATAAGAGGCTAAAATAGAGCTGCTAGTCATAAGCAAGGGCAAAAGAATCATGGAGAGTCGGTAAGTCTCCAGTATTCTTTTTGGTCTCCTCCTTAAGCTAACACCTCATCCGATATACTCTCACTAGGTCCCCTATCGGCAAAGAAAATCTGGTCTCATAGCAATCGCTGTTCCCCTCACTGCACTTTTACTTTTTGCTTAAAGTGCAAAAGCCTGCATAAAATATATAGAATGTGAGATTCTTCTGTGTTGAGAACAGTGACTGCTAGGTCTAATCTGATGAAATTCTATATTCTCACCAATTATTTCAGCAAATGCTTTAGTATTTTCAAAAATACCTAAACACTATACCATGCTGCACGTTAGAGAACATCAAATGAGAGGGTCAAAAAATTTTTGAAGCACTGATCTAAGGACTAAGGTTCAAAGTCTCCAGGATGACAGGTCACATTCACACGGAACTTGGTTTCAGCCAAATTGCATTCGTACAATGATTGATTCTTTTCACGTTACCTTTACTAACACCCTTGTGAGTTAAAAGGAGAAAGGGTCTAATTATTCCATTTGATAAATGAGGAGACTATGGCTCAGAAAAGTTACATACTTTGCCCAAATTCAGAGACTCTAACACCAGCTAAAGGATGCCAATTTATACAATGCATTGTTGCCTAGAATCTAAATACTGTATATTAATTTGGACCCATGCTGCGTAATTACAAATCCAGGCATGACATACGTGATTCTTATTGAATAAAAGCCTCTAAATATACTGCACAAATTAGACCACTGTTCCAACATGCTAATACTAAAGACAGCTGAAATCATTACTGTTGCAAAAATAAACTGAGAACATAGAACACATGAAGATACTTACAGTTCTCAAATTTAAAGTGCTTCAAACACCTTTTTCCTGACTTTAAAATTTGGAAAATGTTTTACTCAATGCTTTAAAAAGAATTTAATATACTGTTAAGTATAATTTTGCTGTGTGAAATATACATAAAATGCTGCAAGCTGTCTTAACTATAATATCCTAAAGACTTCTAAAGTGAATGGGTCAACTAAAAATGCGAGGAAATCCTGTGGGACTCTTTCAGCTACATAGGTTTATTTTCTATCACACGTACATAATTGTTTTTAAATATTAATTTTAACCATCACCCAAAAAAAAAGAATTAAAAAGGAGAAGAGAGAAACTGAACTTGAAAGTGAGAAAACATAAAACATCCCTTTTTTTTTTTTATTTGAAAGGAAAAACTGATAAAGGGAATCGGGAAGGGGTCCTTTCGCTATGAGGCCAAAAGGCCTAAATCTGTAAATTTTCAAGTCACAGTTGACTAGTTCGTACTGAAGAAGCCATAACCAGAGAATATGACCCATGAGCAGCAAAGAAGTGACTTGAGGGTAGCAGCAAGAGTCTTTGCATAGGAAACACTGTGTTAAGTCTACTTTACATGCATGTTATCTCTCCATCTTACAGATGAGAACACCGAGGTGAGCAGTTCATGAGAAAAACATCGAGAGGTGGGGGCAATGGAGGGGAAGTGGTACGGCCCTAGAGCATCTGCTACAGAAGGTCACCACTACCAAAGCAGCGTTGCCAGAGTTCCCAGGAGGAAATCTGAGCTCGTGTGGGATGTCCACCCTAGAAGAAATATTGTCAGTAAGGAATGACTGAGGCAGGGCAGAGCAAGGCACATGGGGAATGGGTGAGATGGATGGGGGCGTTTCACCTGGAGAAGAAAAGACCAAAGGCAATGAGCAAGATGCATGCAGGTTCCCTGTGTGTGACGGCAGGGGGACCAAACGGAACTCATGGGCGAGAGGTGCAGGCAAGGAGACACTCCCCGCCGCTTATTAGAACCCTCTGATCAGTAGGGCCACATTAACAAAAGTCTGGCGTCTGTGAACAGATGCGTCATTGAAATTACTTCATTTGGGTACCACCACCATCATGTTTGTCATAGTCACAAACCACCCACATTTTTATCCATTTAATATTTTTCTTACATATTTTACTGAAATGAGTTTAGCTTCACCCTATATGATATGATCCAAGAAACCAGGAGGTCCGTGGCTCTATGGGTTTTTTCCTCATCTATATTAAAACAGATGACTGTCAAAATAAATATTCATCCAGACTGCGTCTATAATCATCTCGCACGCCAGCAGTCCTACGACACCACGTTTAGAGCAGAAAAAGTCAAGCAAAACAGAAGACCACTGGCTGCTGAATTAGACCACTCTAGGTTAAAACCGCCAACTCTCTCTGTGTATTTCCTCACCCGTAAATGGGTATGATGTAGTGTTCTATTAGGGTGGATTTAGGATTGTTTTAAAAAGACACCTGAGCGGGGTGCCTGGGTGGCTCAGTCGTTTAGCATCTGCCTTAGCCTCAGGTCATGGTCTCAGGGTCCTGGGATGGAGGCCGGCATTGGGATCCCTGCTCAGTAGGGAGCCTGCTTCTCCCTCTGCCTCTGCCTGCCACTCCCCCTGCTTGTGCTCATTCGCTCTCTCTCTCTCTCTCTCTCTGACAAATAAATAAAATCTTTAAAAATTAACAAAAAGACATCCCAGTGCTAAGCACATTACCACCTCCACTGGTATTTTCCACATTGTTTTGTAGAAAGAGCTTAATTGAGCTCTAGTCCTTATCACTATGACCAAGTACATCTGTTCAGAACCTTGTAGAAGGTTCCCTGCACTGGAAGGAAGGTGGAGGGCATATTCTCTAACTCTTCTTTTAAAGTGTCTGTGGTCCTAGTGAACGAATAATCATGCAATCCCAGGGAAACCAAGTCCCCCCGCCCCTCAGAAAACAGGTAATAATACACCTCTATGGCAATCAGCACAATCATGTGACATTCAGACCAGCTATCATAGGCCACCAGCTCATCAAATTTCCCTCTGCCATTGAAAATGTCAGAGCCACTTTTAATTGAAAAATATAAAAATAGTCTGCTCCTCCAAACAATAATAATGAATGAGATTTGCGGCTATTGATAAATTGCCAGGGGGTAAATAAGAAGTATACATTGAGAAATTTTCCACAGAGAATAATCCAGAAAAACAAAAACTCTTAGCAATGACATATTCCCATTTAAAATCAGATCACCAGCAGTAGCAAAAACAAAAAGTCCATGTGGAGGTCTCACCATATAAGCATATTACTTGAGTGAGTTAAACTCTACCTGCTAAAGAAAAAGAGAAATAATTTAAATAGTACCTCTATTTCACCCTTGAGGGAGTGAGCGTGAGCAGGAAGACCTGAGTCTGCTGGGCAGTGAGTCCCAAGCCCCGTGCACCATTTCTCACCACCCTCACAGTGACAGAACATTCCAGGACATAGACTTTCCAGTCCATGGAGCCCCTATTTGATAATATTTGATCTGATACTCAGCCATCGGATGGCACCTTTTTCAACCATGCTGGAGCTGAGGGAGGCTTGCTGAGAAATGGAGGTATTCCCCAACGTGATAGGTAAATACCACTGTGGGCACTGTATTTGCAGATGACTCAGGAATAATTTCCATTCATGATTTCAGTTAAACAGCACTTCTTCCAATCCAGGCTCCAACTGAGACGCAGTTCCACCTGGCATCATTAATGGTGATCTTGGTCCCCAGTCAAAGTCTTACACAGTTGAGTTGCATTTTCCCACCATCATCAGGCCATACGGCATTCCATAAAAACAAATTAACTGTCAACACATTATTTATCACAGCCTAGTTTGGAATTATTCTCACCTGCTGGCACCTCCTTTGTACCTACCATGGTGTAAGATTGGGTTCAAAGATGACGTCCTCTCTGAACCTGTCCTGGAATTCCCCCGAGGGCTGATTTGGAATGTGAAGGAGCATAAAAAGAAGAGCCACAGCTACCAGGATATGCCAGGCTGTGTGCAAAGGCCACTTCTATGCCCTTTCTCACCTAATCTCCCTGGGAGGCCTTCCCTGGGTAGAACTTTCACGGTCGTCATTTGACACCTGAGCAAGGTGCAGAGCAGGGAAGAGAAGGAGCCAGCCAGTGCCCCTTGCTAAGGCAAGTGGCAGGATCAGCTTCAAGGCATTGCTCCTCCTGGCTCCGGGCTCTCCTGCCCTTGCCCTCCCCGCCAACTCAACACCAGTGACACCGTTCTCACCACCGTTAAAGTGCAAGCCCCCTGCGGACAAGGTCTGTGCCACCCGCTCTCAGCGCCTGAATGCTTCTCCACCTGGACCAGCTGACTGATCAATATGAATTCGGTGTCCCTGCTGCCTGGAACAGGCCACTTCATTCAGTCAAGAATCATCAGTCTAGTGCAGCCCCTCCAAAGGAGAGAGAAATTATGGAAATCCGTATGTATCACACCGTCCTGTCTTCTTAAAGGGGTACAGCTGACCCCTGAACAGCACGGGTTTGGACTGCACAGGTCTACTTACACGCGGGTTCGCTGGTTTTGGGGGGGTTTTTTCAATAAATACAGTACGGTACTGTAATTGTAGCTTCTCTCCCCTGTGATTTTCTTAGCAAAGGTTCCTTCTCTCTAGCTTACTTTATTGTAAGAATACTGTATGTAATATACAGATAACACACAAAATATGTCTTCATCGACTGTGTTATCAGTAAGGCTATTAGTAGTTCAGTGCATAGGCATGTTTGCAACTAAAAGAGGGGGGAGGATCAGTGCCCCCTAACCCCTGCCTTGTTTGGGAGTTAACTACTCTGAGTTTAATATTACCCTCATCTTCCCTGAATCTTTCGAGGATGCCCAGTCATGTTCTTAGCAGCCTGTACATAACGGGCTGCATTAGCACTTTCCAGGCCTGCTGAGATAGGGGCCTTCTGCATTCTCATTAGAAACCAAGCACCTAAGGCTCCCCGGGGCTAACAGAGGCGTTTGAACACATGCTGCTTCTTTCTCCAGCTGCTCTTGTCTCTACCCTGGCTGTCCGTTCTTACTGCTTCTCTGTTGTGGGATAGGAAGCCCGCAGAGCCACACTTTACTGGACCAGTCTTTAAAATATGAATAAGAAGACTCTCCCCTGAGAACAAAACGTTAATGCATGCTGGGGGGACCGCTATTTCCTCGGCTTGTTCAGATTTCTTTTTCCTGTGGCTTGGATAATTACTGTTTCCTGACCAGTCGAATCCAGAAAAAGAGAAAGGCTCCCTAGAAGGCTTCCTGCGCTTTCAAATTTCCACATGAATTCACAGTCAGAGGGCCCGTCCACACAGTCTGAAGTTTTCTGCCCTAGACAATAGGATGTGGAGAGTGAAAGCAAATGGTCTGGGCACGTCGGACCAGGGGACCTCCAAGCGGGGATTTTCTGAGTACAGCGAGAGCCTTGCATTTGAGGAAGTCATCGGCACCATTGGCAAACGCATTGCCTTCCTTTCCTTCCCCTCATTGTTTGCAGAATGGTGTCTCCTCCAGCCTGGTGAGGAGGGTTCCAGGCCCTCAGGCACCGTCATTGCCCTGGGGGAGGGGAAGGGGCTGGTTTTATCACAGGAAAGGACCCTCCCCGACTCTTTTCCAGGACGCCTCCTAATCCCTTTTCTTTCTGGAAGAAAGAAGGGAGAGGGGAAATGACAATCTACTTCCTTATTTTCTATATCCCCACCGCAAGTTTCGGGTTCTCTAAACCGACACTAAAGATTTGCATTATTCAGCCTTTGCCCGAAGCCCATTCCCTTTTAAATGATGACCCTGGAAGGTACCCCCCAACTGTGTCAAAGTCCATCCAGCAACAACAACACAGCAGGACAGGACGACCCTTAGGAAACCAGCCCCTGACTAGTTCCCCACGAGGCTGGTCCCAGTCAGACACGAGATCCAGGTTCAAGGCGGGGCCCTTCCTCTGCATCCCTGTGAGCCCCCAGAGTAGACTTCACCCCTGCACTTCCGACCCACCACCTACAGGACGACGGTGGGGGCCCATTGGTGTAATTATCTATGTTCTCATACTCAGTGTGTCAAATCACAAGGATTTGACATGGATGGTCTGCAAGGACATCCCGTGTCAACAGCGGGTCTGTCTCCAAGCACCTGCGGTGGAGGCCGCGGGCAGGGCGGGAGGAGTGCGGTGCGGTTCTCACTCTCTGCTTGTGCACGTCCGCATGACTGGAGCTTTTCCTGCAGTATTACTTTTGAATTTTTTTTAAGAGAAGGGTTTTTTTGTTTTTGAGAAATAAGAGCAATAAACCGTAATCCCGCTCTGCTAATACGAAGGTCAGTATGGTAAAGCGGTTCAACGCCAGGATTCTGGAGCTCACCTGCCCAGCTCTCCATCTGGCAAAGGTGTGGCCTCAGGTGTGTCACGGAACCATCTCTGCCTCCGCTCTCCCCTGCTTGTAACAGGGGTGATAACAGCACAAGGGGTGGGGTGAGGCTAAGGGAGCACTCCTAGGGTTCTGAGGACAGAGCCCGGGCCCTAGGTAAGCACCGCAGGAGCGTCTGCCATTGCTACTGCTTCTACGGAAAATGAGGCACAAACGCGCTCCGTCATCTGTAATGCACTCTACACACAGGTCACCGCACCCCAGACAGACGCTCGCTTTAGAAAGTTGTATTAACTCTAGCAGAAGATACACAGTTTACAAACAGGAAAAAGACTTGCAGATGTAGCAGAACTGGAAATGCAAATCTGCGGCATGGAGAAAAGCAGATGGGTACCACAGGGAGGGAGCACGAAGACAAGAAGCCCGCAGAGGAGGCCATGGGGTCCCGGGGGCGACATCTCCTCCCTGAGCGACACACACGGAGAGGGCTAGGAGGCCTGCAAAGGCCTGAAGAATCTAGGGTGCTAGGAGAAGCAGGTCCAAACCCTGCTGTGTCCGGGGAGAACCCCTGCCCCAGCTCCTCCCTTACCCTGGCTCACTGGCGGGGTGTATTCTCCACCCCTTGCTCGGTAGAAAACCATTCTGAGGATCTCAGAGGAGCAGAAAGGAGCTCGAGCAGTCTTGCCTGACAGGCAATGCCCGGGTATCAGCCTGGGCCCTCCGTGGTGGGCTGACCCTGCGAGCAGCCAAACACTGCACTGGGCCACAGCCCGGTCTCCGCCTCGCATTCAGCCCCTTCAGTCTCTGCCCCCAAAGTCCCAACCCTCCCCACTTTCTGAAGGAACCGAGACCTTCCAGAAAGAGACCTCCAGTTCCCCAGGGGACGGGCTGCAGGAACCCTAGGGGTGGCCAAGGGCCTCCTCTCCCTCCCCCCAAAAGAATTACTCAAGAAGGAGAAAGAGAACTCACCTCACATCCTTAAAAACAAAACAGGTGTGGGAGGGGCAGGGAGAAGGCCCCCGTGTATTCTGAGAGACGCTGCCCCACATACCCACCAAAAACAAGGGAACGCAAGCTGAGGCGGCACTTGGAAGGCCTAGGAAAATGGTTTCTAAGTCCCCTCCAAAACTGCAAGTGAGCTTCAGGCTCCCACTTCAGAGCTGGCCTTTCAAGGAGCAGAAAAGCAACTCTCAGGCAGCAGAGAAATCACTGAGAATCACAACCAAAGCCAAAACATGAGCTCTTTTTTAAAAAACACACATAAGCTGAGAACTTTCTACAACAAATGCCAGATTTCAGCTTGAGAGAAAAACAGAAGCCTTTGGGTAAAATAAACAGAAGGGGGAAAAAGTTCCCCTAGTATAAACCAAGGGGAACCTCCTTCCTGCAGATCAAGTTCTGACCTTTACGTGAACTCCACATAACTAGCTCATGATTTCGCAAAGCAAGAGGAATGGCAAGCATTTTGAATGATGCTAAAAAATCTTGGTTCTCCTCTGGCTTTTTGTTAGGCAGCCAAGTGTATCAGTCAGAGCAAAAGTAGCTTAAAAATGTGCACTTCCCTCTGTCAGGAAAGACTGGTAAGGGGATCGTGAACAGCACCCTGGGCTGGATACCGCCCTTCCTGTGAAAACCAGAATTTGCAATGAGAACAGAGCAAGAAAGGCCAATTTCCTTTCATTATTCCACCAACAAACATTTATTGAGCACCTACTGTGTGCCGGCCACAACTTTAGAGCGGTGGACAAAACAGACAAAAACCTCTCTCCCTTGGGGCTAACGTCTCCAAAGCTGGGTTCTTTTTTTTTTTTTTTTTTAGATTTTATTTTTATTTATTTGGCAGAGAGAGACAGCTAGTGAGAGAGGCAACAGAAGCAAGGGGAGTGGGAGAGGAAGAAGCAGGCTCCCAGCAGAGGAGCCTGACGTGGGGCTCGATCCCAGAACGCTGGGATCACGCCCTGAGCCGAAGGCAGACGCTAAACGACTGCGCCACCCAGGCGCCCCCCAGAGCTGGGTTCTTAAGTAAAGGCATCAGTTCTCTGGTTTCCACAACGGAAATGACACCTCAGACATTCTCTCACACCCTCATTCATGCCTGTACATCTGTTCTTACCTGGCCTTGTTTCTGCCCAGTGAGGAGCCCGGAACCAATGCCAATCTAGTGTCCCTGCACCCAGCCAGGGACGCACGCGGACAACCTGCCCAGGCACAAATCTCAGCCCCAGGCTGGTCAGGAACAGCCCTACCGAGGGATGAGCCTGTTGGCAAAGTCGGCAGGGAGCAGGGACCTCGTAGGAACCTGTATCTGAGAAAGTGCTTCAGAAACAAAGCTATCCAAGGACAAAGCCATCTTACTACTCAATACTCATCCCTTTCTCCATGTTCCTCCGGGAGCGGTCCATCCCTCGCCAGCTATTCCTGTCTCCAGAGTCACTGAGGTTGGCAGAGAGCAGGAGATGGGTGGAGGAACGCACTGCCAATGGTGCCGAGCGGGATGACAGACCGTAAGAACAGCGCGTGAGCATACGCCAGGTACTTTTCTAAACAACCCAGAAGTTGGTGCCCGTTCATATCCCCATTTGACTGGGTGAGAAGAGCAAAACAGAGAAAGAGAACATGGCCAAAGTCATACAGCACGAGTGTTTCCATCAATTTTGTAAAGCAAAATTGGTGACAAGTAAGGGATTTTTCTCAAGTAACAAGTATCCAGAAGCAGGCAGCCCAGGACACTCACAGCTGCTCGAGGTGCCTTCCTGCTCACATTCTTCAGGACAGGACTTGCACTTTCGGGAGAGGTGGCATAACAGAGAGGCGAAGGATACAAATTCGGGTGCCAGGGTCCTGGCTCTGTCGCTCGTTGTCTGGGGCCCTGGGAGGGTCTGCTCTCCCTCCTCTGCCTTGGTTTCCTCCTCCACCCAATGGAGATGGTTATCCTACCTATCTTAAACACGGTAATCAAGGGCTGCAGAGAAGTCCTGGGCACACAGACGCAGGGGCACAGGAGTTCCTACTGGGATTATTAGCAGCAGTCCTGCTGCCCGTCCAAGCACAGCATCCACACTCGGGTCAGAAGCACAGAGCCTAGGAGCAAACAGAGTCAATCCCCACCTGGTGCGTCACCCGGCAATGACGACGCGCAACCATTTGCCATGATGGAGTCATGTGGCCACCCCTACAACGAGGGACACCGGGAGAAGCAGGCTTCAGCCAGGAAGGAGACAAGAGACCGGGAACTGAGAAGGAACCCAGCAGTGTCCACACAAGGGTGGAGCCAGGACGGTGGACCCCAGGCACATCACAGCACACACACACACACACACACACACACACACACACACCCCAGAGGAAGACACCTTGGGGGCAGGTGCGGCAGTGAGCAGCCTCTGCCCCTTCTGAGGCTCCCTGAGTAGCCGCTAGGTACACAGGACATAAGAGCCCCTGTGCCCTAGATTATTCTGCCAAAGTGGAGATGAGGAAAAGAGGCAGGACAGAAGCTCTCTTCCCTGTTAAGGAACTGGGGGCTCCCAGGTGCTCAAGGAACACAGAGCCCAACAAATCTCTATGATAATACTTTTTCTAACAAATTGATTGAGGTGGCAGTTCTCATCGAAACATGAAAAGGCTTCAGGGCTCCTTCCAGACTTACTGAAATTAATAGGAGCCGCTGAACGAATCTGGCATTACCTCCCTGGCTTCCGACTTCTCCCTCCATCCTGCATCCTTCCAAGTTTGTGGGTGGGTAAAGCAAATGTTTGTTCTTGGAACATACTGGTTTATTTTGTTGTTTGTGTGGCAACATGAGCTTGGATCCTTTTTAAAGCAAAAAAAAAAAAAAAAAAAAAGCAGCTTCTATAAGTTAAGAAAACGCTGCTCACAGGAGCTCGATCTCTGTCTGCAGCACGCCATACACACTTCCATGGAAAAGAGGGTGTTGATGAACCAGCAAGCTTCCTGGCTAGAAACAGGACTTCTCAAAACTGTTTTTCAAAAGATAAAATTGCATTCAAGTGTTTGTCTCGTTAACCCACATCTCGAATTCTCAGTAAGCCTGGGGCCCAGTCATTTTGAATTCTACTAATATCAAAAATCTACTTCTCAGACCTACAGAGAAAAATAAACACACACCTCTTTACTTTTGAAAGCCTGATGTGTTCTAGTTAAGCCAAAAAGCAAGCTTATTTGGGGGCAGTCATCCATTTACCAGACATCTTCACTTGACGAAACTTCCCTTCCACAGAGGCGGCTTCCCAGAACCCCTTGGCCACAGAGCACCCCCATGCACCAGGCGCAAAGCTCCTTTATAGCCTCAACCAAAAACCGGCTCGATGGCTCTCCCTGTGATTTGGGTTTGTGCGAGTGGGGGCAGAAGGAAGGTGCAGAGGTTAAGAGCAGGCTCTCGGAGCGGACACCTGGGGCTAAAGCCAGATGTTTCACCTTGGGTCAGTCACTTATCCTTTCTTTGCCTGTTTCCTCACCTGGAAATGAAGATGATGACAGGAGCTGCCTTGCCGGGCAGTTAGGGGAAGCTCTTGGCGCCGTGCCCGGCATACAGCGAGAGCTATGGAAGTGGTAGGCCATCATCTCGCCCCGGAGACCTTGGCCCCATGACCGCAGGGCAGCATGTGTGCTGTGCCCCTGCTCGATCCCCAGTGCACACAGCACAATCTCCAATATGTGTTACAAAGCCATACTCTGAACCTTCTTTGCTCCCGAGGAGCTGCCCCCCCAGAGGCTGAGGATACAGCAGTCAACAAAACAGGTCAGGCTCCTGAGGGAGCCAACATTCTCATTCAGGGAAGGGCGACAGAGTGTATTGGAGGCGGCGTGGGCTAGAGGCAAAAAGCGGGGGGGGGGGGGGGGAACCAGGGAAGATCAGGAGTGCTGGGGTGCTGCTGCAAATGGCGATGTCAGGGCAGGCCGCTCTGGAAGGAGGAGGAAGCGAGGAAGTACACCGGGCCGCACTAGGGGTGAGTGTTCGGACCAAAGAACAGCAGTGCAAAGCCCGGAGGCAGAAGTGCGTGGCTGTGCAGAGGGAGCAGAGCTGAGGGTGGAGAGAGAAGAGGTAAAGCGGTCAGGGGGCTGTGGGGTCAGACGGACAGGCCTTGAGGAGGCCCTTGCCTTTTCCTCTGGGTGAAACAAGGAATCCCTGCAGGGTTTGGAGCAGAGGGAGGACATGGTCTTTCAGCTTTTAAAGCACTTCACTTTTTAAAAAGGATCCTTCTGGCTGCCTCATTGAGAACAGACTGAGAAAAGACAAAGGTAGAAGTTAAAGGAGCAGTGAGGAGACCCCCTCCCACCCCGTGGTAAACCAGGCGAGAGCACTGGTGTTTTGGCCCAGCGCGGTAGTCGAGAGGTGTAAGAAGATTCTGGATCTGCTTTGAGGGTTGAGCCCACAGACTGGCAGACGGACGGATACAGGGTTTGAGGGAAAGGTTTTGGGTGTGAGCAGGTGGAAGGATGAAGCAGCCATGAGCTGTGCTGGGGGAAACTGGGCACCACGATGAGGTAGCAGTGGTTTTTCGGTTGTTGGGTTTTTGGGGGGAATGTGGGGGGGGCGGGGAATAGTTCTTTAAATAGTAATTGTGGCTGGTATGCTTCTTCCCTATTTCTGGTCTCCAAAAAGGATTTTTTTCCTTCAAAATTCCTTGCCTCCATCAGCCTCTCCGCCCAGTTCTTCCCCTCATGCAGAAGTGATTTATCTTGCTCTGGTGGACCACTCCTCCACCCTAAAGCTTCACGGGGGCTGCCGCTGCCACCACCACCTACCCATCCCATGTCAGGAGGCCTCTGGGTGCTCAAGCCACCCAAGACCAGGTGGGTACATCTGTCTAATGACAGCCTCTATCAGGAAGCCCATGCTGTCCCACACCTAAGCCACATCCTCCAACCAAGCCTTTACCAGTAATGAAGGTGATATTTTGATCTTTTCCTTTGTAACATATGCCTCTCTCTTAAGTGGTTCAGAAATCTAAAAAACAGACATGGTGTTTAAACGCCAACACTAAGCACCTCAGGGCATTTAAAATAACAACTACCTTTTGTCCAAAGACGTACAGTTCATTGAAACCTCATAATAATTCCCTCGCATCATCAATTAATCAGAAACTGAGTCCTAAGCAACTATGATCAGGCACCATGCTGGGCAATGAAGGGTGGAGTGAGGGAGGGATGTCTAAGTCACTAGCACCATTTCACAGCTGAGAAGGCAGCTCTGAGAGTGAAGTGTTTTGCAAGAGCCACACCATCAGGAGGTGAGAATCAAGCACACCACTCAGTCCATACTTCTCAAGTCTATGCTCTTTTCATATGTGTGTGCTGGGTGACTTTGGTTAAGTTACTTAACCTCTCTGTGCCTGAGTTTTATCATCTATAAAATAGAGATTACGACAGCACCTACCTTGCTGGGTTCTTGTGAGGATGAAAAGAGTTCATTGACAGAAAGTACTCGGAAGAATAACGGACATATAGTAAGCCTTCAATAATTGTCATTATCACCATTACTATTATAATTACCAAGCTGCCTCTCTAGTAATTAGGATAATAACTACCACCACTAAATACTTACTCTGCACCAAGAACTGTACACAACGTGCTTTATGTGTACTGACTCTGAACCCTTAAAACAATCCATGGGTTTTGTCCCCATTATACACTCAGGAATCTGGGCCTCAGAGAGCAAGGCTGAGTGTACCAACTAGAGCCCACACAGCTGCTAAGTATCAAAATCAGAAACTGAGCTCAGGCCTGATTGAGCAAGTTACTTGTCAGAAACATATTTACTACATGAAATAAAGCAACAAGTGTGCTTCTAAGTTCTACACTAATGTTTAAAATACATGCAGAATCAAAGGTACCTTCCTGATACACAAGCTCCTTTTAAGGAGCCTTAGCCCAAAAGTACAAAATGAAAAAAAGCTCCACAGTCTTGTTAATTTTATCCACAGTGTGTGATACTAATCACCCCAGACCACATCCTATACCCACCACAACCTAAAAACCCACTTCCTCCCAGAACACATCCCGGGGAGCAAAAGTCAACATCCAGCTCCAGTTTCTCCAAGAACACCTTGTATGTTGACCTATGCATGCCAGCAAGTAACCGAGCTGCAAAAACATTCTCCCAACGCCTGGAAAGGGATCAGAGTGCCTTGGATTGAAATGCACTGCGTCTTCAACGTTGAGAAGCTGAGATCCAAGCTAGCTAGCAGCATCCAGCTGGATTCTGAGATCAGCGTCGCAGACCAGAGACAAGCTGGCCCCAGTGGGCCTCTTCTGGACCTGACTTCAGGGACCTATCTTTGTCACCTGACCCTAAGACCTACCAATGGAATGGAACCCTCATACCCCCAAGGCCTGTGTGTACAATGGCAGAAGGAGCATCTGTCAGCATGCCTTGGAAGCTAATCTGCCTTGAAGTAGGGAGCCTAGGGGCCCTATTGAGGATTGGGGGCAGGGGCGACTGTTCTTCACATGTTGATCACAAGACCAGACCTCGAGCCTCCCAAGGTCAGAATTCATCAGCAACACTCTAGAGAGAATATAACTGTCACACTGGAGTAGTGGGTAATTGGGGAGGGGGGGGGGGCGGGCAGGGGTGGCCGCAGAGGCCAAGAAAGAAAAGCAAGAAGTTGAGTATATGTTAACCCCAGAGATCTGACGAGAGAATCTGGGGCCTCTAGGACTCCAATAACCACTGTTGTTTCAAAAGTTTCATGCCTACAGGCAATCGGCCAGGCAAAAATGCAGTCCACTGCCACCAAAGAATCCATAATCCACAAACAGCAAGTCTTGATCACTCTGGAGAGGTATCTGTTGAGTTCCCCTCATGTGCCAGGCACCATGCTAGGGCCTTTCTAAACGAGAATATTTCCCATAAAAATATCATTTCCTGCTTTTCTTGGGGAAAAGAAAATCAGAAGCACTGCAACACTGGGCCAAATTCTCACATGACAACAAGAGCTAGGGTTGAAGGAGTGGCTGCATTCTGAGGCGTTTGACCTCTCCAACTCATACTCAGCGCCCCCAGCCCACCTCCCTCATTTATGTGGCTGCCAGGCCCCTGTAGACAGTGACCCAGGCATTGCCTAAAGTGAGCATTGCATAAAGTGAGGTGATGAGATGGTACAGCGGCTCTGCCGTCACTAGTTTCTACAGTTCTGCCAAGTCTTTATGACATTGTAAGATTTGGGTACCACTTCCCTGTTACCTGGAGAACTCATGAAGGATGTGTCACTGACGACAGTGACGTGGAGCCAGCCCTCTTGGGCAAGCATGCCTGATGTTCTCCCAGGCTCTTCCCCATGCCCCACAACCACCTGCCCCACTCCTTAAGATCTGGCCTCCCACTGATTAAGTTGCTCCTCCTCCCTGAGAAATATTAATGAAGGGAGGCAGACACATGAGATCTCCAGCCTCACCTGGCCTCAGAGGCTCTTCCACCAGCCAGAGGGTACTTGTCTTTGTCAAGCAGCAGGGTGCAGGGGCCAAGGGCTTCTCCATCACAGCTCTGGCACTGATGCAAGGGCTGGAATGACAAGTACCTACATTCCAGGCTGAAGCCAGGAATGGCAAGTGCCTGCCCCAAGGGAACCGTATTCCCACATTTTGAGAACCTCAAAATTGTCCATCTCTGCTCCCAACACACACTCACAGTTGAATCATGACTCCATTACATCACAGACCAAGAATAAACACAAAGCTTAGCATCAGTGTACATGTGCTATCTCGCGTCTTTCCATACTCAGTCCCACCCTGATGGATCCAGGGGCAAACCTACAGGCAATTCTAGACACTAGAGAGGGAGCCCAGGACAAGACAAGAAACATAGACACTTGACATTCCTACTTGGCTAAGTACCTGTCCCCCCAACAATGCTTTCATGAAGGCACTGAGATCTGTCGAGTGCTCACCATGCCTCAGCTCATATGTTACGCATTTTACTCTCATTACCACATTTTATTATGACTATCACCTGCCTATTTAACGGATGACAAAACAGACACTTAGCAAAGCTAAAGGAACTCACTCAAACTCATAGAGGGAACTAGAATTCAAACCCGGGAAGTCTGACTCCTGAACCCATGCTGAAAATGCCAGAAAGCATCATTTCTTGATTTTCAGATGAGGAAGCGGAGCCTCACAAAGTTTCAGTGATGTGTGCTTCATTGTCTCCCCTAACAGCGTCTCTCAGCCTCCGCACTGCTGGCATCTGGGGCTGGATCGTTCACTGTTGGGGTGGGGGGGTGCTGTCCCCTGCACTGTGGGGCTCTTACCAGCATTCCCAGCCTCTACCTATTAGGTGCCAGTAGCACCCTTAGGATGCTCTGGCCCCCAGTCATGACACCAAAAATGTCTCCTGATAGTGCCAAATGTCCCGTGGATGGCAAAATCAGCCCCAGCTGTGAACCACACAGAATACCAAGGGTGGGGCCCAGGACTGTGGGGCAGAGGAGGCACAAACTGGTGGTGGAGCCCTGGGCTTAAGCCTGGCCTCAAATCCCAGCCCAACTCTTGGCACGTGCCTCAGTCTCCTCCTGTATGAGAGAGGAATCTACTGCATCTGCTTCCCCAGGGCTGATGTGAAGCGTAAATGAAACTAGTTATGCAAAGCAGTTAGGTCAGTGGCTGGCTCAGTCAGCGTTCAACCACTGTTAGTTATTATTTGCATAATGTCCAGTTGAGACCCACCTCGCAGTGACCCGGAATCCCTCTCTGAAAACCAGGAGCAGGTTTTTCTGCATTTACAGATAAACACCATCATCACAAGCACCATTTTCCTTATGCCATGAGAGGGGGGGAAATATGATCAAGTGAATTCCTCTAAATCAATGAAAGAGAGGAAAGAAAGAAAGAAAGAAAGAAAGAAAGAGAGAGAGAGAGAGAAAGAAAGGAAGGAAGGGAGAGAGAGAGAGAAAGGAAGGAAGGAAGGAAGGAAGGAAGGAAGGAAGGAAAGGAGAGAAAGAAAGGGGGAGGAAGAAAAGAAAGGAAGGAAGGTAAGAAAGAGAGAGAGATGGGGTGGGAGGGGAAGGGAGGGAAGGGAGGGGAGGGGAAGGGAGAAAAAAGAAAGAAAGAAGGAAAGAAAAAGGAAAGAAGGAAGGGAGGGAGGGAACTGCAAACAACTTAGCCTACATGTCAAGTAGGGGAATCTTCTAGCTCAAGCCTGGGTCCCAAGGGCCCATCACACACCCCTGATGCTGTGACTCTGAAGACACATGCACACAAGTGAACACACAATCATACACATGTGCATACACACATACACACACACACAAATGTCACAAGCAGAGCAACACCACAGTGACAACACTTTTTAATATTGAAATACCAGAAATAACTAAATGCCCAGCAATAGAAGAATGAAATAAAATGTTAGAACAGATGCTGGAATATGACACAGTTAACAATGCTTTAAAAGAACAATTATCACACGGAAACGTGCTCACAGAAAGACAGCAAGTGAGGCAGACGGGATATAAAACACTACATGTGCAGTATGACCAGTTTGTAACCTAAGTATCCTGGGGGATAAAGCCAGAAGGGAATACAGTAAAATGTTAACGAGGTGGATCTCTGGATAGCAGATTAAAGGAGTTCTATTTCTTCTTTATACTTTCCTTCCTTTCTCCAGTTCTGCATCAACAGTGACCATCGGAGGCAGGAAAGCCCTGTGGGTAAGTGCAGGCTGGAATCCCATGTGACCCTGTGCCTGGTATTTAACTGCTCCTAGTTAATAACACTGCTAATAATAGCAGGGACTCTGAATGGTAGCTATTATTATTACTTTTATTATTGGAGGAGGGAGTTAAGCCCTGGAAATAAAAATCACAGATATGATGGGATAAAAAAAAATGCCATCTGTTAATTAGCTGTCACCCCTGAAGGAGTTATATGCTAGTAATGCAAGAAGTTAGAAATGCTCACTGAGTGCTTTCGCACAAGTCTTCTGTTAGAGTTACCAAGACTGACAAGTGATCCATTTCCTGAAAACTAGCCACTCTCACGAGAGGTACCAAATATGTGCCCCAAAGGCTACCTATAGAAAGGGGCACACTCCACCTCAGCTTGGATAGAAGTTGCTGGAAATGCACATGTAAAGGGATATTGCAAGTTGAACCCTATTTATGACATACCAGGAGGGAGCTCTGTTTCACAGAATCCAAGAAACGTATTTATAACCTCTATCATCAGAAGGTCAAAAAAAAAAAAAAGTTCCCTAACTTTGCTGTTCTTGAGGTTTTTACAGATTGGGTTATCTCAGCACAAGCCATCTCAGCAAATGATGTGCTCTAATGTTTAATTAACTCTCCGAATAAATGTGCAGAGGCTTTGGCTACAGCCTGGTACCCTGTTGGCACTGAAGCACCTTGAGGGAGGAACGTGTGAATGAACAGAAACTGTACATTGAGGAATAGAAATTGAATCTGACAAAACATGACAGGCTTACCAGCCATGTGTGTGAAGACAAACTCATTCAGGCTTGTGCACACACACCACAGAACACGCACTTCTCAAACCATCTGACTGACGGGGGAATGGCTCTAAAACCTGAAAAGCCCGTTCACCGGGGGCCTTACAGAAGGCACAGGAATGTTCCGCCCATTGTATACACGCTCCATGCGTCAGAAGTGGCTCAAAAGAGGCCCTTCTCGTTTTCACCTGGTTCTTCTCGACAAAAAGTGCTTTTCACCACAAAATTCCATAAATGTAAGACGCTGATTTTTTCCCCACAAGTTTCCAGTGCATAAAGACAAGATGTTTTAAAGGGGCTCCATAATGAGGCTTCCAAGAGGCATGCAGTGGTGATATAAATCTCACTGTGTACGGTTATCCCCATATAAAGCCCATTGTCCGTCTGTCCTCCCACACAGAGGGCTGGAGCTAAAGCACCACTGCGGGGTTTTCTAAGGCCTGATGTCAAAGGTTCTACCTTTCTCTGTCTCCACACACTGTCTGGGCTTACAGCTTGAAACGGTGGCCAGAACTCAGTGGTTCTCATTTGGGTGCAGTTTTGTCCCCTTGCGGCATATCTGGCAATGTCTAGACAGTTTTGCTGCTCACCACGGGCCAGGTGAGGCAGGGTATGGGGAGGGGAGGGGTGTGGCTGGCATCTAGTGGGTACAAGCCAGAGGTGCCGCTCCACATCCTACGAGGCACAGGTCAGCTCCACAGCCAAGACCTCACTGGCCCTAGGCCCTCCCGCGACGAGGGGAAGCTGAGGAAGCCTCAAAATAAAACCCCTGCCTCAGGACTGGAAGTGAAGGTTTATTCCAAAGCAGAACTGAGCTCCTTTGGGGAGGGCTCTGCCCTGCCAGCAGCTGTGTGACCTGAGACGGTGATGGGCGATGGACTCTCTTTCAAGCCTGTTTTCTTCAGTTGTGAAAGGGGGACGACAGAAATACCTGCCTCCAGGCGCGCCTGGGTGGCACAGCAGTTAAGCATCTGCCTTCGGCTCAGGGCGTGATCCTGGAGTTATGGGATCGAGCCCCACATCAGGCTCCTCCGCTATGAGCCTGCTTCTTCCTCTCCCACTCCCCCTGCTTGTGTTCCCTCTCTCTCTCTGGCTGTCTCTATCTCTGTCAAATAAATAAATAAAATCTGAAAGAAAAGAAAAGAAAAGCAAAAAAAATACCTGCCTCCCCAGATTTTGGTGAAAACACAGTGAGGTTGCATGCATAAAAGTTTCAGAGTGCCCCAGTGCCCTGCACATTGCAAACACAAAATACACGAGAGACTAATCAGCAAAACTGAAACAACTTCTGGACCATGACAGCCGTTGCTGCCGTGAACCGGAGAGCTGCCAGCCTGAGGGAGCATCGGGCAAACAGACGAGGCTTCTAGAAGCAGAGCAGAGCCACTCGGGAGGCTGAGGTCTGGGACAGCTCAGGGTCTTCAAGAAGAGACACCAAAAACCCAGCAGAGTTTCTTGGGGTATCTGTGCCCCCCCCCAAGATGTTCTGGGTGAGGGCAATGACTTCCCAAGCAAAGGCAGTGGGAGGAGGAGCCCAAAGGCCAGACCACTCCCAGGTCGGCATTTGGTGGCAGAGAAAAAATACTATCAAAGAAGATGTTCAGCCACGGTTCTTCTAGACCCCAAAGGAAAGAGCGGGAGACTAAACCACAGCGCCCTTCACTTTGCCCTTTAAATAATGTGACAACAATAACTAAAAATGCAGAGTTCAGGGCCTCCAACAGGTCCCCCCAAATGCCCACCCACTGTAAGGCCTCCCCCAAAAAGGCCATTAATGACTGCAACCAAATAACTAGGGAGGCTCAGAGCCCCCACACAAGCCCCATGAGAGGTAAGGACTGTGCGTGCTGGGAACTTCTGTTTTTAAAGGGAACTATGAAGGCATCTGCCCCGAGGCCACATCACCCTCCCCGATCCCATGTCACACTCATGCTCATGCGTCGAGGGAGGTCACTGGCTGCCCAACTTGGAATTTCCAGACTTCTGCTTTCTGAAAGTTTGAGCAGGGTTTAAATATTAATAGAGATTAATGTTGGCAACAAATTGTGACAGCTTTCTCTTATGAGCTTTTCCCCCGAAACCCTAAGTGGAACATGACCGCGACGGGCCAACCCCAGGTCCCAGACAGACATGCCCCTTAGCCTTCAGGCCACAGACATACCATGCTCCTTGGTCTGGATTACAAGATGAGACACAGAGCTTCCCTTTTACTTATTAGCAACTCTGAATTTTTCTAATGTTTTTGAGAGTTCATCAAAATGCCAACAGAAGGACTGATTATTCTTCTGCAAACTGCTGATTTTTCTTATTTTTATAAACACATTACCGTTGTATACCTAAAAATAATACAATGCTCTATATCAGTTATATGTCAATGTTTAAAAATTGCAGTAAGAAGAAGAACACAAAAACCACATTATTCACAGATAGGTACAGAAGGCCTAGAGTCTATTCCAGCTCATCTACTGTGCAACCTTAGACAAATCACCAGCCTCTCTGAGCCCACAGTTAACCATATGTAAACTGTGCTAGTAATCCCTATCAAGGTGAGGAGGGAAGACACACAAGGACAAGGGTGGTAACATGGTACAATATAAAGCATTTGCATAAAATGGGCTAAAATCCTAACTCTCCTCCAGCCCCTAATCCCTGCTCCCACAATCCAGCTCCTACTCACACCACCACCAGAGATTCTCAGCGCTTTGAGAACAGGGACCTTGTCAATCTTACCCACCAAGGCTAAATTGAAGGTGGGGCCCAGCATGCTACAGAGGCCCTTAACTACCTATTGAAAGAATAAAGTAACCCTGAGCAAAGGGCTCTAAGGCTCTGAGCCCTTATCTGTGACGGAGATTATCCTCTTGCAGGATCTCGAAGGTTAAATGAGTTCCCATATGGGAAGACGCCCCAGTGCAGAACTTTCTCGTAGATGCCTGCTAAGTACCAATCTACCCCTTCTTCGGCGCAAATGAGACCACAAACAAAACGAAGCTTTGAAACAAAACTAGGCTTTGAAACGGTCACAAACGCTATGCGCACAGTCAGGTGGCATTTTTATTTTCTCCTTCGTTCACAAGAACAGATGTAGAGCGGCGCACTAAATGCCAGGTGGCCAGCCCCTCACCCCTGGGGAGAGGCAGGGCAGGGTGTGGCCTGCAGAACTCAGACCACAAGGCCAAGCAACCCGGCCCACAAACCCCCCCACACACACCAGGCACGGACCCAAAGAGGGTCTGAGAAGCCGGCTCCACACTCAAATACTGCACTGGTTCCCCTCCCCTCGTCTCTGCCTGGGCAGCCATGAGGGACTCGAAACACAAGGTGGGTAGAGACAGGAGAGGCAGAGGGAAGGGGAGAAAACCAAACTCAAAAGAAAAACCCTTGGGAGATCCTAACCTGAGAGCTGCAAGAGTCCTGAGCAGACAGCCCCAAGTTTTAACTTGGACAGAGACACGCCCACCATCATTCTGCACTAAAGAGAAGGTCTCCTGCTCAGCTTCCCTCAGCAGAAACCAGAGGGACTTAAATCTGAAAGGAGGTGCAAGGTCACCCACTGGGATTTGGCAGTGAGCCCTGCAGAGAAAGCACTGGGGTGAATGAGTAGGTTCGGGCCCAGCTCTGCCACTGCTCACTGGAGGCCCTAGGCAGGCCCCCAAGCCTCTCTGGGACCCACTCTCCCCAGCTGGCAAAATAAAGAGGTTACAAGAATGCTCTTCTAGATCAAAAGTGATCTATCTGCACAAGAAGCAAGCCACACCATCCAGACCTCATGTTAATGCACTGAACCTAGAAGCCACCTATTTCTCCCACAGAGCAATCCCAAATGCTCTTGTGGGGCAAGGGAAGAGCTGGATTTGTGTCTCAGAGACTATCCCACTCCCAGGGTAAGAAGGGATACCCAGGGAAGAAGAAGAGGGAGTTGCAAAGAGAAAGGGGAAATTCTGGAAGGTGTTGAGCAAATGAGCGAGATGATCCCCCACACCTAAGAAATTCTTTCATGTTCTTAACAAATACTTATTGAGAACCTACTATGGCCAGGCCCTGTCAGGGGCTAGAGACATAGCTGTTAACGAGACAAACCCCAGACGTGAGGGCATCAACTCAGTCTTTGGTCACTGCTAAGTCCAGCTGGCCCTTCCCTCCCCTGTAGCTTTGGTGGCTAATGGCCTACCATGGGTGTGGACAGGGTAGTGGAAGGAGTAGCAGACTTGGGAAAGGAGCTGAATTCCAACTACTTCATGATCTTAAACAAGACTTCATTTTCTCATGTATGAAATACGATAGACCTATTTACTTCACTGGTGTCTTCTGAGAACCAAAATCTAGTTCATGCCTATGAAAGGATTACGCTGATTGGTTGTTCCTTTGTCCAGCATCACTAGCAAGCCAACCAATTTTGGAGATCCCTTATAGAGGGGTGCCAATAATCACACACAACCATCCTGGCCCCCAGCCTGGCCCCTGGGTGAGCTAACTCCCTCAGGACCTCACCAGCCATCAGGCCTGACCTCAGAACAACTGTGAATCCTTCCAACCATGCTGGGGCCCTCACTAGAGATCACACCTCCCACCCCCCAGGTGGGACCCCTAAGGAAGTCAAGCCTACATTCAGCTGGGCAAGGAATCAGTTCAACCCCACTCAAGCAAGAAGCACATATGCCTCAAAATAACCACAAGTGAGAAGTCCAAGTGTGGACCTCCCCACCCCGGAGAAGGCTGTGCAGACCAGGACCAACACCTCCCACAGCCCAGCAGATTCCCCCAATCTTCCCATAAGGCCAGACTTCCCACCACCACCACCCTGTCCCCCCCTCCCCAGGAGGAAATGAGCCCAGCGCCAGGAGCCCTCTGAGCAAACTGATCTCCTGGGTCTGGAACTTCCCACGGCAGCAAAGCAACACTAAAGGATGAAGCTTCCCTTCCAGGGTGAGGACAGGGGCTGCCCAATGGCCCTTCTGAATATGTCACCTGCC
Organism: Ursus americanus; assembly: GCF_024610735.1. NCBI lineage: Eukaryota > Metazoa > Chordata > Mammalia > Carnivora > Ursidae > Ursus > Ursus americanus. The sequence goes on along the minus strand of NC_142150.1, from coordinate 31,768,504 downwards.
CAACAGCATGGATTTGAAAGCCACTGACTAGCTCTGAGATACCAGGGACTCGCCCTCTCTCAGCCTTCACTTCCTCAATCCGTAGGATGTTATGAGGCTTAAGCATGGTGCTGGTCCAGGGCAGCACTCGAGTGACAGCAGCCAGCAGCCAACCGACTGAGCCCCTTCAGCAATCCCACCCCCACGGATCCCAAGAGCCATTTCACTGGACCCTGCCAATTTTGAAATATCCCTCTTGATGGGCGGGGGGGGGGGGTGGAATTCAAGAAAAAAAAAAAAGAATTGTTCAACCATTTCCTTCCCTGTTCTGCTTTGAACTTCCACAGTGTCATACAGGTGACACTTGTTCCAGTCAAGTGAACACTGAGCTTCTTCTAAAGATAAGAAACTGCTGCTTTCCTGCACTTGACTCTGCTCAGCTCCCACAGTCCTCTAGCCGAGCAGTGCTGGTCTCCCCAGGGCTCTGTTAAGGTCTCTCTGGGCTAGTGGGTGTGGCTCTGCTCAGACTCAGTGTGATCCCGTTTCTAAGTATCAGGCTCGAAGAGAAGGTTCCACCCAAAACGGAGCTGATAAAGACTGAGAAAAAGTTGTCTGCACGCGTACCAGGTTCCAGATCTCACAGGTCAATGCCCACTCTTTAGGGCGTTATTTTTTTCATAAAGTGGTCTACCAACTGCATTTTTACAGCTTTAAAAGACTTCTCATATTAACAGATTCTCAAATCATAAGAAAACCTTTTATCAGACCTCAAGCCTAATTCAAGGGTTGGAAAACATGATTATCTATGATGTCTCTTTGGGGTCTCTTTGCGTACCACGTTTCAGAAAACCCTATTCTCTGTGCAAAAGCCTCCTCCAATCCATAAATCAATCTCTGTGTGTCTCTCTCTGTCTCTCTGTCACACACACACACACACACACACACACACACATGCACAATAAACAAAAGAGAGAGCCCAGGGCTATAGATTTATTCTTGCAAATGTCCCCAATGTGCTGAGCGCTGTCCTCTGGTTCTGAATACCCCCAGTCCTAATCCACAGAGCTGTTCTGATTTCAGAGAAAGGAGGAAAGAATTTCCAATCATTGGCAGAACATTAATTTCTAGTAAATATGCTAAAATTAGTCCTGTAACTCAAAGTATGCTTTTTTCAAACTCAGGGACAGAAGGGAAAGAGAGAAAAAGAGAGAAGAGGCAGGCTTTCCTTGCCACACAGGAGCACCAGAAAATCTTTACCTGGATTGCCCCAAAACAAAAAAGCCTATTGGTTCAAACGTTAGGAAAATACACCACGTGCTGGCCCCAGCGGAGCAACAATTCAGGACACAGAGTGTTCTATTCATGAGGAAAACATAAGAGAGATGTTTTCTTTGACTATTCAGGGACTCAGTGATGTTCTACTGGGCAAATAAAATTCATATGACCAAGAAGACAGTGAAGACACCCCCTAACAACTCCCCAGCTCCGCAATGCCCCATGCCGCAGCCAGTGTCCCTCACAAAAGGTGAACTCGTTCTAATAGGGATATTAGGTTCTAAATTATTCAAGGACATAGCATAGTATCTTTATGGGATCAATAAACATGACCAACTTGGCCTTCACATAAATGTAAACAATTAGAGAAAGAAAACCCTCTCTCTCTCTGCACTCAAGAGTTTGGCAACTGGCAACTTCTCAGAGCCTAAGCACCTAAAATTCTGCTTCAAATACCATCACAACAGTTCCCTGAGTCTCAGTGGGGATGCCTTTCAGCTTTAAATCCAATAAATTACCTTGAAATTCTCAGAAGCTATTGCCTGCTCTGGAGCAAAGGCATCTGAAATCTGAACTAAGAAACAAACAGAACGTCAGTTTCTTCCTTCTCGTGATGACATTAGTGATAACACCAGGTACGTGTGAGCACAACAAGGATAGCACTTAACTATAGAAAGCACACGGAATGCACTCGATAAATGGTAGTGGGTATTATCGTTACTATGCAAACTTGTTGTTATTACGCACAAGGAACGAGAAAAGCTCAGATTTTCCACCGCCCTGCATTTTCACAGGAAATGAGCACATGTGACTAATCCTTCATTCAATAGTTACTGAGCTCCTACTGTATGCCAGGCACTGAGTTGGGAGGTACAGAGACAAAGAAGGCAAGATGTGAGTGGTCTGGTTGAGGGAGAAGCAGAGAAACGAAACAGAGTGCAGTGCGCCAAGAGACACAACAGAAGGGCGGACCCAGGATGGATTTGATTAAACGCAGATTTCCAGAAGCGGCCAACAGGAATTAGCCAGGTGGAGGAGAAAGGTGACACACACAGAGGGTGCCGTCAGCCTGGAAGGCTTACAGAAGAGAAAGCCACACACATGCAGGAACAACATGGAGGTCACTATGGCTGCAGCAAAGACAGGTGAAGAACATAAAAGAAGAAGCTGGAGACGAGAGCAGCCAATGGGCTGCTCGCTCACCCTGAGGGCTCCAAGGGCCAAAGCAGGAGTTTTAGCCATGGAATGACATGCGTTTTGGAAACATCTCTCCCGTCAGTGGTAGCAGTATGGGAAATAAATTTCTAGAGGCGGCAAAAAAAGCAAAGATGAACGAAACATATGGAATCACTGTCAAAGCTGTGTACATAAGGAGACTATCCAAATTTTGGCTCTGGGGAAGGAATTTCTTTTATTCCCTGTAAATGTTTACATCTCACCAGGCGTGCACACGCACGCACCCAGCATCTCAGGGGGCCCGTGATGGAGTTCCCGGTGCTGTGTTGTGCAGCAAAGCCTGTGCTATCTGCGAAGCACAGGAAGAAGCAGCACCTACCTGCAGTGTGTCTCCAAACCAAACAAATCTGAGACCTGGAAAGTCTCAGGGACAGGAAACATCGCTTATGCCGAGAAAGGGCAAGAGGCAGACTGAGGGAGACACTTAGCTTTGAATGTCAAACTCGACGCTGAAAGCCCGTCAGCCTCCCGTCAGCCAGTTTCTCAATAAGGCTTCGAAAATCAGGGGGTGAGGGCAAACAGCAGAATGCAGAAAGCTCATAAAACTGGGCAAATTAGCCACATTGAAATCCACAAATACCGCGGCCAGGACAGAAAAAGAAATGGTGTCAGATGATGTTACTCAGAAAAAGAGCAGGGAAGTGGGAGGGAGGGCTGCGGGATCAACTCAATAAATCGATCAATGCCACACACAGGAGCGTGGACACACACGCCCCGCCACGCACGCACGCAACACACTAATGTGACCTAATGACTCCAGAGTCAGACCTGAGCGTAATTCCCAGCACTGCCTTTACCACATGACCTTGCTTGCACCAGTCTTTTAACCTCTTTGGGCCCCAGTTTTTGACATTGCCTGAACAGCAAAACCTAACTCACCAGGTAGATAAGGATTAAAGGGAAAATGTGCAGAGAGCAGTTAGCACATAGAAAGCACTCAAAAAAGTGAAGGCCATCACCAGCAGCGTCCCAGATGAAACCTTCAGGCAACTCATCAGAAAATATCAGAAGCAAAGCTGCACTCCCCAGAGATGCTGATTGGAGCAAGATGCAGAGTCTGTGTCTCACGCAGTGACCCGCCTGAGGTCAGTGTAAAAATTGCCGTGGGAACATGGCCACTGTGGATGCTGTTGCCAGGCCCTCCCTCCACTGAAGTATTTACTGACAGCACGAACACCCATTCCGCCAGCATTTGCAGGCGCTATGTACAGCCCAAATACTGCAGCAATGCCACGAAGACTGGTCTTGTCTTCAAGGAGAGGAATCAATCGAAAAGACATGTATACAAATATCTGCAATACCACACGGGAGACCACGCCGCGTGGCAGGCACAGAGAGCACTTGTAAGAATACAGGAGGCCAAGGGCCAATTAATGGAGAACGCCTAATGACAAAGCACACAGAGAAGATGTGTGGACGGAGACCTGCAAAAGGGGTCAAATGCAGCCACGTGGAGATCAGGGGAAGAGGACTCCAGCAGAGACGATGATCTATGAGGACTCAGGCCAGAGAGAACGGGAAATGGAAAGAGGACAGCAGGTGCAGGGCCGTCATGAGGGGCTTAAAAGCTAGGAGCCTGGACTTTGCTCCTTAGCTCAGCATCGTTCCACATGCTGGTTCTTCCACAGGACATCCAAGTGTGCTGTGGGGCAAACCGCCTTCCATAGAATCAAACAAGCTTCCTGACCACAGCGTGGAGCTAAGCCCTCAAGAGCTCGAAGGGCTTCGGGAATCTGCTTAGAATGGAGCTTTTCCCAGCCTGTTGAACCAAAGGGCCCTTTTCCCCTCCTCACAGCCTGTCCTGGTTGGGAGAGAACGCGCAGTGCAGAAAAGAGGGTTGTGTTGATCAGGGCACTGCTCAGGAAAGTCTCTTTAATATATCGCAAATATAGAAAAAATGTTACTATCCTGACTGAGACCAGTAACTGATGTTTCCAAATAGGAATGATGAGGCACTCTGCAAGAGGCCTGAATTAGGAGGATTCAATTACATTCGCTCTGGTCACCAAACTCATTCAGTGCAATTTGAAATGCAATTTTTTAACAGCATGCTATGTTCTCACCCGTGATACTTGCATGTGCTGTGCTCACACCAGGTAAAGGAGAGGACTCTGCGACGCGAGTCGGCTTACCCGGTGCTGTGCCAGGGAACAGTTCACCACTGACAAATCAAGGAAAGAAGATGGAGGAGAAAAAGAAGGCGCTATGTCACCCAGGACTACCAGGCGAGAAGCAGTTTGCTCACGGAGGGCGGTGCATGCCTGGTTTCTCATGGAGGGCTCTGGAGTTCTGACGGGTGAAAGACAAGAGAGCTAATCACAGAAGGAGCAGCCCTGGATTTTAGGGCAGACAGATCTGGGTTTAAATCCTGTCTCTACTTCTGAGTTCATGTTCTCAGTAAACTCGTTTCTAGGAATCTGTCCTAGGCTAATTGCCAACATAATGTGACTTACAATTTAAAAGGGAAAAAAAAAAAAAAAAAAAGAACAAGAATCAACCTAGATGTCCAAAAATGGTGAAGTGGTTCAATAAGGAATGATAAGCAGATGTGACAAACTATAAGGCCACCGCTAAAACTCACTTTTTGGAGATTTTTCGATAATAATTATAGTCACAGCCCATGTAACGCTAAACAGGGTCAGGTGTGGCTTTCGACCGTATACGAGTGAGTGACGTGAAATTTACAGACGGAAGAATGAGTGAAAGGAATGCAGGAAGTTTACAATCGGGGATGTCTCAGAAGGATCGAAGCTCTGTGCTTAAAACAAGGCAGTGCAGTGAATGGCATGAAACTGGAGCGGGCCTGCCTCCACCCTCAGACACATTCCCTCGGAGGCTGCGTCAGGAATGCCAAGAAGGGGCAGAGCAGAGATAGACTCTTCTATCGTTTTCAGCCGAGATGTAGGTCAGTGTGTCATTTCTTCAAAGAGGTGAGTCAGGATCACAGCAGCCGATAATTCAAAGGCAGAAGAGACAAGAAGAGCTAAATTAAAGAGGCCCCTCCAGAGAGTCCGGCACTCCCCGAAGACTTAAATCTTCATGCTATTTTTTACCCAGCTATTGACTAAGAAGAATACACTATTAAGTAGACCATTTCTCCCCTCTCCAACTGTCCTATAAATTGGTCCTGTGTTTCCCAACGCCAAAAGGGGTAGTTACTCATGCAGAGCAAAATGCCAGTAAGTATAAATTTAGAACATGGGTTAAAAGGTACTCTGATCAAACCCCCAGCGACAAACCCTGAAAAGACAGAGGGGGAGAAAGCAAGAACCCTGCTCTCCCTACAACTTCATTCTATGCTCTAATTCAGAGCAGTATAATTAACCCCGAGTTTCGCTGCTAACACTGAGCTTTTTCAGCCTGATGAGAATATCATTTAGTATCTTGCAATCGCCAATAATAGCAATATGACACAATGGTACCTATTGAAGCTCTAATCAGGGCACACAGTCATTTACATAGAACATTTTCTGTGACTCTCTGTAACACAACGCCACAAAGACTCGATTGACACAAGTCTCCCTTTCCCATAAACTAAAAAAAAAAAAAAAAAGAAAGAAAGAAAGAAAGAAAGAAAAAGAAAAAAGAAAAAAAGGAAAGAAAGAAACCACAATTTCCTTTACAGGACAGCACAGATGGTCCCCACCCTTCCCGAGGGTTCGCCAGGCCCAGGCACTTCACTCCAAACTGCTCATCCTGATGCTGACCAGAGACTAGACGCTTGCTCACGACCGTGTGCGTACATTGGCCTCATCTCCTCTCACAGGAAGAGCAGATCCGGGTGCTCGGGGAAAACCCTGGGCTTCATAAAATGGAGTGAGGGATGTGGAGGGGCCCGGCTGGAGTCACAGCTTTCCAATCCAAGCTCTGACGGCTGGCCTCCCTGGAGGGGCTCACGTGGCCTTGGATTCAGGCCTGGAGAAACATGGGCCACTGTCGCGTCCTGTGGCTCATCCAGTGCCATGGGCCACGACGTGAGTGTGAGAGAAAGTAACCAGGTACCATGAGTCACTGGGGAAGGGGAGTGTTACGGCCTTTGCAGGACGGCTGCTGTACTGAGAAAACTGAATTCGGAAGCCAGACGGACCAGAGTTGGCATCCTGGCTCCAGTCCTTAGACTGTGAGCAGCTACCCAAATGCTCGGAGACTTCACTTCCTCCTCTGGAAAACAGGCTTTGAAAACAGCGCTGGGACAGAGATTTATACTCTGCATCTGAAATGCATGACACGGTACACAGCATATAAAGAGCAACAATTGTTGGCACGACCCCGCATCATTATTCCTCAGGAAAGGTTTGTGGGAAAACCAATAGGACTTGGGGTATGATGGGTAAAAGCCTAGACCCTGAGGCCAGGCTCCCCTGGTTCAAATCCTGGCACTATCACTTGCTGTTTGGGTGACCTTGTTTAACCTCTATACCTATTTTCTCATCTGTAAAATGGGAAAAATAACAGTACCTACCTCCTAGGGCTGCTATGAGGACTGAATGAGTGAATTTGTGCATGTGCCAGGCACTATTCTAACAATTCGTTATATAAAAACAAGATGAGGGGCGCCTAGGTGGTGTAGTCAGTTAAGTGTCTGACTCTTGGTTTCAGCTCAGGTAATGATCTCAGAGTTGTGAGATCGAGCCCCACATCAGGCCCCACGCTCAGCACAGAGTCGGCTTCAGATTCTCTCTCCCTCTGCCCCTCCCACTTGTGCTCTCTCACAGAGGTTGTTACTATTAATGTAACAATAGCAACAGTTACTAGTTTCTATCTTATGCTTTTCATATCTACTTTGTTATTTAAGCCCTTAATTGAAACCCAAGATAAAATATCCTATGATGTGAAATTGGGGTCTAAATTCTAAGGAAGGCCTGAGAATCTTCCTTTCTTAGAATTTTCCTCTAAGAAATTAGGGGGGGGAAGGCCTTGGTTAATTGGAAGCACGGAATGAATGACCATTTGTTCTTTTTCTAGCTCAAGTCTTTGCCTGTACAGCCAAGTTCTTCCCAACTGAGTGTGCACATCCCTCTCACATGCCATCTTGAGGGGAAGGCCAACGAGTAAGTCCAAGCTAGCCAATGCCTAGCACCAGACATGATGGGCTGAAGGAGAGGAAAAGTAAGACTGGGGCCAAGTTTACAGGTTGCTTTCTGACCAAGCAAGAAGGGCTCCCCTCAGCCACTGTCCACAGTGTTGGCACCTTGGAGCTCAGACTAAGAAATCGTCCCTAGTCCCTGCTTCGTGCATGTCCCAGTTGGCCCTGGAGACAAGCCTTTTAGTAAGCAAAGCATTTGTTGAATACTCAGCAGGCTAGTATAAGTCAAATGTTGTGCATCTGCTGACCAACTGCAACTGGGCCACCATCAGTGGTACTGCCCACCATACGGTTGTCAAGGGCAGATCTCACGTACAGACTCACCAGTGACAATCTTCTTCTTGACCGCCATTTGGCATTCTGAGAGATTTCCACACAAGGTTTGGACCAGCTCAGTGACTGGTCCTTGGTCACTCTGCCCAGATGAAAATCCAAGGCCAATGAGGCAGGCAGGCAATTATATGCCTTGAATGTCTGTCAAGACTGGACATGTGCACCATCTGGCCAGTGTCATGGATCCAACATGATGGTGACCTTGCCCAGTCCCTGACCACCACATGTAAAAATAGCACTTGCCCCATCACACTGTATCCCCTTATCCCGTTTCACTTCCCTTCACAGCCCTGAGGTCTCCCTATCTTCTCATCACATGTAAGCTCCATGAGAGGGGGGACTTGGTCTGTTTGGGTTACAGCGACATCTCCTGCACATAAATAGTGTTTGGCACAGAGTAGATATTGAATGATCAGTTAATTGGTTAATTAATCAGAGGCCAAGGTAGTCAAAAAGACAGTCAAACACAAAATCACATCAGGGGCCTAACTTAAAAGGAAGTTTTCAAAAGCACTTTTGAAGCCAAGCCAAGGAGTCTTCTGGAGCAGCTTAGCACCCAGACCGAGGCTGGGCTTCTCGGTTTCTTTTTTCTCCCTTCTCCCCTCTAGATTTTTTTCAGAATGTTTTGAAACTGATGGCATATGAAAGTCCAGAGCTGAGGGATGAGAATTTCACCAAAAAAAAAAAAAAGGAACCAGGCCTGGGGGAACATAGAGAGGAAGACGCTGGGGACTGAGTCACTCTCTGTCACCTGGCCTGATATGGCCAGCCAGACCCAGCAGCGGCAGCCGTCACTCCCTGAGCCTTGACCCGACACCAGGCACCTGAGCTGAACGCTCAGTCTCACAGCAACCCGATGATACAGTCACCGGGCTGCTGTCTCTAACATGGGGCAAGGTTCTAAAGTCAATGGGGAGGGGTCAGGATCAGGCACAAGTGTAATAACCCTTGAAATGAGCCAACATAGCAAAGGACACACCATTGTTCCCTTGGACTCCAGCATGGGAACAGGTGAAGCAGCCGGCTAGGGGCTTGTCTTCAAGAGCACTGTGCAAAGGTTATGTATCTGTAATCCTGGAACCTGGAACCACACTCACCAGAGCAAGAGAAGCACCATGTGAGAGGCACCAGGACACCACAAGAGAGATCAGATGCGTGTTTCCAGTCCCACTTTCTGTCCAGACCAAGTCTGTACACAGAGCTAGCAGGAGCAGAGCCAGAACCTGACCCCACTCCACCAGCGTGTTGAGCCAGACTCGGGCCAGTCCTCACAGGCCTATTCAGCCAAGGACGGCACCCAGCGATGTAATCCCAGCCCCATGGAAAGAGACCCCCATCTGGTATGTCTTCCTTTCACACCCCAGGTGCTGCCCACGTGCCTGCTGGAAGCATGTCAGCCACACAGAGTAGTTATCGTCTGCATCACGTTTTAGAGTCCACTAGAAACTTCCCCAGGCTCCAGGTCAGCAGCCCCGGGGTGGTGTTACTCCCCATCTCACTGCTATGCAAAGCTCAGAGACGTAAGAGAAGACAGAGTCCCAGAGAAGGACCGCAGTTGACCCAGGTCTCCTGACACCAGGACCAGAGTTCATTCTACATCTCAATACAATTTACCTCTGCTCCTGCGATTGTTTACATTCAGCCCCCTCACTTTTTCAGGCTCCCTGCATCCTCATTCTACCATTTATAAAAAGAAAGAGCAGCTAGGAGTCTGCACACCAAGACTCCAACAGGCAATGGTCACTGTCCAGAGCGATTAGATGGTTCTTTCAGTTCGAGGCAAGCAGCGGAGTAGGAAGGAAGGCAGTCTGCAAATGTCTACAATCTGTTAAAGTCCTTGAAAACACTGCGTGCTGCCCACATCCACAGCATCCAGCCTCCCCTTCCTCCTTAGTCAAAGACCCCCAGTTTCAATTTTATATAATGCAACTGGGACTAAAAGGCTATATTTCTCAGCCTCTCTTGCAGCTAGCTGTATGCGTGAGAGCAAGTTACAAGCAGTGAGACCTAAGCAGACATGCTCCATGGAACTTCCAGGGAAGAGCTTAGAGAGAGCTCCTCAGAGAAAGGCCAGCACCTTCTGCCAGCACATGGCTCAGACATGAAAACTGGAGTTCCAGGAGCCATCCTGCGCCATGGAGCAGAGGGGAGACCCCTGTGGCAAGAGCCTGGGTCCCAGGGGACACCCTGGGGCTCTCACAGCTCTGGACTGCTACCTCCAACTTACTTTTATGTGAAAGAGAAATAATCCCTGACGTCGCTTAAGCCTCCGTGAAATTACTGTCCCTCTGAGAAGTTTTCCATTGTTGTTGTATACAGCAAAAGCTAATCCTGACTAAGGTAAACCCAAAGCAAAAATAAAACACCAACAAAACTCTGCCCCCATCTTTACTCCCCACCAGCTCCATAAAAAGCAAAACATCTGTTCAGATGAAAATCCAACATTCTTACAAATTAATCTGTTTTACATTTGAATGTCCAGAATTTCTTATACTATCATTCCTATCGCTGGCTCCAAAGAACATTCAATCAAGATTCTATTTCCTTTCCAATTAAGAGAGAAATTTCCCCCAGTCTCACTGTGAGGCCCTCATAAGAGGTCTTCACGGGTCCGGAGGACGAGAGGGTGTAGAAAGCACTGTTATGCTCCCCCATGGAGGGAAGAAGGGCAGAAAAGGATTTGAAGTTGAAAACGGTAGGTACACCTTTAATATTTTTACTGTTTTCTCCTAGGCAGCTAAACGTGTATGTTCATTAAACACAAACTGTGCAGTAATTACAAAGGGAGTTGCCAAAGAAATCCTGAATACACAAAAGAGAAAAAAAATAGTTCTATAAGCACCTCTCACACGTGCATAAGATTTGGGGGATTTTGTATATCCTCACTTAATCCACACTAAAGAGATAATAATAACATGAGCTAGGTTTTCCTATTTTCCCATAACATATAAGAAACTTGCGTTTGGGGCAGTTAGAGGATTTGTCTGAAGCCATAGAACTGGTCAGACGTTCTTCTTGTAAAAATAACTAGGAGGGGAAGAAAGAGCAAAGAGTAACTTCCCCTCTTCATATCTTCCTACATAATCTGAATTCTATACAACTACGTACATGCAACATTCTTTTTTCCTTTTCATTTTCTTTTCCTTTTACAAAAATAAGAAGAGTTATTTTTCATGGCTCTGTAAAGGGAAAAGTAATTGGAGCAATAGGCACGAGGCCACGTCTAATCAAGGCACACAGTTGTGAGGAACACCTGTCCCAAGAAGACAAGCCCACGCCTGCAAGGCACGGTTAGGGATGCTGAATGAGGCAGGCCGTGTCCTCTGCCCTCCCTGCAGCACCCCCAGTTCTCAGCAGAGGGCCCCCACACAGCGAGTCCCCCCCCCCCGCCGCCAACGATGTGCCCAAAGCCACCATCCAACACGGAGACGAGCCCGTGTCGTGCAGCACTGAAGGAACATGGTATGAAATCATACACCCACAATCTAAAACGTTCTTTCTCGGGGCGCCTGGGTGGCACAGCGGTTAAGCGTCTGCCTTCGGCTCAGGGCGTGATCCCGGCGTTATGGGATCGAGCCCCACATCAGGCTCCTCTGCTATGAGCCTGCTTCTTCCTCTCCCACTCCCCCTGCTTGTGTTCCCCCTCTCGCTGGCTGTCTCTATCTCTGTCGAATAAATAAAATAAAATCTTTAAAAAAAAATAAAAAATAAAGATAAAACGTTCTTTCTCGGGGCACCTGGCTGGCTCAGTGGGTACAGCGCGTGCCTCTTGATCTCAGAGTTGTGAGCGTGAGCCCCATGTTGGGTGTAGAGATTACTTAAAAAATAGATAAAATCTTTTTTAGAAATACATAAATAAAATGCTCTTTGTTGCTTTAGGTTACTTCAAACTACCTTTCCGCGGCAGGGGTCCTCACTGGAGCTTTCGCTTCTTCCCCCTCTGCCAGCTGAGGGCTACGGAACTGAACGAGTCCGGCTGCCCCACACAATGTTTTGAAACACACCGAAGCCAGCCTGAACAGTTACGACATTTGCCATTCAAAGCCCTGATTTCTTGTGCCGCGAAGCAGCGGTGTGGTGGCGACATCAGGGCCACGTGCTTGGGCCGGCCCCCGGGAAGGTGGCGGCATGGGAACAGGGGCGCCCGGCACCCCCGCTGTGGAGGGCACCGCGCATCCTCACACCCACTTCTCCACCGTAAGAGACACGCTTCCGGGCGCATGCCTCTACCGAGAGCACAACATGGAAAGACAAACCGAGAGGCTCTTGTGTTTCAGGAAAGCTGAGAGAGTGTGGAACTCAGCAGTAGCAGAGACCTCTGCTCTCTGCCCAATGCGCAAGTGCCACAGTGAATACGCTCAGCGTGGGGTGCTTCTTCTTCATCGGGCGAGACCCTCTCGTTCCCACTCCCCACCTGGACCCTGGACGCGTGTGAGCTTGGGCTCCGAGCACGCTCTGAAGAAGAGCGTTTGTGGAGAAAAAGTAACACACTTGACAACGCGACAGTGTCCCCTTGAGGGAAGAGAGACGTGGAATGACACAGCGGGGAACGGATGACTGGGATCTGCGGGGTTCTGTCCCTGCCTTCAGCTTCCTGCAGGTGTCAAGGACAGACCTAAAATCCCAGGATTCTAGTCAGGCCCACGCGGACCTCACCGCCACGTGAGGAAGAGTCAGAAGTATGGCCCGGGGACTGCCTTAGGCTGCCGGGGACTTATGCAGCCCTACATGCCCCCATCGCCCCCCGTGCTCCAGCCAGCTGCCCCTTTTCCAGGCTGAGGGGAGGGGTAAACTGAGGTCACACACGGCAGCGGGGGCACCGTCACAGCACATCCAATGAAAGCCCTCGATACAGACTGGAAAATTCGGGCTAATGCTATAGGGAGCAGTGAGCAGCCCCTGAAGGCATGGGGAGGAAAGGAGACAAGGAACAGAAGGCTTTCTGGGTGGGCAAAGAACTTGGCCTTTGTCACCAACGCCTCCTCGATGCCAACTTTCGGCATCTGCCCCGCCCACTCTGCGTGTCATGTCCATTTCTGCGGCAATCCCGGTATCCGACCATCTGGATGGTGACTAACACCCACCTAATCTGACCCTGTGGCATGTGCGTGTCCCCCCGTGGCCTCTGGCATTCACCCGCCTCGCCTCCCACTCAGAGGCCAGCAGGCATGATTTTTACTTGAATTGGTTGCCAACACTTAAAAATTAGGAGACATCGCATTCAAAAGCCAGGATTTTTCTAGGATATTTTCACATGGCCACAAAGAAGCTGACTGGCAGTGGCCCCCTTTGGGCAGAGCCTGCCACCTCCAGTTTCCCATCCTGTCACCTCTTTTTAATCACCAAGACTGACAATAAACATCCCCTGTCCCCTTATCTTTCACCAGGCCACCTAGCATACCCCCAAAGGCCTCCGAGTCTGTGACACCCCACCACATTCAGACTTCATTCATGGGCCTGCGAGACACCTGACCCTTGCGGTCCCGGGTACTTATCCCTCACCAAAACCCTGCAGCCCACCCACGAGACCCAGCAACCTCACTTCTCCCACACCCTCCCAGGCCCTGGCAGATGGCACTGCTGAAAAAAACCAGAAGATCCCCTCGAGAGAAATGGACGACGAGCTTAGAAGACATTTAATATACCTTTTCTTTCCCCCTCTATTACTGACTCAACTCTTCCCAATGACCCCCTCCCTCTCCACCGTGGGTCAGGCCTTCTAAGCAGGGCTCGAGAAATCTGGCTGAAGAACATGGGATCCCTGCCTTTGCCCCGTCTGGTGGACCTGGAAAAACCCCAAGGAGCCCTGGCTTAGATGCCACCCCGAATGAATGGAATAATGCCACAGCTCATGCGTGAAACCTAGCAATCCACATACGTTTGCTCTACAACCAAATGCTCGGCACTCACTGGCTAGTCAACAGGGAGCAGCAGAGTGGTTCCGAACAGGGTGGATGCACAGTCCCCAACACGTACTCCCACCAGCATCAGCTGTTTGTCACACATGCACTGCCTTGATCTTAGAGACACAGTGAGAGAGAGAAAAAAGGCTGGTCATGGTAGAAAAGCAGAAAAGAAATTTAAGTATGGTTCCTGTCCTCAGTGGGTAAACAGTCTAGTTGGGGATCAAAACACTGCACCCCACAGATGAATGAAGTCACTCATACAGCTGTGGGAGGAATGTGAATATGGGGGGGGGGGAGTCTGGGGGGGGGGGTCGGGGGGGAGGTCTGCTAGATGAGGTGGGCTACAGCTGGGGCTGAAAGACTTTGAACCAGGGGCGCCTGGGTGGCACAGCGGTTGAGCGTCTGCCTTTGGCTCACGGCGTGATCCTGGTGTTGTGGGATCGAGCCCCACGTCAGGCTCCTCTGCTATGAGCCTGCTTCTTCCTCTCCCACTCCTCCTGCTTGTGTTCCCTCTCTCGCTGGCTGTCTCTATCTCTGTTGAATAAATAAATAAAATCTTTAAAAAAAAAAAAAAAAAGAAAGACTTTGAACCAAAGAGGTGGCCTAGGAGGACACAAATGACCAAAATCCTGTTTTTGACCAATCGTCAAGGTCGTCCCTCTGCGGGGGGAAAAAATTGTGGATCTAATAAAACTACAATTGACAAAATGCTAAGAAACATTAACTGAAGTTCCAAATGCCAGGGCAAACTGGTTCAAAAATACACAGATTTTGCCTATGAATGGGTTTTCCACTTGGCAAGACAGTTCCTCATCCCTAAGTGATAATACAAAGGAATGAATGGCCCTTCATATCAGGGAAATTCCTAGTGATTATTAGAATGGAAAGGAAAGGAAAGAGCGAAGAGGAAGCCAGAGTCTTAGCCACTGGCAGGCACCCTCTGGTTTAAATTCTGGCAAAGGCGACAGCTGTTTTGTTCAAGTTGGGGTGACCTCCAGCAAGAAATACAAAGCTAAAACAAAGCTGAATTTCTACACTTTTAATAGTCATTTTTCTCGGTTTTCTTACCCTTCCTGCCTCCTCGAAACCCGGTCACCTTATAACACACAGCCATCTGCACGTCCCCAATGAGTGAATCAGTCCATACACCTGGACAAAATTGGTAACGGCATTTCCCCACAGCTCTGCCCCACGCCGCAGTTACTCCTGTCTTGTCCCATGTGACCTCAGGCCTTCAAATCACCCTCCCCGGGCCCATCACACCTGCCAGCCCCAGCCCCACTGACTTCCCCTCGGCTCACCCACCCGCCCCCCACATCTTCCCCAGGAAGAGTCCTTAGGTTTGGCCACCTCTACACCTCTTTATCTCCCTCTGTCACTCTCCCTCTCCCTCTCTCTCCCTCTCACACACACGCACACTAAAGAACTCTTTTTCCCCCTAAACCAAAATCCATAAATGATTCTAAACTGTTCTGGCTGAAACAAAGATGGAAGTCTGCGAGCTTCTGTCACCATGTCTTGGGGCTGCCCCAACCTCTACCCCTTACCACAGAGTCCAAAAACAGCACTATTCAAGTCAAATGTCTTCATATCACAGATGTGAAATCGGAACCCCACAGAAAGAAAGTGCCTGGCCCTAGGGCACACAGTCTGTTAGAATCAGGCCGGAAACCAGGTCTCTGGACTCAGCAGACCTGTGCTCCTACCCCCGCCCCACGTTGCATCTTCATCCTCTTACATAACCCACGCTCACACACAACTTACCCTGTGCCCAGCGTTTCTTTAAGCCCTCCACGCAGATTACACGTTTAATCCCCACAACAATTTAATGACGTGGGTTCTTTTATTCTCCCCATTTTACAGAGTAGGAAACTGAGGCAAAGAGATGAAGAAGCTTGGCCAAAGTCACAGAGTTGGTAAATGGCAGAGCAGGGGGCTGAACCCAGGCGGCCTGGCTCCGTACCCATGGTTCTTATGTCATTTTCCAGAAGGAATCACTTACTATCTTTAAGGCAGAAAAGGGAATGCTGTGTTATACAGCACTTGACAAATGAAAGACACCTAGAGTTCTTAAAAAGCAAAGACACATAAAAATGAAACATTTTTATTTACTTATTTACTTGTTTATTTATTTTAGAGAGGAAGTGGGGAGGGGCAGTGGGAGAGAGATAAGCAGACTCCACACTCAGTGCAGAGCACGACACGGGGCTCGATCTCAACCCTGAGATCACGACCTAAGCTGAAATCAAGATTGGATGCTTAATCGACTGAGCCACCCAGGCTCCCCAAAAAATGAAAAAATTTTGAAAGACAACACTGGAGTTTGCACTGAAAGCCCAAGTGTGCCAAGACCCACACTAAGTGTCCACCGGCTTTTCCTCTCAGCTTGAGGGGCTGGGAGCAGTGCAATCACATGGCAGTCTACACAGTGGCCCACATTTTTTTACCTATTCTTAATGCATCTGTCCTTTGCACATGCCCATTTTGCCTTCATTCCCACCCCTGATGCCTTAACCCCTGGTGTTTCTACAATCATGACTAGAAATGTCTTTTCTTTAATTTAAAAAAAAAAAATTATCAGTGGCCAGGCTGCCTTTTGGGGATCTTTCTCAATCTGGGGAATCTTTCTTCACCCAACTCTGGCACATGCCCCTCAAAATAAAGTCCGATAATCCAGGGGTGGGCTGTCCAAATCTCTTGTTTCTATAATGTGTCATTCACTTGCCCGTGGCCTGTCTGTAGTTCATTGGCAAATCCACATCAGAGAGGGTCAGGAGCAAGAGAAGGGGTGTCCAGCACTGAGACCCAACTTAGTCAACGGTTCTTCCAGAAGCGCCAAGCTAATGGCGGGCAACAGCGGAACCAACACATGGCTCAGTTTTTAGAGGGTTTTGAAACCTCTGCCCGCTAACCTCAGGCACCTGAGTTCTGATGGAGGCATTCACTGGGCGTTCCCTCTGCACCCAGAGAGAATCAGCTCAGTTATGGACCTCCAAATGTGAGCTTGATGGGCAAAAGCCATGCACGGGGTCCTCACGACCCAGACAACTCCAAATGGCTTAAGAGGGAAAGGGGCCAAACCAAACAAGGGGCTGGGGGAGACAAGAGACATTCCCACAGCAGCAAGGACCAAAGAGCAGCCCCACTTTCTGTGCAACACCCTTCACCACCAGCACCAAAAACTGGGGTGTCTCATGCCCCGAGCCAAGCTAACTGACTCAAATCCGGCCACGTCCACATTTGCATAATGGGTTCTGACATGCGGCTACCATTTAACGGTCACCAAATAAGACACAGGGTGGAGACCTCCCCGCAAAGCAGTATTTATTGTCTTTGGATCACCACTGGCTAAAAACTCCTGAAATATCACCAAACTCGGCTCTGTAAAACAAACGAAAAAGAACGCCATTATAAATCACAATCTAACCAGGATCTCAGGACCTGCCCATACTTTGTATTTTCTGATTTTCATGTAAATATTAGAACAGGACAGAAACAGGCTGATCTCAGAAACCAGGCCATTTTGATACCCACTTGACAAAACTCAACTATTTATTTCACTTTATTCTACTTCTTATCTCAAATACACAGTTCCTTTTCCTTTAACAAAAAAAAAAAAATCCCTCTTTTAAACAATATGTGATGCAAAGTAAATGGAACAGGGCACCAAAACAAATTCTTTTCTGCAAAATTTATGGTTCCTCTTCTGGTACCAGTCGCACACATGACCAGCACCCGCTGGTCTCACCGCTGTGCGCACAACACAGACCGCTGTGTGCAGGGCGACAGGGCGCGCTTAACGCTGACGTTAAAGCAAATCAACTCTTCTCAAATGATTTGTAAGGTTAAATAATGAGGAAGGAAAAGCTGACAGCATTCCACACCACAGGGGGAGAAAAAACCCTAATCCTAGGTCTCGGGGTAATGCGTTAGAAAAGCTAACACTCTCCTGGCACCCTGGCAAAGTGTCCAGCACACCATTGTCACCCCCCACCTTTTTTTAAAAGACTTCATTTATTTATTTGACAGAGAGAGAGAGAGCATAAGCAGGGGGAATGGCAGGCAGATGAAGAGGGAGAAGTGGGCTCCCCGTGGAGCAGGAAGCCTGATGTGATGTGGGGCTCAATCCCAGGACCCCGGGATCATGACCTGAGCCGAAGGCAGATGCTTCACTGACTGAGCCACCCAGGCACCCCATTCTGTCACCCCTTAACTGGGATCGGCATATTTTAATTTTACACTCAGGCAAATGTATTGGCTGAATAGTCCACTCAGAGTAGGGCCCCTTCCTGAAGCCTCCTCCATCCCCACAACACAATTAACTCCTCTCAGGCTCACAGAAAGGAGGTGGGTTTTTGGGATTGGGGGGGGCGGGGAAGGGGTGGTGGGGAAGGGCAGCGTCTCTAGACCAGTGAAGCAAGACGTCTCAAGTCAGGACAGGCTTGTGCCTGCACATCTGTCCCGTGGGGTCAGGTGCAGGAGGGTGAACCAGGGAGGATGCTTCCTTTCCACGGAGAGTCCTCTGTTGCTCCCACAGAGGCCAAATACCCGCCTCGCCCCTGCCATCGCCCCTTTCCTAAACAGAGGTTGTCCTAAAGGCAGGAAAAGAACATAGAGACTGGGGGCGCCTGGGTGGCTCAGCTGGTTAAGCAACTGCCTTCGGCCCAGGTCATGATCCCGGAGTCCCGGGATCGAGTCCCGGGATCAAGTCCCGCATGGGGCTCCCTGCTCAGCGGAGTATCTGCTTCTCCCTCTGCCCTCACCCCTTCATGCTCTCTCTCACTCATTCTCTCTCTCAAATAAATAAATAAAATCTTTTTAAAAAAAAAGAAAAAAAAGAACACAGAGATTGGGAGGTGGCAATTTAAATTCCCAGCAGCCTGGAAGGACAGAACTTACCCCAGCATTCCCGCACTGGGGCCTGCGAGGGGGCCTCCCCACCCCAACACACACACACACACCAAAGAAGCTTGGAGAGAGGGGTAAGTCGACTCCAGAGAGACAGGGGGAAAGGAAGTCCTCAGTTCTATCCTCCCAGGTATCTATCCCTCCCTCTGGCAGCTGCCATTTGCATGAATGAAGACTGCAGTCAGTCAGTTCGTACCTGGCAGAGAACAAAGCAGGAAGTAAAAGGGTTGTCACTTACTCAATCTCAAAGCTCTTCACGTCTCACTAAAGGGAGCGCCCTGTCCCCACCTTCAGAGTGAGGGATTTGCTTGCTACGCGCCCGCCCCCCCCCCCCGCCCCGCACTTGCCAAGGATCCTGCTCTCATTTAACCTGTTTCTCCTCTGCCTGTTTCTGGTTTCCAAGGGAACCGTATTTATATTTTTAACTAGCTGCTTTTTACATAATTTTTAAAGTATTGTTGTTACTTGTACATGGTGGTAAGACAAAAAGATTCGAACAATGAAAAGAGAAGTAAATCTCCCTCCCAACTCAGAGCCCTGGGATCCCACTTCTCCGTTCCAGGGACGTCACTTTAAAGATCTCTCCCGCGTCTCCCCAAGGCAGAACCTGGCTTCATGCCACTTACAGCCCCGCTCCCCAGTCCCCAGCCCCAGCAACACCTCTGGGTGTGCAACTTGGTGCCTGGCACTATGCTAGGACTTTGCAAGATGGATTCTCACCAAATGGGTTGAACAAACACAAGAAGTTAGTTAGTGTGGACAGGTTCCAGAAATGTGAAGGGTTACAAAACCCCTTGCGTATACAAAGAGGAAAGAAAAGAAAACACTGGAAGGATATAGGTTAAAATACTACATGATAGAGCTACTTAGTAGGATGATAGATGGCTTTTATTTCCAACGCTGTGCTTGTCTCTATTTTCCAAGTTCCACATAAAGTATTTTTTTAAATCAGAAATTAATCACATTCGTGCATCCGAACACATGCATCTCCCCACCCCAGCCTGGCAGATCCATCCTTCTTTGTGCATTTTGTTTTTGTTCCATGTTGTACAGGAACTAACTAACATTTCTAAAGTGCTTTACAGTTTACAAAGTACTTTTAAAACCACAAAAGTTCCCAGGAGTCAAGGATAATCCTAGGACGTTCTGCTTCCTGGCACCTCTTCTCAGAGCCCTCTGAGAAATGATGACACCCTGACCCATCCTCACCTTCGTCCCTCATCCATTCCCCCAGTCAGGCACTCTGCAGCCGGGAGCTATGGCAGGGCTCTGCAAGGTGCTTTCCAGGTCCAGCAGAGCACATGCACAGACGTGGGGCACACAGGTAGGCGTGCAGGTAGCAAGGTCAGTGGCTTGCTTGGAGTGGCCAGCACACCGCTGCTGCTCCCCAGCGGGGAGGTGACCCAATGCTGCATACTGGCAGGGCCAGCGATGAAGCCCTCTTGCAAAGAATGGGATTCTAAAAACCAGAGGTGGCCGTTCCAACTAGTTTACATCCACTCTCCCTGTTTGCAGAATGTCATGCACGTATCACAGACATTTGTAAAGCAGTGTACAAGCATCTGTGCGCCCCTATTTCATTTAACCTCCTGGGGCATAGTATCACACCCCATCTTACAAGTGAGAAATCTGGACCCAGAGATGAATCCTGCCACCAGGGCTGTTATCCCACTAAGTCCCCAATTCTACGGCCCCTCCAGGGACCACCCACGCCAAGTCCCTGCCCCAGAGGACCCAGAGTGCCCTTCCACACTGATGTGCATGGAATGCCATTACCCAGAAAGGTCCCAGGCTTCTGCCCTTTCCTATATGATAGGGGCGATAGGTTCAGCTGCAGGGTCGGCTGCCTGGGTTCAAATCCAGGCTCTACCAATTAATAGCTCTGTGACCTTGAGCAAACTACTTAATCTTTTTCAAGCAAATTACTTAATCTTTTCCATCCCTAGAAGGGGGATATAATAGTCCCTACTCGTCTGCTGGTTTTGGGTACTCATGAAGGTGATGTCTGTAGAGTTGACCCCGGTGACTGGTACAGAAGTCAACGTAGCTGCAGTGTTCGCCATCATCACCGTCGTTGTCATTGGCACAACGCAGACAGGACACAGCACACAGGCATGATGCTTAACACCACACAAATGCTCCCATGGCCATCTTCTCCCTCATTTTCTCAGGCCGGCAGGGCAGGAATTAGGGTGCCCATTTTAAAGATGACACTACTGAGGCCCAGAGGAGTCACCTACCCATAGGCACACAGTTGCGGCCAGGACTCAAGCCTCCTGTGGCCCAAATCCCAAATCCCAAATCCCGAGCTCTTCCCAGGCTGCCTCCACCCCACGGGAGGTGCAGTGAGCTCACACTGGGGCTGTCTGGTCTCATGCTGGGGTGCAGTTTTAGGCACCTCCCGGTGTAGGAAGTCATCCAACCTCCCCAGACCTCAGTGTCCTCATCCGTCCCCCCTGCTCGTCCTCCCCTTCTCTCCCCAGAGTTGCCTTGAGCAGAGTGAATGGCGAGTAGCTGCAGAGAGCATACAGTGCTCATCCTGTGTGTCCCAGCTTGGAACCCTCGGCACCACACGCAGGAAGAAGCCGAGCTGCCCGCACCGAGAAGGAATCCGCAGCCCGCAGCTTTGCTCAAACCACATGTGTGACGTTCAGGTCAGTTCAAGTCACTCAAGCCCTCCAATCCAGCCAGCCCAGCTTCCTTTGGAACCCACGGAACGGTGGCTGCAAAAGCAAACAGACCTGTCGGCTGGTAGATCCCAGTCTAGAAAGGCACGTAGTGTGGGGGGAAGGGTGGAGCCGGACTCCCCACAGACGCACTGGGGGATCTGACACAAGCCATTATTTTTAAAATTGAGTTATACCCAGTATTTATGGTGGCTTAGAATAATGCAAACACCACGAAAGAATAAAACAAACAGTCAAGGGAATCAGGCCAAGAGAAAATAAGTGTAGGGAAAATAATCAAGCCCGCGGTAAGACCAGCACATAGGAACGCATACTACTTTGTCCCTTCCTGAGGAACTGTCCAGATGGGCTACACTGCAGGCTCTCAGGTGCTTAGTAACCAAAACCAAAGGGAAACATGATCAGCCACGAGATTCTCAGTGCCCAGCACATGCAAACAAACCAGTTGTTCCAGAGCCACTCATCGTTCTCTGCCAGATTCAGAGCCTCAGAGAAGTTTCTTCACTGGACCTTCGTAAAGGGACACAAGGGAACAGCAACACAGCCTGTCACGTCCCCACCACAGACCTGAACATGTCTTCCAGCTCCCCAAACAGTTCAAAGGCACAATCCAAAAAAGGGCGATTCATTCAAAGTGGGCAAGTCACTTGACCCCTCAGAGCCGATTACCTGATCTGATTAGGCTGTTGTGAGCGTTCGACAGGAAAATGTGTGAGCCCCACAAAGATCAGTTCATTGCTTCTGCAAGAATGTAAGTTCCTCCAGGGCAGTGCTCTTGGTCTGAACTGGTCATGAGGTATCCCAAGCACCTAGAATGGTCACTGGCACACAGGAAGTTCTCAAGAAATATTGGTTGAACAAATGAATGAATTTCCTACGGCAGGTTCTCGAAAACACGAGTCTCATGAGTTACTTCCAAAGAGAGAGGGAAACAGGAGGTAAGATAAAAATCTGGAATAAATAAGGGTTTTTTTTACCTAGTCCCCTCCCTGTTCAAGGGTCAAAAGCATACTACAATTTCTCAGAAGTCCTGCAAGAAAGACATCTGTTTGATTTGGGTTAGCCCAAAGTTCTCTCAGTTTGCTTCACCACAAATCCCTTTTTTCTCTCCCACAGAATATAGACCCATACGTGTTCTCACAACCCTAGTGGACTCTAACTGATCCTAAGACGGAAAAGGGGCCATTCCAGAGATAAGAGAAATCCCATAACAGCTGAGGAACAAAGACTATCCCCACTCTCCACGGCAATCCCCTCCACCCACCCCCTATTAACTTTGGAACACATTGCTTTTTTTTTTTTTTTTTTAATCAAATGGACCCCTCAGACCTAAACAGCCCCCTTTGTCTGGACACATGGACACTCTGGCTGTCCCTGAACATTCCAGAAGCCACTTGCTCAGCTCGACTTCAGCAAGACTATGTCCCAGCCTCCTGGCTCAGGGCCACCTGAATGCAGAGAAACACCCAAAAGTCAAAGCAAAGATCCCAGAGATTGGACCAGGAAGGGTCCTCACCACCCCGCAGGCAGGACGGCACTTCCTCTGAAGAGAGTTGGGTAGAAGGGATCTGGGTATGTGTTCAAGTTAGGCCCCTGGGTGGCCACCTGCAAGGTACCTGTCACATGCTTCTGTTTAGCTCCGAGGGGCCACCTGGCAACAGGGAGGTCCCCTCGCTGACACTCCTCAGGTTGGTGGCACCACCCCACCTCCCAGAGAGCCAGAAGGGCAGGAGGTCAGGCCATCTGAATGCCTAGCATCCCCTCCCCCACGCGAACCAGGGCTCCCCTGGGCACACCACAGGGCTGGCCAGGCAGGAAATGATTAACAAGTGTTTACTGAGCACTTCCAGGCAGCAGAGGGCTGCTCCTGGCCCCAGCTCCCCTCACCCCACAGGTCTTGGTACACATCACTCATTTGTGAAGCAGCTGTCAAGCCGACAAGTGCCAAGTACCGGCTCAGGCCTCTAAGGAGAACCCTGGCCTTGACCTCAGACCCCTGCATGCTAGGGACTCTGGGCCTGCTGTGCACACCTAATGTGGGGCCCCAGAGCACCAGATTCTTGGTCCTCCTAGTTTGAGGTGCCTGTTCCATGCGTCTGAAAGAAATGAAAGTGGCCTGGAAATGAACACAAGCCCAAATAGAGTTAAAAAATCACCTGTCATTCACCTTCTGCCCCACGGCGCCTGACATCTTGAATGCCACCCTAAAATGCATTCTCAGCAGCCGCTGTCTGCAGGCCCCGAGTTAGGTGCCGGGGGGGTAGGAAGACGGACGA
This sequence comes from Ursus americanus, assembly GCF_024610735.1. Taxonomy (NCBI): domain Eukaryota; kingdom Metazoa; phylum Chordata; class Mammalia; order Carnivora; family Ursidae; genus Ursus; species Ursus americanus. Next base: position 31,744,818 of record NC_142150.1, on the reverse strand, counting down.
GACCCGAGAGCCCTGTCCTCCTGAGGCCCCCTCTGGACGTGTCTCTGCCTTCCCCGCTGCCTCACCCTGTCTGCCCCTGTTGCTCCTGCTGCAGGAAAACCCTCCCCAGGGGCTGGATGTGCTGTTACAACGGGCAGAGCAGTTGCCCCTCCCTTCCCCCACCAGATGGCCCGGAGGTCTTGTCTGCAGGGACATGACCCTCCATTCCTACTCCCCCGGCACTCAGCACAGGACTCGGCACAGAGCAGTCGGTAGGAGGAACCTGGTGACTGAACAGGGGCGGCAGTTGACACCTTGGTTGGCTAGGCCTCCTGACAACACCTCCTAGATGCCAGCCTTGAAAACTGGGTTGGGGCTGTGGTTTAATTCAATTAGCACCACTTAGAGACAGGGTGCGGATCAAAACACGCAGAACCGCAAGGTGGTTACTAGCCAAGCGTCCCCAAAAGAAGAAAGGAGAAGACTGGGGCACTCACCCCCGGAATACCCACTCCGTGCCCCCAACCTGCTTTAGACCTAGACTCCTGGGACCCCCAAGGAGCCACCTAAATGCACAGGACGGGAACCTGCTACGGCTCTCCATCCCTTCAACAGAGCTGACCTGTCTTCCCTACTGCACTTTTCAGCGCTCCCCCTTCCACAGGTAATTCAAAAACAAAACAAAACTGGAAATCAGTTCATTACTACTTTTCCATGTGGACGAACGAATACTGTGGGCTTTACAGCCTCTCCGGTCCAAGTTCAAATCGGGGCTTTGCCGCTCCCTCCCGGTGTGATCTTGGCAAGTCACCAGACCTCTGTCTCAGTTTCCACATCTGTAACGTGAGAAACCGCGTCCCGGCCTCGCCTCCAGACAGTCGCGAGGCCGCGTGAAAGAAAGTGAGCCAGAGCCCCACACGGGGTCTGGCACCAGTCGGAGCTCAACCCCCTCCCCCTGGCTCGTGGTTCTTCAGAGCTGGGGCCAAAGAAGCACAAGCACGGTGGGCAGAGCCCCACTCTGGAGCCCGACTGCCCGGGTTCTAATCCTGACTCCACCACTTCCAGCTGCGTGGCCTCAGACAAGGTGTCTAACCTCTGCGCCTCAGTTTCCTCATCTTCAGTTTCCTCATCTTCAAAAGGAAGGAGCAGTACCCCCACCTGAGAGGGCTCTCAAGTGCTCAGAACGGGGCCTGGCGCATGGGAAGCACCCAACACCCAGGCCAGCGGCTGGAGCTAACCCCGTGTCTGACAGTTATACTGTTCTTCACGGTTACGAAAGACTTTCCGTGCGTTATCTCCCTGGACCCTCCCACCCCCTCCTGGAGACAGGCGGGGTGGGTGTCCGTGGTGAGCGCTGGGAGAACTACACCCAGCCAACAATAGAGATGGGTGTTATCTGGCCCCAACAGTGTTTTGTTTGGTTAATTTGAGTCAATATTTTTTTAAAGCAGGAAATTTAACATTAAAAACTGTTTCCAGCTTTTCTTAAAAAAAAGAATCAGAATAACCAACAACTCTGGGTTCCCGAGGGTGAGAGCTTGGGTCTAACACTAGCTGTATGGCCTTGGGGCAAGTTCCCTAACCCGTCTGCATGTCAGATACCTCAACTCCTTTAAAAAAAAAAAAAAAAAAAAAAAAGATTTTATTTTTAAGTAGTCTCTACACCCAGCGTGGGCCTCGAACTCACAACCCGGAGATCAGGAGTCTTGTCTCTACCGACTGAGCCAGCCGGGTGCCCCCACATACCTCAACTCTTAAATGAGGTTTAAAAACACTGGCGATAGCTCAGCAGGCTGTAGTGAGGACGAAGTGCGGTGGTATCTGCAAAGCACAGAAAAGGGGCCTAAACGGACAGCGGTGCACGGCAGGGAGCATGTGCACGCTGAACTCCACGCTCAGAGACGGTTAAAATGCTAAATCTCGTGTTTGCGTGTATTACTACAACTGAACAAAAAACAAACACAGTGCCTAACGCACTTAAAATGAACGTGCGAATTCAAAATGGCAAGGGGAGGAGGCACCCCCTTCAAACAGGACATGTTCCCTTGGTCCGCCAGGGTCCCCACCACTCCCTCCTGCCTCGGTGACGCCAGTCCCACAAGTGTGGCCCGTCACGTTCGCGCCGCGCCCCTGCTCTAAGAACTAAGCGAGAACCCTGCGTGTGAAAACACTTGGACCACTCTGGTGAGCACCACTTTTCTTCCTCAAGTCACGTCGCTTAAGACCGCCAGTCTAGAAAGTGGTAAAGCCACCAACAACCCAGCCTGCCTTCCGCCTCCAACTCCAGCTCTTGTTTCACGTCAACAGCGTGCCGGCAGCCTTATGTACCTATGTGATCACTGCACAGACTTGGTCTTGAGGGGTCTCTCTTAGACAGAGGCCCCCGCAGCCCCAAACTACAAAAGAGCAGCACTGGCCCAGCCTCACAGATTCGATGTCTTATACTGTGGTGACGCCCATGTGACAATGAATGCTGAAAGTCAGGTGGCTCTATGAGGGTCTCCGCTGTTCCCAGCGGGTCTGGCCCCTGAACCGGCAGTAGTGACCACCAGCACCCTCTGCCCCCCCCACCCCACATCCTGGAACAAGGCTCCCACCCTGCTCGCCAAGCCCCACACTGTACTGAAAGGCCCAAGTCAAGGCCCATCTCTTTGATTCATTCAACAAATAATTACTGAGCACCCACTGGGTACCGGGCCCTGGGACGTGGTGCCCTGGGGGAACCTCGTCTATTTAGGGGGGAAAAAAACCACAACAGTTAATTCATCCTGAGTAAGGGGCCTGCTGGCAAGAAAGGGCATGGCGCACTGGAGGAATCGCAAGTGTGGTGTGGCGAGACCATACGGGGTGTGCGTCCAGAATCCAGAGGCACAAGGAGCTTCGCTGTGCTTGAAGCATCAGATAACATGGTCTGGTGTGTTCGCTCGGCCACTATGCAATGAGTCCACTGGGGAGGACCAAGACGGGAGGCACAAAGCCCTGTCCTTGGTATCCCTTTTATTTTTTTTTTTTAAAGATTTTATGTATTTATTTGACAGACAGAGAGCGCACACAGCAGGGGCAGAGGGAGAGAGAGAAGCAGGCTCCCCGCTCAGCAGGGAGCACGACGTGGGGCTCGATCCTGGGACCCTGGGATCATGACCTGAGATGAAGACAGACGCTCAACCGACTGAGCCACCCAGGCATCCCCTTGGTATCTCTTCTAACTCTCACGACGACAGGGGAAGGTGCTATTTCACAGATGGGAAGGCTGACTTGGCGAAGCCCAGTGACTTGGCCAAGAGCACACAGCAATGACGCAGCAGAGCCCAACCTTGGCCCAAGGCTGCCTACTTTGCTTTTTAAACACCACACTGTGAGAGTAGACTTACATATCCATACAAAACCCATTTTTGAGTCTGAAGTCTGGTTCATAGTTTTACTCAATCCGGTTTATATTTTCTGTTATTGCGTGGCCCACGTCTTCCCATGTCTTACATGATTAAGACTTTCTCCTATCACTAAGCATGGTCAAGGCTCAATGGCGGTATGGTAGTCCACGGTTTCAGCAATCTCCCATGGCTTCACAGTTAGGGTGTTTCCAACCAATGGCTTCTTGTTTTTCTCATAACGACCAGCCCACACCAGGTTCGTCTCTCTGCGTTCTCAAGGGGGGAAACTGCACCCCAGATACCACCCGTCGTGTGACTTATCTTGGACAAGGATGAGTAAGACAGTGACTCTCAATGTTGTATCAGCACGTTTTATTTTAGAAGGAACCCCACACTTGTTCTTCTCCAACCCACCTCCCAAACTCGGCCTCCCAGTGTTGCCAACCGTAAGTTCATCTGGTTACTGGGTTGGTTTCTCTATTTGATGTAAACACAATAACTGGGAGGGGCAGGCGGGGACCATCTGCAGCCAACAGCTCTGGGTGAGCCTAGCATGCTCACCCTCCCCTCAGATGGCCAAAACCAGTAGAGATGCCAGCATCCAGCAGACACACATCAGGATTCAACCCCAGAAAACCAATGCCACCTCCATTAAAACAGGTCAAAGATGAATGGATAAAGATGTGGTTCATATAGACAATGGAATATGACTCAGCCATCAGAAAGGATGAACATCTACCATTTACATCGACATGGATGAATTGGAGGGGATTATGCTGAGCAATATAAGTCAATCAGAAAAGACAATTATCATATGGTTTCACTCATACGTGGAATATAAGTGCAGAGGATCATAGGGGAAGGGAGGGAAAACTGAATGGGAAGTCATCAGAGAGGGAGACAAACCATGAGCGACTCGTAATTATAAGAAACAAACTGAGGGTTGCTGGAGGGGAAGTGGGTGGGGGGATGGGGTAAGTGGGTGATGGGCATCAAGGAGGACACGTGATGTGATGAGCACCGGGTGTTACATGCAACTGATGAATTAACTGAACACTACACGTGATACTAATAACGTACTATATGATGGCTGATTGAATTTAAATTTAAAAAAGTGAAAAAAAATTTATAATCAGTGGAAAAAAAGACCCAAATGGTCAAAGATAGATAGATTCCCCCGAATCCCCTGTGTGCTCACTATTGAAACTTTAAGGTCCAGAAGATTGGGGGTGGGGGGAGCCAGGAAGCTGGACTCGCTCTGTGACTAGCTGTGTGGTCTTGGGCAAGTGTCTTCCCTTCTCTGGGCCTCCAGTTCAACATCTGCAAAGTGAAAGCCTTAGATTAAATGATCTTTAAGGTCCCTTCTGCTCTGAATGAGGCCCTAGGACCTGCCCAATTTTAGAAATGAACAGTGACTGGACTTCACGATGCCAACTGCTACGTCTAACCCCCAAGCAATGGCTGCTAGCTGGAGACAAGACAGCAGCCACACACAGAGGAAGGATCTCACAACTACGTCCCCTCATGTCCTATCAGTCAGGATAAAGAAAAACACAACAGATTGCTCTCTGGTGGGGGAAGGGGCAGGATTCTGACTTAGCCAAAGGGAAAAAAAAAATCACCTGACTTGCATCCCATAAGCCTAGCTTCTCATAGTTAGACTAACGTGCTTGTCACACTTAAAAAAAAAAAAAAACCCTTAAATGACTGATTCATAACAACCCAGCAAAATACCGAAGTCAGAACAAGAGCAAGTCATTGCAACGCAAATCCAGAGGGGAGGTTTCTGTCTTTATTTTCTAACTGACAATGACAAGCTTTTCACAAAACTCAGGCAAGCTGCAAGTCACTGATAAAGGGGACAGCCACTTGAGCAGAGACAGGCCCAGATAGGAGAGGCCACCCGAGTGACCTCTAGGACCCAGGAAAGCCTCCCTGGTGTTAAGGTGATGCCCAGCCAGAGGGAGGGAGGGATGTGCTGGGGGAGGCTGCTGCCGCTGTGGGTGGGCTGACACCAGACTCTTCCTGGCAACAAAGGCTCAAATTCAAATACTAGGAAAAATCAATGGTCTCTGGATTATTAGCCTCAGCTCATTAGCCTCTGGGTAGGTGCTTTCACAGGGTTCCGAATCCCCAAACAGACACGGATATCCTCCCAGACCGGCTGGCTACCTCCTCCTGATCCTGCCTGCACCTGCTACACGCCCCTTCCTGCCTCCCAGATCATCAGCTCTGCGTTTCTAGCAGGTTCTGGTCCTCCACTTCCTCTCTCTCCTCCTCCCTCTCCTCCTCCCAATTTATATCAGCCTTGAGGGAGGCAGGGTGCTGGGAAACGAGCCCAAGGTCCCAGGTGATGCTCAAAAGAGACAAGACCAGCCCAAGGTCACAAAGACTGTGCCAAGAATCCAACCCACTCTGATAACTCCAAGCTGGTGTTCTTTCTACTGCCATATCTACATACCAGGGCCCACCAATGCTACCTCTGAAACATCTCCCCTCACCCCACACCGCACTCACACTGGTGTGCACACACACACACACACACACACTGCTGTCCAGCTTACGGCCAGTTCCATGGCACCTGCCAGCCACCCCTCCCGGTGAGGCCACTGCAGTCACCTGGTCTCCCGGGAGCATGTGGCAAGCTGGCCTGCTGAGACCTGGACAGAGCTAGGACCTCCCATTTCCTGGTTGTGCAGCTTACTTAATTTCATTGAACCTGAGTATCCTCGTCTGTAAAAAAAAAAAAAAAAAAAAAAAACAGGGGATAATAACAGACCCTGCCTCATCGGGTTATTTGAAAGAAATGAAGCACGGAAGGCTTGCCCTGGACTGGCCTAGAAAGAGCAAATGCCTCCCCACAGCCCACTCTGCTCACAGGCTCCAAAGACCGCTCCCCCCCTCAAAATCCTCCCAGGTTTGAAAACATATGTCCACACAAAAGCTGTTCACCGATGTTCACAGAAGCAGTATTTATAAGAGCCAAAAAGTGGAGTTAATGCAAATGTCCGTCCACTCATGAAAGGAGAAGTAAAACATGACCCATCCCTCTGATGGAATATTATTTGGCCATAAAAAGGAATAAAGTGTTGATATACGTTCTAATAAGGATGGACCTTGAAAACATTATGCTGCGTGAAATAAGCCAGAGAGAGGAGGACAAATATTGTATGATTCCACTTACATGAAAAATGTAGAAGAGGCAAATTCCTAGAGAAGCAAATTGGTGGTTGCCAGGAGTGGTGATGGGGGGGAGCCCAGAGTGACTGCTAATGGGTGTGGGGTTTCTTTTTGGGATGATGAAAATCTTCTGGAACTAGACAGTGGTGATGGTTACATGCCTCTGAATATATGAAAAACTGAACTGTCCATTTTAAGAGAGTGAATTTTATGGTACGTGAGTTATATCTCAATAAAACTGTTATTTTTTAAATTGCCATTTAACAAAAATAACAATGATACAATGACGAGTATTTATTTTTTTTTAAAGATTTTATTTATTTATTCGACAGAGATAGAGACAGCCTGCGAGAGAGGGAACACAAGCAGGGGGAGTGGGAGAGGAAGAAGCAGGCTCATAGCGGAGGAGCCTGATGTGGGGCTCGATCCCAGAACGCAGGGATCACGCCCTGAGCCGAAGGCAGACGCTTAACCGCTGTGCCACCCAGGCGCCCCAATGACGAATATTTAAAATCTGAAAAGAAAACCCTGCCCCGGTGTCTCATTCTCTACAAGACAGAGTCTAACTCACGCAGTCATCCGAGACCTCCAGGTCCAGCCCCAACTCTGTGCCCAACTTGGCACAAACCTGAATCTGTCACTCAAGACGCACACCCCCTCATGGCACCCAGGCTGACACTGCAGGCCTGAGCTCCCAACGTTCACCCCACACGGCCACTGAGGGCACTCGCGGGGCCTTGCTCCCGTCTCAACTCCTGGCGGTGACGCTGAGGTGGGCAATGTGTGCGACTTGCAACAGTCTCCAGCCAGCCCACCTTCTCTCTCCCACAAAGCCAGAACCTCCTGAAGGCGAGGCTCTGGACCGCCTGTTTCCCTCCTCCTCTAGTCCCCAGCCCCACCTCCCGGGCCTCTGTTGTGTCAATACCAACTGCAACATCCTCATGACTGCCTGTGTGTGAAATCCTTGATAACACGATGATCTAATCCTGACCTCAGCTCTCCTGATAGGCCCTCTCGCACTGATTTACAGGTGGGGAAATGGGCAGCAGGTAGAGGGGAGAGCTGATCAAGGTCATGGTCAAGGGGCAAAGCTGGGATTGGAAGTTAAGTCTTCCCACACATTTGAGATGTAATTGGGCAGCTAGATACCTAGTAGGTGTTCCCGTAATGTTTCATTCTGCAAATGTCAACCCATTTAAAGCTACAGACTGGAGAGCAGGCACCCCTAAAACTAGCTCTAAAAATGAAATAAATAGGGATTCCTGGGTGGCTCAGTCGGTTCAGCCTCTGACTCTTGACCCCAGCCCAGGTCTTGATCTCAGGGGTTTGAGTTCAAGCCACACATGGGGACCCACTCTGGGCAGAGAGCCCACTTAAAAAAAAAAAAAAATGAAATAAATACACCCGATGGCTTTTGCAGTAAAGTAAGTAAGAGTACACAATTCAGCCCAGCTGGTGGCTGGCTGCACTTAGAATTTTTCTAGGTACCAACAGACAAGTGCAGACTGCAGTACAAAGCACAGTGACTTGACATTTTCCCTCTGCATTAAAAAAAAAAAAAAAAAATTAATGAATTTTCTTTTTTTAAAGATCACACAAAACAGGCTCTACGTGAGTCACACACAGTCAAAAAGCAGTGTGAGGCAGCCACCACACAGCCCGGCTGGCATGTCTGCAAATGCAAATATTAAATTTAAAATCTGTTTTTTAAAAACTGATAACACCCAGTGCCAGTGTGGGCATAATGAAACAGGCAGGCTCAGACATTCTACTGGCGATGTAAGCAACGCACTCCTTTTGGAAAGCCATTTGGCAAGGGGTGTCAAAGATTATAAAGATGCCTGGAAATCTAGAGAAATAATTTCCGTTCCACCGAAAAAGCTCTATGCGTGAAAGTATTCATCCCTGCATGATTTGTAATAGTGAAAAATTGGTTTCTGCTTGAATATCTAAATAGGAAAAAGGGTAAGGGGATTACGGCACATCCACTCCAAGCAGCATCCGGCGGCTACTCAAAATTATGTTCATATCACCCATGTATCACCATGGAAAAAAATGTTTTCTTCGTTTAACTGTTTGGCATTAAAGGATCTGAAACTGTCCCTGCTCTGTGATCACAATTAATTTAGATAACAAGTCACCTGGCATAAATCATAGCTGTAACTACTTTAAAATTACACTTCTGTGATGAGGGGGAAATATATGGCTTTTTCCTCCCTTTCTCTAGCTCCTAAAGTGCTTTTAACCCTGTTATGCCACTCTTACATAATTAAGGAAAAATAAAAACAAACGCATTTTGAAACTGCTTGATCTCACATCACTACTGAGACCTGCCTGTCCCCAAATAAAGCAGCCACTGGGAATGCAGTGTTGGCCATTCACTCTTCTGTTTACCCAAACAGGGCAAATCCTGCCAGAAAGATGCCTCAGCAAGGTGACACCCAACACAGGCCTGTCCCGGTCACAGATCTGCCTCTCCAATTAAAAGGATCACAGCCAAGCAAAGGGCCCCGGGAACCAGGCACAGAAAATGAAGGGTTGATGAGTTGAGGCAAAAGGACCGAGAATTACTGTTTTAATTGTTTCACTGATCACGGTCGCGATCCTTGACACAAAAGAGGCACCCAATAGGGATTTGAGGCAGAAACGTTTCACGTGGGAAATGTACTTGCCCACCCGCACTCTGTGAGCACCCCGGGCCCAACGCTCCGTGTACACCCCTCGGGGCCTGCAAACGGTGCACCCTGAGGTCCTGTCCACAGAAACTGTGTCTGGAAGTGAGCACCTCCAGCACACAGGAAATGGGTACTTTTGTCATCAACTTGAGAACAAAATGATAAGAAAAGTTAAATGTCACTGTGGGAGTAAAGGCCGAAGGGGGAGGGGGAGCCACTGTTTACAGGGTATCTCGGCACCAGCACCTGTCCTGGGGCCATCTGAGCACGATTTCATAAATTCCAAACACCCTGGTTCTAGAACCAACTTGCCAAAGCTTGAACCTGGCTCCTTCATTGATTGGCTGTGTGACCTCAGGCTGGGTGCTTAACCTCTCTGTACCTCATCTTTCTCTCCTGTAAAATGAAGGCAAGAAAGGAACTGCCTCATCGGGTGTGAGGATTCACTCGGTGGAAACACAGAAAGCACTTAGCACAATGCCTGGCCCATAGAAAGCATTCAGTGTCAGCCAATCGTTAGTACTGTGATTCCCTTTTCCAGACCAGAAGACCTGGGCCTCAGAGAGGTTCAGTAACTTTCCAAGATCACACAGCTCTTAAGAGGCAGTGCTGGGATTCAAACCCAAGCCCAAGGGACTTCAAAACCTGTACTCTTTTGGGAGGCACCTGGCTGGCTCAGCCGGTAGAGCATATACCTGTTGCCCTTGGGGTCCTAAGTTCAAGCCCCACATTGGGCATAGAGATTACTTTTTTAAAAAATCTGTACATATGTACTCTTCTCCGTAGAGTAAGCTAAACCCCATACCTGAGGATTACTACGATTTCCTCAAACACACACACAAACATCTAGGGCTGTCATGGCAAAAGATGAAAAGATTATAACTGGAACTAATCCAGCACTAGAAGGCAGTAAACCTGGATTCGTGGTCAATTGTAACTTGGGGAAAATACTAGCTTTGTATCAGGGTTGTTCTTCCAATTCATCCCTTCAACAAACATCCTTTTGCAACAGGCTCTGCTCCAGGCGTGAGGGACGGAGCCGAGCGCCACACAGACGGGGACCTTACGTCCTAAAGCTCAGATGCCAGGGGGTGGGCCAACAGAACCGGGAACTAATAAGAGGACATGAGGCAGGATAACGGGACAGAGGGGTCTGGGCAAGGGCCTGAGGAGCAGCCAGGAGGACGTGGGCTAAAATGGGGTGGGTGGATGAGACGAGGTCGGAGGGGAGGGAGGGGTCTGCTCGCATCCAGATCTGAGGGTCAGGGTGTTACAGGCCACCGCCTGGGCTGACGCTAAGTGCCACACAAAGCCACAGAGGGTCTCAAGCAGTGGAGTGACGGGACTTTGTGGCACAGGAAGCATCTCGACGTGAAAGTAAAAAGAGCCTCGAGTAGGGCTGGCACTTCATAAAGGGTCGTTCTCCCTGGGTTTCCCTGTCCTTGTGCCACTAACCCTCTGTAACCCTGGACAGCCGAGCCCTCCTGGGCCTGTTTCCAAAAAAAGAAAAGAAAAGAAAAAGTGTCAGTAGTTCTCAGCCCAGGTGCACGTTAACATCATGTGAGGAGTCTGAAGAAAACACCAATGAACAATGCTGGGGGTGCTGTACCCACCCACCCAGAGGCTCAGATCCCACGGCTCGGCAGTGCAGGCCTCCAAGCAGTATTTCCTAAGAGCTCCCCAGGTGGGGCCACGGTGGAGAAGGGCCCCCTTACAGGGGCTTCTAAGGCCTTCTTGCCCCTCAGCGGTGTAAGCACACCTGGGAAAAGTGCCCAAAGACACAACGGGCTGCCTTTGGGATAGCAAGCTCCTCCTCACTGAGGAACTTCCTCGGAGATGAAACTCAAGAATCAGACACCCGTCAAGGATCTTTTCCAAGGGGCGCCTGGGTGGCTCAGTCAGTAAAGCCCCTGCCTTCCACTCAGGTCATGATCCCAGGGTCCTGGGATTGAGTCCCACATCGCGCTCCGTGCTCAGTGGGGAGCCTGCTTCTCCTCTGGCCCTCCCCCCCTTCCTTGTGCATGTGCTCTCTCTCTCTCTCAAATACATAAATAAAATCTTTAAAAAAAAAAAAAAAAAGATGTTTTCCAAAAGAGATTTTTGTGGTTTTATGACTTGCTAGGTGACCCTCCAGTGATGAGTCTGAAGCCTGAGAGAGCAAATAAACAGCAAGTACACCACCCCTTCCCTTTCTTGTGGCCACAGCAGACATCGCCAATTGATCCCAGCACCCTCTCCTGCTGAGCGAGGCCATTCCCCAGTGGTGGGACACTCCCTTCTATGCAGGACCCCAAGCAGCCACCATCAATCGCTTGAAGATGGTGATCTTCTGGAACCCACTTGCCTTCCCTGGCCTGATGTCCCAGAGTCCTTTCTCACTCTGGCGTTTCTTTGAGGCAACGATCCTTTTTATCTTCTTACCAGGAATGATTAACCACCAAGTTGCACGGCAATGAGCTTCGCTGGTTTGAGGCCAGACTGTGAGATCACACGTTCCATCCCTGAGGGCAGGTTTTGCTTTGTTTCCTGACTCTCAGACTCTCTGTCCTCCCCAGGTGACGTCCTGCGCCAAGCAGCTGCACCCCCAAACATTTACCGGACGGGGCCTAAGACAGACCGTACAATGAGATCAGGGCAAGCCAGTGCTATTCCTAGAAAAACTCATCCAAGCAGGTGTCCTGGGCTATCCCTGAGCGCTGCCCCAAATGGGACACTCTCTGTGCGCCGTGCTGGGGGCCTCCCCATACATTTCCTCGTGGAATCTCAATCACAAGCCCCTGAGGCATTTATCATCCCCATTTGGCACATGAGAAAATCCAGGCCTTTGCAAGCATCGTGCTGCTGTTGACCACAAAGCAGGAGAAGATCCTGGAACAGCCACATCCCTGGCTCTGGGCAAGTGCCCCCACCTCTCTGTGCCTCCTCTCTACAATGGACACAATCACTGATCACCATAACGGTGAAATGAGGGCCCCACACACAGTGTAGATGGTACAGTGGACATCACGGAACAACTGGCTGGAATCCGGGTAAAAGAAAATGGAGCCCCAGACAACAGTATGTCCGGACCAGGTCTGACCCACGCGGAGCTGGGAGCGCTTGTGTGGTTTCACAGAGTGCTGTTTTCCTGAAAAGCTGTATGCACATCGAGTTTTCAGAAAGCCAAACATCCTCACCACCGGCCGGCATCACTGCGGAGTTTAAGTGGGTTTCCGGGGTTTCTCCTCCTGCCTCATTCCTGCTGGTCTCTTGGTCTCCGGCTCTGACAGCACTATCTCTAGGTTTATGCCCTGGGGCCTCTAAACACTCTAAAAGCTGAAAACTGCTCCAGGGAGCTGCTGGGAGGGGGAACTTGGCAGTGAATCTCTTCGTAATGGGATCTCCCTTTGACTGGGTCTGTGTCTTGTGTGGAACTTGGCACATTAGAGCCTTTCCCTCAACTTCAGTGATCACTGACATTATTCCCATCCTCTCCACAGTGGGAAAGGAAGCCAGTGTTAATGTGGTATGTGTGCTGCTGGGGATGTGAAGTTGAGGGAAAGGCTCTAATGTGTTCCCTGGAGCAGGAGGAGGAAACTGAGGCCGAGAACACAGGAAGAAATGGTGCATAGGAATCAACACCCAAGTGCCAAGACTCCTCGCACAGTATCCCTAAAAATACTCCCTGAACAAGCAGGGAGTCAGATGTGAGTCCTCTTTTGAGACCTAGCAACCTGGCCATTTGTCACATCTGTAAAAGCTCTGGTTAGTTCAGACCTACTGTCTCACTGGGAAGAGAAAGTCAGTTACCAACAGGATCACATGGAAATGGAAGGACAGCCAGTCCCTGCTGCTGAGACTGCTAGGTACAGGCAACCTAACCCCTTACTTCAACACAGGCATTGCCCAAAGCAGTGGTTCTCAACCAGGGCATGTTCCCCTCACGGGACATTTGGCACTATCATTACAAGCGTGTGTATGTTGGGGGGGGGGGGCTTCTGGCATCTAGCAGAGGCAGGGATGCCATTAACCATCCTACAGTGCACAGGACGGTCCCCAAAACAATGAATTAATGGGGCCCAAGCATCAATAGTGCTGAGGTTGAAAACCCTGGGCTAAAGGAAAAGAAGGCCCCACTCACCCCAACCCCAGTTAGACAGTTGCAAAGCTGAAATGCCAGGTTCCAGGGGAGAGCAAAGGCTACACACACGTCTTCCAAAACAAATCAAAAGACGGGTGGCAAACTCAGTGGTCAGAAAGAGGCTGAGGGTCTGAGTCTTACCCCCTGCCCCAGTACATCTATCCTCTTTTTTGTTTGTTTAATAATAATTAATTCTTTGGGATACATACTTTATGTACTTCTTATAACAACCCGAGAGCTGAGCCCTGTTATCACCACTATTTTACAGCCGAGAAAACTGAGGCACAGAGGGGTCCTAACATGGTCAGAGTGAAACAAGGAATTCCCACCCAGGCATCTGGCTCTAAAGCCTGAGTTGTTAACCACCACGTTATACCGTCTCTCAGTCCCCGGAACAAGCCCAGAGTGAGGCTATCAGCAAAGGGGACCTCATGCTGCCTGCGGAAACTCCCAGTAGCCAGATACCAGGAAGCCAAATTGGAGGCTATCATTGATTGTAGAGAAGCTCAGGTCTGAGCTATGAAAACAATTTCAGTACCAAGTCAAAACTCTAATGAAAATGCAGGATCAGAGAACAAGGAAAGAGGCAGTTTTGGGGAGAGTGGTTTGCAGGATGAGATGAGCTTGAGAAATAGGCTGAGGCATGAAGTCGAACGATGAGCATCTGATAATGAGGCCAAGCTATATGTAGCAGGTGTCCAGCAATGGAAGAGACATGAGCTAGGCTGGCGAGTGCTAGAGCTGAAAGATGTGGTTAGTGCTCGGTAAATGATTCCTGGAGGAAGAATTTAATGAGCTGGGATGGCCTCACCAGCAGGGAGAAATGGCCAGCAGGACCATTATTCTCCTCCAGGAAAGGCTGGCCTTGGTTGGTTGTATATGGATCTGTCTCCTTCTCTCTCTCTCATGATCTCCTGCTCTAGCTTAAATAACATTATTCTCTTCTAGAGATAGTTACGATCAGAGTATAGGACAGCATCTTCAGAGGGGCCAAGATGTCTTAAGGAAGAGCTCTCATGCCTACGTCCCCTATAATCTCTCTTCACGCAGTGGGATTTAGTGCCCACTTGAGATAATAGTCCCAGGCATCAAGGCTCACAAAAGTTGAACACCTTCAGAGAAGGTCTCCTCAAACCTTGGGAACATGGCAACTGCCACCCCAAAGTCAGGAGATGTTGTGTTAATAAAGAGGGGTGAATTGGGAGTGAAAAGTTAAGGAGTTACTAAGTGCCACAAACTGGATTGGGTGCCTGATCCACCTTCCCTCGTTTAACCCTAACAACTCATGGCCCAGCAATCATCATCACTCTCCAGATGACCAACAGGTTCCAAGAAGCTTAAGCACCTGGGCAGATGGCAGGGTCACGTGGTGTAGGAGAAGGGTGTGGATTTGGACCCATGCTCCTCCTCCTACAGGACACTCTGAAGTCATGCCATCTATGCCCAAGTTCAAGCTCTATGACATCCAAATTCATTCACAACAGGAAAACCAAGACTCCAACGAGATGCCATTATGTCATTTGATTGGGTCCAGGCCACGAAGTTTCAGGAAGTCTTTATCACATCGGGTTCCAGAATCTAAAGTCCATAGCAGATACTCTTATCGTTTGTAGCTTTGGGAAGTAATTTACTTCTGCCACGTCATGACTCTGGGCCACACCCATTCCACAGAAGACGGCCCTCCTACGTTTGAGAGCTGCCATCAAGTCTAGCTGTCGTTCAGGAGACTCAGACATGCCCTGGCCCATGCACACAATCCTGTCTGGCTCTCTCTTCTGCCCCCAAAGAAGCCCACAACCAGATGATTGAGGTATGTGGCCACAGACCTGATCATAACTCTGGGCCTCAGTTTCCATCCCTGTACCTATATCATAGGATTGCACGAGTTAATACGTAAAAAGTGCTGATAATTCATAATCAATATTCAACCTGTGGTACGCGCTCTTGTTACTTCTATGATCTTGATTTATCTGAAGACAATCATCAGAGATGTGTTCAGAGATTAAATCACAGAGTCATCAGAATAGTGTTGATCACGGCAAAAAAATGTCAAAAACAAACCAGAAGATTAATCACAGGAGAAACGAGATAAGGGACCTCCATATAGCACAGTAGGATGCAACAGCTAAAAGTTACCCAAGAGGGGTGCCAGTGGCTTAGTTGTTAACAGTCTGCCTTCAGCTCAGGGCGTGATCCCAGCGTTCTGGGATCGAGCCCCCCATCAGGCTCCATGCTCCGCTGGGAGCCTGCTTCTTCCTCTCCCACTTCCCCTGCTTGTGTTCCCTCTCTCGCTGGCTGTCTCTCTCTCTCTCTCTCTCTGTCAAATAAATAAATAAAATATTTTTAAAAAATAAAAATAAAATAAAAGTTACCCAAGAGAAGAACATCTACTTGCAAGGGAAAATGTTTGCAACGTGTTGTCACTGCTTCACAAACTGCCACAAACTGCCCCCAAGAATAGACAGGAGAGTGCACTCACATCCCCAGAAATTGGAGATTTCTTTCTTTACGGTCTCCTGTATTTGCTGAAAACATTCTAGATGCTATTTGGTATCTAATCTATAATATGTCTGTTTGTTTCCAAAGAACATTTCAAAATACTTGCCACTAAGTAACAGTGACACTCCAGGAAAAAGCCTCACGTTTAATCTGTAGCTTTCTGGGGTACCCCTAGGGATGCGTTTGCCCCCCCCCATTGTAATACACACACAAAAATATAAGTTATAAAACATGTGTAGCAGATAATCTTATTTTAGGATAGATGGATGTATGGATGGATGGATGGGAAGGAAGGGAGGGAGGAAGAATATAAAAACATAGGGGCGCTTGGGTGGCACAGTCGTTAAGCGTCTGCCTTTGGCTCAGGGCGTGATCCCAGCATTCTGGGATCGAGCCCCACATCAGGCTCCTCCGCTATGAGCCTGCTTTTCCTCTCCCACTCCCCCTGCTTGTGTTCCCTCTCTTGCTGGCTGTCTCTGTCAAATAAATAAATAAATAACCTTAAAAAAAAAGAATATAAAAACATAAAGACAGGGGCGCCTGGGTGGCACAGTCGTTAAGCGTCTGCCTTTGGCTCAGGGCGTGATCCCAGCATTCTGGGATCGAGCCCCACATCAGGCTCCTCTGCTAGGAGCCTGCTTCTTCCTCTCCCACTCCCCCTGCTTGTGTTCCCTCTCTTGCTGGCTGTCTCTGTCAAATAAATAAATAAATAACCTTAAAAAAAAGAATATAAAAACATAAAGACAAAAATCACTGTTCAAAATAGCTTAGGGGAGTGGAGATTACAGGTAATTTCGCTTTCTTCTTTTATTTATCTACATTTCCAATTTTTTAATATTAAAAAAAAAACCAACAACAACAACCTGAACTGACTCACATGGGAATTACATCAACCACCTGTGATCAGGACTGCCCAGCCAGCTGGGGCCTAGGGGCCCCAGAGCATCAGCATGAGTCCTGTGCAGATCAGCTTGAGTGGAGCGCAGGCAGCACAACCTGGAGGTAAAAATTCTGGGCTGTGAGGCCAGGCAGGGCCGGGTGTGAGTCCCCCACTACTCACCAGATGGCTGATGATCCCTCAGAACCTCAGACCCCCTGAGACCTGCTCCGAAGTTCTCAGAACACACGACACGGGAGGCAGAAGTGTTCGCTCTCTACCTAACCCGTTAGCCAAAGAACACAGAGCAGAGCCAATAGCTCGTTCTACAGAGGCGTCCTTCAGAGGAGGTCCCTCTCAAGTTTCCAGAAGGGTAGCTACTTAAGAGTAGGCCTCCTCAGCTCTCAGTGGACCCCTCCCTTCCCAGGGACCTCCCTGAAGGTGGGTCCCTCCTGCACCAGCCACTGCGAGACAGTGTTCAGCTACATAGGGGGGCATTTGCAATGCATAACTGGGGACTTTATACTGGTTTTCCACTGTCTCTGGACACAAAAGCCACCTCTACCCCTCCCCCACATCTTCTGCCACACAACTGCCTATAATAGCAGCTTCCAGTTTTTTGGACAATGCCTAAAGCCACCATGAGAAATTCGTTTTCTGTGCACTTCAGGCCACATACGCACAGAGTATATGTAACGGAAACAAATTTCATGACACAATACTTACTTTTTCTACATGCAGTAAACCCTGAAAATTTCCAGTCCATCATTTTGTAATGCTGCTCATAACTTCCTAAATTGGTTTTATGACCCATGGGTTTAAACAGACTGCTTTCCAGCAGATCAATCTAGGTTTTGGTTTTCCAAACTTCGCACACGTTCTGGATCATATTAGGTGGAACCATGTTCGAGGGCTGATATTCAAAGGACCAAAAACCGAAGTTCATATGGTTCAACCTAAAAGTATGTATGAGCCACACCAGGGAACTCACCTGTCCAATGTGCCTCTTGTACGCGGATTAGAAATTTGATTAATTTTTACAACTAGGCTACACTATGTGTAAAAGACAGATGACATCTGAATTGGACAAGTCACTTAGAGACAGACCAAGCCACACCTTAAGTGGGAATGACACGGACGCGTGGGTGGCTCAGTTAAGCGTCTGCCTTCAGCTCAGGTCATGATCCCAGGGTCATGGGGATCGAGCCCCATATTGGGCTCTCTGCTCAGCAGGGAACCTGCTTCTCCCTCTCCCTCTGCCCCCACCCCATTCGTGCTCTCTGTGTCAAATAAATAAATTTAAAAAATCTTTTTTTTAAGATTTTATTTATTTGTCAGAGAGAGAGTACAAGCAGGGGGAGCTGCAGGCAGAGGGAGAAGCAGGCTCCCCGCTGAGCAAGGAGCCTGATGTGGGACTTGATTACAGGACCTTGGGATCATGACCCAAGCCAAAGGCAGACTATAAAATCTTTATAAATCAATCAATCAATCAATCAATCGTGGGAATGACAATGACAAACTCACAGGAATATTGTGAGCTCACAGATCCCAAAGGGCTTTATAACCTATAAGGTAAACATAATTTTTAAAATCTTTTCAAGTACTAATTTATGCCAGTACCCCAGCAAAATAAGATGATAAAACAACAGCCAAAATCTTTTGAAGGTTTATTCCATGCTAAGAACTTGTTACGTGGATCCATTTAGTCCGTATTTTCGTTGCCCCCATTTTCCAGATGAGAACAAGCACAGCTCCAAGCCTCAGAACTGCTGGAGGTCTCAGGTCTGTCCGCCTCCCGAGCCAGTACGCTAAGCTCTGGGCAGCAAGCTCCCTCCATACCCACAGCCAGCTCCCTGCAGCTCCCTGCAGCTCTCTGTCTCCAGCCTCAGCAACAGGACCGCCAGCAAGGTCCACTCTCAGTGGGGAGGGAAGAAACCCCATGACACAAGGACGTGAAAAGAAGGCGACCCTTTGGCCAGGAGCAGGAACTGCAGGATCGCCTTGTTGCCATAGAAACCAGCAGTGCAGTCAGCACGGACTCCCCTGTCTCCCATCTCCTGCAATTAGAGCCAAGGATTATGTCTTTACTTTCCGTTGGTGGCATTAAATAACTCCTCTTGGCCCTACAAAAAACGGACCCGAGACAGGAGGCAGCCACCGTCAGAGCCGGCCAGGTCACAAAAGAAAGAGCAGTGCTCAAGTCGATGCAAAGAGGACTCTTTTTTTTTAAGGAACATGGTCAATATTCCTGTGCTCCTTTGGGGCTAGGACCACACTGGCCACTCTTCAGTCATAGCTCATGGTCATTTAACCTATATTAATTTAATTAAATTCGCTGTCAAACGAGAAATGTAATTTGGGGTTTTTTTTTTAACATTTATTTATTTATTTGAGAGAGAAAGAGCAGGGAAGGGGCAGAGGGAAAGGGAGAGAGAATCTCAGACTCCCGCTGACTGTAGAGCCTGACGCAGGGCTCGAACTCACAACCCTGAGATCATGACCTGAGCTGAAACCAAGAATCAGACACCTAACCAACTGAGCCAGCCAGGCACCCCGAGATATGTCATTTAAATTATGCTGTCAGGGAAGCATACACTGCTCTACCTTATATATTTGAATACATAAATATATGCATATGTGTGTATGTATACACTCCACTGTGGACTGAGTCTCTTAAATCCAATTTAAAAGATTCTGTAGCACAATTTTGACAAGTCATGATTATGGCCTTGTGCCCTATCTTTAAAATCTAACTCTTGAGTAAATGGAATATTCTGTTAAATATTGTTCTTGTATTTCTGTATCCATTTACAAGGACCTTTAACATAACGCGATCTCAATTTATCCAACTACCCTGTGTGACTAGTACTACTATAATTATTAGCATTTTAGAAATGTGAACACCAAGGAACAGAAAGTTTGGGCACCTGCCCAAGATCACAGCTGGTTAGACGGCAGAGCCAGGGTTCCAACCAAGCTGTCTGGTTCCAAGCTCTATACTCTCCTCACCATCCGGGGATCTTATTTATCTCTGAGCCCCTGAAGAACAAGGGCCACATCTAAAATAGTTGGAAAATACACATATTTCCAACACAAATGAGAGCCAAAGGACTAACTTCTTTAATTTCCAAAGAGCTTGTACAAATCAATAACATAATGGCAATCTTTTTTTTTTTAACGAACAGAGAATTAACAAAAAAGTAAAGAAAGGAAGGAATGCAGATGGTCCAAAACATAGGAAAAAATATTCAACTAATTCAAAGGTATAAATAAAAGTAACAGGATACAACTTTTCACCTCTCAGACTGGTACACATTTAAAAATTTAACAATCCTAGGGGCACCTGGCTGGCTCAGTCAGTAGAGCATGCAACTCTTGATCTCGGGGTTGTGAGTTCGAGCCCCCCATTGGGTGTAGAGATTACTTAAAAAAAAAAAAACTTAAAAAATTTTTTAAAATAACAATTTAACAATCCTCAGTTCTCAAACTTATGGGTGGGTGCAGGCACAAACTGGGACAATGTTTCTGGAGGACAACTTAACAATAGCTATCAAATTTTAAATGCATGTACCCTCTAATGCAGCAATCCTAAAATTAGAAATTTATCCTACGGATATCCTTGTGAAAGTGACAAGAAATATGCACCAAAGACATTCTCTGAAGCATGATTTGTAAAAGGCTGGGGGGTGGGCACTAAAAGCAATTAAAGTGTCCACTGATAGGGACATGGTCAAATAAATCATGGTAAATTCACACATGAGAATCCCAGGCATAATTTAAAAGAATGCATTAAAGCTGTAAGTAGGGGTATTAAATAATGTCTAAAATAATAAAGTAAATTAAACGGCTAAGTAGACTATAATGTATAAAGTTTTCGTCAATGTAACTTTTTTTAGAAGATGAATACAAATACTTGTATGCATTACAAAGAAACATTTTTCCTCCTGGAAGGAAACCAAGGATACCCACAGTGATTACCTTTGAAGAACACTGATATTTTTCTAACATTATACAGTTTTAGATTGGAGGGTTTTTAACCTGAGAATCACAGGCTGTTTTAAAAAGTCTGTGAAACCCTTGAAATTGGATACAAAGTTGTAAATATGTGCATTCCTTTTGGGGAGAGGATGCTTCCCTTTTACATACTCTGTAAGGGTCTTATACCCCCCCCCAAGAAAGATTACGAACCACTGTGTTATAGACTCCACATTGGTGCTAAGTTTTAATATTCACTCACTTATTTACCCAGAAGCCATGAAATAACACTGGGCTGGGGCCCAGCACAGGCACCCAGAAAACCACCACCCATTCCTGCCCTGGAGAAGGAGATAGTTTGGAGCATAATGACGACATTGTCTGCTCGAGACTCAGAAATGGCAACAGGGTACAGCTTTCCTCTAACAGGAAGAAGGAAAAGTGGAACTGAAAATTATTTGCATGGTTAAAATTAGAACTTCTGTGGGAGCTGACACTACTTTGCTTTCAAAATGCCCCCTAATCCACCGTCCCAGTCCCACCAGCCCTCCACCCGGGCATTTACATGCCATGAAAATTCTGAAACAATGGGATGACCACAGCTATCACTAATAAGGAAGTAATAACAAATTTCCTACAGCTCCCGTCCTCTGAGGGGTCACCAGAAAAGCCACTGGAAAGCCATACGAGGTGGTGACAAAACTACTAGGGACTTCACTAGCCTGAGACAGCTGCCGCTTCCAAGGGATCTCGACTTAGAGACCCTCTGCCCCCAGCTCATCCCTGTCAGGGGTGCGGGGGGGGGGGGGGGGCGGACAACAGGTACATCACACACACAGCCGAGATCACAACTGTGACCCGTTGGCTGGGGGGGATCAGACTGACGTCTCACCCCGAAGGCCTGTAAGTCACAAAGGCAGGCTGCCTGCTGTGTGCCCAGTATTTCCCACACTGAAGCCATTTTTCACCTTTACAGGTCTGCCATACCATATCATCCTTTCATAACTATTTACCCAATATTTTTCTTTGATCAGCTTTTTATTAGACATAAACAAATTTATATACCACGATACTATATTTAGCGTCACTCTATAAAATCACGGACATGATATACAACTATTTTTATTTACTAATACCCCCAAAAATAAATAATTCTTAACATTAAAAAAAAATGTTTTGTGACGGAGCTAAGTTCATCTTGCACGTCCACAGGTGTCGCTCAGTGAGAAATGCTTGATAAGTATTTGCGATACAAACTAATGATGTGAAGCCCCACTTCTCCCCAAATAACAGCCGCGGCCACAACCTTAGAATCGTGCCTTAGATTTTATATGGCCGTTCCTCGTCTATCGTATTTGATCCTCTTCAACCACCCAGGGAAGCAGGAAGCATCAGTCCCATTTTCCAGATAAGGAAATGAGGAGTCACAGAGGTTAAAGGACTTGCCCAAGTTTACGCAGCTACTAAGTGGCAGGGCGAGGACCCGAACCCAGGTCTTTCCACTCCAGACCCTGTTTCCACCGAGACTCAGGCTCCCAAAGCAACACGAGCAGGAAAGAGCTACCTGGGTTGTCCATGTCACAAATGGAGCAGATCCTTTCGAGGACAGGATGCAGAGAAGCCAAAACGACTCCCTGCCCCATCGGGGTTCAGAACCCACAAGCCTGTTCTTCACCACAAGTCTGTCACCTCACCTCTTACTTGCACACTGAAGACCTTCTCTAAAATATATGACTTTGTACAGCACAGGACAGTAAATGGGGGCGGTGAAGGCATCAGACCTGGCTCTACCACATCCGAGTTACGAGCCGTTGGGGAGTTCGGCACCTCAGTTTTCTCTCAGATAAAATGGGAACATGAACAGCACCTACCTTTTCGTATTTCTGGAATGGTCAAATGAGATAATGCATTCCAACCCTGAGCCCAGTACCTGCCATGTATTATGTTACCTATTAATTATAATATTACCAGCAGTGTTAGGTTAAAAGGAAATACACAGAAAATTGCCTCTTAGCCCGCACTCAAAATAATCCCCTTGGCCAAGCAGCGAATGGACTAAGAAGTAATTGCAGACGATGTGCTGGCTAAACCCAGGCCTGCAGTCATTCAGCAACTCTACCTCGGCCTCAACCCCAAGTAAAAATTACTTTTAGGAGCTAAATAACCTCTTTGCTGACCGAAATTGCTCAGTCAGGAGCCAGGGCTCTCCCCACTCAGGAAAGCTTGGGGATCCACGGTTGTCTTCATCGTGGGCTCAACTTGAAATCAACTCAAAGTCACCGTCTAACCATAACCCAGTCTGCTCTGTTTTCTTAAACTGTCTGCAAACAAAACATAATCGTTTGGTTTTTCCGTTGTTGTTCTGAAGCAAAACAAAAATATTTAAAGTCGCCCATATGAGATTTTAACAAGCAACTGAAAGAGGAGTCAAAATATTTTTTGTAGTCCGGATGAAGCAGGTAGGTAAGCAGGCTTAAGGATTAGCTATTATAGATCACAGACGCAAACAGTTATTATTCACCAGGAAACAAGAAAGCAGAGAAAAAGCAAATCCAAAACACTGTAAGACCAACAAAACAGCTACCAGTCACCAGCTTTTTTTTTTTTTTTTCTTTTCCCCCATTTTAAAGCAGCCCACTATCAAGCTGTTTCTCAAAGAATCTGTCAGGACTATATTTCCCAAGAAAAGGAGGCAAGGGGGGCGGAGGGACAGGATTGCTTGGTCACATTGCCTTAAACATACACATAAACCAAAATTAGTGTACAAAAATGCTACGAGAATGGGTGGAGTCAGACATTGCAACTAGCACAGTCCTCATGCTGGAATCATCTCTGACCGTCCTTCCTGTCTTGAAGAAGGGGAATGAGATGCCAGGGTCAAAAATGGATCTTCCGGCCCTACTAAGCACTGAATCTTCCAGCCATCTCCGCTCTTCAGCTTCCACACCCATCCTCATTAATTCCCTCGCAGAGCTGTGTCTTTACCATGACTTGTCCATTATTTAAACCTGCTACAGTTGATTCCATTTAAAACACACACACACACACACACACACACACACACACACACACTATCCAAGCTTCAGAAAACCAGTCAAATGTTAGGGAGGTAGCCTGATACCTTCACCCACATTTCCTAAATGCACAAACTTCAGAAATCTCAAATACAACTTCCAATCTCAAATATGTGTCCTTTTGAAAAATTCAATTTATACCCACAGTATTGGGAGGACACAGTGAGGTAGGGCTGTGCCTACAGTTAAAAGTAACAGCAAAGTGAAACCATAGCAGAAAGAAAGAAAGAAAGAAAGAAAGAAAGAAAGAAAGAAAGAAAGAAAGAAAGAAAGAAAGGAAGGGCATCATGAAAATACTAGGCAGAGGCAGGCAACACAGGTTCCAGTCCCAACTCCTCTACTGTCTTACCAGGTGACCTCGGCCTGGTCACCATCTTCTCTAGGCCTCAATATTCTCACCTAAAAAATGAACGGTTTGGGCTCTCTCTGGTCTGGCTCGAAAATTCCCTGAAACTTCCACTCTCAAAATGAACTGTCAACTGCGGATTTTGAAAATGTTGTTTCAGAGAGCCTTTTAGATTTCCTATTTTATAATGTATCCCAAAACGAGACATAAGAAGAGTCCCCTTGAGTTTCCACAGAACGCATTAGAGAGGAAGGAAATATCTAAATAGGGGACAAGCAGAGAGCAGCAATTTGCTACTGAAATACAAGGAAGGATTGGGCAAGCAATCAATTTACCCCAGACATTTTTTCACTGATTCAAAGCATAGCTAGCAACCACCATGGACAAAGTAAAAACATAATATAATAAAAAAATATATATGTGTGTCAAATTAAACTAAAAATAAATGAAGAGCAAGTATTTTAGTATAAACTTTGGTCCAAGAGATCTTCCATTATGAGGCGATTTTAGTTTTAATTTCAGAGACTGTTCTCCACGAGTTTCCTTACAGGGACAGGCAGAAGGCAGTCCATACACACTGTGCCTTAATGTAACCCCATCTGGACATCTTTTAATGTTTACAAAGCTCTTTCAGACACTGGCCAGTGGAAGGTCCTCAAACAATTCTTGGGGGCAGGTACTGTTAGCCCACCCTACAACTGCTGTTAAAGAAGGTGTGGGGAACTGAAGAGCAGTCCAGCCCTGAAGACTGGCCCTAGAGCTAGTCCAGGATTCTCTGCAGGAGAAGGTCACACTGCCTTCCCAAGTCTACTGAAGAAACCTGGGAGGGGACGCCTGCACCCAGAGCAACTCTCTGGGTGCTGAGAGTTACCATGGGTCCCAGCTCCCTTATCCTGACTGCTAGGCTTCTTGGCGGCCCCAAGGCTGATGTTTCTGCTCTCAGACAATCCTGTATCTGTGCTTGAAAAGTTTTCCCTGAAACCAGGTTCCATCCTCAGCCAATAAGTCATTTCTCAGGCTCCCGACATCATCAGCTCCTTAGAGCTGTTGTATGTATAAAACAAGCATGATTTTCATTAACAAAACGCACAACAGGGGTATCACCAGGCCACATTGGACCGCGGGTGCAGGACCCTAGCAGGCTCCTAGAAGGCTGGGAGGACGAACCCGCTTGCTCAGCTCCCTAGACCAGGGCTGGGTGATTCTGCTCTTTCACTTCTCCCTCTCAAGTTCCCTATCTGTGACATGGGAACGTCTCCCACCTGCCCTGCCTCAGCCCCAGTGGGAATACTATGAAGGGGAAACGGCGCTTTCAGAAAGGTCGGTGGCCAAAATGCCAGGCACAGCAGTATCTGAAAAGCGAAGCTAGAAAACAGGGCGGTGGGGGAAGAGCCTGCGCCCACAAAGCACGAAATAAACGCCCAGGGAAGCAAGCAGTTTCTCCGGGAAGGGGACCGTCGCCTTGACGAACGCCTTGCGAGTGGCCACCTTTGCCGGGGCTGGGGACTTCCCCCAGAAGCGGTGCCCTCGGCCCGGAGGCCCCGCGCCCGCCCCTGCGCCGGCTGCCCCCCCGCCTCGGCCGCCGCCGCTGCCCTTCGGCCCGGCCCCCTGGGCCCCTGCAGGCCGGGTCGGAGGTCGGCCGCGCTCGGCCAGGCCGGCCCCGCTCCGCGACGCGAGCCCTTCGCAAACACGCCCCCTCCGGCCGCCGCGGGCGGGCTAGCCGGGCCCGCGCCGGCCAGATGTGACCAGCTCGGGGAAGGGCCGGGCCAGAGATGGCCTGGAGCCCGCGCGGAGGCTTCCACCAGGAGGCCACGGGCACCCCGGGACCCCGGACCCCGCCGCGCTTCCTCCGGGACTGGGCAGCCGGGGCAGGGGCTCGGTCGCCGGCGCCCGAGGCCGGCTGGGTTCCGGCGAGCCCCCTCCAAGAGGGGGGCTCGGAGCACTCGGGCCCCTAGCCACCACCCACGGACCCCGCAGGCAGGGCACACCCGGGCAGGTGCAGGGGATGCCAGGCCCGCCCCCACCCTCCGCGCCCGCCCCCCCCCGCCCCCGCGCCCGGGCCCACCCGGCCGCTCACCTGGCCCAGGCGCAACAGCAGCAGCAGCGGCAGCAGCGCCCAGCGCAGCCCCGGCGAGCGCGGAGGCGGCCGCGCCTCCCGCGCCGCCCGCTTCATGCCCCGCGCGCCCTGGAACGTGCCCGGGACGCGCGAGTCGGGTCCCGCCGTGCGCCCGAGTCCGGGCGCCCTCGTCGCCGCCTCCAGCCGCCGCCTCCTCCTCCTCCTCCTCCAGCCCGTCCGCCTAGTCCCCGCTCCGCCCGCCCCGGGCTTCCCCGGGGACATGGCAGCGGCGGCGGCGGCGGCGGCCACACGGCGGAGCCTGGCGCGGCTGCCGCGGGAGGGACGCGTCCCTGGGCGCGCAGGGGCTTCGTGGGGCGGAGCAAGCGGCGCCCACCCCCCGCGTGCGGCGTTCTGATCCCGGCTTCTGCGGCTCCCGCTGCCTCCTCCGCGCGTCATGCGGCTCGGGCTGCAGGGAGCCGCGGCGAGCGCTCAGCCCCCTCCCTTCCCCCTCCCCCTCTGAATATTCATCGCTTCCTCCCGCCTGGCCGGCCAGGCGGCTGCAGAGCACCGCGGCCCCTCGCCGCCCTCCCGCTGCAGCCCACGCCCCCGCCCAGCCGGCCCGGCGGCGGGGAGGGGGCGGTGGCGCGCCCCGCGCGCGCCCTGGCGTCTCCCCTCCCGCGGGCAGAGGAAGCGCCCCTGCCGTGCCCGCCCTCTCCGCCCAGCCCTCCCACATTCCTGGGACCCGGGACTCGGGACCCAGGACCGGCTCCGCGGCTGTCGCGCCGCTCGAGCCGGTACCCCTCGGTACAGGCGTCCCAGCCTCGGCTCCGCTGCATGGCCCAGATGATGACCGAGATCCCTACCGAGGGCACAGCCAGGCCTGCGTTTAGACAACGACCCCGCGAAGGCCTGCTTGACCCGGCCGGTGGGTAGGCTTGGGGGTGAATGAACCCCTAAATTGTAGGAGGCGCGCTGTGTGCTGTGTTCTCCCCGCCCCATCCTCCCTGGCGGGGAGGCGGAGAGCCGGCATCGGAGGGGGTCCGGTGATTAGGACCCTAGCTCTGGCGTATGGTAAACTTGGCTCTGCTCGAAGTACTAGCTGTGTGACCTCGGAAGAGGCATTTCACCTCTCTGGGCCTCCCCACTCATCTGTGGAGTGAAGATAATACTAGTACCCGTCTAGGAGTCTTGACTGACAATTACATGAGATAATGGGCAGTAAAGTCCTAAACACTGGGCATGACACATAATGGGCCTCAGGAAGCATTCTCTCTTCTGGCAGCTTTCGTAACATCATGGAAGAAGACCAGGAGCTACAGGGGGTTCAAGATAACTGTAGATGTTACTACTATGCCTGTGCACAAAGGAGAACACTGAGGATCTGGGAGGCTAAGCCAGGTTCCCTAGGAGAAGTAATGAGAGAAAGGGCCAAGCCAAGGAGTGCCCGGGAGGGAGAGATGAATTCCAACCAGGAGGAGAAGTGACACCTGAGCTGGGCTTTGAAGGATGGGTTGAATTTCACCAGGCAGATAGAGGGGGGCAGGGTCTCAGGAAGTGGGAGCAACTTGGCAAAAAACAGGAGGCAGATGCTTTAGGCTTGTTCTTTTGAGAGGCGGGGAATGGGGAGGTTGGAGGGCAGGGAGAGGGTGGTATTCAGGGGAGATTTTGAAAAATGAGCTTAGCAGGGCTCAAACCGCCAGGTGTCCAACACTGCCTCTGGTTCCCCCTCTTGTACCTCTTGTACCTCAGGTTCCCCCTCTGCAAGATGGGAACACACCTTCACTCAAAAGGTCTAAGCAGCTCCTACCAGACCATACCCACAGACAAGCACGGACGGTGTGGGGACTTCACCTGCTGGCTTAAACACCTTGCCATCTTTTTTTAGACATGATGTAATTATCACAATTCACAAGGAATTCCATTCCTCCTTGCCTCTTTCCCTTCTTGGGGCAGAGACAGGTGATTTGAAAGGCATCAGGGTCCGTGAGGCCCAGAGGGAAAGAAAGCCTGACTTAGCACAGGAGCTGCCAGGTCTGCGGGCTGCCAGAGATGCAGACCCAACAGACCACAAAGACCCATCCAGGCCACCCCAGCATCATGGCTTGGATCTGCAAACCGCGCCATGAACTCCAGCGTGCACTTTGATTTTTCTCTTGGGTAAAATGTATGCCCGAGTTTAAGTGTTGGTGGGGACTGGATTTCCCTACTACATGGTGATGAAAGGGAATAAACAGTCTTTTCAGCAAAGGGAGTTAGAAGCTGGGTAATAAACTACCTGTTCAGTCATAAACAGATCACACGGGATGAATGACCTAGATGAGAAATGAAATCAATCCTGCGGAGGTGTGGTGTGAACTCCCTGAGCCCAGGGATTGGGCCTTTGTCACCCTAGTTGCCCTACGACACTTCACTCTGTGCCTTGCCCATAGCAGGAACTCAGTATTTGTGCAGCTGCGTGGTTGTATAAATGTATCCAGGGTTACCAATGATGTGAAAGTTCATTTTTCCACATGGATAAATTAAGGAAGGATCATTCACTTTGCAAAAGGATTTGAGACTAAATTCCAGTGTATCGGTCTCGCCTTCAGATGTCACTTCCCCTAGAACTTCCCAGAGGCCCCAACCCTGACTTGGGCGCACTTCCCCTTCCGTGCCCTCCCAGCTCCCTGTGCTAACCTTATGTAACTACAGTGTTGTAAGTGCCTGTTTACATGACCATCTTCCTCAGTGGGCTCTACGTAAGCCCCTTGAAGACGGGGCCTGCATCTTGTTTATCTTTGTCTCCCCAGCATATAACAGTCACTCAAATAACACTCATTAGTTGAACTGAATGCACTCCTTTGAACAGCAAACTAAGGTATTAGATATATGCCTGTTCTCTCCTTCCCTCCCTCACACACACACCCCAAATTACGTTGGCAAACAGCTTTTCAGGCATAAATCTGTGCAAAGTTCAAGGCACGTTCTCTTTGAGAATATATAATGAGAGATGACCTTTTAATCATGTCCACCTTCAAGCAAAAGCTAAAGCTTTACAGAATATGGGGCCAGGTGCATCGAGAACAAAAGAGCCAAACCAAGAGACTGGAGTAGAGGGTTCCGGGATGTGTTCCAAAAACGGCCTGATAGGAATCGCCTGGTGACTTGTTACACTCTAGATTCGCGTGCCTCTCCAGAGACGGCAGGGGATGAGGCCTGGGAATCTGTTTTCCACCAGGTCCTTGGGCAATTCTTGCTGTCAAGCAGGGTTGGAAAACACTATTTATCCTATGGCCGGCATGCATCGTGTCCCTAATAAAAAAAAAGACCACTGATCAGGTACCGCCTAGGTTCCAGGCACTACTCTATGTACTTTACATCCATTATTTCTGCTCCTTACAACAACCCTGAAGAACAGGTATCATTATCAATGTTTTACAAACCAGGAAATGGAGTCTCAGAGAGGGTTAGTTACTTACACAAGGTCATACAGCTTCAAAGCGGCAAAACCAGGAGCTGAAACCAAATCTTTCTTGCCACTATGCCACAACGCCCCTCCCCTTGGCACTTACAGATAAGCTAATATAAAGTGCTCTGTGTGTGTTGGTTGTTACTATTAACTTTTGTTATTACTCTCCTGGGCCTCGGTTTCCCCAATTTTAAATGGGAAGGAACAGAGGCTACGAGACTTCCTTTTTCATCCACAAAGAATGGGGAAGAGGCAGAGCAACCATGTTTAATGATACATCCACCATCCCACCGGGAAGCAAGCCTGCTGGGCACCAGACTGGAACCAGGTCACTGGCCCCTCAGGGAGTCCATTCAGCCTGGCAACCCTCAGTTTATTTTAAAAGCCACCAGGAGCAAACCATTCTCCAAAGCCCTCCTAAGCAGAATGGAATGTTTCTTGGGAGTCTGATTAGCTAATGTTGCAGGCATGGCTGCCCTGAGACCTTCCTGTCTCACAGACTTGAACTGAATCAGAATGGAAAGGAAGACTTTTAGAAAGTTCTTCAAAAAAAAAAAAAAGTAGCACTTCATCTTTATAATAGTAACAGGATGTTTCCTGTGGACTAATAACTGGGCTGTGGTTAGAACTCCATGTTTGTCCACCAGACCTCAGTTCCTCCCTAAACAGTGCGTTAATCACCTGCGCATGCACCAAGCCAGGAAGTGCCTTGGCAATGCCTTTCTTGTTTCTGACTTCAAGCACTTACAACATTAAGCATTTTCCTAATTCTTTTCTCCTGTGTGTGTGTGTGTGTGTGTGTGTGTGTGTGTGTGTGTGTGTTGAGATAGGAAACAAAGTTTGACTTACAAAGAAACAGTTGCCTGTGACAGATTCTCAGGGCCGGAAAGAAAGCCTATTGCAGCACCTCAGGGTCTGGGAGCACAGAAACAGAGCCATTTCTCTAAAGTCCCCCATCCTTACTCCAAATTTAGGTACCCCTAGGGATCAGCCCACTGGCTTTTGCTCTCCTGTCTTGTTAGGTCCTGAGTCAAGGTCCCACTGAGCCCAGCACCTTTATGTTCTGACAGGACAGACCCAGGATCCAGAGTCTTAGGTACCTGGAAACACAGGGAGTGTGTGTGCCAAGAAGACCTGGAGCCTAGAGGACAAGGAGCTTTTGTCCAGGACTTGAGAATGACTTCTGCATGAATACCAGAAGTGGCAGGCAGGGGGCAGGAGGCAGTCAAGCCTGAAGCAGAAACATCTCCTCAAACAAAGAAAGGGTTGAGAGGTGTAAAGGCAAGAAGAGAAGAGTGAGCTGGAGGCCCAGAGTCCCGGGGCTTCTTGGCAGCTGGGTCCTTCCAAGCTTGTTAAAAATAAATTAATTTTTTTTCAGGATTGAAAAGAATGTCCTTTTTTTCCCCCCAGGTTGAAAAAAATTATTAATCACATCGTGCTGGATGTGCAGAATACCCGGGTCCCTGCAGTTAGGATAAGAAATCAACATGGGGGGGGGGGGTGCCTGGGTGGCTCAGTCAGATAAACAGCTGGCCCTTGATTTCAGCTCAGGTCATCTCAGGGTCCTGGGATCAAGCTCCGCACTGGCCTCCACGCTTAGCACGGAGGCTGCTTGAGGATTCTCTCTCTCTCCCTCTGCCTCTCCCCCGACTTGCGCACTCTCTCTCTCTCTCATATAAATAAATAAATCTTGTTTTAAAAAAAGAACTCAACTTGGAACAGTTGTGCAGCAGAATCTTGCTAGTAGGGAAGAAAATACTCTGCAATCTAAGCAAATAAAAATCATGTATGACAATATAGGTATATTATGTATATAAATGATAAATACATGTGTACATATATATCATATGAGAGAAATATATGCGTGAGCTTTGTTCACAGGAATAAAGTGTAGTGGGTGTGAGTGTGGAATCTGGAGTCAGCTGCCTGGATTCAAATCCCGATCCCGCCATTTACTAGCTGTGTGACTGTGGACAAATTAAGTTCTCTGTGCCTCAGTGTCCTTATCTATAAACGAGGATGTTCTTGAAGATAATATCTACCTCACAGGACTGCTGTAAATAGGGACATAGTTAAAGCATTGATAACACTGCCTGGAATCAAGTGTTTACCATTATTAAAATACCTTTTTGGCAGATCTGAGGCAGGGTGGTATAATGGGAAAAATCTGTGCTTTGGCTCAGATGGTCGTAGGTTCAAATCCTATCTACTTGCTATGCCTCTGGCCTCCGTTTCCTCACACAAAGAATGGGATGATAATTCACTGACCTTAAATCGTTGCTGTGAAGATGAAAGGAAATGACATGTGACGAGCGTCGGGCACATAGTCTGGGAGACCCAAGTGGGAGAGGCATTAGCAGTTGATGGAAAGAGAGGGAGAGTGGGAGTCAGGTCAGAGACTAAGACTTCATTAGCCAGGTGTCAGAGCACAGACAAGTCATTCCTCTTGGACTTAGTTCCTTCTTTTGTAAAATGGGAATGAGATTAGTGTTATCAGTCAGGATAGGCGAGGTTATGCTGCAGTAACAAACACCCCCCTAAATGTCAATGACTGAAAACAACAAGCACGTAGGTCTTGTTCTCACTACATGTCCTCACAGGTCGGCTGAGGGCTCGGCTCCATGCCATCCTCACCCAAGGGGTCCTCTACTGGAGCAGACACCATTCTAAAACATTGCCCATTGCTGTGGCAAAGGGAAAAAGAGCTTTGGAGAGTCTTGAAGGGGCAACTAAATACTCTGTCCTAGAAGTGACTCTCATCTTTCACTCTCATTAGCCAGAACTAGTCATCTGGCCCCACCCAACCACAGTGGGGGCCAAGAAGTAGAAGCCTACCACGTGCCCAGAAAGCACAGTGAGAAATGTCTGATGAAGAGCACTCATGACCAGCACCATTACAGAGCCTCTGAAATCTTGCTATTAAAACCGTGGTCTACTGACCTGCAGAACAGATGTCCCCTGGGAGCTTGTTAGAAATGCAAAATTTCTGGCCCCACCCCAGGAATTTTCTGTTAATGGTTAATTTTATGTGTCAACTTGAATGGGCCACAGGATGCCCAGATATCTGGTTAAACATTATTTCCAGGCATGTCTGTGAGGATGTTTCCAGAAAAGTTTCACATTCACATTTGAATGGGGGGCTGAGTAAAGGTGATTGCCCTCCCCAATGTGAGCGGACCTCATGCAATCTGTTAAGGGCCTGAATAGAACAAAAAGGCGGAGGATGGTTGAATTCTCTCTCTACCTGACTGTTAGAACTGGAACATCAGTCTTCTCCTGACTTCGGAGCTCCTGGCTCTCCGGCCTTCAGACTCAAACTGAAATCTATACCATCAGCTCTCTGGCTCTCTGGCTCTCAGGCCTTTGAACTACACTACCAGCTTTCCTGGGTTTCCAGCTGGCAGGTGGCAGATCGTGGGGCCTCTCAGCCTCCATAATTGCATGAGCCAAAACTTTATCTTTATTTGATATATGTGTGTATATATTGTATATTGTACATATTGTATATATTATATTGTATATTGTATATATTATATTGTATATTGTATATATTATTGTATTGTATGTGTTATATATTGTATATAATATTGTATATATTGTATATCACTAATATATATACTATATATTACTTGTATATTGTATGTATACAATTGTATATATTTGTATATTGTATATATTATATATTGTAAATATTGTATATTGCATATACATATATTGAAAGTATTATATTGTATTATTATATGTTGTATATTGTATTGTATATATTACTAATTTACACACTATATATTACTAATATATATACTATATATTACATATATATATACATACTATGTGTTACGAATATATATATTTCCTATTAGTTCTGTTTCTCTAAAGAATCCTGACTAATACACTTACTGAAACAGACTCTGCATTTTAACAAGATTCCCGGCAGATTCCTATATACACTAAAGTTTGAGAAGCACTGGCCTACTCTATTGGGTGGCAGGGCAGTATGCTCCTTAAAAGCCTGACTCTCAGCCTTTATCTGTGGATTTAGCTAGCATGCTTATTTCTGGGCCCCCCTCAGAGACTCAGAATCAGAGTTCTATTTCTAATTAGAATAAAAGTTCAGGACCCTGCACCAGGAAGCACATGGGTGATCCGAATGCAGTTAGCTTCCTCCAACCATGCTTTGAGAAAATACTCTTGAGTTTGGTCTGAGTTGGTGGGATTTTCTTTTTCTTATGAAGCAAAATAAATTTTCAAAGGCCTAGACTACCACCTATCAGCAGAATACCTTGAGTCTTCTTTCACTTACTTGGAAACTATAAGCCAAGATAGAGGGTAAAAACTGAAGTAATAGTATCCACTGCCATTATTGGCTGCTCACTACGTATCAGGCCCTGTGCAAGCTACTTGATACACTTTACCTCATTCAATCCTTACCGACGCCTTATACCAGGGGCACTCTCATGATCCCCATTTGCGGTTAAGGAAACGAAAGCAGGTACGGTTTAAGATAACCGGCTCAAAGACACACAGGAGAGAGAACTAGGAGACACAGGTCTGCCTGAAGCCGAAGCTTGAATTAACCACTACATGACGGCTTCCCCGGTGGGCATTCCTGGCCCGGAGGGCCCTCCTCAATCCCCACCCTGAACATCTCCCCCTGACCCTTTAACCTTCAACCTCATGTTGAGAGCAGCATAATATAGATATCCCTAAATTCCCCTTAGGTACATAGTAAATGGACGATTTCAGGACAAGGACATATAGACAAATTCCTCATCTCCCCCCGATTCTCCTTCATCTGTCATTTGTCTCCATCTTTGACATTTTCATCAGACATTTTTTCAGAGGCTTGCATCCACTCTGTTGAAATATGCTGTTTATGCTATCAGGGTTTCATCCTGAGATTCAGAGAATTGTAAAATGTAACAAACACTAAGAACCTTGAGGGCCATCCAGTCTAACCCGTTCATTCTACAGATGAAGAAATGGAAGCTCAGAGAGGTTAAGTGACTTGCTAATAGTAACACAGCTGTTCTAGATATCAGCAGTGCAGGGGGCGCCTGGCTGACTCAGTCAGTAGAGAATGTGACTCTTGATCTCGGGGTTGTGAGTTCGAGCCCCACATAGGGTATAGAGATTACCTTCAAAAAATAGATATCAGCAGTGCTTTAGCAGAAAGCTTCTGTCTTGCAGTCTTTCTTGACACTGCTCCCACTCTGCAGGAGAGAAAATAAGACCTCCTTCAGTCTGGGCCTCCACCCTTTCCAAATGACCTCCATTAATTTCCGGGCTGTTAAGAAATGTCAATACACTTGATTTAGCCAAGACTTGAAGTTCGCAGTCACCAAAAACATAAAGAACCTGAAGGAAAATGCCTTGAGCCTTGGCTCTGGAAAAGTAAGCTGGGCTGGGCTGATCCTGGGCCAGGTTCCGACTTGGCTATTGTCCTAAGCAGAGAAATCCAGCAGAGAGGAGGAGTTTATAGACCAGCTGTGATCCCAGCATTGGTAAGGCCACAGCAGGTGTCCTCAAGGTCTTGGCTTTTCTGGCAAAGCTAGATTTTCCTGACCCTCGTCCCTTCTGACACAGTGACAACCTGGAGACTCATTATGCCTAGAGCAAGACATCTGCACAGCAGAAGCATAAACCTAAACAGGGCAAAGCAGAGAAGGGATCCTGCCTGACTCCCTAACCCAGCCTGGCATTTGTTACCTGGGAGCATCCCTGGCTCCTAGCCTCCAGGCCTTCAGCACCAGCCCCAAGGCAGGTGTGTTCTCTGCATGCCTGGACCATGTGCAGGAATTAACCTTCTACTCTCAGAGCTTGAAGGGAGTTTAGAGGTCATGCATTCCACCCGACTTCACTGATAAATAAATGATAAATAAGTGAAAGCCAAGAGAAGGACAATGACTTGTTTAAGCCATGGAGAAGTTTATAGGAAAAGTCAGAATAGGGACTAGGATGGGACATAGGGTACATATAGGTATTCACACATGTGCGCACGCGCGCACACACACACACACACACACACACACACACACACACAAGTTTATACCGTTTTAAAGTTTACAAAGTTCTTTCACCTACAGGCAATGATGATACTCAAAATGTTTTACCCCGTCAGGCACAGGTTCTGATGAATCAGGATGGACACCGGACCTACACACATTTATTCATGCGGCCCTCTCAACAACGCTGAGATGTGGGCTCAGGAAGTCCGACGTTTAGCTCCATTCACCATGTTAGGTAAGATTTGTGTTTGCTTGTGTGCAGGTTACAGGGAGAGCTGAAGCCAAAAGGGGGGCTTTCTTATGAGAACACTGGGGTGTCTCATAGACTCCAAGTCAGGAAGACAGCCGGGGCACCAGGGACTGGAAACCCAGCAAGATCCAGGCCAGTCGTCTCTCCACATCTGCCTCTTGCTCCCTGCGCTGCGGGCCATCCATCCTGCATCCATTCTCTGCATCTCTGTGCACTTATTTCTGGTTCTTCCCTCCTCTGTTTCAGGTTATTACAACGAGCCCTACACCATTTCAAATCCCAATTTCCAGAAGAAATCTGATTGGCCCAGTTCAGATCCCATGCCCATCCCTGGTCCAAACAATGTGGCTAAAGGGATAGGGTCATATCATATAAAAATGACCACCAAAGCCCACACCCCCACCAGAGGGCAGATGCACAGACAGGGGTGGCAGTGAGCTGGGCAGACACCCCAAAGGCTGATTAGTATGGTCACATGAACATGCAGAACCAGGGCTCAGAACCTGGGCCTGGACTCTCAGAACAGAATGCCCTTTCCATAGGACCACAGATCCCCCTTTTCCAAGGCCATATCCAAACACATGGCTGCTCACTCTGCACTAATCCTTGAGAGCCAAGGGTCATCCCTGCTGCCCTGGAAGGATTTAGGCCAAGGGCTAAGATTCAATTCCAGCTATGGCTAGGTCTCCTGCACACAGATCAAGGGAGAGCCCCCTGATTGGTTCCCGAGGGTAGTAATAAAATCTAAGAAGCAAAGGAAGAATAAAAGCTGCCTTCAGCCACGGAGCCCCAGACTTCTGCCTGCTTCTTTTCACTCTGGTTGTCTGAGCCCTCCATTTGGGGGCCAAAGAGTGGTGGCTGACTGTGGGGAGCACTGCATGGGGTCATGGCAAGTAGAGGGAAGATCTGCAAGGAACCTCAAAATTAAAAGCATGCTCAGGGGCAGGCAGAAAGCTAGAGTCATTTAACCTGAGAAGGGCAGCACCAAAGGCCAGAGCTGATCCTGAGATGGATGTGGCCAAGGAAAGAACCCAAAGGAGGAAGAGAGCAGGGAACAGATGCCAGACACACTGCTAGACAGCTCCCTGCAGAGGTGGCTCTTAAAGACAATGGTGGGATGGGGCACAGGACACTCACACATCGCAGGTGGGAATGGAAGCCAATCTAGTCTCTCGGGGGGCAGTGTGGCAACGTGTAGTAAGTCTTTAGTAATAACAGTAACATCAATAATAAAGCCATCTTTACCCCAGAAAATCCACTGTTGCTGTCTCTCCACTGAATAGGAAAGAGCCTGGCACACAGAAGGGAAGGAAGGAAGGGAGGGAGGGAGGGAGGGAGGGAGGGAGGGAGGGAGGGAGGAAGGGGAACCTGCTGAAATGAACAGCAGGGTGAGTGCCAGTGCTCACAGAGAGAAAGATGCAAGGATGCTCAATGCAGCAGCAAATTACCAAGAACCAAAATGCGCACCAATAGGGAACTAGTTAAATAAATTATAGTATAGCCTTGTAAGAGAACACTTTATGATATTAAAGATGGCATAGATACGTCCCTACTGCTTTGGAAGAATATTCTCCATATGTTATTGGAGGAAGGAAGCCGGAAAAAAGCAATCTCATTTTATAGACAGAAAAACATATTAATATATGCACAGAGCTAAGTTAATAATGTACCCAAATGATAACAATGGGAGACGAGATTTCAGATCATTCTGATTCTTTTTCTTTTAGTGTATTTCCACTTTCTAATTGTTCTACAATGCCCATGTGTTACTTGTATAATTAAAAATAATATGGAGAAAAGAAACTAATACATGAAAATATTTGTCATCTAACAGGAGTGAAGTAAGGACAAGAAGGGGAATGCAAGTGGTCAATCAACAAATGGTTTCAGGGGGCGCCTGGGTGGCTCAGTCGTTAAGCGTCTGCCTTCGGCTCAGGGCATGATCCCGGCGTTCTGGGATCGAGCCCCACATCAGGCTCCTCCGCTATGAGCCTGCTTCTTCCTCTCCCACTCCCCCTGCTTGTGTTCCCTCTCTCGCTGGCCGTCTCTCTCTCTGTCAAATAAATAAATAAAATCTTTTTTAAAAAATGGTTTCAGAGCACCAGTTAAGGGCCACGCCACATGCTCCAGCAACTACCAAGACGTGCAGGGGAAGGTCCCTGGCCTCCAGGAGTCCATAGTGTGATGGCAGCAGATCATGAGAGAGGGTGGGAGATGCCGCATGCCGGTGCTCAGACTGATGGGCATGGGGGCCCCCGGCAGCCTTCTGCTTCCTGCCTGTGGGATAGACCCCAGGGATCGACCAGGAATAGACCAAGATGAGGTAGGGGAGGGCTGTGGATGGGGGAACTTGCAGAGCCAGAGATGAAGCCAGAATCAGGGAGAACCAAAGCAAAGGCTGGCAATGATGGAGAAAGGCCAATTCTCATCAGTGAGAGTTGAGCTTGGCAGAAAAAAAAATTAAAAACCCAACTGTGTACTAGAGACTGTGCTAGACGCCAGGAATACAGGTGCTAGGAATAATCAAAACTAGCAAGATTCCCGTTTTCATAGAGCTACAGTTGAGGAGGAAAGGGAATAAAGAAAATTGACTGATCAATCAATAGTAAATATAACAAGACAAATACGAGTATAGTGAAAGACTGTGACTACACTTACCATGGTGAGCATTGAGTAATGCATAGAATTGTCAAATCACTATGTTGTACACCAGAGACAGAACACTGTCTGTCAACTATACTTCAATAAGAAAAGAAAAAAGACAAATACTAGTGATAAGCACATTCATTCTTAAGCCTCATCCAAATATCCCCACTGTCTTACTTCAAACAGTAAATGTCATGGAGAAAAAATAATAAAATGAACATCCTCATACCTATTACCAACGTTTAACAGTTCTTACCATTTTGCCAAGTTTGCTTCATCTATTTTTCCGTTGCTGTTTTTGTTGTTGATGTTTCAAAGTACACGTTTCATGATATCTCATCCCTAAATACTTCAGTACGTATCTCTAAAACATAAGACATGGGACGCCTGGGTGGCACAGCAGTTAAGCATCTGCCTTCGGCTCAGGGCATGATCCCGGCGTTATGGGATCAAGCCCCACATCAGGCTCCTCCGCTATGATCCTGCTTCTTCCTCTCCCACTCCCCCTGCTTGTGTTCTCTCTCTCGCTGGCTGTCTCTATCTCTGTCGAATAAATAAATAAAATCTTTTTAAAAATAAATAAATAAAAAATAAAACATACGACATTTTTCTACATAGCCTCAATAGCATTATCATACACAAGAAAATGAAAGCTCATTCCTCATTATAACCAAGTATTCTAGCCACACTCAAATATATACAATTGTTCCAAATATTTTTTTTAAGATTTTATTTTTAAGTAATCTCTACACCCAACGTGGGGTTCAAACCCACAACTCTGAGATAAAGAGTCACATGCTCCACCAACTAAGCCAACCAGGCACCACCTCCAAGTATTTTTTAATGCTGGTTTTCCAAACTAGGATTCAGTCAGATTCTACACATTGTGTTTGAATGTTTTTACTTTGAAGTCTCTTTTTAATGTCTACATCTACATCTCTTCTACAACTTTTTTTTTTAAGATTTTATTTATTTATGTGAAAGAGAGACAGCCAGCGAGAGAGGGAACACAGCAGGGGAGAGGGAGAGGAAGAAGGAGGCTCCCAGCCGAGGAGCCCGATGTGGGACTCGATCCCAGAACGCCGGGATCACGCCCTGAGCCGAAGGCAGACGCTTAACGACTGCGCTACCCAGGCGCCCCCTCTACAACTTTTATCTATAGATGTATCTTCTTTCATTGTCAAAATGACTGCTCCCAAATGTCATGTACCCAGAAGAGTACGTCGTAGCCAGACCCATCCAAAAGAAACCCAGACTGTTGGCAGGTAGCAAACACTGCAGCCTGATCCCCTCTGATCCACTGGTAGGAGGTAACAGACTATGGGTGAAATCCCCAGACTTGGAAATAGCAAAGATACCTTCTAAGTGAATCGGCCCCATGTGAAAAGGACCATAGTGTCCCTCTCTCTCTCTCTCTCTCCCTTTGCCTTTCTTGTATAATTCAAAGAGACAAGCAGATGTAATGGGAAGAGCTTCGGTAGATGAGGCTCCACTCCAGCTCCATGACTGCAGAGCAACGTGGTCTTGGGCACATCATTTCACATCTTTGAGCCTCGTTTCTTGACCTGTAAAATGCATAGTGTTTATAGTGTTAACTGATGCAGTTTTAGGATTTCTCTTCTACAGCAGCTAGCATTGCTTTAACCAACACAACGTCATTACTAAGTCATACTTACAGGTTTGGTCTAAACCATGGTGGGCTTTTGGAAAACCAAATAAGGAATCATGCAACTGGGTGGGTGGGGGGGGGGACATTTAAGTTTTAATATTGTATTTCATCATCAGATTTATAACACTTTTTTCCATATTTTTACACTCCTGAAAGAAGGTCGTGTGTTGAAATTGGTGGTATCTCAAATTGCTGACTGCCAGGGGATGGTTGTGATGTAGCTGTCATTGATTGCGCGTGCACAAACCTGCACGGTTCTCCATCTCTTCTCCCTTTTTCTTGAGTTTTGTGCATTGTTAGCGGTACAGGTGCTGAGTTTAACCACCAGTTACAATGTCTTCAAAAAGATTCCATGCTGATTTAGCACTGAAATGAAGAGTTATTGTGAACTAAAAAGGCAAGGAAACAGAGCAACTCGATATGTGATAAATCTCTCTGTCTAGGGGCATCTGGCTGGCTCAGTTGGTGGAGCAGGTGACTCATGATCTCAGGGTTGTGGGTTCGAGCCCCATACTGAATGGAGAGATTACTTAAAAAAATAAAATCTTTTAAAAATATCTATGTCTAGGGGCGCCTGGGTGGCTCAGTTAGTTAAGTATCCAACTCTTGATTTCGGCTCAGGTCATGATCTCAAGGTCATGGGATCAAGGTCTGTGTCAGGCTCTGCATTCAGCAGGGAGTCGGCTTGAGATTCTTCCTCTCTCTCTCCCTCTGCCCCGCCCCACATACTCTCTTTCTCTCTGTCTCTCTCTGTCTTTAAAAAAATAAATAAATCTTTGAAAAAAATCTAGGTCTAAATAAGATTTTTAAAAAGCTCTTTCAATATGCATTAAATGAAAATTCTAAGTGATAGGAAAGTTTTATGTCATGGATTTCTATCTCTTAGAAATACAGTAGCAGTGGCGTGAGTCCTAAGTGCTACATAAGAAGGGAGAGGGTGCTAGGAGGGTGAATATAGGGAGGAACATAATTCAGGTCCCCCTGAGGGAGTGATGACCCCTGGAAGACAGCAGTGGCGGTATCCACAGAGGACTTCCCATGAACGAGATACAATTCTAAGGTTTTTGTGTAATTCATTCAATCTTCATAAAAACCCTCTCCATTTTACAGATGAGGAAATCAAGATAGGGATGGAGAATGTAAACGATTTGTTCACAACTCAGGTCACACAGCTAATGAGTGATAGACCAGAAAGTTGAACCACAGCAATCTGGCTGCAGAGCCTATGCATTTTACCGCTTGAATATCCTCTCCAGTGATTAAAATGAGTGAGTGATCTCCATGTTGCCAATAGGGGCAGCAGCAAGTGAACCACTTACAAGCATAGGCTCTAGAACCAGACCTGATGACTTCAAAGCCACGCTCTGCAATGGACCAGCAAGGTATTTGATCCTTCTCTGCCTTGGTCTCCCCTCCTCACTTGTTGTGAGGATAAATAGGCTAATAAGCTTCTAGAGCTTAGATCAGGACCAGAAAATAGTTAAGTCCTCAAAAAAATTATAGTATTATTATATTCACACAATGCTCACAATAACTCTAAGGAAATTGAGGCTCAGAGAGGTTTAGCAATTTGTCTAAACCACACATTTCAAAAAAGGAAAAACAGCAGAATGGGTGAAGGGGAGTGGGAGATGCAGGCTTCCAGTTGTGGGTGAATAAGTTACAGGAATGAAAGGTACAGCATAGAGAACACGGTCAGTGGTGGTGTCATAGCGTTCCATGGTGACAGACGGCATCTACACTTGTGGTGCGCAGAGCATGACAATATAGAGATTGTGAATCACTCTGTTGTACCCCTGAAACTCATGGAATATTCCATGTCAACTATACTCAAATACAAAATTAAATATATAAATAAAATAAAATAAAATAAAAGCCTTGATCTCAGGAAGGAAGGAAGCAAAAAAGAAAGGGAGGGAGGGAGGGAGGGAGGGAAGGAGGGGGGAGGGAAGGAAGGAATCGGGATTCAAACCTAAGTCTGTTCACTCGGAAGCCTTTGCTTTACGCAGTACCCCCACAGAGCTATTAAAGATGAGTCAGTGGTTTAGGTATTCATTCTTGAAGGTTTCCAGGAACAGAGATTCTAAATCCCAAAGTGACACCTCATTTTAATGTCCCAAATCCCACCCAAGAGAGAGGCTTTCTCATTGCCAATCTGGACTTGATCTGTTTTATTTTAAAGGTCACTTTCTCTTTGAGAAGCCTGAGGAAAGATGGACACTCACCAGGCAGCTTCTTTCTTTTATATTTTTCATATATGTACTTCCCATTTCCTCACCTATATAGAGAAGGCTGGGATCATTTTAGAGTCTAGCACGA
This sequence comes from Ursus americanus, assembly GCF_024610735.1. Lineage (NCBI taxonomy): Eukaryota > Metazoa > Chordata > Mammalia > Carnivora > Ursidae > Ursus > Ursus americanus. The sequence goes on along the minus strand of NC_142150.1, from coordinate 31,702,329 downwards.
AGGAGGTGCTCAACAAAAATGTGTTGTGTGGAGAACAGCTCGGTGGTTGCCAGACGTGGGAGGTGTGGGGGTGGGTGACATGGGTGAGGGGCTCCAAAGGCACAAACATCCAATTATAAATAAATAAATCATTGGATGCAATGCACAGCATGGCGAGTACAGTAAATAATACTGTGATGCATATTTGGAAGTCGTTAAGCCGATAGATCTTAAAAATTTTCATCACAAGACAAAAAAATTTAAAAAAAGAAAAAGAAAAAAGATTTGTAACTATGTGTGATAATGGATGTTGATTAGATTAACTGTGGTGATCATTTCACAATATATACAAATATCGAATCATTATGCCGTACACCTAAAACTAATATAATGCTATACGTCAATTCTATCTCAAGCTGAAGAAGAAAAGCATAAACCATGTGTTGTATGAATGAACAAACCAGAGAATGGGTGCATGGCCTGTAAGGTTCCCCCCCCCCATCAGACAGACCCCGTGCACCCCACCCCTGCCCACCCAGCTCGCTGCTTTCTCTTTGACTCGCATTTCTTAATCTCATTGTTTCTCAAACAGTGGTGTCGCCAGGACATTCTGAGGACATTGTGGAGTTGAAGCAGCCTTGGTATGTGGTGACACCCTGGCTTTCCTCCTTTATTCTGTTGGGCCAGTTTTTGACCAAGAAGGAAGCAGATTCTCTCCCTCTGCCCCTCCCCCCTTCTAAAATAAATAAACAAATCTCTTTTTTAAAAAGGGTAGAGATGGGGGAAGAGTGAGGGTGGGGAGTAGGGAGGGGGTTGGGTTTAGGGCATGGGGTGCTGAGGTTGAGGGCGGGTGGGTAGATGACATGTGACTGGAACCCTCATGCACATCATAATAGTTGGTCAAGGTCATAGGTGTTACAGGCAGAGGAAGGTTGGGAGCACTGCTAGATGTTCGCCCTTAAGATAGGAGACCTGGGCCTTTGGTTACAAGTAATGGAAGCCCATCTCAACCAAGCATAAGGAAAAAACAAAAGCATGTATATTGCTCACATAACTTGAAATTCCAGGCACGGTGCCAGTTTCTGATGAAGCTAAATGTTCAAATGAGGCCTCAACTTTTTTCTCTTTATCTCCCTGAACTGTTGCTTTTCTCTCTGTGTTTGATTGTATTCTCTCCTCACAAGGCAGGCTTCCTCCATGCAATGGCTGCTGGCCACCCTCAGTGGACACCCTTCAAGCTGCCCCAAGCTCTAGCCATCATGACTGTGGGGCAGGGGAAAGGGGTTGTCGGGCGGAGGAAAGTGGAACTGTTTCCTTTTGTCAAAAAATCAAAAGCTTTCTCGGAAGCCACAGAGCTGACTTCCCCTCAGGTCATATTGACAAAAACTGGGTCACATGGATGCCCCTAGCTGCAAGGGAGTCTGGGAAGGTCGGACACAGGGCCCTTGTTGGCTTAGATGTACCATGATCCGTTGCCTGGGACTGGCCATGTGGTGACATCACCCAGAATGAAATTAGGGTTTCTTAACCCATAGAAGAGGGAGACTGGATTGGGTAGGTAAGTAATGGCGCCTACCACAAGAAGGTATCATGAGGCAAACTCAGTAGATCACAGAATGAGAATAGGGAGAAGTTTTGCAGAAAAAAAGGAGAAATTCCGGGTGGACAGAAACAACAAATGTGCACACTACAACTGGGGAACTAAGAGGTGAAAGCCAGAAAAAGAGCTGAATCAGAAGAGGTTGTGGGGGCAAAAGGAGAGGACCCGCCAGCTGTGGGCAGCACCCGTCAGGACATCTCTTGGAACATATAGCTTTTTCTCTAAGGATATTCTGCAGCACAAGCTCAGCTAATACAGAGGATTCTTGGTGAGCAAGGAGAGAATGAGATGTCTCCTCACCACCAGAGTCTGAGTTCTTCCTACTGTTTCTGCTCGATCCCCATGATTCATGTGCCAAGGCGACCCTCAACCAAAGCAACAAAGCTACAGCCTTGGGTCACCAAAGGGAGACATGCTGAAAAATCTTCAGTGGTTCCCAACCACCACGAACTCAAGTCCAACTTCATGGGCCGGTCCCAGCGCCATCTCTCATCGGACAACCTCGTCTCTCACTGTGCTCCTCCCCCATCCTCTGCTCTCCACCAGCCCATCGGAGCTCCCCAAAGCCAGCCTGCACCTTCCTGACTCCGGGATTTTGTGCGCAATGTCCTTTCTGCCCTTCCCTAGCTGTGACATCTCTGAGCCTCCATTTTCATATCTGAAAAATGGTCAAAGCATCTCCCTTATCAGGTGTTGGGAGAGTTTTGAAAATTAGGTAAAACATGTTAACTGCTGAGAAAACTGGCACATAGTAAGGGCTCAAGACATGTTAGCTATTATTATTCATGAATCCCTATTTTAAAATCTTAACAAACTCCATGTACCTATGGTAGTGCTTACCCGTTCCCTCCCGGCTGTATCTGTGAATGAGTATGTCAAGAGGGTGAACGTCATGAGGCCAGGGTGGTGTGTGTGGCTGTCCTGGGCACCTTGTTCTTTGCCAAACACACAGCTAGTTGCTCTTGGACAGTTCAACCCAAGGTGAAAGACCGTCAGCCTGACAAGGGACAGAACGTGTCTATCCGGGACATGTTGGAGAATTTAGGGCTAGGTTGGGCAGAAAGTCAGCCTCCTGGGCTGCTCCCCCTTGCTGGCTGTGGGGCAATGCCAGGAAATGGAGCCCACCCACAATTTCACAACGAAGTTCTTGGGAAAGTCAGACGAATCAGTCCACTGATGGTGTGTGGTTAAGACCTGTTGCCAGGCATCTGCCCCCCAAGGGCAGGAACCTGCCAGCGTGAGGAGGTGAGGCCTGAGTGCCACTCGCCTCCCTCCACAGCCCATCAGCAATGACTCAGCAGGAAGCCAGCCAAGGCCTGAGTCACTCCCTCCCCTGCTACCACACCCAGGGTTTTCCTCCAGGGCTAGGAAGGCGGCTTCAAGCTGGAGTTGTAAATCTTCAGTACCTGGGTCTACCCAGGCTAATGAAATCGCTTCTTTAACCTAGCTTAGTAAGAGCACAAGCTCTGGAGTTAGACTGCCTGGGTTAGAAACCTGGCTCTGCCTTTTATTTAACCCAGGGCAAGTTTCTTAGATTCTCTGGCCAAAGTTCGCCCATCTGTAAATGGAAACATAATAGTACCTCCCTCAGTGGAGTGAAAGAGCTTAGAGCGGTGTATGACGTATTAATATCCCTTCTAACACACGAGGCCAGCCCCACCTCAGGGCCTTTGCACTTGCTATCTTCTCTGCCTAGAACATTTTTGCCCCAGATGGCCAGCTCCCTCACTTAATTCAGTCTTGACTAAATATTCATTGTCTCAGTGAGGCCTATGATGACCACCCTATCTGAACCCTCCTCCTCCTCCAACACTTTTACTCTTTCCCACTTTTTCTCCTTAGTACTTATCATCATCTCATAGACTATGCATTTTATTCATGTATCTTCTCTACTGTCTATCTCCCTCCACCCACACTGAAATTCAAGTTCCATTTTTGTCTGTCTTCTTCCCTGCTGTATTCCCCAGACCTACAAAAGTGCTGACACACCGCAGCTCTCAATAACTATATGTGTAATGAATGAATAGAAATGAATGTCAGCTTATTCGCAATTATTTGTACCAATCATCATTATCATCAATAAAGGTCACCAAACAAGATCACCATTATTCCATTACAGTGAGAATCAGAGAAAAGTTCAAAGTTTAAAACCTTACCTCATTCTGCAAATCTGCTTTTGGTTCATTAATACTTGAATAAACAGACTCTCAAAGCTCTGAGACCTCTACTGTTAGGGCAGGAAACTCTGTTAGCCATTGGGGCCGGGCAGGTGGCTGATAAGGTACATATGTGATTCAGGTGGGGCTGCTCGGGAGTCGTGAGAACCAAGGAAGCTGGGAACGCAATCCCCACCTATTGACATTAAAATCAAAATTAAAATTAAAGAGATCATCTCTACTAGCCAAACACATCTCGAAACTGCATTTCCCTGATTCCAGATTCTAACTGTAAGTTTATCTTAGCATCCATTTGATCTTCCTGGTTTTAAAATATCCAAATATTAATATGACTCAGAGCCTCTCATTCTCCCACCACCCTGACATCAAAACTCCAGCTTCACAGGTCCTACAGTCAGCTCCAATTTTAGCTACCCTGTTCGGGGCTGCTTTGCTGCCCTTTTCACCACCACCCCCCCCCCCCGCACCCACCCAGAGTTCAGCTCAGGACAACTCACCAGTGTATTCCCGAAGCCTAGCAGAGCCCATGACACACAGGGATGAGTGAATGAATGAATGACTTGCTCAGAGGAGGCAGTCTTAAGGGCCCCCGGAACCTTCCTTGCCTCCATTATTCAATCTTCAACAGCCCCCAGGGAGGCATCTACTGTCCAGCTAGAGTCTCTCCCCAGGACTGTTTCTCCCCTGCTCCTCAAGGGCGAAGGTCCGTTAAGAAGACACCAATTCACCTCATTAAAGAGAACTACATCAGTGTTCTGTGTAGCCCACTGCGTCTGTGTAGAGATTGGGGTGACCTCACCCTCCTCCCCAAGGACAATAGGCAGGGACTTGCTTGTGTTTCTATGAAGGCCCATCCTCGTGAATTTTCCAAACAAAGAGATATGGCTCCAAAAGTGTGGAACCTTTACTCCTAGAAACGGAAACTGCCAGCATCCCTCCCTCTCCCCTCCGCCACCCCCTCCATAGCATTTTCTCATTTAAATAGAAAGAAGAAATTAAGTCCCCCCCTACGCTCTCTCTCACAAACACACACACACACACACACACCCATGTATAGACGGGAAAGTGGAGCCTAGACAGACTTGAGTTCTAATCTTTACAGGCTGTGTGACCCTGAAGTTGCCTGAGCCTCTGCCTCCTCATCCTTGAAATGGAAAGAAAAATCAAGTGACCTGACCCGGTACTGGAAAGATTCAATGAGAGCCAAGCCTTCTCCTGATTTAGCCCCTCCTCCTCCCCCTCCCCCTCTGACCAGGTACTAGGTGGGACACACACACACACCAGCCCCACCCCCACCTCCCAGATGTAGCCCGGTCCTGCACAGAGGCCCATTAAATTAGCTCTTGCCATTATCATGGCTCTTTCGGTTCAACCCCTGAATGCAAGCCCCATACAGCAGCCCTCAATGCCCACCACCGGCCTGCCTCTCCAAGCAAAAGCACTCTGAAAAGCAAATCACATGTAAGGACAGATGCGAGGGTGAGCGGCATAAACGAGAGCCAAACCTCAGCAGCGACTTCAGCGTCACACGCAGGCTCATGGCTGTTCCCCGCCATTGGCCCCACACCCTCATCGCCGCCCCCCCAGGCCATGCACCTGTAATATTCATGTCCTTGTTTGTGTGTGTGAGAGAGAGAGTGTGCGCACACAGGGGAGGGAGAGGCAGAGGCAGAGGCAGAGGGAGAATCTTAAGTAGGCTCTATGCCTGGCGCGGGGCTCCATCTCCTGACCCCAGATCATGACCTGAGCTGAAATCAAGAGTCCCACGCTTAACCAACTGAGCCACCAGGCATCCCCTGTCATAATCATTTTCACAGAAGCCTTAAAAGGTTGCTGCTCATTGACAAACACGGGAGTGGATATTTTCAGGGAATTTCTGCGGAACCATCACGGTGTGAAGACATCACAGAAAGCCCCTGCCAGTCCTGTGGCCTTGAAGACATCATCCAACCTTGTTTTTCCTGAGCCTGAGCCCCCGCAGCACCTGATGCTGACCCCAGTGGTAGCACGGAACTCTCAGTGTCTTGGTTGCTTCTTGGTCCCTCACTAACCTGCCAGGGCCTGAAGGGTGGGGATTGGGTGCTTGGCACGAATAGGGCTGAATAAATACTGCTTGGCTGCAAATCTGAATACAAGCCATCCAGAGAGGTTTTCCCTTGCACCCCCATCCCTCCCTATCTAGGGGCAGGAGGGGCAGGGGACAAGGATGTAGGGGACAGGGGACTTCGAGACTTTCTCAATTTCCTCCAGAACTAAGTAAGCATCAAGGCCCCTGTAGGCCTGACAGCTCTTCCTCTTTCTCTTCGTCATTGACACAACAGCCCTTGACTCGAAGCCTTACGTGGCTGGGGAGGTGGGGGGAGGGGGTGTCTGGAAAGATCAGAAGCCCGAGACAGCCTTAGAGTATAGGTTTGCTGCTAACCTGCTGCGTAACCTCAGGCAAGCGACCTGGGCATCTCCCTAAACCTCTGGTTTCTAAGCTGTGACGACAGGAAGCCAACGCTCACGGCACAACTACCCAGAGTTTAGACATACATTCACGTTGCTAACTCATTCGACCTATAAAATGAAGGCGTTGGACGATGTCATTTCTGAATTCCTAATGGGGAAGATTTCAGTAGCTGTGTTCCAAAACCACTCCAACCTGGAGTGCCGGGAAGGGACAGTGACGTCACAAGCGAGCACAGGATATGGAGCCGGGCTGATGTGGCTTTCAGTCTATGGGTCTGTCACTTCCCGATTGTGCTGATGTTGAGCAACTCACATGGGCATTCAGAGCCTCAGTCCCCTCATCTACCAAATGGGAACAATAGTATCCCACTCGTAGGGCTGCCTAGAGGATAAAAGGAAATGGGGTACCTGGGAGCCTAGCATTGCACTCAGCACACAGTAGGGCTCAACCACGGGAGTTCCTGCCCCCTTCCCAAACTACTCAAAGAAGATGTGACAATCAGCCTTTATGCAAATTATTGCTGCTATTCCCTGAGGTCATTTGCTTGGGTCTGGACTGTGAGAAGGAAGCGGAAAGTTGCATCTGATGGTCTAAAGAGTGCTAATGACAAAGGTTTCACTTCTGCAGCCTTCGCTCCAAGGCAGTGGCGGATGGTCATGGATGCAGACCCCAGCAAAATCAGCCTTTCCCTCCAGACTCCGCTGCCCAAAAACAAATACATTTCTTTAAAAAAATATTTTTTTTAATTTTTTAAAAATTTTAAAAGGTCTCCCTTCACTGTGCTAAGTGTAGTCCAGAATCTGGGTCACCTTCTCTGTGATGCCCTCTCTGACACCCCACCCCAGCCCCATTTACAATCCCAGCCCTTCTCCCACCTCTAACAACTCCCCATTGCCTTGCCTGCTTTACTTTTCTCCATAGCACTCACCACCACAGAACACACACGTGCACGCACATACACACACACGTGCACGCACACACTCAGCTGCACACACGGCACCTCAGTGTAAGTGCTGTGAGGGTTCAGAATGGCAGGGGCCGTGTTGGCTGCAAAGTCTCTGGTGCTGAGACCAAGACCTGCATTAGGTACTAAATAAAAGTTTGTTAAAAGAATGAATCGGGGCCTGAGCTAAAGCCAAGCTGGCAGTTCTGGCCAGATAATACTAAAATATCACCTGAGCCCCTCCTTTCAGTTTGCAAAGGCCTCTCACAGTATATGTTTGCTCTTGTGCAGAAGACTTTGTCTCTGCATTTTCTGGGTGAAGAAAGCTAACTCAGAGAGATGGAATGTTTCCGGAAGACAGAGGAAGCGCTGCTGGCCCCCTGGCCTTGGGCAAGTCACTTCCCAGCTCTAATCTCATTTTTTCTTTACATGTAGACTGGGTCCCATCTGGGGCTAAGACTTTTAAACTCTAAAATCCCCTGACCTGGTTGTTAACCCTTTAAAGACCGAGGCAAATGGTGTTACCCACAAACCCTAACTGCAAAATCAGGACGAGCTGCCACCTCGGCCTGTCTGAACCCACGTCCAGTTCTCTTTCAGACCCCAATCCACTGGGGGACAGTGGAGAAGAGGGGGAGAGCCACATGGAGACCTGGAAGAAAAGCGTTCTGGAGGGGCGCCTGGGTGGCTCAGTGGGTTAAGCATCTGCCTTCAGCTCAGGTCATGATCCCAGGGTCCTGGGATTGAGTCCCTCATTGGGCTCTCTGGTCAGTAGGGAGCCTGCTTGTCCCTCTCCCTCTACCTGCCACTCTGCCTATTTGTGCTCTCTCTCGGTCAAATAAATAAATAAAACCTTAAAAAAAAAAGGCATTCTGGACAAAAGGAACAGCAAGTGCAAAGGCCCTAATGTGGCAACAAGCTTCATGTGTTCTTGGGGTGAGACAGCCCATGTGGCCAAAGCAACATGAGCAAGGAAGAGGTTGGTAGGAAATGAAGTCAGGCAGGTAAGCAGGGGCCACCTCAAGCAGAGCCTGGTGAGGAGTTTGGATTTTGTGCTAAGCGTATGGGAAGCCATCCGAAGATGTTCAAAGGAGAGTGACATGGCCTGATAGATGTTTTAAAAGATGACTCTGGCTGTCGTCTGGCGAATGAACTGTGGCTAGTACAAGAAAAGAAGCAGGGGACCAGCTGGGAGGCTTTTGAAGAGTTAAGGTGAGGACAGCTGTGCCTTGAGGCAGGGGGTTGGCAGTGCAGATGGAGAGAAATGGGGAGATCACAGATGTTTCTGGAAGTAGAACTAATAAGACTAGGGTGCCTGGGTGGCTCAGTCAGTTAAGTGTCTGCCTTTGGCTCAGGTCATGATTCTGGAGTCCCAGGATCTAGCCCTGCATCGGGCTCCCTGCTCTGTAGGGAGCCTACTTCTCTCTCTCTCTCCCTCTGCCCCTCCCCCTGCTTGTACACTCTCTCTCTCTAATAAATAAAATTAAAAAAAAAAAAAAGAACTAACAAGACTAGCTGAAGGATTCGTTACAGGCTGACATAGGGTAGCAAGGAGAGGAGTTAAGATTTTAGCCCCACTCAGAGGATCATAGGGAAAGAGAGGAAAAAAGGAAACAAGATGAAACCAGAGAGGGAGACAAACCACAGAGACTCTTAATCTTAGGAAACAAACTGAGGGTTGCTGGAGAGGAGGAGGAGTGGGGGTATGGGGTGGCTGGATGATGGACATTGGGGAGGGTATGTGTTGTGGTGAGCGCTGTGTGTTGTCTAAGACTAATGAATCACAGACCTGTACCCCTGGAAAAAATAATACTATATATGTTAATAATAATTTTTAAAAGATTATAGCCTCACTGCCTTCCCCCCCAAGACCTTATGCTTTTTCTCCCTATTTTCTCTCTACTCTCTCCTCTCTGCCTTCTCTTCACCATCTCCAAACCTACCCATTGCCACAGGTAATGCATGCCCCGCCATTTCTGCTTTCCTTGGTCCCAGGCATCTTCCTTCACTCAATCTCTGGATCCTTGTGTGCATGCATCCATCAGCAGGTGCCAAGATAAATTCCTGCTTCGGCAGCTGTGTTCTGTACCCCTATTAGGTGATCCGTTCTTCAAGGGTAGGTATCCCAGCAAAGCTGTAGGACAGAATGGCATGTTAGCTATGAGCACAGCCAGAATCTCATCCGTTAGTGACGTTAACTAAGTTACTGATGTCTCTGAGCCTCAACCTCAGGTTGAAAAAAAAAGGGAGGGGCCTGTGATTAAAGAGTTAACACATTTAAGTGCTTAGTACACACAGTGCCTGGCATATAGTAAGCCTCCGAAGAATGATAGCTGTGGTTATTATCTGCAAGACAGTTGTGCTGCTTGTGACCATGACTTTGGGCAAGTGGTTTTCCCTCTTTAAGTCTCAGTTTGCTCATCTGTAAAATGGGATGTAGATAGAATTCAGCTCTAAGATTCTCAGTGCCTCTGTTCCATTTGTTAAGGCTTTAGAATCTACCTTGGGTAATGTTACCCAAAACCCTATGATGTGATTCGTTCTTCATAAGGCTGCACCGCCCTCTATTGGAGGTACTCTGCCAGCATTTGTCGGATCCTTAAATCAGCAGACACTTAGAAGCCCAGAGAGAGCCCCCTCGCCTATATTCTGGTAACAGTCTCTTCTTAAGTAACATCTCTCTCCATGTAGCTATGGATTATATTTACAAAAACAAAACAAAACAAAAAGTGGGTTTTCTGCACTTTAAAATTCTGTCCCTATTTTATTCTTTTAGGTCCTTATAAGAATTTGAGCGTTTTTTTAATTAACTATTTATTTTGACATAATTTCAGACTCATGAAAAATTTGCAAGAAAATTATGCTATATCCTTCACCCAGATTCCTCAAATGTTAACACTTAACCTAATTTGCTTTATCATTTCCTCTCTGAGTCTCTGTTTCTCTTTCTCTGTGTCTCTGTCTCTGTCTCTCTCTGTGTATATATACACACATACACATACACATACACATATATACATACATATCTAGTGCATATTTTTTTCCTGAATCCTTGAGTCTAAATTAGACACAAAGCCCTTTTATCCCTCAATCCGTTATTAATGATGATATATTATTTTCAAATCTTCAGACTTTATTCAAATTTTCAAATTATTTCCATAATCTCTAGAGCAGAAGAAAATCCACATTCCATTTTACATTCAGTTGTCATGTCTCCTTAGTTTCCTTTACTCTGGAATAGTTTCAAAAATTTTCTTTGTCTTTTAAGACATCGACATTTTTAAAGAATTCAGGCCAGACATTTTGCAGAACGTTCCTTTATTTGGATTTGCTGGATGTTTCCTAATGATTAGATCCCAGCTATGCATTTTTGGCAGCAATACCACACAAAATTTAGGCTTTTTTCAGTCTAAAAAAAAGCAGTGTGTATTTAGGAAAGATATGCAATAATGATATAGAAAATTGTACAATTATTTATGTGTTTCTTTATATAAGCAAACACTTGGGGAGCTTTCCAAAATACTGGGGGGCGCCTGGGTGGCTTAGTCGGTTGAGCGTCCGACTCTTGATTTTGACTCAGGTCGTGATCTCAGGGTCCTGGAATCAAGCCCCTTGTCGGCTCTGTGCTCAGTGGGGAGTCTGCTTAAGGTTCTCTCTCCCCCCCCACCGCCCTTTCTCTAACACATGGGCTCCCTCCCCCACCCTCTGTAAAATGAAACAGGGGCACCTGGGTGGTGCAGTCGATTGAGTGACTGACTCTTGGTTTCGGCTCAGGTCCTGATCTCAAGGTGGTGAGATCAAGTTCTACAGAGGTCTCCATGCTCAGTGGGGAGTCTGCTTGGGATTCTCTCTCCCCCTCCCTGCCCCTCCTGCTTGTGGTCTCTCTCTCTCTCTCAAAAATAAATAAATATTTTTTAAAAATAAGATAAATCTCCTTAGGGGCGCCTGGGTGGCGCAGTCGTTAAGCATCTGCCTTCGGCTCAGGGCGTGATCCCGGCGTTCCAGGATCAAGTCCCACATCAGGCTCCTCCACTGGGAGCCTGCTTCTTCCTCTCCTACTCCCCTGCTGTGTTCCCTCTCTCGCTGGCTGTCTCTCTGTCACATAAATAAATAAAATATTTAAAAAAAAAAATCTCCTTAAAAGATTAAAAATAAAATAAAAATACTGATGCCCAGCCCCATCCCTAGAAATGTTCCTAAAATTAGGGTGTTTTTTGAGTGTTAGTATTTTTTTTTAATTCTCCTGGTGCGTCTACCGTGCAGTCCGAGTTGAGAGCCATTGATTTCTACTCTGCTAACTCCAAAAGGAACATTGGACAAGTTACAGAGATCCATAAAAGTACGGTAAGATAAACTGGGAGAAGGGGAAGGACCCTCAAAAGGAGAAGGACAAGGATGAAGTCTCATAAGCTTGCTTTGAGTGGGCCATAAATTTGCTCTAACAAACAACATGAAGATAGTGGAATGATGGGAAAGGCAGAAATCCAATTTTAAATGATATACACAAGATAAACTTACATAGCATCTAGAAAAAAAATAGAAGCGTCAGAGGTTGCATTTGAATGGTAGCATTATGGGTGATCTTCCTTGTTTCCATATTTCTCTTTATTTTCCAATTCTCCCTTAAAGACTCTGAGGTCCTTTTTATAATGTTTAAAATGTTTTCAAAATATCAGTATAATTAAAATAATTTTCTTTCGTGCAGCATTTCTTTGGCAAAGCTCACATTATAGTAGTAAGGCCATGATGACCACTTGCTTGCATGTGTCACGTATCATGCTATAAGCTTTACACAGAGTCTCTCTTAATGCTTATAGCTAATCTTTGAGGCAGGTACTATTATTAACCCCATTTCTTTTTTTTTTTAAGATTTTATCTATTTCTTTGAAAGAGAGAGAGAGCACAAGCCAGGGAGAGGGGCAGAGAGAGAGAGAGAGAAGCAGATTCCCCACTGAGCAAAGAGCCTGACATGGGGCTTGATTCCAGGACCCTGAGATCATGACTTGAGCCTAAGGCAGACACTTAACCAACTGAGCCACGCAGGTGCCCCTATTAGCCCCACTTCACAAGACAAAGAAGCTGACTCAGAAAGGTTAAGTCAGGGGCGCCTGGGTGGCACAGCGGTTAAGCGTCTGCCTTCAGCTCAGGGCGTGATCCCGGCGTTATGGGAACGAGCCCCACGTCAGGCTCCTCCGCTATGAGCCTGCTTCTTCCTCTCCCACTCCCCCTGCTTGTGTTCCCTCTCTCGCTGGCTGTCTCTATCTCTGTCTAATAAATAAAAATAAAATCTTTAAAAAAAAAAAATAAAAAATAAAAGTTTAAAAAAAAAAAAAAAGAAAAAAGAAAGGTTAAGTCACTTGCCCAAGCCCAGACAACTTCCAAGGATCAGAACAATCATTTTACTCCAAAGCTTAACATTTCACTCTAAGAACAGCAATATCTAATCGCTAGGTGAAATAAGTACTCTTACACAAACCCTGCTAAATTCAGCTATCTCACAGCTTGTTTGTTAAAGGCTATTTTCCATATCAGATGAACGTTAAATTTGAAAAACACCTTGTTATGCTTTGCTTAGTCGCTTTGAAAATAGAATGAAAATTCTTGCCATACTTGGGTTAGTAGCTTTCCACCAACATTTAGCCATGTGCTTTTCTAAGGGAAAAAAAAAAAAAAAGCAAATGTACAAAATAAATTACAGTAGCCAGGCAATATTCAGTAATTTCATTTATAATACGGATTTTACACATGATGCAAACATTTCTAGAACAGAGTCATTCTTCAAAAGGAACTCAAAGAATGTCTTTAATGTTTTCCCCATGCATTGAGACCAAACATTTTTACTGAGATCTCTCTAAAAAGCTCAGGAATAGGAAAACAAAATGTAAAAGTCTGGTTTGGTTTAGTGTAGTTGAGTTTTAATTGCTTTTGTTTCTAAGAAAAAGAATTGGAAAAATATGTGGGCTTTTCCACTGGGAGTTCTAGAACCAGCACAGGGCTGGGGGGAGGGGGGGTCAGAAGATCTGGGTCCTGGTTAAGTCACTTCCCCTCTCTGGGTTTTTAATGTCTTTGTTTATAAAATGAAGAGTTTGGACCAGACCATCTGCTAAGGTAACCCCCAGCTCAAAAATTCATGATTTTCCAACTGGATTGTCCTGCATTGTTCTTAATTACCAGACTCTAATGAATGACCCAAATGGCAGCCCTCCCTTAGGTCCGGGCAGTCCCGAGAGAGTGCCAGGGCCTTGTTGGAAACACGAGAGAAATGAGTCAAGGCAGCTTTCTCCCTGTCCACCCTCCATCCACTGAGGCTGCTCTCAGCTCCAGTAAGATAGAGGCCCCTGCAAGAAAAGAGAAAAACAGAAAGGAAATGGAATATCTGCATTTAGAGAAGAGGAAGAAGACAGTGGAGGAGGAGAAGGGAAGGAAAGATCCCTTTTTGTTAAGGATTTTCATATATTTAACCATCCCGACCATCAAAGTCTATGTAATATATGCTTGTATTCCAAATCGGATACAGTAAATTTAGATCTGTAAAGATTCCTTTAAAAAGTACTGCGTTTATTTAAAATTCCCCCAAATGTTTTTCATTAAAGGAAAAGCTTTTTCATCCCATCACTCATAGTTTCAAGAGCTGTGCCGTCCAACATGGTAGCTACTAGCCACCTGTGGCTATTTAGATGTAAATTTAAATTAATGAAAATTACATTGTGTTTAAAAATCAGCCCCTGGATCACACTAACCACGTATCAAGTGCTCAAAGCCACATGGGGCTAGTGGCTACTGTCCTGGGCAGTGCAGACATAGAATATCTCAATTACTGAAGAAAACTCTATTGAGCAGCACTGGTCTAGAGTGTTTGATTAAGGGAAAATGGAGTTGGGAACATGTGACAGAAAATTAGACAATGGGAGGACGAGAGTGATACGGTCAACTGTTAGCAATTATGATAATTATAATAGTTCCAACTATTGAGTTAAGCAATTTATATGCATCCTGTCACTCCTTAAAACACCCTCATGAGGGGCGCCTGGGTGGCTGTCGTTAAGTGTTTGCCTTCAGCTCAGGTCATGATCCTAGGGTCATCCCTCCCAGGGGCTCCCTGCTCAGTGGGGAGCCTGCTTCTGCCTCTCCCACTCCCCCTGCTTGTGTTCCCTCTCTCACTGTCTCTGTCAAATAAATAAATAAAATCTTTTTTAAAAAAATTTTTAAAAAGCACCCTCATGAGGTGGATACACATATTATCCCTATTTTACAAATGGTAAAACTGAGGTTTAAAGAGATAAAATTGCCCAAGGGCAAGAGCAAGCAGTTAAAGCCAGTCTATCCAGCACCACAGTCCATGGCTTATTGCCTTCTCACCTCAAGCTGAAGGGGCAAGACAGACCTCCAGCTGGTTGCAGTAGGTGTTGTGATAGTCATCCTGTCCGCACTGTCCTAGGCACTGGGGACACCATCGCCCAAGCACCCCACCCTTGGGGCAGGTGAGAGACAACCGAGTAGTAAAAATTAATCGCTTCAACCAGTGACTAAGGCAAAGAAGTTAACAGAACAGGCTAACATGGTGGACATCGATGGGGAAGCGGCTCCTTGAGGCACTGGGCAGGGGAGGGATGACATCTGCACTGAGACCTGAATGAGGAGAAGGAACCAGCCAGAGGGAGAGTGGAGGCATTGACAGCGCAAATGCCGAGTCGAGGCAGGGCTGTAGCTTGGTGAGCTAGAAGTGACCAGCACGGCCCCAGCTGGTGAGAAGCAGAGGAAAGCACGGGGCGCATTAAGTGGAGGGCCAGCTGTCCCTGCCTCAGGAATAGTCACCTCAGCTTCTGGGTGAGAAAAGAAAACCCAGGGGCACCTGGGTGGCTCAGCTGGTTAAGCATCTGCCTTCAACTTAGGTCATGATCCCAGAGGCCTGGGACTGCGCCCCGAGTAGGGTTCCCTGCTCACTGGGGAGTTTGCTTCTCCCTCTCCCAATGACCCTCCTTCTGGCTTGTGCTCTCTCTCCCTCAAATAAATAAATAAGATCTTTTAGGAGCAAAAGAAAAGAAAACCCAGAGGGCCCGCAGGCAACTCTCCTCATTCATCTGTACTCTGGCCGCCCCGGTGGGCCATCTTTTCATCTGGCCCTAATTGATGCCCACTCTTCTAACTGGCCTCCTGCTTCCACTGTGGCCCCTGGAGTCTGTCTCTACTCAGCAGCCACAATGACCCTGTTACTCTCCAAGAGCAAAGAGTAAAAGACAAAGGCATTGAGATGGCTTGCGAGGCCCTAAGTGTTCTGCTCCCTGCCATTCTCCTGACCGGCTCTCCTCTGGCCTCCTCCTGTGCACTCCACACCAGCTACACTGGCCCCTTGCTGTCCCCAAACACATCAGACCCACTCCAGCCTCTGGGCTGCTCAGCTGGAATGCCCTTCCCCCAGTTCACTGCATAGTTCACTCTCTGACCTCCTTAAGGTTTGGCTCTGATACCTTCTCCACGAAACCTTCTCTGACCACCATATTCCAAATCAAAACCCTCTTATTTGCTTTACTTTTTTCCCTATCACTTATCCCCTGCTAACATGACATGTTTTCTCCTGCAGTTCTTGAATGCATTTAGACTATATATTTCTATTTCCCATCTTATCCTTTCCATGACAGCAGGAGGAGTCTTTGCCTTGTTCCCTGCTGCATCCTTGGATAAATGCAGAATGAACACTGAGCTCCACCCTCTTAGGGGTCCTCTTCCAGATTTGAGGGCCTATCCCCTGGCACAGTAAATGTGACAGAACCCCCTTCTCCCTATGACCCCCTGATTTTTGTTATTAGTCACAGATGACTGATCCAATAAGATGATTTTTTTTTTTAATATTTAAACCTGTGACACCTTCCAGTTAAAAATTTAACCAGGCCCCTGCAGGCCTTTCCCCAGCCTAAGACACAGACCCTATGAAGACCAGCACCAGCCAACAGAAATATAATGCAAACCACATATGCAATTTTAAATTTTCTGGTAGCCACATTGAAAAAGTAAAAAAGAAACAGATGAAATTAATGTTACTACTATATTTTAACTCAGTATATCCAAACATCATCATTTCAACATGTAATCAATACAAAAATTATTAGTAAGATATTTTATGTTTCCGGGACACCTGGGTGGCTCAGTCGGTTGGGCATCTGCCTTCAGCTCAGGTCATGATCTCCGTGTCCTGGGATTAAGCCCCACATCAGGCCTCTCTGCTCAGTGGGGAGCCTCTTTCTCCCTCTCCCTCCACCTCTCTGCCCTGCTTGTGATCTCTCTCTTGCTCGATCTCAAATTAATAAATAAAATCTTTTTTTAAAAAAAGATATTTTATGTTGTCTTTTAATACAAAGACTTCCAAGTTCAGGATGTATTTTATACCTAAAGCACATCTCCACTTGAACCAGCCACACTTCAAGTGCTCTAGCCATATGTGGTTAGTGGCCACAGCACAGCTCTGTGGTCTCTGGAAGAGAGGCTATGGGTACGTAGTGGCCAAGCAGGAGCTTTGGACCTCTGTCCAAAAGGGCTGCTAAAAATCTCACATGGGCAGAAGCTCCAGAAGCAAGTAAGCCTCGTTCTCTCTCATTCCCTCAGGCCCTGCCACAGGTCACTTAGGCTCATGGGTCTCCCTTGGGTGCTGTGGGTTCCTGATCCTTCTGGGTCTCTTCCACATCAAGGCATCCCCCCCCCTCCCAGGGACACACCAGACTCTGCACTGGGGAGAATCTGGGGTCAGCCCCCTCCACCCAGGGGAGGAATGCAGGGACCAGACCCTCTCTCCCAGCAGCCCAGGGAAGAAATGCATGCAGAGGGCTCCGTCTCCCAGACAGGAGCCGTATGCCCAGCCCTAAAAACGGAAGTAGAAGGGGAAAACTGGCCCTTCAGCTGGAATTTCTGTTCATGCTTCTTTCCAGGAAAAAAAAAAAAATTCTGAAGCAATTTTGGCTTCCCTCTCTCCCAAGTCAGGACAGTTGACCGGTTCCCAGGGTGAAGTTACTTGGATTCAGCCCCCCTTCTCATAAAGCTCTTTCCCCGAAGACTCTGCCATATGGTCTTGTTTTGCATGCGAGGCTTGCGGCAGCCTCAGTCTGGGCCGCCCCGTCTCTCAGACTCCCACCCACTTACTGTATTTTTATCAACCTCCCCTAACCCCACACGCTCGCTTCTGCCTTTTCCTCCACCCCATCAGGCTCTGCTGTGGTTTTTGATGATTTCCCCTTTGTTTAATCATTCTGGTGAAATAGGACCCAAAATAGAAAACAAGAGAGTGCTGACTTGGATGGGAAATAGACCCGCTAGAACAAGTTCAAGTAACAACAATGTGCTAATCGCCATCTCCTGAGCATCGCCAGCTCGCCCATTTATGGCCAGAGTGTCATCTTACAAACCAGGGCAGCACTTTTACTCTGCCGGGACAACACGTGTGTGTGTGTGTGTGTGTGTGTGTGTGTGTGTGTGTGTGTGTGTGTTGAAGGCCTACTACAGACAAGGCTCTATCGTGCCAGGCTCTAGGGGAGAGACAGAAGTGGGCATGCGTGTCAAGGCTTCTGCCCCCAAGGACATTGTAGAGAATAAAGACAATGGTTGCCCTGCCCTGAAGGCTTTAAATCAGGCTGTCAGGGGGGTGGGGAGGCTTCACGGAGGAGGGGCACTCAAGCTGGAACTCGAAGGACTGCCTGCATTGCTGCTGGAAAGGACAAGGACGGAGGAAAGCGAGCATAGAGGCAGGAAATGGGAGGGAAGCACTCACTCAACACAGCAGCCAGCTTCTGCCAGGTCAGGGGGGCCAGTGCCAGACTGATGGCTCAACGTGTTTAATATCATCCTTACATGAAGGAAGGATGAGCAGCTTCCATGCCCAGGTCACCCATCAGCATTTCCTTCGCTTCAGTGTTCTGAGCTCTGAGAGCATCCACATCAGAAGGCTGAAGGAAGGGAGACTAAAGAACAGAAGGACAATCTGGGTCCTCACAGCTGAGCCGCCACCACTCTGGGACCCTCCACAAGACTCAGCATCACCAGGCTGCGGGCCACCTGGACTCGATGACAAGCTTAGCCCAGGTGGCTTGAGTTACAAAGACTGAGGCCTTCCCGGATCCAGCCCCAGGCTGCTGCTCCCTGCTCTGTCCTCTTCAAACAGTGTGAGGGGCCACCCTCCTGTGGAGTGGATACTTAAAGATTATTTTCTCTTTTGCAAAAACAGAATATAGAGAGAGGACAAAAGAAAACGTCCCCAACCCCTCCACCCCGCAAAAGTATTGCCTGCTCTGAGGCAACCAACCAATTGACGGGGGAAAGTCTGAAAGAGCTTTTACAAATCACACAAATTCAAAATGAGAGGCTTATTTTTATCGCGTCTGGAACCATCCCTCCAAGTACAGCTCAGTGATCCAAGGGAGGCCATTCCTGGTCCCCATTTAAGTGGTGGCCTCCGCACACGCTCCATCACATCACCTGAGTTTGAAATGTTTTTAAGATTTATTTATTTATTTGAGAGAGAGAGAGAGAGAGAGAGAGAGAGATGGGGGAGGGGCAGAGGGAGGGAGAGAATCTTCAGCAGACTCCCTGCTGAGTGCAGAGCCTGACGTAGGGCTCGATCTCATGACCCCAAGATCATGACCTGAGCAGAAATCAATAGTCGGCCGACGCTTAGCTGAATGAGCTGCCCAGGCACCCCTGAATTTTTTTTTTAATAGCATTGATCACGATCTGAAATTCTCTTGTTCATTCATTTGGCTTCTTGTTGATCACAGGGGTCCTCCCTCAGCCCCCAACCAAACCGCGTCCCCAGAAGAGCAGGGTCTGTCATGGCACAGGAGTATCCCCAGTGTTTTGCAACAGTGTTAGCATGAAGTGGTTACTCCGCAAGTACTTGCAGAAATTCAGAGGGCTGAATGGTAGTATCCATTAGATCTAGAAATGCACATGCCCTCCGCTCGGAAAATGAAACTGGTAGAGTGAATCTGACTTCCATTTTCCTTCAAGGAACTAAGAGAAGCTCTGAACCTCACTTGTCAAAACAGTTTATTACACCACTGTTTGTAATAACAAAAGCCTGGAAGAACCTAAATGTCCACGTGGTTAAATAAATTACAATACAGTTACACAAGGACGATACTATGCATACTTATGAAAGAACAAGGGAGCTCTTTGTGAACTGATAGAGAAAGATTTCCTGGATATAAGCTTCAGTGAAAAGAGCAAAGTACAGGACAGTGTTAAAGTATGCAATCACTGGTCAGAGGAAAAAAATGGGGTGGAAGGGTATGTTCATATGTGCTCACTTATGCAAACAGTATTTCTACCAGGGTGCAAAAAAAATGTCTACCTGCAGGGGTGGGGAACTCGATTACTTGGGAGGAGTAACAATTTTTCATAAACCTTTTTGTAAATTTGGAGTTTTGAACCATTAGAATGTATTACCTATTCAAAAATAAAATCAATTAAATCCACAACCATATTCATTTATTTAAAATATCTATTGATTGAATAATTACTTAGTTTCCCTTGGTGGCTTTCAGGAAGCAGAAGCCAGTGTCCCCTCCCATTCTCACTCAAGGTCACACTCCTAAACCTGCCTTTGCTCTTCCCCCCCTGTAAAATAAGGCCACATTCCTGAAGGTGGGGCCCCTGAAGGAGGTTGTGTCACTTGCTTGCTGTAGGTGTGTGAAGGACAGGTAAACAGTAGCATGTGGTGGCAACAGGAATTCCCTCCGTGCCAGTGTGTTCCTGTAAACAATAAAAGAATGTCATCATGCTTACCTTCTAGGGAGTTTTCCAAAAACAACTTTCCTGCTTCCTTAAGCAACTAGATAAAAAAATAAATAAACTTGGCTCTGCTCTGACTCAACTGGCTTAGCTGGAAACCATGGAGTCTGGGGAAATTTTTTTTTTTTAAGATTTTATTTATTTATTTGAGAGAAAGAGAGTACGGGGGGGGGGGGAATGCAGAGGCAGAGGGACCAGCAGACACCCCACTGAGCAGGGAGCCCAATGTGGGGCTCAATCTCAGGACCCAAAGATCACAACCTGAGCCAAAGCCAGACCCTTTTAACCAACTGAGCCACCCAGGTACCCCAGTCTGGGGAAATTTCTGGGTAAAGAAGCAGCAGTAGGCTCTTGAGTGCGTGTTATATACTGGCAGTATCGTTCTTGAACTGATGGAAAAAGGGCCTCTTGGAAGCTATAGTGTCCACAAACAGCAGGGCCAGCCCAGGAAATCCAAGCTAATCTCCTAACCTGGCTCTGAAGGCAGCATGCAGGGTCAGCTTCATAGGTAAGCAGCCCTCACTTAGAAGGGTCTTTGCACCTGTTTTAATGCTCTACTGTCACAATCTTGACATTCTTTTTTTTTTTTTAAAGATTTTATTTATTTATTCGACAGAGATAGAGACAGCCAGCGAGAGAGGGAACACAAGCAGGGGGAGTGGGAGAGGAAGAAGCAGGCTCCCAGCAGAGGAGCCTGATGCGGGGCTCGATCCCACAACACCGGGATCATGCCCTGAGCCGAAGGCAGACGCCCAACCGCTGTGCCACCCAGGCGCCCCATAATCTTGACATTCTTAATAAATCTTTAACAAGTGGTCCATATTTGCATTTTGTACTAGGCCCTACAAATGACATAGTCAGGCCTGCGGGGAATTATCACAAAAATCCTTGTCATCTCTTATTGTTTGTTGTGAAAAATACAGTGTTCTCATTCACCAGTGTACCTGCTTTTATCAGATCCCTTTCTGAAAATCATTTTAGGAGAGCTTCAGAGTCCAGGTACCTGTGGCCATGTGGGAAGGCAAGGGCATGCAAGCTCAAGGTCAAGGGACAGGGCAGGCCACTCTCTACCAACTTTGGAAGAGCCAGTCACTGCCAGCATTTGTCTTCATTCCTGGCTCACACGAGGTGCCTAGAATTACTGGTTTACAGTGTAGCACCTTTGAGGAAAATCCAAAGAAGTCACAGGGACAGGCCTCTAATTTTTTTTGCATTTGTTCTTTAATTCCAAAAATATTCATTGAGCACATACGTGCTGGGCATGCAACAGGAAGGCACCTTGGCTGCCGTCATGAGCTTACAGCATGGCAGAGCTAGGCAATAAGCAACTAAATGAACACAATGAGAAATATGAATTGTGATAAGTGCTGTGGAGGAAACAGATGCAGAGAGAGAGGAAAACTGGTGGGTGGTGGGGACTACTTGGATAGAGTCATCAGGGCCAGCTTCCAGTTGCTCAGTTTACCAACCTGATATGGCACTTGTGTGCAAAATAACAAGGTTTAGTATAAATGCCCGACAAGTGTCAGACACGTGCCTTGTGGAAGGGCTCATGCTCACTGAATGAGAAGTATTAATCTTTTCTCAGGAGCACTGAGCCCCTGAAACACACTGGCCTGGAAGGCAGGAGCCCACAGTCAGTGGGCCCTCCATCTACCTGAGACTTGAGGGTTTACAAAGCACATTCATACCTGTCTTCTCATTCTTAACAACTTTTGAGACCAAGCGGCGAGTATCATTAACTCCACCTTCTATAAGGAGGTTTAGAGGGGCTCATCGAATTTGCCTAGGTCACACAGGTAATAAGGAGTCAGGAAGGCTAGCTGATGCCAAGTCTCTCTGAGGCTCGTCCTAGTAAGCCATGTCATAACACGTCGGGGACCTCCCATGTTTAAAAGAAGCTGCCTTCCTTTCTGAGATATCACGGCAAAGGCACAGGGAGGGCCCCCGCTGCCTGTGACCCCGCCCAGAACCACAGCCTAGTAGAGTTCCAAGGGCCCACAAAGATCCTAGCCAGTCTCCTCATTTTATAGCTGAAGAAAACAGACTCACAGAAGGAAGGCAGTTCATGGCAGAACAGGACTAAAACCCAAATCTCCAGCCCAGATCTCTTTCCATTTCACTCAAGACATTCTGGATTTGGCTCACTTCCATCTACAGAAAGGTTAGCCCTTGAGCTAGGAAAACTTTGCGAGAAAGAAGAGTTAACCAGAACTAAAATGTAAAGGCTTGCCTGGCAACTAGAAGGGTGGCTATGTGTGCTTTTGCCACCTGGCACCCATTTTACCCTTTCTTTTTTAAAGATTTTATTTATCTATTTATTTATTTGAGAGAAAGGGCAATAATGAGAGAGAGCACAAGTAGGCAGGAAGGGCAGAGGGAGAAGCAGACTCCCCGCTGAACAGGGAGCCCCACGCAGGATTTGATTCCAGGACCCTGCGACCATGACCAGAGCAGAAGGCAGACGTTTAACCACTGAGCCACCCAGGCACCCCCATTTTACCCGTTTTTCTGGTGTTCCTCGTCCTCAGGCTTCCCCTTGGAGGACAGCTTACATCCCCTAGTCAGGCTCTGCACGTGGGTGGAATTATTTCCAGGAGCTCCAGTCACTTCCTGATTTGGGGGTGGGCACGTGACTCAGGGTTGGCCAATCAGAGCATCACATTTTTCTAGCCATGGTGATTGGCTCAGGAATAGACATGTGACCTAAGCTCAGCCATTCATGTTTTCTCCCGCCAGAACCCTCAATCTTGACAGCAGGGCTGGAGCAGGAGATGTAGCTGGAGCTTATCCATTCCTGCTGCAGCAGCCTGTGCTTTTCAGCCTAAGTCTTTAGCCTTCTCAACCATTCATCCTAACTGAAGACCCCTCTGCAACCCTTTTGAAATGGTAGTTAGGAAATCAAGCGATGATATGGTTTCTCTTATCTCCTGACAACTCTTACTGACAGGTCGCAGCTCTGGTCTTGAATAGTTACGTGGAAAATGAGACCCAATGCAAGAAAATTCAATGGACACAAAGTCTTTTCATGATTCCTTTAAGTCAGTGATTCTCTGTGTGAGGTCCCTAGATCAGCAGCAGCAACAGCAACAGCCTCTGGGAACTTGTTAGGAATGCAAATTCTCAGGTCCCACCCCAGACTCGAGGCATTAGAAACTCTGGGGGGAGGCAGCAGTCTGGATTTTTCAGAAGCTCTCCAGGTGATTCTGATACCCACTAGACCCTGAGAACTTCTGCTTTAAACCACTAAGTTCAGTCCTATATGAATTTACTTAAAACATTCAAATATGAACTATATGTCAATTTTTTTAAGTAAGGCCTACACCCAATGTGGGGCTCACTCACCACCCAGAGATCAAGGTTTGCATGCTCTATGGACTGAGCCAGCCATTTAAATGTTTAAAAAAATTGAAATATGAAAGGGAAAAGATACCTAAAATTTGTGTCTCACTTCAGACCAAATTTTGTAAGATTATTTTATGTTAATCTAGTGACCTGAAGGCAGGGCTTGGCATCAAACAGACTTAAGTTCTAACCCTCCCTCGGCTACTTGTTGGCTATGTGAATTTAGGCAAATTATGACATTTTAAGCTTCAGTTTTCTCATCTAAAATACCTGCAATAAAAACCCCTCTGTCACAGGTCATGTGGACATTAAACGAGACAATGAATGTAAAATTGCTAGCACATAAGATCTCAGTACATTTCAGCTCATTATTATTATGTATATGGAATTAAGGCTACTGATTACTTACTTACACGCACAGACTCCCTTTCACCATTCCAGGCTGGCTGAGAACACGTTTACCATTTGTTTGAAATTCATGTCTAACCTGAGAGCACACTAAATGGAATCAGAAAGCCCACGTCCTAGGCTTGGCACTGCCAATAACTCACCACATGACATTCAGGGAGCCAATTCCCACCTCTCAACCACAGGTTCCTCAGATTTTAAATAACCAGGTTGAGACTAGCTGGGCTCTAAGGTCCTTCTGGGCTCCGACACTCTAAAATTCTATGCCTTAAGGCTTGAACGG
The DNA here is from genome assembly GCF_024610735.1 of Ursus americanus. NCBI lineage: Eukaryota > Metazoa > Chordata > Mammalia > Carnivora > Ursidae > Ursus > Ursus americanus. The sequence goes on along the minus strand of NC_142150.1, from coordinate 31,678,368 downwards.
GTTTTTTTTAATTTGCTGTAGGAGGCACAGGCCTCAGTGTCAAAATGCATCTGGGAGCATCTATTTTTTAGGAGAAATGAAAGGAGGACCGAGCTCTAAAGGTGGGTATGAGAGGGAGGCAAATCTTCCCACAGAGCAAATGTCCCTATAGATTTACCCACCTGTCTCAGGGACCACCCCACCCCCCAGACTGCACCACCACAGAACGGGTCTCCTCATTCAGCCAGGAAAAGCACTCTCCCTTTCTCTGTCTACTGCCAATTGCTTCATCACCTGGCTTGGGTTGAGTACACAGAAACTCTGGCCAGGGGCCCTCCCAAAACAGAAAGCACAGTGGCCACGAGCCCTTGAACTGCCAATAAGAACAAGAAGTTCAGTCGCTGCTGGGTTTTAAGCCAGGTTCCAGGTCATCTCATAATAGCCCTACTCTGCTTAAGCCAACACAGTGTGGCATCAAATCATTCTTTTCATCTTCCTTTTTATTGATCTACATTTTCTGTGGTGTTTCCCCCTACACCGTATGTTTACCATTTCTGTTTCATTCTCAAAGCGATAGCCTTTGGAGACCCTCACCAAGCACACTGAGACTTGTTTGGCGGTAAGAGTACAGTGCTCCCGGAGGCTGGAAGCCCCCGGTCATGGGTATCCTGGCAAGTCACTTAGCACCCTAGGCTCTGCTTGTCACTGTCATAAAGTAAGCGCAGGTTGGACCAGCACCTCACCTAGAATACTTCCCAAGACTGCAAATCACCACTCAAGGGTTGGTGGCTGGCAAAACTGCTACACAGAGTCCTGAATCTGGTCCTGCCCCCTCCACAACCACAGGCCACTGTGCGGTCTTGGCCAGCTATTTATGGACGTGAGTAAGTAGGGAAGACAATGTGAATGGACTGGTGCAAATGTACCAACAATACAGCCCTGCTATCCTGCTAAGGGATTGGGGCGTGGGGGGTCAGCAAGTGGGGAGGTCTTGAAAGACTCACATACTTCCCCAGACTCCCAAACTCATAAAGGACAGACTGGGAAGATAGGAGGCAGCTGGATTCATCCATCTCGTCCAATATTTCAGATGAGGAAACGGAGGCCCAAAGTGAGGAAATGAGTCCTTAAGGTCACACAGAGAGTAGGTGACCCCAGGTCAATGCTCAGCCAACAACAGCCCCTGACTCTGCTTTTATGTCATGAAAGCTAATGGGCCCAGGGGATGGACCCTTCAGCCCTACTAACTGGGATGCTCATCAAAGCTGCAAATCACCCCCTGGCACCGCTACCCCCGCAGTAGCGACAGGAGGTGGCTCTGACCCTGGCTGCATTGTTCCCAGGCTATCTCAGCAAACGGCCTGCCTGGGCTTGCCATGTTATCTTTTTTTTTTTTTTTTAAAGATTTTATTTATTTATTTGACAGAGATAGAGACAGCCAGCGAGAGAGGGAACACAAGCAGGGGGAGTGGGAGAGGAAGAAGCAGGCTCATAGCGGAGGAGCCTGGCGTGGGGCTCGATCCCGTAACGCCAGGATCACGCCCTGAGCCGTAGGCAGACGCTTAACCGCTGTGCCACCCAGGCGCCCCTGCCATGTTATCTCTTGATCTTAATCAGCTACACTCCATTTTCTTTTTTCTTTTTTTTTTTTTAAGATTTTATTTATTTATTCGACAGAGATAGACAGCCAGCGAGAGAGGGAACACAAGCAGGGGGAGTGGGAGAGGAAGAAGCAGGCTCACAGCGGAAGAGCCTGATGTGGGGCTTGATCCCAGATCGCCGGGATCACGCCCTGAGCCGAAGGCAGACGCCTAACCGCTGTGCCACCCAGGCGCCCCTACACTCCATTTTCTAAGGTGTTTTACCCACAAAAGCCTCCTTGGCCTCCCAATAGGAAATCCAGGCCAAGGTCCCAGAGTTAGTACCAAGGCCAGGCTGGGACTGGTTTGATAAGAGAAAGTACAAAGGATGCGCTAGGTCTGCAGCCTGCAGTGCCTTCAGAAATCCACACCTGTGCGCACGGAGGCAGCGCGGGGCAGTGGGAAGAGCTGGCAGACAGGCCAGGGTTCAAGTTCCAGCTACTTCCCAGCTGCGTGACTTTGGATCAGATATTCAGCCTTCTGAGCCTGACTGTTCTCATGTATAAGATAGGGGCGTTACCACTTTTCTCACAGGGTTGTTGGACTGTGTATGTAGCATCGCTAGCTTTGGGGACCTGGAAGATGAGACTCTGGGTGTGTTTGTTCCCTTGATGCTACATGTTGGAGTGGTGCTAGTGAAGGATTAGAGGTTCAGCCTGACCTGGAGGTGCCCAGGGTGTGACTGGCAGAGCCCATGCCTTGGGTTCGAGGATAGCCCTGATGCTCATCAGCTGTGGCCAATTCCTCCTCTCCTCTAAAATTCAATTTTCTAATCTCTAAGTGGAAAGCTTTTCCTGTACCCGAGATGATGGTGATGAAATTGCTTCGTAAACAGTAAAATACGCCAGTGTTATCTCTTCTCGTTAGCACACACTGGTTGTAGCCAAATCCTCCTGAGACCTTGGACAAGTCATTAAACTTCTCTGGGTGTATCAGTCAAGGTCCCAGCAGGAAACAGATGGCACGTCCAAACTGGGTGATTTGACTCGAGTGTAATAACACAGCTACTTATAAAGACATGTGCACAAAATGGATAGTGTGGTATTTCATGGCTAGTTACTGCAAGGAGCCCTTAGTATACCTAGGGCTTGAAGGAGCAAGGGAGAAGCAGTCGCTCGGACCATCCACAGGAGCCAAGGCCTTCAGAGGACGGACGCAGCCTGTGCAGGTGCTCTGGCAGGGAGGACAGGAGAAAATAATACTCTGATGTTGCTCTCTTCTGCCTTCCCATCAGCTGTGGGTGCTTCCCTCTGGCCCGATCAAACTGGAAACCAGACAGTAAGGAAACCCACTGATGCAGTCCACACAGGCCTGCCTCCCAAGACACAGCGCAGGGCAGGAAAGGGTAGAAAGCAGGTCTTGGAGGGGCATTTGGCAGAAATCTAGCACACTGGGCTGGAGTGCCTTCCACAGTTCAAGGGCGGTATTAAATGAGATGAGGTCTCCTTTGGAGCTCCCTCTCTGACAGAGTCTCAGCACTTTCCCCAAGCTTCAGACCAGAGCCCAGAAGATTTAGACCCAGAGGGAAATCCAACCCTCTCCTGGGGAGATCTTTAGCCTTTCCAATTAATCAAGCACAAGGACATCCTTTTTTGGCAGTCCCGAAGTTAAATGACCGCCTTTGAGTCCCATACTCAAAGCAGGGGGCAAGCCAGCCAGAGAAGGAATAATTATTTGGATTACTGTGTTTTAGTATTTCTTTTTCTCTTTTAACCAGAGCGAGCCAGGTGCATATTTCAAATGCTAAACAGATGCCCTTCTGCTTTCATTCACTGGAAGAAACAGAATGCAGTATAGAAGTCTCTTTAGGCCTTATCTTTAGAAATAATAAATTGCACCCAAGTGAACACCCTGGAGCAATCTATTTTTTTCCAGTACCTTCTAGCTGACAGTCAATGTGGCTCCCAGGCGAGATATCAAAGAGCTGAGTAATCTTGAGGAGACAATAGTTCCCAAACCCCCTTTTCTCACTCCATCCCATTCCAGATGGGTGACATAAATCAAGTGCCTATAAAATAAAAGATAAGAGAGAGCTTCCCAGGTGATCTGGGATGATAGTTAAAACCATGGGCTCTAATCAGTAAAGCCCGGGATTCAAGTTCTCGCTCCATCACTTACCAGCTGTCTTCATGACCTCGGACAAGTGACCTAAGTTTCAATTTCCTCATCTGTCAAATGAGCTTAATAATTATGCTTTATCTGACACTTAGGGTCATCTCAAGAATTAAACAAAATAGTACAAACACTTAGCCCATAGTAACCATTCAATAAACGGTAGTGGAGAGAAACTGGGGAGCTGCTGACAGATCTATGACACTAGATCTATAACAGAGGCTCTCCCCTAGCCACAGCACTTCCCCTATGCTCCGTCTATGGACCTCATCACTTCCCTGTGCATCTTCGCCATCCCTATCACACCCCCGCTCTAAACATATCGCTCACAATGCTTGTCACACCCACTGCCCTTTGCTGTGGTTTGTTCTCCGCAATATTATAAGTAAGGAGTAGCTTATAGCTCTTAAAGCAAATCATCTTCGTAAAATACTGTGTATTAGTTATTTCAGCATTATAAAATCCAGGGCAGGGAAAGGCTATCCCAGCTCGGTAATGCAGATGGCACTAAAATCTTCACCATAAAAGTCACTGGGTGGCTCAGTTGGTTAAGCACCCAACTCTTGGTTTCTGCTCAGGTCATGATCTCAAGGTCCTGGGATCGAGCCCTGGCTCAGGCTCCACACTCAGTGGGGAGTCAGCTTGAGATTCTCTCCCTCTCTGGGGTGCATGGATGGCTCAGTCGATTAAGCATCTGCCTTCCGCCCAGGTCATGATCTCAGGGTCCTCAGATCGAGCCCCCCATTGGGCTCCCTGCTCAGCATGGAGCCTGCTTCTCTCTCTCTCCCTCTCCCTCTGTGTGTATGCCCCACCCCTCTAGCTCTCACTCTCTCCCAAATAAATAAATAAATAATCTCCCTCTCCCTCAGCCCCTCCCCCACCTCTAAAACAAATAAATCTTTTAAAAGAGTTACACGAAGCCTAGCAACAGCCTGTAACAACACAAATACTACCTTTTTAAGGGCTGCCTGCAAACACAAAGCGTACTCAGGAAAAAAAAAAAAAAAGAAAGAAAAGGGAGAAAGGAAAGGAGGAAGGTTTGAAACATACTTACCTTTTATTTATTTTTTAAATACTTTTACTTCTTTTACTTTGTATTTAGTTATCTTTGATTTATGAGACACTGGCAAGGGATTTTCCTATGAGATCATGAAATCAGGACCACAACCCCAGAAAGAAGCTCTATTCTTCCCCTTTTTACAGTTGAGGAAACTAGAGCTCAGAGAGGGTGAGTGATTTACTCAGAGTCACACAGCCAGTTAGAGAAACAGTTCAAATCTCAACAAACAGATATGTATTTTTATGCCACCCCCTTCAAAAGTATTTTGCTAGCACTGTGTATAAATAGCTCCTGAAGTTTGCTAATGGTACAGACTGTGAGTCAACACCACAGACTTTCTCAATGTCAGAAAATGTCATCATGATCCATTTGCATTGCGGCATGGCGCCTAAAGAAAATTTTTTATCTAATCCGTTGTCTAATCTTTTCCATCCACCTTTTATGGTGATAAACAGTGGCCTAGAGGAGCCAGCCAAGAACGTGAGGTGTGGCGCTCTTCCAGCCTTGACTAGCATGTCAGCACCCTCCCTCCCTCATTCATGCGGCCTTTACTAAATGACAAAATCTTTGTCTAAAATCTTGACTGTGTGGTCTTATGTGTCCACACCCTCCTGTTTCCAGCCGCACTGCAGTTGCTCTAGTTCAGGTCTTCAGATTATTACAATAAGCTCCCCATCATCTCCCCATGTGCAACCTCTCTCCGTTCCAATCTATTTTGCACCCATTACTGATTAATTTATCCATGACACCACTCATATCACAGCACTTAAATGCTTTCGGTAGCTTCCTATTGCCCATAGAAAGGCTATAGAAACCCTCTTATCCCCCATTCAAGACTTTCAATGATCTTTTTCTAATCTGTATTTCCAATATTAACATCCTTGCTCCAGTGCTCCCAGCAAATTGTATTTTTCACTAATGCCCTCAACTCCCCATATATTCACAAAATGATGCATCCAGAGACCAGTCTTCCCCCCGCCCAGCTCTACTTCCTCAAAGAGGATTCCGTTCTCAAAAGTGTCACCCCTTGTGCCTGAAGATAACTGGCAATGACTTTGAAGGCCACATGCTTCCATGTTCAAATTCAGCAGAGAAGAGGAATGTCTGCTTCCTGGTAGATCTCACTGTCCCTGACTGGCTTGACTTTTGTCATACACCATCCTTGAATCAATGCTTGTGGCCAGGGGATGGGATGGGTTCGTTGGAGGAACTCCCTGAATTTCCCGGTCATGAGGTTTGGGTGAGACTGACCCTTACCTTCAATTCAGGTATGAGCCCTAACTGACCTAGGGTAATAGACACTCCAGAGGCCTTTTCTTTCATGAAGCATTTCCTTTACTCCACTAGCTAGAAAGCAAGTTCTTTCTCATTTGAACTTATGAACCTCTTTAACAGCATTTCTTTTGTTGCCATTACCACTATCTACCTTGCATTAAAGCTCTCCGTCTTATCTCTGCATCCATCACACCCACAATCTCCTATGAGAATGGCTCTGTCCACAGTCCTTGGCTAAGCAGCCATCTCTGAGTCACTTTATGTGATCATAAATCACATCTACCCTGTCTCCCTGCCGACCATGCTGATCAGACCTGAGGTGGGCAGGCAACCATCAACAGGCCAGTAGCTTCTAGAGTGTCTAAAACAAACAGTTCTACCCAGAGACTTCAGTGATTAGCTTCAAAGACTGTGAATGAGCTGCCACAATGAGTGGACAGGAGCCATGAGGCAAGGCAATGACACAGAGGGTGGAGAATAAATGCTATCATCCTCGGGGACAAGGAAGCTAAGACTCAGAGAAGCCAAGTAATCTGCCTAATAGGTGGCCTAATCCTAAAGCCAACTCTGCCAACCAGTCCCCATACACTCAAATGGCTCCTCAAAGCAACCGCGTTACATTCAATGCAGACCAATTCCTAATATACAAACTAATGGAGGGAAATGTTACTGGGGAATGAACAGAAGGATCATTGATCATTGGTGGTGGCTCCTTTCCCTGGGATGGTCTGGTCACCCACGCCTCTCTTCCTGCCCACTAGTCTTTTGGTCACTCCTTTCGAGGTTGCCTAAGAACATTTCCCCTACATCACACCCTGATCTGAAATGGTTTTCATCTACTGTCAGCCAAGACAGGTCTCATTGACCCTGATTATGACAAGCAGAAGGCAAAACCCTGGAAGAAGGCTGCTGTACTGGATTCCTGTGGGGGAGGCCACCCAGCCCACAACAACCCCCATCTCTTAGAAGTTTCCTCCACTCCCACCCAAGAATGGGTGCCAGCAGCTCTGTGCTAGGTACCTTCATCTCTACAGACTCGTCTTACTTTCACGAAAACCTTGAGATGCACAACTGAGAGTAAGTCCACCATGCAAGGCCACTGTTCTCTAACATGCTGTCATCATGATTTTAACTCAGGTCTGGCTGGCTCCAAAGCCCTTGTTCTTTCCACTGTTCAATGCTGCCTCCAAAATGGAAAGACAAATGAAACTATTGCATTTGACTCAGGACACAACATAACTAAGATCTTGACTTCATTTTCTTTTTATTTAAAAGGCATCGGTAGAACTCACAATAGACTGTTATCTTTAGCCTTCCTTTGGGCAATGACACATCTGTAAAACACCAAGCAAACCCTTGACTTGCTTAACAAGCTGGTATCGTGAGTCTGGGGAATCTGTGCACATGGCCACGTCCAACCATGGGATCGGTGTTGAAACAAGTGACTGTCCCAGGGGTACTCGGTCAGATGGCTTAGGATTCTCTTGTGATGAGGATATTACTGATGAGAAATGTTTAAAGGCCTGAGGAAAAACCCTCCCTCAGTTATGGAACACTTCCAATATATCTGAGTAGAGTTGGAAATGTGTATGTAACATCCTGATGGGAGTCTTTTCTGCAAGTCCAAAGCAGTTTAGGCAAGTTGCTCCAGAAACACTCCCCAAATGCAGCTAAATTCCAAAAAGTAAGTGGCTCATGTTCTATTTTCGAATCACTGTTTCACCGTGGGCTTCTACTGCTCCAGTCTATTCAAATAACACCACACTGATTTGAAAGAAGGAAATATTTTCTCTATTTCATTTACAAAGTCAGTAAATTTATTCTGAGCGCCAATATGTGGCAGGTGCTAACGATTCGACGGTGAATAAGCACCATCTCTCCCATTAAGGAGCTTCAGTTTTTAATTCATACGATGTCTCTGCAATTCCATTATAGGTACTAATGAGAGCTTCTTTCTGCTGATGAATTACAGTTCATTTGAGTGTCATAATCATCCTGGAGTAGGCAGAGCAGGCTTTACAATCTCCATATTATAAACAAGGAGCCTGAGATGAAAAAAGTTATGTGTTTTCTCCAAAGTCCCACAACTTGTAAGTAGGAGATCTGAGAGTCAAGCCCACTTAATCAGAGAGTCCCATTCATGGAGTCAACAGTGCTCCGATCATATTTGAAACTTGATATTTCTTGAAGATGCACAGATTCCTGTTTGTGGTACACCAGAGTAAGGGCTAGCACACTAGGGCCTATGGGTCATATATGCTACCACCTGTGTTATAAATAAAATTTTATTGGAACACAGTCACACTCATTCACTATGCAAATAACTATGCAAATTAACTAAGATTGCTTTCATGCTACAACAGCAGAGAGAGAGGTTGCAATGGAGACTGTGAGGTCCGAAAAGGCCTAAAATACTATTTCTGGCCATTTATAGATGTTTGCTGACTGTTGGTCCATAATATAAATTTAACTTGTCTTCCCCTTGATTGCTGTCTTTGGCCAGAGTCATGGATCGGTCTGAGACAAAGGGGTTCAATCTGAGGCTTTTAAAGATCACAGTTCCATAAATTCTACCTTTCACAGGGCTTTTCTCCTGACCTCAGATATTGCCTTCCTTCTCAGTTCCAGGGGAAGACCAAGCAAATGTGCACATTTGAATGGTCAAGGCTTCCAGTCGCCCAGCTCACGCTTCTCCACCCAACGCACTCTTTGTGATGCCTTCACAGCAATTTGATTCCATCAGTGAAAGTCTCGACCCCAGATACCCTCAGCTCTCACTAACTCAACAAGCAGGCCATACATTCTGTCTTTGATGCTAGGCAAACCTAGTATGGTTTTGATTAGATAATTCTAATCAATAAAGTTGTGCCAAAAGTGGGTGCTGGTCTTCCTAACAACATCCCCAAATTTGGCCATAGTTAGGTATGTTTTACTTCCTACTATCTCACCCCACATTCTTTGTACATCTCAGGATTCATGGAGGCCAATGAGGAAGAACTCCTGCAACTTCCCCCTCTTCTGCACTCCTTCCTGCAAGAGGGGAAAAAGATCAGCCCAGAGCAGAGTTTATTTTAAAATCTTAGACATGGGGGGTGGGAGGTGCCTGGCTGTCTCAGTCGGTGGAATGTGTGATTCTTGATCTCGGGGTTGTGAGTTTGAGTCCACATTGGGTGTACAGATTACTTAAAAATGAAATCTAAAAATAAAATAAAATCTAAAACAACAAAAAAAATGTGGACATGGGGCAACCCCAGAACTGTCTACTGCATCAGTGGAACCTAATGCAGGCTCCCTCACACAGAGCTATAACCCAGTACTGCACATACTCAAGTGTCATTAGGGAATGAGCAGCCAGCAGAATCGTCCGCCTATCACCTATTCAGCTTGGCCCAGTGCTGCCTACAACGCTGCGGTTAACATGTATGTGTATGTTTTCATATATGTACACACATATAATATATACACCTATTCACACACATATAATGAATTGAATTAAAACTAATTTCTGAAATTTTGCTTCCAGTTTCAGGTGATAGGGATGAAAGTTACTGCATCTTTACATGATCTGGTAAGACTCAGAGTCTAAAGGGGTTGGGTATTTTTTCATTTAATAAACCTTTATTAAGATGTCTAGACGCCCAGTTCCTTTGAGCAGTGAATAACGTGCTCAGCTATATATGGCAACCTTAGATGCAGGAAACTTGAAGATGCCCTTGAGGAGCCCATCTGGTTGGGGAAAGAATAGGGAAACACACATGATATCGTAACAGTGACATAATAAAGTGATGTTCAAATACTGTGAGAGGAAGAAGCGATCAAGGATAAGGAGGCACAAAAACATGGGGCCGGTTTAGGGAACACTGAATCTGCCTGGGCAGAAGGGGGAAGGAACTTTATTCTTCTGCTTCTGCACCAGTGGTTGTCAAGCCTAGAAGGTAATCTAAATCCCTTCAGGAGCACTGAAGTATCCGGCCATTAAAAAATGAGGGTAGCACAGTCATTAAGCGTCTGCCTTCGGCTCAGGGCGTGATCCCGGCGTTCCGGGATCGAGTCCCACATCGGGCTCCTCTGCTGGGAGTGTGCTTCTTCCTCTCCCACTCCCCTGCTGTGTTCCCTCTCTCGCTGTCTCTCTGTCACATAAATAAATAAAATCTTTTTTAAAAAAAATTAGGAAACCAGGGCCCCAGGTGGCACAGTTGGTTGGGCACCTGACTCTTGGTTTCAGCTCAGATTGTGATCTCCGGGTCGTGAGATCAAGCCTCACGTGGGGCTCCGGGCTCAACACAGAGTCTGCATGAGATTCTCTTTCCCTCTGCCCCTCCCCCCCACCCCTCCCATGCACGAGCTCTCTCTCTCTCCCTCAAATAAATAAATGAATCTTTAGGGGCACCTGGGGGCTCAGTCGGTTAAGCATCTGCCTTCAGCTCAGGTCGTGATGCCAGGGTCCTGGGATGGAGCCCCACATTGGCTCTCTGCTCAGCCGGGAGCCTACTTCTCCTTCTCCCTCTGCTACTCCCCCTGCTTGTGCTTGCTTTCTCTCTCTCTCTCTCAAATAAATAAAATCTTTAAAAATAAATAAACAAATCTTTTTTTTAAATGAGGAAATCATGCCACTTGCAACAACATGAGCATTATGCTAAGTGAAATAACTCAGACAAAGGAAAACAAATACTGAATGATCTCACTTATATGTGGAACCTAAAGAAAAGACAAAACCAAACTCATAGAAAAAGAAATCAGATTTGAGGTTACAGGGGGTGGAGGGGAGACAGGATAAAGGTGGTCAAAAGACATAAACTTCTAGTTACAACTTAAATAAGTGTTGGTGGTGTAACGTACAACAGAATGACTATAGTTCACACTGTTGTATCCTATATAGGAAAGTTCAGGGAGCAAATCCCAAGAGTTCTCATCACAAGGAGAATATATATATGTATACATTTGTATCTATATGAGATAAGAGTTGTAACTAAACTTATTGTGGGAATCATTTCACAATATATCTAAGTCAGATCATTATGCTGTAAACTTATACACTGCTGTGTGTCAGTTATAGCTCAATGAAACTGGAAGAAATAAAAGCAGTGATTTAAAACTAAAAATGAGGGCTGCCTGGGTGACTCAGTCAGTTAAGCATCCGACTCGATTTCAGCTGAGGTCGTGATCTCTGGGTCGTGAGATCGAGCCCCCTCTCCGGCTTGTGCTCAGTGCACAGTCAGCTTGAGATTCTCTTTCTCCCTCTCCCTCTTCCCCTCCCCCTCTCACATGCTCTCTCTCTCTCTCTCTCAAATAAATAAATAAAATCTTAAGAAAAAAAAACAAAAACTAAAGATGAGGGGTACCTGGCTGGCTCCATTGGTGGAGCATGCAACTTTGATCTCAGGATTGGGAGTTGGAGCCCCACACTGGGCGTAGAGATTACATTTTTTAAAAAACTAAAAATGAGAAAAGAGAAAGGAAATGACCCCCATGCTCACCCATCTGGGTGGAGCTTAAGCATCCGCTGTGTACTAAGTTCCCCCAGGTGATGTCAATGCTTTGCTGGTTAGGAACCACAGGTGTGAACCGAGCCCCCACCCAGCACCCAGTTTCTCGTGGTGAAATCGTAGTGTTCAGAACTTTCTCCCTACAGTAAAAGGGAAGTGAAAGTTCTGTAGTCACTAGAACTGACTGCCCAGGTGAAATTTCCGTTCTGCTTTAGAAAGAGAAAAGCACCTGAGGCCTGAGGTGACCCGTCCATCCAATGGGCTAGCTACATGGGACGTGTAAGAACTTTCCATCCACTGATGCAGCAGCTACAAGGATGCAGGGAGAGGGAAGGGGCAGTCTGGCCAAGAAAGCAGCCTATGGGCAGGAATCCTGATGAGGAACCTGTTCTGGTGCCTGTGAACCTGACCATGAGGCCACACCCACCAAAGAACTCTTCCTTCCTGACTTCCTTGGTTATGACCTGTGTGTTTGGGAAATTCAGTGCTGGCTACCCGGTTGAGAGATAAAGCATGTTCCTAGGACACCAGCAAGGCAGGCAAACACACACACACACACACACACACACACACACGCACGCAAAATAAGAAGGGAAAATTTGCTTTTTTAAAAAAGCTCTGATGCCGTCACAGGAAAAAATATTTTCCCTTAGGTCTGTATATTATATATTGTTCCTAGTTCAAATTACTTGAGGGGATAGAGGCGTACCACAATTTTTTTTGCCTTTTTTTAAATTAATAAACTTTACTTTTTAGAGCAGTTTTAGGTTCACAGCACAACTGAATGGAAAGTACAGAGTTCTGCCCCTGTCCTCACACAAGCATAACTTCCCCCACTATCAAGATCCCCCACCAGCGTGGTACATTGGTTACAATCCATGAACATACATTGATACATCATCACCCAAAGTCCATACTTTCCTTTAGACTCACTCTTGGTGTTGCACACTGAGTATGGACAGATCTATAATGACACGTATCCACCATTGTGGTATTGTGCAGAAGAGCTGCACTACCTTAAAAATCCTCGGTGTTCTGCCTATTCACGCCACTCCCCGCTAACCCCTAGCAACCTTTAATCTTTTTACTGTCTCCAAAGTTTTGCCTTTTCCAGAATGTCATATAGTTGGAATCATACAGTATGTAGCCTTTTATAGATTGGCTTCCTTTACCTAGTAACATGCATTTAAGTTTCCTCCATGTCTTTTCATGGCTTAATGGCTCATTTCTTTTTAGAAGTAATAATATTCCATTGTCTAAATGTACCATAATTTATTGATCCATTCAGCCACTGAAGGGGATCTTAGTTGCTTCCAAGTTCCGACAGCTATGAAAAAGCTATTATAAACATCCATGTGCAGGTTCTTACGTACACATAAGTTTTCAATTCATTTGGGTAAATACTATGGAGCATGATTGCTGGATCATACAGTAAAAGTCTGTTTAGCTTTGTGAGAAAATGCAAACTGTCTTTCAAAGTGGCTGCACCAATTTGGCATTTGCACTGGCAACGAACGAGTGTTCCTGTTGCTCCACACCCTCACCAGCATTTGGTGCTGTTAGTGTTGGGGATTTTGGTCCTTCTAATAGGTGTGTGGTAGGACCTCATTGTTATTTTAATTTGCAGTTCCCTGATGACATATGTTACTGAATATCTTTTCATATGCTTACTTGCCATCTGCATATCTTCTTTGATGAGATTGCTCTTTAGAATATAGACTTTAGATCTTTCTTCTTTTCTAACGTATGCATTCAATGCTATAAATTTCCCTCTAAACACTTTCACTGCATCCCGCAAAATTTGGTAAATTGTGGTCTCACTTCTATTTAGCTCAAAATAGTTCTTAATTTCTCTTGAGATTTCTTTGTCATTTAGAAATGTGTTGTAATCTGAACATAGACATAGTACAATTTATATTCTGTTGAATTTGTTAATTCAATGTGTGTTTTTTGGCCCAGAATGTGGTCTATTTTGATGAGTGTGCCATGCGAGCTTGAGAAGAAATGTAATCTATTGTTGGATGAAGTAGTCTACAGATACCAGTTTTATCCAATTGATTGATGGTATTGTTGAGTTCACCTCTATCCCTGGATCCTCAGATCATGACCTGAGCTGAAATCAAGATTTAATTAATCTTGATTAATTAGCCAGTTGCTTAACTGACTAAGCCACCCAGGCGCCCCCTCTCAACACTTTAAATACTTCACTCTTCTTGCTTGCTTGCTTGCTGAGAAAATGTAGTTTTTATCTTCATTCCTCTTTAAATACGAGTTTTGTTTTGTTTTCCTTCTGGCTTCTTTCAAGATTTTTTTCTTTATCTTTGATTTTCCAATGTTTGAATATGATATACCTAGGTATAGTTTTTGTTTTTTGTTTTTTGTTTTTTTTTGGTCATTTATCCTGCTTGGTGTTCTCTGAGCTTCCTTGGGGTTGGGGCCCGACATGAATTTAGGGAAATTCTCAATCATCATTGCTTTAAATATTGCTTCTGTTCCTTTTTCTCTGTTCCTTCTAATATTCTCATTACATGTATGTTAAACTTTTTGTAATTGTCCCACAGTTCTTGGATATTCTATTCTGGGTTTTGGTTTTGGGTTTGTTTTGGGTTTTTGTTTTGTTTTGTTTTGTTTTTTTCAGTCTTTTGTTCTCTCTGCTTTTCAGTGTTGGAAGTTTCTATTGTCATATCCTCAGGCTCAGAGATTCTTTCCTCTTTCCATGTGCTGTCTACTAATGAGCCCATCAGAGACATTCTTCATTTCTGTTACAGTGTTTTCTTTATCGCTAGCATTTCATTTCATTCTTTCTTAAAATTTTTTTTTCTGGGGGCGCCTGGGTGGCACAGCAGTTGGGCGTCTGCCTTCGGCTCAGGGCGTGATCCCGACGTTGTGGGATCGAGCCCCGCGTCGGGCTCCTCTGCTGGGAGCCTGCTTCTTCCTCTCCCACTCCCCCTGCTTGTGTTCCCTCTCTCACTGGCTGTCTCTATCTCTGTCAAATAAATAAATAAAATCTTTAAAAAAAAAAATTTTTTTTTCTGTTTACATTTCTGTTCTTGAATGTTGTATACTTTTTCCATTAAAGCCCTTGGCATATCAATCATAGCTTTTAAAAATTCCTGGTCTGATAATTCCAACATTCCTACCATATCTACTTCTGGTTCTGATACTTGTTCGGTCTCCTCAAGCTATGTTTTCTGCCTGTTGAGTATGCTCGTAATTTTTGTCGTTGTCGAAAGGCTGGCATGATGCACTGTGTAAAAGGAATTGCAATACATAGGCCCTTAGTAACATGGTGGTGGTAAGGGGTAGGTGGCAGGGATAGATTCTACAATCCTACAATTAGGTCTCAGTGTTCGGTGAGCCTGTGCCCCTGGACTGTGAACTTTGTCCACACTGCTCAGCTCCTGCCCCCATCTTAGGTGGGGCAGGATGGCTGGAAGGGCTGGAGTTATGTATTTCCCTTCCCCCAGGCAGGTTAGGCTCTGATAAAACCCCAGGAGGTTAAGCTCTGGTAAAATAGTTTATTCCGAGGACAGGCACTATTAAGAACAACAGAATGCTCTGACATATTTCAAAATGGCTCCTTTTTTCCCTCCACCTGCCAAAAGTATGAGTACTTTTCTCCGATATTTACTCTGGGGATCTGCTGGAGCTCCTGAACGTAAAAGTCACAAAAATAGCGCCTGCTCCGCCCCACGAATGGGTCCCCTGGAGTTTTGAACTCTCAGAGTTGACCACACTGAGCCTCCAGCGATTTGTCCTTTACAGTTCAGGATTTTCTACCATGGAACTGCTTCCCAAGGCAATCTCGGCCCCTGAAAGTTGCGATTCTCCGTATCCACCTGTCTGTCCTCCCAATTCTGGGAATAGCAGTTTGCTCTGTGACCTCACTTCTTTGACAGATCTAAGAAAACCTGTTGATTTCTCAGTTTGTTCAGCTTTGTCCTTGTGGTTAAGGACAGAGCGGCAATTTCTAAGCTCCTTGCATGCTGGAATTAGAAACTGGAAGTCCCGCACCATGATTTTTTCAAGACTGAGGTTCTCTAAAAGGTTTTACTCTGCTCTCGGTGAACTGAATTTCAGTTAACATGTGTCAAGCACCAATCCATGAGCCAGATGTGTGGCAAATACTTTCACACTCATAGCTCATTAAGTCCTCACAACAGCCCTGAGAGGTGGGTATTAAAATTATCCCCATTTTACAGATGAGGAAGTGGATACTGGAAAAATTTTAATCAGTTGACAAGATTACACAAGTGGAAAGCAGAGATAATACTAAAACCCAGGTCTTCTTCTAACTCCAAGGCCAGGGACTTAACTTTGAAAAATGAAAAGTCTTAAATGATTTCCTGCTCCTCTTCCTCCTCTCTCTGGAACCTTCCCGTCTGTTTGGGTTGGCATGGAGGTGTGGGCATTGGGAAAGCTGAGGTCCACCCACTGAATCAATGCCATAGCAGAGGCCTGACCAACTACACGGCAAATGTAATTCAGGTTTACTCTAACCTCCCAAAATGTACTGCAGAATTAGTAGACAATTGTCACTGTCCAATTTCAGCAAGCAGTTCTCCCATTTCATTTTTGACTGTATAGACCAGAGGTTCTCAACCAGGGTCCACAGATTCCTCAAGGGTCCTCAGGGGCTTCAAGAGGTTTCTGAATCTCTTTGAAATCACGTTCCATTTTGTAGGTGTGAGAAAACGTGAATTCTTCAAGGAGAGGGTTTTTCCTCTTTCATTAAATTCTCAAAGCTTTCTCCAACACAAACGAGATTAAAAGATAATCAATACAGGCTTTGTCCAAGATGAGTTTGTTTTTCAATTTCCTAACTCCAGCCCAGGGAAAGGACCAGATACAAGTAAGGAATGCAGCAATTCGTATCAGGAAATAATAATCACACTAATACTTCGGTAATTACTTTTTTCCTCTGTGCTGATAGGGACACAGATCTGGCTTTGGTGAAACCAGAAAAAAGAAACCCCAACAATTTGTGCTGAGACCAAGAGGATGCATCTGTTTCCGGAATCAACCAGATCAAATGAGCCCTGCATCAAACGCCGCCTGTGCGGAGACTTTATTTTCTTCCAAAGAAAGATGAAGCACTGACACAAAGGGGGTGGGGGAAACATGCCCAAGCCAAAGGAAAATACAAGCTCTACTCTGGGCTAATGCCAATGGATTTCTTGATATGGCGCCTTCTCCAAACTAAATTTCACTCCTAACAAGTATCATTTCTAAAGTGCCTGTAAAGTAACTCCACTCTCTGGGATCTTTATACAATGGGAGGCTTTGGCTCCGTCTGACTTGTTTCAGTCAGTGCTACATTGCATATTTGTCACCCACTCCGGCATCTTCCCCACTCTTCCTCATACCTGTCACGATCAGATCATGCTTAATTTTTTTTTTAAGATTTTATTTATTTATTTTAGAGAGGGACAGAACGTGTGGGAGGGGCACAGGGAGAGGGACAGACAGAATCTCAAGCAGACTCCATGCTGAGCGGGGAGCCCGATGCAGGGCTGGATCCCAGGTCCCTGAGATCATGACCTGAGCTGAAACCAAGATCAGATGCTTAACTCACTGTGCCACCCAGGTGACCCTAGCCATGCTTAATTCTTTGCCAATGTTCTCAGTTGCCTCTGCACCTTTGCATTTTCTCTTCCCTCCCATTTGTTGTTCCCTCTACTTGAAATGCACTTCAGGGACACCCGGGTGGCTCAGCCATTAAGCGTCTACTTCCAGCTCGGGTCATGATCCCAGGGTCCTGAGATCAAGCCCCGCATGGGGCTCCCTGCTCAGCGGGAAGCCTGCTTCTCCCTCTCCCACTCCCCTTGCCTGTGTTCCCTCTCTCGCTGTCTCTCTCTGACAAATAAATAAATAAATTCTTAAAAAAAAAAAATGAAATGCACTTCAACCCCCCTGGCTATCTCCTCCTCAGCCCAAGGGACATCTCTTCTAGACAGTTTTCTTCAACCCTTTAGGAAGAATTGTCTGCCCTCGATACCTCCATAGCTCCTGTGCTTACACTTTCCCTACCACCCAGTGCACCATTCCCTCCGAAGCTCCTGGAGGGCAGGAGTGGGGTCTTTCGCCTGGGACCTCAAGGTGCACCTCACACATAATAAGCTTTTACTGAATACGTGTGAAATGAATGAGCAGTCAATTTCTCACCAGTGCCTAAATAAGGAGCAGTAAGTAATAGACCCTTGCGTAAATATTCTGCTATTGAAAGTAATAGAAAAAATATTCTTTTTTTTACCCTCTCTTGGAACCTGGGGGTTTTAGAAATACTGACCTCTCAATATCAAAAAGTTCAATTTAACACACCTGCCCATATCAAAGATGCTGTAAGAAAAAAAAGAAATGATTACATAATCTGACTTATTATAAGAAAACATTATGTAAGACACTTAGAAAAAAGAAAAGTTTTGGATTTTAGCCTCAAAAATATCTGTTTTCTTTTTTCTGAGGACGTTACCGTGATATTTGGGGTAAATGGCCACCATTGAACATTTCTTTAAATCTTCTGCATGGGACATATAAATTCCTTTAAGTATCTGGTTTTCCAAGAAGCTGAATCAGAGATGTTTATTTAGTCATAATGATGTTCAGCTCTATGTTCGAAAAATATGGTTGCAAAACAGAGAGAACTATATAAAGCGTTTAACTCCCTTCCTCTAAGAAAGATAATGTGTGAAGAGAAAGAAGGAAAATGAGCCAGAGATCATTGACTTCAGTAATTACATCTGATTGGGAAGACCTGAGCCTGGTCTCTGATTGCTTCATGCGCTTAAGGCAAATGAAATTAATTGAATCCCCACAAAAAGAAAGACTCTAATCCCAGAAATGGGATTTGAAATAAATCCATATTCTTGAAAGAAGAGAAGAGCTGCTCTCTTTCCTGCAGGCAGGTAGCTGCATAAAATGACCAGCCCATGCTAGGATTCTGATTCTTTTTTCATGCTGACATGGTATAAGATCGTAAGTTTTTAGAGTTTAAAGGGACTTGGAAGATCAATTACTCCAGTTATCACCCATACCCATCCTGATTGGACTCATAGCGCTCTGTCATATCTCGGAGAGCACACAGGTGGAGTCCAACCTGGAATAGACTTCTCTCAGAAGAATGTGGTCCTCTGAATATTTGCCCCAAGGATCGTCTGGTCGAAATGCCTTCATTTCTCTCACAAGGAGGACGCTGTCTAAATATAGGCTCCCCACAGATACGCCCATTGCCTTATGATGAACAAAGTGGGTTCTCATCACAGCATCTAATTCAATAAAGAATGACCCAATGGTTCTCCGGGGTCACCCAGCTTGTTAATGGTGGAAACTGGACCAGAATTCCTGGTGTAATTCTCTTTCCCCTTCACCACGATACTTCCTGAAAACTATCCCAAAATGCTGCTTGTACAGTCCTGAGCAGGAGGGTTTGGCCATATCAATGAGAGAATATGGAGGCAAGTTTCAAATTCTGCTCTTTTACAATGAATTCACAAATCCCTTCATGAGGTGGGCACACTGCGCACAGCCCTGGAACAAGGAAATGCGAAAGAGGTATCTCAAGGCTGAGGAGAAACCGGTAACACCCAAGCTGGTGGTGTTTTGCCTTATTCTAAAGCACTTCACAGAATTAGAGGGGAGGATGTACTGCGAGAAACATTTCTCAAACTTCAATGCGCCTAGAGGCACCTCGGGATGGTGGTGAATGCAGACTCTGATCCACAAAGTCTGGGGTGGGGCCTGAGATCGTGCATTTCTAACATTCTTTCAGGGTTTCCCAATGCTGCTGGTCCAGGGGCACACCGTGAGGAGCTAGTTGTAAGGAAGAACATCCGTCTGGGCGGCAGAAGGCTTGCATCCAAATCTCAGCTGTGCATTTATAAGCCATGAAAACTTGGGCAAGTCTCACTCTAAGTCTGTGTCCTCATCTGAAAAGTGGGGGTTCTAACCACATCGCTAGAGGTATCAAGAGCCTTGAGGCTGTCCTCTGTCATCCCTTTACTGGGGCTCTATCCTAAGCATGTGCGCACACAGATGTGCAGGAATATTTCAGCCATCAAAGGTGTTTATCACAATATTTTTCGTAATAGTGAAAAACAAGAAGAAACCTAAATAGCCACAATTAGGGAAACGTTTTGGTAAGCTAGGATATATCCATTGAATTGAATATTAAGTAGCCATTTAAAATCATATTTAGAGAAAAGACACAAGAATATGGGGAAATGTTCATGCACTAACACACTCAAGTTTTCAAGCCAAAATATAAACCTATATGTACAGAATAATCTCTACACTAAATATATGAAATCCCCACCCTTGTTGACTCACAGCGACACTGAGAATAAAATGAGAGGAATTGATAACTCAGTGTATAACTAGGAGGCATTATTGTGACTCTTTTCTAATGGCACTGAGAAAATCCAGGTCAGGTCTCATTGTGTGCTTTGGCAGCCTGCCCTAATTCTGCAACATAACATTTCCTAGAAGGGCCAGCTCCCATCTGAACATTCCCTCTCTGCAGGAAGAATTCATTCTGACTATGCTCTAAAATATGACTGTAAGGAGAAAAGAAGGTGTATTTCCTGTGTATGTTGTTACCTTTGTGAAAGAGGAATGAGGGGACAATTTTTTTAAGAGTTTTCTGGTACAAACTATTTAAAAGATAAGGTTCGAGGGGTAGAAGCTGATCGAACTTGGGTTTGCATCTCAGATTTGTCATTTATTGGTTGTGAGACCTTGAACCCCTCAAACACCCATTTCTCTGAGCTTCAATTTTCAAATCTACAAAACAGCTCTCACAGTATTCATCTCCTATAAAGTAGTGTGAGGAGTAAGTGAAGTAATTCACGGAAAGTGCCTAGTATAGCGTCTGGTACACAGTAGATTCTCAAGAAGGCATGGCTAATTGTGGAAGACAGGCCCTGAGGCGGCCCCTAGGCTCACACCTTGTGTGGGTACAGGTGGGATATTTGACTTGCTTGTAACCACTAGAATGTGAGTGCAAATGTGCAAATGAGATTAGAGGTACAATTATATACATAAGGCTCCATCCTGCTAGCACACACCAGAGAGATTCACCTGTCCACTGCTGGCTTGCAAGAGGTAAGCTGCCGTGTTGCAAGAGGGAATTTAGAGAGGGCCACACAGTGAGGAATTGTGGGAACTGTGGGCCACCTCTGGTAGCTAAGAGTGGCCCCTGGCTTAGAGCCAGCAAGAAAACGGAGACCTCAGTCATACAACCAAAAGGAAATGAGTTCTGAATGATCTTGGAAATTAATTCTTCACCGCTGGAGCCTCTGCAGATTCCAATGCAGCCCAGCTGCCACTCTGATTACTGCCTGATGAGATCCTGAGCAGAGGACCCAGCTAAGCCATGCCAGACTCCAGACCGTGAGATAATACACATGCTGTCTTAAGCCTCTAGATTTGTGGTAGTTAGTTACACAGCAATACAAAACCAACACACTCATATAAAGTAGATAACTCACACTTATCTTTTGCCCACTGCAATGAACCAGCTCACTTCCTTCTCACCAATGTTTACTGAGCAGTCCCTATTCTGTTGGAGCTGAATCTTGGAATAGGGGATAGAACCTACCCTTGGTGACCTGAAAGTCATTAGAGGAGACAGAGAAAAAAAAATCAACAATAAAGGGCAGTAAGTGCTATGATCAAGAGAGTTGAGCTTCACAGTGGAACAGTTCAGCGAGATCACGAGGGATCTGGCTCAATTTGGAATCAGCCAGGCAGAGAGGAGGAGGAAAGAAAGGTATTCCAGACTGATGGACTGGCACAGCCAAAAGCATGGGCGTGAGAAGTTGCCCACCATACCTCAGGAAAACCAAGGGGTCGACAAGGAATTTTCACCAGATCAAAGTACGCCCAGCTAATAAATGAGGAAGAAACTATAGGTTTAGAATATCACTGTTTTGTAACCTTAAGCCCCTGATGAATGACAGATCAAGGCAATGATCGTTAATGTCTGCTCAAAGAGAAACACCAGACATCAAGTCCTTTTATATTGTGGTAAAAACAGCGTAACATTAAATTCACCTTTTTAACCATTTTAAAGTGTACAATTCAGGGACATTTAGTGCATTCACAATATTGTGCAACCATCACCACTATCTAGATCTAGAACATTTTCATCTCCCCAAAAGGAAACCCCACACTCATTAAGCAGTTGCTCCCCATTTCTCCCCTCCTCCAGCCCATGGCAACCACTAACCTGCTTCCTGTCCCTATGAATTTGCCTATTCTGCATATTTCACATAAATGGGAAAATCACGCAATACATGGCTCTTATGTCTGGCTTATTTAACTTAGCACATTTTCAAGCTTCAACCATGCTGTAGCATGCGTCAGTACTTTATTCCTTTTTACGGCTGAATAATAGTTCATAGTATGGATGTGCCATGTTTTGGTTATTCATCTACCATTTGATGAACATTGGGGGTGTTTCCACCTTTTGGGTTTTGTGAATAACTCTACAATGAACATTTGTGTGCAACTGTTTGTTTGAATACCTGTTTTCCTCTCTTTTGAGTCCACACCTTGGAGGAGAATTGCAGGGTCATATGATAATTCTACACTGAACCTATTGAAAAACTGCCAAACTGCTTTTCACTACTGCTGAGCCATTCTGCATTCCCACCAGCCATAGATGAGTGCTGAAGCTCCCCCACATCCTTGTCAACACTTAGGTTCTGGTTTTTGTTTGTCTGGCCATCGCAGTGGTGTGAAGTGATATTACCAAGTGCCTTTGGTGGAAGTACACCTGCGAAGTATTCTTGACAAGGTTGAACTGACTTAGATGGAGCCCCTAGAGCTGTGCTGTACAAAAAAAAAAAAACAGTAACTACTGGCCACAAGCAGCTATTCACACTTGAAGTGCAGACTAGCAACATTTCAAGTGCTAATAGCTACTTCTCGTGGCCAGCAGTTACTGTTTTTTGCACAGCACAGATGTACAGGAAGTATACAGCACATGCTGGATTTCTGAGGCTTAGCATGAAAAAGAATGTAAAATATTTCTTTAATGATCTTTTATATATACTACATGCTGAACTGTTCATATTTTGGTTATATTGGGTTAAATAAGATATATTATTAAAACAAATTTCAGGGGCACCTGGGAGGCTCAGTTGGTTGGGCGTCCGACTCTTGATCTCAGCTCAGGTCTTGATCTCAGGGTCCTGAGCTCAGGCCCCGTGTTGGGCTCCATGATGGACGTGGAGAGTACTTAAAAAAAAAAAAATGAATTTCATCTTCTCATTTCCACTTTATTCTTTTAAAGATTTTATTTATTTGAGAGAGAGCATGCACACAAGCTGGGGGGGGGGCAAAGAGAGAGGGAGAAGCAGACTCCATGCTGAGCTCAATCCCAGGACCCTGGGATCATGACCTGAGCCAAAGGCAGATGCTTAACCAACTGAGCCACCCAGGCGCCCCTCATTTCACTTTATTAATGTAGCTACTAGAAAATGTTAAATTGCCCTTGCGATTTACATTCTATTTTTACTGGACAACACTGCTCTAAATCTAAGTATCAGTTTACAGGAAATACAGAGAACAAACATGCTAAACAACATCATAAGGCTGCCATCATTAAAATCTACTATGTGGGAACTACAAAAGACTCCGTTTCTTCAATAAATAAATTGAAAGGTTAGAAAAAGAGGGTGGGGAGCCTATGGGTTAAAAGAAATGTAAGAGGGGCGCCTGGGTAGCGCAGTCGTTAAAGCGTCTGCCTTCGGCTCAGGGCGTGATCCCGGCGTTCTGGGATCGAGTCCCACATCAGGCTCCTCTGCTGGGAGCCTGCTTCTTCCTCTCTCACTCGCCTGCTGTGTTCCCTCTCTCTCTGGCTGTCTCTCTGTCACATAAATAAATAAAAAAATCTTTAAAAAAAAAAAAAAAAAAGAAAAGAAATGTAAGAGACATACCAGCAACCTTGTTTGGATACCAGTTAGAGAAACCAGCACTAACAATCTAAAGAAATTTGAACGCCTACTGGTTATTTGATGATAATCAGGAAATATTGTTTTTTAGAGTCATAATGGTATTTTGATTATCTTTTTTAAGGCTCCTTAATTCATCCATATACTTATTGAAATATTTACAGATGAAATAATATGATGTTGGAAATTTGCTTCTAACTAATCCATTAGGAAGAGTAATGGGGGCATGGACAGAACAGTATTGGTCATTCATTGATAATCACTGAAGAGGGGTGATAGTATATGGAGGGGTCGTTATACTATTCTCTCTACTTTTATGTATGTGTGACATTTTCTATAGCTGGTTTTTTTTCAGCATGGAGTGTTCAGGGAACTGCAAGAAACTTAAATGTCCAAAGAATACAATGTTGACATATAGCAGGGAGAGGGAAGAAAGGAACCTACATGAGATTAAAAAGTTAGGATGAGGGGCGCCTGGGTGGCACAGCGGTTGAGCTTCTGCCTTCGGCTCAGGGCGTGATCCCGGCGTTATGGGATCGAGCCCCACGTCGGGCTCCTCTGCTATGAGCCTGCTTCTTCCTCTCCCACTCCCCCTGCTTGTGTTCCCTCTCTCGCTGGCTGTCTCTATCTCTGTCAAATAAATAAATAAAATCTTTAAAAAAAAAAGTTAGGATGAGACCAGACTACAGGCCTAATATGCCACACTAAAGCACACTAATAAAATTAGATTTTACCTCCAAGAGTCTGGCATGTTACAAACTGTACTGTGCATAGGAATCACCTGGGAAGCATAATGAAACTACACATAGTAACCATGAGTTATTTTCACCATATGGGGTATCAGCCCTCTCCCATGCCACGTGGATGCTCCAGTCTGATGGGCGTGCAATTCACAAGTAGCCACAGGAACCAGTATTCCTGTCAATAGTGATTTGTCAAGGGGTGGACTGTGACATCAGCAGAGCCAATGAGTGTCTTTCTCTGAGACTGATGTACGAACAGAAGAAAGAACTTCCCTTTTGGATGGCACTGAGAAGCTGGAATTCTATAAGCCTGGAAATGCCATTTTCGCAGGCACATAGAAGACAGTTTGTAGTAGGAGAGAATGAACTTCAAATGTATTTTTAAAAAGCAGAGTCCCTAGAGAGAATGAGAACATTTGATATTGACCAGTGCTGTCCAACAGAGATATAATGTGAACCACAAGGGCAAGCTGCACATGCAATTTTAAATTCCTAGTGTCTATGCTAAGAAAAATAAGAGGAGGGATGCCTGGGTGGCTCAGTCGGTTAAGTGTCTGCCTTCGGCTCAGGTCATGATCCTGGGGTCCTGGGATCGAGTCCCAAGTCCAGCTTCCTATTCAGCAGGGAGCCTGCTTCTACCTCTGCCTGCCGCTCCCCCTGCTTGTACTCTCTCTCTATCTCTCTCTCTCTCTGACAAATAGATAAAATCTTTAAAAAAAAAAAAGAAAGAAAGAAACGTTAAGAGGAAACAGCTGAAATGAATGTTCATGCTATATTTTCTTTAATCCAATATTTTGGATTGTTTGGTTTTGTTTCTGTTTTGTTTTTCTCAGCATAGGAAATATAGTCAATAATACTGTAACGATGTCGCGTGGTGACAGATGGCAACCATGCCCATGGTGGCGAGCATTGAGCAATGCATACGATCGCGCTGTACAAGTTTTCTCTGTTATTCTGTCTTTGAAAGTCAGTACATACCTCACACTTGCATCACATTTCAGTTCGCGCTATTTGTGCTAAAAGTATTCAACAGCCACAGGTAGCTCACAGCTGCTTTATTGAGAGCTCATCCCTGAAGCCGTTTCTGCTGAAGCCAGCTCTTGCTCTAACTGTGTTTTCTTAGATTCTGTATTGGTCTATTTGGTACCTGAGCTAACAGCTAAAGTGGTTTACATCTCCCTTGAGATCCAGAGTCCATACTCTGAAATCACCTCCTTCAGCTAACTCACATACCAAGCCATTATGTTCTGTGCCCTAAATCAACCCCAGAGTCAGGTATGAGACAACTAAGAACAGTTGCTATGCCCCAAAGGCCACCTGATTTATTCAAAGTAGCCGATCCTAAATTGCCTTGCCTTTGCTGCAGAAATCCCAATCAAGGCAGGGGTCTATGCCTCCCCCCCCCCATCCCACCACCTCCTGTTCCCTTCTGCCTCCCAGCAAACGTGGTGCTTCCCTAAATGGCCCTATGTGGCATGGCATAGCCCCTCCTCTCATACTGACCTCTCCGTGTCATCATTCAATCACCTCCATAAATTAAAATCCTGCAGGGACAGTGAAGATCGTTTTACCCCCTGAACTTCCCAGGCAGAAGACATAATGGGTTCCTTTTTTTGACCTCAGCTAGTTTGAGATGGGTTACTGTCACTTACAACCTCAAGAATTCAGGCTACATATCTAGATCCCCAGGTTCTATTCCAAACTCTAGATAGTACATCTGAATACAATGATTCTTTTATAGCCAACCATGTGTAGACCTCAGGCTGGAGTTTGGGAACCGTCACTGTGGGCCAAAAGGCCATGGCAAGTTCTAAAGCAGATGGAATGAAATGATCAGATTTGCCTTTTAGGACAATCACTTCTGGCAGTTGGCTTGGAAGATGGCCCAGGAGGGCAAGAGATGAGAGCAAGGCCATTTGCAGGCCTGATGGGGCCACATAGATTGGTGGTGCAGATTCCCCAAGCTCAAGTGCCATTCCCAGGCCACTGGGTGTAAAAGGAAAAGGAAGGGATGTGGGCATTTGCTGACGCCGAGAGCTGGGTCTGCTCCCTTTGTGCTGCTTGCCGAGGAGGGCGTATTTTTGGGAAGGGGTGTGTTCTTAGAGTAGGGAGGAAGTCGCCACCCCATTGGAAAGAATCTGCCACCCTGCCTTCCAGCTGAAATATCAGATAGAGACTGTTCTTCTCCATGGGCAGCCGGAATGGAATGGCCAACATTTTTGGGGGTTTTGTGTGTGTGTGTGTGTGTGTTGTTTTTTTTTTTTTTTTTTTTGAGCTCGAGATTATATGAAAGAACATGATGTCTTAGGACTCACAACCGGGGAAAAAAGATAAGGGAAAAGTGGCAAGTTAGAAAGTCCATTGTGTATGTTATCTCTATTATTTTAGATTAAGAAAAAGTAAATATGGCACAAAGGGTTTACCGTTTATGCCAGCCTGGTCCAAAACTTTTGCTTTTATCCTTTTTCCTTGGTTTTGCATTCTGGCAGAGGTTTTCCCTGGGAATTTTCGGGGGCTCAGCATCACACTGCCTTGCTAAGAAAGAGATCAGGAGGCCCACTGAGCCAAGCAAGGGAGCGGTGCAAAAAAAGAAAAAAACAAAAACAAAAACTCCCCAAACTCTGGAGACATTTGGAAACCTTTGGCATGCAGGTGCTTTTAAAAACACATTCTTGGGGCACCTCAGTGGCTCAGTCCATTAAGCGTCTGCCTTTGGCTCAGGTCATGATCCTGGGATCCTTGGATGGAGACCTGCGTTGGGCAGGGAGCTTGCTTCTCCCTCTCCCACTCCCCCGCTTATGCGCTCTCTCTCTTTTCCTCTGTCAAATAAATAAATAAAATCTTTAAACACACACACACATTCTTTTCCAGTGGGTATATAAAAAGCAGGGCTGGCATTTGCAACACTGGGATTCCAAATGGAAAGATAAGGGAAGTGTTGGGCATATCCAGGGAGGGCAGCAAGCTGGCTCCGGAGAACCCTCACTACTCTGGTGACTACAGTCCAGGCCACAACTGTCCTCAGCCTAGCCATTCAGAACCTAGATCTTGTCAGCATCCCAGGGCAGCCTTAGCTCTTGGAGGCAGACACACAGTAGCTAAGCTTGTAAAACTAATGGCTGAAACTATAATGCCAATTTATTAAACAGTACACTTTGAACAGTAAACTCACTGAGCTGGGGCTCAGACACTTAATATACCCAAACTCCAGTACATAGTCATAATAGCAAAAGCAATAATAAAAGCTAACTTTTCCAAGCTCCTCCTATGTGCTAGTTACTGCGCTAATGCTTCATGTGAATTTTTTCACTTAATCTGAAATAGGCACTTCTATTATCCTCAAATTACAGATGAAAAAATTGAGGCACAAGGATGTTATACTTAATTAGCCCAAGGTCTTATGTCTACTCCCCATCTGGCCCTTGAACTAGAAGTGAACAGGACAAAAAGCTGACAGAAAACTTGAATGAGAGACTCTGTGAGCACAAGCATGATTACTCTGGAGTATAGGTAGAGCACATCACACCCCCACCCCCCAGCCCTGGATGAGCCCTCCTCACCCAGAGGACAGGTGGCTCTAGAAGCCTGAGGAACAGGCATTGGCACACACTTGGCAGTCCTTATGTTGAGACCCTTCAACTTTGGCCACAGGAACGCTCCATCAACTAGCCTCGTGGACAGAGTATCTGGATAAATGGAAGCCAGAGCTGAAGAGGAAGAAGAGGCAGACTGATAGGCTGGTTTAAGAGCGTATGAGACGTCGGTTAAGCGTCTGCCTTTGGCTCAGGTCATGATCCCAGGGTCCTGGGATTAAGTCCTGCATCAGGGAGCCCGCTTCTCCCTCTGCCTCTCTCTAGGTCTCTCATGAATAAATAAATAAAAATTAAAATTAAAAAAAGAGCATGTAAGACGTACTTCTCTGAGGTCTCTCAGAAATTATTTGGGAACACTGTAGTGGCTGGAGCTAACAATGAGAAGAAATTGCCATGGAGACGCACATGCCCATGTCAGCAGGACCAAGGCATTCTCTCCCTGAAAACAGACCCACAGGGGACACCAAACTGTAACCCATTTGAGTGTCACTTCCTCAGGACACTTCCTCTGACGCCCTCCTCCCCTTCTCTCCTCCCCAGGTGCCATCTGGCCATAACAGACACAGCATCCTCCACTTCTGACTCTAGCTCTTATTGAACTGGACTTGAATACATTTCCTGACTATCTTTCTCCTCCGCTGGACTGTCAGCCCCCTGAAGACGGGAACCCTATCTGTTGGCACTTCCACTCCAACTGTGGCATCTCATATGATGACAGAGCATAGCAAACATTCAAAAATAGCATTTCCCTGCTCCCGAGCACAGATAAGCTTCTCGAGTCATCTTACCACCTATTCGCGCTCCGGCCTGCTCCAATCTGGTGACCTTCTGTCATTCTGCCGGGGTCACCACCACCTCCACGTGCCAAACCCAATAGACACTCTTGAGTCTTGATTTACCTGATCTTGGAGCAGCTCTTGATACAGTTGACCACTGTCTCTGGTTTAAAATGCCTTCCTTTAGAGGCGCCTGGGTGGCTCAGTCCATTGAGCATCTGCCTTCAGCTCAGGTCATGATCCCAGGGTCCTGGGATCAAGTCCTGCATCAGGGCTCCCTGCTGATCAGGGAGCCTGCTTCTCCCTCACCCTCTGCCTCTGCTCCTCCTGCCTGTGCTCGCTCGCTCTCTCTTTGTCAAATAAATAAATAAAATCTTTAATAAATAAATAAATAAATAAAATGCTTTCCTCTGGGGTGCCTGGCTGGCTCAGAGCATGCCACTCTTGATCTCGGGGTTGTAAGATTAAGCCCCACATTGGGTGTAGAGATCACTTAAGATTAAAAAAATCTTCTAAGAAAGAAAGAAAGAAAGAAAGAAAGAAAGGGAAAGAAAATGCTTTCTCCTAAACTCAATGGGAGGGATACCACTTCAGACCCATTAGGACGGCTATTAATTTTTTTAAAAATTTTTAACAGAAAATAAGGTTGGTAAGGATGTGGACATATCAGAACCCTTGTACACTGGTGCAGCTGCCCTGGAAAATAGTATGACAGCTCCTCAAGAAATTAATCAGAGAATTACCATAGAATCCAGTAATTCCACTTCTGGGTATATACCTCCCAAAAAATTCAAAGCAGGGTCTCAAAGAGATATTTGTACACCCATAGTCAAAGCAGCATTATTCACAATAACCAAAAGGGGGGAGCAACCCAAATTATCCATCAGTAGATGAATGGATAAACAAATGTGATATATACATACAATGGGGTATTTTTAAAAATTTAAAAATTTTAAAAATATAAAAATATTTTTTAAAAAGCTTTAGAAAAAGAAGGAAATTCTGATAAATGCTAGGTGAACCTTGTATGTATCACACCAAGTGAAATAAGCCAGTCACAAAAGGACAAATACTGTATGAGTTCATGCAAATGAAATACCCAGAGTAGCAAAAGTCATAGAGACGAAAATAGAGTAGTGGTTGCCAGGGAAGGTGGGGAAGAGAGGATAGAGTATTGGATCTCAGTTTGGGAAAATGAAAAAAGTTCTGGAGATAGACAGTGGTGATGACTGCAAAACAATGTGAGTGTACTTAATGCCACTTGAACTGTGTACGTTAAAATGGTTAAAATAGTAAATTTTATGTTTTATGTGTGTGTGTGTATATATAGATACACACACACATACATATTTTTAATAAGCTTTACACCCAACGTGGGCTTAAACTCTACCCCGAGATCAAGAGGGGTCCACCAATGAAGTGAGCCAGGTATCCCAGTTATATATTTTTACCACAATAAAAAATGCTTTCTCTCTCAACTTCTATTATACTTCATGCTCCTGGCTTCTCCTTTCCTATTTCTCTGGCCACTTCTCAGTCTCCTAGTCAATTCCTCCTCTGCCTGGATAAGAAACGCTGTAGCCTTTCCTCCCCTCCTTCAACAAATATTTGAGTGTCTACTCTGTGCTAGGAATAAGCAGTGAATAAAAGACACAAAGTTTCTCCTTATGGAGCATATATTCTTACTAGATAGGAGATAATCTATCAACAAATAAGTAAGCAACTATGTAGTATGTTAGATGGTCATAAGAGATACAGAAAAAATAATAAAACAGGTTAAGGGAGATTGGAAGAGCCAAGGATGGAGGTTGCATTTTTTATAGGATGGTCTGATAAGGTTACATTTGAGCAGTGAAATGGAGCAAGGAATGTTGTTCCACAGAACAGCTTTCTAAGCAGATCGCAAGTGCAAAGGCCCTGAGGCAGAACAGAGTTTAACGTACTTGAAGGATAGCAGAGGCCAGGATGAGAGAAACAGAATGAGAAAAAAGACAGCATGTACTCCAGGAGGCAATGCGGCAGGGGATGTACGTCATAAACAGCCTTGGAGACCACTTTAGTCTGAGTGAGATGAGAAATAAACAGTGTTTGGGGCAAAGGAGTGACATGAGCTGTCTAATGCTCTGACAGGACCACTCTGGCTGCTGTGTTAAGAACAGACTGGAGGAGGGAAGAGTGAAAGCAGGAGCTACTGCACCAATCCAGGCGAGAGGAGAAGATGGCTTGGAACAGAGAGGCCATGGCAGACATAATAAAAAGTGGAAAACTGAGGATGCTCCTGGAGGGAGGATTTGTTGACAGATTGGATATGGAATGTGAGAAAAAGAGGAGTGATCAGGTAATTCAAATCTGGGGGCTTGAGCAACCAGATGGAAATGTCATTTACAGAGTTCGAGAAGACCGAGAGGGTCAATGTCCAGGATGGGCTTTGGCTATTTGGGCTGAGAAACCTATCAGACATCCAAGTGGAGACGTCGAATAGGCAGCTAGACGTGGACCTGGAGTTCGGCACAGACATAGAACTTCAAGGTCCAATTCTGGGCCCTCCTTCCTCTTCCTCTTCCCCTTCTATGTGACCTCACCCATTTCTTCAGCTTTCAACACCCCCTGTAGGCTTCGTGGGCTCTCTGCTGGTATTTAAATGTCAGACAGTACCATGTGACATTGTCTCCCTTCCCTGAAAGTCTCTATGGGTGAGGCCACTGGCGGTCTCACTGCCCCAACTGTGCACTTTAGTGAACTCGGCAATCGCTAACAGACGTGTGCTATCATGCAGCTGTACAAGGAAACAAAAACCACATTTTTTGAGGGTTCCTGACTGTCCAGGACTTTTTTCAAAAGTTCTCTGTAGGATTTTCAGAACAAAATTAGGTGTGAACCGTATGCACTTCGGAAAGGAATGAGCTGGCCACTGTAGGGCTAAGATTGGTATTGTTCACAGAATGAAATTCCTGTTCACTGATGTTGTTTTGGGTTGGGCTGACCTTATGAACTGGATTTCTTTTCAGATGGGTGTATTTTTCCTTATTGCAAATTTCCTTCAATTCATCAGCAGAAATTCTAGCCACTTTGCTGGGAGCTTGTGACCCTGGGTTGGACGGCTTATGTACTTGCCTTTTGACAAATGCTTATTTATTTATTTTTTTGGAGTTTCTGCTTGGCACTTCCCTCTTTCCCTCTGGTGACCTTTTCTGTCACTACTCTTTGGTTTCATCCCCAGTGAATCACTTCCTTTGGGTCACTTGAGTCTTTCTCCTGTAGGAGAATCTAACCATTTTTAACGACGAAGTTGAAAAAGACCTTCCTAGGTTCCTGCTTTACCATTCATTCAGCGATTCCTGGGTTTCATGACTTGGGTGCAATCCACACATCCATTGCTATATTTGTCCATACCATAGGAAGTGCCATGGTGCTCCAAAGGGCACTGCATTTTCTAACACAATCCACACAGCACCGCGGGTAATTTGTGGCAGGCCCGGGTCCTCTCAGTGTAGCCAAGTGTGGCCTGAGAGAACTCATTTTCTCTGAATTTTCTTACCCACCAATGTTTACTTTACTTATTTATCTATAACCTATCTTCTTGCAAGAAGAACATAAGGCTACTTGCAAAAATGCAAGCACTCTACCAAAATAAAACAAATTTGAGATGAGCAATATATAGCCAAGGGAAATAGAATGCAAGTCATGATGTCTTTGCTAAAGATGAGACAAAAGTTGGCTCAGAGTCTCCTGATAAGCAACACAAGAAACATCATGAGTTACAAAATGCACAGAACCCCTAAAGGATAAATATACCAGTTGCATAGGCCCAACACACCGGCACTATCTCCCATGGGTCCTCCCAAACGACTTTAGAAACCAGTGTCCTAATAATGTCTTTCTCAGAGCACAGTGAAGGATTTCACAGACCCTCCTTATAATACCAAAGCACCAGTTACCAGAAGTGTTTCTACCTGAGGCTACAAAAACATGACGTCCTCCAACACTACCAGAGGGTGAAGGACGGATGGAATGACCTCCAGAGAAATGCTGGGAGGGCCTCAGGGAAGAGAAATGAGAAAAGCGTCTGGTGACAGCCCTTCAACCTTTGGGGCACTGTAAAAATGCCAACACCCCTCAGGAGCTAAGGATTTGATCAACTCTGTTATTGGGCCTGTGATGACCAAAGAACCTGCTGGTTTTAGTAAATTCAGTGATCTGAATGCCATGGCCGCCCCCCAACCCTTCTGTCTGCCTCCCCCACCCCCCCCCACAGAAGAATAGGATAGGAGGAGGCAGTCTTAAGAGAAGCTAAGGAACAGTCCCAGGAAGGGATGTGAAAGAGAGCCTCACTTAAATAGGGCCTGGTAACCTTCCGTGGGTTCCTTTGGCCCCACACTGACTCTCTTTATTGTTTTTTAGCTTTTAATGAAATTCAGGTGAGTCGGTTGGCCATGCTGACATCACCTAGCAAGGAAAGTTGTGTTAGACATTAGGTTTGGTTTATGCACTGCGCAAGTTCACGTGGTATCTTTTCCACAAAAACCTGATTTAGCTTCTTCCTATCTGGGCCTGTCAGTCTAAATCTCATGATGTAACTCAGAAGATGGACAAACTCTTTCCAACTAGAGAAAAAAATGAATTTAGATCACTAAAACTCAGCTCTTGTGGCCATTACTTAATTGCTGCTAATGTGAAGTTATGAAGTGTTCTCATTCTTAAGCCTAAAGAAATTGGCATGTAATTGGCACATGAATTTTCATAACTGTCTTGTGAAGCGTACAAGGGAGAGCCAAAGGATCCAAGAACACAAGGCCTATATGTTTCTCTGCATTAAGAAAGAATGGAGAAGAGGAGAGAGGAAGGACAGGAATGAAAACTCAGAAATACAGACAAATATTAATCATCAAAAATTGAAAGTCCCTCAAAAGGAAGGATAATAATAGCTTTCTCTAAATCACCATTCAATCTGCACAGAATATCATCACCAGCAGGAATCCTGCACTTACAGGGCGGGGGGGGGGGGGGGGGAGGCATTTTTTTCTAACTTCTTTTGCAGACTAATGACTACCTTAATCTCCAGTATGGTAATTCAATATCATCTAGAGTTGAGACAAATGCTTCTGTATAGGCCAAGATATGCTAATAAATTTAATTTAAAAAACAACAACAAATAAAAAGAGTTTCAAAAGTATGTGTTACCAAACTTAGAAATTGAAAAAAAGTTAAGACTTTCAAAAATACATATTACTAAAAATAACACTGACCTTTGATATTTGTCTGAAGAATCCTCTGGAGAGAAAAGGATTTCATCCACTGGAGATAAATGGGGCCAACTCATCCACGATCTTTGGTTTAATTAGCTAAACTCTTCCAGATGGAGAACACTCGAAGCAAAGGAATATTTCTGAGCCCCCTGGAATTGTTAATAAGCATAACAATATGTTACATGTAAAAGAAAATATGTGTCTTTTATCTTTGTCTTTAAAGGGCAAATGAGGAAGTACTTGGTAGCATTATGATTTTGTTTGATTACTGAAAAAGAAATGCCCGAATTTTATTCAATATTGAACAAACAGACTTTGAGTATTTGCTTTACTCCTCTGCTAAGCACAGGGTTGAGAGGGGGTGGATAAGACAAGACCCCAGCCCTTACGAAATCCACAATTCAACCAAAGGATACATTCCGGTGCCCGGTGCATAGTAAGGGCTGGATAACTATTTGTCGAATAGATAAGTGAATGATGTAGACACTTGTATAAGGAATTGCATGAATAAAGATCTGAACAAGTTACTGTGGTCAGAGGGGAGCATGGGGGCCCTCAAGCTGTCAGAAAAGGCTTCACAAAGCAAGTTGTCTGCAAGGAGCACAAAGGACTTTCAGACACAGAAAACAGCATGCTTAACAGCATGAAGAGAAGAAAGCGCAACGTGTGTTTAGACAACAGCTAGTAATTTGGTGTGGCTGGAGCATAATGTGTATATACGATGTGCCTGGAAGGTAGTGAGACCACAAAAACGGGTTGGGGCTCATTTAAAGAGGACCCTTAAAGCCAAAGGTTAGACTTGCTCCTTTAGTATGTTACTGGCATTTTAGAAAGATAGCATGAGACACAGTATAGAGTATGTATGAAAGAGGACAAGGAAGTAAAAGATGCCACAGGCTAAGTGCCTCGTTTGTGACTGGCACTAGGATGGATTACACATATTTATATTAAATCTCATTTAATCCTTGGAATACTGAGTGAGGACAGAATACCGTCCTCATTATCTGAGAGGGAAACTCAGAGAGGTGAAGCAACTTTGCGCAGATCACAAAGCTCACAGAAGATGGAAGTAGAATTTGAAATCAAGGTTCTAAAAATCTCTAAAAATACTATTGACCCACACAAATCAGTATTAGGAAAAATATACGGTGGAAGTTTGGAGAAAGTTAGTGAGTATTAAGAAAGACACACATGCGAGACGCAGAGAAAGAAAAGCATGACTATACAAAAGGATATTTACAGTAAGGGAGATACAACACAGGAAGTGGGAAGATACTCATAGAAAAACCACAACATGTGTTTTTAAAATGCAAAGCCCCAGGGAGGAGAAAGCGAACGATACAATAATGCCATTCACTCTGGCATCCTGTGCATTTGGTTTTGCTCTTTACTCTTTTTTTTTTTTTTAACTTTAAACAATTTGTTATGAGAGTAACAAAGATACAGCTCATGATCTTGCAACTCTAATGCCCTAAATCAGAAACAGATGGTGCCTAGTGTACCCTGTTTCCTAGAAACTGCAGAATTTTGAGGACAACACCCTCTATGCACCGCATCACTGATTTCAGTTCCTTCGCAGATACTAATAGATGGCTAAATAATGTGGTTGCTGGGTATTGTATTGAAACATCTGTTTTTCTTGCTTGAGAACCTTCTTGAAGGTCAAAATTTCTTTCCATTTGAATTGTGTTTTGTTTTCCTCTGATTTCAAAAGTAATTCATTCTTATCATTACTGAACAAGGGAGAAAATTAAAATCCCCTGTAATCCTTCTACCCCAAAATAACCACTGACCGCTTTAACATTTTGACAACTTTCTAGTTCTTTTTCTACACACATACACAGGCATACACACACACACACACACGAACCCATGAACTTTATAGAAAATAGGATGTATACAAATTGTCTTTTGATCTGTTTTGTTCGCTGAATATAACATTGATGTTTTTTCCATATCCCCAAATATCTATGATGACCACTAGTATTCCATCGTATTTTTTTAAAGATTTATCTATTTATTTTAGAGAGGAAGAGAGCACAAGCATGAGGGACAGAGAGAGAAAGAGAGAAAAACTCAAGCAGACTCCACTCTGAGCTCAGAGCCCGACATCGGGCTCGATCTCAGAACCCTGAGATTCAACCTGAGCCAAAACCAAGAGTCAGACGCTCGACCAACTGTGCCACCCAGGCGCCCCCTCCATCAAATTATATAAATTAATTTATTTAACCAACCTCCTTTTCATCCAACAAATTCTATTCATTGAATACCCGCTGTGTGTCAGAACTGGGCTTGGCGCTGGGCGCATAATTGTGAATGTAACACATTCCCCGAAATTCCTGCCCTTGTGGAATGTACAGTCCCATTACTGACATGCAGCTTGTTTGAGAACTTTTGTTATTAGAAAATAGCACAGCGGAATCCACCTGTGCTATCTACTTCTGCTGCGTGATTAAGCTTAACATCATTGGCGAAAGCTCACGTAGACAGCTTGCCCCCTGCTATGATGTGACAGGACTGGTACCTTACAACCGTGGTTTTCCTGCCAAGATCAAATAACCCCAGTTTAATCATGATTTTTTATAAAATCAAGGGACAGTCTCCAAAATACCTGACCAGTGTTCCTCAGAACTGTCAAGGTCATCAAAAATAAGGAAACTCTGGGGCACCTGGCTGGCTCAGTTAGTAAGAGCCTGTGACTCTTAATCTCAGAGTTGTAAATTTGAGCCCCATGTTGGGAGTAGAAATTACCTAAAAATGAAATCTTACAAAAAAAAAAAAAAAAAGGAAAGTCTGGCAAACTCTCACAGTCTTGAGGAACATAGGGGATGACAACTAAATGTAATTGGTGTTCCGGATAGAATCCTGGGACAGAAAAAGAACAGTAGGTTAAAAGTAAGGGAATATGAATCAGTACGGATTTTAGTTAGTAAGATGTATTAATACTGGTTCATTTGTTGTGATGAATGTAATATACTAGTATCAGCTGTTAAACAGTGAAGAAAATGACGAGGAAGGATGGATGTAGTACAGAGGAGATCCAGACCATCTTTGCAACTTCTCTGTAAATCTAAAACTACCCTAAAATTAAAAGTTCATTAAACACAAACACTGTGACAGTCATCCTTGCAAACTGAAGCACATCTCTGATTGCTTCTTCGGATAAAGCCCCAAGAGTGAAATTGCTGACCAAAGTATATACAAATCCTTATTTACTAGAGATTATTTTTAAAGTGTTGTGTACAGGGATGCCTGGGTGGATCAGTCGGTTAAGTGTCTGCCTTTGGCTCAGGTCATGATCCCAGGGTCTTGGGATCGAGTCCCGCATCAGGCTTCTTGCTCAGTGGGGAGCCTGCTTCTCCCTCTGCCTCTGCTACTCCCCTTGCTTGTGGTCTCTCTCTCTCTCTGACAAATAAAGAAAAAAATATTTTTAAAAAAAGATATTATAAAAAATGCATAATGTTTAAAAAATAATAAAGTGTCTTATATAGATGTTTTGTTGGTTTTTTACAGAGGCGTTTGCCTTATGCCTTTATCTCTGCGTTTTCCTAGTTGCTGAGTCCTGAAGCTGGAAAGAAACCTAAGAGACCCTGAATCCCAACTACGTGTGTTACAGATGAGGAAACTATAAGTCCAGAGAAGTCAAGTGACTTGCCCAGGGTCAGGTGCCTAGCGAACAGTTAGAAGAAGGACCCATGTCCCTGTGGACTATTATCAGGGCTGGCCTGTCCCTGAGTGGGTACAAAGGAAATCAAAGTTTCTGACACATGGTGGCATTAGGGATCAACAGCCAAACCTGTCTCTTTCTATTTTCTGTAGGTAAATATAAGGGTTTGCTTCCTTTGTCTTAGGTACAGCTGCTAGGAGCGAAAAAGATTTTTAAAGTTTCAGAATGGGTTTTTAAGAAAGGATTTTTAAGTTTAAAGTATGGATTTAGACACAACGACTAGAATTGCTCGACTAAATCCCTGGGCAAATTATTCTTCCTTTCTGAGCTTTTGCTTCCCAATCAGAAAAATCAGAATTCCAATGCCTACTACTTCTTAGTCTTTGGAGAGGGACCTGGTAGAAATTAAGGCGCTAGTGCAGATATATCTGCAGAAGCCTGAGAGAGAAATGTCATTTAAGGAAAAGTCATTTGAAGGAGAACAAAGGGCACCATTTCTGTTAAGTGGTCTGTCATATCCCAAGAAAGTTCATTTCCTTGCCTGTATGGTCCCTAGACAAGGAAAATCCCAGACTTGGCATTGGTAAGGAAGAAGAGGGCGATAGGAAGGAAGGGAGAGAATTGTTAGACTTCTTGGCTGGAAATCAGAAACAAATAGTTCCCGAGCCTGGCATTGTCAGGGGCCAGCGTCAGGACCAGCCCAAGAAGGCAGACGAGGAACATTACCGGTCCTGACTTGGCTCCACACACCGTTACTCAACAGAAAGTGGTGCGTAAGCAGGATCCTGGAGGATGCAAGAGGAATATAAACAATCACTGGGTGGGGACCTGCGGTTGCCTATAGAAGCTTTGCCAGCCCCGAGATTGCAGGCGTCCATTTTCACTTATTGAATTCCCAGACATTCTTGCAGGATTCGGGCAATGACAACGGCGAGCTAAAACAAACTGAAGTCCAGGATTTAGAAAAGCACTGGCCTCTGACCTCAAACTGGAGCCTCTAATCAAAGCCCTCTCCCTGGCTCAGGTCACTGAGCATCCTTGCTCTGCAACACGGAAATGACTTATTTTATTTGCCTATAAACATCTGTCAGCACCTGCACTGAATTGAAACTTGGCAGGCAAAATGAGGAAGGGGTAATACTTCTAAAAATTCTTCCTATTTTTATGATTTGAACCTTTTTAGTCTTTGAAGCACTAGAACGGGAGAAAGACATCAGCTAACTTTCGGGATCAGATGAAAGGAGAAGAGAATTAAACAGATGGCAAAAATCTCCCATTTTTATTTATTGCCGTCATTATTTTGCAGACGTGCAAAGACGTGGGCAGCTTGGGCAGCACTTGTGACTGTGAGGCAGCAGAAGTGACAGCCCTGGGGTGTCGGGAAAGGACAGGAGGGGGCGCCTCGGTAGCTCAGTCAGTTAAGCATCTGCCTTTGGCTCAGGTCATGATCTCAGGGTCCTGGGACTGAGCCCCGAATTGGGTTCCCTGCTCATCAGGGAGTCTGTTTCTCCCTCTCCGTCTGCCTCTACCCCCAGCTTGTGCTCTCTCGCACACTCTCTTTCTCAAATAAATAAATAAAATCTTAAAAAAGAGAGAGAGAAAGAGAAAGGAAGAAAGGAAGGAAGGACGGACGGACAGACAGGATAAGATGGGAGTGTCTGGGTGTGACCTCACAAGAGTCCAGAACTAAATGAGAATCTCTACTTTAAAATGTGGATTTCTAACTTAATTGTATTGGGTGCTTTTACATGAAGAGGTAGTTCTGGGCTCTGTGCATGCAAATAAAAACTCTTGACCGGATCAGCTTCGATCTTGGTCTGCAAGGTCAATATTAATCATATTTTACTGACGTGACTTAACTGCCCCCTGTTGGGGCTACCTATGAATCTGGTTCCTTGTTGGTGCCTTCCATTCCACCACTAGAGTCCCTTTCTTTTGAATTAGGTGGTAAGCAGATTTTATATCACATGCCGATACCAGTAGACTGATAGCAGTTGTCTCAATCACTGTGTTGGAATGATATTAAAGTAGGAAAGGGCTCCCACAACTGATTAGCAATATGAGCAAGCAAGGGAAGAAAGGCACCATCTGTGGGTTAAGGCCAAGTGTGCTGCAGTGTCCATTCTTCTGGAAAGGGATATTTTTTTAGCTTTTATATAGCACCTCAGTGTGGATCCATGTCAGACCACTTCCAACTATACCAGAGCTGGTTTTGGTAGATATAGCATTTGTATTTTTAGAAGCAAAACTCAGGATGTATGGTTCATACAAGGATTTTCTTTTTCTGATTTTGTGAATTACATCATGTGCAAGCTCTCACAAAGATGTAAAAGTAACATTTAATTAAGGGGCGCCTCGGTGGCTCAGTCGGTTGAGTATCTAGACTCTTGGTTTCGGCTCAAGTCATGATCTCGGGGTTGAGAGACTGAGCCCTGCATGGGGCTCCACTCTCAATGGGGAGTCTGCTTGAGATTCTCTCTCTCCATCTCCCTCTGCCCCTCCAAAATAAATGAATCTTTAAAAAAAAAAATACCATTTCATTAAGCATGTGAATGCTTAATGAATGAATCACAACCTATTGAAATTTGTGGGAAATATTACATGAAAGATAATGAAAACAATTCAGGGCGTATGGTCCCCAAGGATAAGTTCAAAGCATAGGAGGGTTGGGTCTGGCTGGAAACCCTGGGCTTACAGGGGCCATCAGAGGGCCCTGGTCTTTGAAGTCATGGTGGTTTCATAAGCAGGTAGAAAGAATAATGAAAAAGGAAGTGAAAAGTTACTGACATACTTCACTTATTCCACAATTTTGCTTTTTAAACTTCTCTTGCAGGACTCTGAGGTGGGCATTTCCTGGGGAGAGTTTCAGAATTCTAGACAGTATGTTGGGGCTATTACTAACTACTACAAAGTCATCCTGGCTTCCCCCACGAATTTATTGACCTTACAGTTATGTCTTCTCCCTTTCAGCAAGGATCTCTATCCCGAGGTCAAATCAACCTTCCAAAAAAATTACTTGCAAAGTTTGATTTGAGTTGAAATAAAATTCTTATATCTACAAGGGAATTGAGCGAGTACTTTAAGCACTGAGTTGTAAGGAGAAATGTTTAAGTAAACTTACTCTCTTTGGCAAGAAAGAAAAAGCTCTCTCCACCATGACCCCAGCCTTTTCAACCACTCCTCACCACGGTTCTCTCCATGCCTTCAAGACATTTGCCCAGAATGCTCTTTCTCCTCCTCATACATGTCTTTTATAATAATGATCACACTTCACTGTTACCTGTAGTTCTCCTTTGTCTCTCTATTAAACCTCAAAAGCAGAGAATGGGAAATGTGTCTTCTGTCCACAGATACTTCATGAACACCTCGTCAGTGCTGGGCACTGTGCCAGGCACTAGACATACAACAGAAAACAAGGTGGACAGATCCCTGACTGCACAGAGCTCAAATCCGGAGGGGTCTTTCTAACCCAGGGCCTAGCTCTTGGCAATCAAGACTGAAAAAACAGGGGTACCTGGCTGGCTCAGTGGGTAGAGCATGTGACTTTTGATCTCGGGGTTGAGTTCAAGCCCCACATTGGATGTAGAGCTTACTTTAAAAAAAAAAAAAAAAAA
The DNA here is from genome assembly GCF_024610735.1 of Ursus americanus. Lineage (NCBI taxonomy): Eukaryota > Metazoa > Chordata > Mammalia > Carnivora > Ursidae > Ursus > Ursus americanus. The sequence continues at coordinate 31,637,223 of NC_142150.1, read as the reverse complement.
AAGAATGAAAGAGTAAATGAATCTCCTGCAGGAGTTCAGAAATTAGTCGCTTTGGTTAATACCACAGCATGTAGGCAAAAGGCAAATATAGAAAATCTTAAGTCATTTGCATTGTGGTTGAATCCCGAGTCATTTCTACCATCGCTAATAGCAATTATTGAAAGTAATAGCCCAAACAGCGGGAAACTACACTCCCAGAATCCAAAAGAAAGTAGATTATGTAACAAAAAGTGCTCAATGTGGAATAATACTAATTTTGATCAAAGAAATTCCTACCTCGGGACACCCGGGTGGCTCAGCTGTTAAGCGTCTGCCTTCAGCTCAGGTCATGATCCCAGGGTCCTGGGATCGAGCCCTGCATCGGGCTCCCTGCTCGGCGGGAAGCCTGCTTCTCCCTCTCACACTCCCCTTGCTTGTGTTCCCTCTCTCGTTGTCTCTCTCTGTCAAATAAAGAAATAAAATCTTTAAAAAAAAATTACTACCTCAAAACTGAGATCCATATAAACGCAAGTTAGTATAGTAGTCATACAAACTTCTGATGCTTCCTGAACTGACTGTATCTAGAACATGGCAATGAAGGTCAAAGGCGGCTTCTGTAGGCAGGAAACGCTGTGCGCTAATAGATATTTTTAACATATGGGGAAACTGACAAGAAAGCAGTGTTTCTGAAAACTTTTTCCCATAAAACAATGGTCCAATGAGTTGCTCCTTGAAAAGAAAATAAAGCATCTGGAAAACATATCATGCATTAGCCCCTCGCGGAGCTTCACAAAGCACACGATCATATTAATGTCTCTGAAAAGTTCTGCAGAAGATAAATACGTTTAACTTTATTTATCATCATTTCCCATACTTACTTAAACCACCAAATTCTCCTTTCAAGGAATAGCTAGCTGTTAAGTTAGGTTAAGAAAATCTGCCTTAAAGTTCTATCTGCAACACTGTTCACTTATGCTTATTCATTAGAGGTGAACTAGCAAACCAAGACATTCTCAGAGTATAGTGTCAAGTCATAAAAGGATTTTTCTTACAAAAGTATCTGTAAGTAAAACTTGCTGCCCAAATCATTTTAGTAACATTCTGCATTTTGCTTCTAAAATAAGTCACCACCTAACCACTAGATGGCAATAGGATGCCATTTATATTACAACCACACCGTGCCAGCATATTAATCTTTCAAAGAGGATTTACGTTTTCTAAGGATGTCTATATCTATTCATTCACTTAGTAATTCCTTCAAAAATTTTTAGGTACTTTTAAGTTTCAAGAACTCTGATGGATGTTGAAGATAAGAAAAGGAATGAGACAGCTCACTGTAAAAATTGTAATGACTGGATTCCCAGGAAACTGTAAGACACCCCATCAACTTAACAACCTTTTTGCATGGATGGATGGATGGATGGATGGAAGGAAGGAAGGACGGACTACGTAAAATATGCACATTGATTGCATGACATTTAATTTTTATACATGCAAAAAGATTTAACTATCAACAAAGAAGTGAGAAAATAGTGCATATGGAAAGCATGGTGATAGATAAGCATCTAAGAAATTATCACACTCTGAACTAAGTGTCCCAAAGGCCACAGGTTGTGCAACTCAAGTAAATTTCGACTCAGGAAGGACATGCCTGTCCTCAGTCGTGGGAAGCTTCTGGAGCGGACTCGGTTCTGAGCCTGGAAATTAGGGAGAGATGAAGGTGAAGATCCAGGCCGTCTCTGGCTTTCAGGCCACAGATCCGGAGCTGAGTGCCAGAACAGACCTTGAAGATGAGTAAGTACAACACCCTCTTCTTAGAAACGGAGGCAGGGAGAGGGATGGCTTGCTGAGTGACAAGAAGTCGTTGAGGCAGAGCTGGAACTTGAACCCAAATTTTCTAAAGCCCAACTGATGTTCTTTCCAATATTTCATCACCAATTTTGGAATTTAGAGTAGGTCCCCCTTAACCTTCTTCCCTTTCCAAATTCTTTTTCTTGCTGGTTCCTAGCTGGCTGCCCGTCCTTGGACAAGATGTCACGGGCATGTATCTCATGTTGGATTCCTCAGGAAACAGGCTCGGAGGCAGAGATTTGCGTGCAGGAGGTTAACTGGAGAGTGCTCTCAGGAACAGTGCCTTGAAGGGACTAAGAGAGCCAGGATTGGGCAGAAAGAGAAGTTGATCCACACAGCACACAGCACTCAGGAGCCGAAATGGTCCTTCAGAGAGGTCCTAGATCAAGGCGAGGGGGCAGGATCTTTAGAATTTCCACATTGACCACTCACTAGATGCAGGGGGCATAATCAAAGACAAGACAGCTCCCTTTGTCTAAGAGCAAAAATCAATGGACTAAAATCAAGGTGTTGGCAGGGTTCCATTCCTTTCTGGAGGCTATAGGGGAAAAATCTGTTCCTGTGCCTTTCCCAGCTTCTAGAGGCTGCCCACATCCCTTGCTCCTGACCTCCTTGCTCCATCCTAAATGCCAGCAATATCACACATGTCTGACCTTCCTTCTGTCTTCGCATTTCTTTCTGACCTCAGAGGGAAATGCTTTCTTTTAAGGACTACCTGATTAGATGGGGTCCCACTGCGTGATGCAGGCTCAGTTCTCCACCTCTAGGTCCTTAACCTTACTCACACATACCAAGTCCCTTTTGCCACATAAGGTAACATATTACAGGCACCAGGGATTAGGATGTAGACATTGGGGGGTGGGGGGACCATAATTCTGCCTACCACAATCTGTATTAAACATTTTTGCCAGAATACTTTATATGTTCATAGCTGCATTATTCATAATAGCCAAAAAGTAAAACAACTCAAATGTCCAGCAACTGATGAATGGATAAATGAAATGTAGTATATTCACACAATGGAATATTGTTTGGCCATAAAAAGGAATGAAGTACTGATTCATACTGTAACATAGATGACACTTGAAAACAGGATGCTAAGTTAAAACCAAATGACCACATATGTATGATTCCATTTATATGAGATGTCTGCAATAGGCAACTCTGTAGAAACATAAAATTGAGGGGCACCTGGGTGGCTCAGTCAGTTAAGCATCCAACTCTTGATTTCAGCTCAGGTCCTGATCTCAGGGTCATGAATTCAAAACCCCTGTTGGCGCTTGAAAAACAAACAAAAAGGGGGGGGGGACACCTGGGTGGCTTTGTCCATTGAGCATCTGACCCTTGATTTAGGCTCAGGTCATGATCTCACGGTAGTGAGACTGAGCCCCGTGTTGGGCTCTGTGCTCAGCATGGAGTCTACTTGAGATTCTCTCCCTCTGCACCCCCCTCAAATAAATAAATAAATAAATAAATAAATAAATAAATAAATAAATAAAATAAGTTTTAAAAACACATAAAATTGATTAGTAGTTTCCAGAGGCTGAGGAGAGGGGAAATAACAGTGATGTTAATGGGTATTAGATTTCTTTTGGGGATGACATAAATGCTTCAAAATTAGATTGTGGTGATGGTTACAGAGCTATATAAATATACCAAAAAAATTGAACTGTAGATTCTGTACGGGTGAATTTTATGGTATGTTAATAATACCTTAAGTTGTTTAAAAATCTTTTACAGACTATGCCATATCCTTCACTTTGTATCACCCAGGAGACACTTCATATCTGCTTGTCCTTATTAGTAAGTAATGATAAGATTGAACTCTGGGTTAAGAGTAACAACTGATAAGAACTATATTTTTAACTGGTACTTCAGAAAAGTTATCTACCTTACAGGAATAATACTACCATTCAAGAATGTTATAAAAATGAAATTAGAATTTATTTAGTAAATCATAAATATGGTGGGTAGAAAAATGCCCCTTCCCCCCCACCCAAGAAAGATGTCCACATACGTGGAACCTGTGACTACGTTACCTCACATGGCAAAAGTAATTTTGTAGATGTGATTAAGTTTAAGAATCTGGAGAGGGGGGAGTTTATTCTAGATTATCCAGGTGGGCCCAACCTAATCACAGCAGATAACTTTTCCCTGAGGTCAGAGAGAGACGTGACATTGCTGGCTTTGAAGATGAAAGAAGGGACCACAAGTCAAGGAATGTGCTGGCCTCATGAATATGGAAAAGATAAGGAAAGGGACTCTCCTTTATAGTCTCCAGAAAGAATACAGCACTACTGATCCCTGGATCTTCGCCCATGTTGGACTTCTAACCAAGTAACCGTTTAGGCCACTACATTTGTAGTAATTTAGTACAGCAGCAATGGAAAACTCATAGAGTGAGGCACACAGAACTCTACTAGGGTGACATACACAAGTGAAATAGTCCAAATACGGTAAAACCCACATTTCCCCAGTCCGTGGGTAAAAGCACAGTTACATTAAAAACATGAATACATTCCACTGACTTCTCCCCCACCTACTCATGCCAGCAGATTGTCAGTCCCTGCTAAACAGTCCCTAAAGCATTTCTGGGAGTACCCAGGGAGTGTCTGTGTTCATGAAATAATCTGCTTATGAAATAATTTATTTTCAAGTAGTTTCCAAGTAATGTAGGTAAATCCACCAAGTTACTCTTAAGAATTGCTTTGCTAGCCAGGCTCCAGCCTCCTCAGGGGACCAGCCCTACTATACAGGACATCAGTCCTTGCCAGGTACTCACCCCACTCCTTTGGTCACCAGACTTCTGGAAGGCACCACCCCCCCCCCAATATGCTGGAGACTTTAAACTGGAAAACCTGCTTTGGGGTCATTTGCACAAGAGGAATACTGGCACTCTCCTTTTTTGTACCCTCTACAAGAGTAGTCTCAATGCAGTACACTACATTTTATAGATTCTGTAATGTACTTAGTCTTTTCGTCCTCCTAGTCCCCAACTCTGCTTTCCATAGGCATCAGACACAAGTCCAATAGAAACCAGGGAGGTAGGCAAATCACAATGTACTCAGAATGATCCACCACAACTAAGTCCCAAATCAAATTACTACAGGTTCCTCCATCCTAAGGCAAATGTTTTTCCCCAAGTCCCTTTTCAGTCCCTTAGCAAGGAGGTTTCAGGCATACCCATCACACAGATTTGACAGATGTGCCCAGATACGACTGAATCCCACTAGGACTGTATGAAGAAGGTAGTTTACAATTGGGACAGCATACGTAGCGTTAAGTGTTTCTCCCTCAAGGAGATGCAAGAATTTAAAGAAGGTAGATCATGTTGAATTGGGAAAAGACCTTGGAAGTCAGGGTAACAGGGAGCCCCTGAAAGGTTTGGGGTTTTTTTGAACCCCTGAAAGTTTTTTTTTTTTAAGATTTTATTTATTTATTTGACAGAGAGAGAGACAGCCAACGAGAGAGGGAACACAAGCAGGGGGAGTGGGAGAGGAAGAAGCAGGCTCATAGCGGAAGAGCCTGATGTGGGGCTCGATCCCATAACGCCGGGTTCACGCCCTGAGCCGAAGGCAGACGCTTAACCTTTGTGCCCCCCAGGTGCCCCTCCTGAAAGTTTTTTAAAAGTGCTGGAGACTGAATGTTTGTGTCCTCCCCACCCCCCAAAATTCATATGTTGAAACCTAATCCCTACTGTGATGGTATTTAAAGGTAGGCCTTTTGGAGGTCCAGTGTGTGGGATTTTTCTACACCATCAAGCAATTAACTCCTGTGGACAATGACCAGGTATCCCACAAACTTAACTCAATTCTGTCACTACCTACCTGGAAATAACGTCAGATCCCATAAGCTAAGGGTTCAGTCCCACAACACTGCTCCCATTTCAGATGCCAATTACAAGTCCAGGTTGTCATGTGTGCTTTTGACCACTGACTATAAATTGGAGGTTCCCACAACCCCTTCCTTGGGTTTGATTCTCTGCTAGAGCAGCTCACAGAACTCAGGAAACCAGTTTACTTTTACTAGATTACTGGTTTATCACAAAGGGTATAAAAGGATGTGAATGAACAACCAGATAAAGAGATATATAGGGCGAGGTCCTGAATGTAGGAGATTTGTCCCCATGGAATTTAGGGCACGGTACTGGATTCGTTCTGGTTCACCAACATGGAAGCTCTCCAAACCCATCCTTCTGGGTTTTTATGGAGGCTTCATTACATAGGCATAGTTGATTCAAATCACCACTGGTGACTGAACTCAATCTCCAACCCCTCAAGCCTCCCCCAGAGGTTGGGGGTGGAGGTGGAGCTGAAAGTTCAATTTTCAAATCATGTGGTTGCTTCTCCTGGCAACCAGCCCCCACCATTAAGCTATGCTAGGGACTTTCCAAAAGTCACTTCATTAACATTAAAAAAAGACACATTTTTCCTCTCATCACTTAGGGAATTCCAGGATTTTATGAGCTCTGTACCCAGTATGATTCCTCGATTTCTAAATCAAGTCACTGGGTAGTGATAGACACATAGATAGAGAATCACATGATAGTGTAGAGTGAGGTAAAATGAGTTATGTCTTGGATATGTTGAGTTTGAGGTGTCTGGGGGAATCCCAGTGATGTTAGTAGGCAGATGAATGTAAAGATGGAGTGCTCGAGGGGCACCTGGCTGGCTCAGTCAGTACAGCGTGTGACTCTTGATCCTGGGATTGTGAGTTCAAGCCCCATCTTGGGCCTAGAGCTTACTTAAAAAATAAAAACTCTAAAAAAAAAAAAAAAGTATAGGCAGTTGGATATCTAAGGTGGGAGTTCAAGGGAGAAAGGTTTAGCCTGGAGATATACATCTGGAAATTATCAGAATACCTCAATCTAGTATTTAAAGCCAGAAGACTGTACGAAATCCTCAGGGGAATGTGGGTAGACAAGACTAAGAACTGCGCCCTGGGGCATTCCAACATTAAGAGGTTTAGGGGAAAGAGAATCAGCTAGCAAAGGAGTCTGAAAAGGAACAGTTTGTGAAATGGGACGAAAGCAAGAGAGTGTGGTGTCCTGGAAGCCATGTGAAGAAAGTGGGCAAGAAAGCAATTAATTAGTCAAATGCTGCAGGTGGTCCAAGTAAGTTTAGGAATGAGAGTTCACAGGCTCCTGGCTGGCTCAGTCCATAGAGCATGCAACTCTTGATCTCAGGCTCATGAGCTGGAGCCCCATATTAAGAGTGTAGAGATTACATTAAAAAAAAAAAAAAAGGAATGAGAGTTCAATGTTAGATAAAAATTGATGTCATTGGAGATCTTGAAAAAAGCTGTTTCAGTAGAGCAACAGGCACAAAAGCCTGATAAAAATGGATTTAAGAGAGACTGAAAGAAAAGAAATTAAACAGAAAGTTCTTGAATTCTGCTGTAGCAATGAAGAGGAGCTCTGAAGTGGTAGACAGTAGCCAAAGAGAGCGCAGATCAAATGAGGAGTTTTGTGTGTGTGGCGGGAAGGAGGAATAACAGCATGTTTATGTGCTTGGGGAAACAACTCAGTAAATGGGGGGGGGGGGGGCAGAATAGAAGATGTAGGAGAGAGAACTGCTGGAATGGTGTCCTTGAGCAGGGGAAAATGTAAAAAGGCTGTCCTTCCATAAGTTCAGGGACAGCTCAATTTATACTAAGGCAGAGTATACAGGAACAGATGAAGGCAGGTAGGGAGAGGTAGTAGTGGGGAAAAATTCTCTTTTGATTTCATCAATTTTCTAAGTGAAAAAGCAAGCTGAGAGTGAGGAGGAGGAGGGAGGTGTTGCAGGTTAGAGAAGTTGTGAAATACTCATCTGGGACAGTAAGTGGACAAGGGAAACACAATGTGTTCACTGGGTAGCTGTATGGACCCACTGGAGGTTTAGAATCATGACGTAGGTAGAGGAAGACATGTCTAATGACTATATTTTTCTCCAGCCCTGTTCAGCTGCAGACTTGGATTCAATCGAAGTTCTAGTTTTTAACAGAGCATAATGAAGAGAGAGAGAGCTGGTCAAGGAGTAATTTAAATGGAATTTAAGCAGAGCAAGAAGGAAATCTCAAGGAAATGGGGGACAGTGAAAAGGTGGTAGAACAATGGATCCTAGGTGGGATGGAGGAATTGCATTGCTAGAACTGAAGTCCTAGGAGCAAGCTGGAAAAATAGGGGGGAGTGGTCAGTATAGGATCAATGAAACAGAGAATGATAGAGAAGGGTTGCATTCACTAGTGATAACGATAACAGAATTGCTTAACAAACGTTGACTATCGAGGAAAAAAACCCTTTCCCCTGAATATCAGCATTTTCCCCAATACTGAGCATCCTCTGTGCCCTAGTTACGGGTAAAGCCACAATACCTTCCAAACATCAGGATCAGGAATAGAACGAAAGGCAAATTCCTTTCACGTATGCAAGTGAGCAGCATTTAGATAACCGCAGCAAGCTGCACCAACGTTTCATTGAACGCATTACGTTTCAGAACACAAGAATACACGAATACAGTCTCTTGAAAAGATTCCAACACAAAAGATCTCCGCTGCCCAATACTCTCCCTCTCCCCATCCCATATGTCGCTGAAGGCAGAAAAAGAGCCCCGGCGATTTACAGGATGCCACCCCGACGCAGAGAAGGGTGACCGCAAACTCGGAACCCGGCAGAGGGCGCTCAGCTGCCAGGACTCCCCGGACCTCGCCCCTCCCGGGAAGCTCAGCCCCGCCGCCCGCGCCCGGGTTTTCAAAAAGGAAACAAACCCGGCCCCGCCCCCTTCCCTGAGGACGCCGGGAAAAGGGTACCGCCCCCTGGGGGGTGTCCCAGCCGGCCAAGCGAAGGTTCCCGCAAGCAGAGTCGGCTCCCCCCTGTGCCTTTCTCTTCTGGCTTCCTCCCTGTCCACTCTCGTTCTCCAGCCAACTGACTAAAAACCTCGCAACGAACGGTCTGTTGTACCCCCCACTTCTCCGCGGGCTTCCTCACCTGTCCGCAACTGCGCCCGCCCCGCCCCCGGAAGTGACGATAGCCGCCCGGCCTAGCTCGCGTCCCGTCGGGCCTTGCGGCGGCGGCGGGAAGATGGCGGCGGCGGGAGCCCTGGAACGGAGCTTCGTGGAGCTCACTGGTGCTGAGCGCGAGAGGCCGAGACACTTTCGGGAATTCACAGTCTGTGGCATTGGTACGGAAGCAGCCAAGGAGGACGCGATCCGATCCTTCCCTTCGGGCTCCTCCCATGGATCCTTAAATCTCTGACCCCGGGTTCATACTCCTCTAAGTCCACATGTGTATCGCCTCGGGATCAGAGCTTCCGTAGTGTCCTACTTCGTCCTCATTTCTTCCCTTTCTTATTGTATGGATTGTCAGTCGTCATCCTCTACTTTCTCAGCGCCCTCAGTCTCTGTCATCCCGAGAGAACCAGGTGTGCAGGCTGACCACTGTCCTTTTGCAGGGACTGCAAATGCCTTGGCTGGAGCCGTGAAATACAGTGAGAGCGCGGGAGGCTTCTACTATATGGAAAGTGGCAAGTTGTTCTCCGTCACCAGAAACAGGTTCATTCATTGGTAAGTTCTGTGTTCGCCGAACCCCCCTGGAAGGTCGGATTGTTGGGCCTTTAAATTTTCGCGGCTATTGCCAGAGTGTCATTTTCAGAGGCGGTAATAGTCAAGAAAAGAGAAAGACTGTTTTCTCTTGATTTCTAAATCAGGAGAAAATTGAGGAGACAGAAGTTCCAGGAGAGGTGCCCTTCCAGGCAGCGTTAAAAGCAGAGGAAATGAAGCTTATGGGATAAAGCCCCAAAGACCAGTTTTAAACTTGAACTCATTGTGTTTTTATAGTGTTTTACAGCTTCCTTCATTCTATAAGTACATTTGAGCTTCCTCATGTCAGGCTCTGTGCTAAGTTTACTAGAGATGAAGTGAACAAAAGCAACCACCATTTCTGTGATGGAAGATGTTGTAGCTGTTTGAGAATAGATGTGGAGCCACCTTTCATGGGGCAATTTTATGAAGGAAAAAGACACTAAAGTAAGGGACCACAACATAGGTGTATAAACATAAATTTTTCGTACCTGCCTCAGAGGAAAAGTATAGGGGCTGTGAGAGGTTAATGAGAGGACCAAACATTACTGGTGGGACAGAGAAGGCCTTCACAGATATCACCTTTAACCTGAGATCTGTAGGATGAAAAGTTGCCCAGGCAGGTGTTTGGGGAGAGAGCAGTCAGCACGTAGGATCACCATATGCAAAATCTATGAAGTAGAAAAACCTGGGCAGATTGGAGGAACTGACTGGAGTCCGTGTGGCTTAAGTGCAGTGGGTGAAATGGAAAGTGATGTGAAAGATGCTGAGACTGGGGGGGGATGGAGGGGGGGTAAGCAGGGCTCAGAGCCTTCCTAAGGATTTTGGATTTTTTCCCAAGTACGTTAAGTAATCAGTGAAGGGTCTTAAAGAGATACTAACTCTCTACTAACATAATCAAAATTGCATAAAGAAAAAATTAGTTTACTTCATGGAAAATGAATTTGGATTAGGTAGGTATAACACAAAAAAACGATCTTGCTCTTATGATAGACCAAGTAAGAGATGCTGGTGGCTCAATTGTGGGAGTAGCTAGGAAAGGAGAAATAGATGGATTTAAGATGTATTTAGAAGGTAGCTTTACTAGGACTTTGTGATAGATTGAATGTGGGGTAAAAGATGGGAAGGGAAATGGAGGGAACAAAGACAGTTCCCTGGTTTCTGGTATGACTAACAAGATACTGGGTGTTGGGGTTGCCTTTAACTAATATGCAGAAGATGGGTTTTGGAGAGATGTGAATAATTCTTTCAGATGTATTAAATTTGAAATACCCATGTAGCAGCCCTTCAGAAATATCATGTAGGCATTGAAATTTATAGGTCCAAGACTCAGAAGGGAGACCTATGTTAGACATACAAATGTCATTTAAGAAACACTTGTTAGTGCCTATTATGTTCTAGTCAATGTTTAGGGACTGAGAATACAGCAGGGAACAAAACAAAGTCCCTGCCCTAGTGGAGGCAGCAGATAGGCAATAAACAACAATAATCCCCCAAAACAAGTAAGTACAGTTTGTCCGGTGATAAGTGGGATAGAGAACAGAGAAAAAAGGTTAGAGGGAAGGAGGATACCTGCAGGAGTTGATCTTTTATTTGGGAAACACCTAGTGATAAGTTGACATTTGAGCAGAGGAAGTAGATATCTGGGAGATAAGATTTTCAGGTAGAACCTTCCAAGAAAAAAGGAACCAAAATGCAAAGAACCATGAGACAGGAGCTTGTTATGTTCAATGAATGGCAAGGGGCCAGGAGTCTGCAGCTGAGTGATCAAAGCATAGATTAATAAGGTAGCCAAGGCTCAAATTGGGGTTTTGTTGGTAATTTTAAGGCTTTGACTTTTACTCTGAGTTAGATGGCAAGAAGCCATTGAAGGATTTTAAGTGACAGAATGACATGATCTAAGTTGTGTTTTTAGAGGATTGCTATGGCTGCTCTGTTGAGAACAGTATAGCAAGGAAAGGTTGGGAGCGGGGAGACCAATTAGGAGGTTGGTGCCACAGTTCAGACAAGAGATGATGACAGCTTAGACCAGGGTGGTATTGGTAGAGGCAGTGAGAAATATTCTGATTGTGGATATGTTTTAAAGATGAGTTTGTTAGGGGGTGCCTGGGTGGCTCAGTCAGTTAAGCATCTGGCTTCAGCTCAGGTCATGATCCCGGGGTCCCAGGATCGAGCCCTGTGTCGGGTTCTAGGATAGAGCCCCAAGTCGGGCTCCCTGCTCAGCGGAGAGCCTGCTTCTGCTTCTGCCCCTCACCCGGCTTGTGCATGCGGTCTCTCATTCTCTCTCTCTTTCTTTAAAAAAAATAAATCTTTAAAAAAAAAAAAAAGATTAGTTTGTTAGAATTACTATTGGATCAGTTGTAGAGTATACAGAAAGAGAAAAGTCAAGGGTGACCTCCAGATTTTTGGCTTGAGCAACTGGAAGTTACAGAGATGCCATTAATTGAGTTGGAAAGGAGTACAGGTGAAGCAGGTGTTTTTCCAGTTTGCTAGTCTAGGCATTCTGTTTTGGACAGGTTTCATTTGAAATCCCTGTTAGATATCCAAGTGGAAATGTTGAAGCAGTAGCCAGTTCAGTGGAAAGTTTGGGCTGAAGATACAGATTTGGGAATTCGTGGCATTAGATGGCATTTAAAGCAATTACACTGAATAAGATCACCTAGAGATTCACCTGCACTGTTGGCATTTGGGGCCAGAAAAGTCTTTGTTGTGGGGGGCTGCCCTGCACACTGTAGGGAATTGAGCATCATCCCTGGTCTCTACCCACTTCAGACCAATAGCACCCTCCCTCCCAGTTGTGACAAGCAAAAATATCTCCAGATAGCTGTTAAATGTCCTTAGGGAGTGGGGTAGAATGGCCCCTTGTTGAAAACTTGTGTAGATGAGAGAAAAGAGGTCTGAGGACAAAACACTGGGGCACTCCAATATTTAGGAAGATAAGGACACTGTGAGGGAATAGCTAGGGACGTAAAGAGTTGAAGGAAAAGAGAGTGGTGTTTCAGAAGCTAAGGGAAATATTTCAAGAAGAATGAAAAACAGTTAAATACTGCATATAAGTCAGAGAAGTGAAAATAGACCTTTGAATGGTGGAGATCATTGGTGACTTTGTCAGAAACTGTTCTTATCGTGGTACAAACCCCCGAAGTGGCTGAACTCTGGAGAAAAGAGGGCAGGGATTGTGAGAACAGAACAGCTCTCTTAAGGAGCATTACTGTGAGAGAAGCAAAGGAATCAGATGTAGCAGGAGGACAATGCAAGGGTGTGGAAGAAGTAGACCAGTGTATTTATATGCAGTCAAGGGCAATCACTAGAGGAGGGGAATTGAAAAAAGTGAGATATTTGAAGTATAGATATGGCAGGGGAAGTGTGGGAGAGAGCAACTGAGCAGGAAGTAAGCTTCAAGTAATGAAAGAAAGGTAGCTGCAGGTAACTGCAGTGGGCAAGGGGCGCAGGTGGTATCTGGTTGCTCACACTTGAGAGCTAAGTGGTTTGGGCAGGGAGGGAGGAACAGTGACCCAGAGTGGCAGTGGGGAGGCCCCACTAAAGGGAGTGCGGTAGAGAAAGCTTACCACCATTAGAGAGGGCTCCAGGGTTGTCCTCGGGCAAGATCCAGGACCCCAGCTTTCACCATAAGGCAGGAAGGTGAAGCAGTTGTTCAGAGATGAGGTTAAGGATCCAGAAACTTGTACCGATGACATTACCATGAGTTAACAGAAGGGAGCCCTAGGAAATCATCAGAATTCACGTTATGTGTACAGCTTTGGGAGTGGATAAGATGTGCTTTGCGAGAATGTGCACAGTGAGCAGATAAGATGATCCAGGATCACGGTTTGAGAAATAAAAAGTAGCTGTCAGGTCAAAGAGGAGAGGGAGTGCCTAGAGATGGGGGAATAAAACCGGGAGAGGGTGGTATCATAGAAGTCTTTTCAGGACAGCATGGTCAGGTGTGTGGAATGCTACAAAGAGGTCAAGTAAGAGCAGGACTGAGGAATCCATTGGAATTGGTGTGGTGACCTTGGTAAGAAGAGGGCAGGTTGAAGAGTATGAGGGAGGTGAGGAAATAGACAAGATGTGGCCACGGAAAGGAAAGGAGAGATTGGGATAGCCAGATCGAGGCAGGAACAGGGTGATGGAACGGGAGAGGCCAGGGAAGAGCGTATCTGAATGTTGAGAGAAGGCTTTGGAGGAAGGAGAGATGAACACAGGAGGGAAAGACCTGAGAAAGTTAGAGATTGCCCTTGAATTGCTGGAGGGAGACTTGCTCTTTGGGGGCAGATGCAGGCAGTATGGTAAACAAAGTGATGAGAAGTTAGGGCTGTCCCAGCATGGTGTTTTCTGTGATCCAAGGCTCCCATGTGGCAGAGATGCGCCTGAAGAAGTCTGCTCTGCATCCTACCTAGCAGGAACAAGTCATAGAAGGAGAAATAGTCACATTTATTTACGTCGCTACAGTATGATGCTGGGGTACTAATAATGGAGGACACATTCCACTAGAAGTAATGGGGGAGTGTGGATTGTCCTTATAGTGGGGCTTAATTGCATTGAGTATCATTGTTCTAAATAAATGGGTTATCAACTTTAGAAATGCCTCCATTGAAGAGAGACTGTAGTAAGATTTGAATTTTACATTGTACTCTGTTTTGTAAATGAACATACTGTGATGGTTTGGATTGTAAAATTGATCTGAATTTGTTTACCCAAAACTTTCAAATTGAGAAAGTTCACTTGGAAACTATTCCCATGTATTTCAGAGCAACAGCCAATTAGAAAGAAAAGCATAAACTTTGTAAACAAATGTCTCTTTTTTAACAGGAAGACCTCTGGAGATACACTGGAGCTGGTGGAAGAGTCACTGGATGTAAATCTGTTGAATAACACAGTTCGCCTCAAATTCCAAAATTGCAGCCTCTTGCCTGCAGGGGTTCACATCTCTGAGACTCAGAATCATGTGATAATCTTGATATTAACCAATCAGACAGTGCACAGATTACTTTTACCACACCCTTCCCGGATGTATAGAAGTGTAAGTTGGTTAAGGGTAATATCCTTTATTTCTCAGATTACTCTCGCTGTCAGAAATTTAATGCTGGAGCAGTGTCCTTTGGAAATTGAAGGCAAATTGGATTTGTTAGCTCTCACCAAGCATACTTTGATAGTTACTATTTAAAATGATCAGACACATTTTTAAGTTGAAGATATAATTTTTATTTAAAAAACTAGCTTTCTTTTTAGGCTCAATCATTTCTTACTTTAAAGACTTTTGTAGGGGCACCTGGGTGGTCAGTCAGTTAAGCATCTGACTTTGGCTCAGGTCATGATATTGGGGTCCTGGGATCCAGCTCTGCGTCAGGCTCCTCTCTCATCAGGGAGTCAGCTTCTCCCTCCCCCTGCTCTTGCGTGAGCTCACAAGCACTCTCTCTCTCTCTCAAATAAATAAATAAAATCTTAAAAAAAAAAAAAAAAAAAGGTTTTGTAGCAATTGAGAGGAACTGAGCAAAATTCAGCTTATTTTGTTATAACAGGTTTTCCTTTTTCATTACTCCACAGGAGTTGGTAATTGAAAGTCAGATGCAGTCCATATTTACTGACATTGGAAAAGTTGATTTCAGGGATCCTTGCAACTCTCAATTAATTCCAGCCGTACCTGGACTCTCCCCTAATTCTACCACCTCAGCAGCCTGGCTGAGCAACGATGGGGACGCTCTGTTTGCTCTACCATCTGCTTCCGGGGGAATCTTTGTTCTTAAACTACCTCCTTACGACATACCTGGTAAGAATGGGAACTGAACTTGGATTTAACTTTAAGCAAGGAATGTTGGCATTAAAACCTTAGAAGTCCATACCCATCATCCATGGCAGGAATTGCTTCTCTGCTCCCCCCCGACATGATCATTCAGTGTTGCTTGCCTAAGGAGTCTGCAATGCTTTCACTATTTTTTTTCTGAGAAGGTAAGATTTTATGCAGTGGATGAGGAATTGTAAATTTTTTGGAGTGTGGGAAGACAAATGACTATAAGATAGCCTATTCTAAGGCCTGTAGTAGAGAGGGGTTGACTACTTACCTCCCTTCAGGTTGAGGTTCTGTAATTAAAATAAATTAATTGACACAAGTTCAGCTGCTGATAACCTCCTCCAAGTCACCACTGTCTCTTGCCTGGATTATTGCTTTGGCTTCCTAAATACCCCTCAGACCTCTCCTTACTTCTATAGAGACTTCTGGGACAGACTGATACATTTAAAACCTTAGTGGAATCATGTCACCCCATTGCTCAAAGCCCTCTAGTGAGGGTTTGTTCTTCATCCCATTCTGAATAAACCCAGAGTCCTTACGTTATCTTACAGTGACCCCCTGCTGCCGCTCTAACCTCAGCTTCTTTTCCCCCCTTTGCCTTCTGTGCACCAGTCTCATGCCCTTGCAGTTCCCAGAACATCCTGGGCACACTCCTATGTCAGCGCTTTTGCCTGAGATAGTCTTTCTCTAGCTACTAACTTGGCTCATTCCCTCAACTCTGGGTCTTTACTCGGTGATCCCTCGGTGTGAGGCCTTCCCCAACCACGCTTTTCAAACTTGCACGCACTTACAGAAGCACCCCCCGCCCCCAGCATTCATTGTATCCTTTCTGTTTTCACCTATTACCGTTCTGCTTAGTTTAGCTTACTATCTCAACTTCTGCCCTGCTCCCTGTGGAATGTATGTTCTATGAGGACAGGTTTGTTTGTTTTTTTTTTATGTTTTATTTATTGCTAAATCTTCAGCAGCTAGAACTGTTCCAGGCACATAAAAGGAAACCTGTGATTCTTTTGGAAAGAATGATTGTTCTGAGCAGCGATAGGGTTACTGTTTGTAGATGGCAGAAGTTTTCCCTAGGAATATGTTAGTGCTATTTTTATTGATCCAATAATGATTCCATGTATTTTATGTGGGGTGTATGTGGATAGGCTACATGCTAAAACTTCTTCGTATAGAAATGTAGAAGCCTGTTATGAAGACCTTATCCATGGTGCGTTCTTCTTGTTGTTGGGTTTCTTTGAGTCTGATCAAGAGGTGCCTTGGATATCATTGGTCTGTTCTCAATCTGATAGGAATGGTGTCAGTTGTGGAATTGAAACAGAGTTCAGTAATGCAACGACTGCTTATAGGCTGGATGCCAACAGCCATCAGGTAAGTGGTGTCTGGTGGGTAAATCAGAGGGCCCAAGAATTTAATTTTTCCAGTCGTCAGCACCTATTAGTAATTCCAGTCTTACGCCAAGGCAGATAAGCATTACACTGAAAAGGAGAAGAGTCTGTAAAACATTACATTCTATCTGAGAAGAGCCACAGCTTGGACACCTTCATAGCAGAAAGTGATTTTCTGTATATATTCTCACAATATTCCATTCAGGGCCCTGCCCTGACTTACCAAATCCAGTCTTACGTAATATTAGAAGTAGAAAGTTTTGATGATTAGAACTCTACTGCTATCTTATGTAGAGCCTTTTAAAATGTATCGTAGTGATTGGTTGTAAATCAAATAGAAAATACAGTTATCTTATTCCAGTATGTAAACTCTTGGCTCCTTCTGTTGATTAAGAGTGTACATTTATAACTTTGTTTTATCTTGTTAATTACAAATTCTAATCTGATGTTTATAACACTAAAACCCTAAAATTGGGCCTTATGTTTTTAGAGGTGATCAGGGGCTTTCTGATCGTCCCTTCGCTCTTGCTGTTCATTGTGTCGAGCATGATGCCTTCATCTTTGCTCTGTGCCAGGATCATAAACTACGAATGTGGTCTTATAAGGTAAATGCTACATTTATAGTTACTGTAAGTTAAAATAGGATTGTGAATTATAAGAAAATTGAAATCAATCTTGCTGTTTCTCTCAAAGATTATTAAGATCACTTAGCTTGGAAGTTATAGGCCATTTCTAGACACAGTTCCATTTAGCTTTATTTTTCACACATTTCTTTTTACATATATTTTTTAAGCTATGAATCCTACAGAATTAAAATAGTGCAGAGAATACTCTTCACTTAAGAGGAACAAATGTTTTTAAAAAAAAGAACAAATGTGTTTTTTAAATGCAAGTTGGTAAAATAGTTTTGGGTTTTGGTTTTTTTAAGGGTGAGGTGAAAGTTTATTTAAAGTGAAGGTGAGAACAAGAACAAGAAAAGAAAAAAGCTCTCTAGAGTGAGAGGGGTCCTGAATGGGTTGCCCAATAAAATAGTTTTTAAGATTGATAAAACAGTTGATGGTTTTGTTTATCAGACTGAAGAGGTGTTTTCATTTGAGCCTTCAAACAAACAAACAAACCCGTAGTGTCCCTCAGCAGGTACAAGAGACAGAGTGGTAGAAGTAATAGATGTGCATCCTTTCAAAAGAGAAGGAGTTTGTTTTTCCAGCTGGGATCTTCTTTGACACTCCTTGTTGACTCATCTTGGGCAGGACCAGATGTGCCTGATGGCAGCCGACATGCTGGAGTATGTTCCCACGTTTAAGGACCTTCGGCTCGCTGCTGGGACTGGACATAAATTACGACTTGCTTATTCCCCTTCCATGGGACTCTACATAGGGGTATACATGCATGCACCCAAACAAGGACAGGTATGAAACAAGTAAGACCCCTGTCACGCTATGCAGTGTGTGCCGATGTGGGGAGGGAGCTATAGATAAATTGAGTCTGTTTCAGCTCTTCACACCAGCGTAGGTGTTTCAAGTGTTTCCATGGAGATGGTGGGTTTTGTGCTAATAGGTGAATTTAAAGAACTGGAAGTCAGGATGAAAGGAAATAGAGAGTTTAAAGGAATCTGAAAGGAAAAGTTAACCAAAGCTAAACAAGAAAGAGCCAATTTTGACGTCTGGGTGTAAAAACAGAGTTATGAAAGGGATGTAGGTGTTACTAAGTGGTTGGAGGGAAGTTAATTTTTAGAAATAATTTTGTTCATCTTCCAAACACTAGTTGTTGTATGTAGATAAGGTATTTAGGGTGTAATACAATGGTGTAATCATAGAGTAAACAACCATTTGTTGGATACCCTGTGTTTGGCATGATGTCAGGCCCCTTATGTAATTAATAGCAAATGCTTGGACTGTGCTTACTCTGGGCTCACATACGTTACACATATTATCCATTTAATCCTGATAACATTCCAGTGAGGAAGGGTTTTTCCTCACTATGCTGGAGGTGCCCATCTGGGTGCCCCCTTCACTTCTCTTGGGCTCTGATGCCCAACCACAGGCTGCCCCTACATCTGGATGCCTTCTTTATCTGGGCTGATACTCTGCCACCCCCATTCAGTGGACACCTTCCTCCCCTACTTGGGCTCTAATTACCAATACAGACTGCTACTCTGTTTGGATACCCTCATCATCCTGCTTGAGTTCCCACCCTACTACCTATGTGTGGAAGCCTCCACACCCTGTTCATGCACCTACATTTTAAGTCAAATGTAGATACTCTTTTTACCACCTTGGGTTTTTGGTTTTTGGGTTTTTTGTTGTTGTATTTTTTTTAAGATTTATTTATTTGAGAGAAGGGGAGGGAGAAGGAGAGAAAGAATCCAAAGCAGACTCCCCACTGAGTGCAGAGCCCAGTGGAGGGCTCAATCTCACAACCCTGAGATCATGATCTGAGCTGAAATCAAGAGTCAGACACTCAATCGACTGAGCCACCCAGGTGCCCCTTTACTGCCTGGGCTCTTAATTCATCCCATGACCCTGTCCTCAGCCTCGATTTCCTAGAGTAGCCAACAGAACTCAGAGAAACACTAACTTACATTTGCCAGTTTACCATATGATTAAGGATTATGTAGGATGAGTCCAGAAGGGTCCTGAGTGCAGGGGCCTCTGTCCCTGCTGTGTTGGGGTATGCCACCCTCCTGGCACATGGATGTGTTCACGAATCTGGAAGCTCTCCCTATACCATACTTCAGGAATTTTTATGGAGGCATCATGATGTAGACATGATCCGTTATTAACTTGATCTCTAGCCTCTCTCTCCTCCAGAGAATGGGATTGGGACTGAATGTTCCAAACTTCTAATCATGGCTTGGTCTTTCTGGTGACCAGCCCTCATCCTGAAGCTATCCAGGAGTCACCTCGTTAGAACAGAAGGTATTTCCAGAGCACCTGGCTGGCTCAGTCGGTAGAACATGTGACTCTTGATCTCTGGGTGAGTTCAAGCACCACGTTGGGTGTGGAGCCTACTTTAAAAAAAAAAAAAAGCATTTATCACCCAGAAAATTCCAAGGGATTTAGGAGCTCTGTATAAGATGCTCCTATCATTTCCATCACTCAGGAAGATACAAGCGTTTTAGCTCAGTATCAGGAGCCGGGGCAGAGACCAGTATATATATTTCTTATTTGACGGATTCTGTAGAGATTATGTTGGTTCTGTAGGTGATATTGGACAGTATTGCCATCTTAGCAGTATTAAGTCTTTGGGTCCATAAATATGGGATGTTTTTCTGTTTACTTAGATCTTTAATTTCTTTTTACAATGTTTTATAGTTTTCAGAGTATAAGTTTTGCAGTTCTTTTGATCAGTTTATTCCTAGGTATTTTATTCCTCTTAATACTGGTGTAAATGAAATTATTGAAATGAAATTATTTTCTCAGTTTTATTTTCGGATTACACAATGCAAGTTCATAGAAATACAATAGATTTTTATATATTGATCTTGTATCTTGCAACCTTGCTGAATTTTTCTATTTTTTTTTTCGTATTAGTGTTACAGTGGAGTCCTTAGACTGTCTTATATACAAGATAACCTCATCTGCAAATAGTTTTATTACTTCCTTCCCAGTTGAATCAATTGAATGCCTTTTTTTTTCTTAGTTGCCCTGGATAGATGCTCCAGTACAATATTGAATAGAAGTGGGGAGAGCTTAACATCTATGTCTTTTGCCAATCTAAAGGAGAAAGCTTTCAGTGTTTCACCATCGAGTATGTTAGCTGTGAATTTTTCATAAATGCCCTTTATTGTGTTGAGGAAGTTCCTTTCTACTCCTAGTTTACCGAGTGTTTTTATCATGAAAGGGCGTTCTGTTTGGTGCCATTGCCTTGATTCATGTTAAAATACCAGTAATTTTACCCTCTATTTAGGCGTTTGCATCATCAATGCGAAAATAACAACACATTGGAAAAGGCAAAAAATGTACTATTATGAAAAGACTTTCAGCCTCACAGGCACGGGGGGCTGGCAGGCTCAGTCAGTAGAGCATGTGCAATTCTTGATCCTGGGGTGGTGAGTTTGAGCCCCACATTGGAAGTAGAGATTACTTAGAAAAAAAAATTAAAAAGAAAAGAGTTTCAGCCTCACTGATCCCTGAAACAGTCTGTGGCCTACATTTTGAGAAGCACTTCTCTAAAAGAATCAAAATTGAATGTAGGAGTGGTGTTAAATTGAGCAGAGCTTTTTTTTTTTTTTTTTTTTTAAGATTTTATTTATTTCTTAGCATGAGCGACGGAGAGGGCAAGAGGGAGAGGGACAAAGAGATTCCCCACTGAGTGCAGAACCCTATGCCGATGGGGCGCCTGGGTGGCACAGCGGTTGAACATCTGCCTTCGGCTCAGGGCGTGATCCCGGCGTTATGGGATCGAGCCCCACATCAGGCTCCTCCGCTATGAGCCTGCTTCTTCCTCTCCCACTCCCCCTGCTTGTGTTCCCTCTCTCGCTGGCTGTCTCTATCTCTGTCAAATAAATAAATAAAATCTTTAAAAAAAAAAAAAAAAAAAAGAACCCTATGCCGGGCTGGATCCCAGGACCCTGAGATCATGACCTGAGCCACAGGCGCCCCTGAGCAGAGCTATTATTTCCTTCGTTGAGCACTATGGTTCTCTTAATGAAACTTAAAATCAAATCAGCTTTTTTGGCAGTTAGGCATATTCAGATCATAATGAACTTGTAGTGCTTTTTTCCCCCTTCACAAAAACTGCTCTTCAGCCTGTTTTTTTCCCCTAATCTGCATAGTTGAAGTTTATTTTTCTTTTATCTGTGAGATCTTACTTCCATTCCTATTAATTTCATTTGTTTCTTATTTTCCTTTTGGTTCTTTGGATTCTAATTCTTTAGTAAGTACTAAGGATGTACTGTATTGTATAGTGACTAACATAACATAATTTAAAAAAAAAAAAACTAATTCTTTAGTAAGTAAGTGTATTCGGTCATTCTCAGCATCTTGTTCTCATTGATATCATAAGCTTGCTGCCTGAATTCCATATAAGACACTAAGACAGCTCTCTTTTTTTTTTTTTAATATTTTATTTATTTATTCGACAGAGATAGAGACAGCCAGCGAAAGAGGGAACACAAGCAGGGGGAGTGGGAGAGGAAGAAGCAGGCTCATAGCGGAGGAGCCTGATGTGGGGCTCGATCCCATAACGCCGGGATCACGCCCTGAGCCGAAGGCAGACGCTTAACCACTGTGCCACCCAGGCGCCCTAAGACAGCTCTCTTAACAGAAGTCCTGCAGACCCACGGTGTGTGGTCTGTGGACTGGTCCTGGGCCATGAATTCTTCATTACCGGTTTGCAGTAAGATAACTACAGAGAGTGAGAGGAAAACTTTTAGCGACATTTATAGTGGTTTGACATTGCTACAGACACTCATATTCAAGGTTTCTGTGTTCTGTAAAAGTATCAATCTGCCACAGGTTGGAAATTGAAAAAAAAAGCAAAAAACAAAAAAACAAAACTGGTCCTTTACTACGGGTAGGTAGTTTGAGAAGTACTACACTAGCACAGCATTTTTCCAGCTCGTTTTTTGGCTAGAATCTATAATAAGAAATATCTTGCTTTACTACCTAATATACACGTATGTGGTGATGGACATGTAACAAAAAAATTTTCATGAAACCTACTTACCTTTACTATGAGTGGATGAACTAATGAAGTCTGATACATTGGGTTTTTTTTTTTAACTCTGGTTCAGACCTGCTAAACTGATTTATATCCCACTAAGGGGTTGAGATCTGCAACTTGTAAAATATGGCTCTAGGCTAGGATGAGTATGAATACTACATTTATTTTTCATATTTCATACACTGCTTTTTTTTTTCCCCAGAAGGGACTCTCACTGTATATTTTTCTTTTAGTACTTCCTTGTGGAAAGTTGCTTGTGTTATAAAGACAGAATCATTGTCACTCATCAGTTCATAGTGAATTTTCTTTATCCAAAAAAATTACTTAAAATATCCATTAAATATCATTTTTGAGTTTGAAAATGTTTGTTTTGGCCGTAGAGTTAAATATTACACTTGAATTACAGAGTTTTGTTTTTAGTAAAGGTTAACTAGTGTTGATTTGTATTGCACATATGTTTTAAATTATCTCTGGTACAGGGCTCCTGGGTGGCTCAGTCGGTTGAGCAGCCAACTCTTGGTTTTGGCTCAGGTCGTGATCTCATGGGTCGTGAGATCAAGCCCTGCATCAGGCTCTGCACTCAGTGGAAAGTCTGCTTGAAGACTCTCTCCCTGTGCCCCTCCCTGCACTCTGGCACGCTCCCTATTTCAAATTAATTATCTCTGGTACTTTAGTAAAAATATAAACTTAGGGGCGCCTGGGTGGCACAGCGGTTAAGCGTCTGCCTTCGGCTCAGGGCGTGATCCCGGCGTTATGGGATCGAGCCCCACATCAGGCTCCTCCGCTAGGAGCCTGCTTCTTCCTCTCCCACTCCCCCTGCTTGTGTTCCCTCTCTCGCTGGCTGTCTCTATCTCTGTCGAATAAATAAATTTAAAAAATCTTTAAAATATATATATATAAACTTAAAAACAGGTTTCTGACCATAATGAGATATCACCTCACACCCATGGGATGGCTGCTATCCAGAAAAACCCTAGAAAATAACAGGGTTGACAAGGATATAGAGAAATTGAAACCCTTTTACATTGCTGGTGGAAATGTAAAATGTTGCAGCCACTCTGGAAAACAGT
This sequence comes from Ursus americanus, assembly GCF_024610735.1. NCBI lineage: Eukaryota > Metazoa > Chordata > Mammalia > Carnivora > Ursidae > Ursus > Ursus americanus. The sequence continues at coordinate 31,613,920 of NC_142150.1, read as the reverse complement.
GTGGCAGTTCCTCAAAAAATTGATCATAGCATTACCATGTGATCCAGCAAATTACACTTCTGGGTATATACCCTTAAAGAATTCAAAGCAAGGTCTCAAAGACATATTTAAACACCCATATTCATAGCATTATTTACAATAACCAAAAGGTAGAAACAGTCCAAGTGTTCCTTGACAGATGAATGAATAAACAAAAATGGTATGTACATAAAATGGAATATTATACAACCTTAAAAGGGCAGGAAATTCTGACACATGCTACAACATGGATAGACCTTGAGGATGTTAAGCTTAGTGAAGTAAGCCAATCACAAAAAAAAGAAAATACTGTTAAGATTCCACTTATATTAAAAAAAAAATTCCACTTTAAAAGTGCCTAGAGTAGTCAAGTTCACAGAGACCAAAAGTAGAATGGTGGGTGCCAGGGACTGGAGGGAAAGTGGAGTGTGGAGTTGTTTAATGAGTATAGTTTCAGTTTTACAAGATGAGAAAAGATCTGGAGATAGGTTGCATAGTAATGTGAATGTATTTAACACTACTGGACTGTATCTTAAAAAATGGTTAAGATGATAAATGTTATGTGTATTTTACCACATTTTTTAAAAAATTGGTTTCTGGATGCTCATAACTCTTAGAAAAGTAGCATGTTGATTATTTCAAGTAATAAATTATCAACTTATGTTTCAACAGTTCTGCATTTTCCAGCTGGTGAGCACTGAGAATAACCGCTATAGTCTAGATCACATTTCCTCCCTATTCACTTCTCAGGTAAGTTGGATCATCCTTTGCATATCACACAAGTACAGGAAAGAAGTATTGACTGACTCAACTATGTTGTAAAGGGATGGAAATCTTAAAGTGGAATATTTAATGACATATGCAAACAAAATTTCATGTGGGTTTTACCAAGTTCTTGTAGTAGTATCTTTTGTTTTTATGCTTTTACCCCTCCTGTTGATACAAATGTAAGTCACTATAAGCTATTACCCTTTCTTATTTTAACCCCTTTTTCCCACATTTCCCCCTAGGAGACACTGATTGACTTCGCCATAACCTCTACAGATATCTGGGCCATGTGGCATGATGCTGAAAACCAAACTGTTGTGAAATACATCAACTATGAACAGTATGGATCACTTACTTCTGTCATCCTGCCTCACCCCAAGCAGTTTCATACTTAGAAAACAGCTTTTTATGTAGAACCAAAGTCACATGTTTGCATGGAAAGGATTCAGCCCTGGGTTTGCTTGTTGTCAACTGTTTTCCGGAATTCCTCCTTTTGCACTTTGTGTTTTTCTTATCTTTTGGTTTTAGAACAAAATGAAGGATTCTTAGAGTTGGAATGAGATAAAGAAAATACCATATTTCTTGGGAGAAATGGCACATACCCAAAATACTTCTAATTTGGGAGTTTTCATTGCTTCTGAGCAGACTATTTCTGACAGCCACAACTTCCAAAAGATACTATAGCCCCTTTGGGTTCTCAGTTTCCTCATCATAAGAAGGGACATTGATTGCACAAGTATAGTGCTTTTCAAACTTTTTTAAAACAGGAAATCCTTTTTTTTTTTTTTTGAAAGATAATGAACTCCAGTATATAAAACTAATATTTTATGAGTATAAAATTGTAACACAATTTAACGTGTTGATAATCTCTAATATTAGGTATATTTGGTCTCTAATTCTTTTAATGTACGTGATAATAGTATAAAGTGTTTTTTAGTAGTTACAAAATACATTAAAAAAATAATTTTGACTCAAACACTGTGTAACCCCTGAAATAACCTGTGTAGGATTCCGTGGAATACAGTTTAATGTCCTTGGAACTAAACCAGTTGAACCTTAGGGATCTCTCATAATCCTATATTCTAGAACAGAATTACAGGAGTAGTTGCCCCAGATGGTTGAGCCACACCTCAGAAAATATGAGAGTACTTCTTATAGATAGCATTCCAGCAAAGTGGGAAAAAGCAGGACTCTGGTATCAGATGAGAGTTTGAGTCCAGTTGTGAAACTAAGTAGCTGTGAGATGCCCGAAGCTTCACTTTCCCCATCTGCAAAATGGGGGTACCACATCCTTTAGAGTTACCATAAGGCTTACTTGAGTAATACTCTTAACTGCACCTAGCCTAATGTCTGATATATAGTAAATGCAGATTAATAGCTATTATTTATAGATTTGTGGTTAGAGTTTTAATTTCAGGAAGATGCCTGTTAAACTGTTAAGAGCAACTTCTCTAAAGCCAGAATGCTGAAAATAAGTTTTATTTATTTATTTTTAAACTTTTAATCAACAGCGTAAGCTTTTAGTTATCATTTTTATGTAGACTGATGGTCTTTGTTTGTTTCCCTGTAGTAATGCTGCAGGTCAGTGGAATTCGGTTTTTATGCACTCTCTGCCAGAGGAAGAGATCATTCTCAGAGATGATCAAGACCCCAGAGTAAGCAATATTAAAGTCTTATGTAAGGGGATGATTTACTCCAATCATTAGTTTGAGAAGAATCAGTTGTATTAGTCCAAATTCTTTCAGCTGCAGGTCAAAGAAATCCACCTCAAACTGACTTAAGCTTAAAGGAAAATGTATTGATTTGGGCAGCTGAGAAGGTGAGAGTTCCCTGGCTTCAGCCATGGCTGGAACAGTGCTTTCAGGGCTTGATCTCTCCTTTGTCTCTATTCTGCTTTCCTCATTGTTGGGTTTATTCTCAGGCAGGCTGCCTGAGCCTGTGCATTCTTTAGAACTTAACAACCCGAGGAAAAGACAGAACCTCTGTCCCTGGTCCTGAACTAGACTCTCATTTACCTGGCTTGAGCCATGTGCTGATTTCTGCCATAGTCACTCTGAGCAGAAGGAATAGAATAGTCTAGCTTGGCATGAGAAACCTGACCAACCTGCACCTTGCTCTTGTGGAGGTGGTGAAGTCAGTTGAGTATGGGGAGTACGGGTAGAGGAGGAATGGTTCCCCAGAGAAAGGTAGGGACTTGTTAGTAAAAGAAAGGAAATGGATCCTGGGCAGGCATAAACACTATGTGTCCGCTATACCAACCATGTTGGTACATGCATATAAACTAGAAATCAGATAAATTCTCGTAGCTGTTTATGCTACGAAGAAAATAACTTTAAAAGGTAATACAGTAGCGAGCAAACTAGGCCAGTCTCCCTGTTTTCAGAGATACCCTCAGGATGAGTAGAAGCAAAACCTTTCAGATGATGCCTTCATGTTAAAATGAGGTTGAAGATTTGGGGCCCTAAGTTATTCCCCAGAACCTCAGTAGGAGGAAGGAAACTTGAATGAAGGTTAGTCAGGTTTGCTACTTCCTGGCAAATCTGATTTAAAAGTTTAGGCAAAATAATTAGGCAACATAAGACTTCTCATTTTTTTTCTCTCTAATTCATTTCCCTGTTAGTGACAGCGTATTGCAGGTTTTTGTTTATTTTTACATGTAATGCCGATTCTTGGTTCCTTTTCTTTTATATGTGAGCCACTTTGTGGATGGTGTAGACGCCAGTTTAGTTTAATTGTTCTCTTCCCAGTGTGTATCACCAATAAACTGTGTTCGCCTTTTCCACTTAAGGTTGGCATTTGACAAGCTGCGTTTTCCAGTGGAACGCTATGAAGTACTCCATGAGGAACACACTGATTTCTTTACAGTACGCCTAGTTGACTCAGACACTGCAGTCTTCTCAGTGTGAAAAGTTAGAACTGCTCTAGTACTTGGTGTAGCTCAAATATAGAAAGGCCATATTCATATAATAGAAACTCAAGTGTTGGTGCTAATGTGATGAATTCTTCCTTCAAATTTTTCCAAATTTTATCTATTTAGAATGACATTAATTTTTGTTTTACTCTTCAACAGGAGATGTATTTGCAGAATCTGTTTACACCTGGACGATTCATAAATGCAGCTTTATGTAAAGCTTTACAGGTCAGCAAGAAAAGATTTAGTATTTAAGACTATCTCTTACTTTGTAACTATCATTGTATAATTAATAATTATTATTAATTTTTGTTTTATATATACTAAACACCAAACATATTTTTGCAGTTGTAGATACATGTGCTTATTAGTGTGATTTTTTTTTTTTTAATGTTTTTTCCATTAAGTAAGACTCCCAACAGGGAGGTAGAGCTGTGGGTACTTCCCCAATGACTAATGAACCATGCCAGTAGTAAAAAGAGAAATTCGTGCCTACACTGTTGTGAAAAGATACCATACTATACTGCATGTAATCTCAGTACTTGAAAGAAACTTAAAATGTTTTCTTGGTTAGTTTTGATGGTACTCTATTTTACCCTTCTGTTAATACAACAAAGGTCTGACTTAGTTCAGATTAAAAAAAAAAAAAAAAAACTCAAATCTAATCTTCAAAGTCACATGGCTTAAGGGATATTTAATGCTTTACAAAAGGATTCTTTAAAGTCACTTCGGCTTCCTTAAATTGCCATTAACTTAATGGATTAAAAATAGAATAATCACTCGTAGAATTGAAAGGTCCCTCAGAATCTCCTCACCTGACCTTCCACACAAAGAAACACCTTCTGAGGCTTTTCTAACAGCTATTCAGCTTCTAGTTGTCTCTGCCTCCAGTGATCAGTTTCTCACTGGCTCTTGTGTGAGTTATTGTTCCCAAGCTATGTCATTTAAAAGCTCTTTCTGGGGCGCCTGGGTGGCTCAGTTGGTTAAGCATCTGCTTTCGGCTCTGGTCACAATCCCAGGGTCCTGGGATGGAGCCCATCTGGGGTTCCCTGCTGAGCAGGAAGCCTGCTTCTCTCTGTCCTCCCTACTCATGCGCGCTCTCTCTCTCTCTCTCTCTCTCTCTCTCGCTATCTCTGTAAAAAAAAAGTAAAAATAAAATAAAAAATAAAAGCACTTCCCAGTATTGGATCAATTTTAGTCCATGTCCTTTTGGCAGGTTCTCTCTTTTGGGACTTCATAGAGCATGTCTCTCTTTTAGAAAGCAACTGGTCGAATATTTTAGGAGTCTTTCCCTATTGTCTTTCTCCAGATTATATACACCCAGTTCCTTAACTTTCTTTCAGGTGATACCATTTCTAGACCCTTGACTTTTCTTTTACATACATTCTTAAAAATCTGGCTATTGCATGTTTTCTGTTTTCTCTCTGCTAAAGCTTCGGGGTGACATGGTCACTGTCTCCTAAGGTGTTTTTTCTTTTCATCCTATCAGCCTTCTTCCTTGTTAACAATTAAACGTGTATGCCTTATGATAGCTCTTGCACACTGAAATATTAAATAATCACTAAGGCATTTATTAAGTGCTCTCCTTTAGGAGAGTCATTCCTAGTAGAGTGACCAGCCGCAAGACTACTGTAGGTTGCTTTCGTGCCAGTTTGGGTGTGTGTATTTCGCATCATTTTGTATCTTCCTTCTGGCTGAGCAATAGCCTTTCAGGGTTTGTTTTTTTGTGTATTTTTTGTAATCCAACTGTACCCTGTTATAATTCTGACAGATTCATGGATTTCTGTAGTTTGTTCTGGTCTGTAGAAATTATTTCAAAGAAAAAAAGAAAGAAATGATTTCAAACTTGCTATGATTTCATATACCAGAATTATTCACAGTGTTAGACGTAGATGGGTACTTCAGCCATGTTCAGTTTCTATTGTATAGCTGTGTATTGGCTCGGTGCCTTCTAAATTGATGTGTCTTTCATTCAGTTTTGGGTAGCATATAATACTCTAAAATGTCTCTTTTAATTTTAGATTTTCTGTAGAGGAACTGAGAGGAATTTAGATCTTTCCTGGAGTGAACTGAAGAAAGAAGTCACTTTAGCTGTTGAAAGTGAGGTAAGGTTTGGGTGGAGAAAGAGTGATAATTTCTTTGTACAGGCTAGATTGGTGCTGAGGAGTTGTTCAAATTGTTCACTGGACCTTGTTAGTAGGAAGTATGAATGTTTAAACCTTTTAATTTGAAAATTAGAGATATATATAGTCTATGACATATAATGCATAAGGGATATTCATTTAGTAAGATGATATTAGACAGTTACGTTTTGAGGAAGAAAGATCCCAAATGGTATTAAGAGTTTCTCTCTCTCTCTTTTTTTCCCCCCTTTTTGTTCTTTGCCAGCTCCAAGGAAGTGTAACAGAATATGAATTTTCCCAGGAGGAGTTTCGAAATTTACAACAGGAATTCTGGTGCAAGTTCTATGCCTGTTGTCTTCAGTACCAAGAAGCCCTCTCTCATCCTCTTGCCCTGCATTTGAATCCACACACAAACATGGTGTGCCTACTGAAAAAAGTAAGGAAGCTAAAGCATATAGAACTCCTTTAGAAGGTTCCGTGGATCTTTCAGACTATCAGTCTATCAAATGTTGTAGTTAGCTTTTAGAACTTTGTATTTTTTTTCTTTTAGAATTATGGTTCATTTGTATTTAGATAGTCTTCTGCATTATTTATAATTTTCTTGCATTTTACTTTATTTACCTTATTATATACTAAAGGGATTTCAAACTTCAAAGAGTTACGAGAGTAGCACAAAGAACTTTTGTATACCCTTCACCCAGATTCGTTTGTTAACTTCCATTTGCTTTCCTTTTTTTTATGCATATATATTTTTCTTCTTAATCCAGTTGAGAGTTAGTCATAGACATTATACCCTTTATTCTTAAAAATTTACTATGTATCCTAAGAACAGTGTATTCTTACATAACCACAGCACAATTTAAAAATCAGGTAATTTGTTATTGATATGATATTGTACTGTTACATTCTGATTTTATCAGTTGTGCCCATAATTTTTCATCTGATTTAGGATCCAATCTAAGATCTTGGATATATTTGGTTGTCATGTTTATTTAGCTTAATCTTGAGCTTTTGTCAGCCTTTCTTTGTCTTTCATGACATTGACTTTTTTTTTAAGACTACCTGTTTTATAGCGTGTCTCTTGGCTTGGATATGTCTGGTGTTTCCTTGTGATAAGATTCAGGTCTCAATTTTTTTATACCTGTAAGCATTCATTGAAAAAAGTGTAATTGGAAGATTTGTATTTCCAGGGGTACCTGTCTTTCCTTGTGCCTTCCTCCTTAGTGGATCATTTGTATCTCCTGCCTGATGAGAACCTTTTGGCAGAGGATGAGGCAGCTATATCTGATGGTAATAGTAATTACTGTGTCCATATTTAAGCCCCTTCCTACATGAACCCTATGCTTTGTTTCAAGCGGATGCAAAAATACTTTGATTGCCACTATGACCTTGCCTGGTCAATTTACCACAATATAGATATTGTAAGGAATACCGAGGGGCGCCTGGGTGGCACAGCAGTTAAGCGCCTGCCTTCGGCTCAGGGCGTGATCCCGGCGTTATGGGATCGAGCCCCACATCAGGCTCCTCCGCTAGGAGCCTGCTTCTTCCTCTCCCACTCCCCCTGCTTGTGTTCCCTCTCTCGCTGGCTGTCTCTATCTCTGTCAAATAAATACATAAAATCTTTAAAAAAAAAAAAAAAAAAAAGGAATACCGAAGAGGCCTAAGCATCTCCAAGACCTCAGATAGATCCTTGGCATTTAATTATTTATATTTTATTTTAGTGTAATATTAATCAGTAGCTCTTCATTGGCTTGAGTCATGAATGTTAACTTTGTCTTAATCATAGATGTGGATGTTGCTCGGGATGTCATGTGTCTTATAAAATGCCTTCGGCTGATTGGAGAGTCAGTAACTATGGATATGTCAGCAGTGATGGAAATGAGCTGTTACAACCTACAGTCTCCAGAAAAGGCTGCAGAACAGATTCTGGAAGATTTGATCACTATTGATGTGTAAGGAGAATTTAGGGTAAAGTGCATTTCCTAATAGAAATTTAGCAAATTTTAGTGCCAGCATCAAGTTTTTAATGTACATTCAAGTCCATGCAAAGTAGTGGTTTGAAGATAAAATGAGTTGCTGTAATTCTCAATAGGTGTCTCCAATTTTAAACAGAAAATCTAACACATGAATTCAGATCTGGAAGCAGACTCATAAATTACGGTCTATTAAGTACTAACTGAGCTATAAATTCTAAAACATAAAAGTATTTTCTCACATGCATTTTATCTATCATTTCTGAAGGAATGAGGAAAAATTTGTTCTACGAAGTACAAGTATCTTATATGCCGGAGTGATTATCTCCCCTCCTTTATTGTGTAGCTCGTCTTCCTGTTTCATGGAGCATTTAGCTTATGGGATTTATAGAGTCTGTGTTACATATTCTCAGTAGTGATAGTTTTCTGATTGTCCTTCTAGAGAAAATGTGATGGAGGATATTTGCAGTAAGCTGCAAGAGATCAAGAACCCAATCCAGGCCATCGGGCTACTTGTGCGGGAAATGGATTATGAGACAGAAGTGGAAATGGAAAAGGGGTTCAATCCAGGTGAATGACAACAAACGTGTCTCTTCGATCTAGAGAAAACGGTTTAACTCCTTTTAACTTTCTTTCCGTTTTTTTCCCTCTTAATTACAGCTCAGCCTTTGAATATTCGACTGAATCTTTCCCAGCTGTATGGTAGCAACACAGCAGCATGTATTGTGTGTAGAGGTGTGTGTAAAATTGCCAGTACTCGCTTCCTCATCTGCCGGGACCTTTTGATACTACAGCACCTGTTAATGAGGCTGGGAGATGCCGTAAGTACTGCTTGAGAGAAACTCGTAAAATCTACTCGCAGAGCAGAATGTCGGCTCTATGAGTGCAGACTTTTGTCTTTGTTCACTGCTCTGTCACCTGCATTTGACCTGTAGTGAGTGTCTAAAATTGCAGAATAAGAATGTACATGTCAGGGACGCCTGAGTGGCTCAGTTGGTTAAGCATCTGCCTTCGGTTCAGATCATGATGCCAAGATACTGGGATCTGGCCCCATGTCAGGCTCCCTAGTTGGCAGGGAGCCTGCCTCTCCTCTCCATCTGCCTGCCTCTCCCCCTACTTCTGTGGGTGCTCTCTCTCTGTCAAATAAATAAATAAAATCTAATTAATTAATAAAAATCTTTAAAAAAAAAAAGAACATACATGACATGGGGCACCTGCTGGCTGAGTCAGAAGAGCATGCGACTCTTGAGTTCAGGTCCCATGTTGGATACAGAGATTATTTAAAAATAAATAGGGGCACCTGGGTGGCTCAGTTGGTTAAGTGTCAGACTCGAGCTCAGCTCAGGTCTTAACCTCAGGGTTGTGAGTTCAAGCCCTGTGTTGGGCTTCACACTGGGCGTGGAGCCTAGTTTTTTAAAAATAAATAACTAAGCTTAAAAAAAGAAGAACATAACATGAAGTGGATTATTTTACAATTATTCTTTGTATTTATAGCAGTGGGGAAATTTCCAAGCATGGCTCTACGAAAATTTAGTATTGTTAGTAACTGCTTTGCACGTGATAGCAAGGTACCATTTACTGTGGAGGAGAAAGGAAGAAGAAGAAAAAGAACTCTATTTCTGCAGTACAAAAGCCTAAGCACATTTCTTTTAAGTTGTATTTATTTATTTGAGAGAAATAGCGTGCACACAGGTTGGGGGCGGGAGGGAGAGAGAGAATCTCAAGCAGGCTCCATGCCCAGTGTGGAGCCCAACTCGGGGCTCCATCTCATGACCCTGGGATCACAACCTGAGCTGAAACCCGAGAGTCAGACACTCAACCAACTGTGCCACCTGGGGATCCTCCCAACTCCATTCTGTGCTTCTTTTTCCATCCTAGTCTTCTTAGTCCACCAGACTCTTGTCCAGTAATCCTTGTCTTCCCCGCTACTAAATGTTCCATGTTTGGAGATTGCCTTTCTGCCCTGAGGCTGAAGCCCCACTTGTCTGTAGGTCATCTCATCCGAGCCTGACAAGGGAGCAGTCTGGTTCACTAACTCATGTTAATGTATAAAAAACTACAAGGCCTTTGGGGTTCCCAGAGCTATTCATATTTTTTAAATCAGAATTTATTAACTCAAATACGTTGATGATGGTAGAATTTCAGGTAAAAATAAGGGGGACATTTAGGAAGATGATTTGTTTAGGACCACCCGGGAGACACAGGAGCCTTTCCTGAGAGGCTGGTACTTAGGGCAGCCCTTACTGAGTTCTTTTCAGTCTGTGCAGAGTCTTCCATTTCTTCAGGGGTTTTTGTGGGGCTTTTTGTTTGTTAATTATAACCATTTTTTTAAGTAATAGATGTTCATTATAGAACCTTTATATGTAAGCCTCTGTAAACAAAGTTAAAATTCATCTGTAATCAACCCAGTGACAACTGGGATAACATTTTGATGTACACCCTTTTTTCCCTGCAAACGTTTTGTTTGTTTTATTTCTAGAATTAAGGTACACTATGTGGTATTTTTGTAATCTGTTTTTATTCTGCCTTACACACCTCATCAGTATTTTCACATGTCATAAAGTATTCTACAAAATTATTTTTAATAGTTAACCTAGCACAGTTTTGTTCAACCAGTCCCATTTGTGGTCACCCACGTTGTTGCCAGTTTTTTCCTCATACCTATAAATATCTGTACACCTCACTGTATCTCTGAGATAAATTCTCAGAACTAGAATTGATTGGTCACAGGCTATGCACATTTTTAAGGCTTTTGGTGGTATTGCCAAATTTTCCTCTAATGTTCATAACTATTTTTATCCAGACTAGTAACATAAGGAAGGGCTTAGATTTCCCCGTTCCTGTTCTTGAATTCTGAGCCCACAGATTCAATGAAAGTTACTTTCGTTGTTTTCTCTTTCACCATCAGTATTTTTGTACTGTTAAATCTTTGGGTAGATATTTTTGCTACCCTAAAATTTAATAGGTGTGTCGCCTTTATGTACATATGTTGCTTTTTTGTATGCCCATTGTAACTGTGTTTGTTATTTATTTTACCTCCACCCAAGCCTTAAGAGTTATCATCACTAATCGCTGTGTATGGTCTCACCCACCCACCCATCATGTATAGGTGATCTTGGGAGCTGGTCAGCTCATTCAAGACCAGCAAGACCTACTACACCGAACAACTCCTCTACTCTTATCTTATTACCTCATTAAGTGGGGAAGTCAGTGCTTGGCAACTGACGTTCCAGTTGACGCACTGTGAGTTTTATTCTAATTTCTTTTTAAAATAAATTGTGAGTTTACTTTTTCATTGTCTTTAAAAACTTGTGAACGTAATGCAGTTCCGTGATTTGCCGATAAGATTCAGAGAGCGTTTAGGTGCTTCAAGTTCCAAAGGCTAAAGGCAATGTATAAAAAGAATCAAAATACTAGATATGTTATTGTATATGTGGTTTTTTGAAAAGAAAAAAAAGCTTATTCTGAAGTGGGGAAAATATATATAATTTCTAAAATTTGTCTTTTTTTAGAAGCTGTTGAGAGAGGTAGTTTTTCACTAACCGCCAATTTTTTATGCTTTTTCTAAAATTGAAGTGTAGTTGACACACAATGTTACATGAGTTTCAGATGTACCATTATTACATATGTGTGTGTGTTTAACGTGAAGATAAATCCTGCTGAAGGCCCAAGAGTTAGATGAGGTCACAGGGCAAGTTAGACCACACACAAAAACAGACTAGGTATGAAAGGTAGGCTGAGCTGCTTTGTAACCAAAAGAAAAAGGAGAGTCCGTTACTTACAAGAATTACATTTTCAGTAAGATAAACTGTCCTGTTTGGTAAGGCTTTCAATAGAGCTTTTATGAGCAACTTACTAATTAAATTGAAAGTGTTGTTGGGAGGAGAACTTGTAGTAATGTTTGTGTAGAAGAACTGCTGTCTTTTTCTCTGTTCTTACAGGGAGTCCAATCTCCAACACTTGTCAGTGCTGGAACTGACTGACTCTGGTGCTGTAATGGCAAATAAGTTTGGTAAGGATTAGACTATATGCATTTGATTTTAAATTTGGCTTTTATTGCATATTCATTAAAGTGGTCCTTTGCCACCTCTGCCACGGAGTGATTGGGTAGGATCTGCTTTCACTTTGGGAGGTCTGTAAGTGAGCTGTGGCCGGAAGGCTGCAACAGGGAGTCTACTGAACCCCGGGAAGCCCAAATCATGCATAAACTGAGGGTGTTGCATATATAAACGTATATATATATATATATATGTATGTATGTATGTATTGCTGCTTTTCTATTGTATATTGATGCTCTGGTGATTAATTCAATAAAATTAATTTTAAAATTTATTAAGTTCATGGTAGCTTTTTTAACTTGTCTTAATAAATATTTAAAAGGCATTGTCTCTCATACTTGAGAGCCATTCTGGAGAATGTGTTTGGTATTATTTTGGTATACAACTTGGAATCTTGAGACCGTATTTAGTATAAATGCTCCCTAAGGAAGATGCTTAGGTGTAGTGAGATCAGTGAGAAGAAAAAGAAGTGAACGCACTGTTGATTTAAGTGACTTTTTATTGTGTTTGTATAGTACTTCACACTTTACAAACTGCTTTTATTTATATCGCCTTTGATTACACCCATGATGCATTTTATATTTTGAAATAATGTTATTTATTACTGGCATAAAATGAATTAGTAGACTATCTTAATTGAAAATTGGCACTAATATCACAAGTTGATGATTGTCATAACTTTTTTTTTAAGTATCTAGCCCTCAGACAATTGTGGAATTATTCTTCCAAGAAGTTGCAAGAAAACATATCATATCTCATCTCTTCTCTCAACCAAAGGCACCTCTGAGCCAAACTGGGTTGAATTGGCCCGAGATGATTACTGCAACTGCAAATTATTTATTGCAGCTTTTGTATCCTTTTATTTAAAGGCTGTTAGGGGCTCCTGGGTGGCTCAGTCAGTTAGCTAAGTGGACAACTCTTGACTTCAGCTCAGGTCATGATTCTGGGTCCCGGGATCAAGCCCTGGGTCTGGCTCTACATTCATCAGGGAGTCTGCTTGAGGATTCTCTCATCTCTCTCTCTCTGCTCCTCCTCCAACTAATTTGTACATGCGCACTCTCTCCCAGTCTCTCTCAAATAAATAAATAAATCTTTTTTTAAAAATCCAATTAAAAGGTGTTTTCTGTCTAAATAGCCTAAGGCTCTCATTCTCCCTGTATAATGAAGATATTTAATGAGATTGAGTGCTTATTCCCCCAACAAGAAATGATAATATTTACTTTTAGATATCCCAATTTTTATTTTATTTTCCTCAGGACTTAGCCAGATTTTATTGGTACACAAATATTTAATACCTAGATCTCTTTTAAAACATAAGTTCATCAAGTATTTATTGAGTGGCTCTGTATGTCGGAAACTGTGGTAGATGATGGGTGTCCACTGGCACCAGCAGTGCATGAAGTATTCCAGAATCGGAAGTGATCGCCCAGGGGTGGTTTAGCCCACAGTTAATTGAGTTCTGAGCGAGGTGACTAGGCTTCTAGTATATATCCTTTAAACCGTATTTGTCTAATATAAGAACACGTGCTCTGCCACCTTCTCCTTTACCTTCTTTTTTAAAAATTAAGTCGTTGCATGGAATTTGATGCCCAATATGTATATATATTTAAGTTTGCCAAAAACGTAAAAAAATAAAAAATCTCCTTATCCAGTGACTAGATGGCCTAGCAATCCCGGTTGTCTCTTTCTGGAATGTTTGATGGGAAATTGTCAGTATGTACAATTGCAGGTGAGTACTGTTGAATATTTCAGGTTTAATCATTTCTTGTATAGAATGGGATTTCTGGAATTTTTTTCTTTGTAAATGTTACTTGCATCTTAATTGGCTGCTGATAAGAACCACAATAATTTAAACTTGATTGCACCAAAACATACCCCAGAGACATTTTCTTTACTTCTCTCTTGACATGTCATTCCCAAAGTTTTTTTCCTAGAGTATCTTGTTTTGTTTTTTTAATCCTGTTAGGTTCTCTTTATACCAAAACAAATATACCATTGTCTTCATATAAATCCTTTATAGGAATCTAGTCATTAAACCAGTAAATACCAAAAGTTGGAAAATCGCTAAGTTGGAAAAATGTATGTATGTTGGTGTTATTGGAGTCCTGTTTGCTTTCTTGAAAGTGTCTAACCTAATGCAAGAATAGATGAGCAGGATTAGATTTTAATTTCCAGATGATTTCAGGAAATACACCTTTTATGTTAACTGACTACTATCTTCTTTCCCTCTTTGAAGAATTTGGGAATGGTTATCTCCTTATATTTATTTTCTAATCAGAAAGCACCTTTTATGCCTTTAAGGATTATATTCAACTGCTGCGTCCCTGGTGTCAAGTCAATGTTGGTTCCTGTCGATTTATGCTGGGACGGTGTTACCTGGTTACAGGAGAGGGACAGAAGGTAAATTGCATTCGAATGAAGAACCAGCTTCAGTGTAAAGAGGACACTTAGTCTCCTGACTAGGTTAGGGGGAATGGGAGGCATGGAATCCTCTAGATAAGGACAAAGATGATTAGTGCCAGCAAGAGCCGTGTGGGGATTCTTCAGTTTTCATGTGCTTTGCAAATTAGTTAGAATATGGGAAAACATTAAAATCCTTTTGCCCCTGTGTAGGTGTTTTTTGGTATGAATTTTGTAAATCAAATTTATTACTCAATTACACTGTTTTTATTACGTATTTTTTTAAATTTTATGCTGCTTTCTCCCCCCATAATGGAAGTTTACCTTTCTAATTTGTTCCCTGACATCCTATTTAGGTAAATTTTCAAACATGCAGGAAAGTTTAAGGACTTAAACAATCATATACTTACCACTCAAATTCTACAAATGCTAACATGTTACTATGCTATTGTGTATTTATCCATCAATTTTCTTATTGAAGTTTACTTTTTAATAGCATCTAAGTTAAAAAGTGAGATAAGTTAAAGAAAAATATTAAATAATGTGTCAGATAGAATTTAGAATGGCAAAAATTGTAAATCTAGTCAACAGTCTTAGTTTTTCTTTTTTGGCTTTCCTTCAGCACCTGAACTCCCACCCCCCCAGCCCCGACTTTTAAGCACCTAGAATTTGAACAGTCCATTATAAGTTATTTTGTATTCTTTTATTTCTCCAGGCTCTGGATTGCTTCCGCCATGCAGCATCTGAAGTGGGCAAAGAGGAATTCTTGGATCGTTTGATTCGCTCAGAGGATGGGGAGATTGTGTCCACCCCCAAGATGCAGTATTACGATAAGGTACATTATGGTGTGGTTTGGTACTTCTTACACCACCCTGTGTAAAAATGTATCTGAAATCATTGCTTTGGTATTTGGGGAGAAAAATAATATAAAAATGTAATCGTTCCCTGAAATTCCAAGAGAAGAGAAATGAATTTGCCTGGAGAAATTAAAGAAACATATTTTAATGAAATTGGTAAATGTTTTTAACTTAAGTGAAATTCCCATCATGATACCAGTTCATTAGCCCAGTCATCATTAGAATTTGATTGATATTAGTCTTTCCGAAATCTCAAGGAATTAAATTAGAATGCTGTATTTAGCCTTAGTTTAAGATTTAGCCTTGGTATCTCTCCTGACCTTTTTTCCTGTCACTCTTTTTCCTGGTCATTCAGTTCTAGATAGAGTGCCTGCTTACTATCTCATGCAAGCCAGGCATACACTCTATTCCCTTCAAGACCTTTCTACCTGCCATTCCCCTTTTTCCAGATAGTCAAGCCTCGGGCCCTCATTTCGTTGAAGTCTCTTCGCCTATTTAACCATGCTTGATGTTTAGGTTTTAGATAACTATTTGTTGTTTTCTAAATTTCCTACCAAAAAGTAAATGTGACAAAGGCAGACTTAACCATTTTGTTCATTGCTCGTAAAAGAGACAAATGATTTGTTTTTTAAGTGAGCTCTACACCCAGTGTAGGGCTTGAACTCATGAGTTACATGCAGGCGCCTGGGTGGCTTAGTCGGTTAAACATCTGCCTTCAGCTCAGGTCATGATCCCAGAGTCCTAGAATCGAGTCTTGCATTGGGCTCCCTGCTCAGCAAGGAGCCTGCTTCTCCCTCTCCCTCTGCCTGCCGATCCCCCTGCTTGTGCTCACTCGCTCGCTCTATCAAATAAATAAATAAAATACTTTTTTAAAAATGTTACCAGCTCTACTGACTGAGCCAGCGAGGCACCCCAAGAGAAATGAATTTATACTGAAATAGATTTGTAGCTCTTAATAACCCACTACCATCATTCTGATGAGAAAATTATTTTGAATTCTAAGGATTTTTTATAAGATTTATTTTATTTATTTATTTGAGAGAGCGTGAGCGGGGTAGGGAGAGGGAGAAAATCTTAAGCAGGCTCTGTGCTCAGCCTGGAGCCCACCAAGGGGCTCGACCTTACAACCCTGAGATCATGACCTGAACTGAAATCAAGACTTGGTCATTTGACTGAGCCACCCAGGTGCCCCAGTTTGTTTGTTTGTTTGTTTGTTTGTTTGTTTGTTTGTTTGTTTTTAAGTAATCTCCACACCCATTGTGGGGCTCAGACTCACAACCCCAAGATCAAGAGTTGAACACTCCACTGACTGAGCCAGTCAGGCACCCTGAATTCTAAGGATTTTTAATCTGAGCCTGGCTAGATTTAAGGAATTGGTAAATCCCCTGAAATTGTATGCAAAATGTTGCTTGTATTTTTTCTGTGGAGAAGCTCCATAGCTTTCATCAGAAGAAACTTACTGGTTCAAAAAACATGAAAAACCATTGCTCCAGTGGACTCCAAAGTGGGCCCTGGGAAGAAAATACCAGAACTCTCACTCACAAAAGAAATAAATTAAGATGTACTAATGTTTAATATAAGGATCAACCCTGGTGCTCTTATTTGGTCCTTTACCAGGTGGTCACTTGTCATTTAGTCTCAAGGTAGGCGTTGGAAGGAAGAGGGAAGGTGTCACAGCTGGGGCGGGGGTTCAGAGGAGCACCTGCACTACTCCACTTTTTTTTTTTTTTTAAAGATTTTATTTATTTATTTGACAGAGACAGCCAGCGAGAGAGGGAACACAAGCAGGGGGAGTGGGAGAGAAAGAAGCAGGCTCTTAGCGGAGGAGCCTGATGTGGGGCTCGATCCCAGAACGCAGGGATCACGCCCTGAGCCAAAGGCAGACGCTTAACGACTGCGCCACCCAGGCGCCCTTGCACTACTCCATTTGATTTCAGTAGATTATGTTTGCCTGGTTAAATTGATTTATACATGATAGTGATTCATTTTAATAAAAATCACCCTCACAATTTCTAAAAATTCCTACAAAGAAGTCAGATTAAGAAAGTACAAGCAAATGAGGACAAATTAGGGCTGACACTTCTCCCTTTGATACAGGCTCTTCATCAGCCATATTGCAAGGTAGAAACAGTGATAGTCTATAATCAGATCTGACAAGAATCAGCTGATAACAGTTGAACTTCTCAGGAATGCTATTTTAAAATCTAAGTAAGTGTACCTTGAATTAAGATGTCAACTCAAGATAATATGAAACCGTGAAAATTATCAGAGCATTAAGCATCCTAATCACTGGTAGTGGAGTATAAATTGGTTACAACCACTTTGAAAAGCTGTTGGTATCTGCTAGCTGCAGTCATTGACATACCCTATGACCCAGTTATTCCAATTCTAAATATACCCAGAAACATGTACATAGTTACCAAAAAAGAGACATGCAATTATTATCCAAGCAGCATATTCTTAAAATTCATACACTAGAAACCCAAATGTCCGTTGACAGAATGGATCAATAAATTATGGTATATTCTTTGAATGGAATACCGCATCAATGAAAGGAATTGCGTATAATAATAGGTCAGTCTTATAAACATGTTAAGCAAAGTAAGGCAGACACACACAAAAATACATACCATAAGATTTTGTTTCCATGAAATTAAAAACAGAACCAGTAAAAGTCAGAAGTGCCTGGAAGGAGTCACCTGGGAGCTTTGGAATACCACTATATTATAATTCTTATTTTAGGTGCTTGTTACATGGATATTTTTACTTTGTGAACATTCAGTCAGCTGTGTACCTAGGATTTATGTACATTTCTAAATATATGTTACATTTCAAGAAAAAGTATAAAATAAAAACTAATCATCCAAAATATGTTTTATACTGTTAATAAAAGAATAATTACTAATAAAAATAATCAAAACTATTTTTTATCTTTATTTCTTCTATAAATTTATGTGTTGAGTGTGTTAAACCTATATATTAGAGAGCTGTGTGTATGTAAGTAAATACTTGTGCACATGTGTGCACAGACATTGTTAATAGGGTGGACAAAGTTTGAAGAGCACTGTTCTATCTTATCTTAGAAATGGATTATGTCAAACATTCTCTTTAGGGTTTTATAAGGCTACGGTGGCAATTTATTTTCTGGGCTTTAAATTCATCTGCGACCTAAACAGTTACTAGGAAAATTTAGTAGTGAAATTGCACGTGTTCCTTCAACAAATAGTTACTAAGAACCCACTGTGTACTAACATTGAACATAGAGCCGTGAACAAAAAGACCAATAGGAAATTTTACAGTAAGCCTGTTATTTGACAGTAGAATCTAAAGGAAAGTCTTTTTTTTTTATTCCATTTATTTATTTTAAGTAATCTCTACACCCAATGTGGGGCTCGAACTCACGACCCCGAGATCAAGAGTCGCATGCTCTTCCGACTGAGCCAGCCAGGCGCCCCTAAAGGAAAGTCAAATATTAACCAAATAATCCTGTCTTGTAGTCAGCATCTTTGATTTCATCTTCATCTTAACTCGCTATCTTTCTGATTGATTTAATTCCTGTTTCAATTTGCCGTGCACTACCATATTAATTTTAATGGAAACTCCCTCTTTTTCTCCTCAGGTTTTGCGTCTACTAGATGTTGTTGGTTTGCCTGAGCTGGTTATTCAGTTGGCTTCGTCAGTATTAACTGAAGCAGGTGGTGACTGGAAAAGTCAGGTGAGAACTAGCTATAGTCTAGGTATTTCCCTTTAGACTTGTCATGGATGTGCGATTTAATTGCTGTTGTTCTCCCCCCACCGTATTTGACATTTAGGCTACCTTAAGGACATGCATTTTCAAACATCATTTGGATTTGGGTCACAATAGCCAAGCATATGAAGCCTTAACCCAAATTCCTGATTCCAGCAGGTAGTCAATCCCAGTCTTTTTTAGAGAAGGCAATTTACCAACCCTGTTTAATGCACTGAGAGTTTGCCCTCATGTCGCTTTTCTCTCTCCTAGGCAGTTAGATTGTCTGCGGCAGCTGGTGGTAGTTCTTTGTGAACGCTCGCAGCTACAGGATCTTGTAGAGTTTCCCTATGTGAATCTGCATAACGAGGTAATTTTGTCCACTGATGACTGGACACAACTGCGGTGGTCGTCATGCTCGCTACTAACCTTCGTATCTGATTGCTTCCCCTTCGTTAGGTTGTGGCAATAATTGAATCACGTGCGCGAGCTGTGGACCTTATGACTCACAATTACTATGAGCTCCTCTATGCCTTTCACGTCTTTCGCCACAATTACCGAAAGGGTGAGCAGTTGAAGCCAACAGTCTTTGTTAGGGGCAAACTTAACAGTTTGATTATGTTTTATGAAAATACTGTTTGACTTATGTAATTTTTACCTTATTTTCACCATTGAATGAGTGTTCTCTACAAGCATTTTGGGAAATTATGTTTAATTACAAGATTAGCTTCACCCTTTTTGAAGATTACTCGCTAGCCTTAAAGACAAGCCCTTATCCCACTCTAGAACATTCTTGAATCATTTCCAGTGAGATGTCATTCTATCTATATCTTCTGTCTGATTTTAAAAGAAACTTTTTTACTAGAGGCGTCTTGAATTCTTGTGGCTGGTTTTGAGTTCTGCCAGCTTGCTCTTGGCCTTTTCTTATTTTTGCTGATTCTTTTGAGAGTAAGTGGTAGACATCACGTTTCAATGTATAAATACTTACGATGTATCAGCTAAGGACATTTTCTTAGATAACCTCAATACAATTATCAGATTAAGGAAATACAACTAATTTCATGAATTAAATGTAAATATAATGCTATCGTGATTTTTTTAATAGCACGTTCCTCCCATATCGTCCCTACCCCCTGATCTAGAATCACACATTTGTCATGTCTCTTTAGTCTCCTTTAATCTGGAGCACTTCTTTTAGCCTTATTTTGCCTTGATGTTGTTGATATTTTTGAAGAGTACAGGCCAGTCGTTTTTGTAGAATGTATCTTAGTTTGGATTTGTATGATGACTAATGAAGTCTTTATCAGAACAGCTAAAATGGTGGTTGGTAAGCACAGCATAACATATAGAGAAGTTGAATCGCTGTGTTGTACATCTGGAATTAATGTGGCATTGTGTGTCAGCTATACTCGAAAAGATTAAAAAGAAAAAAAAGTAAAATCTTTGAGACAGAAAAAAAAGAACAGTTAAAATGCAAAGGGATTACATGTCTATTTTAAGATCACATTTTACAAGATAACCATTGTGGTTCTCCTCTGGAAATGGTAATTTTTTTTTTACCATTTTCACTCAGAGAACTTTTCATAAGGTTTTTGTTTTTTTTTTTAAGATTTTATTTATATGAGAGAGAGAGAGAGAGCATAAGCAGGGCGAGGGGCAGGAAGAGGGAGAAGCAGACTCCCCACGAAGCAGGGAGCCCAATGGGGGCTTGATCCCAGGATCCTGGGATCATGACCCGAGCCGAATGCAGATGTTCAACCAACTGAGCCACTCAGGCATCCCTTCGTAAGGTTTCTTGCTGATTTTCATTGGAAAGAATAGATAGAAGTAATTCATAAGCATGCTCTAATTTTCCAAATGGTGAAACATGTTTGCATATTCCTTATATTCTTGACCCATACAGACAGGGACATGTAGAGGATTAAAGATCTCTCACTGTTTGCTTTTACAATAACAACATCCATTACATCAACCTGGTTAAGACCTCTTTAGCTGGGAACACCTGGGTGGTTCAGTTGGCTAAAGTGCCTGCCTACAGCTCAGGTCGCAATCTCTGGGTCCTGGGATCGAGCCTCACATCGGGCTCCCCACTCAGTGGAGAGTCTGCTTCTCCCTCTTTCTCTCTCCCTCTGCCCCTGCTTGTGCTCTCTCGCTTTCTCTCTCTCAAATAAATAAATAACCTTAAAAAAAAAAAAACCACTTTAGCTGAATTAATATTCAGATCTTTCTGGAGCAAGACTTATTCTTCTAAAAAAAAGTCTTAATATGGCAGGCACTCAGAAACATTTGTTGGCAGGGGAAAGTCAGTCAATTTCATTTTAAATAAAATTATATAAATTTTAAAACTGTTGGAATGAAAAATAGTTCCATTTGAAAACTAAAAGAAATGTTAGTGCTCTTTGGTTTCTGGAGTCTCACGCTGCCTCAGAACAAGGTGTTTTTCAATTTCTCATTCAGCCTATGTGACTAAAGTATTATAAAAGTAATCCATTCTTGAGCAGAGCGTCCAAACATTTCTTGGTCTCACTGGGTGAAATTAGGTAAAAATGTGGCTGAAACTAGCACTCTAAACTAGTCTTCTGTACTATCTGGGAATGTAGTATCTGAAAGTTAGAAGTAGGGACACCCGACTGGCTCAGTCGATAGAGCTTGCGACTCTTGATCTCAGGATCATGAGTTCAAGCCCCATGTTGGATGTAGACATCACTTTTAAAATGAATGAATGTCAGAAGTAACATTTACAGATTTTTTCTTTTTTTTCTTAATTGTAGTAAAATACACATAACATAAACTTTACTAACTCAACCAATTTTTAGTATTCAGTGGTGTTATGTATATTCACATTACTGTGTAGCCAATGTCCAGAACTTTTCATCTTGCAAAATGGAAACACTATACTCATTAAACAGCTTCATTTCTGCCTCCTGCAGCCCCTGGCAACCATCTATTCTACTTTCTGTCTCTATGAATTTGGCTACTGGAATCATATAGTATTTGTCTTTTTGTGACTAGCTTATTTCACTTAGCCTAATATCTTCAAGATTCATCCATGTTATAGCATGTGTCAGAACTTCCTTCCTCTATTATATGTATATGTCACATTTTGTTTATCCATCAGTGGACACTTGGATTGCCTCCATCTTGGCTATTATGAGTAATGGCTGCTGTGAACAAGGGTACACAAATATCTCCTCAAGACTCTGCTTTCAGTTTTCAGGCTATATGCCCAGAAGTGAAATTGCTGGATCACAACGTAATCCCATTTTCAATTTTTTGAGGAACTGCCGTACTGTTTTCCATAGCAGCTACACCAAGTTACATTCCCACCAGCGCTGTACAGCGGTTCCGGATTTTCCACGTCCTCACCAACACATGATTTTTTGCGGGTTTAAGTTAAACTCAGTTTTGTTTTAAGTTTTAATATTTGATAAGTATAACAAATTCTCTAAAACACGTTTTTCTAAAAAAATTTTTTTTTTACATAATCTCTACACCCCACATGGGGCTCAAACTTACAACCCCAAGATTAAAAGTCATGCTGTTCTGACTGAGCCAGCCAGGTGCCCCTCTAAAACACATTTTTGAAGTTCTGATGTTTAATTTATTATTGCCTCCTAGCTGGTACGGTGATGTTTGAGTATGGAATGCGTCTTGGCAGAGAGGTTCGAACTCTGCGGGGACTTGAGAAACAAGGCAACTGTTATTTGGCTGCTGTTAACTGTTTACGACTTATTCGTCCAGAATATGCATGGATTGTACACCCAGCATCTGGTGCAGTGGTATGGAAGCTTTCCACCTTGGAGTTTGGGGATCATTTAACTTAACTTGGTTTGGTCCTTTTGAAACTATCATCTCACTTTACTTAGTTTTGTTTAAAATTTCTCCTGGGATATTTGTGAACTTCATCTATTTTTGCAGCAATTCCATTGTTACATATTACCACCCCTTTAGTTCTCAAGTTTAGAACTATTGTAGGAAGAAGTACTGCGGTATGGTTTTGAGTTAGACCTAACTTCAAGCAAACTACTTAGTATTTTGCTGCCCAGTTATCCTCTTGTATGATGATAATGTCCACCTTATTGGATTGTTCGGGTATTAAATGAGGCAATTCATGCAGATTGCTTAGAACAGTGACAGTGCCTGACCTGCAAAAAGTGCTCAGTGAATGGTTGCTGCTTTTATTTCATTTATTTTTGTTAATTCAATCTACAGTCACTGTTTTAAAGGATGTGCACTTTTTAAAAAATGCTGATGAGGTCATATATGTGCAGTTACTCATGTTGTATATCATTCCTGCATGTACTAGGCTGTTTCCCAGGGTCTGGGGTGGAGAATATAACTCTGGAACCACGGACGTCAAGTGGTTTATATGGAGGTTAAGTGCACATCCTTAGACCCAGTAACATGTTAGAGCTAAGTGGGCCAACTTGGCAAACAACTCCATTCTTTGTCTGATAGTTACAGTACCTTTGTAAGAAGAGCCATGCTAGTTGAAATAAACATAATTTATGTGGAAAGAACTTAAGCATGAAAGCTCTGGATCACAATTAGTGATATCAAAATAAGGCACCGTTGACCCTTAAGCAACACGAGTTTGAACTGCGCAGGTCCACTTATACACGGTTGTTTTCAATAAATGCAATAATGTAGGGGTGCCTGGGTGGCTCATTTAGGTATTGGACTCTTGATTTTAGCTCAGGTCATGATCTCAGGTTGTTGGGATTGACCCCCTCGTTGGGCTCAGCATGGAGTCGGTTTGAGATTCTCTGTGCCCCTTTCCCTCTGGCCCTCCCCCCACTCGGCACGTTCTCTCTCTAAATAAATAAATTTTTAAGGGATCTTTTAAAAAATGTAAATCTAGTACTCTTCCTTATGATTTTTTGAATAACATGTTCTTTTCTAGCTCCCTTTATTGTGAGAATACAGCATATAATACAGATAACATAAAAGTATATGTTAATGACAGTTTATGTTCTTGGTAAGGCTTCCAGTCAACAGCAGGCTATTAAGTTTTTGGAGGAGTCAGAAGTTATATGCAGATTTTCAACTGTGCAGGGTATTGGCGCTCCTAACCCTCAATTTGTTCAAGGGTCAACTGTACTAACTTTTCAACTTTTCATTAACTTTTAATCACTTGTTTTGTCTTCTCAGTATGATCGTCCTGGAGCATCCCCTAAGAGGAATCACGATGGAGAATGCACAGCTGCTCCAAGTGAGTTGGGGGTCTCCTGTGGATTCTTTGCTTAGGCAGTAATTATGTTGTTGTGTTATAGTATGATCTGTATTAAATGTGTGTTTTTATATAGTAGTTGTAATATGTATAGCAATGTAAAAATATTGTGAAGTTTCTTTTAGCTTATCTTCAATATTTTAATCAGCTAAGAGTTGTCTGGTTTCTCTTTGAAAACTTTGTATGGATGTATGAGAAATGAAAATGCTTTAAAAAGAGTGTTTGTTGCTTGCAGTATTTAAATCAGCTTAGTATCAAACTTGTTTTATCAGGGTCCTTGGATATTACCATGGAGACATGATATTCCTCCTTAAAGAGCCCAGGCTCTAGAGTTGGACGCCTGGTTTTAATTCTGCCTCTCTCACCGTGGGCATGTTCCTTTCTTTCTGATCTAGTAACAGAATCTCAGAGTTATAAGAGTTAAACGAAATTCTGTGTAAAATACATTGTAAGCGTCTCCTCAGCTGCAGCTGTCGTTATTCCAGTGGTTTGATTTGACTGAGCTACATGCTGGAAGCAGGGCTGTTGCTTTATCAAGTTTGGTTTTATGGAGGGGCCCCCCCCCCCCGTTTTATCTCCAGGGCCCTTGGAATTGACGCTGAATTACTTAATGTTTAGTGGAAATTGACATGCTGAGTTAATAGGCACTAATGATAGGCACTTCCTTTGTACTTTGAGAATCAAAAATATTTTTCTTTGGCTTCTAGCCAATCGGCAGATTGAAATTCTGGAACTGGGCGACCTGGAGAAAGAGTGTTCCTTGGCCCGCATTCGCCTCACTCTGGCTCAGCACGACCCAGCGGCAGTTGCGGTTGCAGGTAGGAACGCGGCCATCTGGGGGCACCAACAGCAGGCTTCGGGGCCAGCCAGGCAACGCGGTGTGCTAGACCAATGTGCCAGACAGGCCAAGCACCGCTCACTGTTACTCAGACTGCTCACCAGAGGCGGCTTTGGGTCACTGGCAGACACCATGGTTGCCACTAACTTTCCCGTTTCCACAGGAAGTTCTTCAGCAGAAGAGATGGTGTCTCTCTTGGTTCAGGCTGGCCTTTTTGACACTGCCATATCACTCTGTCAGACTTTTAAGCTCCCCTTAACGCCAGTCTTCGAGGGACTTGCTTTCAAGTATGTATGAAATTGTCTTTCCGTAGTCTTCATTTTCTAATGCAGAAATATCGTACTGCTGCCTGGTGTGAACCAGTGGTCATAGCCAGTTGTGCTTTAAAGAGGTGTTTTTTCTAGTCCACCACAGGGACTTTTTTTAAATTTCTTTTAGTTAATTATGATTTTTTTTTAAATCTTGATTTATAGCTTCTCTTGTGAAATCAAAAACTTTGGCATCCCTAGGCCCACATTTCCACAGGACAGTAGGATATGTGGCCTAAATAGTCGTGTCTGTTTTAGAAAGGGCATGTGTTCTCTTCAGTCCTTTAGGACAGCCATTTTTAATAATGCCTTGTACCTAAATATTAAAACTTTCAGAATGTTTCCCTTGTATGTAAATGATTTAACATTTACCGATGGTCTTGTGGCTCATTCCGTTGTGTGGCTGTGAGGAAAGGAAAGAGCCAACACCCAGTAGTGAATTCAGCGGCAGCCTAGAGCTAAAGTTATCATCTCATCTCTGGTTTTAGTAACAAAATAATGTGGTTCTTTTCAGCAAATCAGTTTACCGTGTGTGGAACCGTTTTCATTGCAGATGCATCAAGTTGCAGTTAGGAGGCGAGGCGGCGCAAGCAGAAGCCTGGTCCTGGCTCGCAGCCAATCAGCTCTCATCCGTCATCACCACTAAGGAGTCTAGGTACAGCCCTGGTGCTCATCCGCCCCAAAACGACTTACCCTCCAAACACTTCCCTCACGCACCCAGTTAGTGTCTACTGAATGCACTTCAGCTTCTTTAGAATCCTTCTCTAACCCTGACCTGACCCTCAGGAAACTTCCCTCCCTTGAATCGCATTTACAGTTTCTATTGTACAGCTCAGCGCTTTAGAATTGGAACATTTTACAATTTGGAAGTACTCTGACGTTAGTTTTCAGTCCCTAAATTAGCACACCAGTATCACTACTAAAATATAGATATACCACCCTCATCTTCCAAATCAGAACTTCTACGTGATTATAATGCTTGATTGGGTTTGGAAACAGTGATCTGAGCCAATTTCTTTGTTTCAGAGATCTGGAACAAAGAAGTTAGTCAAATTGTGTAGTCAAGTAAAGATGTAGTTAGTGGAAGAAAATAGAATCCATGTCATTTGGTTTTTAGTACTACTCCTAAACCACGTTGACCCTGATAATATTAGTTGCCATTTAGTTATATTATCAGTTTAGTTGTAAGTTTCTAAAGAATTTTTTCCTTGTAAATACATGCTTTGAATGGTGCTATAAATATCTGTTAAGAATCTAGAGCTCATTAGTCCTTTCTGCTTTTTTCAAGTGCTACAGATGAAGCATGGCGACTGTTATCAACTTACCTGGAAAGGTACCAAGTCCAGAATAACTTATATCACCACTGTGTAATCAACAAGCTCTTGTCTCACGGAGTGCCTCTGCCTAATTGGCTTATAAACAGTTACAAGGTAAGTGGTATCTTCACTTGTATAGAGTAAGAAGCTGATCTTTACCATTATGAATAAACTTCATGAGATGATTAAAAAGAAAAGGTGATAATTTGTGGAAATATACTGAAATATGCTTTGGGCAGCTTCTCAAGTTTAGTTAAAAACACTAAGAACAGCTTAACTTTAATTCCATATGAAGTACTGTGTGTTTAGAATTAAAGTTCTGCAGGATACCTGTTTGCTCACTGAACAGTGAGTATATATTTAGAACAATGCTATATGCGTGACACAGTATTTACTGTTTGTTACTCAAAAAATTCACAGGAGTAGAGTCCTTTTCAAAACTACAACATGGTTTAAGTTTTTGTCAAAATTGGGTTTTTGGACTGCCTGCATCAGAATTATTTGGGTAGTGGGCTTCTTCAAATATGGATTCCTGAGCCCCATTCCACACTTACACAATCAAATTAACCTGGATCTAGGATCTATATTTTAACAAGCTTCTAATTTGATACAATGCATGCTTAAGTTTGAAAACTATATCTGAAATACATTGGGTGGAATAGGGAAAGAGAGAATGTAAAGCTTAAAATCAGGAAAGTTGATCTGTTGGGGGGGGGGCGTTATTTTTTGTTTGTTTAAGTTAGAAAGTAGAAAAGACAGTTAAGATGGTAAAAGTTAGGACTGTGATCAAATCAGAATATAGAAAGCATAATTACCTAATTAGTAGAGCCCTTCCAAACTGAGATCGTAGTCACTTTTGTTTCACCCTGAGTTAAATTTAACTGAGGTATTTAAAGTTGGGAATTCTTTTAACTTCTTTTGCATTTGTCATTCCTATATTTCTGAGAATTAATGTGAATATATTGCTCTTTAGTATTCAGCATTTCTGAGAAGGTGTGTTGACTTTTATTACTACTGTGGAAACTTAAGTAGAAAAGTATTAAATAAAATGTGTCTGGGATGCCTGGGTGGCTCAGTTGGTTAATTGTTTGCCTTCAGCTCAGGTCATGATCCCGGCGTCCTGGGATCGAGTCCCACTTCGGGCTCCTTGCTCAGCGGAGAGTCTGTTTCTCCCTCTGCCTGCCACTTGCCCTGATTGTGCTCTTTCTCTCTCTCTCTGACAAATAAATAAAATCTTTAAAAATATATAAATAAATAAATCATGTCTTAGATCACAAAACAGGGCAGGAAGGCCACTTAACAAGGTAAAGTCTCACAAGGTTCCCAGAAGTGACTGGGCTCTTAGGAATCCAGCCCTTATCCCAAAATAAGGAAACCCAAATGCTCATTTACTTATATTGAGAAGTATAAATGCCAGGGAATTAGACACTCAGCATCCTTTTGGTCATTGCCCAGGTAAGATGGAAATAGGTTCTTAATCTCTGACTTTTTACAGAAGGTTGATGCTGCTGAGTTGCTCCGTTTGTACTTAAACTATGACCTTTTAGAAGAAGCTGTGGATTTGGTTTCAGAATATGTAGATGCTGTATTGGGGAAAGGACATCAGTACTTTGGAATTGAGGTAGGCATGTATGCATGTTTCTTTTTAATTCTGTATTATCACCCTAATAAAGTCAGGATGTGAAAGTAGATTCAACTGTATGACAGTGGATTTAACCTTTACTCTTTGTAGTTATACGACTCGTTTTCTCCACAATCAGGAACTGGCACTGTAGGAGTCTCCAGTTTCCTGTTTATAAAATGGAAATACATTTCATTTTTCTCCATCAAAGGAATGTAGCTTTAGTTAGTATTTGGAGGAGTGAAGTAATTAAAAACAAAATGTTCTTTTCTGTGTGCCAAAGACTGTGCTGAGTCTCTGGAAGTGTTTTCTCATTTAATCCTTACAGCCACCTCTGAGAGATCATTTTAACCCTTTTTTTTAAACCCATGAAGAAGCAGAGGCTCAAAGGTTAAGTAAGTTGCCAGAGTTCACCCAGATGGTAAAAAGAAGAGCCAGGTCTAAAATCTAGGTCTAGTTAACTACAAAGCCAAGCTCTTAAGCTCTCAGGAAAGTACTGAGAACTTTGAAAGGTGAGCTTTCTCTTTCAAAGCCATCATTTGTCCTTAGGGCAAATGTGTTTCCTGTTGAGTTTGCAGCTGGATTTATGTGTCCTTTATGAATGGCAAGAGAAACACTGACTGTCCAAGGTCTTATTTATTGTCTCACTTCATATTCAGAAGTCGGTTATCTTAGATTAACAATTGGGGCGCCTGGGTGGCACAGCGGTTAAGCGTCTGCCTTCGGCTCAGGGCTTGATCCCGGCGTTATGGGATCGAGCCCCACATCAGGCTCCTCCGCTGTGAGCCTGCTTCTTCCTCTCCCACTCCCCCTGCTTGTGTTCCCTCTCTCGCTGGCTGTCTCTATCTCTGTCAAATAAATAAATAAAATCTTTAAAAAAAAAAAAATTAACTTTAGCGTCCCATTAAGGCCCTTCATCACAGCAACCAGAAAACCTTTCAAAAATGTAAGTTGTGTCATATCATCCTCCTTCATAATGCTTATATTTTACTAAGAATAGGGGCGCCTGGGTGGCACAGCGGTTAAGCGTCTGCCTTTGGCTCAGGGTGTGATCCCGGCGTTGTGGGATCAAGCCCCACATCAGGCTCCTCCACTATGAGCCTGCTTCTTCTCCCACTCCCCCTGCTTGTGTTCCCTCTCTCTCTGGCTGTTTCTATCTCTGTCAAATAAATAAATAACATCTTCAAAAAAAAAAAAAGAATAAATCTTTATTCCTAGTGCAGTCATCTCAGCCCTGCACGGTCTGGCTGCTGCATGAAATTTAAACGAAGCAATATTTCAATAGATTTGTTGCAAAACAGGCCTATATGTAAAGGGGTCAAAATTGGTCTCAACCACAAAGTAGATGCAGTCTTGTTTCCTTGTAAACTACAAAATTAAGACGGATGTGAAATGTTACATCCAGAAACCCTTATCTGAAGTTTTCTATTTGAGTTAAAAATTCAGAATGTTTCTCTATATGAAGATGTTTTAGATCCTCCAGACAGGATTAAGATGTTTCATCCTACAGTTATAATTTCAAGCAATTAATTTCAGATAGTCTGTGATTTAGAGAACCAAGATTTCTCAGGGAGTTAGCAAACAGTCACTCAATAAAGGGAGTTGTTTTCACCCATTAAACTTTTTTTTCCAGATAATTTGAATTAAATTTCAGACTGCAAATAGTCTCATTCATTGACACCTTACAGGTTTTTTTAGCACATTTTTCCTTAATAGGCCTTAGGGCTCCTTCGAGATAAGAGGTGCCATGAATTTAAAAATACATATGAAAAAATAAATAAATGAATAAATAAAAATACATTTGAATCAACTGAGAAAAAGGGCAAGTTTCCCAGTTGAAAAGAGAAGCAAGGGGGTGAGAGTGGTACAATTGTGTGTGTGTGTGTGTGTGTGTGTGTGTGTACATGCAATTTCTTACTATAAAAGAAAATAAGTGAAGAATTTTGTTATTGAAACTTGTGAAACTAACTGCCCAGAAGAAATGGTCCACTTTTGAGATTTTCTTCAAATAGGAGATCTTTTCCCTTTCAGTTTCCACTGTCTGCAACGGCTCCGATGGTGTGGCTCCCATACTCTTCTATTGATCAGCTTCTCCAGGCTCTGGGCGAGAACAGTGCCAACAGTCACAACCTTGCTGTAAGTCAGTCCTCTCATGAGACACGCGGGTCTTACAAACCCTTGTGCTAGCGCTTACTCATAAAGCTTGCTCTTCGGTTCTCAAGGATTGAGGGGAGAGCAGAAGCCACTTGTGGCCCTTAACATGCTGGCCCAATCCCTTTACAAAATGGTTAGTTAAGCCAGATGTAGCCTCTCTGGTTCTGAGAAGAGAGCTAGTAACGCTTTTATTAAAATACTGGTGTGGGGTGGGGGGATGGGGTCACTGGGGGATGGGCATTAAGGAGGGCATGTGGTGTGATGAGCACTGGGTGTTACAGGCAACAGATGGGTTGACCTCTGGAACTCATGTTGTATACTATAGGTTGGCTAATTGAATTTAAATTAAAAAAATACTGTTGTGATTTGTGTGTTTAGAAGATTCGTTAGGATAACAGGTTTGGGGAACTGCATTTAACAGAGAAGTCCGATTTTATCAGTAGTCACAGAGCAAACTCCTGTACTGAATGTGGAGTACATGAAGCAGAGTGGTGAACGTCTTTATTAGGGGGAGTCCGGTTGGTGAAGTCAAAGTGCTTAAAAACGTCAGTCTGTTTGTAGTCCTTGACCTGTTCTGTAATGATTCCCTTCTTTTCTCCTACAGCTATCCCAGAAAATACTTGACAAATTGGAGGACTACCAACAAAAAGTTGATAAGGCAACACGGGATTTGTTATATCGTCGCAACTTGTGATCCGGACGGTTGCCTGGCCTTTGTAACCGCTTGGTGCCTCTGAGGGCTTAGGACTTTACCCTGCAGGAACCCTGTATTCCAGGACAATTTTTCTACCTGTAAATGCTGTATACAACATCGAGTCTGCATTCTGCGCAAGAGAGGAGGGCTTATGAGTCACAGAACCTGTGCTTGCTGGCGGTGCTAACACACAATTTCTGGTTTTCAACCTTGGTCTCAAGCAGCTGCTTTTGTATATGATTCACAAGCTTTTTTAGAGTTTCTATTTTTTTAAACTACCGAAAACATTCTTTATCTGCAAATTAAAACCCACCCTCACTTTCCAAAATAGCCGATGGTGGTTGGTTGTGGCTAACCACCAGAAGCAGTCACTGCAAATCCTTCCATTCTTCCCTGTCACTTTTTGTATTTCAATGGAATTATTTTGGTCCAGAACTGACATGTATTTTCTGTATTGCAAACAGAGGCTAATGATTTTGCATACTCTTTTCATTATTTATTGTGGAGTTTTTGTATGATCTTCAATAAAGTATTAAATAATTTGCCTAGATTAAACCTAAAATGATGACCAGTTGTCAAAGAAGATACCTTATTTTGAATCCGGTTCTGAGGCTAAAGTTGAGTAAACTCTTAGCTAAGAAAAAAATTAGAAATTTTATCTATAAGAATAACCAATTTTGAAAGTAAATTCTGTTAACTTCTATGATTTATAATAATCAAGCCGGACTTGATCATACTACTTGTGTAATAATGTATTGGACCAAAATATAAACTTTCCTGGTCAGATTCAGAAGTATTCATGGCCACAAATTTTGGGTAAGGTGGAAAACAAAATCTTGGATTTTATTCTGTATATTAAAATTTATCTTTTAAGGAAACGATCTGTGTATTACTTGCTTGTATGCCCTTTGACCTCTCGAGTTTTCCATAGCCTTTAATTTTTATACTATCGATACCATCAATACCATATTTACATTATATATTTTAAGTAACAGTGTGAGCTTCACCGTGGTACCACTTACTGGTAGATATTGAGATATATGGTTCCTCTTTCATTTTAGCTCTCCATGATTAATATGAAGTGTTTGATATCATGAGGGACTGGGAAAGCCCTTGCCCTGCCAGAGCTCTATAAACCTGTAGTTTCCAAGTATAGCAAGAAATACACATATATAACCAAATATACACATATAAAACCAAGAGAAAAATCTCACAGAATATGTATCCTTACTCAGTATGTACCCTGATGTTTTCATGAGTGACTAGTGGATCATAACCCATAGTCTGAAAAATGTCAAATCCTCTTCTAGCCATTTTGGAGAACAAGAAGTAACTTGAGACTGGCCCTGTTCCAGAAACTTACCCACTTGTGCTGCTCATCAGAGCAGTGGTTTCCATGGTGGCAGTTCACAGGACCCTGACCAGTTTTTCCTGTTGTCAGTATTTTGGTACAAGACCTGACCCATGCTGGAGCCACCCCAGCTCTGCTGTCCATTATCTTCCACCTTCTTCACTTTGGTTCCCAACCAGAGCAGAAGGTGGAAATTGTTTTGCTAAACTTCTCTGTCCACTTCAGGTCTGCATTTTTGTTTTCCTGGACCATGTGATATTTTAATAGTCCATAATAGCATTGTTATTCCTTGTTTTTTCCACCCCAAAATGTTCTGATTTCAAAGTGTTATTAAAAGAGCTCCCTCCTGTTTTCTACTAGAACACAATATAGCAAAGTTCTAAAGTATCCTTTAATCTTCACAGTTCTTTCCATTTTTGTCTGTACCTAGAAACTGATAGTCCTGTTATTACTGTTTTTTCACAAATTGAGACCTTAGTATAATAAGTAACTCCTTAACCCCAAACCACAAGAACATACCTTTCCACATCTGCATGGAACTCCACCATCAAAAGACCAATTTATTGTCCAAATGACCCATGCCAGTCTGTATAAACCAAAAGTAGGTATTCCAGTAAATGAGGTTTCATGGTTTAAATGAACTTATTTCTACAAAACACAGAAGATCAAATAATGTAGTATAATAATATATTGGGGCCCCTGGCTGGCTCAGTCAGTAAAGCATGTGACTCTTCACCTTGGGGTCGTGAGTTTGAGTGTTGGATGAAAAGATTATATATATTATATATATAATATCTATAAATAGATTGATCGATCAATCTGGTCCTTGTCCCTGATTCCTTGCAGAGAGCTTCAAAAACCCTTGGAATTTCGTGGGTGATAGAAGTCTCTGTTAGGCTAATCAGGTGAGTAGTGGAGGGCCCTTAGGTAGCTTCATAATAGGACTAGTTCCCAAGAGAACCAATCCTGTGATGGTGATTACAGGGTTGGAACTTTGGGCCAGGCCAACCTTCTGGGAGGACAGGGACTGGAGATTAAATTCAATTACAGTCACACTGGGCAATGATTTAATCAACCGTACCTATATAATGAAGTCCCAGTAAAAACTACACCAAGGCTGAACACAGCCTCCCGGTTGGAGAACACCTTGTTGTGCTGGGAGGGTGACATGCCCTAACTCCACAGAGAGACAGGCAGGCAGGCAGCATTGGAGCTCTACTCCCTCCCAGACTTCACCCTATGTTTATCGTTTATAATAAAAGTGTTATCATAAGTATAGTGCTTTCCTGAGTTCTGTGAATGGTTTTAGAGAATTATCAAATATGAGGTGGTGGGAACCCCCAATTTTATAGCCAGTCGAAAGTATGAGTGTCCTGGGGAACCTCACTCAGAGCTGGCCTCTGCAGTAAGGGCAGTCCTGTGGGGGAGCTGAGCCCCTAAACCTGTAGAATCTGACGCTAACTTGGGGAGGGGAGGATGGGAAGGAATCATCAGAATTGAACCGATCAAAAAGCACCTGCTGGGGGGGGGGAGACTGAATAAGTGATATAATTTAGATATCGCACACAAAGCCTCAATCTACCCTACTGAAGCTGGGAATCCTGGAGACAGTGCATCTCTGTAGGTGGCCTCTTGAAGTTCCAAAACCTAGAGCCTTAAAATGGATTCAGGAATGGATCCCCGGGGGTGGCTCAGTCAGTGAGCAGCTGACTGGATTTCGGCTTGGGTCATGATCTCAGAGTCATGGGATCGTGCGCTGGGTCTGGCTCCCTGCTCAGTGCAGAGTCTGCTCAAGATTCTCTCTTCCTCTCCCTCTGCCCCTCCCCCTACTCACACACCTGCTCTGTCTCTAAATAAACAAAGAAAATCCTTAAAAAATAATAAAACAGATTCAGGAAGGTCAGCTTTTGAAGCTAACTTCAAATACCAAGTAAAGACATTGCCCCATTGTACACCAAATATAATTATAACTAAATATATTCGAAACATGTTTATTTAAATGATTGTTCCTCCCAGGTTTCACTTGTCAAATGTCAGCCTTGAAGTTTGGTTTTACTAAAACAACATTATCACCGCAACCAAAAAATCTCAGTCAACCCAGAGGTGCTAAAGTCCCTGGCCAACAAGGATACGGCCTGGTTTTTCTTCAAAAGAAGTGACTGACCACTTTGAGTCTAGATATATGCAAACTTTCCTGTAAAGAGCCAGATAATAGTTCAGGCTCTGTAGTCTACATATGGTCTCTCTCACATATTCTTTGAAATTTTTTGTAGAATCCTTTAAAAGGCCTGATTTAGCTATAACTTGTCTACCCCTGGTCCAGACCCTTAACACCTTCTCTGAGGCCAATCATAGCAAAATATGCCTCCTTCAAAAGCCACTGGTTCTTCGCCCTGGCTAGACATTAGAATAACCTAAAAAGGAGTGCCTGGGTGACTCAGTTGGTTAAGCGTCTGCCTTTGGCTCAGGTCATGATTCCAGGTTCCTGGGATCGAGTCCCACATCAGGCCCCCAGCTCAGCG
Organism: Ursus americanus; assembly: GCF_024610735.1. NCBI lineage: Eukaryota > Metazoa > Chordata > Mammalia > Carnivora > Ursidae > Ursus > Ursus americanus. The sequence goes on along the minus strand of NC_142150.1, from coordinate 31,579,051 downwards.
GAGAGTCTACTTCTCCCTCTCCCTCTGCTGCTTCCCCTACTTGTGCTCACTCTCTCTCTCTCTCTGTCAAATAAATAAATAAAATCTTTAGGGGAAAAAAAAAGAATAACCTAAAGAGCTTTTATTTTTTATTTTTTTAAATATTGTATTTATTTACGAGAGAGAGAGAGAAGGAGCGGGGGGAGGGAGAAGCAGAATTCCCGATGAGCAGGGAGCCCCATGTGGGGCTCGATGTGGGGCTCCAACCCAGGACTCGAGGATCATGACACTTAGCCAAAGGCAGACGCTTAACCGACTGAGCCACCTAGCCACCCCAGAATAAACTAAAGAGCTTTTAAAAAAAATAATCGATAGCGGTGCCTGGCTAGCTGGCTTAGTCAGAGGAGAATGAGACTCTTGATCTCAGGATCCTGAGTTCCAGCCCCATGATGGGTGTAGGGATTATTAAAAAAAAAAAAAAAAAATAGGGACACCTGACCAGTTCAGTAGGAAGAGCTTGCAACTCTTGATCTCAGGGTGGTGAGTTTGGGCTCCACTTTGGGTGTAGAGATTACTCAAACAAAAAACTTAAAAATTAATTTAAAAATGATATATAAACTTAAAAAAAAAGATTTTAGGGCTCCTGGGTGGCTCAGTTAAGCGTCTGTCTTCAGCTCAGGTCATGATCCTGGAGTCCCTGGATTGAGTCCCACATCCAGCCCCACATCAGGCTCCCTGCTCAGCAGGGAGTCTGCTTCTCCCTCTCCCTCTGCTCCTCCCCCTGCTCCTGCTCTCTCTCTCGCTTACTCTCCCTCTCAAATAAAAAAAAAAATAAATCTAAAAAAAAGATTTTATTTAAGAGAAGAGAGAAGAGAGAGCACAATTAGGGGTGGGGAGCAGAGGGAGAGGAAGAAGCTGGATCCCAGGACTCCAAGATCTGGACCTAAGCTGAAGGCAGACGCTTAATTGCCTACGCCATTCAGGTGCCCCTAAATAAATCAACTTTTTAAATAAACAAACAAACAAACAAACAAATAAATAAATAAATAAATAAAATTGATATTGGGATTCTTGGCTGTCTTGCAGCTCTTGATTTGGGGTCCGTGATGGGCACAGAGCTAACTCTAAAAGAAAAAAATTGATATGGGCTCTGTACTCCCACCTCCAATCCTGATTTAGATTTTTATACTGCTTTAGCACTTGCTCTCCAGATGGTTCTATGAACAGTCAGGGTTGAGAACCCTGGTTATAAATATTACAGTTATTTCAGTCACCTCCAAAAATGTAAGTTTCCCCCAAGGGAAAAAAACCTTTCCCATTTCTGCGCACTCTGGCTTAGCTCATAATCTCAACTTGGTTCCAGCCAGTTTTATAATAGCATCTAGATTTCTGTATAAACAAAAGACTCATTAACAGTAATAATAGCTGGGGCACCTGGGTGGCTCAGTCCTTGAGGGGCTGCCTTCGGCTCAGGTCATGATCTCAGGGTCCTGTGATAGAGATCCCACCTCGGGCTCCTTGCTCAGCAGGAAGCCTGCTTCTCCCTCTCCCACTCTCCCTGCTTGTGTTCCCTCTCTTGCTATCTCTCTCTGTCAAATGAATAAAAATCTTTTTAAAAATATAAATAAATAAATACTCATGAAAAAAATAGTAATAATAGTTACTATATAATGATTCCTTATTTTGTTCGTGGTACAAGGCAAAGATCTTAAAACTATGATCTAATTTAAACTTCACAACAACCCTATGAATACTGTTACTGGCACATTTTACAGTTCTGAAACAAGTTTACGGTTGTTAAGAAACTTGGCCCAGCAATCACATCTGGAAGGCGCGGAAGCTGTTTTAAACCCAGACATTTGGCTTCAGAACTCCTATGTACAACTACTATGTTCCAATGCCTCTTCCCTCAAGAAATAAGTCAGAAAACTGCAAAGAGCTCCAAAACAGCAAATTCTCCCACTTTTAGCTGCTAATTTTTCAGAAATCTTGGGAGTCTAAACTCAGGACACTAATCCAGATATTTCTCCCATAGACAAGAAAAGAACTCTTGCTACTTATTTCAAGTCTGTATATAGTCATGCACTATATTCATTCAAAAATTGAGTGCTTATGTTCCAGAAAGTGCATTTCATAAGCAGGGAACAAAATGGACAAGTCACTGTTTTTATGGCTTTTGCATCCCCAAACTGGCTGGGATTCATTCTTAAGAGCATGCAACTTTTGATCTTGGGGTTGTGAGTTTAAGCCCCACGTTGAGTGTAGACATTGTTTTAAAAAGTAAACTTAGGGGCGCCTGGGTGGCTCAGTCATTAAGTGTCTGCCTTCGGCTCAGGGCGTGATCCCGGATCCCTGGGATCGAGCCCCACATCAGGCTCCTCCGCTATGAGCCTGCTTCTTCCTCTCCCACTCCCCCTGCTTGTGTTCCCTCTCTCGCTGGCTGTCTCTCTCTCTGTCAAATAAATAAATAAAATCTTTAAAAAATAAATAAATAAATAAAAATAAATAAAAAGTAAACTTAAGGGACACCCAGGTGGCGCAGTTAAGCGTCTGATTCTTGGTATCGGCTCAGGTCCCGATCTCAGGGTCATGAGATTGAGTCCCAAGTCAGGATCTGAGCTCAATGCTGAGTCTCCTTGAGATTCTCCCTCCCTTTCTGCCCCTCCCGTGTCCTCTCTCTCTAAAATAAGTAAATATTTTATTTGACAGAGAGAAAGAGAGAGCCAGAGAGCACAAGTGGCGGGGGGGGGGGGGACGGGGAATGGCAGAGGGAGAAGAAGAAGCAGGCTCCCCGATGAGCAGGGAGCCGGATTCTAAAGGGCTCCATCCCAGGACAGTAGGATCATGACCTGAGCAGAAGGCAGATGCTTAACCAACTGAGCCACCCGGAATCCCCAAATAAATAAATCTTAAAACAAAACAAAGCAATTTGGGGGCACCTGGTGGCTTAGTCCATAGAGGATACGACTTGTGATCTCTGGGTGGTGGTAAGTTCTCTTGATCTCAGGGTTGTAAATTCAAGCCCCACTTGGGTGTAGAGATTACTTAAAAAATAAAATCTTAATGGGGCGCCTTTGTGTCTCAGTCGGTTAAGCATCTGCCTTCGGCTCCAGTCATGATCCCTGCTCATCAGCGAGCCTGCTTCTCCCTCTCCTCCCCACTGCTCTTTCTATCTCCGTCTCTCTCAAATAAATAAAATCTTTTTAAAAATCTTTAAAAAAAAAACAATTTGAGGGATCATCTACACATTATGGATAATGTTATCTACCATATAAGGTTGTGGTGAGAATAAAATACACTTATATTTGGGTGGGTTTTTTTTTCTTCAAGATTTTATTTATTTTGAGAGAGAGAAGAAAGTGAGCACGAACAGGGGGAGGAGCAGATGGAGAGGGAGATGCTGACTCCCTGCTAAGCAGGGAACCTGATGTGGGGCTGGATCCCAGGACCCTCGGATCATGACCTCAAGCCAAAGGCAGACCCTTAACAACACTGAGCCACCCAGGCACACCTACAGTTGTACTTGTAAAGCGCTCAGTGCCTCACACATAGTAAGTGCTCAATAAATGTTAGGTATTATTCTAGCAAGAACCGAGCGGCTGGGGATATAAAAATAAATACCACTCAATTTCTTAAGATCGACCGAGAAGGAAAGGGATATAACGGATATAACGGTAGGATGTCAAGCACTAGGGAGGGGCTCAGCGATGAAATACAAGGTTGAGAGATAATGCCTGCTCTGGGTCCTGAGGAATGGAGAGTTTTGCCATGTGATACTGTATTCCAGCTGGTGTTCAACTGGCTGCCTCCAGAGGAGGGAAGAAGGGGACAGGGAGGGGAGAATTCTAAAGGAAGATAACGCTAATAAAGCAGGTTGAGAATATCAATGGGCTAGATTGGGTAAGCTCCTGTATCACATCGAAACAATTTAGGATTTTTCCTCGTATGCAGTACGATGTCTAGTGATTTTTTTCAGCTGATAAGCAACCCAATAGGAGACATCAAATTTGTGCTCTAAGAAAAAACCTACAAAAGCATAAAAGACCCACTATTTTATTTAGTGTTCAACAGCATACCCAAAGTAAGCCACAATAATCAGGACAAAACTCTGGGAAAAGAAGCACAGTTTCCCAAAGGCCAAAAAAAAAAAAAACAACCCAAAAACGAACGGCCAACCGAGAATAGGAGCAAGATGGAGGACGAGGGGATAAAGAAAAGACTCCGCAAAAGACGCATGGGTGGAGTCCGACGTAATAGAAAGTCATTCTAACATAGGCCCTTCCGCGCTATTGGCCTGACTCTCACCCTTTTTCCTTCTCCATTGGCTATTGCCTCCTTCAATGGATCAAAGTAGCCAATCGCCTAGCACCGTGGGTAAAGCCCGCCCTTCCTCCCTGTGGGGAGTAGCCAGAATAGCGTGAAGGACCAAAGGCGCTTGCGCGGGCGCGCGCTCCGCCGGTTAAAATCAGATTTTCTCAGGAGGCGGTATCGCGGTGCATGAATATTGATTACGCAGCGCCGCGCGGAGCGCCCGCCCCTCTCGGCTGGCCGACGCTCGCGGCTCGCGCTCGGGCTCGCGATGGGGAAGAAGTCCCGGGCGGTACCCGGCCGCAGGCCCATCTTGCAGCTCTCGCCGCCGGGGCCTCGAAGCAACACGCCGGGCAGGGATCCGGAGCCGGAACCCGACACGGAACCGGACTCGACGGTGGCGGCGCCTAGCCAAACAGCTCCGGCGGCGCCACCGACGACAACAACCACGGTGACTACTGCCGCCGCGGCCCCGGACGACTCGCCTTCAGAAGGTAAAGGTGCGCGAGGCCCCGATACTTAGGTGGGGCGTCCGAAACTCGAGCTCGGGGCTTGCGGCCTACGGCAGGGCCGCGGGAGGAAGAGAAACCCGGGCGGGCGGGCTTCCTCCGCATCCGAGGCCTGCTGCGTGGGGCCCGAGGGGAGGACCACTGTGGGCCCCAGGGCGGCGGAAGGGGCCGGCGGCGGCGCTATGCGCGCCCGCCCGACTGACTGATGGAGAGGCGCCATCTCTGGTGCAGGGCTTGGCCTGGCCTCCCGAGTCTCCTCGACGTGCACCTTTGGCTTTGCATAATTTACGGGATATTTGTGAAAGTACGAGCTTCTCGTCCGAGGCCTCGTGACCAGGAACCTGGCCTTTAACACACGTCATGTGCTTTTCCCTTCGTTTTTGTTGAAACCGAAAGGGACCCTTTAGAAGTGAGCAAACCCATTTTATTATGCCAGCCAAAGCGAACGTAACCCCAAATTGGCAGGTATCCCCAGGATTCCTGCAGAAGTGGAACTGGTGGGTTCCCAAGTACTTGTTTGTGCCCAGAATGGTACTTGGATTAAGAGTAACTGTTCAGCGCTGCTACGGGGGCCACATGCCCGAGAAGCCGCGACCGTTTCAGGCGCTAAAAAATCTCGTTGGGTAGTTCATGCGGAGGGAAAAAAAATGCTATAGCTGTATTGTTGTAAAGGCCCAGTGGTAGCCCGGAAATTTATTGTGTATGTGTGTGTGTATTTTTAAATTTTTGCATTATTTCAGATGTGCTTTTACGTACCATAATCATATTCTTAATGTTAAAGTCACTAGTCACGTGGAAGAGGCTAGATATGCTTGTTTATCATCTCCCGATTATTTGGGTCAGTGATGAATTTACACACCCTGCTTTCATATTGATGAAATTTAGACTTGGAAGGTCAAATCGAAGATTGTTTTGTCACCTGTAGTGTTTTCTCTGGTCCACCCGCACACTAGTTTTCTTTTGTTCCCTTTTTAAATCCAGATGAACAGGAAGTGGTGGTGGAGGTTCCCAAAGTTGTTCAGAATCCTCCCAAACCAGTCATGACCACCAGACCTACAGCCGTTAAAGCAACAGGTACAATTTTTTTTTTCACGTTTTCTACAACGTCTTTCATTAGGATCAGATTGGGTTTGTATATAAGGTATTTTGTTGAATGCTTCAGTGTTGCTAACTTATATTTCTCCCATAAAGTGGACATTTAAAATTTTTGTATCTAAGGGCTTGCAGGTATACACACTTTAACCAAAGTAAAATTTGTTGTTGCTTTTTCTCTGTTCCCAAGATACTTTGTACTACTTTTCTTCTAATGCTATTTTGTAGTTTTCTGGCTCCCCAACTAGCTTGGTGTTCTTTAGAGACATAAAGGATGTCTTTTCATTCTGTGCATTTCTTTTCCAGCACAGTGCTTTGATTGGTACCTAGCGAATATTTATGGAACTGAAAATTGCTCTTATTAAGTATTTTTTAAGCATGAAGGAATATTCGGATATATAGGAAGTGCCAAGAATGTTAGTTTTTTCTATTCTTTATATATCTTGAAAGTTCAAAATATGTTTTGTACTTAATATCTTGTAACTGATAATAATCTTATTCTTTTCAGTTTGGAGTTCTCTCTGTGCTGTATGAATACACCTGAAATAATAGATGCTCATTCCTTTCTCCTCCCACTTGCCACTTCAAAAAAAGTTGTTAAAATATGTTTTTATAATATAGTAGAGCAAGCATATTTAATATTTTTATGCAGAAGAACATTGTGGTAATATGCATGTGAAATTCTCTAAGGAAAAATTCAGATTAGCCTCTGAAATTAGATCAATAGACTACTATGATATTTTTATCCTATTGATTGTTAATAGTTTCGATAACCAAAAGGATTAAAACTGTTCAGATGTTACAGTTATTAGAAATATGACACAGTTACTGTTTGAAACTTACAAGTGAGATATACACCTAAGAAATAATTTTCTACCTAATGTAGCTATTTGATTTCCAGATTGTGCTTATTGATGTTTGAACAGTTAGCACCCCTCTCAAAAAAAGACTGGTAAGGACTATGACTCTGAAGAATGTCCTTGCTTCCTCTGATTTTAAGTAGCAACAACATCTCAGTGGTAGTCTGGGGTAGGTCCCCTGAGGCTTTTGTTTATTTTATTTTTTAAATTAATTTTACATAATAATTATGACTTTATATTCAGTGTTACTCTAAATTCATGCCTGTTCCTTATCAATGGTGAACTAAATTTTCATGTGATTAGAACTTACATGCATTTCATGACTTGCTTTTATCTTGCTTTTATTCTTTTAGCATTACTTTCTGTCTCTTTAGCATTATTTCATGTAATCCTGTAATGGTCTGATTAATCATAAATTAATACTGCATTAGGTACTGTGCTGTAATTTGCTTTACCAGTCCCCTATTTGAGTTGTTTACAGCTTTCATTTATTTAAATACAGCTGCCAGAAGCTTTGTGTGAAAAAAAATTTTGAATTATTTTGGGGGTTATATTCTCAAAGATGGGATTATCTAGCTGAAAGAAACTAGAGTTTTGTGGGTCTTGGTATATGGAACCAGATTATTCTTAAGAAGTAATTTATGTTGTCTCTACAATATTAAGTATGCCTATTTCCCCAAAATATTGGGTTTAATCATTTTCATTTATTTGCTGTTTAATAGTCATTATGTTATTAGCTTGTAAGAGGTTTGATGTGTAAGCTCTGAGGTAAAGAAAAAAGGAATAGGTGGGGCCTTGGCTAAACCTATTGAGTCTAGGGAACTACCAACCCCGGCTTGGAGAATTTTGTATCAAAATTCCATGCAGCTCACCTGGTTGGAATCTTTTACCAAAGGATGTAGAATTAAAGGCTCATGAACTCGATGATTATATATATAATTGTCTGTAAGAAGTGTTTTTGTGTAAAAATATAAATTTCCCATCTTCCCCCCCACCCCCCTAAAACATCAGTGCTGAACACTAAAGTGCATATTTTTTTCATACAGAAAGGCCTCTTTTTGTATTACTACCCTTACTAAGCTATAAGCTATTACCTTTTACTCAGAAAATCAGAAGAGTTGACTGACATGCCCCAAAACGATGAGAAATAAAATATTTGGTAACTGGAAAATGGAACATTGTCAGATGTCCACTTAAAAATCTTCCTAATCAGAGGTGCCTGGGTGGTGCAGTCGTTAAGCATCTGCCTTCGGCTCAGGGCGTGATCCCGGTTTTCTGGGATCGAGCCCCACATCAGGCTCTTCCGCTGGGAGCCTGCTTCTTCCTTTCCCACTCCCCCTGCATGTGTTCCCTCTCTTGCTGGCTGTCTCTGTCAAATAAATAAAATCTTAAAAAAAAAAAATCTTCCTAATCAGAAAAAATTAAAATTAAAAATTAAAAACATAAAAAAATAAAAATCTTCCTAACCAGTTTTAAATATTTTGGAAATTGGTATTTAATACAAGAACTTAGCTATATACTAAAAATAATGAAGGCAAGATTTATATGACTAAAGCAATGAATGTGAATTCCTATGACAAATGAAGCAATATATCTCATTAATTAATTTATGGAATTATGATAAAACTATTTTACTTTTTGATAAATCTGTTCATTTACCAAATATTTATTGAGAACATAGAATGTTGCCAGGTACAGGGAAATTTAGTCTTACTGATAGCTGAAAAATTTAGTTGTAGTTTAACATTTAATGTACTTATTATAATGAAATAATCTATAAGAAGAATATATATGTTTGCTTAACCATAACATTAGAGTGGCCACAGGTAGTACAAAAGGAAATGGCATACATAGCAGCCATCACAGAGGCCATACCTGATACCTCTTGAGTTTGAGGAAGACATTGATGATTAGTTGCCGCATTTGTGTTGTTTTGATTCTAGCACTTTGAATTCCATTACGATTTGTTGCTTCTTGTTTGAGGAAAAATCATTCAAGAAGATTTTTAGTTTTAAAAAATCTTTTTGTTTCATGTACCAAATCCTAATTGGCTTGCTTGTTTGAGATGGACACATAAAGCAACAAATTCTAAAATCAGATTTACCATGTGCTATTTTGACAGAGAGTATGTGGCTGATGATTGTGTATTTTGAGAAGGATATCAAGCAGCTGTGTGAATGAATTTATCAGCTCCAAGTGCATAATGTAATTTATACCTCTCTGTGATGGTTCAGTGATGATTTATTTTGAGGTTGTGCTCTAATCTGTAAGTAAAGTAAATGTAAACTCTGAAGAACCATGTCATATTTTTTTCTTGAGTACTTCCTGGGGCATACTGGCGTTGTTGTTATTAACATTGTTTACTGTTTTGTTTCTAGGAGGTCTGTGCCTGCTTGGTGCATATGCTGACAGTGATGATGATGAGAGTGATGTTTCAGAAAAACCAGCACAGTCTAAAGAGGCAAATGGAAACCAGTCAGCTGATATTGATAGTACATTGGCCAACTTCCTAGCGGTCAGTGGTGCTTTTGTTTGGGTTTTTAGTTATTGAAGCCACTTTGGGACCTGGATCTCAAGTAGTTAGCCTACTTTTTTGTCAGGCTTGGTGTTCTCCCCCCCTCCCTTCTTATCCCCTTCCATCCTGTTCGTTAGTCCCTCCCCATTGCTCTCTTCTCTTCTCTTTTTGTAAAGGTTGTAAGGAGGAGAAAATGGAGAATTAAAAGGTTTGGGGAACTTTTAAGTAATTGGAAGATTCGAGAAGCTGAGAACAGATTGTGTAGAATTTTTTTTTTTTTAAGATTTTTTTTAAGGTTTTTTTTTTTTTTTTTTAAGATTTTATTTATTTATTTGACAGACACAGCCAGTGAGAGAGGGAACACAAGCAGGGGGAGTGGGAGAGGAAGAAGCAGGCTCCCAGCAGAGCAGGGAGCCTGATGCAGGGTTTGATCCCAGGACACTGGGATCACGCCTTGAGCCAAAGGCAGACGCTTAATGATTGAGCCACCCACGCGCCCCTAAGATTTTATTTCTTTGACAGAGAGAGAGAGCACAAGCAGGGGGATGGCAGGCAGAGGGAGAAGCAGGCTCCCCGCTGAGCAGGGAGCCCGATGTAGGGCTCGATGTGGGGCTCCATTCCAGGACCCTGGGATCATGACCTGAGTTGAAGGCAGATACCTAACTGACTGAGCCACCCAGGCACCCCTAGAATTTTTTTTTATGGTGTTTGTCATTTCTTCAGCTTTCTGGTTTTGAGGTTATTAATGCATTTGTTAATGTTTTCATTCTAAAGGAGATTGATGCTATAACAGCTCCTCAGCCTGCAGCTCCTGTAGGAGCTTCTGCTCCACCTCCAACTCCACCTCGACCAGAGCCAAAGGAATCAGCAACGTCTGCCCTTTCTTCTACTACTTCAAATGGAACGGACTCAACTCAGACTGCAGGGTGGCAGTATGATACTCAGTGTTCATTAGCAGGAGGTAAGTTTGATCCTTTGATTTTTTTAAAGAAATCTAAAGTGCAATCTTTAAAGGTGTTCTAGGCATTGACATTCCCAAAGATGAAAACCCCTATCCTTTAGCCCTAGACTTTAGGATTTTGGCCTATTAAGTACATTGTTTAGAATATGATAAGGAGGACTATTTTCTCTAAGAATTACTAGGATAATAATTGTGTCTTTTGAAAAAAATTGGAAAAAATATTGCTCTTTTAAGCAGTTGCAGTTTATGCCAAGTGAATAATAAAAGCCATTATTTTAAAAATTCTTCTGGGGTTCAAGATACGTTTTTGGACTGTCAAACTGCTTTTTTAAGCCATGTGTGCAAAGAGGATTTGGGAAGGAGGAGTTGGACCCCCAGGGAACATTTGACAATGTCTGAAGACATTTTTGGTTGTCACAGTGGGGGGTGGGAAATTGTTAGTGCATCGAGTGGGTAAAATCTGAGATGCTAAACACCACGTAGGACTGCCCCCACCACATCAAAGAACTATCCAGCCCAGATGTTAGCAGTGCTAATGTTGAGGAACCCTGTGTTAGATTGTTATGGCTTTCGAGCTGACTTGGGATATGAGATCAGAATTGTGGAGAAATTTGTGCCTTTTTTTTTTTAATTTTTTAATTTTAATTCCAGTATAGCTAACACACAGTGTTATATTAGTTTCCAAGTGTACAGTAGAGTGATTTAGGAATTCTGTCCATCACTCTGTCCCCATCATAATAAGTTCACTCCTTAATCCCCATTACCTATTTACCTATCCCCACTCCCACCTCCCCTCTGGTAACCATCAGTTTGTTCTCTATAGTTAAGAGTCTGTTTCTTGGTTTGTTTGTCTCTCCTTTTCTTCCCTTTGCTCATTTGTTTTGTTTCTTAAATTCCACGTGAGTGAAATCTTATGGTATTTGTCTTTCTCTGAGTGACTTATTTTGCTTTGCATTATACTCTCTAGCTCTGTGTTGTTAGAAGTGGCAAGATTTCATTCTTTTTTATGGCTGAATAATATTCCATTGTGTATATATACCACCTTCTTTATCTATTGATGGATACTTGGGCTGTTTCCATAATTTGGCTATTATAAATAATGCTGCTATAAACATACGGGTGCGTATTATCCTTTCAAGTTAGTGTTTTTGTATGCTTTGGGTAAATACCCAGTTGTGTGTTCACTAAATAATGGGGTAGTTCTATTTTTAATTTTTTGAGGAACCTCCATGCTGTTTTCCACAGTGGCTGCACCAGTTTGTATTCCTACCAGCAGTGTAAGAGGGTGCTTTTTTCTCCACGTCCTCACCAACACCTGTTTCTTGTGATTTTGATTTTAGCCATTCTGACATGTGTCGGGTAATATCTTGTAGTTTTAATTTGCATTTATTTATGTGTCGTCCGTCTGTATGTCATCTTTGGAGAAATGTCTGTTCATGTCTTCTGCCTATTTTTAGTTGGATTATTTGGTTTTTGTTTGTTGTGGGGGTTTTTTTGTTTGTTTTTTAAGGATTTTATTTATTTGACAGAGAGAGACACGGGAAGAGAGAGAATGCTAGCAGGGGGAGTGGGAGAACAGGCTTCCCACTGAGCAGGGAGCCTGATGCGGGGCTTGGTCCCAGGACCCTGGGGTCATGATCTGAGCCGAAGGCAGACACTTAACAACTGAGCCACCCTGGCACCCCAGGATTATTTGGGTTTTGGGTGTTGAATTGAAGTTTTTTACATATTTTGGGTACTAACCCTTTATCAGATATGTCATTTGCAAATATCTTCCCCCATTCAGTAGGTCGTCTTTAGTTTTGTTGATGAGAAATTTGTGTTTTAAAATTTGTTTTATTTTCTTCTAGTTGGAATTGAGATGGGAGATTGGCAAGAAGTCTGGGATGAGAACACAGGATGCTATTATTATTGGAACACACAAACAAATGAAGTGACTTGGGAGTTACCCCAGTATCTTGCCACCCAGGTACAGGGATTACAACATTATCAGCCCAGGTAAGAATAGACTTGAAATTACCCAAGAAGGCAGTTAGAGTCTTATCCTTTGTTGATAATATTTGCCTTCTGTTTCTCTTGTTAAGTATGTGTGTGTCTATATATATTTGTTTTGTTTTGTTTTTAGTTCTGTAACAGGTGCTGAAGCTAATTTTGCAGTTAATACAGACGTGTATACTAAGGAGAAAAACGTTGCTGTTTCCAGTAGTAAAAGTGGACCAGTCATAGCCAAGCGAGAAGTTAAAAAGGTCAGTTTTACAATTTATCTCATTTGCTTATTTCAAATCTAAAGAATTTGACTGTTACTCTGGCACAGGTATAGACGCCTTCTGTTACTGTTTTACAACCAGTTGTGAAATAGGATAAATGCTGATTTCTTAAAGCTTTATTTAATCTAATGTTTATGTTTAATATGTTTCATTTATACCAGCTATCCAGTTTAGTAGTTCTTTTGGAACTTTAGGGCGTATCACAGAGGCTCGTTCGGTCATTGTGAAGGATGTGGGAGCAGCCAAGCAGGCAGGGCTTCAGAGCTCCTTCTTTGCTTCAGAATAGCTCTATTTTGGGGCCCCCGCATAAGTTTTTTGTTTTGTTTTGTTTTGTATTGTAATAAAGATAAGCTACCTTAAAAATTAAAAACTATTTTTAGTAAAATGAGCATTTCCATAGATTCATCAGTAAGACAAAGTAAGTTGTACCCTGTAGTACGTGTGTTGAATTTTAATTTATCTTGAATTTTATTTTTTTATTTTTTTATTTTTTTAAAGATTTTATTTATTTATTTGACAGAGATAGAGACAGCCAGCGAGAGAGGGAACACAAGCAAGGGGAGTGGGAGAGGAAGAAGCAGGCTCACAGCAGAGGAGCCTGATGTGGGGCTCGATCCCATAACGCCAGGATCACGCCCTGAGCCGAAGGCAGACGCTTAACCGCTGTGCCACCCAGGCGCCCCTAATTTATCTTGAATTTTAAGTGATGGGTTTGAATGGGGAGTATAGTAAAAAGTACTTTTTAGGGGGCGCTTGACTGACCCAAGTCAGTAGGTAGAGCATGTAACCCTTGATCTCAAGCTCCATGTTGGGTGTGGAGCCTGCTTAAATAATAAACACACACACACACACACACACACACACACACACATACACACTTCCAGAATAATTTGGTATTTATAACTGTAGGAGGGAAGTAGATTAAATATTACCCCAATGAAGGAAATGGGCACTTTAAGTTTAATCACACATTTCATTTTAGAATTATTTCACTTTCCTCTAAATCACCTTTCTAGCATACCTGTGAAGTTACGTCATTATACAGAAGAGTGGAGATTTATCCAGTCATATGTTGAGTTGACAAAACTCAGATCTTATTTATTTTTTAAAATTCTGCTTCTGCTAACCTGCCTTTAGACTTGGAAAATAGGGGGGAAGATATGTATGAATCCCACCGAAAACTAGGTTCTAGTTCAAACACTGCTTTCCTAAAGTAACAGTGTTTGTATTATGTTCACGTAAGGAAAATGTACAAACATATGTACTAATCTGTTGGTAGTCAGTGGTTTTTAAGAATACCCAGTGATTGGGGGTGCTCAGTTGGTTAAGCATCTGCCTTTGGCTCAGGTCGTAATCCCAGAGTTCTGGGATCAAGTTCCGCATCAGGCTCCCTGCTCAGCAGGAAGTCTGCTTCTCCCTCTCCATCTATACCTTCCCCCCCGCTCATGCTCTGTCTCTCTCTCTCTCTCAAATAAATAAATAAAATCTTAAAAAAGAAGAAAAGAAAATCCAGTGATTGAAAAATATAGTCATTTTTAGCATGAACAAATTGAATATGTATTCAGGTGAGGTGTTTTATTTATTATTTTAGATAAATGAGATTATTTTATTCTTTATAGGAAGTAAATGAAGGAATTCAGGCTCTCTCAAATAGTGAGGAGGAGAAGAAAGGGGTGGCAGCATCACTGCTTGCTCCCTTGTTGCCTGAGGGAATAAAAGAGGAAGAAGAAAGATGGAGAAGAAAAGTAATTTGTAAAGAAGCAGAGCCAGCTTCAGAAGTGAAAGAAGCAAGTACAACAGCAGAAGAAGCAGCAACAGTAGTAAAACCACAGGAAATTACATTGGACAACATGGAAGACCCTTCTCAGGAGGATCTTTGCAGTGTTGTTCAATCTGGAGAGAGTGAAGAAGAAGAGGAACAAGATACCCTTGAGCTGGAGCTTGTTTTGGAAAGAAAAAAAGTAAGGTTTTAGAGCTTTTGTTACATGTCTTTTCTCCCTTCAGTAGTAGTAGACCCTGGGATCGTTGTGCTCGGTTTACTGCCATTTTTGGGATTTTGTTTTTCTTAACCTTTTGTCTAGGTATGTTTAGGCTTCTGTAAGAAAAACTTGAACTGTGGAGTTGTAGTTCTTTTGGTTCCTGATGATACTTTTGGTAGTTGACAACTATCAAAGAAAACAACTATCAAACTAATAAAGACTGATACTGCTCTGATTTAAAGATAGATAGATACAGTGAATAATGTATCTTTTATTTAGCTTCTTAACAAATGAGCATTGTAAATTCTTGATAATAACTTGGTTTTTAACCCAACAGTTAAAGTACGGGTTGACTTCCAGTGATCACCCATGGGATTGTTCACATAGTTAAATGGGCCTTGTAAAATTAAGAGGAACCAATAATTTCATGTGCTTTCCTTTCAAAAAAGATGGCCCACAGGAAACTTCCCTGATTGAGAAATTGATTTTTACCTATTTTCTGCCCTGATTTTTCTTGGAACAGTTTCATCTACCGCTACTTTGAGTATGAAGCAAATCTTAATGGGTGTTATAACAGCAATATCTTCTTGAAGCTTTCCCCGTTTTGAAAAATTTGAAGCTATGGAGAGGGACAGGCAAAGTTAGACTTTATTGTGTTCATACATTGGAAAATTTGTCTCTTAGTGGATCTCTAGGACCTATCCCCTTCAAATAGGTATTTGTCAACTATAATCATGAATAAGATTTACTGGATACTAATTAAAAATATGAGCATAATGTTTGGCTCTGATGGAAAAATATATTAAATACTTACTGTCCTCAAAGGATTTTAATTCTCATAATATGTGGTTATCATTTTTGGTATTCACAAATGTTTAAATGTTGATAAACAGCTAATGACACTCTAACTTTGTTATGTTCATCCTAGGCAGAGTTACGAGCCTTGGAGGAAGGAGATGGTAGTGTGTCAGGGTCTAGTCCATGTTCTGACATCAGCCAGCCAGCATCTCAGGATGGAATGCGTAGACTTATGTCTAAAAGGGGGAAATGGAAGATGTTTGTTCGAGCTACAAGTCCAGAATCTACCAGTCGGAGTTCTAGCAAAACTGGACGAGAGACTCCAGAAAATGGAGAAACTGGTAATTCGTGTTTTACTTTAAACTTTCAGAGTTGAGAGATAGAGAGTGGAAATCCTTTCCCTTTTTTGATTCCCACTTCAGCAAAAAGAAAGAGATAACACTTACCCTTTTATGGGAGTGCTAGAAAGGAAGCTTCCTGTCACTTCTCTCCTTTTCCTACTTCACCTCCAGTGGAGGAGTGAGAGTTAAGAGTTGCCATCCATTGGGTTGTAGATTCACTACTGACTGGGGACTATCTCAAAAGCAGAAAAGCAAGATTGACTCCTCTTTTTTAAAAAATGCTACTACAGTAGTCTTGATCTGTGTTAAGCCTACGGGCTCTCCTTAGCTCACTGTTTACAGTTGGTAAGCAAGGCAGGCAAGGACCACGTCTGGCAAGCCCAGCGTCGTCTGTGCTCTCTCTGTGTACAGGTTGCCCAGCCTCTGCTTAGTTGTTTAGATGGATTGGTCCTTTCATGTGGACCCAGCTTATCTCTGTTCAGGGTAATGTAGAAGAGACCCTGCTGCATCTTTCTAATCTATTATCAGAACTGGTATCTTGGGGTGCTTGGGTGGCTCAGTCAGTTAAGTGTGTGTCTTCTGCTGGGATCAAGCCCAAAATGGGGCTCCCTGCTCAGCGGGAAGTCTGCTTCTCCCTCTCCCTCTACCTCTCCCCGGGTTGTACTTTCTCTCTCTCTCTCTCAAATAAATAAATTAAATCTTAAAGAAAAAGAGAACTAATATCTTAATCTCCATTTGGCCCTAATTCTGTAGTGGAAAATTAACAGTAAGATTTGAGCACCAAACCTTATTAGTTTGGCTTAGCCTAACAGAAGATACCTTTATAGCTTATGGTTAAAAAACAACAAATAAAAACCAGTAATAAGTAAATGCAAACATCCTTGTTTGATTTTTTTCTTTTCAGTCAACAATATAGAAGAATATGAAGTAGAAATCTAAAAGTCCCCCTTCATCTTTTTCCTATTCTCATTCTCTACCCCTGAAGTCTGTTTTCTCTGTCCTTTGACTATATTCTTCTAGACCTTTTCCTCTGTGTTCATTTTCTAGTTGTGTATGTATGTATAATATATACATGTAATATGTAATTTTTGCCATAAATGAGATTAACCACATGGATTGTTAGGTGACATACTTTTTTCACTTAAAGCGTTTAAATTATTTTTTTTAACCTCTAAGTAGTATAGATGTTTTCATTTAACTCTTTTCTATCAATGGACATTTAAGTTGTGTTCATGTTTAACTCTTCAAAATAATATTGCATTTGTATCATCCAGTAATACCTACAAGCCATTCAAATGTTCATCCAAGATAGAATGGATAAATTCTATTGTGTTCTTTTTTTTCCCTTTTTTTTTTTTTAAGATTTTATTTGAAAGAGCACGAGCAGAGAGTAGGTGGGCAGAGGGAGAGGGAGAAGCAGGCTCCCCACTGAGCAGGGAGCGCAATGCAGGGCTTGATCCCAGGACCCTGGGGTCATGACCCAAGCCAAAGGCAGATGCCCAAACAACTGAGCCACCCAGATGCCCCAATTCTAATGTATTCTTGCAATTGAATACTAAACAGCAGTGAAATATGAATGATCTACAATTAGTATGCATCAACATTATTCTAAGAAACAGTAGTATTAAATTTAAAAAGCTACAGGAGAATGCATATGTTAACATTCTGTTTATATAAGTTGGAAAATAGGCAAAAATACTGTGCTTAAAGACCCATCCATGATGAAACTAAAGGAAAGTACTTACACCATTGGAGTAGAGATCACTATGTCTGGTGTGGATATGATAGCAGAGGCACTGTGAACTGCAGAAGTGCCAGTGATAGCCCTTCATACTGCTGGGTTGTAGTTACTTGAGTGCTTACTTCATTCTTTATATTTATTATGACACTTAACAATAAAGACAATGCTATAATAAACATTCTGGTATATATGTCTTTATGTAGATTATAGTGTCATTATAGTATAGATTCCTAGAGATATATTGCTAGGTCAAGGGGTCTGTACATTTTAATTTGATAGATACTAATTGTCCTCTAAAATATTTTAGTCTTAGGGGTGTCTGGGTGGTTGTTGGTTGGGCATCTGACTTCGGATCAGGTTGTGATCTCAGGATCCTGGGATCGAGCCCTGCATCAGGCTCCATGCTCCGTGGGGAGTCTGCCTCTTCCTCTTCCTCTGCCCCTCTACCTGCTCATGCTCTCTCTTTCTCTCTCAAATAAATAAAAAAATCTTTAAAACATTATATTCTAGTCTTAGAGCTCTGGCGGTGCTATAAATTGTTAAATTCTTGTACCTACCACCAAATGTAAGATGTCTAATATACTAGTGAGTTATAAACCAATAAGAGAGAGGTTGGTTTCAATTTGAAAATGCAGGAGTATTAATGATAAAGAGCAAGGCCATTACATGATGAGGTTAAGTACTTAAGATAAACTTTGAGGCTAATAAAAGCTGTTGAAAGTGATTTAAAGGTCACATTACTTCTTTAGATCAAGGATTAACCAGAGTCAAGAAAAAACTTAAATTGGTTATTTTTCTTAAAAAATGACTGATAGGGGTGCCTGGGTGGCTGGGGCGCCTGAGTGGCTCAGTTGTTAAGCGTCTGCCTTAGGCTCAGGGCGTGATCCCGGTGTTAGGGGATCGAGCCCTGCATCAGGCTCCTCTGCTGGGAGCCTGCTTCTTCCTCTCCCACTCCCCCTGCTTGTGTTCCCTCTCTCGCTGGCTGGCTGTCTCTCTCTCTCTCTCTCAAATAAATAAATAAAATCTTAAAAAAAAAATTACTGATAGTCTCATGACAGAATGATTTGCATTGTATATGTGGGTTAGTTTGGTAAGCAGGTGGTAAGCAAACATACCAGGGTTCATATCTGTTACTCCATTTAAGTTGATGGTCAGCTGCTTCTCTTTTGATGATTCCCACTAACAGACATCACCAACCAGAAGAGTAGGTGCGTCCAATAAAGATTGTCCACAGGTCTTAACCAGTTCAGAAATAAGGTTATCAGGTAGTTTAAAATTTATGTTTCTCTGATTTTAAAAGCCTTTTTTCAAAACCCAATTCATAAAGAACCCTTATATATCCTTATACAAGGATATATATCTTAGGTTTGATATGTAGCCTTTAAAAGTAATTAAAGCAGTGGTATTCTGGAACAGGAGATTAGAAAAATTAAACAGATGAAGAGAAAGGGAAAGCAGAGACTACAGGGTAATGTAAAACAAATTAAGTGTTATTTATAGACCTTTAAAGAAACGTGATTATAAAGGATAAAGTTTTTTGGCTTTATAAAGACAGTAGGTAGATAAGTCATTAGGGTTTCTTTAATAAGGAAAACAGGCAAAGGAAAAAGAACTAATAACCTTTTTCAAATATCTTTGCTACAGGGGTAAGAAAATATATATGGGATACTATGTTAGTATTGGTCCTTTTATTTAATTTCACATGGTTTCTTTTGTAGTAGTTGGTGCTGACACTTCAGAAAAAATAGATGAGAATTCAGACAAAGAGATGGAGGTAGAAGAATCTCCAGAGAAGATAAAAGTACAGACAGCGCCTAAAGAAGAAGAACAGGATTTGAAAGTATGTATATTATTTAATACAGCTTGACAGATAAATATTTTTAAATTGGGCAGCCATTAAAGTACATTCTCTTTTAGCAAGTACAGTGACCTTTACTTATCTCTATATATAAATGATTTATGTAGTTAGGTGAAAAGGTCATATTTCAGGCTGAAACATGGAATTATAAGACTGACTTGTTGCAGAGAAATTATCTAAAATTCTAAATGCATTAATTGCTTTCTTAAAAGGTAAGCCTTCATTGGGAAGCAATAACACCTTATCAAATGTAGGCTTCTCTAGTTTGGAAGTACTGAAGAGCCCAAAAGTCACAAATTTAATTCCTGCATGAACTACTTGTCCTTACACAACGGTAAATTTGGTTCCAGTTTTATTTCAAGCCTGATATGACAACTGGACCACCTAAGTATGAGGCTCCTTAAGGATGATCTGTTGGAAAAACTATTTAGCACAGTCATTTGACCTGAAAGAGTTTATCCAGTCACTGACTAGTGTGCAACCATGTGAAAGGGACTGGGAGAATTAACTTTTTTTTCAGTGTGTAGATAGTAAAAGCAATTAGTAATGCATAAATGATAGTTTGGACACTATTGGGAATTGTATCATTTAACAGCTCTTTACACCTGTTGAATCCTGTGTTGTCTCAGAGTACATACACATTTAATTTCTCTAGACTTGTTATTATTTATCACTTGTTATGTGAATTAATTTACTTAAATTAGAATCTTCTCTACATAACTGTTTAGATGCAGCTGTTTAAGAAGGGCTGTTTCTAGGCACACCCATTTTTTTAAGCATATTTACGAATAAATGAAAGATTTTACATAATATAGGAAATACTGCTGATTGAATTTTATTTATTCCTTTTTTTCTTTCTTGCATTACAGTTTCAGATTGGAGAACTGGCAAATACCCTGACAAGTAAATTTGAATTCCTAGGCATTAATAGACAGTCCATCTCCAACTTTCATGTGCTGCTCCTACAGACTGAGGTAATTTAGCCATTTTGGGTATAGTTGGTCTTAGAGTAAAATGCTGTATATGTGAGGCATTTGTTTTACCTGTTTTATTTTATTTTATTTTTTTAAAGATTTTATTTATCAGAGAGTGAGAGAGAGAGACTATAAGCAGGGGGGAGGGGCAGAGGGAGAAACAAGACTCCCTGATGAGCAGGGAGCCTGACATGGGACTGGATCCTAGGACCCTGGGATCATGACCTGAGCTGAAGGCAGACGCTTAACTGACTGAGCCATGCAGTCTCCCTTGTTTTAATCCTAAATTTTAATATTTAATGTTGGTGCACATTTGAACTACCAACCCAGGAAATAAAACTGTGTTTTAGCTAAAGCAAAATATAATTATGAAGATAAATACTGAGATTGAGATTTTGTGTGTGTGGATACCACCTTCAATAGGCATATATTTTATTTAAAAAATTTTTTTTGTGGGGTGCACCTGGTGATTCAGTCAGTTAAGCATCCAACTTGATTTCGGCTCAGGTTATAATCTCAGGGTGGTAAGATTGAGCCCCACATGGGGCTCAGTTTTAAGCATCAAGTCTGCTTCTCCTTCTCCCCTCCCCCACTTGTTCTCTCTCTCTCCCTCCTTTCCTCCCTCTCTCTCTCAAATAAATAAATAAAATCTTTAAAAATATTTTTTTTAGGGGCGCCTGGGTGGCTCAGTCGTTAGGCGTCTGCTTTTGGCTCAGGTCATGATCCCAGGACCCTGGGATTGAGTCCCGCATCGGCCTCCTTGCTCAGCGGGAAGCCTGCTTCTCCCTCTCCCACTCCCCCTGCTTGTGTTCCCTCTCTCGCTCTCTCAATCTCTGTCAAATAAATAAAATCTTTAAAAATATATATATTTTTTTTAATTTTATTTTTTATTATTATTTTTTAATGTAAGCTCTATGCCCAATGTGGGGCTTGAACTCAAGGCCCTGAGATGAAGAGTCGCATGCTCCACTGGCTGTGAATGGGCACGTATTTTAATATAGACCTGTTTTCTAACAGTTCTATTGACAGTGATCAGATGAGGCCATGTAACGTTGAAAGACTTATAAGTGCTACAGGATTATAAATCTATTTAAGAAGAAAAGTTCTGGGGGCACCTGGGTGGGTTAGTCGGTTGGGCATCTCCCTTTGGCTCTGGTTGTGATCTCTGGGTCCTGGGTCAAGTCCTGCATTGGACTCCCTATTCGGTGGGAAGTCTGCTTCTCCCTCTGCGCCTCCCCCTGCTCATGCTTGCTCTCTCTCTCTCTCCCCCACGTGAATGAATAAAATCTTAAAAAAAAAAAAGGAAGAAGAAAAGTTCTGAGTCCTATTTGTAACCTGCCTAGTTTACAGCATGGCAGGTTACATTTTAGTAAGGAGCTCTTGTAGGAAGCTGACTTCCATAAGGACTGAAACCTTTGTTTTTGATGAAGAACATTACTGAACTGAATGAACTATCACCAAACGAAGGTACAGTTGCTAGGGAATTAATATAGTCCAAAGGGGAAAACAAAAACTGCGGCTCATTTTCACAGGTATTGGAGAGGTGGCAGTGTAAAACGTACTGGATACTGGAGTCCAGTCTGATTTTTCAGAACTCTGCAGAGCAAACAAGATTTTTTATGAAATTAAGACAGGATTTTATTTTATTTATTTATTTATTTATTTAGGTCTACTCTCTTTTTGTGAGAATATAGCAATACAGTCATGGACTAGAAAATAAGTTCCTTTTACTTCTGCCTGCTGTAATAACAAGAAGTCTTTAACTTATTTCTCCGTTTGTTGATTCTAGACTCGGATTGCAGACTGGAGGGAAGGGGCTCTTAATGGAAACTACCTTAAACGAAAACTTCAGGATGCAGCAGAACAACTAAAACAGTATGAAATAAACGCCACTCCTAAAGGCTGGTCCTGCCACTGGGACAGGTACGCACTCTTCTCCCCTTTTCACCTTTCACCTTTGACATCTCAGACATGATTTGTGATCACCACCACCTGACGACATGACAGCCTGTCTGGAGACTGAGAGCAGCTGCAGTTAGCGGTGCTGGGCAGGCAGAGCACCGCGAGCACTTACAGAGTTTGGGCCGGCCACATGGAGAAACAAAAAACAATGTTTAAAGTGTTCGATGTAACGGATTTTTTCCCAAGATGGACAAAGCTGGTTTTTACTCTCCAGAGTGTTGTTGCACGGAGTAGGGCGGGCTTGGGGGTTAAGCGCATGCGAGAGCTCTGTGCGCTTTACAGGACCTCTGGAAGCAACTACTCCTGATTAACCTCGGTGAAGTTAAGGAAAGCTTCGTGCCTGAAGATGTGAATGAAGAACAAGATTACTATCTTCTGCCAGCAGGTCAGATGAAAACATTTCTTTTTATATTTGGCTTTTCTTGATTTTTTTTTTCGTTATTTGAAATCTTTGCTCTTTTATTTTTCAGCTCCCAGATCCTCTCCCTCTCTTTAGCTTTCACTGTGTTTGATATCAAGAGTATGAAATGTGAATTCCACGGTCCAAGAGGGGAAGAGTCACCTTTCGCAAACTTCGTTGTTCTCTTCTTTGGAAGGGAAATTAGTGTTCTAGGATATTGAGTCCCTTCGTTAATGAAACTTGAAACCCTGTTAAGCATTGGCAAAAAAAAAAAAAAAGTGTGAGAGGTGTTTTCTAAGTCATCTGTTGGAATGAGAGGGCTCAGGGCTGTATTCACAGAGCTGCTGGCAGTGCAAATAGCTTTGAATTATCCTTGGTTCTTCATCCTCAATTGTCAAAGCTCTTTGTTGCCTTTGTGAATAGCAGTCCATTAAGAAGAGGTTCGTCCCTGTGAGAGCAGACTGCTGTCCTGGGACAGGACCAAATGGAAGTGTCTTTGTAGGAGAATGGGTCTTAAAACGTGTGTTTTCTTTCTTGTAATTTAGGGATCATAGACGATATTTCTATGTAAACGAACAGTCGGGCGAGTCTCAGTGGGAGTTTCCAGATGGTGAGGAGGAGGAGGAAGAAAGCCAAGCACAAGAAAGTAGAGACGAGACTCTTCCTAAACAGACCTTGAAAGACAAAACTGGCACTGATTCAAATTCTGCAGAATCTTCTGAGAATTCCACAGGTGGGACAATTTACCCTGTACTAATTGGAGAGAAATAATTTTGGAGAAAAAAAAGACTCGTGTTGATATCATAAAAGAAGAAAATAATTCAAATCATGATAAAAATTTCTAGTTAAAAAATAGTGGCTTGACATAAAATTGCAAGTTAATACTGAAGAAAACTAAGGCAGTGACTGCTTGGAAATCAACATACTATTAATATCAGACCTTGCTAAAACATGAAATGATGAGCCAGTATATTTGATTTTAAAAGAGTGTCCCAGAGGTGCTCCCATCTGCTTGTTAGATGGGATGCTTCCTGATTCATGCATCATTTAATAAAGCCAATTAGATCTTAACAACAACAACAAAAAGTTTGTCCTATAACCAGGCTGTCATGCTTTAGACAAAGCTGTGTATCCACTAACAAGAATGCAAATTAATGTTAAGGAACTAGCAGCTGAATTGTCAATATGTGGGGTGATAATAGGAGATTTTGTTCTGTCTTTCTACAGAAAACTTAGTCTGTTGAATTGCAGCCTCATTTTTCCACTCCACTCATCTTGTAAGACATATGGTTGCTACAAATTAAAATGTTCTGAAGAAATGTATGAAACCATGACCATTATTTCAGAGATGCAAAATAATTGGTGTGGTGCAAATTGGCAACAATATTCTAGTATAAAACAATCAGGATGGCTCTCAGTGCTTTTAAAGTTTTCATAGACGTCTTTAGTTTTGTTGTATACATTTTTAAAAAGGCTTTCATAGTTCCTCAGTTACTTTGAGAATCTGAGAGCTTCTCTAAAGAGAATGGCTTGTTTTCCACATTATGGAAGAAGATGTTTTTTTTTCCCCTTCTGAATCCACCATTCTTGGAATAACAAAAATAAGTGAATAGTGAAGCATAGTAAAGACTATGATTAGCAACCATTTTGATCTAAAAAACTGGTAGCTCTTTGTTAAAATGATAGGCGATAAAGCAAGAGTCTGTGGTTTGGCTTTTAAAAGAATAAACCTTTGAAGATAAAGACATGGAATTTGTTGGTAACATAGAGAGTGAAGAGCTGAATTTTTTTGACCTCTGCTTATCAAAAATGGTACTTCATATTCAGTTGGCTCCCTGATCCCAATCAAAAAGTTCTGATAATGTACCAAATGAAAGTGGTCATGTTACCAAGTGATTTTGTCCATTTCTTAAATACCCAGGGATAATTACCAGATCACTGAATAAAAAGCCACATTTGGCTGCAGTGATAATTTTGCACATAGCAAAAGGGTGTTTTTATTCTACTTCATATTTCAGAGATATATGTTCTCAAGTTACAGGGTATTTAACGTTTTCACGGAGAGATTTTCTTTTAATTTTTTTTGTCTTCATTCTTTTGGTGGTAATGATAGGTATGTCTCATAAGTTGATTTTATTGTTTGCTTTTTAGTAATGAACTGAAGAGGCTTGATGGTGGTTCTGGGAAGGAGATTCCACTCCTGGCCATTGTCTAATGTCCCTTGTATGTTACAGAGCTGAATATTATAGAATTACCAACTCTTCAAGTGTTCTGTGAACACCTTAGAGTTATTTTTTCTGTTTGTTGATGACACAGTTGGGTACTGTCTGGTAAAGGGAAGACTTGGAGACATTCCTGTTTGATTAAATAAAACTAATTATGCTGTAGGAAAAAGCCACTGATAAACCTGCTTATATTCTTAAGCTTCTTTAGTGAGAGCCACTAAAACTTGATAAACTTGATTTAAATAAAACACAAATCTTGTACTAAGGTCTTTGGGATTCAAGAGCATTTCTGACCCCTGTTTTAAGCCTGTAAGGAAAGTTTATTTAATATATTCTGTTTGTCATCCCAGCAGTGGTTAAAACCATCTTTTAAAGAAGAAAAATCACTACATTGTACGGAGCAAGGAAGTTCCCAAGTTCTGTTCATTTTTAATCCTTGTTGTTTGAATTTAACATCATGTCTCTAAAGACAAGTGATATTTGAAGATATCTAATATGTCTGTCTTATTAGGCTTTGTCACTTAGATTATATTTAGCTGCTTTTCATAAGTCTGTGGAACTATTTTTGGTATAATAAGTTCTTGCTTTAAATTGCTAAAATGGCCTCTTGGTTCAAAATAATAAGCAGAAGTTCTCTCTTTGGAAGAACATAAGAAAACAGTAAAGGAAGCCTGCCTTCAAATAGAAATAAAGATGCATAGAACAAAATGGGTTCTTGAAGAGCTCAAAATTTGTGTCCCCACCCTATTCTAAGCCTGTGGTTTTCAAATTTATTAGCGTATGATAAAAGCTGTGTTTTACCTTTAATCTCTCCTTGGACTTCAGACTTAAATGTTGTCTTAAATGGCAAAATATACTAACTGGGTTGTATTTAGAAACAGAGAAGCATCATGTAATAGGACATCCATGGATACTCAAACGGAGATTTCTGAAGTTGTGTTTAAACTAAAGGAGAGAATTATCAGTTTTAAGGCACAGCTTTTGTGTTTTGGGATTCAAGTATTAACCAAAAATGCTCCTTGTTTGCTGCTACATTTATCAAGTCTAGTTTGTCTCATTTACATAAAGTTTAATTCTGATTAGCTTTGCTGGAGGTTGTAACTGATTAGCTTTGCTGGAGGTCGTAAACCACATTATTATTATTATTTTAAGATTTTATTTATTTATTCGACAGAGATAGAGACAGCCAGCGAGAGAGGGAACACAAGCAGGGGAAGTGGGAGAGGAAGAAGCAGGCTCATAGCAGAGGAGCCTGATGTGGGGCTCGATCCCATAACACCGGGATCACACCCTGAGCCTAAGGCAGACGCTTAACCGCTGTGCCACCCAGGCGCCCCATAAACCACATTATTAGCCTTGAGCCTGTATTTCCTTGAGTTGCTGTGCCTAGCGGCACATTACCATCATAAACATAACCTGTGTTGCATTATTCTTCTAGATGAGAATATGTAAAATTCAACTTACTCATTTACTTACCAAATGTTATTGAAAGTTTAGCAACAGGACGTTTGATAAGTCATTAATCTTCAGTATTTATTACCTTAGTTCTGTAATCTTGATGTTTTGTTATCCTGTAATATAGTAGACTGCCTGGTCATACGCAGACTTTATTCGTCTAAAAGTTAGTGTGTGAATTCATATTAGATGACCAAATATAAAATTTTAACAAGGCAGTTGAAGTCTTTAAGCTGAAAAACTGCATTCTTGTTTTCTAGTGATTATTTTCTCAGTGCTCTTTTCCTTTAAGTAAGCAATTTCTCAAAACAATTACAGTAACCTTGTGAATCATCTTCTTAAAGTCTTTTACATAATATATATCTGCTCCATAAAAACTAAAGCTATCTTAAAAGCCAAATGGTTAATGGTGGCTTTGGTTTTACCTTGTCGAGAACCAGTGTGGTGTCTTTTGTGGCAACCAAGGTAAAGGGTTGTATCCTTGTCATAGAGCCTTTTGTAATAGCACCCTTATTTAATCCCCCACTTTTGACTGTGAAATTTAACAGGTGATTGCATTTGGGTCTCTACTCCATGAGAAGTGAGATTTATTCAGCTGTGATTTCTAAAGCTCTTAGACTAACCCTGGCATTACCAGGACTTCTTAGTAAAATAGCACTAGACTAGAAGTCAGACTTGGCCACTGAGAGCTGTATGATCTTGGGCAAGTCATTTTCCTCCTGGGTTTCATTACCTTTGAAGTGAGAGAGTTGAACTAGATGATTTCTCATGTCTTTTCTACTCCTAAATTCTATGATTTTTAGGGAGAAAATTCCCTTCAACATTCCTGGGATATATAACTAATAGTCCCATATATTGTGAAACTTTCCTATTGACGATAAAGAGGGATGGGGAAGGCTACAAGTAAGTATATCCTCCTATTTTCTCTAACCTTTAAAGCTTTTCCCAGGAAAGAAGGGATAGTAATTAACTGGCTTTTGCAGAATTTGCAGGAAAACTGATCCTGCAGCTTTTTAGATATAATTTCTTAACTCAGACTCCAGCATCAATTTCAGATCCTCTTCATCTTCAAACACCTCTTTTGTGTGTGCCTTCATTATCATTTACCTTGAAGATTTGTTGTTCTAAATTTACCTTTTCTCATTACAGAAATAAAAAAAAATTACCCTTCCTGATTTGTGTTGCTGTGATTTAGCAAATGTAATTCATAACCAAAGGTGCAAAGGAATGATAGAGTTGATGAGAGCACCTTGCAAATGGATTTTTAAAATGTAGTAACTCAAATTAATTAAAAAGGGTAGATTTCAAAACAGGTGTTTTGAATGAGTACTTCTCTGGGTCATCCCCATTCAGTCATTTACCTCACTAAGAAGTAAAATAACATGGAATCAGCATTGCAAATGCACATTATTTATTCCCCTCTTCTCTTTTGAAGTAAAAAAGACCCAGAGTGTTGCCTTCTAGTTGTGTATTTTGAAACTGTGAATGTTTGAAATAAAAAACTTCAGGTTCAGATGACCAAATTTCTCATTGGCTTGATGAGGTGTGCTTCATTAGTCATAAACCTGGACCCAAAGAACAAGACTAGTACGTAATTTAGCTGGGGCAAGTGCTAACTGTGAGGTTCATAAATTCATCTTTCCATGGTAGTCATTTTTGAACTGAACTGCTTAATGTTTCAGTGACCGCAATGTAGAGTAGATGCCTGCGGGTCTGATTTTGTCTTACTAGTCACTTGAACGTGGCTGTGAATGCAAGCCACAGAGTTTTTGTCTTGTCTTTTCCCTGACTCCTGTTTGTTTTCATAGGTTCTCTTTGTAAAGAGTCCTTTTCTGGCCAAGTTTCTTCTTCATCACTCATGCCACTTACTCCATTCTGGACCCTCCTTCAGTCAAATGTGCCTGTGCTTCAACCTCCATTACCTTTGGAAATGCCACCACCCCCACCTCCGCCCCCAGAATCCCCTCCTCCCCCTCCTCCTCCCCCTCCTCCTGTAGAAGATGGTGAGATCCAGGAGGTAGAGATGGAGGATGAGGGAAGTGAGGAGCCTCCTGCCCCAGGAACAGAGGAGGATACTCCATTGAAACCTTCGACACAAACCACAGTTGTAACTAGCCAGGTGAGAAATACTGTTTGGCATTTTGAAGAGTTTCTGGGGACCGGGGCATGGTTTGACACCATGTTGTGTATTTTAGAAGAGGATGTTTAATCAGGGATTTCAGCCACTAACTAGATTCTCTGTGTTTCAGAGTTCAGTTGATTCTACCATCTCTAGTTCTCCGTCCAGTAAAGCGATAAAAAGAAAAGCTACAGAAATTAGTACTGCGGTAGTTCAGAGATCGGCTACCATTGGTAGTTCTCCGGTACTCTACAGCCAGTCAGCTATAGCTACAGGTAAACATTGTGATTAAAATGTTTTCATCAGTGTATTATATCTTTGTTTTCAGAATTAGATGTCATAAAAGGCTTTTAGATGTCATGTGAAGGCTTTTCATTTTTTTAAGTAGGCACCACTCCCAGTGTGGAGCCCAGTGTGGGGCTTCAACTCAGCAGCCTTGAGATCAAGAGTCTGACACTTGGGGCGCCTGGGTGGCACAGCGGTTAAGCGTCTGCCTTCAGCTGAGGGCGTGATCCCGGCGTTATGGGATCGAGCTCCACATCAGGCTCCTCAACACTATGAGCCTGCTTCTTCCTCTCCCACTCCCCTTGCTTGTGTTCCCTCTCTCGCTGGCTGTCTCTATCTCTGTCAAATAAATAAATAAATAATCTTAAAAAAAAAAAAAGAAAAAGTCTGACACTTAACCACTGAGCCACCCAGGCAGCCCAAAAGCTTTTCATTATGAAAACTCTATATATGTTTCTTTCAGTTACTAAAAACTACTATGTATCTTTCTGTATTGTTTTCTGTGCACTTACATGACTTCAGTAATTTTGATTGTTTAAGTACCTTAATGCTGGGGGCGCCCGGCTGGCTTAGTTGGTAGAGCATGCTACTCTTGAACTCAGGATCATGAGTTTGTTTGTTTGTTTATTTTTAAGATTTTATTTGTCAGAGAGAGCACAAGCAGGGGGAGCAGCAGAGGGAAAAGCAGGCTCCCAGCTGAGCAAGGAGCCTGATGTGGGACTCCATCCCAGGACCCTGGGATCATAACCTGAGCCAAAGGCAGATGCTTAACCAACTGAGCCACCCAGGCATCCAGGATCATGAGTTTAAACCCCACGTTGGGCGTGGAGCTTATTTTAAAGCAAAAGAAAAAAAATTTCCTTATTGATAAAGTATTCAGAAATATTTTGCTATCAGAAAATTTGGCCTATGTGTATATGTATATATTTAAAGATTTTAATTTTTTGAGAGAGAGAGCACAAGTGGGGGAGGGGCAGAGAAACAGACACCCTGCTGAGCAGGGAGCCTAATGTGAGACTCAATCCTAGGATCCTGGGATCATGACCTCAGCCAAAGGCAGATGCTTAACTGACTGAGCCACCCAGGTGCCCCTGTGGCTATATATTTTTTTAAAGATTTACTTACTTAGCTTAGAGGGATGGGGGGTGAGAGAAATTCTCGGGCAGACTCCCTGCTGAGCGTGTAGCCCCTCGCAGGGCTTGATCTCACCATCCAGAGATCATGATCTGAGTCAGATGTTTTTGTTTTTTGTTTTTGTTTGTTTGTTTTTAAGATTTTATTTATTTATTCGACAGAGATAGAGACAGCCAGCGAGAGAGGGAACACAAGCAGGGGGAGTGGGAGAGGAAGAAGCAGGCTCCTAGCGGAGAAGCCCGATGTGGGGCTCGATCCCATAAGGCCGGGATCACGCCCTGAGCCGAAGGCAGACGCTTAACCGCTGTGCCACCCAGGCGCCCCCATGATCTGAGTCAGACGTTTAACTGACTGAGCCACCCAGGTGCCCTGTGGCTGTATTTTTGAGCAAACGGTATACTGACATCATTTTGTAGGTGATCTAACCCCCAGTTCTCTTTTTATCTTTTCCTTGTTTTTGCTTTGTCACAATGTCCTTCTTATAGTTTCATTTTATGTTTTCTGTGTTAGGTCACCAGGCAGCAGGGGTTGGACATCAGTCTGCAGGGATTGGACACCAGGCAATATCAGTTAGCCATCCAGCAACAGGAATGGGTCATCAAGCCAGAGGAATGAGCCTACAGTCAAATTACCTAGGACTTGCATCAGCTCCTGCAATTATGAGCTATGCCGAATGTTCTGTCCCAATGGCAGTGACCGCTCCCACACTGCAACCAGTTCAGGCCAGAGGGCCTGTGCCTACCACTGCCATTATTGAACCACCACCACCACCTCCTCCTCCTCCTCCTCCACCACCACCAGCTCCCAAAATGCCGCCACCCGAGA
Source organism: Ursus americanus (assembly GCF_024610735.1). Taxonomy (NCBI): domain Eukaryota; kingdom Metazoa; phylum Chordata; class Mammalia; order Carnivora; family Ursidae; genus Ursus; species Ursus americanus. The sequence continues at coordinate 31,548,464 of NC_142150.1, read as the reverse complement.
AGACCAAAAAAGGAAAGAAAGATAAGGTATAGTAAATCTGTCTAATTTTCTATTTAAAAAAATTTTAGGGCGCCTGGATGGCTCAGTCGGTTAAACATCTGCCTTCAGGTCATGATGCTCAATGGGCTGAGCCACCCAGGCGCCCCATGATTCATTTTTTTTTTTTTTAAATCCATTCTGGCAGTATATGACTTTTAATTGGAGAGTTTCATTTATATCAGTAAATTACTAATTTATTATCAGTAATTACTAATATGGAAGGACTGAATGTTACCATTTTGTTACTTGTTTTCTCTATATTTTATAAAGCTTTTTTTGTCCTCATTTCTTCTCTTAATTTTGTGTTTAATTTTTTCAGTGACACATTTTGATTCCCTTGTCATTTTTTTTTGCATATATTCTGTTTATTTTTTTGTGGTTACCGTGGGTATTATATATAATGTGCTTAAAGTTATAATAACCTATCTTGAACTGATACACTCCAATGGAGACAAAAACTATACAGCTGCATCCCACTCCGTTATTGATGTTATAAATTACATCTTTATATATTATATACCCATTAACATAGATTTGTTAATTATTTTTATGCTTTTGTCTTTTAAATTCTGTAGAAGAATAAAAAATAGAGTTACAAACCAAAATCACAATCATGCTGGTTTTTATATTTGTCCATGTATTTTTACCAGAGAACTTTATATTTTTATATGACAAGTTACTTTCTAGCATCTTTCATTTCAACTTGAAGGACTCCACTCCTTTAAGCATTTCTTATAAGACAAGTCAAGTAGTAATGAACTCCCTCAGCTTTTGTTTACTTGGGAACATCTTGTTTTTTATCCTTATTATTGAAGGAAGGTGTTACCTGGTATAGAATCCTCAATTGACTTTTTTTTTTAACTTTAACCACTTAAATATATCATCCTACTGTCTTTTGGCCTACACCATTTCTGCCAGAAATCCTCTGATAATCTTTCTGAGGATTCCAGTCACTTTTACCCCCCTGCTTTGTAGATTCTCTTTGGCTTTTGACAAGTTATGTCACAGTGTAGTCTTTTGGGATTTATCCTTCATGGAGTTTGTTAGGCCTCTTGGCTGTGTCTATCCATGTCTTCTTTAAATTTAGGAAGTTTTTGGCTTTTTCTTTTCTTTTCTTTTCTTTTTTTTCTTTCTTTTTGAAATAGTCTCCCCATCCAGCATGGAGCCCAGTACAGGGCTTCAAACTCATGACCCTGAGATCAAGACCTGAGTTGATATCAAGAGTCAGATGCTTGAGCGACTGAGCCATCCAGCACCCTGTGGCTGTTCTTAAAATTAGCTCTGCCATTTTCTTTCCATCCTCCTGGTACTCCCATAATGCATACATTGGTCCACTTATTGGTACTGTAAGTCACTTAGACTCTGTTCACTTTGCTTCATTCTTTTTCTTTTTTGCTCTGCAGACCCAATAATTTCAGATGACCTACCATGAATTTTATTGACCCTTTCTTCTGCATATCAGAGTCTGCTGTTGAGCTAATGAATTTTTCAGTTCACATTTTTCAACTTCAGAATCTCTGTCTGGTTTGGATTTTTTTATGTCTGTCTCTTTGTTGATAATCTCATCATATTCATGTATAATTTTCCTGATTTCCTTTAGTTCTTTGCCGGTGTTTTCCTTTAGCTCTTTGAGCACATTTAAGACAACTGTTTTAAAGTCTTTGGTATGTCTTAAGCATGTGTTTATGGTTGGTTTCTAGAGATTTTTTTTTTCCTTTGAATGGATGTGTTTCCCAGTTTCTCTGTGTGTTTTGTGATTTTTTGTTGTTGTTGTTGAAAATCAGGCACTTGAGAAAACAACTCTCTCCCAGTCTTTGCGGGACCCAGGCTGTATTTGTGGAAAGACCTTCATTAATGGGCCCTGCATGAAGGCTCAAGATCTTTTCAGGCCTTTTCTGGGCATTTGTATTCCCTGGATTTGTGCTTTTCTTTTTTTCCCATTCCGCTGTATACACTTAATTTTAATTTTCCTGAGTCTCACACCTTTTTTCCTAGGAACCTTACATGCTGTATAGTATTCCTATCTCCATAATCTCCCGCTCCCAGGTATCCACATGACTACAGTTTCCCTATGGTTTTCACATGCCACAGTACCTGCCACTGCCTTTCATGGCTTTCAACCTGGGATCCAAAACATACTGCCATTCCTGCGTGAGCTCCAAGTTAGGCAGTATACAGAAACCAGTCATTCAGGCAGCCACAGACAGGGTAGAACATTGCACACTTTTCCTTCCCTCCTGAAGGAGGGAACTGAGAATTGGCTGTTTCAGCCCAACCACATGGGAGAGGGTGGTGTAAGGGCAAGCAGACATGCCACAGAATTTCCTACTGTTTTGAGTGGGGCTGCTGCTGCTTCTTCTAATCCTTTTATTTTTTTTCCAAGATTTTACTCTTCCATAATCTCTACACCCAATGTGGGGCTCAAACTTACAACCCCGAGATCAGGAGTGGCATGCTGTACCTGCTGAGCCAGCCAGGCACCCCAAGTTGTGGCTTATTGATTGAATGTTCTCTTGGTTACTATAGATTTTCAGCTCATTTCCAGAGTTACCATAAAGCCATTTTAGTCAGTCTGTATTCTTTTTACAATAATGTTTCTGTGAGGAAACGGCCTGGAGCTTCATATTCTGCCATCAGTCTGATGTCATGTCACACTCATGGGCACTTTTGAATGTCCTGATCACGCAAAGAAAATTTCTTATCAGCTTTTCTCCTCTGTGTTCCGCACTTTATCTCCTGCCTCAACTGTAATCTTTTGCCCTGGGGGTCAACAGGGCAAATTCATTTGCCTTACCATGGTTCAAGGAACCTTCTTGAATGGATTATGCATTCACACAAACTGGACAGTGGTTCCAGATTAAACCATTTGTCCAAGTTGGTACCGTGGTTTCAGAAATTATGTGGGGGGGCACCTGGGTAGCGCAGTGGGGCGCCTGGGTAGCACAGTCGTTAAGTGTCTGCCTTGGGCTCAGGGCGTGATCCCGGCGTTATGGGATCGAGCCCCACATCAGGCTCCTCTGCTGGGAGCCTGCTTCTTCCTCTCCCACTCCCCCTGCTTGTGTTCCCTATCTGGCTGGCTGTCTCTCTGTCAAATAAATAAATAAAATCTTTAAAAAAAAAAAGAAATTATCTGGAAATGAAGTGAATATTATAGAAGTCAATAATATCAATTAAGACAATGTGTAAAGTAGATTAATGTCAAGCTCCATACTGAAGTACACACAGTTCTCCTGAGTCAAAATACTGTTTACCACCTCCATGTCTTTACTTTGTCCACCAGTCCCAATACTGTTTGTTCTTTACACAAGTAAGTGTTAGAACAACCAGTTCTCAGGGATCATTTCTCTTATGAAGCTTTCCTTAACACTCTTCCTCCAGCCCTGCAGAGATAATTGCTTCCTCCTGTTTTCATGCAGTTAAGTAATTTTTTAGCCGGTCATGCTTTTATGGTCTTATAAATAATAGTTTGGAAAATCCAGAATTCTAACTTGGTGTAATATATAATTTTTACATACTTGATATTAAAACAAATGATGGCCTATCTCCTTGTATGCAGGCCATTTTAAAAGAATATAAAATAGGGGCTCCGTGAGTGGCTCAGCCACATAAATGTCTCTTTGTTTCGGCTCAGGTCATGATCCTCTGTCACGAGAGATCGAGCCCCACCTGGGGCTTCTCGCTTGGTGGAGTCTTCTTGAGATTCTCCTCTCCCTCTTCCCCTCCCCACTATGCATGTGTGCGCGTACTCTCTCTCAAATAAATAAATAAAATCTTAAAAAAAAAAATAGGGGCACCTGGGTGGCTCAGTTGGTTAAGGGTCCAACTCTTAATCTCAACTCCGGTCTTGATCTCAGGGTTATGAGTTCAAGCCCCGCATGGAGCCCACTTTAAATATAATAATATAATAATAATAATAATATACTTAATGCCTCATGTTCAAGAATACTTGAAATGCATGTTTTCAGTCTTTTTGCTGAGGAGTTTTGTGTGCAGCTTACTAGAAAATAAACTAGAAAATAAGTCCTAACCATTCAATCTTTAGTCATCTGAGTGCAGTGTCTTCCCATGAAAACATGCTTAAGCAGCCAGTGCAACTCTTATCCATGGTTTTGAATGTGATTGGCAATAAATAACTTCTAAAACATGACTAAATTCCCCATGACTGGTCGGAATCAAATGTGATAAAAAAAAATTTTTTTGTCACAAAACCCAATAGAAGTCAAAATGAAACCACAGTGACTCTACCCAGAGCTTCGTTTTTTCATCATGTTTCTAGTGTTCAGTGAAAGGTTATACCTCAATGAGCCCTCTGTGCACATGTGACCATTATTAGTTAATGTCACTTTTTACTCAGTTGGTTCACTGCTAAGCCAGAATGGGCTGTTTTGGAGCTTGCTGGAAGGGTGTGTATGCAGTGTGAGGCTGTACCACAGGTGGCGTGACAGACTGGAATGTGGGAAGGTGTGCGGAGCTAAAGGTGTAAGCACAACAGATGGGTACTAACCCGAACTCTGAATTACAGTCAAAATAGGGTATTGAGTTAGGGAGCTAAGTAACAGAAGAAAGACTAAAAATATGAAACTTATTTTCTCAGATTTTTGAAGACTTAAGAGATGTCTCTCAGGTGCAGGCAGGAAAAACAGGTTGGGCCCCCGTATGCCCAGTCCCACCTGAGCACAGCAGCAGTTACTCACCTACCACTCACGCGCCTGCTTGTCGTGCTTAACGGCGTGTCACCTGGTCAGCTCTTCAAACACACAGCTCTGCTGCTCTTCAAAAGACAGGGGTAAAATATTTTTAACAGTGATTTGTCAGGCATTCTCCTTAGAAGCTTGGGATTCAGTAGTGAATCCAACAAACCAGTCCTGTTTTTATGGAGATTCCCTTCTGGAGGGCTGGAGAAGAAGGGGAAATGGGGTTGGGCTAACAGATAGACAAGTATGTGCACGTCTGGTGCTTTAAAATGCAGTGACAAAAAATAAGCAATGTTAGAGGACAGAAAGTGGTCTTTGGGAGGTGGGGCTGTTTCAGATGGGGTATGCTCAGGGAAGTCCTCTTTGCGAGAGTGCCATTGATCAGAGGCCTGAAGGTAGTGAGAGCAAACCATGTTGGACGTATATAATTCTACTTTTGCAAGTATCACCAGCATTTGTTTTGAAAGTACATATTTTTTATAGACAATTTAGAAAATGAAGTTGAGCCAAAAGAAAAATAAAATCTCCTCTTAGAATTAATCTTATTAATATTTTGATGTATCTCCTGCTTTTCTTATAGTTGTTGTCATTGACTATGTTGCTCTTTCCAGAAAAGCTGGCCATTTACTTCTCAGCTCTATTTTTCACTTCATGTGAACAGGGCATCTATTTAAAATTTGCCAAAGGAAACACTGTAATTCTGAGCTAAGGGCAACAGTTTTGAATTCCATAGAATAATGAGGCTACAGGAAATTTTTCTGACCTGATTTAATAAAAATACACTTAAACTTTTTCGATTTTTTTTTTTAACAGTTTTTAGATTTTCAGCCAAGCATTAGGTTTATAGTTGGTAGAAATTTTTGGCAAGAACTTACAATGGTATTTATTTTCTGTGTTTCTGTCCTTTTGATTTTAAAGCCCCCTTATTCCTTGATCTAAAAAGAGATCGTGATCTTATGTGGCCCTCATTTCCATATTTTATGTATTATCTTCTTTCTGACCTTTAACCTTTGCTCTAGGCAAAGAAGAGTAAAACCAAAATGCCGTCTCTGGTAAAGAAGTGGCAGAGTATCCAGCGTGAGTTAGATGAAGAGGAGAACTCTAGTTCCAGTGAAGAGGACCGGGAATCAACTGCACAGAAGCGAATCGAAGAGTGGAAACAGCAGCAGCTGGTCAGGTAAAAGAGAGCCCACGGAGGAGTGGGTTGTGGTGGTGGTTTTAGAGCAGAAGTCATATTCTTTGAATCACAGTCCTTAATTTTTGATATTTTTTACAAACTTATCTAAAAGTTTATAATTCACAGTAATGTTTATTTCCCTGTAAAAATTATGATTTACCCTTTTTCAAAATTAGAAATACCAGAGTTTTAACACTTTATCCTACTAATTGTTCCTCTTAAGCAAAGGAGTGTCTTTAACTCTCGGCATACCAGGAAAAACAAATGTCCTTTTTACCATGTAGATCTAATAGACCCTTTTTATAACTTTAAAAAAATTTATTTTACAATAATTTACAGAAATTAAAAGGAGAGGGGCTGGCTCAGTCAGTGGAGAATGGGACTCTTGATTATGGGTTGTGAGTTCAAGCCCCACATTAATATACTTAATGCCTCAAGTTCAAGAATACTTAAAATGCATGTTGGGTTGCAGAGCTTACTTAAAAAAAGACTAAAAAAGAGAAGGGGAGAAGACTTCTTTAGAGATTTCGCTAAGAATTTAAACATAACTCAAATATTTTTCTTTATTTTCCTGGTTTTGAAGGTATGTAAACTGAGCAACATTCTTTGAATGCAACTAATTGTTCAGTTGTCATGCGTAACCTGGAACATACTCATAGTAGTGCTACCATATTTCACATCCGTCTCGGATAGGTTCTAGCTTATCATTACTTCTGGTTCTTACACTTGCAACATTAATGAAAACATTTGGGTGAGAATCACCATCTTTTGTTTCATAATTCAAAACATTTTTATTTTTAGATACATAAACACCAATTGGAATGGTCATTGTAAGGAATTTTTTTGTTCCTAAAATGTCCGTTTCTCCAGTTACTACGTACCTGCTTTTAGCATTTGTCTACTTCGGAACCCTCTGAAATAAATTGTAGCATACAGCATCATAAAACCTGAAGATTCCTCTCACGTGTCATTTTAGGGAAAGGAGATAGTCCTGGTTCTCGTTACAAAATAATTGGGTGATGTTGTTCCTTTTTTTTAAGATTTTATTTATTTATTTATTTGACAAAGACAGAACAAGCAGGGGGAGTGGCAAGCAGAGAGAGAGGGAGAAGCAGCCTCCTGCTGAGCAAGGAGCCTGATGCAGGGCTCCATCCCAGGACCCTGGGATCATCACCTGGGCTGAAGGCATCCGCTTAACAAATGGAGCCACCCAGACACCCTGATGTTGTCTCTTTTTAATGAGAATATTGTATTTTCTTTTTGTTCTTAGAAATATACTGTTCACTCATCAGTCTCAATTTGAGAAAATTCTTCTAGGATATGGTCCTCTTAATACCCATAGTCTGAAATTTTACTTACCCAATAAGTTTTACCATCAAAATTAGAATGTACAATGCCACTGTCTGTCTGCCTGCATTTATCTTCTGGCTTGTCTAATATTTGCGGGGTGGGGGCACCTGGCTGGTTCAGTCGCTAGAACATGCAACTCTTGATCTTGGGGTTGGGAGTTCACGCCCCACGTTGGGCATAGAGCTAACTTAAAAAATAGTAGTAATAATATTGGGGTGGGAGGGGACTATGAAGATGTTGCCTCCAGACTTTTTACTTCCTTGAAGGTTGTATGCTCTTTGGGGCAACACAGTAAGAAAACTGAGGGGTGCTGTTAGTGACAATTTATTGCACTTTTGCCTCATCCTTGTATGTGATTCCATTATTCAGTTTTCTTATTATCTTTTTGTCTTTTTTTAGTATTGCTGGGAATTGAGTAATGATTAATTCCTATAATGATGAAATAGCAGACTATTTCAAGATGATGGGTAATCACAAAGATTCTGTAATTAGATTATTTCAGATTTATAAAAGGGTCCAGTGTATCCATTGTGGTTATCGTAAGATAGAGTCTGAGCTTCATCTATTTTGAAAATAATTGAATAAGCCATGAGGTATCAGTCCTCACAAATAGTTAGAACTGTTCAAAAGAGGGGTGCCTGGGTGGCTCAGTCGTTAAGCGTCTGCCTGCGGCTCAGGGCGTGATCCCGGCGTTCTGGGATGGAACCTGCTGCTTCCTCTCCCACTCCCCCCGCTTGTGTTCCCTCTCTCGCTGGCTGTCTCTATCTCTGTCAAATAAATAAAATCTTAAAAAAAAAAAAAAAACTGTTCAAAAGAGAATTTCAAAAACAATAGATTCAGAGGTTCCTGACGCTAAGTTGAGAGTTAAAATATATCTTTCCTAAAAAATTGGAACTCTTCAGGGCCAAGATGAACTTTGACAAGAACTGTTGTATTCCTCAATGTGGCTTTAATGGTTACAGGAGATAGATAAAAATAAATATGCACTTACGTGTTCTTAAAACTGTAGAGAGTGTGTGTGTCTTTGGTTGATGCATCAGAATTAAAAAATTTGATGAGTATATTGGTACTTAGTTGAGAAGCTTTTGAAGCACATTCATGAACAAAGATCAGAGTTTCAGGGTCAGGTAATGGTTTTTGTGAACAGTTTCCTTCTTTTTCTTCCCAGTGAAGTAATCTGTATGTTGTTTTCACAGTGGCATGGCAGAAAGGAATGCTAATTTTGAAGCCCTTCCTGAGGACTGGCGAGCAAGACTGAAGAGGAGGAAAATGGCTCCAAACACATAGTTTTGTGGGGGAGGGGGATTGTTTTTTTATTACTGATTTTTTTCTTTTTTGTGTTCAGTTCAGAGTCTTCACCAGTTTTACTGTTGTCAATAAACTATAAATGTTATGAGGGAGAGCATATGAATTTCCTGGGCAAGAGCATACATGTACAGAGTTTTCATACTTGTGAAATGTAATTTTTCTGTTTTGCTGAAGGGTGAGGTTGACCAAATGCTTTGATCTGGCTGCCTTTATTCTCACACTGGTAAACTCAGCGTATCGGGTACATTAACCTCATCGATCTGGAACATGTGATTCAGGAGTATGATTACCTCAGCAGAGGACTCACTGACGAAAAGTGAAGGATTTCCCGTCTCATAGAGGCTCATTTAGTTCCTAGTGTGGCTCTCTCTCATTAACTTCTACTTCAGAACAAGTGCAATTAAGAAGGCAGCTCTGTATTCTGTTTTGCTTAACTGGGATTGTCGGAATCTCTGACCTCTTAGCCTGCCACCCCTGAAGTGCTGAGGTGTATTGAGGTGTTTACCTTGTGCTGACAGATGGCCACACTCTTTAGAGAACTCTTTCTCACAAATTCTAGAACTGGTAGCTCCGTCATTTCACACACTAGTGGCGTATTCAAATTTCAATACAGGCAGCAGCAGGTGTTCATATCTTTAATTTTGAGGATTTCCCCCTCATGTATGTGGCAGTAAATGTAACAAGAGCCACTGTATGTATTAATGTGTCTCCGTTGTCTTACCTTGTTCCAAAATTCACCTCCCTTTTATGTGAATGTACTCTGCATAAGATTCCAGTATTTAAAAAGCAGTTTACTGTTCTGTACTTTCTCTTGTATCACAATCAGGTAAAAGTCACTTTAAACTGAAGAAACGGCAAATTGTGTTTTAAAGCTGTTTGTATTTCTCCAGTTTCTGGCCTTGTAAATTTGTATATAGGCTCTAATAAAGCTTTTTTTATACTTCTGATTGGTTATCCTTTTGCTTTGCTAAGGCTGTTATTTCATGATTGTGTAATCAAGACTTGTTTTAAGTCCAGTCTTGTTTTTTCTTATCAAATACATCATAAGGCATGTGTAGACGCTGAAGAACAGCTCTCAGGAAAAAGAGCAGCAGCAGGAGCTTGAGTCGGCGGGGGGGGGGAGAGGCAGGCAGGTTTCTGGCACCAGAAGGTGCTATGACTTAAATTTTGGAGCTTGTACTCTATGATATTAGCTAAGGTTTGACCTAAAATTCTGCAAATGATGTAATGTGGTTTTGAAAATAGCTTTTTTCCCTGATTATAAAGGTAATCTCTACTTTGGTTACATTCATATAAAGCTAACCAAAGACAACAATAGTTTGAATTTTATTCCAATCTGTATGCATGTAATTGAGAAGTTTTACCTACTCCATGTCATGGATTTTATTTACCATTATACAGGTGTTGGGGTGACATTTTGTATACAAACTTTTTCTTGTAATTTGCATAGAGCAAATTTGTAGAAATAAAAGCTACCAACTAGCAATTAAAGCTTTTGCTTTAACTGCCTAGCAGTTTTCTAGACTTGTAGGAATTGCTGCAGAGCACCAGTACCTTTGTCACTCTTTTCTTTTTTTCTTTTTTTAGAGAAAGAGCAGAGTGAGCGAGAGAGAATGTGAGTGGAGGGGGGAGAGGCAATGGGAGAGGGAGAAGCAGGGCACTGCATGGTGCTCTATCCCAGGACCCTGGAAACATGACCTGAGCTGAAGGCAGACGCCTAACCAACTGAGCCACCCAGGTGCCCCTCTCTGTTACTATGTTAAAAGAATGGAGCACTTTGAAGTCTGACAACTTGATGGTCATAATGTGTGGTTTCAGTTTCTTTGTAATTTTTCACATCTAGCTATGGGGTGGTGAGATACAAGGTCAAAGGAGAGGGGAAACCGCTCCCTTTGAGCAACACCTGACAGTTAACCTAAAGCTAAGAAGTGGCAAAGAAGTGGGTTTTTTAAAAGATTTAATTTTTTTTTTAAAGATTTTATTTATTTATTTGACAGAGAGACAGCCAGCCAGATAGGGAACACAAGCAGGGGGAGTGGGAGAGGAAGAAGCAGGCTCCCAGCGGAGGAGCCCGATGTGGGACTCGAGCCCAGAACGCCGGGATCACGCCCTGAGCCGAAGGCAGACGCTTAACGACTGCGCTACCCAGGCGCCCCTAAAAGATTTAATTTTTAAAAAAGATTTTGTCAGCGATTGCAAGCAGGGGGAGTGGCAGGCAGAGGGAGAAGCAGGCTCCCTCCTAGCAAGGAGCCCGATTTGGGACTCAATCCCAGGACCCTGGGATCATGACCTGAGTCAAAGGCAGACGTCTAAGGACTGAGCCACCCAAGAGTCCCAAGATTTGTTTATTTTATTTATTTTTAATTTTTTAAAAAGATTTTATTTATTTGACAGAGACAGCCAGCGAGAGAGGGAACACGAGCAGGGAGAGTGGGAGAGGAAGAAGCAGGCTCCTAGCGGAGGAGCCTGATGTGGGAGTCGATCCCACAACGCTGGGATCACGCCCTGAGCCGAAGGCAGACGCTTAAGGACTGCGCCCCCCAGGCGCCCCCCAAGATTTGTTTATTTTAAAGCACGAAAGGGAGGGGCAGAGGGAGAGAAAATCCTAAACATACTCCTCGGGGAGCCGGAGCAAAGGCAGGGCTTAATCTCACGACCTTGAGATCACGACCTGAGCCCAAGCCAAGAATCGGATGCTTAAGGAAGTTTGGGATATTTCTGAGGACCACTAACTGGCATTGTATTTATCAATACGATTTCGGTGCCCCAGAAGCTGGCCTGCAGCATCGTATGAAAGGAAGAATGGATGTGAGAAGTTGGAGGCGGGCCGCACCGGCGGACATTTCCCAGGGACCCACCCATGCCCCGGAGGCGGGGCCTCGCTCCCCGGAAGCGTCCGGCCGCCCTGCCCTCCCGCTTCCGCCTCTCGGTTGCTAGGCTACCGGGGCCCTAGCAGAAAGCGGTGGCAGGCGAGGGCCCGAAGCGTGTTCACTGCCGGCTGCGAGGCTCGGCCGCTGTCCCTGCAGTGGGGTGGCCTCCCACCTCGCTTAGGCTTCTCTGCCGCCGCAGGCGCCGCACACAGCCCTGCTGCCCCAGACGGGCCGGGGAGCGGAGGCGCTCGCACCCTTCCCTCTGCCCTCCTAGGAAATCTCTACGCCCCCTCTCCGACTCTTCAGGGAAACTACAGCTCACCACCTTCCCCGGCACCAGAAAGCCCTGAACCCCTGAATTCCATTTTCAGGGCCCACTCTCTGGGCCCCTGACCTTTCTTTTTCTTAACCTATTCTAAGGCAACTCCATCCCCCCGTTTCTTTCACTTTCCTGTTGCGTCCTGGTGGTGGGCCTCTCCCTCCTCCGAGAGGGAAGCATGGGAGTAGCAAGGGTCCAGGTGCCTCTGGAGGCGTAGACTGGAAGACAAGCCGCCCTCCCTAATTCCTCAGGTGTGCCTCGGGGCCTCAGAGTGGGAACCAGGAGACAGGTGCTTGTGTGTTTGAGAGGCTGGATTGGCGGGGAAGAGGGAGCGCTGAGACAAGGTTTCTTAAAAGTCGCGTGAGAGCAGCGCAGGTGGAGGAGGGTGCGGTGAAATCGGCAGTTTTTTTCAGTTGTCCTTTTCTGGTTTTTTAGTTTCTGTGTAATCAGCTGCCCTTTTGGAAATTGGGCAGGGGGTGTGGCTGGATGCCGGTGTCACTGACTTGTCTTCAGCGGACCATGCAGAAGTAACATGTTCCCAGCGTTGGAAACAGAGCTCAAGCAGGAGGTCGGTACACTCCCCTCTCCAGGAACTCCACAGAAATCCAATACTACTAGATCAGAAGGTATATTCTGGTGGCACCCTCTTCTGGCAGGAGATCTTGATCCTCAGGATAGAATAATTTGCATGAATGTCTTTCACTTGGTTTGTTTACAGAAGTCCTCAGAAACTCAAGAACTGTTGTCGTTTGCAACAATTCTTGTGTGCCTTTTGTTAAGAGTTCCGTGTTCTTTGAAAGGACTGTCCTGATTGATACGGCTTTTCCTTTCACAGTCTCTTCCTGATCCCTATGAAGACTTTATGTACCATCATCTTCAATACTATGGCTACTTTAAAGGTAATATCACATTCTTACCTAGCATTACCTTTCCTGCCTTCATGGAGTAAATGGTTAGGTTAACTGGAGTGTTACACTTGGATAAAGTAATGACAGATTTTTCTAGCACCATGAGGGAAAGATGAAAGAAAGTGAAATGTACTTCCTTTCCCCATCGATCTGCTATGTCACCTCTTTTGAGTGCCTGTGTGTACAAAGGTCTGTCTATCCTTGCATCAATACCACCCCCCTTTCTTAATTACACTATATGGCATTAAAATAGTCTTGATAATCTGGAAAGACATGTCCTCTATCTTGTTCTTCAGAAGTATCTTGGCTATTCTTGCCTTTGCCATGTAATTTTAGAATTAGCTTGTGATGTTTAAAAAATTGGGATTGCATTGCATCTACAGATCAAATTTCACAAGAAATGAAAGTTTTCCAGTACTGGGTTCTGCAATCGCTTTTTTATTTTTATTTTTATTTGGGGAGGGTGTTCTGCAACCTATGAATATACTCTATTTCTTTGTTTACATAGAACTTGCTTAATGTCTCCCAATAAAGATTTATAATTTTTTCATGGAACTTCGTATTGTTATGCCACCATAAATGACGTCTCTTTATATTTTGATTTTCTAACTTTGTTCCTGGTATTTAGAAAGAAAATTGTTTCAATGTTGATTTTCTTTCTATCAACCTTATTAAACTTTCTTACTATTTCATTTTTAAAGTGATTCCTAATTTGTTGAAAACTGAATTTCCAGTTTGCCAGATTCAGCAGAGCCCTTAGGACAAAGCAGCTTTGGGCACCTTTCTCTTTCCACCCTACCATGCTGCTTCTCAAGTCTCTCTTCACTGTAAAATGGAGAAAATGATGCTTAACCCACGGAAACTGGAATATGAAAGCTCTTTGGAAAATGGGATGTATTCATTTTAAAGGCCTGTGGGGGTGATGGGTGGTAACAGAAGTAGCAGCAGTTTTGGTGGTAGTAGTGCTTTTGGTATTGACCTAGATGTTACAGGCGATGAACCCGGCTTCCAGCACCTTTAATTACGTTGTGTATTTATAGCTCAGAAAGGCAGTTTACCAAACTCAGCCACGCACCAGCATGTTTGGAAGAATAATCCTCGCTACCTGCTGAGTGGCTCTTTTGGGGAAAGAGAGGATGTGTTACCAGACCCACTGCAAAAGGAGAAGCTACTGTGTGAGTAATGATCAGTGTGTGTGAAACCCAGAAACCTCACTGCCTGGAGACACTCCTTGGGGTATTTGGGAGACCATGGCCTAACACAGGAAAAGACAGAGGAACATACTTGGCCAGATTCTGACACCACTCAAAAATGTTATATCTAGATCCACTTGGGATTATAGGTCTAAATTAAAATACTATACATTCCGGATTATTTTTCTTCAAATTGTTGGGAAATTTGTTAAAACTCTGTGGTCAAGAGTAGTGCATTGATTTTTACATAGTTTTGGCGGGTATATTTGTTCAGGCACTTTGTGTAAGAGTGGAGTAAATCAATTTCAGCTAGCTTAAGCAAAAATAATTTTTTAAAAATATTTATTTTAAGACAGGCAGAGAGGAGGAGGAGGAGCAGAGGAAGAGGGACAAGCAGACTCTCCACTGGGTGCAGAGTTCAAACAGTGCTTGATCCCACAACCCTGAGATCTTGATTTGAGCTGAAACTGGGAGTTGGACACTCAACTGACTGAGCCACCCAGGCAACCCCCCAAAAATAGTTTTTCAAAAGGATTTCACAGGTTCCTTCTGGAATCTAAGGGTAGGCGTGCAGTTGAAATTTCTCCCAAACATCAATTCACTTTTCCCTATATCCTCCCTGATCCCAGTTCAAGCTACCATCATTTCTTACTATTGAAAGAGCCTCAGTAATTGATCTCCTGAATTCTTCTCTTGTTTCATGCTAACCCCTTTCAATCCATTTTCCACACAGCATTATTCTTTTTTATATGCAAATCTGATTGTGTCCTTTTTCTAGTTAAAACGTTTGAGTGACACAAAACCTAAAAGCTATAAAATACCATTAATAAAGTAAAATAACAAACTGAAAAAAAGTTTGTGACAAATACGTTAAAGGATTATTTTCTTTAACATGGTAGCTCTTACAAATCAATATGTGAAAGATGGCCAAATACAGCACGCCTGGGCAGCTCAGTCGGTTAAGCATCTGCCTTCAGCTCGGGTCATGATCCCAGGGTCCTGGAATCCAGTGCCACATTGGGATGCTTGCTCTGCAGGGAGCCTGCTTCTCCCTCTACCTGCCACTCCCCTGCTTGTGCACGTGCGCTCTCTCTGACAAATAAATAAATAAAATCTAAAAAAAAAAAAAAAAAAAAAAGAGAGATGGCCAAGTAAAAAATGGGCAAAAGACATGAGCAAGTCTTTCATAAAAACAAACACAGTCAGGGCATTTGGGTGGTTTAGTGGTTGGGTATCCAACTCTTGGTTTCAGCTTAGGTCATGATTTCATGGGTCATGGTTTTGAGCCCTGTATCAGGCTCCATGCTGGGTGGGGAGTCTGCTTGGGGTTCTCTCCCTCTGCCCCTTTTTCTACACACACGAGTACGCAAGTGGGAGCTCGCTCTCTCTCTAAAATAAATAAATATTTTTAAAAACCCACACAGTTAATAAGCTTATGAAAAGATGCTCAATTTCACCTCTAATTAAAGATATAAATCAAAATGTTAATGTACCATTTTTTTTAATTAATGGAATTTGGACAAAAAAACTTTTTTTTAATTACACCTAGTACATATAGGTCAGAGTATGGGGGAATACTCTCCTACACTGCTGTTAGGCCTGTGACTAGGCAGACTATTTTAGAAAGGCAATTTGTCAGTATCTGGGAAATTTAACACAGTGCATAACCCTTGATGCAGTAATTCCACTTTCAGATAGATGTTTGCTTACACCCTGGTGCCCTGAAGGCTCTTCCATTCTGCGTCCCAGAGCTTCTGGCAGGAAATAGAAAGGGAGGTGTTGATCAAAGGAGACTCATCTGGGTAGGATCGCTTATGAGCCAGCTGATTGCCCCCCTTCCGTTTCCTCCTGCCACATTTACTGATGCTTAAGATAATATTAATAAGAAACAATTGCCAGCCTCAATATCATAAACACCATGAAATTCAAAATCTGCTGGTAGAGGTAACACAACAATGTGAATGAGTTTTAGTGTGTAATTGATAATAGGACTTCTTTAATTCCTGTTTTGACCATTGGCGTGAAGAAGACATTTTTTCATCATCTTAGTAGCAAAGCATTTTTTTTTTTTAAGATTTTATTTATTTGAGAGAGAGCAAGTGAGAGAGAATATGAGCTGAGGGAGGAGGAGCAGTGGGAGAGGGAGAAGCAGACTCTCGGCTGAGCAGGGAGCCTGATGCGGGGCTCGAACCCAGGACCCCAGGATTGTGACCTGAGTCGAAGCAGACGCTCAACCAACTGAGCCATCCATGCACCATGCAAAGCATTTTTTAAAAAAGATTTTATTTATTTTAGAGAGAGAGGACATGAGCAGGGGGAGGGGCAGAAGGAAAGGGAGAGAGAAAATCTCAAGCAGACTGTGTGCCCAGCATGGAGCCTGATGTGGGACTCAGTCCCACGACCCTGAGATCATGACCTGAGCCAAAATCAGGAATCCAGTGCTCAACCAAATGAGCCACCCAGGCACCCCAGCAAAGCACTTTTTAAAAAATATATTTTATTTATTTATTTGACAGAGAGAGACAGCCAGTGAGAGAGGGAACACAAGCAGGGGGAGTGGGAGAGGAAGAAGCAGGCTCCTAGCGGAGGAGCCCGATGTGGGGCTCGATCCCATAACGCCGGGATCAGGCCCTGAGCCGAAGGCAGACACTTAACCGCTGTGCCACCCAGGCGCCCCAGCAAAGCACTTTACAAAAAAAAAATATTTATTTATTTATTTTAGAGAGGTAGAGAGAGAGAGCAAGAGCACGAGGGGCAGTAGGAGAGAGAGACTCATGCAGACTTCCCACTGATTGTGGAGACTGATCCCACAACCCTGAGATCGTGACCTGAGCCGAAATGAAGAGTCGAAGGCCTAACTGACTGAGACACCCAGGCACCCCACCAGTTTGTCTTCTTGCCAGCAGGTTCTGAGAGTACGTGTTTACTTACACCTGTGCCAAGATGAATGTGAAAACACATAAATGTTTTCCATGTCTGTTAGGTAAAAAACTAGTATCTCCTTGTCATACTGGTTTACCGTTCTTTATGAGTTAGACTGAGAAGCTTTACCATCTTTTCAAATGTTTATTGTCTCCTCACCCCATTAAACTAGGGAAAAGAGAGAGAAAAAACAGGGCTCTGAAATTAAAAAAAAAAATTTTTTTTTTAAAGAAAGAAAAGGCAGGCATCTGGGTGGCTCATTTGGTTAATCCTCAGATTCTTGATTTTGACTTTTGATTTCAGCTCAGGTCATGATCTCAGGATTGTGAGATCAAGCCCCATCTTGGTCTCTGCCCTCAGTGTGGAGTTGGCTTTTCCCTCTCCCTCTGCTCCTCCCCCTCACCACACTCTCTCTCTCTCTCTCTCTAAAATAAATAAATAAATAAATAAAATCTTAAAAAAAAAAAAAAAGAAGGGAAGAGGGCGCCTGGGAGGCTCAGTAGGTTAAGCGTCTGCCTTCATGGTCCTAGGGTCCTGGGATCAAGTCCCGCCTCGGGCTCCCTGCTTAGCGGGGAGCCTACTTCTCCCTCTCCCTCTGTCCCCCCCTTCTCTCGCTCTCTCTCTCTCTCAAATAAATAAAATCTTAAAAAAAGAAGGAAGGAAAAGAAAGAAAAAAGAAAGAAAAGAAAAAAGAAGAAAGAAAGAAAGAAAGAAAGAAAGAAAGAAAGAAAGAAAGAAAGAAAGAAAGAAAGAAAGAAAGAAAGAAAAAAGGGGGTGGAGGGAAGGAGGAAGGGAAAATGGGGCCCTAACTGGGGGTTGGGGGGGCGGTGAAAGGGACACGGAAAGAGAGCAGAGAAAAGAAAGTCACAGATCCCTAGGACAAACCATGCCTCCTCCTTCCTCTTTCTAGGGCCCACCTGTCTCTCTTCAACGGTGCACAGACAGATAGCAGCTGTGAGCAGAGGTATTCCATGTCCTTTCAGACCCGAAAACGCAACACTGCTTTCTGGGAGGTGTCCTCACTCACTGCTGTCCCCACCAGATCTGGCGCTCACTTCACCCAGGGCCTTCCACCTTTCCTCCCCCTCGCCTTTCCTTTCTTCTCCTTCCTCTCATTTTCCTTCTTGTTCTCTTCCCTGGAAGCCTCTTTTCCTCCTTTTTTCTCATTCTGTTTGCCAAGAGCTCATCTCTCCTGCCCTGCTTGCTCCTCTGCCCTCCCTTTGCTCCCCTCTTCATTGGTCTCTCTATCCTCCCAACCACTGCTTTTCGACCTTGAAAGTTAATTTCTAGATTGTTTCACTGTAGTTAATAAAGCCTTAGGTATTTTTCCTAAAATGCTCATGGCTGAAATGAAAGTTTCCTCTTTGGCCTCTAAGCAAAAATAATAGACATAATTTGATTTAAAAAACAAAAAATGTTCTTCGAGCTTTACGTCTAAATATTTAATAGACTACGCAGAATGTTAATGTAACTTTTCATAATTTCGATGTTGTTATCCTGGACTGAATCTTCTTTTTGAAGGAGACACGTGTGCGGGGTTGTGCCCCTGTGCTCATATCCTGACACTGTGCTTCACGTTGGTCGTCACAGGCGAGCGGTGAAGTCCCCAAGGAGGAAAAGCAAGCCATGCACTCCTTCCATTCTCTCTGCAGATTCCCTCATGCTTAGTTCACCACTTCTGAAGAGCAGACAACTTCTTCATGATGAATTTGGCAAAGTAAACCCGTGTCTTCGAGAACCCCGGGATCTCTTTTCCTTCTTCTCCAGTGGCGGGCCGCTGCAGCCTCCCAGGTGGCCAGTAGAATGTGAGGTCATCAAGGAAAACCTTCATCACATCGGTAATGTGACTTATGTGTCCCGGTCGTGCTGTTCTGACAGACATTGTTATGAGAACTCGTGAAGTCCAGCGTAGTGAGTGAAGCACAAGGCAGGACAACACATATTAGCTCATCTCGAAATGATTAAGCCCTAGGAAACTGATACATACTGGTCACACTACTGTGTAAACTCAAATGCTTCTGAGGTTATTGGAATGAGAGGATATCTTTCTAGAGGCCAAAATATATCAATACTTAAATCTGTTTTCTAGTATTCCTATCTCAATATTAATATGCTTGGTTGAGTTTTATGAGTTATATTTTTACCAGCCTCGGTATAACTGATGAACACTATATATACCAGGACATAGTGTTTATTGTTTTTAATTGGATTTTGAGTTCATTGGAGTTTTTTTCTGGGAATCGTGGAGACTGTTTTTGGGAGATTGCTGGTTATATCTTTGAGCTGTTGGTGGTGCAGATACAGCCTTTAGCGTTCATTAGATGAGACATCTCAGAAGTGGGTTCCATTGAAAAGTGGGGACTTTTCTAATGGCTGCAACAGTTGTGCTATCAAGCATTGTGTCTCTGTTTTAGACTGCTAGATAGACCACTGGATGTTTCTTACTTTCACACTTCCCTCTTTCAATATCCACTCAATATGTATGTATGAAGCCTCTAGCATATGGTAAGTACAGTTGGTGTTACAGATACAACGAGGAACAAGATGGAGACACCCAGAGTTCACGTACTGGTAGGGATGCTGAAGATATAACCAGGCAACTGCATAGAGTTCGGTCCCTCTGGGGATGCTTAACCTGAGCCTGGGAGGTTAGGGAGGGTTTCCGAGGTCGGATGGTAAGTTACAGGTGATCCACCTGAGAGGGTCAAAGAAAGTATTCCAGTTAGAGGACATGGAAGAAGAGCGTGGCAAGTCTGGGCAACCAGGGAGCACTGAGCCTGAAAGACAAGAGCTGAAGCTGAAAGTATAAGAATGTGCTCAGTGTCTTCACTGGCACAGAACTGCGCTTCAGGTGTTTGGAAATGTGGGGGAGGGGTGGCGTTTTGAGTTGGCACAATAGCTGAGAAGTCCTAAGAGCATTTGTCCCTACCCTGTACAATTTTTAGATAAAAGTCCAAGTTTGATCTGGATGAACAATAGGATTTTGCTATTCCTTATATAAAATAGGCAAAGCAAATTCCTGTGAGGGTTTTGGACTCAGTTCCAAGACAGGATTGAAAAAGTGGGAAACTGGAATTTAAGAACCACATTATTGCAGTGGTAATCCACTAAAGCATGAGATTTTTTTTTTTTTAAGTAAGCTCTATGCCCAGCATGGGGCTTGAACTCACCACCCCAAGATCAAGAGTTGTATGCTCTACTGAACGGAGCCAGCGAGGTGCCCCAGCATTAGATCTTTTAAAAAGCATTTGTTTTTAATTTCAAGGAAATTTAATAACAAGCACCTTATGGTTTCAACCAAATTGACAGCCTCATCACTCCCTATCACCTGAAAGACAAGAAATTAGCATTGTTTTATTACTGAGCTGTGTCTTTATTATTTTTTCTTTATTTTTTTTTTAAGTTCAGCCAATCAAAGGATAATATTAGAAGCAGTAAAGAACATTTTAAGCACAGACTTTGGAGTAATTCCAATGAGGTTCTGGGCGCAGATCCACCACCTACTTGCTGTATGACCTTGAGCTAGTTTTTTTTTTTTTTTTAATTCAAGTTTATTTAAACTGAAAAAAGAGGGGCGTCTAGGTGGCTCAGTCAGCTCAGTGTCCGACTCTTGGTTTTGGCTCAGGTCATGATCTCAGAGTCATGGGGTTGATCCCCACATGAGGCTCTGTGCTCAGCAGGGAATCTGTTTGAGATTCTCTCTCTCCCTCTGCCCCTCCCCCCAATAATAAATAAATACATCTTTATTTTTTTTTAAACTTTTTTTTTTTTTAAGATTTTGTTTATTTATTCGACAGAGATGAGACAGCCAGCGAGAGAGGGAACACAAGCAGGGGGAGTGGGAGAGGAAGAAACAGGCTCATAGCGGAGGAGCCTGATGTGGGGCTCGATCCCATAATGCCGGGATCACGCCCTGAGCCGAAGGCAGACGCTTAACCGCTGTGCCACCCAGGCACCCCAATAAATACATCTTTAAACTGAAAAAACAAAAACAATTTACCCATTTCTCCCACCCACCTCTGGCAACCACCAATGAGCTTGTTTTTTTGGTTTTGTTGTTTGTTTCTTTTTCTTTTCTTTTTTTTAAAGATTTTATTTATTTATTTGACAGAGAGAGAGACAGCCAGCGAGAGAGGGAACACAAGCAGGGGGAGTAGGAGAGGAAGAAGCAGGCTCCCAGCGCAGGAGCCTGATGCGGGGCTCAATCCCAGAACGCCGGGATCACGCCCTGAGCCGAAGGCAGACGCTTAACGACTGTGCCACCCAGGCGCCCCTGTTTGTTTCTTGAATCCAGTGTGTAAGAGAGATTATACAGTATTTGTCTTCCTCTGTCTGACTTATTTTACTTATCAAAATGTATGTCCTCAAGGTCTGTCCATGTTGTTACAAATGACAAGATTCCATTCTTTTATGACTGAATAATGTTTCATTATATATTTATACCACAATTTCCTTATCCATTCATTCATTGATGAACACTTAGGTTATTTCCATATCTTTGCTATTGTAAATAATGCTGCAGTGGGGGTATACTTATCTTTTTTTGAGTTAGCATTTTTGTTTTCTTCAGATCAATACCCACAAGTAGAATTGCTGGGTCATATGGTAGTTTAATTTTTAATTTTTTGAGGAACCTCCATACTATTTTTCTATAGTAGCTACACTAATTTACATTCCCACCAACACAAGGGTTTCCTTTTCTCCACACCTTCACTAACACTTGTTATTTCTAGTCCTTTTTTTTTATAAAAATTTTTTTATACATTTTTTTTTCATTTAGTTTCTTTTTTTGATCTCAGGGTCATGAATTCGAGCCTTGTGTTGGGCTCCAGCATGGAGCCTACATTAAAAAAAAAAATCGGGGCTGCCTGGGTGGCTCAGTTGGTTATACGTCTGCCTTCAGCTCAGATTATGATCCCAGAGTCCTAGGATCGAGCCCTGCATCAGGCTTCCCTCTCAGCAGCGAGCCTGCTTCTCCCTCTGCCTGCGGCTCCCCCTACTTGTGCACTCTCTCTCTCTCTCTGACAAATAAATATATAAAATCTTTTTTAAAAAATGAAAAAAAAAATTCAAAAAGAATCAGGGACCAGGAAGTCTCCAGCTTTGTTCTTCTGTCAAGATTTCTTTGGCTATTCAGAGTCTTTATGGTTCCATAGAAATTTTAGGATTATTTGTTCTATTTCTGTGAAAAATGCCATTGGACATTTAAAAAATATTAATTCTTCCAATCCATGAGCATGGAATATCTTTTCACTATTTGTGTCTTCTTTAATTTCTTTCATTAATGTCTTACAGTTTTCAACATACAAGTCTTTCACCTCCTTGGTTAAATTTATTCCTAGGAATTTTATTCTTTTGATACAATTGTAAATGAGATAATTTCCTTAATTTCTTTCTGATAGTTCCTTACTAGTGTATAAACATGCAATATATGTTTCTGTATTGATTTTGTATCCTGCAACTTTACTGAATTTTTTTAGTAGTTCTAACAGTTCTTTTTTTTTTATCAAGTCTTTAGTGTTTTTTACATATAGTATCATGTCATCTGCAAATCTTAATGATTTGACAGTTTTACTTCTTCCTTTCCAATTTGGATGCCTTTTATTTCTTTTTCTTGCCTAATTGCTCTAGCAAGGACTTACAATACTATGTTGAATAAAAGTGGCAAAAGTTGGCATATTTGCCTTGTTCCTGATTGTAGAAGAAAGGCTTTCAGCTTTTACATTTTGTTTTTAAGATTTTATTTATTTATTTATTTGTCAGAGGGAGAGAGAGATGTGGGACTTGATCCCAGGACCCTGGGATCATGACCTGAGCTGAAGGCAGATGCTTAACCGACTGAGCCACCTAGGCATCCCACAGCTTTTCACATTTGAGTATGATTTTAGCTGTGGACTTATCATATATGGCCTTTATTATGTTGAGGTTCCCTCTATACCCACTGTGTTGAGTTTTTATCACAAATGGATGTTGGATTTTGCCAAATGCTTTTTTTTTTTTTTTTGCACCTATCAAAATGATTATATTATTTTTACCCTTCATTTTGTGAATATAGTGTATCACATTAACTAATTTGCAGAGGTTGAACCATCCTTGCATCCCTGGAATAAATCCCACTTGACCAGGTATATGATCCTTTTAATGTATTGTTGAATTTCAGTTGTGTCTTTATATGCCCTTGGTGTTCAATGGCTACTATACTTAAAATGATATGAAAAGTTGCCTAAGTCCCATATAAGAAATCTTAGAATTGAATGTTAATGAAAAGTTTTGTTTCCTCTGAAATAATTGATATACTTGTTCTTCTATAGTAATAAAAAAGTACATAGCTAAACATATTTTCCTGACTTTGAAAAGAGGCTCGGCACATGTGGCTGGCTCAGTCAGTGGAGCATGCGACCCTTGATCCTGGAGTTGTGCATTCAAGGCCCATGATGGTTGTAGAGATTACTTAAAAATACAATCTTTAAAAAAAAGAAAAAGAAAAAGAAGCTCAGGGCCAAATTTTGAAGCGTTGTTATAGGAACTATATTGACCTTTCTGGCTTATTTTTAAGTCTTCTATTTGAAGTTTATACTTATGTTGTGTATGCTTTTTGTTTAAAAATCTCCTCATAGGGGCTCCTGGGTGGCTCAGTCGTTAAGCTTCTGCCTTCGCCTCAGGTCATGATCCCAGGATCATGGGATCGAGCCCCACATCGAGCTCCCTGCTCGGTGGGGAGCCTGCTTCTCCCTCTCCCACTCCCCCTGCTTGTGTTCCCTCTCTCGCTGTCTCTCTCTCTCTGTCAAATAAATAAAATAAAATCTTAAAAAAATAAAATCTCCTCATAGTCTTTATGGAAAGAAGCAAGACATAATTAATTTACAAACAAATTGGAAACTTAGGGTGGGAATTTGGTTTGATTCAACCAAACTAGTCACTTGAATAATAATTATTATAATTGTATATTACTTTTGGATAAAAAACCTTTTATATTCTTATTTTGTGCTTTTTTATTGTTTTCTTTCAGAGTGGGTTCCACCTCAACCAGAATATTTCTATCAACCTACAGGAAATGAAAAGTTACCAGAAATTGTAGGAGAAGAAAAAGGCACAGTTGTCTATCAATTAGATTCAGGTATTGTTATTACACTGAACAGTTAATGATTAATCATGAAAAATTATAATAAATACATTTCTATAATATCGGTGGTTTTTAAAAATCTGTAGTTTAATGATAAATAAACTATCTTTCCAGACCAACCGGAATAGGAATCCTGATATTCATGGCCAATCAGCTTTAAAATTTAATTGTTTTGGGGCGCCTGGGTGGCACAGCGGTTAAGCGTCTGCCTTCGGCTCAGGGCGTGATCCCAGCATTATGGGATCGAGCCCCACATCAGGCTCCTCCGCTATGAGCCTGCTTCTTCCTCTCCCACTCCCCCTGCTTGTGTTCCCTCTCTCGCTGGCTGTCTCTATCTCTGTCAAATAAATAAATAAAATCTTTAAAAAAAATAAAATAAAATAAAATTTAACTGTTTTTTTTAAATGACAGTTTAAATAAATAAATAAATAAATAAGATTTTTTTCAAAGTTGCAACCCCACTGAAAGGATAGAAAGAGGTGATTATAATCTAAATTTTGTTAAATAAAACAAACTTTATAATTTTTTTGTTTTAACATTACTTTAAAGATAAAATTTCAATCATAACCTTTTCTCTAATTACTACAATATTTTTTTTCCTTCTTAAGTTAATTCACCCATTCCAATTCTTCTCAAACTTATGATTTTTTTTATGTTTAAATCTGGAAGGATATACCAAAAATATTATATGGCGTATACTTTCTCTTTTTTGTTTTCTCCTTTACCTTTTTTAAAATTAATAAATAGGTGCTATTTTTTTTTTTAGAATTAAGATTGTAAATGTTTTCAGACGTTCTGTGTGGAATATCATTTGTTTGTCAACATGCTTTTAAATTAGAGCTTACGTGGGTACAAACACTATGTGTGAAGCCAAGGGCACAGCCATGCAGCAAAAGGAAATGCGCTATACCACCTTGAAGGTCTTTACAGAAATCTGATGTTTAAAATTAAAAATCTCAGCAAGGATGGTTGAAAATCTGAATATTCATTATTGTTAATCTAGAATGGCATCGGACACACAGAGTTCAGTAAATATTGGCTGGATGCATGGAGCCTAAGTGGAACGTGCCCTAAGTATGTCCGTCTCATCCGCAGTGCCCACCGAAGGTTCCTATTTCACCAGTTCCAGAGTGGGAGGCAAGCGAGGGATCATCAGGGAGCTTGCCGTCGCGCTGCAGGGACCCGAGGATAATACTCTGCTGTTTGAGTCTAGGTTTGAGAGCGGGAATCTGCAAAAAGCCGTCAGAGTGTGAGTAACGGGAATTTCCCGAAGGGGGATAGCTGGAGTGACTGACCCATGTCTTCAGGAGTCACGCTAGGAGTCAGGAGTGTTTGGGGGAGCCTGGGTGGCGCAGTCGTTAAGCGTCTGCCTTCGGCTCAGGGCGTGATCCCGGCGTTATGGGATCGAGCCCCACATCGGGCTCCTCCGCTGGGAGCCTGCTGGGAGCCTGCTGGGAGCCTGCTGGGAGCCTGCTGGGAGCCTGCTGGGAGCCTGCTTCTTCCTCTCCCACTCCCCCTGCTTGTGTTCCCTCTCTCGCTGGTTGTCTCTCTGTCAAATAAATAAATAAAATCTTTAAAAAAAAAAAAAAAGGAGTCAGGAGTGTTTTTGAAAAAGAGAGAGGTGGTGAGAAATGGTCATGAGGAGGAAGAAGAGTGGAATAATTGTGACTCATTTTCCCCCAGAGCAAAAATTTATCTACATTGTTTTTTCTGCTTGTGAAAGAAATTAGTGCTCATTTAAAATTTGTATTAATAGAGGCACCTGTCAGGCTCAGTCAGTAGAGCACATGACTCTTGATCTTGGGGTCATGAGTTCAAGCCCCACCTTGCGAGTAGCAATTACTTAAATAAATAAAACCCTTTAAACATTTTTTGTATTAATAAACATGCATAGCATTAAAAAAATGAAGTTCTATAGGGACGTCTGGGTGGCTCAGTCATTAAGCGTCTGCCTTTGGCTCAGGTCATGATCCGGGCATCCTGGGATCGAGCCCTGCATCAGGCTCCCTGCTCAGCAGGGAGCCTGCTTCTTCCTCTCCCACTCCCCCTGCTTGTGTTCCTTCTCCTGCTGTCTCTCTCTGTCAAACAAATAAATAAAATCTTTTTTTAAAAAAATGAAGTCCTGTAATCATACCTCTCCAGATACAGCAACTGTTAATAGTTCAGTATATATGCAATAATTTTCCCCCTCTTTCTGTGTATGTATAATATACAGAAATTATTTATTATTTTTTAAAAGACTTTAGTTTATTTGACAGAGAGAGAGACAGACAGAGAACACGCAGGTAGAGCAGCAGAAGGAGAGGGAGAAGCAGACTCCCTGCGGAGCAGAGAGTTGGATGCGGGGCTCCATCCCAGGACCCTGGGATCATGATGTGAGCCGAAGGCAGACGCTTACCTGACTGAGCCACCCAGACCCCCCAGAAATTATTTATTTTTAAAAATAAGATAATGATATGCATACTGTTTTACAAATTGCTTTTTGCCACTTACTAAATTTTAGATGTTTTGCTATGGCAGTACCACAGATTTATCTAATTATTATTATTATTATTTTTAAAGATTTTATTTATTTATGTGACAGACAGACAGCCAGCGAGAGAGGGAACACAGCAGGGGAGTAGGAGAGGAAAAGCAGGCTCCCAGCAGAGTAGCCCGATGTGGGACTCGATCCCGGAACGCCAGGATCACACCCTGAGCCGAAGGCAGACGCTTAACGACTGCGCTACCCAGGCGCCCCTTATCTAATTATTTTTAATAATTCGTATTA
Source organism: Ursus americanus (assembly GCF_024610735.1). Classification (NCBI taxonomy): domain Eukaryota; kingdom Metazoa; phylum Chordata; class Mammalia; order Carnivora; family Ursidae; genus Ursus; species Ursus americanus. The sequence goes on along the minus strand of NC_142150.1, from coordinate 31,521,791 downwards.
TTCTTTTTCTTTTTAAAGATTTTATTTAGGGATGCCTGGGTGGCTCAGTTGTTTTATTTATTTGTCAGAGAGAGAGTGAGAGAGAGCATAAGTGGTGGGGGGAGGCGGCAGGCAGAGGGAGAAGGAGAAGCAGGTTCCCCGCTGAGCAAGGAGCCTGACAAGGGCTTGATTCCAGGTCCCCAGGATCACAACCCAAGCTCAAGGCAGATGCTTAACCAACTGAGCCACCCTAGTACCCCCCAAATAAACTTTATTTTTTTAAAAGATTTTATTTATTTATTTGACAGAGAGAGACAGCGAGAGAAGGAACACAAGCAGGGGGAGTGGGAGAGGGAGAAGCAGGCTCCCTGCTGCGCAGGGAGCCTGATGCGGGGCTCGATCCCAGAACGCCCGGATCATGACTGAGCCACCCAGGAGCCCCCCAAATAAACTTTCTTTACCCAAATTTCTGTCAGCCTAATAGTATGAGTTGGGGAACTATGTAAATTAGAGAATTAAGGCTTGATATAGTTGACTTTCCTGTTGTAATATGATCTATTTTTGCCAGGGGGAAACAGCACTGTTTTGGACTTGTTTTTTGAGGGGGGGATGTGGGGTGACAGAGATACTCTTCTATTTTCTCCATTACAGAGATACCTATGAGTATGAACTCACCTTGCGAACTGACCTCTACACAAACAAACACACTCAGTGGTTTTATTTTCGTGTTCAGAACACTAGAAAAGATGCCACCTACCGCTTCACCATTGTCAACTTGCTAAAACCCAAGAGCCTTTATACCACAGGGATGAAGCCACTCATGTACTCCCAGTTGGATGCCGACACCCACAACATTGGCTGGAGGAGAGAAGGAAACGAAATCAGGTACTACAAGAACAACACGGGTGATGGGCAGCAGCCCTTTTACTGTCTCACGTGGACCATTCAGTTTCCACATGACCAGGACACTTGCTTCTTCGCACACTTCTACCCGTACACGTACACGGACTTGCAGTGCTACCTGCTGTCGGTGGCGAGCAACCCCGTCCAGTCTCAGTTCTGCAAACTCCGAACTTTGTGCAGGAGCCTAGCAGGAAACACCGTCTACCTGCTCACCATCACCAACCCATCCCGGACCCCGCAAGAGGCGGCGGCAAAGAAAGCTGTGGTCTTGAGCGCCCGAGTCCACCCTGGAGAAAGTAATGGCTCGTGGATCATGAAGGGCTTTTTGGACTTCATCCTTAGCAACTCCCCAGATGCCCAGCTCCTCAGAGATATCTTTGTCTTCAAAGTGGTTCCCATGTTAAATCCAGATGGAGTGATTGTGGGGAATTACCGGTGTTCACTGGCGGGAAGGGACTTGAACAGGCATTATAAAACCATTCTGAAGGAGTCTTTCCCTTGCATCTGGTACACCAGGAACATGATCAAAAGGTGAGTCCCTTTATCTGCTGATCTCCCTCCGAATGCTGTGAGCACCGTCTGATGGTGTGAGGGCCCTTCTCATGTAGGACTCAGGCGCGGCTTCGGAGACCGTCTTTACTGCTCTGTTTGCAGTCATATGGGTGTGTCCAGTTTCAAACTTTTAAGTCCTGTTTTATTTTTTTATTTATTTGTTTACTTGAGAGAGAGCGAGCGAGCACAAGCAGGGGGAGAGGCAGAGGGAGAAGCAGGTTCCCCACCGAGCAGGGAGCCCAAAGTGGGGCTTGATCCCAGGACCCTGGGATCATGACCTGAGCCAAAGACAGATGCTTAACCGACTGAGCCACCCAGGCACCCCAAGTCCTGTTTTATCTTTGGGTTGAAACTGAACATGCAACATTTCAGCTAGAGGCATTTCACTTAGAAGTGAAACAATGGAATAGAGAGTTCAGAAGTCAGAGAAGTTTATAGGCCTTTGGCATGATGCCTGTGTACCTAACAATTAGGCAGTGTTTGTGTAGAGGCAAGAGGTGGTACTCTCAGTGCTTTACACATGGGACCCATGTAGTCTTCACATTAACCATCTGATGCTGGCACAGTCAGTATCCCCAGTATGTAAATGGTGAGGAAATTAAGGTCCCAAAAGGTCAAGCAACTTGCCCAAGGTCATAGAGCTAAAAAGTGACAAGAGTAGATATTTGAACACAGGCTCTCGGGTCCCTGAGTCTGAGTTCTTTATTACCTCTTATATTGCCTCTTGTAAAGAGAGAATAGTAAATAAATCAGTTAATATTTTCCAAGCTTCCGGGGCGCCTGGGTGGCACAGCGGTTAAGCGTCTGCCTTCGGCTCAGGGTGTGATCCCGGTGTTCTGGGATTGAGCCCCACATCAGGCTCCTCCGCTATGAGCCTGCTTCTTCCTCTCCCACTCCCACTGCTTGTGTTCCCTCAATTGCTGGCTGTCTCTCTCTCTGTTAAATAAATAAATAAAATCTTAAAAATATATATATATATTTTCCAAGCTTCCGTGAAAGCAGTTGAAGGCTATGGTGTCATGGCACCCACCTTACCAGAAATGGAACCACAGCACGGAAGAATATGTGGACGGGCACGCCTCATCACCATATCTGCGTGAGAGGGTGGGAGTCGTGTGGGGCTGGCGGGCAAAATGGCTAAGAGCACGTGTTGGGGAGTCAGACAGGCCTGGCTTTGAGACCTAGTGTTACCACGGGCTGACTCTGTGACCTTGGAAGTGATTGTACCTCTCTGCGCTTCAGTTTTCCCGCCTGTCGAGTGCGGCTAAGCTCGCCTGCCTTGGGTGGTTAGCTGTGAGGATTAAATGAGAGGATCCATGTCATCTGTTTAGCGCGGTGCCCTGCACGTTGTAAGTGTGTGGCATTACTGTCCTCTTCCTATCATCATCATCATGGAGAAGGTGACCGTGTTTGCAAGACTGAGTAGGTGCCTGGGTGAGGAGGAGATAGAGGAACTGAACCTTACAGAAACGGGCCCTGGAAAGTCAGGGACCCAGGCTTTCTTTCTCATTTTCATCCCGACTCTTATAGCCCCTCTACTTCGGTCCCTTTTTCCCCAGGGCTGCCCCAGGGTGGGCTTTCTTTCAGTAGATTTCCTCCACTTCCTTGTCAGCTTACACAAGGCCTATCCACCACCCCCCTCCACATCGGTGCATTTTCCTCTCAAGTCCCTCTGACTGGCAGGGGTGAGGAGTGCTGGTAGCATGTTTACAGCAGTGGCTGACAATGGGGATAGGGTCTTCTGAAGGGGTTGACATTTTCTTTAGAGGGACGGTAGCAACAGACATACTTACAGAAGAGACTGTAAAAGATCCTTGATTATCGTTATGCATTTGGATGGCCACTGAGTCCTTTGTTTGCCCCCCTCAATAGGCTTCTGGAAGAAAGGGAGGTTGTCTTGTATTGTGATTTCCATGGCCACAGCCGCAAAAATAATATCTTCTTGTATGGCTGTAACAGCAACGATCGCAAGTACTGGCTTCACGAGCGTGTGTTTCCTTTAATGTTAAGCAAAAACGCACCAGATAAGGTAAGCACATACGGTAATTTTCCATCCACTAAGGAAGAAAAGGACTCAGTGAATCCTATACGCCCTTTGCATCTCTTTTCATTGTCTTAGATAAATCCCAGCAACCTGGGCCTCAAGAATTTACTCTGGTTTTGTTTTTGTTTTGTTTTTACAATATAGTAACTCAACAGTTTTACACATTATTCAGTGCTCATCGCAATAAGTATACCCTTAATCCCCTTTATCTATTTCATAGGTCCTTCCACCCACCTCCCCTCTGGTAACCACCAGTTTGTTCTCTGTACTTAAGACTCTACTTTTCTGTTTGTCTCTTTTCTCTTTGACTGTTTTGTTTCTTAAATTCCACATATGAGTGAGATCATATGGTCCTGGTCTTTCTCTATTTCACATAGCATTATACCTTCTAGATCCACCCATGTTGTTGCAAATGATAAGATAGCATTCGTTTTTATGGCTGAGTCATATTGTAGATATAGACCACAGCTTTATCCATTCATCTATTAATGGACACTTGGGTTGCTTCCACATCTTGGCTATTATAAGTAGTGCTGCAATTAACATATGGGTCCATATATCTTTTTGAATTAGTGTTTTTGTTTTCTTTGGGTCAATACCCAGTAGTGGAGTTACTGGATCATATGGTGATTCTATTTTTAATTTTTTGTGGAACCTCCATTTTGCTTTCCACAGTGGCTGCACCAGTTTGCATTCCTACCAACACTGCATGAGGTTTCCTTTTTCTCTACATCCTCGCCAAAAAAGACATCCTTTCTTGTCTTTGAGTCTAGCCATTCTGATGGGTGTAAGGTGATACCTCATTGTGGTTTTGATTTGTATTTCCCTGATGATGAGTGATGTTAAGGATCTTTTTATGTGTCTGTTGGCCATCTGGATGTCTTCTTTGGAAAGGGACTTCGAGAATTTAGGAAGGTGTGACTTTAAGAATCACTCTGTGTAGAGGGCACCTGGGACACTTTACTGACTGAGCCACCCAGGAGCCCCAGGGATCTCTTTCTTTAAATAAAATGACATCCAAATATGTGTCTTGTAAAAAATAATAATAAAAAATAAATTTTTTAAATGATATCCAAAACCCAGTATCTAAACCAATTAAAAGCAGAACTACCCTAATTGAAGACAGAGGGCTTGGGCTTGGAACCTTGCCCATTCTGCCTCTTTCAGTCCTTGTGGGAGGCTCCTCAATAGAACCCCTGGATCCCAAGGTGCATGACTTAAAAACCACTAGGTGGTGAGATACCTACCAACTGTAAAGCACTTTCAGCAGGATAAGATAGGTTGGGATGGGTGCCAAGTATATGTTACAAAGCCCAAGTAAGGAAAGAGGGTTGGGGTGGTCATAAAAGACAGTGGAGGATACTGAACTCCAAGCCGAGAACATTATGTAAGAGGGAGTGAGAATTCCAGGCAGAGATTACGGGGGTGAGGCATACCCGAATCCTAGATAGAGGATAAACCCAACTGGATCAAAAGGCTCAAGTTGGGGAGGGGTAGAAATAAACCTTAGAAAAGTCAGCTAGTGTCTTGAATGCCAAAGTAAGCCAGCATTCCCAAACAGGAGTTCAAGGCACCCTAGTCCTGCAAAATGTCCCAGGAAAGGTGGGGAAGGGAAAGAAAGGTCATGGGCAGTAAGAAACAGAATCTACTCTCTCCCCTTTGGAGACTCACAGTCTATGATAACACACTAAATGCTCTGAGAGGTCCTGCACAGGAAGTCTGTGTAATTTGGTTAGTCCTTTCTCCTCCTGACCAACATGACCACAGAACTCATTTTCTCCTCTGTAATACCTGTTAACATCCTGTAGAAGTACTATTTTATGGGACATACTTTAGGAAATGATATATAGACCCCCAGGAAACCATTCTTATATCGTATTAATGAATGTTAGGCATCGTATGTTTGCCAATTTATGTTTAACGGAGGGTTTGGGTTTCTCTTTAGTTCTCTTTTCATAGTTGTAACTTTAAGGTGCAAAAGTGCAAGGAAGGAACGGGCCGAGTTGTGATGTGGCGCATGGGGATCCTCAACAGCTACACCATGGAGTCAACCTTTGGGGGGTCCACCCTGGGTAAGCTCTCTTCTGTACGTCACAGGTCAGCACGACAAGGGGAAGCCAAGCAAAGCACTGAGGGCATGAAATCCCTTTGAATTCTGGAGAGATGATTGACCTAGAGGGTTTTCCCAACTGCGCCTTCTGCTGAATCTGACCAACCTACATAGAAGGGCGTAAAGTAGCGTAATACTTGACGGGACAGTATAGCGTAGTGGCTGCTCGGGACCTGGAATCAGGCAGATGTGGGTTTGACTTTCAGCCCCATTTACAAGTGGTTGATCCTCGCCGAGTTACTTAACTCTGTGAACCTCTTTTTTTTACCTGGCAATAACAGTAGTACCCGCCTTGTAGGTCCTGCCTAATGAGATATTGCATGTAAAGCCCTTGGCATAGCACCTACCACAGAGTAAAACTTCAGCAACTATGGCCATCACGATTGCAGACTTATTCATTGTCAAAGATTCTTCTGAACCAAACCAGAACTAGAGGGAGAAAGACTCTGTCCAGAAGCACAATATTCTAGAATCAGAGGTGGTGTTGTTTAGGAGATATTCATAAATTAGATTGCATTTGCTCATTAGGATTCAATAAGAAATGTTTACGGATTTTTTTTTTTTCAGGCAATAAAAGAGATACTCACTTTACCACTGAGGATCTAAAGTCCCTAGGTTACCATGTTTGTGACACCCTTCTGGATTTCTGTGATCCCGACCGAACCAAGGTAAAATGGACTTTCAAGAAATGTGGTGATGCTACTGTGATCAGTTTCACATGGGTTCAAGGTCAGTTCAGTGAGATTATAGGTGGTCTTTATTTTCCTCCTAATATCATTCTGAAGTTTTTATTATCGATAGAAGTAAGAAAGCCCCCAGGCTGCACACTGTCCGTAAGTGGTAAGACCTCATAACTCCCCAAGAAGGTGGAAGCCTTCATGCCGACTATCTGTCAGCACACCTCTCCCTCACTTTGCTTTTCAGAAAAGCAAGAGTCCCTTCTCTTCTCCAAAACGAACCCTGCCCTTTGCGCACCTGCCAGCCCCCCACTCCATGGCCTCCCTAAGGTCATGCCTCATTCGTTCCTTCCTCCTTTTTCTGTGTCCTCCAGTTTTTTCATCTTACTTCTTCCTCTCAACGTGTCCTCTCAACACGTGTTCGCAGCTGCCCCTGTCCTGACTCATACACGGGTTTCCTTTGGTTTTGTTTCTCTAGCAGAGAGTCAGGAGGGTATTTCTATTGCCCTTCATCGCTCAGCTTCTTAAAAGGGAGTCTGCGCTCCTGGGCTCGATCTAACTCCCCTCTCGTGCCCCCTCTCAGGTGGCCCTGGGGACACTGATACAGACGGCTCTGGATGCAGCTGTTTAATAAAACATATTTAAAGGAGAATTCGAGCACAACATGGCCTGTTAAATCTCATCTGCTGTGGCCCAAAATCTGAACAACCCCATTCTAATATTTCCTTCCTTGCTATTCAAAAAAAATAAAATAAATCAGACCTTTGCATTATTTAAAAAGTTTATTATTGCCTGGAGCCAGGGAAAAGTGCCTAAAGCAGTGTTCACTTGCTGTTCTGCCTTACAGACAGTTACTACAGCTCATGTAATTTGTATGATAACATGTCCTTACTAGCAGAGGTGACAGCCCACTCATCTTTATGTCCCCAGCAATAAATAAAGTGCCTTTCAGCATATACCTAGTAAATATTTGATAAATAAATAAATGAATAATCAAAAATGTTCTTTTTTTCACTTCCACAGTTCATGCAGTGTTTAGCAGAGCTTAAAGAACTCTTACGAGAGGAGATCCATAAGAAATTCAATAAACTTGGACAAGATATGGATTTAGAAGGAAGTTGGAGTGACATCTCTTTGTCTGACATTGAATCCAGGTAACAAACTTCATTTCAAAAAAAAACCAGAGAAGTTCTGTATTTTTTAATTGTTTTTGTTTGCTCTGTTGTTTCATTGGTTTTGAACCTCAGGTGCAAAATACTGAATAAAGCATGGCACACTTAAATATATTTCATTTCTTCAGCAACGATGTATTGAGTACCTGTTCTTTGACAGCCTCATTTCTAGGTTAGGGAGATGGGCAGGCAGTATGTGTAGGGCCTTTAGGCAATTAATTGTAAAGCCTTTGTCTTTTACTCCATGGGAGGTGGAGAGCCTTTGGAAGGTTTTAAGTAGAGAAGTGTCATGTTCTGACTTGGGTTTTAGTTCAGTAGGAATATCCTGGCTGCTATGTGGAAAAGAGATCGTGAAGAGGAAAGGCGTAAGCAGGAAGATTCATTAGGAGGGTCTTGCAATGATACAGGTAAATACAGATGGTGGTCTAGACCTGAGTAGTGTAGTGGTTGAGGGTGTATGAATTGGTTGGATTCTAGATATATTTTGAAGTCTCAAACATTAGGATTTTCTTATGGATTGGATATGGAGCATAAGAGAAAGAGAATGAGTCCATAATTGGTTAGATGAAGTTGCCTTTTACGGAGATGGGGAAGATAAAGGGGGTGGAGAAGTTTAGGGGCACAATGAAGATCCGGAGGCTAGTGTTAGGCACGTTCAGTCTGAGATGTCTTTTAGACATCTAAATGGAGATGTTGGATGGGCAGTTGAATATATGAATCTGGAGTTCAGTGGAGAGGTCAAATAGGGTCATCATTGGATAGATGATATTTAAACTTGAGACTAGGGGTCCTGGGGTGTCTCAGTTGGTTAAGCATCTGACTCTTGGTTTTGGCTCAGGTCATGTTCTCAGGGTTATGAGATCAAGCCCCACATTGGGCTCCCTGCTCAGTGCGGAATCTGCTTGAGATTCTCTCCCTCTCCCTCTGGCCTTCCCCCCCCCCACCTCCCCACTTGTGTGCACACACTTTCTCAAATAAATAAAATATTTTTAAAAAATACAAAGATAAATAAACCTTAAGACTAGATGAGATCCCAAGGGAGTAAGTGCAGCTAGAGCAAAGAGGAGGTCCAAGTCTAAGCTGGATACCACAGGTCTAAGAGGTCACAGAGATAAGTAGGAGCCAGGAAGTGAGGTAAAAAGTCCAGGACCCCACAATGGCCTCCAGGCTATAGGATCTAGCCCCCCGATACCTTATAACCTCCACCCTCACCCTCTCACACACTGCTATAGCTACACTGGCCTCCTCACTCTTCTTCAGACTTGCCACACCCTCTTCTACCTCAGGGCCTTTGCACTAGCAGTCCCAGCTGCCTAGAATGCTCTTCCCCCAGACATCTACATGGCTCATTCCTCAGACCTCCTTCAGGTCTTTGTTTAAATGTCACCTTTTCCAATATGGCCTACCCCTGTTACTCTAATACTGCCACTTGCTTCCCAGCCTTTGCCTTCCTGCCACTCATTCCCTATCCCCCTGAGGTGCTCTACTTTTTCCCAAAGCCTTTGTCCTTAGATGTCATTTACATCTTTATTGTGTTTATTATGTATTGTCTGTTTCCCCCTATGAGGATATGGGTTCCTCAAGGTCAGAGATCTTTATTTTGTTCATCTCTGTATCTCATGCACCTAGAACAGTACCCAGTCTATAGGGAGAGCTCAATACATATTTGTTGAATTAATGTAGGATCTCAGCCCCACCCTCGTAATCTCCACAAGTATTTTAGGAAGCCCCCAGGTGGGGGGTATCTCACAAGTGTGCAAGAACACCTTCTACTCCAGCTTACTGGCCAAGGTGCCCCAAGCCTGCCCCTGGCGGGCCTCAGTCAGGTTTCTGGGCTGGACATGGCAGTCCTCGGCCAGAGGTGGCGCTGTAGACTGCAGTGTACAGGCGAAGGGGCTGGCTCTCCCTCCTACTCTATGCGGCACATCGACATCTGGGCCCTGAAGCAGTTCTGCTGGCTGAGTTTCCCAAGCGTCTCCTTGGGAACCTTAAATCAGAGCGTCAGGCTAGGCAGTGTGCCCATTCACCAAGTTGCCTCCTCCATTCTCCCAGAATTCTCTGCCTCGCCCTCCGGGATCACTGCACGAACCACGCTTCACTCTCAGCCTCAACAACAGAATGCCCCTGCATGTCAACCCATTAGAATAGAGCCCTGAGGAGTCAGCTCAGAAACAGGGAGACTGCATCCTAGCCGGCTCAGCGGGGGCGCTCTGATACATTCAGTGAAGAAGTATTGAAACCGGTTTGCCGGCGTCTGCATCAGGGAGCCAGCTATCACAAGCCTCCACGGGGCTCCACCTGTCCATTCTCACCATGACGCAGAAAAGCAGACTGAGTGTCCAAGCCCAGTTTGAGTGTGCCCTGGGTGTGCACCTACATGGTCTTCAGCATTTCCTGGGGCACACTGCATCGACTGCTTTTATCCTGTTTATTAAAGTCTTCTGTTATCTCCAAAAGGGACTTCAGAGACTATTATCCAGTGGCCTCAAAGGCTACTCTTCAGACTAGAAAAGCCTTTCAAGAACAGGGAATTGGGAATTAGATCAGAGAAAAGAAGGCTTTCTTCCCGCTGTCTTACTGTGGGGTTCCTCATTGTGCACCAAAGGGAAGGAGGGGGAGCATGAACAGGATGAAAGGCGTGAGCAAAAGAATGGTTTGAAATGCCATCTTTTCCCAGGAGATCTGAGTTTTGTGCCTAAGACATTTTTTTATACATGGAGGCCATGTGGCAGAGCACAGCTCCCAGTTCCAGCCAGCCACCCCCCAGGAAAGGGGCAAACATAATGTGACACTTGAGCAATGGATGTGACAAAGGCAGCAAGGGTGGATTTTCTGAGCCCTTGTTCATCCTTGCCCCTGCAGGCAGGGGGCTGACAATTTGTGGGGGAAGACTTTCAATCAGGCTGGACACGCATCCACAACTTTTGAAGCAGGAATTGGGATAATGAAAGTAATACTCCTGGTCCTCGACCTACAGATTCCTTGTTATCAAATATGTTTCTGTATATATTCAACACAGTTTTAAAGAGTACTTGGTAGGATCCTTGCTGTCTGAACTGCTACTGGCCAGACAGGAATGAATGAAACAAATCCTGCTTTCAAACAAATCACAGTCCCCTGGTATTGTCCATGGCACACTAAGAATCTTCCAGCCTCTCATGGTCACTGCCGAGGGCAGCTTTGCCCAACTGGCCAGTATTTACTTTGCCACATGGATTGCAAACTCCTTGGGGTCAGGGGCTCTGCCATGTTCATCTCTGTGCTTGATGCACTGGCTGGCATGCGGTACATGTTCAGAATGAATGAATGAACGTGCTTGTCAAGAATTCTTAGTCATTGAAATGCAGGCATTGGGGGCAAGTAGCAGACTGGATATCCTAATCCCATGCTGCTGGTCTGGTCAATGTTCCTAGACAGTAATAATGGTATTTCCTTTTCCTCTTTCCTTCTGGAAACAGCACCAGTGGTTCTGACAGTTCCCTCTCAGACGGTCTCCCTGTTCACCTACTGAACATAGCACATGAGGTAAGATGGTAGAGACTCTCACCCCCAGGAAGTAGCAGCCATAAGGAAAGTATGACCTTCCTGGATCATTTGGTGGAATGTTCCAGCTAAAATCTGTAGAAAAGGGGCTCCTGGGTGGCTCAGTTGGTTAAGCATCTGCCTTCAGCTTAGGTCATGATCTCAGTGTCCTGGGATCAAGCCCCGAATTGGTCTCCCTGTTCCACGGGAGCCTGCTTCTCCCTCTACCTGCCCTGCCCCCTGCTTGTGCTCTCTCTCGTTCTCTCTCTGTCAAAATTAAAAAATAAAATATTTTTTAAAAATAAAATAAAATTTGTAGAAAATATAGCAATGGTATCCTAACTGGTTACCCTGCCCTGGAGTCTTTCATTTTGTCCTTTATAACTTTCCTTTTAAAAACTAGGGGAAAATCTAAGGGAAAAAATGTGAGGACTCCATGTTTATTACAAAGTTTACTAAAATGAAAAAAGAAGTTTAACTTAAAGTGAAAACCATCTTAAGAGGTAGAGGTTGTTAAAAATGACCCATACTTATTTATTTATTTAAGATACTATTTTGGGGGGGCGCTTCAGCACACCATAGGTATAAGCTTCAGCACACCATAGGTCCCTGGATAATTAGTCCCGAGATTCACTTGCTTAATTATTAAAGCCACCTTGTGGTAGTAGCCTAACTGAATCTTTTAAATTTTTTTAAAAAATTTTTCTTTTTTTTTTTTTTTTTTCAGATAGAGGGTGAATGGAGGCAGGGGGTTGAGGGGGAGGAGAGAGAGCCAGAGGTAGCGGAAGAGAGAGAGAATCTTAAGCAGTTAAGCTTAACTGACTGAACCACCTGGGCACCCCAGCCAAACTGATCTTTTTTTTTTTTTTTAAGATTTTATTTATTTGAGAGAGAGAGAGAACATGAGCAGGTGGAGGGGCAGAGGGAGAGGGAGAAGGACAAGCAGACTCCCTGCCGAGCAGGGAGCCCAATGTGGGGCTCGATCCCAGGACCCTGAGATCATGACCTGAGCTGAAGGCAGATGCTTAACCAACTGAGCCACCCAGGCACCCCCAAACTGAATCTTTTAACAACACACCTCATAATCAATAGTGTTTGTACCTGACATTAGTGCCATAAGTAATCTGGTTTTATATTGTGAAACACAGATACTTGGCTATCGGTATAGTTGCCCCTTTGGCGGTATACCTGTAATAGTGGGATTTGGGGATGTTAAATGGGGAGTGGATTCTGCTACGGAGGTAACTCAGCTGTTTGTTCCCCAAACCAGCAGCAGTTCGGCACCATGGGGTCCACGTACTGGGTTAGCCATCGTGGCTTGAGTGTCATGTGGAAGAGGGCTCCATGTGGGTGGGCGTACTTCTGGAATCCTCAATGACGACTTTCTCTGTGCTTTCTGGAATAGGTGAATCAAAAGAAGATGTATAAGAAGAGAAAAAAGAAGCCACTTCAGACGAGGAAACAGCGAAATGAACAGTATCAGAAAAATAGTTTGATGAGGGAGTTAAAGTTAATAGACGATGTCCCGGTAAGAAGGCCCTGTTGCCTACTTCTGCTCTGTGGTCAAAGAGCGTTCCATGGAGGGAGCAGGCCAAGGGGATAAAGTTTACTCTAAACCAGAAAGGGAATGTGGAATGGGGATAGAAGGAAGCTGTTTTGAGTTCAGAGCTCTTCCATGGGTCCTCTGGACATCTCTGAGCAGATCTCAGCCTCGGCCCACAGATTCTGTACTACACTCGGGCATGGGTTTTGACCATGGTGGTTACTGGAGAAGTGGTGGCTGGAGCCAGTCCAGACTTGCAGGGTAGCTGAGGTGTCAGGCCTCGTCCAGTATAAGGATGCCAGGCCCCTTTCCAGTCTCCTCCCAGCTGCCACCCCCATGCCATGCCCCCTGCTTCCTAATGGCGAAAATGCTTTCAGACATGGAAGTTTTATTGTTGAGTGAATTGGGTCAATTATGACTAATTGCAATGGATCAATTAAAAAATATTCTCTTTGCACTCAATCCTTCCAGGAGAGGGCAGGGTTTGCTTCTACTCTGCAAAAACAGCCTACCTTTTTCAGAAATTCAGAGAATGCCAGTTCTTCCACAATGCGAAATGAAAACCCAAGGTTGAATGAGGTAGTAGTTTTGCTTGCCTTTTTTTTTTTTTTTAAAACTCATTCATGGAAAATTTATCAAAATTTTTTTTGGTAATATATTTAAAGTGTACAATGTGGTATTTGATATATTTACACACCATGAGAGGGTTCCCACCGCTGAGTTTAATAACACATCTACCACCTGAAGTAGTTACTTTTTTTTTCTTTTCTTTCTTTCTTTCTTTCTTTTTTTCTTTCTTTCTTTCTTTCTTTCTTTCTTTCTTTCTTTCTTTCTTTCTTTTTTTTTTTTTGCTTCGTTTGGTTTTCTTAATGATTTTTTAAAATTAATACATAATGAATGTGTTATTTGTTTCAGGGGTACAGGTCTATGATTCATCAGTCTTACATAAGACCGAACGCTCACCACAACACAGACTCTCCCCAATACCCATCACCCAGCCACCACATCCCCCCACCCCCCTCCCTCTCCAGGAACCCTCAGTTTGTTTCCTAAGATTAAGAGTCTCTTATGGTTTGTCTCCTTCTCTGGTTTCGTCTTGTTTCACTTTTTCCTCTCTTTCCATATGATCCTCTGCCTTGTTTCTTAAATTCCGCATATCAGTGAGATCATATGATAATTGTCTTTCTCTGATTGACTTATTTCGCTTAGCATAATATCCTCTAGTTCCATCTATGTGGTTGCAAATGGCAAGATTTCGTTTTTTGATGAATGCGTAATATTCCATTGTGTGTGTGTGTGTGTGTGTGTGTGTGTGTGTGTGTGTGTGTGTGTATATATATATACCACTTCTTTATTCATTCATCTGTCGATGGACATCTGGGCTCTTTCCATAGTTTGGCTATTGACTTTTTTTTTCTTTAATGAAAGTTTATACCCTTTTACCATCTTCTCCCTATTTCTCCCACTCCCAGCAACGACCATTCTACTCTCCGTATCTATGAAGTTGACCTTTTTTTTAGGTTCCACACATAAGTGATACCATGCAGTATTTGTCTTTCTCTCTCTGGCTGCTTTCACTGAGCATAATGCCCTCCGGGTTCATCCATGTTGTCACAAATGGCAGGATTTCCTTCTTTTTAAAGACTCAACATTATTTGCAGGTGTTTTCTCTCATTCCATAGGTTTCCTTCTGATTCGGTTTGGGGGGGGGGCTGTTAAAAATTTTTTTAAAGTAAATTCTATCCCCACCATGGGGCTTGAACTCACAGTCACATGCTCTACCAACTGAGCCAGCCAGGCACACTTACCTTTTGATTTTGTTGATTTCCTTTGCCGTGCAAAAGCTTTTTAGTTTGATCTAGTCCCACTTGTTTATTTTTGCTTTTGGTGTCAAATCCAAAAAAATCATTGCCAAGACCAATGTCAAGGAGCTTATCCTCTATGTTTTCTTCTAGGAGTTTTATGGTTTCAGGTCTTAAGTTTTTAATCCATTTTGAGTTGACTTTAATGTGTGGTACAAGATGGGGTATGGTTTCATTCTTTTGCATGTGGGTATCTAGTTTTTCTAATACCATTTATTGAAGAGACCATCTTTTCCCCATTGTATATGTTGACTCTTTTGTGAAAAATTAATGGATCGTATATGCATGAGTTTATTTCTGAGCTCTATCCTGTTCCATCTTTGACTCTTTGTTGCAGATTCTCTGATTTTTCCAATTAGCACGTCTCTTCCAGGCTGAAGAACACAATAGGCCTCTATCTGTGTCTCCCTCCTGTCAGTGCCACCAGGAGCAGGGGAACATTAAAATTACTGGGGACATTGACACTACTTTAGATTAGACTCTACTGAAGGCTGACAACCGATGCTGGTGATTTGTGATTTTATACCTAGAACATAAGAACAGGCTGCTGCATGGTCTGCCCATCCCTCCATTCAACAAATTGAACTGTGTAACCACTACATGCTACACCCTCTACTGCCGGAAATGCAACACTGAACAATGTGAGGGACCTTAGAGTCTACTGGGGGTTTTAATAAGGAAGCAGGAAATTACATCACAGAGTAGAATGAAGTAGGAGCACAGAGGAAAGGTGCCCAATCACATTTTAGTACTTTGGAACTGTGTGACTATAAAATCCTTGTTTGGGGTTGGTTTTTTTTTTTTAAGATTTATTTATTTGAGATTGAGAGAGAGCAAGGGGAGGTGTAGAGGGAGAGGGAGAGAGAGAATCTCAAGCAGACTCTCTGCTGAGTGTGGAGCCCTATGTGGGCCTTGATCTCACGACCCTGAGATCATGACCTGAGCTGAAATCAAGAGTTGGATGCTCAACCGACTGAGCCACCCAGGTGCCCCTTTGGGGTTTTTTTATGTATAAAAATAAGTTTCGTGGGTGGCTTAGAAGAGCATGCCACTTTTGATCTCGGGGTCGTGAGTTCAAGCCCCACGTTGGGTGTAGAGATTACTGAAAATAAAAAATAAACTTTAAAAAAATTTAAAAATAAGTTTTGATATAATAGTAGATAACTCTTAGTGGGTAGGGTGCAAAATAGGCCCTTCTCATGCAAAATGCTGCCCTGTGGTTAGCAGTGATTTAACGTGGTCCCACTGTGTACTCTGAAGAACCCCACAGAGCACGGCCTGCACTGAGCGCCATTTGGTGTCTAGTGTGGCAGCGGCAAGAGCACAACTTTCAAGTCTGTCTTGAGTTCAAATTCCAGCCTCACTATCATTTTTCATAAGTTACTTAACCACTCTGGGACTCAGTTTCTGTATCTAAAATATTGGGGTAATAATACATACATCATAAACGTTGTTGAGAAAATTAGATGTGAAACTGTGTAAAGTACCTGGCTTTACCTGGTAGGCACTCTGAATATTAGTTCCCTACTTTTCTTCAAATTATTATTCATCTGTGTCTTGCCTGTCTTTCCGTGTGACAGTAGTATAATGACTTATCATTCAGGAATAAAACACCCTCAGTGTCTATTCCGTGTAATCCCACTTGTGCAAGTGGAAACTATAGTGAGAATGTGTTCCTTTTTCTCCATCACAGCTCCATGGAAGAGACAAGGGCACCTCCCTGGACCCACCAAAAATGACCTCCTTGATTCCGACGAAGAGTAGAGAGAGAATGCAGGTATTTCATTCTACTGTGTATACATCTGTGCCAGCAGCTAATGTGATTTGGCTTTCAGGTGTGTGGTGTGATTTGGAGGGATGGTGATCGCAGTCCACAGTTTCACCTTCTAGGATTTGCTCCGTCAGGTGAACGTCCAAGCCACCGACCACCAAGGAACACAGCCCACAGGGTGCCGCGGGATGGGAGGAATCCCACCTGGAGCTAAGAGCTTGCCCTGGAGAATTGAGTTTCATTTTAGCACACAGGTGTTAGGCGGCTGGTATTTCGCAAGCCCATGGCAGCAGTTGAGGTCACGTGATAGTGAATAATGCAGTGGTTCTCAACCCTAGGAGATGTTAACAACACACCGGGGTGCCGCCATCGGTCGTGAGCTGTGCCTCACGTCCAGAGTTGCCAGAGATCGTTCAGTACTGAGGTTTGTGAGTGATTTGCTTTTTTAAAGGAGTAAGTTAGAATGAGTTAGTATTGGGGCGCCTGGGTGGCACAGCGGTTAAGCGTCTGCCTTCGGCTCAGGGCATGATCCCGGCGTTATGGGATCGAGCCCCACATCAGGCTCCTCTGCTATGAGCCTGCTTCTTCCTCTCCCACTCCCCCTGCTTGTGTTCCCTCTCTCGCTGGCTGTCTCTGTCTCTGTCGAATAAATAAAAAAAAAAAAAAAAAAAAAGAATGAGTTAGTATTTATCCCGCTAATACCATCTCTCTTGCTCATTTGCATTTTCTTTCTTGAGAAGGAGGAACAAGAGGTGGAGAAATAGCTAGCAAGCTGTCGTGTCAGATAGCCCTGGGGATGTCTATGGGAGGGTGCTGCTCGCATGCGTCCGGGGCAAGCAAAGATTGAGAACCACTGGACTAACGTGGGTATACTAGATAGAGAATGGACAGTTCTCCCAAGGGGAGGTCCCTCCGGTCTTCCCAAGGCTGTTGTTCGGGACTTCTCAGATCGGTGCTCCCGCTTACCCATCAGTATCTTATGGAGACCCTACGAGATGCGGGGCCCCTTGAGGACTGTAAGACATGACCCCTCCCTTAAAGCAACAATCCTCTAGGAGGAGTGACAAGATATAGTCCAATCACCATGGCATCACAGAGCCTGGAGAGCAGTGGGAAGACAGGTGTAGGTAAATTCAAATCAAAGAGGATTTTTGTCCCAAAAGGCAGGTGAGCCACGAACTGCCCCCTCTCCTCTGAGGCATTCACTGCAGGAGGTCTCCAGGTTGCTGAAGCCACATGCCACAGTTGGAACCTGCTAGTTAGGCCACAACATGTAACCAGGAAATCAGTTAAACCTGATGTAGCAGGTGAACGCCATCCAGGCTTTTACCTTTACTTCCAATTTCTTTTTTTTTTAAGTATTGTATTTGTTTAAGAGAGAGAGAGGAAGTAAGAGAGAGCACAAGCAGGGATGGGGCAGAGAGAGAAGCAGACTCCCACTGAGCAGGGAACCCAACATGGGGCTCAGTCTCAGGACCCTGAGATCATGACCTGAGCCAAAGGCAGACGCTTAACCTACTGAGCCACCCAGGCATCCCCACCTTCCATTTTCTTACGATTTCTGGTGGAGCCTTTCTCTAGCAGAGACATAGGCATTTAACTTGCAGGCACAGTCAGATAAGCAGAGTCACAAACAGTGGGGCAGTCTCCTATCTTGATAGATCATATTCTCTTTGTGTAATGTCTCTAGAGAGCTTGTGAAATGCAGTCACTGAACTCAGGGCCATCAAGAACTTTCTTCCAGCTCTCTGGAGGCCTAGGCCAAATGCTTGATTCAGCTCTGCCCTGGAACCACATCAACTACTTTGTACTTTGGTATTTGGGGGAAAATGCAAATATTTCTCACTAACTCCTTGTAAAACCAACCCCAACCCTAACTGTAACTTTAGAAATTGCAACCTAAAGTGATTCAACTTTTATATCTTGTTTGCACAGACTGAGAAGCCAGGATTCACAGTGTCGTGCTCTCCAAAGAGAAGCACAAATCCCAGCCAAGAGCCGGTTCCAGATATGAAGCCAAACTGGTCCAGGAACAGATATCCTGCCACAAAGAGGGGCCGCGCCACCATGACACTGTACCCATCCCTGCACATATACACGTACCCATAGGCGGCCATGTTTTGGGTTAGACACACTTTGCAATGAGGGGAGTTGTGTGATCGGGAGCCGCGTTAACGCGCTGTACTGCGTTGTGTGTCCGTCGTGCACTGACCTTACACTATGTGCTTACGTCTCGTGCCTGCCCTCACGACACATACCTCGTGAATTAGATGACTTTTTTCATGAAGTAAAATTTTATAATGTATAGAAAAGCTTCCTTTATCAGAAATTGAAGTGTGTGCTCATGAACCTACAGCACAGACGTACCTCATTTTAACCAATAGAAATTCTCTCTAAAATTATGTGCAAATCCATTTTAACAGCTCAAATTCTATTTTAAACATATTCTGGGAGTGCGCTTTGTTTAAAAAAAAAAAGTCTTGCGTGAACGCTTTCTGGCAATGATCGGTCAGTCAGTGATTTATCAGCTGGCTCATGCTGAGGTGTTACCACAGCGAGAAAACAATTCACGTCTTAGCCGGAGTTTCGTATGACATATATTATGTTCAACATGGTTACATACATTTTTTAACCCACTGATTAAAATTCTTTCTCTCCAGCCAGTTGTTTCCTTTGATCGGTTAACTACATCACCTTATGTGAATGGGTGTTTTATATTTTTAGATCTCTCGCGAGCACCAAGCACAGCCTGTCGTGTCCACATGCTGGGGCCGTGTGGAACGGTCACTCTAGTTCATCCCAGGCCTCCTGCTTTCACTTTCCCCTCTGCCTGTCACCTTGAATTGAAAGTTTCCCGGTGTATTTTTCACGATCACTTGTAAACTCCTTCAGCCGCCACCACGACCTGGATGACTAATGATGAGAACCACATGGCAGCACAAATTTTAGTACAATTCCAGTGTCTGTGCCTTTTTTTTTTAATTAATACATTTTATTTTGAGAACAGTTTTAGATTTACAGAGAAATTGAGGACACAGGACAGAAAGTTCCCAAATACTGCCCACCCCACCCCATGCCTCACACACTGCGTGAGTCTTTTTCAAGGTGATGATACCTGCCTGAGCTCTTTTTTGTTTGTTCGGTTTGGTTTCTAATATGGAACGCGTCACGAATTTTCGTGTCTTCCTTCTGCAGGGGCCATGCTCATCTTCTATCTCTCTCTCCTTTAGTGTGTGTGCTGCCAAAGCCAGCCTCTGCCCTTCTATTCCATACCTTACACCCTAAACCCTAAACTCACACCCGAAAACTCCGCATTTTAAGTATCTAGAAAGCACATAGCCAAAACCCTACTTTTTGTCCCTAAGAAGAAACCCTTCAAGGACAAGTCCACAGTTACAACTGCTGAGGGCAAACCTTCGAAAGTTGTTTGGAAATACTTGTTTTTGCTTCAGATAATTTTAAAGAAAGTTTATAAAGAGCACCCCAGTATGATAATATTTTTGGGATCAAAAATCAGAATATGCAAGGGCACCTGGGTGGCTCAGTCAGTTAAGCCTCCAACTCTTGATTTCAGCTCAGGTCATGATGTCCAAGTTGTGGGATCGAGCCCTGCATCGGGCTCCATGCTCAGCAGAGTCTGCTTGTCCCTTTCCCTCTGCTACTCCCCCTACTCGTGTGCTCTATGTCTAAAATAAATTAAAAAATTAAATCTTAAAAAATAAAATAAGTTAATCTAAAAAAAATCAGAGTATGTGATCAGATTTCCCCCCAAACTTATATGAGATTTATTTTTCATAAAACATGCCTTTTTATATTCAACACTGAGATTTTATGGTCTGAGATGACTGGTAATAGTGAGTTGGTGACAATGTATAGAAAATAATCATAATATAGTTATTGTACTTCACTCATTAGACTATTTTGAGTGATGGCATGAAATTTTGGCTGCTTAAGCCATCAAGATCTGTGGGGTTATGATCAGATTTTTTAAAGTACTTTTTTTTAAAGATTTTATTTATTTATTTGACAGAAGTAGTAAGAAGGAACACAAGCAAGAGGAGTGTGAGAGGGAGAAGCAGGCTTCCCGCCGAGCAGGGAGCCCGATGTGGGGCTCGATCCCGGGACCCATGACCTGAGCCGAAGGCAGACGCTTAATGGCTGAGTCACCCAGGCACCCCTAAAGTACTTAAAAAAAAAAAAAAGATTTTATTTATTTGAGAGAGAGAGAGCAGAGTGGGGAGAGGGGCAGAGCTGCAGAGGGGGAGGGAGAGGGAAAGGGAGAGAATCTCAAGCAGACTCCAAGCTCAGCACAGTGCCCAACACAGGGCTCGATCTCACAATCCTGAGATCATGACCTGAACCTCAATCAAGAGTCAGACGCTTAACCGATTGCGCCACCCAGGCGCCCCTGTAAGTACTTTTTGAAAGTAAAACCTTCCTGAGGTGGGGCAGGGAGGAAAGCTTCGTCAGATGTGGTTTGGACACTCAGATATTGAAGCGGCAAAAAGGAGAGAATCCATGCAGCCCAGGCACAGCTAGTAAGCTAGTCATTGCCAAAATGCGGTGCAGTTCAAGTTCGAGCCGGGCTCAGCTCACGGGCCTGCAGCGGAGCAGCTGTTTGTTTTCTCTAGAATAGAGTCAAGCTTTCCTGCTCCGAGGATTAGGAAGAATTGCCCCACCCAGCATTTACATGCTGAGCCCCTGGTGCCTGTCATTTCCCATTGTGCTTTTCCTTTTTAAAAAAACATTTTATTTATTGGAGAGAGAGCACAAGCAGGGGGAGTGGCAGGCAGAGGGAGAAGCAGGCTCCCTGCAGAGCAGAGTTAGATGCAGGGCTCGAGCCTGGGACCTGAAGGCAGATGCTTCATGGACTGAGCCACCCAAGTGCCCCTCGTTGTGCTGTTGGTAGGAGGTTGCGAGGGTACCTCTAGCTGGAAACTTTAAAATGACAAACTAAGGGGCACCTTAGTGAAGCGTCTGCCTTCAGCTCAGGTCATGATCCCAGGATCCTGGGATACAGTCCCACATCGTTCTCCCTCTACCTCTGCCTCTCTCTCTGTCTCTCGTGAATAAATAAATAAAATCTTTAAATAAATAAAATTACAAGATCATTGATTCTGTGTGGACATACAAATCTCATTCTGCAGGACAAACAACGCAAAGCCTCTTGATCACTAAGAGTGAATCATGAGAACGGGAATCAGGGAAAAGTAGAAAAAAGAGCATTTTAGTCCGGTCAGAGGCCAAGACCAACTTAACATTCAACAGTTGTCAACAAAGGTTAGGGTGGGGGGCGGTGCCTGGCAGGTTCCGTTGGTAGAGCAGTGACTCTTGACCTCAGGGTCATGAGTCTGAGCCCCACGTTGGGCACAGAGATTACTTAAAATATACACATATTTTTTTAAAGGGAAAAGGGAAAAATAATGGATTTCATACTCTGTTTTCTTTATAAATTAAATGCATAGTCACT
The DNA here is from genome assembly GCF_024610735.1 of Ursus americanus. Classification (NCBI taxonomy): domain Eukaryota; kingdom Metazoa; phylum Chordata; class Mammalia; order Carnivora; family Ursidae; genus Ursus; species Ursus americanus. Next base: position 31,500,186 of record NC_142150.1, on the reverse strand, counting down.
GATAGCATTTTTTAAGATTCAAGACGGATTTCAGGTGAACATGTTTTCTTTCGAAGTCTTACTTTTGGGACCACGTGGTCACAACTGAGGTCCGGTGTCAGTACTCCTTTCTGTCTTTGGAGAAGTGACAACACCTCTTGAAAGCGGTAGAAACAAGTCCAAACAGGTAAGGTGATGACAGTAAGCATTCCCCTTAAGTTTCTGATGGAACATTAGATACAGGAACTCTCTATGGACATAGAGGCTCCTCGAAAAAAAAAAAAAATTCTAGGTTTTTTGGGTTTTTTTTTTTCCATTTGTCATTTAAAAAATGCAAGAATTTTGGAGATCTCCCAGTACCTGGCCACTCTGATACTACCGGTGATCTCTGGTTTAGTTATGTTGTCACCAGTGTTGATCCCAGCTTTCAGCAAAAATACCATACAAAATGCTCTGCTTTACAGAAATAGAGCTGCTACTTCTGATTTTCCAGGCTGTTCTCAGACTAGTTCTGCTTTCAGTACCTAGAATAGCAGAGATGTTTCCAGAGCTCAGAGACTTGACACCTTCTGCGCAAGGATGCCTTTGAGGCCACAAAGCCTACTCCGTCCTTTAAACTACAAAGGCAAACTGTAAGGCATGGCTAGGTTTTGCCGAGCTACATTCCACCAGGGACCTTTCTGTCTATTTCTTAGTGGAATATTCCTGGGGATGATAAGCCCACCTCTGTTAGCGCTTGTGGAAGCCCAGCATCTTTGTCCCCTTTTCCTCACCTTGATGCTGCCTGATCTAATAAAAGGAAGCTCCGAATTAATTTTCCCCTTTAAGTGGGTTCCAACTTAACTTTGTGCAGCCGAGTCACATGGTCTTCGAGAAACAAGCTTCCTTGTGAAACTGGGCTCAGAAAAGCATTGTTTTAATTAGTACGTCTACAGACAAGGCTCTGGTGACAAAGCGTACACCACGTGTCCAGAGCAATGCTTGCCTTCATAAGAGTCAAAAGAAAGGAAGATCCCCAAGAATACAGAAAGAAATAACACTACTTGGAAATTCGGACTCCCTGGGATCCTACAGATCCATCCATCAGAAAGAATGCAAGAGCAGTGACTGTCTTGGGAACGTGGGAATGCCATTCCTGCCCCTGGGCTCCAAACCCATGTAGAAAAGCAGGACTCATCCTGCGCTAACACAAACCAGTCGGGAAGACATCATGTTAGCTTCAGAACATGGTAGTGGGCTAGAGAGAGCCACCAACTTAACTTTAAAGCCCCTGAGTCTGAACCCCCCCCAGGGTGGTGGGGGAGGGGGTGCGGTTCCTTCACAGCTCTGGACCTGTTTCCCGCCTTTAAAAGTGAAGCTGATTTTCCCAATGAGATAATCTCCAAGGTCTCTCCTCATTTTTACAAAATCATATTTATTTGAACGCTTCTCACAGATGTTGATCAGACACTATTGTGCCTGAGACAGCCTCCCTCTTCAGCCCGGACCAGTGTGGTCTTCTCTCTCAGCCTCTGCTCCTTGGGGAAACAAAGGTTCTTTGGTTGCTCGAAGTCCAGCCCCTTCCATCTTGCCCCCAGCCAGATTTGGTCCAAGCCATCTCTCCTCCCAGTCCCTTGAACTGGCTACTCCTAGACCATGGGATTCAGTGACCAGAAATTTTGCAGCCCAGCCTGAGCCCCAATCACTCTCCTTTCTCCCTCTTGGCTTCACTTCCTCCCCCATTCAGCCCAGACTGCAAGACACATATGTCAACCACTCTCTTGCCAGCACCCCGGAGTCCTCGCTCTCTGTCCTTCTGCCACATCCACCTGGTAGTTCCCCAATGTTGGATCAGTCTAGCCATCCCAACCATCTGTCTTCTCTACTCCTATACCCAGCCTGCCAAGATGGCTGCAGGAAAACATGCCCTCAAGTGAACTGGGGCCACTGCTCATGGATCCCCTCCGGCCTCTGAAATTAACTTCCTGCTTCTGAAACTGAAGTTCCCTCATTCTCCCCCTTGCAGGGCTATTTCACACCCCCTCTATTTCCTCAAGTGCTCTGCCCCTCCCTGTTACCATCACCCTGGCAGCAAACCACCTTGCTAGGAGGTGGTGGTGAAGAAGCCAGGTGCTGGTGGGGTGGCGGGCGGGGGGGTTGGAAGAGAAAGTCAAACAAGTTCTGAACTATCTTTAGTAGGTTTGTGTATGTGCTGGTATTAGCAAAAATGATTCTGAAACTCTTTAAGATATATTATATGACTAAGCAAATGAATACATGAGTTGATGTTAAGAGTCGGGCTTCCCAATCTGGAAGAAGAAACACACACATATTTAATGGAGGGAAACAAGAAAAACCATGACAATGGATTGGAATTGGAGACATCAGTGTGGACTCATGATTTCTAGAATATGTATAGGTGAGTACATTTGTCTGTGTATAGACACATGTATGCATGTATATTCAGCTCTGTCTGCTAAAAGGGCCTAAAATCAATTCCACTCTATTAGCAATAAGCATATTTTGCCTGGAGATCTTGTTCTCTAATACCATTCCCACCTAAAAGCAATCAGTTTTTTTGAAGATTATTTATTTATTTGAGAGAGAGAGAGAGAGGTGGAGAAGGACAGAGAGAGGGAGAAAGAGTCTTAAGCAGACTCCGCACTGAGTGCAGAGCCCGATACAGGGCTCAATCCCAGGACCCTGAGATCATGACCTGAGCTGAAACCAAAGGTTGGATGCTTAACCATGCGAGCCACCCAGGTGCCCCCTAATCAGTGTTTTTTTTTTTTTTAGAGAAATGGCTGATTCCAGGGCTGGGGCATTGTAGATATGAGATGAGGAGCCTGGAACATTGTGTTATGCCAAAAAGTAAGAAAGTACTTAAAAAAAATAAAAGTAGGAGGTATGTCACAGGATATAGGAGCCAGCTTTGAAGGGGCTGCCAGCAGCCAAATCTGGGATATTAGCACCAAATGAATAAGGCATTAATAAATTATACCCCATTGAAAAAATCAGAATCAATGAGTTCGTGTCCTGAAAGAGGAGAGAAAAGAGGGCTCTTGCTCAAGTGGAATGACACCGAGAGCCAAACGGGGGGGCCGGGGGAGTGGAAGGGGAGTGCTGGAGTTTTGTAGCCATCATGGTGAAATGGACAAGAATCATCCCTGGAGGCTAAATTTAGGAGGAAACGTGATGAGGAGCAGGATGAGGTTTTCAAGTGTCCACTCGGGGCGCCTAGGTGACTCAGTTGGTTACGTGTCTGACTTCAGCTCAGGTCACAGTCTCAGGGTCCTCAGATCGAGCCCCACTCAACAGGGAGTTGGCTTCTCCCTCTCCCTCTGCCCCTCCCCCCAAACCCTCATGCTCTCGCGCCCCCCCCCCAAAGAAATAAAATCTAAAGTGTCCACTCGAATTGCTTATTAGTTGAAAGGGAAACAATGTTAACTCTGAAATGGAGAAATTGGACACACTTTGGCGGAGTGACCCCCGAGGGGCAGAGAGACATTCTGTGCCTTCTGATGTGATGCTTGAGAAGGATGCTTCACTTATGTAGTATTCCAGTCAGAAATGCATACCCTGAACCTGATCACGAAGAAACATAAGGCAAAGCCAACATAAGGAACATTCTACCAGAAAGAAGGATCTAGACTCTGGCCTCCGAATTCCTGGGTTCTAATGCCAGCTCCACGAGCTCTAGAACCATAGGAGAGTTACCCTCATGGACTCCATCTCCTCACCTATAGTCAGGATCATTACCAGGACCCACCTTTCAGGGGAGTTGGGAGGATGGGATGGGAAAGTGCACACAATATAGGGTGCCCTACGTACAGAACGCAATGGGGAATGCTTAGCCAGCCTGGCTCCTGCCCACCCTGGCTTCCTTCCCTTTGCTCTCAGAGAAAAACCGCTGCCCAGCTAGGGTTTAAGGCTAATTTTCAATTCCATCTCCCTCCTTATCTTCTCAAACTTTCTGCATTGCTTTATCCCTTCTTCTATTTGTCTCCCTCTTTACTAGCAACTTTCCTGAAGTCTAAAAGCATACCAAGCCTCTACCATCTTTAAAGAAAACACAAAACCGTCAACCCTTTCTTACCATCTCCACTGCCTCCCCTGCCCCGAAGCTCTCCCCTCCCTTCATAAAAACCACCACGGATTAGAGGCCGGCTCTGCGCCATGAACTTCACCCTACATGACAGATAGCCATGATACCCGTTTCACAGATGAGAAAGTTGGGGCCGAGAGAGGATTTGAACTTAGACCTGCCTCACACTAGAACTGTCCAGTTAGGTGGCCATGGGGCAACTGAAATGGGGCTGGTCCAAACTGAGATGTGCAGTAGGTATAAATACATACCAGATTTCAAAGACTTTGTACAAGAAAAAAACACCTCCTAAGTAAAAGATCTCATTGATGTTTTTATATTGATCACATGTTGAAATAATTTGGGGGATATTTCAGGTGAAATAAAATATATTATTAAAATTAACTTTTGGGGCGCCTGGGTGGCTCAGTCAGTTAAGCGTCTGACTTTGGCTCAGGTCATGATCTTGGGGTCTTGGGATCAAGCCCCACATCGGGCTCCCTGCTCAGCGGGGAGTTGGCTTCTCCCTCTCCCTCTGCCTCTGCTCCTCCCCCACACTCATCCTTTCTGTGTCTCTCTCTCAGATGAGTAGATAAAATCTTTAAAAAAAATTTTTTTTAATTAACTTAACCTGTTTCTTTTTACTTTTCTTACGTGGCTACTAAAATATTGAAATTGTGTGGCTGGCATTATATTTCTATTGGACGAGCGCTGTTCTAGAATATTCATCTTGCCATGAAATATGACCTCTTGTCTTCTGCAATACCACTTAATCTCAGCTCCCGGAATGTACGCCAGTGTTCTGGGGCTTCTCCCTCTACACACCCTACCTGGGTGATCTCCACCTGCCCTCGACACCTGTATGCCATGATGATGCTGGGTCAGGCTTCTCCTACACCCAGGCCACTAGAAGCAATTGTCTCCCCTCCATCTCCATTTAGTTCCCTTCTGTACCTCAAAGGCAAAATGGCCAAAGTGAAATTATTCTGTTTTCATTTTCTTAAACCAGAGCCCTCTATACGCTCTATCTTGATAAGCAGTAACACCATTGTTGTTACTATGCTTATAACTTCTCCCTCCCCTGCACCTTCACGTCCAGTCAGAGACCACATCCAATGGACTCTGCCTCCGAAGTAAATCCAGAAAACCCTCCCATAACCTTTCTGAGAACTTCCGGTTATCGGTGTTATCCCAAACTATTCAATCTGGTCTCCCAGCCTCCAGTCTTTCAGATCCTGACCCTCCTTTCATAGAGTGGCCAAGGTGAGCCCATTATAAGGCAAATCTGGTCATGCTGGTCCCCTTGCAGGACACCTCTCTTCTGCGGGACAGCCCATCTCTGACATGGCCCTGCAGCCCCCTCAGCCTCCAGCTCTGGGTTCCGCTTCTTCCTTATGAACCTGGAACATTAACGGCCTCTCGCTGCTCGCTCCATGCCCACTGCCTCCATGCCCACTGCCTCCATGCCCACTTCCCAAACATCTGTCACTTTTCACGACTCAGCTCAGTTATATGTCAATTATATATCAATTTTTAAAAAAAGACTCGGGGGTGCCTGGGTGACTCAGTCAGTTAAGTGTCTGACTCCTGGTTTTGGCTCAGGTCATGATCTCAGGATCGTGAGATCAAGCCCTGCATTGGGCTCCGCACTCAGTGAAAAGTCTGCTAAGGTTTCTCTCTCCCTCTGCCCCTCCCCCACCCTCTGCTCTGTGACTCTCTCTAGCTGTCTCTCAAATAAATACATCAATCTTAAAAAAAGAAAAAAAGACTCAGTTGGGGAGCCTTGCTGGCTCAGTTGGAAAAGCATGCAACTCTTGATCTTGGGGTCATAGGTTTGAGCCCCATGTTGGGTGTAGACATTACCTAAATAAGTAAGTAAACTTAAAAAAAAAGGGGGGAGTGGGGGAATGGGATAGGCTGGTGATGGGTAGTAAGGAGGGCACGTATTGCATGGTGCACTGGGTGTTATACGCAACTAATGAATCATCGAGCCTTACGTCGGAAACCGGGGATGTACTGTATGGTGACTAACATAATATAATAAAAAATCATTAAAAAAAAAAAAAGACTCAGCTCAATACCAGCCCACTATGCCGAACTGGTCTTGACTCTGTTTCCCAGACAGACCTCAGCAATCCTTCCTTTGCCTCTTACAGACGCCTACCTCGGCCCCTGGACCACTTCCGTGTACCAATTTGTGTACTTGGCTGCCTTTCTTAACCAGAAGGATTTCAACTACAGTGCGCAAGAGGGAGGGAAAAAACAACAACAAAACTCAAAGAAAATGCGATTATTGCTTCACAGAAATAAGTAGGGCAGATGTAGGTCTGCTCCAGGGCTGGTTTGTTTACTCGGAGGCTCACTGGCATCGTCAGGGATCCGGGCCTTACCGTCCTCCAGCTCTGCCACCTTTGGTGCCAACTTCGTCCAACGTTGTTGGCAGTATAGCAGTAGCAGGTCCAGCCAAACCACCGCACTTGACAATGCCCAGTGGAAGAGAACATTCTTCTTTTTCTTCTTTTTAAGAACCTTTTAATTTTGGAACAATTTTTGATGTATAGAAAAGTCACAGGGGTGTCTGCATGGCTCAGTCAGTGGAGCATGTGACTCTTGATCTCGGGGTTGTGAGTTTGAGCCCCAAGTTGGGTGTAGAGACAACTTAAAAATAACTTCTTTCTTTTTAAAGATTTTATTTATTTATTTATTTATTTATTTGAGAGAGAGAGTGAATGATCATGAGCAGGGGGAGGGGTAGAGAGAGAAGCCGACTCCCCAACTGAGCAGGGAGCCCGACACGGGGCTCAATCCCAGGACCCTGGGATCATGACCTGAGCTGAAGGAAGATGCTTAACCAACTGAGCCACCCAGGTGCCCTTAAAAATAAATTCTTAAAAAAAAATGTCACAAAGATAATAGAGTTCCCACATACCCCTCACTTGTCAGTTTCCCCTAATGTCATCATCTCCCATTACTGTGGCCCCTTTTGTCAAAATCAGGAAAACATCAGTACATTACTATTAACTAAACTCCAGACTTTCTTCAGACTTCACCACTTTTTCCTTTAAAGTCCTTTTTCTTTCCCAGGATCCCATCCAGAACACCATATTGCATTTTGTCATCACGTCTCCTTAGCTTCCTCTTGTCTGTGACTATTTCCCAGACTTTCCTTATTTTTTCTTTTTAATGTGTGGTGAAGTTTACTTTGAAGATTAATCTATTTATTTGAGAGAGAGAGAGAGAAAAAGAGTGGGAGCAGGGGGGAGGGGCAGAGGGAGAGGGAGAAAATCTCAAGCAGACTCCCCACTGAGTACACAGCCCAACTTGGGGCTCCATCCCAAGACCCCAAGATCATGACCCAAGCCAAAACCAAGAGTTGGATGCCTAACTGACTGAGCCACCCAGGCACCCCTGGACTTTCCTTATTTTTCATGACTTTGCCAGTTTTGAGGCATACCAGTTAGGTATTTTGTAGAATGGTCCTCAAATTGGGTCTGATATGTTCCTCGTGATTTGACCGGAGTAACAGGCTTTTGGAAAGAATACCACAGAGAAGTGCCCTCTTCATCACGTTATAGAGGCTTTTAAAATTTTGTGGGCAGGTGTGGAGATCTACTTGTCTCATAGCCACCCAAGACAAACTTCATAGGTAAGTTCCCTCATTAAACAGCCATCTACCAGCCCACAGTGTCCCCCCTCTTTCCTTGGTCTCTCCTCGCCCTCGGAATATGGGGGGCCGGTTTCAGATTTCACCTGGGAAGCCAACACCATATTACTAGGTCAAAACATAAAAACCATATGACCATCTCAAAAGATGCTAAAAAGCCTTGTGGTAATATTCAGCATCGATTTTGTATTTGTAAAAATAGCCACTAGAATAGAGGAAATGAATACTTTCTTAACATGATAAAATGTAACTTTTCGATTCAAAAACTAGCATCACGCTCACTGGGAAACACAAGAAGTATTCTCAGTAAAGTCAGGAACACAAGATATCCGCTGTTAGCATTGTTACTTAATATTGTTCTGGAGTTAATATCCAATTCAATTAAACAAATAAGCTAAAGAAATAAATATTTATTTCTAGAAAAGGGGGTAATAGTAAAATTAATATTTGCAGATGATATAATTCAATACTTGGAAAACCCATGAGAATCAGCTGAAAAACAACTACAAACAAAAAGAATTCAGCGATTCAGCCATATACAACTTTTATATACCAAAAAATTAAAATCTTTCATATATATAAGCAGCCAATTAGGAAATACAATGGAGTAAAAGACCCCATTTACAATAGCCATCTAAAACAATGTGACACTCGGGAAGCCTGGGTGGCTCAGTTGGCTGAGCTTCCGATTCTTGGTTTCGGCTCAGGTCATGGTTTCTGGGTCATGGGATCAAGCCCCAGGTCCGGCTCTGTGCTCAGCACGGAGTGTGCTTGAGAGATTCTCTCTCCCTCCCCCTCTACCCACCCCCGCCTTGTGCTTGCTCGCGCACTTTCTCTCTCTCAAATAAATAAAATCCAAAAAAAAAAAAAAATGTGACACTTAACCAGAATGTGAAATCAGAAATATGAAATGTCCAAAAGAAGAAAAAAGTTAAATGCCAGGAACACAAAAGTGTTGACATATGGAAATATTCTTGTATGGGAAGACTAAATGTCATGAATATGTCAATTCTCTTTAACTTCAAATGCTAATTTCATGTGAATTTAAATTTCAAGCAAAAATACTAATTAAAAAATTTGCTAGGGCAAGCTTATTTTGAAGTTCAAGTGAAAAAATTGAAAAAGCTGGAAAATTCTGAAAGCAAAGAATAATGAGAGCCTGGCCCTACCAGATATTAAACCATAGCCTCCAATATTTGCAGTTGGTACTGGGTTATAAATGGATAGATAGATAGTGAACCAGAAAGTCCAGCAATAAACTACTGGGTATTTACCCCAAAGATACAGACGTAGTGAAGAGAAGGGCCATATGCACCCCAATGTTCATAGCAGCAATGTCCACAATAGCTAAATCGTGGAAGGAGCCGAGATGCCCTTCAACAGATGACTGGATTAAGAAGTTGTGGTCCATATATACAATGGAATATTACTCAGCTATCAGAAAGAATGAGTTCTCAACATTTGCTACAACATGGACGGCACTGGAGGAGATAATGCTAAGTGAAATAAGTCAAGCAGAGAAAGACAACTATCATATGATTTCTCTCATCTATGGAACATAAGAACTAGGATGATCAGTAGGGGAAGAAAGGGATAAAGAAAGGGGGGTAATCAGAAGGGGGAATGAAACATGAGAGACTATGGACTATGAGAAACAAACTGAGGACTTCAGAGGGGAGGGGGGTGGGGGAATGGGATAGACCGGTGATGGGTAGTAAGGAGGGCACGTATTGCATGGTGCACTGGGTGTTATACACAACTAATGAATCATCGAGCCTTACATCGGAAACCGGGGATGTACTGTATGGTGACTAACATAATATAATAAAAAATCATTAAAAAAAAAAAAAAAAAAAGAAAGTCCAGCAATAAGAAACAAAGCAGTTTAATGAAGGAAAACAGTTACAACCATTAGAAGGAAAGGAAAGGAAAGGAAAGGAAAGGAAAGGAAAGGAAAGGAAAGGAAAGGAAAGGGAGGGAGGAAGGGAGGGAGGGAGGAAAGGAGGAAGGGAAGAAGGGAGAAAAGGAGGAAGGTAGGGAGGGGAGGGAGGGAAAGGAGGGAGGGAGGAAGGAGGGAAAAGAGGGAGGGAGGGAGGGAAAGAAAGTCCAGCAATAGAACACAGTGCTTTAAAAATTGTATATAATTAAGGGCCACTTCAAATCAATGAGGAAGAATTCTTCATTAAGAGTTTTTGGTAGGGATGCCTGGGTGGCTCAGTTGGCTGAGTGTCTGACTCTTGATCTCAGCTCAGGTCTTGATCTCAGGATCATAAGTTTAAGCCCTGCACTGGGCTCCACACTAGGCATGGAGCTTACCTAAAATAAATTGTTTTAAAAAATCAAGTTTTGGGAACATGTAGATAGATATTTGGGGAGAAAATCAATATATACTAGAGTAAACTGCAGGTGAATCCAAAGTTTAGATACGTAAAGTAAACCCATATAATACTTGGATAAACTATTAAGGAATTTAAAATACATAGAGAAGTCTCTATAAATATATGAGGGCTCTAAAAAGGCTGTTTGAAACAAAATATGCTTAATATTCAAGTTGTGCGTTCTTATGGTGTGTGTGTGTGTGTGTGTGTGTGTGTGTGTGTGTGTGTGTGTGTATGTGTGTGTGTGATTGTGCTCCTGTCATTGTTAAGATTAGGTACACTGACACCAGGGTATTTCAATCTCAGCACTGTAGACATCTGGGTCAAATAATTCTCTGTTGGGGAGCCTGGGGACTCAGTCGGTTAAGTGTTTGACCTTGATCTCAGCTCAGGTCTTGATCTCAGGTTTGTGAGTTCAAGCCCCCTGTTGGGCTCCATGTTGGGCGTGGAGCCTACTTAAAAAATTTTTTTTTCAATAATAATTCTTTGTTGTGGTAAAAGGGACTTTACAGACATATTAAATTACTGATCTTGAGACAAAAAGGTTAACCTGGGTTACCCGGGTGAGTCCTATAATCACCGGGAAGATCAGAGTCAGAAGAAGGAGCTGTGATGAAGGAAGAAGAGGCTGGATCGATGGAAGAAGGGGCCACGAGCCAAGGAACGCAGGCAGCCTCTAGAAGCCGGAAAAGGCAAAGAAATGGACTCTCCCCTGGAGCCTCTAGAAGCAATACAGCCTTGGCAACAGCCTGATTTAAGACTTATTTCAGACTTCTGACCTCCAGAACTGTAAGATAATAAATTTGTGTCATTTCAAGCCACTGAGTTTGTGGTAAGACTTTATAGCAACAACAAGCAACGAATCCAGCACCAATACGTTACACAATAACTCTCATAGCAGCATTGCGGTAAGAAACGCGATACTGTTTTCCCCTGCCCAGTGGTCATTTGCCCTTTCTCCCCCTCAGCCTGCCCCCGGGGTCCAACAAGGTGTCATCACTTTCTCAGCCCCTCTCACAACTCCATTTGCCTTTCCTTTGATTTCAGCACCTCAATTTCCCTTTTAGGGAAACCGTGCCACTCAATCATGTACTTTGGGTGGGCTCCCCACTAGATATAATCTGCATTTCAGCTCTAAAGGAGGGTATGTGGCCTATGCCTCAGGAAAGCGCACATCCCAACCCTCCGATCACAATGAGCAGTTCAGGAATATGTATACAATCCAATCTAGGACAGCCCCCCGCCCCCGCCAGGATGTCTATTGGGCCTTTTGGGTTGAGAGTAGCTCCTCTGTCTGGTCTTAGGACTACAACAGTATAAGATGGAAGCTGGAGGAGACCTCCCCGAAGAGTGACCCTGTCTGGGAATAAAATCAACAAAGAAGAAATCAGAATTGAGAGATTAAAAGAAGCCCAGTCTGGGTAACATCCTCTAAAATCCTGGACGCAGCCATGCCTGAAGCCATCTACTTACAAAAGTCAATACATTCCATGGGGCGCCTGGGTGGCACAGCGGTTAAGCGTCTGCCTTCGGCTCAGGGCGTGATCCCGGCGTTGTGGGATCGAGCCCCACATCAGGCTTCTCCGCTATGAGCCTGCTTCTTCCTCTCCCACTCCCCCTGCTTGTGTTCCCTCTCTCGCTGGCTGTCTATCTCTGTCAAATAAACAAAATCTTTAAAAAAAAAAAAAAGTCAATACATTCCCTTCCTCCCCCACGTGTCCACAACTTGCACATAGAAAGTCCTAATTATGGGATGCCTGGGTGGCTCAGTTGGTTAAGCGTCTCCCATGATCCGAGGGTCCTGGGATCAAGTGCCATGTAGGGCTGTCTGCCGGAAGCCTGCTTCTCCTTCTGCCTGTCGCTCCCCCTGCTGTGCTCTCTCACTCCCTCTTTCTCTCTCTGTCAAATAAATAAATAAAATCTTTAAAAAATTGAGTCGTTTTTTAAAAAATTAAAAAGGTATTTAAAAAAAAAAAGGAAGTCCTAATTAAGACAACTGATGACAGGTGCCTAGGTGGCTCAGACTGATAAAGGTCCCACTCTCGATTTCAGCTAAGGTCTCAGGGTAGTGAGATCCAGCCCCATGACAGGCTCTGGGCTCCATGCACAGCACCGGCTCTGCTTGCGATTGGCTCTCTCCCTCTCCTGCTGCGCCTCCGTGCCTCACACGTGCTCTCTCTCTCTCTCAAAAAAAAAAAAGAAAGAAAGAAAGAGAAAATAGATGAGTATTTCAGCAGTTGGGACTAAGGCAATTTAGAAACATATGAGGAAGGACTATAAAATACAAAATCCCATCTATAATTAACTGAGGAACATGAAGGAACTCAGGAATAATAAGCAGGCTGGGCCTGGAAAGGAAACTGACACGCACTCTCTAGGAATTCCAGAGGTTTCCACTGGAATAATTATTCCAACAACTATGTATTGAGTGCCTAGTATGTGCTTGGTACTGTCGTAGGCACAGAGAATACTGAGGTGAACAAAAAAAAAAGGACAAAATCCCTGCTCTCTTGGACATAATTCTAGAATGTTGGGGGCAGGGGAACAAATTTAAAAATTATATAGTACTTCGAAATGTGATAAAGGCTACAGAGAAAAATAAAGAAGGGGGAATAGGGAATGCCAGGTTGCTTTCGAAATTTTCACAATGAGCCAGTGAAGGAGGGCTTATTTATCCCAACTTCAGCACAAAGGGCTTACGTGATTTGCCCAAGGTTGTCACCTAGCAAGTGGCAGAATCAGAATTTTCTTTTTAAAAGATTTTATTTATTTATTTGACAGAGAGAGACAGCCAGCGAGAGAGGGAACACAAGCAGGGGGAGCGGGAGAGGAAGAAGCAGGCTCATAGCAGAGGAGCCTGATGTGGGGCTCGATCCCAGAACGCCGGGATCACGCCCTGAGCCGAAGGCAGATGCTTAACGACTGAGCCACCCAGGCGCCCCCAGAATCAGAATTTAAAAATGGCGGGGGGGAGGGGTTACATGACCTTTGATCTCTCTTGTAGGTTAGGCTGCCTCCCAGCCCAGGAGTCTGTTCACTGGCAAATCCATTCATCTTTCCCTGGGCTTCGTTATTATTATTGGCCTCTTAGTGGCTTTTGACATTCCTGAGCGTCCTTCCTTTTCCAAACCTTTTTCTTGACTTCAGGGACACTGCTGTTCTAGTTCTGTTTCCCTTCCCAATTAGTTCTGCCCCTTTTGACGTTTCTATTTTTCTTTTTTTTTCCCCCAAGGTTTTATTTATTTATTTATTTATTTATTTATTTATTTATTTGAGAGAGAGAGAACACAAGCAGGAGGAGCAGTAGAGGGAGAGGGAAGAGCAGGCTCCCCACTGAGCAGGGAGCCCATTGTGGGGCTCCATCCCAGGACCCTGGGATCACGACCTGAGCAAAAGGCAGACGCTTAAACGACTGAGCCACCCAGGCACCCCTAAAGATTTTATTTTTAAGTAATTTCTACTCCCAACATGGGGCTCGAACTCACAACCCCGAGATCAAGAGTCACATGCTCCACTGACTGAGTCAGCCAGGCGCCGCCTGACTTTTTTATTCCTCTCACCACTTGAATATGGGTCACCAACTACAACTCCCCATATTGAACCCTATCGGGGAACACCACTCATTCAGATCATAGTCTTTGTGAGTTGCACAGTACACAGCTCAGGCAGATGCATGTAACAACCCTACACCTTTTGCCCTTCTCTTATCTATGCTACTAACTTCAGTTCCCTTTCCCCAGATTCTCCCAAAACTTTATGGGTAGCTTCTGCTTTGCACCGCTGGAGAATATGGTAGAGCAGCCTGCATCCCCCACCCACCATCCTTGCAAGAAGCTTTTTACCTCTCAGTGCCCGCAGGCGTCAGTGGGGCAGAGAGTGGATGTTTTCTTGGCACCACCAATGCACAAAACCTAGAACAAAGAGTGCCCTTGGTAGATGGTCTCTATTGGTAATTATTGTCTAGACACTATTGTTAGTTATCAATTGTATTGATGTCTAAATAATTTCTGGATTTAGTTAGAAGCAACTTGTAAGTTTCTTATAACTCTAAAAGCTACAATACACACACACACACACACATATATATATATATTTTTAAAGATTTTATTTATTTATTTGAAAGAGAGAGTAAGCACAAGCAGGGGGAAGGAGCAGTGGGAGAATCAGACCCCCCACTGAGCAGGGAGCCTGATGCAAGACTCCATCCCAAAGCCCGGGGATCATGACTTGAGCTGAAGCCAGGCACTTAACTGACTGAGCTACCCACGCGCCCCTATAATTTAATATATTTTTGTGAGCCAAGCTGGGTAGGCATATTATTTCATTCAATCCACACAATTGTGTAGAATAGACATTACTATACTTATTTGTCTAAGAAAATTCAAAGAGGTCTTGTGACTGCCTACCATCACAGAGTTAATAACTACTAGAAACGGAATTTAGACCAGGTCTACTGGCCTTCAAAGGCCATGCTCCTTCTGGCTTTATAAGCTGCCTCCCAGTACCACCTAGCACCATACTGTGTACAGGATAATAATAACTAAAACTATTTCAGGGGCTCCTGGGTGGCTCAGTCGGTTGAATGAACAACTATTGGTTTGGGCTCAGGTCATGATCTCAGGGTCCTAAGATGGAGCTTGGCATCAGGCTGTGCTCAGTGCAGGGTCGGCTGAAGATTCTCACCCTCCCTCTGCCCCTCCCCCTGGCTCATGCTTATTTTCTCTCTCTCTCAAAAAAAAAAAAAAAAAACTATTTCAAAATACAGTTTTTAAAAAATCTTATCCTATACATAATTCCAATTGCCAGTCAATAATAAACCTGAGGAGCGCCTGGGTGACTTAGGTAAGTGTCCAACTCTTAATTTTGGCTTGTGTCATGATCTCTGGTGGTGAGATTGAGCCCTGCACCTGGCTCCCCACTCACCCCAGAGTCTGCTTGAGATTCTCTTCCTCTCCCTCTGTTCCTCTCCCTGCTCTCGCTCTCAAATAAATAAATAAATAAATACATAAATAACGCTGAAAAGTAGGTAGTAGTGTTCTCCTTAGATACAAAGACTGAATAATAGAAGATCAAATGTTTTTTGATTCATTTAGATACAAAGGAGAGCCAGGATCCAAATACAAGTCTCTAGGTACTTCATTCTCTGAGCCATGCTCTGCCTCCCTAAGTGTTGTTTGCTACAGAACATTTCAGCTGGGGGCTGAAGGGTTAAGGACAATGCCTTTTCCCTTTTGCCTTTACTAGCCTGTGGCTTCCAGGGCACTGAAGTATTTGTTCATTCGTGCAATATTTACTGAGCACCTAGTATGTGCCAGGTGCCGAATAGACAACAGTGAACAAAGGCTGTCCCAGTTGCTGAACTCACAGATCTTGCATTCTGGTGGAAGACACAAACAAATAATTTCAGACAATAAGTGCTACCGGACAATGTGGTAGGAAATAAGGGGGAGGTAAATTTAAATTGAGGTCAGAGAAGCCATTTCTGAGAAGGTGACATTAATTGAATGAATGAATAGCACCCCCCTGATTAATTCATTGCTCGATATCAGACTTAACTAGTTTTTGTTGGCCACTGAGTTGTTTAGGGTTCTGAATACCCTTGTACCTTATGTTGCAGATGCCCAAAGGGCAATTGGTAGAGGCAAAGCATAACGGAGAACTCTGTTTCAATTCCTTCATTCCTCTGACCTTGCCTTTGCTGTCAGGGTCACACCCCCCATGACCACGCCCATTCTTCTCCTTCGGACGCTCCCGGCCTGCGCAAGCGCAAGAGAAACTGCCATTCCTAGTGGCGGGAGCGGATCCCACTATAGGACGCATGCGCACCCGGCCCGTAAGCCCCGCCCCGACCCCTGCTCTGGCTCGCGAGCGCCTGCCGTTTCTCGGGGCGGGGCGGTGGGCGAGGACGGGGCGGGGAGGCGCGCGCCGGTGCGTGCGTGCGCGCGCGCCGAGGGCGGGCCAGTGAAGCCGGCGGACCTGGCACGTGATCCGGGAGCGGCTCGGTCGCTTGGTGGCTCTGTCTTTCTGTCCGTCCGCGGGTGCCATCATGGCGGACGCGGCCAGTCAGGTGCTCCTGGGCTCCGGCCTCACCATCCTGTCCCAGCCGCTCATGTACGTGAAGGTGCTCATCCAGGTATGAGTCGTCGCCATCCCCATCCCCGCCCGGCGCCTCGTTGAGTCGCCGCTGCCCTCGGCGCTTGGCGATCGGCTCCAGCCTTCCCGGGCCTTCAGTCCCCTGAGATGCTGCTCCTTCCCTGCTGCCCCTTCCTTCCCCTTAGGGACAGCTTCCACTGCCCGCGGCTCTTCTTCCCCTGCCCGTGGGCCTTCCCCGGTCTCGCCTCCCTGCTAAGCGGGGAGGCCCGATCCTTTCCCGGTAGCCAACTGCCGTCCTGCCCTGCCCGTCCTGGTGGCTCCTCTGAACTTTGTTTTTTCTTCCCTGAGGTTGGTCCTGGCCAGTTGCCACGACGAGCTTCCCAACCCTCCCCTTCTGCCCCTCTGAAATCAGCATTCACCACCTCCTCCGCCCCAAACACAAGACAGGAAATCTGTTAAAGACAAATTTGAAATTCGAGGGAGCCAACACTTTATTAGCTTTTTTTTTTTTCCCCTTTCATTTTTACTTGCTACTGTTACTGCTGCTATTCTGTTCCGAAATTTTAGCACCAGATACCCAGGTAAACACAGGGAGCTTTTTCAGAAGTGGTAATGAAGTGGTTGCTGATTCAAATTTCGGAAGGATTCACTGAGCTCACTGAGCGCTCTCCAACAGCAGCCCCTGTGGCTCATGACAGTGAAAATCACATCTGTCTGAGCTGGAAATAGTTCAGATGAAAGAGTTCAAGCATTTGTGTTAGTTTCTGATTTGCTGTGAAATAATCTTTAAATGGCTATTTTATATTCACAGACAAGTAAGCCAGGTTTTAACTGATGATACACCCTTTGATAGTATTTTCAATTGCCTTTCTAGAATTCCCTGTGATGGGCGTGTCATTCATTTTTTTTTTAAATCTTTGTTGAAAGTTGACATAATTATGTCATGCATAGTACCAAGGAAGGAGCAGTTGTTAGAACCCCTGTCCTTGCGTGTCCTACCTTTCTGTCAGAAATATGCAAGACACTAGGGAGAGCCACATTTCTTATTCTTGAGTTGATGCTTCTCCAAAATGTTTTGCTTGGTTGACCCATTGGATTCAGATTCCATATGTAAAAGGCTGCTATAAAATAAATTATTTGAACTAAGAAGGAAGACTTTGATTGAAATGTGCTGTGATGTCTAAAACAGAATTGGCACATTTGTAGCTAGATCATGTCTTGAGGTGACATTTCACAGTAAATCTGACATGAGCCCATTACTCAGAACTTCTTCAGGAGGCAGGGTTTTCTAGTGACGTTTAGATCTCTTGCCTCAAAAATTCGAATATCCTTAACCCTGATTACACAACTTCTATGTGTTGCCAAGTGTCTTAAGAGTTTTGGTGTAATTTCCAAATACTGAGTTTTAAAAATAGTGATATGGTAATACTTTCAGGGAGCTCAGTCAGGAGTTATTTAATTGAACAGGTTAAGAATCACAGCAATAGCGGGTCAAAACCAAGTCCTATGGCATTCATTCGCTCACGTTTCCCTGTAGTACTATGAATGCTGAATATATTGTAAAAATAAAATGATACATTAACTCTAAAGTGGCCTTCATTAGGTTGTTAGTGACAATCTGCTTGTTTAACATGAATTTAGCTTGTAATTATTTCCCACATGAATTATCCAGCTCTCTCTGCATTTGCCTTTTGAGTGTTTCATCTTGCTAGCCAAATGCAAAGTTGATGGTGGCTTAGTCTTCTGTTTTGTCCAAATACAAAAAGTGCGTTTGGGGCACCTGGCTGGCTCAGTGGATATAAGGGTCTTTTGATCTCCCAGTTGTGAGTTCAAGCCCCACATTGAGTGTGGAGATTACTTAAAAAAAAAAAAAAAAAAGTGTTAGAGGGGCATCTGGGTGGCTCAGTAAGGTGAGCGTCCCAATCTTGGTTTTGGCTCAGGTCGTGATCTCAGGGTTGTGAGATTGAGCCCTGCGTCGGGCTCCATGCTCAGCACCCAATCTGCTTGAGATTCTCCCTCTGTCCCTCTCTCCCACTCCCCACCCCAGCGCATGTACTCTTTCTCTTTCTCTAAGATAAACAAATAGAGGCGCCTGTGTGGCTCAGTCGTTAAGCATCTGCCTTCACCTCAGGTCAAGATCCCAGGGTCCTGGGATCCAGCCTCACATCAGGCTCCCTGCTCAGCGAGAAGCCTGCCTCTCCCTCTCCCCCTCCCCTTCCCTCTCTCCCTGCTTGTGTTCCCTCTCTCACTATCCCTCTGTCAAATAAATAAAATCTTTAAAAAAAAAAAAAAAGAGAGAGAGAAACAAATCTTTTTTTAGGGTTGCCTGGGTGGCTCAGTTGGTTTAGTATCTGCCTTCGGCTTAGGTCATGATCCCAGAGTTCTGGGATCAAGTCCCACATTCGGCTCCTTGCTCAGCGGGGAGCCTGCTTCTCCCTCTGCCTGCCACTCTTCCTGCTTGTGCTCGCATGCTCTCTCTCTGTCAAATAAATAGATAAAATCTTTTTTAAAAAATCTTTTTTAAAAAAGTGTTAGATTTTCTTTAGAAAATATTTTTGATACTCCTCAGTAAACTATAGCTTTCCTAACACAAAAGTTCCCTTATTTTATTTTCATTTTATATTAGTCTATCTCAGCTACATGGTTTACTTTGTAGAATTTGAACCAAAAGAAAGCTTGGAGTTTATTGAAACTAGTCTTATCAGTTGACAGAATAAGAAACTGACAAGGATAATACTTCTTCCTTGCCTTGGAAAACATACACTGCATTTTAACTGGTGTTAAAAATTATAACCTTGCAGCCAAGACATTGTGGGGAATGTTGCTTGGTATTGATATATTCTCTTGTTTTTAAAGGTGGGCTATGAGCCTCTTCCTCCAACGATAGGACGAAATATTTTTGGGCGGCAAGTATGTCAGCTTCCTGGTCTGTTTTGTTATGGTAAGTGTTTTTGATTTATTTGGAATTTGGAGACATTGAGGACAGCGATAGGTAGACAGGAGTTATGGAAAGAAGAGACACAGAAAGCCTGTTTACATGAAATTTCTATGTAACCATTTCTTTCAACTGGAATTTAAATCTCTGACTTGTGTTCTTAGCTCAGCACATTGCAAGCATCGATGGGAAGCGTGGGTTGTTCACAGGCTTAACTCCAAGACTGTGTTCAGGCGTCCTTGGAACTGTGGTCCATGGTAAAGTTTTACAGGTAAGAAAATCAAGTAATCTTCCCAAAGACTTAGATTGCCTTTTATGCAATCTTGTTCTACTGACCAAGAGCAATTTCAAAGATATATTTATGACCATGTCCTTTCTTGAAAGCATTTACTTCAAATACCCATTCTTAATTCTTTCCTGGGATGCAAGGGGAATTTGTATAAAATGAAGTGATAGATCTTGATCTGCAAGCCTTCTTCCTCGGAACCAGTCATTCTGAGCAGAAACACTTGATCTCCTGTACAGCTCATTTTATTTCTTTGAAGGAGGAAGGAAGCTGATTGAAGCATACATATTTCTTTCTGAAGTTATTTTCCTCTTTTTTTTTTTTTTAAGATTTTATTTATTTGAGAGAGAGAGACAGCATGAGTAGGGGGAGGAGGGAGAGGGAGAAGTAGACTTCTTGCTGAGCAGGGAGCTGATGCAGGGTATGCAGGATTCCATCCCAGGACCCTAGGATCATGACTGAGCCACCCAGGCAGCCCTTTTCCTCTTATTTCTAACATTACTCCTCGTAAAATGTTCTCTGTTACAAACTTATTTTTTATGTATTTATTTTTTTTAATACTTTATTTATTTATTTATTTTTAAAGATTTTATTTATTTGACAGAGAGAGACACAGCGAGAGAGGGAACACAAGCAGGGGGAGTGGAAGAGGAAGAAGCAGGCTTCACACTGAGCAGGGAGCCCGATGTGAGGCTCGATCCCAGGATCCTGGGATCATGACCTGAGGTGAAGGCAGACGCTTAACGACTGAGCCACCCGGGTGCCCCTAAATACTTTATTCATTTTTAAAGTAAGCTCCACTCCCAACGTGGAGCTCGAACTTACAACCCTGAGATCACGAGTCGCATGCTCTATGGACTGAGCCTGCCAGGCACCCCGGAAACTTATTTAAAAGAAAAAAACAACCTAACAAGATGAACATAAAAGTCAGGATAGTGGTTATTTATGGGGAGGGAGAGGGTAAAAGGGACCATGCATGGTGCTCAGGGGTAATGGAAATGATTTTCCTTGACCTGAATCATGACTATATGGATATTTGCTTTTTCGTTATTTATTCCATTGTACATTTGTATTTTGTGCACTGTTTCTGCGAATGTGTTATGTTACATAAATTTGGGGGGGGGCCTTTTTTTTTAACCTCACCAAAGTGCACATCAGTTGCAGGTTAGTGGTTACTTTTGGGAAGTGGGGGAAGAGATGAGAGCTGGAACTTCGCTCTCTATTTCTGTGGCATTTTATTTTAAGAAGGCCAGAGATCTGACACAGTAAGGGCAAATGTTAACATGCTTAATCTTGGTGATGGATATGTAGGTGAATTATTAATTTTTCTTATGTTTGCAGTGTTTCATAAAATGTTTGTTAAAACATCAAGGTTACATTTCTTTCTTTCTCAATGATCCTTTTGTTTTGTCATCTTTTTTTCACCTCAGACGCCAAAGCTAATGCTTCTGGTGGTGCTGGTTTCTCAGTTGTACGAATTACCATGTAGGTCAAACAGAATGGCCCTTTATTATATTTATAAAGGTGTTATGAATACAAATTCTGTACCATTTAGAACAGTCCCTGGGAAGGTATTTAGTATAAGTGTGGTGGAGAATATAAAACGAAGGCATTTCTAGTTCAGTCTCCTACTGGCACCTAGGTATGTTACCCTCTGTGCTCTTAACTCTCAAGAAATGTCACAGTGTATACTAACCAAATTTATATAATATTATCAGCCTATGTAATACATCAGGTATATTCCAAATGGTTACTAACTGCTTCTTTAAATAGTACTTGGCGCAATCCTTCGTTTACTTTTGTAAGCTTTAACATTAACCCAGTTCTAATGTTTTATCACCGATGAGCATGTCTTAATTTTGTTAAACAGTTTCATGATCTCATTGGCTTAGTTTTTTTTAAGTTTTTATTGGAATTCCAGTCAGTCAACATACAGTATAATATTAGTTTCAGGTGTACAATATAGTGACTCAACACTTCCTTGCAACACCCCGAGCTCATCAGGACAGGTGTCCTCCTTCATCCCCATCACCTCTTTCATCCATCCCCCCACTCACCTCCCCTCTGGTAGCCATCAGTTTGTTCTCTCTGGTTAAGGGTCCGTTTCTTGGTTTGCCTCCCTCTGTCTTTTTTTTTTCCCTATGATCGTTTGTTTTGTTTCTTAAATTGCACATATAAGTGCTAATTGGCTTAGATTTTAAATTCTCTTCAGCCTTCCTTGATTTTTGAGTCGGAGATGTTCTTCAGTAGGTTCCTCACATGGAAGCTGTTTCACCCTTCAGTCATTTTGTTATTCTTTACGTTTACTTTTTTTTTTTTTTTTAAAGTAGGCTCTATGCCCAGCGTGGGGCTTTGTGGGGCTTGAACTCTCAAGCCCCATGACACCGAGATCAAGAGCTGTGTACTGTACACTTTACACTTACTCTTCTTGTCATGCCTGTGGGCCGAACGTGGAAACATGCAGGTGGCCCATGGGTCAGAGTAATGGAGTCTTGATGGGCCCATGTTTTTGGTGGGTTGATGACTTTTGTCCCCAGCCACACCATCCCCTGGGCTCAGTGAAAGTGTTGCCCTCACTTAAGTGAGCTTTACATGTGGAAAGGCAGCTGTCACCTAGTCAGCCAGCTTTGCATATAGACTTAGAGCAAAAGTGAAAGTACTGCTTGAGAACAGGTTCCTTTACGTACAGGAAAAGCAAAATAAAGTCAGTTAAGCAGATACCCTGAATATGTGTTTCACATGTGGCCAGATCAATATAATGGGATTGTACTACACGTAGTATCAAAAGCAGCTTTATGCAGTCAGGGAGAAAGACCAGTTCGGGGTCGGTGAAATCGTTAGCCTTTATAAGAAAGAGTTCTGTATATCTGAACAAGAATGGAATTGAATTCTGTTCAGAATAATGTAGAAAGGACAGGTAGAAAATTTTATTAATGGGGTTAAAAAAAGCAAAGTCTAGAAATGAGTGAGAATTTTTAAATATGCCTGAAATTGAAACTATTAGAATTACTCTAACTAAAGACCTGGAATTTGACCCAAAAACATCATTTTGCTTAGTCTTGAAATTTCTTCTCTTCTGATTTTTTTAAAAATCTTTTTACAAAAGAAAATGTCTGTTTTTTTAATCTGGTATGACTAGCAGCTCTGTTGTCTGATTCTTTTATTTCATCTAGCCCATCTTCTGTTTCTGAAATACCCCACAAATTATATTTCCTCTGCCAATATAGTCTGAACTCTGGCAGTATTCAGTATTTTAGAAGAGAACAAAATCTCTCTTGCTTGTTTTAGAAACAGATAGAAACGGAAAAGTGAGGCGATTTGAGCTATTCGGACTTGGCACCAATTCTCTGTTCTTTTGTACGGTGGAAAGAGCCTTGCCCCAATTGGGTATTGGTACCATTTTTTTTAAGTGAGGTAAAATCAGTACATAACATTTTATGTTTCAGGTGCACAACATTATAATTTGACATCTGTATTCATTTCAAAGTGATCTTCTGGTTACCATCCATCACCGTACATTTGACCCCCTTTCCCCATTTCACCCATCTTCCATTCCCTTTCCTTCTGGTAACCTGTTCTTCCTGTCCGTGAGTTTGGTTGGTTGATTGTTTAGAGTCCACATGTGAATGAAATCACAGCTTTTGTCTTTCTCTGATTTATTTCACTTAACTTGATACCCTCAAGGTCCACCCATGTTGTCACAAATGGCAAAATTTCTTTTTCTTTTTCTTTTTCTTTTTTTTATGGCTGAGCTGTATTCCATTGTGCGTTTATACCATGATTTCCTTATCCATTCGTCCATCGATGGCCATTTAGGTTGTTTCTGTATCTTGGCCATTGTGAAAAAATGCTGCTATAAACATCAGGGTGCGTATATTTTATCAAATTAGTGTTCATATTCTTCAGATGTGGAATAGCTGGATTTTATGGTAGTTCTATAAAAATTAAGTAATCTCTGCACAGGGCGCCTGGGTGGCTCAGTTGGTTAAGCGTCTGCCTTCTGCTCTGGTCATTGGGATCGAGCCCATGTCTGGCTCCTTGCTCGTGGGGAGCCTGCTTCTCCGTCTCCCTCTCCCTGCTGCTCCCCTTGTGTGTGCTTTCTCTGACTCTCTCTCTCTGTCAAAGAAATAAATAAAATCTTTTTAAAAAAAATCTCTGTGCACAGCCTGGGGCTTAAACTCACAGCCCCAAGATCAAGAGTCACATGCTCTACGAACTGCGCCAGCCAGGCACCCCGAGATAGTTCTCTTTGTAACTTTTTGAGGAACCTCCATACTCTTTTCCACAGTGGCTGCACTAGTTTACATTTCCAACAACAGTATCAGGGTTCATTTTTCTCCACATCCTCTCTAACACTTGTTACTTTTTGTCTTGGTGATAGCCAGTCTAAGTGGTGTGAGGTGCTATCTCATTGTGGCTTTGGTTTGCATTTCCCTGATGATGAGTGATGTTGAACATCTTTTCATTTGCCTGTTGGCCATCTGTAAATCTTCTGTGGAAAAATGTGTATTCAGAGTCTCTGCCCATTTTTTAATCAGGTTGTTTGGCATTGGTCCTGCTTTTTCATGAAAAAACCGTGAGGCATAGTCTTAGTGCTAGGCTATGTTTTTACCAGCTTATTTCTGCTAAATGTGTGTATGTCGTAAATAATGCCCTTGGATTTTTGTTTTGGTTTGTTTTCCTCTTTCTTCTTTTAGATAAGAATTTTCGTGAGCATTTGCTTGTTCCTCCATTTAACATTGCTATGTTAAACTTAGCAATAAGATCATCTTAGAGACATTTCTTTCTAATAGATTAATTAGAAATAGAAATTATTGGAGATATGCACCCAAAAAAACCCCCCAACTGTTTTATTCTCATTTTATATCTTCTCTCAGTGACACTTTGACGGCCCTAATCATCCTTTCTTTTTTTTTTTTTTTTCTCTTCTTTGTAGCATTACCAGGAATGTGACAAGGTTGAGGTATGTTGGAGCTGATTTGTATGCATGGGCCCATTTCCCTTGCAAGTTGTCATTGCTCTTTGGTCCCCTTTTGGAGAAGGGACAAGCGGTCAGTTCTCCTTTCATCTCAGTGTTGGCATACAGGGCAGCCACCGGTTTGAATAGTTCTGTTTAAAACCGTCAAGATAGGGGTGCCTGCCTGGCTCAGTCGGTGGGGGGTGCAACTCTTGATCTTGGGGATATAGTTTCGAGCCCCACATTATGTGTAGAGATTACTTTAAAAAAATAGAACCTTTAAAAAAATAACAATAATAATAAATAAAAAATAAAACCATCAAGATACCTGTTTTCTTTCATTTTGATTTTCAGGATTTAGGCCCCGGAAATGTACAGAAAGAAGTCACACCTTCCTTCGACCAAGTTATCAAGGAGGTAAGAGACTGATTATGTGCTGTGCTGTTTCCCTAAATCACAGTGTATGCAGCGCAGCAGTTTGTAGAATCAGGATCATCAGGCCTGTGGGTTTGGTGTTATTCCCAATGAAATTAGACCTTCAGTTTAATTTGGGCTTTTCTACATGTGAACCATAAAAAGAAGAAGAAAGCATTGCTTCCTATTTGGATTAGATGCATTTCAAGGAAACTAATTTTGTCCACTCCTTTCATCTTTAAAATTGAAGAGGTTTCTACTGCAAGTCTTCTGATAGACGTGTCCACCTCCGGCACAGTTGTGTTGAAGCAGTGGCCAGGCCCTTCGTGTGTGGGGTATTATCTATCTGGAGGTGCTTTTACAACGTGGTTCCAACTTGGGATTCTTCCTCATACCCAATGCCCATTCCCTTCTTCTGCCATTGGAGTTTGTTTCACGCCTGACTTAATATTTATGGCTTTCAAAACTACTCTCTTATTTCTTAGTCTTTACATTGTTTATTTGTTTTTAGTGAGATCACAGTCTTCTGGTAAAGAAGAAGGATGATGCCTTCTAAAGTATGTAGTCCAAAAGAAGCAGGCCTAGATGTCAGATGAATCAACTTTGTTTTCTGTAAATTTTCTACTTTTATTTAAAAGTAGAGGTACATGGATTAATTACGTTTTTGTATTTTCTTAACTTGAGTTAACCCATCCTGGCCCAGAGGCTCTTCTCAGGACTATCATTAGTGTAGGGGCGAGGGATGTCTTCACTAGATGACTGAAGATCGTGTTTAAATGCATAAATGAATAACAGACCTGCTCTATTCACAACCTGTCTCCCCAGTGTTGGAATTTAATTTTCAACAGTTTTACTTCTTTACAGAGTCCTGGACAAGAAAGATAAACTAGGATAAATAGCACCTCTAAGATACTGCGCGGTTACAGGGTTGGGTGGAAAAACTAGTCAGGGTTGTTATGTTGGCACAGATTAAACAGAGCCTGATATTTGAATAACGTAGATCTCAGGATCTCTGAAATCACTCACAGTGAGAAAGCAACTTAAAAATCTAAATACCAGGCCTCATAGTTTTATTCCACCTTGGTTACTGTTTGCTAGTGACCCTCTTCGTCTTTTTTGGTTTTGTTTTTTTCAATCTGTAAAATTGAGAAGATAACAGAAATCTGCTTTGTACATCAGTTTTGAGGAGTAACCATAACAGAACATTGAAATCCGTGAGGAGAAAGTATGAGAGGGTGACTGTGTTATATTGTATCACGTGAATTCAGGGCAGGAGTGCTGTGTCGCCCACATTACTTCTCACAGGAATCTGAGTGTCGTTTATTTAGATTTCAGACGTGTGTGTTGATTGTTTCTAGACAACTCGAGAGATGATGGCCCGTTCTGCTGCTACCCTCATCACACATCCCTTCCACGGTAGGTTTACAGTTGGTAATTGGAATCTGGTTTGTGACCTCACTTTCA
The DNA here is from genome assembly GCF_024610735.1 of Ursus americanus. Lineage (NCBI taxonomy): Eukaryota > Metazoa > Chordata > Mammalia > Carnivora > Ursidae > Ursus > Ursus americanus. The sequence continues at coordinate 31,473,953 of NC_142150.1, read as the reverse complement.
TAGCATGCTCTCTCCTGACCACTTCGGTTGATACGGGAGTTCACTAAAGTGCCTGTGTGCGTGTTTTTTCTTTGCTTGCTTGTTTGGGCATTTATCCAGAGAGCAAAGTGTCTTTAGATGGAAAACTTTTTTTCTTTTGCAGGGCTATCAAAATTTATCTCGACGTAGTTTTAAAAATATTTTCTCTATGTTCTGCAGTGATCACTCTGAGATCTATGGTACAATTCATTGGCAGAGAATCCAAGTACTGGTAAGTGCTTTTGTTTTCCAGTATTCAGAGATCTGTTGAAGTGCTTTACGTTTTTATGTGCCTTAGAGTTTACAGAACAAATTGATAGATCATTCGATCTGCACAGAAATGAACCAAAAATGGTAAAATAGAAGAAAATGGCCCAGGCAGGTTTAGAAACCTACCCAGGATCTCAGAGTAAGTTGCAGAGCCACTGAAGCCAAAATTCACCCTGACTCCGTGTGACTACACCCTTAGGTAGTAACATCCCCATTCCTGTCTCTAAATGCAACTGTCGTTGAGTGAGGATGGCAGAAAAGGGAGTGGGATGTATAAATTTCCTTGTCAAAAGCGTAATTGGACATTTTTTTTAATAGCTCCAAAATAATCGTCATGTATTTTTGCTTTTCCATCTTCTGTACCTAGTGGACTTTATGACTCCATAGTAACCATCTATCGTGAAGAGGGCATCCTAGGATTTTTTGCGTAAGTAAATTGTTGATTTACGTGTGCAATTATTTGTGGGAGTGGAAAGCTTTAACGAAAATCAGGACATGACTATTTAATCCTTAGAGAAGATGTACTCTCTGGGTTTACTTCGTGTTAAGCTCTATTAAAGCCCCTCTGACTTAAATTCTCTTGTAAAGATCCATAACTTTTGCTTCTGGACATCTGAAACATTGGATATTAGAGTTTTGTTTTTTGTTTTGGGGTTTTTTGTTTTGTTTTCAATTCTGTTAAAATTTTGTTGAATTCATTCCAAGTTTCTACCTTTATAGTAGGTTCCTAATGATGTACAGTGGATAAGCTGGGGAAACTTAATTTTTGAAAATGGGGAAATTATCTTCCTTATCCTGAGTCATACATTTTTGCAAAGCTGTATTCATTTCCTTGGGTTTCCTTTGGAAGAATTTAGACTACCACTCTCATTCTTCTGTTTAATAACAGAAACTAGAAATGGTCCTCTTTCATTTTCAGAGCGTTTCCATGTAACTGTTCTTATTTGAGCGTCATAGCCTGGGAGGGGGCGCCTGGTTCACTCAGTTGGTAGAGCATGTAGCTCTTGATCTCAGGGTTGTGAGTTCAAATCCCAGGTAGGGCATGGAGTCTACTTAAAAAGAAGAAAAAAGAATAAAAATAAATAAGTAAATCGTCTAGGAGACAGGATAGCTAGTACATTCTTATTTTAGAGATTAGAAAAAGTTGGTGCTCTGGGAAGTTCACTTGCTACTGGTCACGCAGCTGATGAGTGATGGAGATGGCATTTGAACCCCGGACTTCAGTCTGTGGGGTGATATTCATCCCTCTGCTCCATGCTGCCTCACCTAAGCCACCTAGGCCCTGGGAATATGTTTTTTGAGGTCCCTCACCTATGTCTGGGCCATTCTCGTTTTGTGATTTTGTAGTCATTTTCGGCCCTATCATATTAGCCAAACCATATGTAAGTTTCTTCTCCAAAACAGGCACATTTTTGTCCCCCCTGCTCATAGTTATTTATAGTAAGGTGAGCCTTTAGGTATAGATTTGAGAGGGTATAGCTGGCCTGCATTTGAAAAATGGGAATGAAAGTCATTAGAGATTAACCTCAAGTACAGTTATATTAACTAGAATGGACTAGTTAGTGCTAGATTCTGGCATTCAGTGTCTTTTCAGTTCTCTCGAAGACTTTGAAATCTCTCTTTGAGAAGTGTTTGCATTGAGTGGATTATCTTTTTACTGATCACATTTCTTGGTTCTTCTTATTTTTGTTGTTTCTTCATGTAGGGGTCTTATTCCTCGCCTCCTAGGTGACATCATTTCTTTGTGGCTCTGTAACTCACTGGCCTACCTCGTCAATACCTATGCACTGGACAGTGGGGTAGGTGTGATCTGGATAAGATGTGCTGGTGCTGACTTTATTGTATTCACTGGGTGGCTTGGTTAGCTGTAAAGTAAGGTGGTGGGGCACCTGGCTGGCTCAGACAGTAGAGCACGTGACTCTTAATCTCAGGGTCCTGAGTTCAAACCCCAGGTTTGACATGGAACCTACTTTAAAAAAAAAAAAAAAAGATAAGGTGACACTTTGTTATATGTTTGCCAGACTCATCGTTATATGGCTAAACATTATTAGTCAAGTTTGCAAAGGCTAATGGGATGACCTGTACTATTTACCATAGAAAGATGCACCTAAAAAGTCCCTAGGTTATAGCTGAATAAGCCGGAGAAATCTACCCTGTCTCTGTGCTGCGAGGAGATCGCCTCTGTACTGAAACGGATTTTCGAGGACACTCCGAAGCAGGACAGTTTTACAGTATATCAAGGGTATTTCATCTAATCTGAAAAGGACTCCTGGATTGGGCTTTTTAGAAACCTCAGCCTGGGAGGTTTTGAGAACTAGCCTGTCCTGGAAGCTGCGGGCCTCTCTGTAGAGAGGCAGCCCCGTAGCGTGGTGGGAAATAGAACACACAGAGGGAAGACTAAACCCGTGCAGTGCACTTCTGAGTACAGAGATGGGTCTGTGCAGCATCGGGCACCCAGCTGGGCGCGTACAGAGACAGTGACCTGTCCCTCGGATACACCGTAAATGTCATTTCCAGGGATTGGATTTCTAGGACATGGGAAAAGGTTACCAGTCTCACTGCTCCCCCCTACCCCAGTCCTGGGGCTGTTCTGTTTGTTCCTCAGCCACCGTAGTCTCGTGTGGATTTGTCTCTTCGTGTTGGATCAAGTTGATCATTTTGTCCACTGCCTTTTTATGCTCATTATCAGTATTTCATGTTCTCATCTTGAAATTAATTTTCCAGCTGTCAGAGAAGCTAAAAATTTAGAGATAGAATAGATTGATATGGTTGGGGACAGTTCACTGCTAACATCATCTTAATTTTCTTACTCGTTCTAACACAGGCTTTCTTCCTGTTTTAGGTCTCCACCATGAGTGAAATGAAGAGTTATTCCCAGGCTGTCACAGGAGTGAGTTTTTTTAAATCCTCTTAACCTAGAGATAGATAGTTGTGTTTTGTTTCATTTTCTTCTAACTTTCACCTGGATCATGTGTTATCACTGCTTTAGGACAACGAGATGTCTCAAAGGAGAGTCTCTTAAGTTTGTTAATGGTGGTCAGAGGTGTGACTAACCCAGAGTCCTTGCGTCACAGGAACGGCACTGACAAGCCCACATGGTTTGGTCTGTTTGGCTTTCGGTGGTGGGGGGCGTTTCTCCCCGCAGTGGTGCTCTCAGGTCTCAGGCCTGCTTCCCCCTGCACCCTGCTGATCCTGCCCCAGGGAGGTTCACCCTCTTGAGTCGTGTGGAGTCTTCCAGGAGTTTACTTCTGAAGTAGCTTCCGTCGTCTTCGGAGGGACGCTCACGTTTGCCTACTGTCTCCGTGGGTGTTTTGAAATGCTTCCTTGTATTTAATTGCGTTTGCCTTTTCTTCCGTTTCTTCTCCAGTTTACTTGAAAGAGGACTCAGTCACAATAAGAGACGCCTTCTGACCTTTTGTTAATTGTTGGATGCAGTGGTATGTTAGGAGGAGGCATCTCCAGGCTCAACAAAGTAATTTCGTCCTTCCTGAGATGCTGAGAAGGCACAGTCAGGGTTGGAGTATTGACCACGGTGGCACTAGGACTTGAAGGGAGAGAAAAAAAGAGACTGTGGATTCGGAATGACCTAATAACTTAGCCGTCTTTTTACCACTTTACAGTTTTTTGCGAGTATGTTGACCTATCCCTTTGTGCTTGTCTCTAATCTTATGGCTGTCAACAACTGTGGGTAAGTGCCTTGTATTTCTTTTTTTTTTTTTTAAGATTTTATTTTATTTATTTGACAGAGAGAAACAGCCAGCGAGAGAGGGAACACAAGCAGGGGGAGTGGGAGATGAAGAAGCAGGCTCCCAGCGGAGGAGCCCTATGCAGGGCTCGATCCCAGAATGCCGGGATCACGCCCTGAGCTGAAGGCAGACGCTTAACGACTGAGCCACCCAGGCGCCCCAGTGCCTTGCATTTCTTCTCCTGGTAGTTGACTGCCTGTATGCCTGTAGGCAGAGCAGTCCAGGGAGAGTTGAGAAAGACAAGTACAGTTGATGCCATTAGTAGATTCCCTGAATTTTTTCTCTGCTCCACACACCAGCCATGGTATCAATTTATATTATAAGCAGCCCCCTCGTATCCTCTTTTAGGATAGAGACGGGCATAAGAAATATTTCTCAAGTACTTACAGATAGTGTACACCTGCCTGGAGTTCAGGCGGCATTGTGATCAGCTTAGTCTATTTCCACATCCTTCCTTTATTTTAAATCTTTATCCTCCTCTTCATGAAAGTTACAAAGGATTTGTCAGGGATGGAATGACAACCTGTACCTGTTTTTCCTATAGGGGCTGCATGGAGAAAGTAAGTTCTAAAGAAAGAAAAGTAGGAAATTTCGTCCATAGAAAGGTTCTTTTTTTCTCTTCGTCATGGACAGTTTCTTAACTTTCGCTATATTGGTTGGGAAGGGTGGAACGGCAGCAGACACCACTGATTTCCAGCTTCTCGATGCCAAGTGCCTGCACCTCATTGGGCAGACATTTTGCCTCGGGCTTTCATTCAGGACTGTTCGAGTACAGTCCCTGACACAGTGTGCCGTTAGACCTGTCATGGTTTTCAAACCAATGTCAAGCAGAGAGCTGTGTGGCGTTTTGAACACAGTTACCGTATTTCATGTCGCATTCTGTTTGTTTTGTGATTGGTAGGGCGGCGGCCACATTTTAGCCCAGAGCATACCTGAAGGATGAGTTGAATGTGTTACCACTCCTTACACATTTTTCGGGAGGAAATGATCGTAGGCTATGTCTGTGTAAAGCGTGTGGTCGCCGCGGGTTGATGCAGTGTCCCGTTTCAGTTCTTGAACACCACTTAGTTTTTGAATCCCCTTACTCCGTACTTTAATCCTGTAATTGCTATATTCTAGAATTATATTAATTCTCAAATTAAAAACCCAGATATTTTAGGAAATTCATAACTGGTTGAGTTTCTGTTTACTTGTTGTTTCAAAACCTAAATATGAGGGGCCCCTGGCTGGTTCATTTGGTAGATCATGCGACTCTTGATCTCAGGGTTGTAAGTTCGAGCCCCACAATGGGCGTAGAGATTACTTAACAACAACAACAACAAAGACCTAAGTATGAGGGAAGGAATTCCTTTGGATGCTTTTTCTTTTCCCTGCTCCAATATAATTTGTTCCATTAGAACTTAAATTGCCTCTTGGGGAACTTTTTAGGTAGGAGAATATTTTGACAAAGATTTATCAAACTCTTGAGCGAATGCTTTGGAAATGTTAATTTGAATAGCTCACCTCTCTCTCTCTCTCTCTCTCTTTTTTTTTTTTCTGATTCAGGCTTGCTGGTGGATCCCCTCCTTACTCCCCAGTATATACTTCTTGGATAGATTGCTGGTGCATGCTACAAAAAGAGGTACTTCTGTCTTATTCTCTCCTCTCCCCTCCCTCCCTCCTCACCTCCTCTCTCTCATACTTTATTTTATTTTGTTTTTGTTTGTTTTCTTAAATAATGTCTCTGGAATCCCAGGTTAATTTTTGTAGGTAACCCTTTAGTTACCAAGTAATGTACCCTTTACGTCACTCCAGCATAGCGGTAATGTGCTGCTTAGAAGTGTCAGGAGGGGTAATGGATTAAGAATCCCTAGATGTGACCTAGAAGCCACTTGAGTGATCACATTCAAATTATAAATAGGGTCTGGGTAGACACTTATCCTGGTTGTTAAAACGATGGCCTCAATTTCAGATTATTTTTTTCTAACGTCACCTCTTTTTGTAACTTCTCAGGATCTCCTTATATATTCCTGTGTTTTCCTCCAGTATAGTAGAGAGGAAACTGAGAAACAAGAGGTTGTTTATAACATTATTTGTCACAGTGATGATGTTGGAGCTGGTAGGTTTCTTCTTCTAGAGTCTTTTCAGAGAATGATTTTGTCCAGACTCCAATTTCTGCTTTGTTATCGCTGTGAGATATGTCCTCTGCAACCAAAAATTCTCAGTCTAGGTAAAGCTTTATCAGGAACCAAAATAATGGGTGGCTGTGTGCTAAATTTGACACAGGATCACATTAAATGGCCATCAGTTTAAAACTGTTTTTAAGTGGGAAGCACTTTTTCAAGGATTGTAGAAGATAGTGTATGAGGAATCTCTTCGTCACATTATATTATAGCACTAGTTACGCGTGCGAGAAAGACCTCTGTTCACAGAGCTCAGTCTTCCCCAGCTGAACTCCAAATGAGAAGGCCTAAGGGCTGCTGTAGTTGCCTTTGCTCAGTGTGCATGCCAGGCAAGCCCCTCTGTGAATCCAGCCTGGAACACCTGAATGATTTCCATACAGACCCAACGTGAACATTCTCGGTTTCATTTTGAGTCTTACACTCTATTGAGCAATCTCCTGTTGTGGTCCCCATTTAAAAGGAAAGACGGCCCTTCTTTCCTTACTTTCTAACTAACCCCCTACTGTAGCAAGAAAGCAGATAGAAAATGCAGTAGGGTATCAGACACCTTACCTGGGGAGTCGTCAGTCCTCTAAGTGCTTAGGACAATAGCAAATTTTGATGGGGTATCTACTGCATATCAGGCATCGTGCTGAAAGCCGCCTTTGTATCAGCTCCTATAATCCTCAGAATAACCATATGAGGGTAGGTACCATTATCGTCCCACGTCACATCTGAAGAAACTGGGACTTCAAACCGTTAAATAACGCTGATTATATAACCCAAGGTTACACAGCCTGTATTTGTGAGAGCAGGATCTGTGTGCAGTCCACCTTCAGAGTCTGTTCAATTAAGCTTGCAACGTTATTACTCTAATTGTAAGATTTTATAAGTACTTCCTAGAGATCTGACCATTCCATTAAAAAGTAAATAAAAGCCAGCCCTTAGCGAGTGGTGGGACCATCTTAGCACTCTGTATGTATTGACTCTTATGATAACCTAGCTAGCAAGTGGCAGAGCCAGAATCCAGACTGGGAGTTCTGTCTAAATAAGAGAGCCTTGCCTTATCCATGTGGCAACATTGTAGTTAGTTTCCAGAAAGCTGGGCTGGAGTCAGAGTGCACACGCTGCTCCCGCTTTGTTGTGATAGCCCCAGTCCCGACCTGGCCCTTTAGTCACGTCTCCAGAAACATGTCCAGTTGCATCTCTCTACTGATTTGGACTGGCGGACCTCATGTTCACACTAGACTTTATTTGTTTTTATTTTATTTTTTTTTTCCAGGGAAATATGAGCCGAGGAAATAGCTTGTTTTTCCGGAAGGTCCCCTTTGGGAAGACTTATTGTTGTGACCTGAGAATGTTAATTTGAAGATGTGGGGCAGGGACAGTGACATTTCTATAGTCCCAGATGCACAGAATTATGGGAGAGAATGTTGATTTCTATACAGTGTGGCGCGCTTTTTTAATAATCACTTAATCTTGGGAAAATGGAGGTGTTTGGTGTCTGCCTTTTTTGTTCTTTTTATCAGCACTACATAATTTACCACTGATATTCCCCCTTTAGTTATTCTGAAATGGGACATTTTTGCTCCAGACTTGTTCTTTAAACAGGGTGGGAAAAAGTTGCGTTTTCCTGGAAGATACAGGCAGGATGTCATGTGATTTGAGTCTTAATTTTAAGGCTTTGTAAAATGTAGAGTACATTCTCAAGAAGAAAGAGAGAATTCTATAAAACTTAAGAAACGTAATAAGGTAAACTATATGGGAGGTTATGAATTACCTTTTCTCTAGTAGACCCTAAAACCTCAGCATCCACCAGAATCTCCCTCCCATTATATGCTTCCAAGCATGTTTGATTAACCCTGTCTCTCGTCCACAATCCATTGCTAATGACCCTGGAAAATCTCTACACAGGGTATCTCCTCCTTCAGTCTCTTACTGCAAAGTAATAAATTATTGCCAACAACAACAAAAAAGGAAAATTACAGAGAACAAGCAAGATTTGGAAAGGAAGCATATTGGTTTCTTTTTCTCCCCAAAAGAAATTCTTGTCATATAAATATGAGAAGTGAATACTGCAGCAGTAGCCCTTCTCTAAGAGCTAAGTGTTGGCCAGTCCCTAAATTGTATCATTATACAGTTCTACGTGTATATAATATTTTCTGTACAAATTATCATAATCTTTTCTTCAGTTTTTAATTTTGCTTCTTTGTTGTTGCAGAAGGTAAGTAGTTTGCTTTTCCATCCTAGTGACGCCCTTGGAAAGTGTATTTAAAACTTCATACCTGGTAATGCACACTTAGGTCCACAGGGCACTTAGGATATTGACCACCTCGCATGTCATACCCTCAGGCATGTTAGCATTCATAGGAGGAAAAAAGCATTTTAGAAGGAAATCATTTCAACTCAAGCATAAAGTTCTGATTTACTCAGGCCTTTTAAAAGCAGGTTCAAATGCTCTAAGATGAGAAAGCATATGGTTTCACTTGTTTAAATCCACTGGGATTTTGCCAAATGAGTAAGCACTTAATTTGCTGCTGCTCAGATTTCTCTATCAAAAGAGCAGCACCCATAATACTGGAGTGAGTCCCCCCCTCCCTCGGGATTTAGGAATACAGCCTGGAGCTCAGGAGCAGCCTACCTTGAAATGTCTTTGATGTCTCTTACTTTGTCTCAAAAAGTAATGTAAATTTTATATTCTATTCAATATTATCTGCATTTGTTTTAATATAAAAATGTTTTGCATTACCCACTTTTTTCCCCAAAAAATATCTTCAGTAAAGATGATCTAGGAAAATGTGCCATGTTCATTATCCTGTGGCTTCTCTGCTCATACATAACTGCCTGTTCCTAGTCGAGCAGCTTATTGGACTGTAAGAACCAGTCTGCCACCAGAGGGCGCCAAGGCTTTGGTGTTTGCCTATGCAAGTTGGGCCATGGAAGAATCTTAGGAAGACCTGAAATGTCCAGTCAGTCAGACTTCCTTCAAGCTATAGATCCAATGAGGGTACTATACCAGTGGTCCTCCGTAAAATTATATAGGCTGTTAACGTAATCAGACATCTAAAGTTTATTCAAGGGTTAAATGCACGTAGGTACTCTTTAAGATCCATCTGCAAGAAATAATGAACTGACTCCTGTGTAAATAAGAATGTAGATAAGGATCATTTGGTCAGTTGCACCTGTGGAACTGGGCAAGTGGTTTGCCTTGGCAGTGCTGAGCTGAGTTGTCAGGAAATAGTCCCCCAGGGAGTGTGATGGTCACTGAAGCCTTGATTGAAGAAAAGAATCCGGGGGTTTCCTGCAACTTTTGGAGTGGCTGTAAAAATAGGCCATAAAAGCAGCCTTCGGGTGCAAGAAACTTTAAACATAGCCCTTTGTGGGGCTCCTGGGTGGCTCAGTCGGTTAAGCATCTGACTCTTGATCTCAGGGTTGGGGGTTTGAGGCCCGGGTTGGGCTCCACGCTGGGCATGGAGTGTGCTTAAAAAACAAAAACCGTAGCCCTACATTCCAACTTCTTACTGAACCTAAACACAACCTCGGCTTTACTATAATTTTCTACTCTAAAAATACCCTCCTTTCCCACTCCGCATTGAGATTCTCCCTGTACGGTGAGATTCCATCCTAGTGCCATCTCTCTGTGAAGTCTCTCAGTCCTCCCGACCAGATGAGGTCCACCTTCAAACTCCACCCCCTTCCACGGCTTGTAATTACAGTACAGACTAGTCTGACAAAATGGAAACTGCATCTGTTACTGGACTTTTTCTGTTCAAGGCTTATGCAGCAGTGGCATTACTTCTCTCTGATCTGAAAATCTCTGGGGGGGGGTCATATTTAGCCTTTTAAAAAAGCAGGCCCAACAAAACATCAGCCTTGCTGGGCTTTAGAGAAAAAGCTAGCCTGTCACATCGCAGTCCGTGCAGCTGGTCACCTTAAGGTGCTGTGGCAGGTAAAAGGAGCAAGAAGAGAGAAAAAACATTGGGAAGGAATGAAAGTTATGACTGTCAGGCCTGTCGTGTAAGTTTTAGTTCTCAGACTCTTTGGTAAAGGAGGTATCCCCACTTCAGAAAGAAATTTTAGGAATAAGGAAAATTAGTAGTGCATTCAAAATTACAGTTAATTCCGAGCTGGATTCACATCTGAGTCTTTCAAATCCAAGGTATGTTTTCTGTTTCACAGAGGCTATGAAATGTGGAGAAAAAAAGTAGCCGCTGAACCAAATGATGAATAATTTAGCCATCTAAGCAAAAAGGCCCTGCATTTTGGTCAAAGCAGTGAAACCAAAGAACATGCCATCCACTGAGTAGAGTAGAATGGTCTTAAATCAGGACAGACCTGGTTCTTGCCTCTGCAGAACGACAAACAGGTGTAACAGCCAAAAGGAGAAATCGCCATTGCTTTTCCCGACCATTCTGATAGTTTATGCAGATGGCGGGCTGAGTTTTTGTACAGTGAGGATTCCTAGGAGTACCATCAGTCCATGTGTGTGGACTCCCTGCTACATTGTGGGGATGACATTTCTTGAAAGTGATTGACGTGTCAGCTCCTCTGATAGAACATCCTTGCATATTGAATGGATTCATTCAGGCTGCCTCCCTAAGTGCCATAGTGATTTATATCTTCAGAGGTTTTGGTTTTTGTTTTTTAGATATAGACAAAGACGTGTTTGATCTCCTTTGCAGAGATTTTTAGGCTTACCTAAGGATGTCACATGTGACCTCTCATTTTATTTTTTTCTCCCTCTATTGATCCCTCATCTTGTTGTTTCTTCAGACAAGTGATCCAGAATCTTGCATTCTGGTTTTTGCCCTAGAGGGAAAGTTGTGAATGAAAGATTCTTCTGTCTCCTACCAAAAACTACCCTCTTTCAGAAAAATATCTTTGGCGGTAACAGCAATTAATTTTCTAAGGCAACCGAGAGTGTTTTCTTTCCAACCACCTCTGTGCATATAAATCAGCTTCCTCATCTGTTTGCTGCCTAAAGCGTTGTCTGGAGGGGCCCCTCACTAGGGGGCCTAGGGATGCATGTGTTTAGTCTCCCCAACAGGCCTTGCTAGTCTGACATGATTGCATGGCCAGGAGACAGAATCTTGAAAAGCCCATTTTTCCTTGGTCTCATAAGTGAATTCCTCTGCAGGCCAGGCCCCAAATGTCCTGTCTGGGACCAGTTAGGCAGATTTTGCATTAAAACCACAAGTGTTCTGGAACCTGAAAAAGAATGTTTTCGGGTAGATGGAGATCGGTGCCATACACCAAAATGTGGGCGAACAAACAGTGCTTCAGAGAGTGGCAAGGGAGAGAGGGAGAGAAACAGAACTCTGACCCCGAGGTGCTATTCAAGATTCACCACCCTCCTGAGAGGGAGAGCAGGTCATGAAAGAAGCCCTACCCCTCCCAAAGTCCGCAACAGGACGGTGGGTGAGAATGTTTTCTAGCAGCACCAGCTCCTGCCTCACTAAGGCAGCCAGGAGAATGGACCCTTCTCGGGTAATGCCGCATTTTCATGGAAAAGCTATTAGGTATTGCAGTTTATTTCCAGAGTAGCATAAGGAGCCAGAGGTTAGATAAGGACACGAGAGAAAGTACCTACTTGCTTTCTATCCAGTCTGGGGCCCTGCCCTTCTGGCGTCAAAAGACCGGAGAGAATGTGCTTTGGCTGGAAACGAATAAGGAGGGTGAAAACGGAAAGAGCAGAGCTGCACCTCACTTCAGACTGCTCACCTCCCACTGGAACGCAGTATCGTGCTCCCTCCCCCCCCCCCCACCAGGGGCCCACATTTAGAGTCTGTAAATGGCAGCGCTCAGTTGTCAAGTGCGCAACCTGCACACAGTCCTGCTGGGGGCCCCGGGGGACCAAAGGCGTGGAATAAATCCCGTCCCACGGGGCTGGCTGGGCAGCGAGGGAGGGGTGCAGCATGGCAAGGACATAAAAGCTAGGAATGTTGGGAGGATTAAATGGAACCATGTGTGGAACAGCAAAGCCTGGTCAGCGGAAAGAGCCCTCCCCGAATCTCCACGCTCACTGCGGTGGCTCGTGCACAGCAGCACGCGCCCGCAGAAGCCGAAACCAAGCACCGTGGGACCCACCGGAGGGCACGCTCACATCCCGTCAGGGGAACTCGGGGAAGGTTTCATGGAAGAGTGGCATTTGAGTTGGGCTTTGAAGGACAGCGAGGATCCTGGGAGCAATTTCCAGCTCTCACTTTGCAGCTCTGGCACTTAGCAGCCACGTGAACGTGGGCAAGTTGCTTGATCGTTTGGGGCGTTGGGCTCCTCATCTTGAGAAGGAGAATACTACTTTTCTTACTGGAGTGTTAAATTCAGCATTGTGCCTGAGGGGTACATTTGGTATTGGGAGCTGTTGTTACTTACGAATTAGAAGCGGGGGTCACCTGGCGAGTACAGACAGTACGGGCAAGGTCACGGAGGCAGCAGAGGTTAGAGTCAAGGACAAGGGAAATGGCATCTCCAGCCGTCCTAACGTCTTCTCAGAGCTGCACTTCTGCCATGTGATAAGCACCCAGAACAGGAACTAACACGTAGTACTGCGTAAGTATTTGTGCACTGAACGGACGTCCTTGACGATCCTCAGACTGAGTTACGTCTCAGCCCCTCTCCCCAAGCCTGCCTCAGTGGAACTTGCGTTCTCAATCTGGACTAAACCCTTCATTGTGGCCTGGTTTCCCAGACTAAAAACTCGAGATGACCTTGAGTCCTCTGTACCCCTCCCCCTACTTCTAAGAAGTCACAGCTGGATTCCCAGAAATGCCTCTTGACTTTGTCATCCCCGCACCCCCAGCGCCCGGGGGGCCTGTCTCTGCTCGGCAGCCGCCTTCTATCTCTTCTTCCCGCCAGCAGTGCGGGCCAGGAGGCACGAGATAAGCTCGCCCGGGTCGTGGCGGACGCTACCCCTTTTCTCTGCCTGCACAGGCTTCCAGCAAGGCATCAAATGCTCGTTGTGACCCGGTTGCTTACGATTTCTTGCCATTTCATCCTTAAATCCTTAACACCCTGCGCCCAAGCCAGTCCCAGTTCTCCTCCTACGACCTCCTCTGCGCTGCGCATTTGTACCTACCAGCAGCTGCTCTGTGTTCTCTTCCGCTGAAGCTTCATGCCGGCCGAGCCAAGCTGAGAGACAGATATTTATAAGTACAAAGTGGGTGTAAACTTCTGCAGCCGCAAACGTTTTAAACAAGCCCCATCCCACCTCCCCTCCATTCGAACTTTGAAATTCCTGTCCACCTCCTCATCTGCCATCTCTTCCCAAAGCCTGGGAGTTCCTTCCCTCTTCATACGCCTGGGAACCTTGGTGGCTGAGAGCTGTGACCTGGGAAGACGTGTGGGAAATAGAAATTAATTCAGCATCTATAGACAAGTGCACATAGGAAAGGGTTTTGAGGTGACATAAATGTACCTACCACCTAATAATAGGTTATTTTTTCGGTGGCCTGTCTCATGTCCTGCCCATAGATCCATTAGCTCACACCCCATAAAACACCTTCATAAGCAAAATATTACCCCCATTTTACTGAGAAAAGTAAAGCTCAGAAGGGCTAAGTCACATCCCCAAAACTAGTAAGTGACAAGCCAGGATTCGGAGCTGGGTCTGCAAGTCTGAGAACTTCTAATAGTACGCCACACGCATGTATCAAGTCCTGCTTTTTTTTTTTTTAAGATTTTATTTATTTATTTGACAGACAGCCAGCAAGAGAGGAAACACAAGCAGGGGGAGTGGAAGTGGAGGAAGCAGGCTCCCAGCAGAGGAGCCCAATGCGGGGCTTGATCCCAAAACGCCGGGATCATGCCCTGAGCCAAAGGCAGACGCTTAATGACTGAGCCACCCAGGCGCCCCTATTTTTTCTGCATTAAAATAGGGGAACAGACTTAAGAATTTAAACACAAAACTCCATGCAGAACTCGTGACTTTATAATAGCGAAAGGGTCAATGTCGCATGTTATGTTTGCATACTGAGAAACCCAACAAACTGGCTTAATTAAGAAAAGGAATTTATTGGCCTAAGTAACAAAAATGGCCAGTAGTTAATCCAGTAATTGGAACAAGGGCATCAGGAGTCCCACTGTTCTCATCCCTTCTGTCCATGGGCCTCTGCCTGGTTTCCCTCTCAGAAGGGCTCACTCAGTATAGCAGCAAGAGGCCAAATGGCAGCTCTACTCACATGACTTCTTAGAGCTTGTAATTCCAGAGAACAAGTTATCTCCCAAGGGAGCTCCAGTAAAAATTGCGTGGAGAACTGGCTTGAAACACATGGCAGTCATAAACCATTCAGCGTGTCTGGAGCACCCCGCGGCTCTACCGGCCAGACCGGAGTCACAGGCCCGGCGTGAAGGGGTCAGGATCCGGGGTCCACCCCATTGGAACCATAGACTTGGAGCTGGAGGGGCATGGCTCATCAGCGGAAGGTTCTCTGGGCAAAGACACTGCATCCAGGCCAAAAGAAAGAGTTTGAATAGAAAGGGAAGGAAAACAACGCGGTCCATCAAGAATGCATAACCTCTGAAAATCCGTGAACCGGAGATGAGCACAGGGGTCGATGAGAAACCTATGCGCTGGTGTGTCCATAGATCATCTCAGCCACCCCAGCAAACAGATACTATTCCCATTTTTTTTCAGGCGTGAAAAATTGAAGCTCAGATTGAAACAAGTTGCTAGGAAGGGGCAGAGCTAGAATTCAGCCCTAGATATGTTTGACTCCAAATCCTGCGTGCTTTCCATGGCAGCGCAGTGCCAGGCTGGGAGGAACAAGTCACAAGGAGCCTTTGGGTACGACTGATAGAGGAACACTTGGGAGCCACGGCCCTGGGGGAGTTCACTTCCGACTGTCCAGCCATGCCCTGAAGTCAGGATGACCCCAGGGTGGGAGGGTCACAGCCACAGCCCTGCACCGCTACCGGCTGAGCCACTGAGCAATGCTTGATGGGCATCAGTATGGTGTCCTCTCAGTGGGAAGAGAGCTACCAGGGAGCTGCTCCACATCCTTACTTCTGACCAAGGCAATGAATTACCTGGTGCTGTTGGTATCACAGGAGCCACAGGAGAAAGTTGGATCGAGAAGGAAGGGCCATGTGGGGGGGCATAGAATGAATGAATGAATAGTCCTAGAAAAGAAGTTGAAGGAATTAGAGAAAAGTTATGATCCCGTGTTTAGAGACCAACGTGGGAATGTGGCCTGAGAGGGATAGAAAGCTCTTAAAATGGAAAATGAGGACAGCCCATTTGCAGAAACCCTTGCACGGCGCAAGGCGGTGAGCTGAAGAAACCAGCGTGGCTCTACAGAAAGCCCTCTGACACTCGAACGTGAAAAGGCAGGCTATAAGACGTGGAAGGAAGGGAAGGAAGCCCTGGATAAACTGAGACTTGGAAAAGGTGCGACAGTACAAAGACACCTTTGGTTATGTGCAGAGCGCGAGGAATAGAGGATTCATTATATAGGGTTCCACTTGGGGGTGGGGGTGTCAGGTTAGCAGTCGCCAGAAAGCAAAATACTCAGCCCCGATTTGCTTCATTCTCCCGCAAGGAAGAGCATTTCTAAACTGGGTCGAGTAAAGCAAAACATGATTTAGAGGATATTGAAACTCCAAGTAGAAGATAGTAAGGGAAGACAACCTAAGCACCTAGCCATTTACAATGAGCTGCAAATCCCAAAGCGTCGAAAAACCTTTGCAGAGAAGATCCTGGAATGCTTGCCGAGGTAGGTGAGAGAGCTGGGGAGAGAAAGAAAGGGGCCACAGAGCCTGAAGGCTGCTGATGTCCTGACACTGAGAAAAGTAGAAAAGGTAGATTCTGGAAACTCAAGGTGGGTATATTTGGGGTGAATTCCTCCCCCAAATTTATTCTAGCATATAATATTAAACTATGGGTTTGAGAACCCCTAGAAAAAGAATCAGTATCTTCACTAAGAGCAAGATAAGGTAGATGATAATACCAACAATAATTTACCATTTATTTGGATGGCCACTAGGAAAATTCCCTGAACATGGTGTGCCTCGTTTCCAGTTAGACATCAAATGTTTCCTGATTGAGGAGACAACTAGGGAAACGGTGATCTCAGAGACTGCCTGTCAAGTGGATTTATAGCCACATTCACCACCGTGCCCCTCTCCCCCCAGTTGGTGACTCACCGGATGCACATCTGGGGAGAAGTCTTAGAGTTCCATGCGCCCGACTCTGCATTCGGTCAGCTCAGTAGTTTCCTGTGCCTGCCACACTCACCATGTTTGCAGATGGCACTGCTATTGGGAGGGAAAATGAACATTCAGATGTCAGAACCGAGCTTCTAAAATATCTTGAAACGGGGCTGAGAGCAACAGGATGAATGAACAACCAGTGGAAAGACTTGCATTTATTGTATCTATTTATTTTAGCTTAAAACAGTGCAATTTCATCATCTTACAGTTCTGTAGGCCCGAAGTCTGAAAACGGGTCTTACAGGGTTAAATTCCAGGTGTTGGCAAGGCTGCATTTCTTCTGGGGGCCCTCAGGGAGGTTTATGCCAATGCCCAGTCCAAGTTTCTGGAGGCTACTGTGTTCCTTGGCCTCTGGCTTGCTTCATCCATCCTCAAAACCAGCAGCGTAGCATTTTCCAGTCTTGGAAAAACCTGCATTTATATTTAATTCGATTTTTTTAACAAGCTGCACAAGCACAAGATGAAGGAAGTTTGGCTTGACAGTGGTGCCTGGGGGAAAGCCTGGGGGCTTTCCGCCAATGTTGGAACTGAAACCAGGAGGAATGGAGCAGCTACCAGAAAAGATGGTCGTTCTCCCCATCCCTTCTTATTGTAGGTGCAAAAGGGTGAGACTGAAAAGTTCGTCTCTTTCCCTATAACCATTCCTCTCCCCAGGGGGAATCAGCCTCCCGTTAAGGACTTACAGTAGACCCTCCAAGAGGTATTCTATGCACATAAAAGCAAATGCGTAACTTTTTAATGTAAATGATAGCATACTCTACACCTTGCTTTTTTTTTTTTAATTTAACAGTAAATCTTAAAGATTATTTTAGGTCCCTTATATGAAATAATTCCTCATTCTTTTATAAAGGGTGCATAATATTCTATTGTGTATATATAGAGAGAGAGACAGAGATCAGAATTTATTCAGTGGGTCCTCTGTTTCTGGACATGTAGATTATTTTCAATATTCTGCTATTACAAACAATGCTGCAGTGAACAATGTCATTTCAGTCATATGTATCTGAGAAGCAGCTTTTCAAGAAGTGGAATCGCTGAGTCAGACAGTGTACGGTTTTCAGTTTGGAGGTATTGTCCCATTGCCCAGTTGTTCTAGTTGACTGTCCCACTAGCAAAGTATGAATGTGTTTTTCCGCCTCCTCACCAATAGAGCGTGTTATAAACCTTGGTGTTCTCTGACTGCTTGCGAGGTAAAAAAAATGATGGCATCGTATTATGATTTTCTTATTCTAATAGTTACTTGTATTTTCTTTTTTATTAACTGTTTATATCTTTTACCCATTTTTTACTGAGTTGTCTTTTTCTCAGAACTCTTTAAATATTAAAGAAATTTGCTCTTTGTGATATGAGTTACAAATGTTTTCCATTTTTTAGTTTGTCTTTTGATTTTTTTCTATAGGCTCCACACCCAGTGTGGTGACCAACGTGGGGCTTGAACTCGACCCTGAAATCAAGTCCTGAGCTGAGATCAAGAGTTAGATGCTTGACCAACTGAGCCACCCAGGTGCCCCTCTTTTGATTTTGTTTCTGGCCATTTTGCCATGTAAATATGTTTCTCTTTTAAGCTGTAGGAAAACATATCCATCATTTTTTTTTATGACTTCTAGATTTTATGTCATACTTCAGAGTTCTTCACTCTGAAAATTTTTTTTAATTATCACTTGATTTCTTTCAGTACTTTTTAAAATTTTTACATTTAAATATGTGATCCATTTGTTATTTATTTTGGTATAAGACATGATGTACGGATCCAACTTCTCTTTTTTCCAAATGGCTACACATTGTTCCCATACAATTTATTGAATCATGTATCTTTTCTTCTCTGATTTAAAATCCCACTTTCAGGGGCACCTGGCTGGCTCAGTAGGTGGAGTTTGTGACTCTTGATCTTGGGTTATGGGTTCGAGCCCCATGTTGGGTGTAGAGATTACTGAAAAAATAAATAAGTAAACTTAAAATTCCACTTTTGTAGTATTCTAATACCAGTATGTATTTGGATCTAATACTGGTTTTTACATTCCATTCCACTGATCTACTTCTTTTGATACATTTGAAAGAAATTATAGTTTATTGATATTTTTAATTACATTTCAAATGAAAGCAATAGATTTGTTGGAAAAGTTAGGGAAATAAAAAAATTATACAGAGAAAATAAATATCATCCCTGAACCTACCAAAAATAACTAAATATTTTGGTGTTTATTCATCCAATCTTTTCCTGTGGAATTGTATTTTTTTTACCCAACTGAGATGATACTATGTAAGTGTAATTTTCCATCCCCCAAATCTAGTGTGATCTCAATGCCCTAAGTGGAACCAGTGATCATCTTACCCAGACTGAATCCACCCCTCTTTTGCCATCCTCCCAGATACTGTGCAAGAGGTGGACTCTTCCAGCTCCTTCCTAACCCCCTCATTTTAGTCACCAACCCCTCTTATTTTCCCTTAGACTCACAAGCTCTAGGATTTCTAGTGAAATCCTCTCAATGTACTCTTGAAGAAGACCAAGAGAGGGGGAAATAATCTGTAAAAGTTAGACTGCTTTTAACTGCAAGCAACAGAGAATTAACTCAAAATGGTTCAACCAAGAAGTGGATTTATCATCTCCCACAACGAGAGATCCATAGGTAGGGTAAATCCAGAATGTGTTAACTCAGTGGCTCAGTGATATCATCAGGGACCATGATCCTTGCCATCTGTCCATTCTGTCATCCCCAGTGTATTAGCTTTTGTCCTCATGCTTTTCCCCACATGGTTGCAAGATGGTGGCAGTAGTACAAGTATCATCTTCTTGCACAACATTACAGAAAGCCCAGAAGAAGGCATTCCCCTTTCTAATCCCACATTGCTCAAAGCAGGAGCTGAGGGTAGTCCGGAAAGGTAGGAGAGCATTTTTGGTTGTCACAATGATTGAGGGACACTATTGGCCTCTAGTGGCCAGTGGCCAGTGGCCAGGGATAGTAAGATGTTCTGTGATGTTTAGGACAGTTGATTAAGTGAAACATTAGCTCTCATTCTTTACAACATTAATGCAGGTAAAAAGCAAAACCTCTTTTTCCATACAAAACAAGCTTCTTTGCATGGTTTCAATGTACACTGAATTTTCCAAGGATGTAACTTCCCTGTAAATTGGGGAAGAACTGTAATTTGTTTTGTTTACAATTTGACCAAGAGTTGTTCATGTTGGACATCATAATGGTATTGGGGCTCTGGACAGCACACCCCTGTATTGGCACATGTTTGTCGCTGCTGCACTTGTGGGGAGTGTATGGAAGATTCTATACTTCTAGAAGTATAAACATCCATCTTATTTGGTATTCTAGTGTGGCAATGTGCAAGTTTTACATACTTTAAAACATTTTATTAAAATTACTTTCTTCTTTTCTCCTTTATATCACACTTGGAGCATTATATTGATTTTTTGAAACTACGTGTCAGTAGATTTCATTCTCTATGAGTTTCATTTCAGTGTAGGAAAGGAGGCATTCCAAAATACTTGTAATAAAAGAAATTAGGTCAGACAGGATTGAGATCCACGGGCTAGGAGAATAAAGTCTAGACAGCTTATCCTGGCACTTAAAATCCTTCGTGATCAAATTCAAAACCCGTTTTTCTGGACCTGTCTCCCGGCAGCATCCCTGGCTTTCATACTTCAGCCACACCAAGATTATTCGTTTTTCAAACACACCAAGCAGTAGTCATAGCACATACTGAGTGCTTCCCGTATGCTCTGTGCTAAGTACTTCACATTGAGTATGTCTTTCAATGCTGTCGACAAGCCAGTGAGGCATAGATACGTTTCTTGTCCCCATTTCACAGGTGGGGAAACTGAGGTCACACAGTGATGGAGCTGGGATTCAAACCCAAGCAGTCTGATGCCAGTCACTGCTCTTTACCATGACTGTATTGCCTCCCAGGGGGATACCCCTGCTCCCTGTCCTTTCTGCCAGGCTGCCTTTCCCATCTCTTGCTACCTGTCAAGGTCTAGTGCAGCCTTCACGACTTCTTTAGGTGTCCATCTGTTCACTAACTCTTGCTGGACCCTTTCACTTGGAATTAACTTATTTTCCCAGTGCTTCCATTGCACTTTATCTGTGGTTTTTTACTATGGCTACTCTTTAAAAAAACGGAGGTGGCAGTGATAAATTGCTCTGTGCCACTCATGTCTCTCCCTGCCCCTTCCCCCAGCCGTCCCTCGGCTGGGTTGTGGGTTGTGTTTACATCCCCAGCTGTCCCCCTGCACAATCACTCCGGACTCTCCCGATCCGCCCACTGGCTCGCGCTGCACTGGGTAACACAAGCAAAGTGATTCAACCCCCACCCCACTGCTGCCATCACCACCACCACCACCACCACCACCACCACCACCACCACACACACACACACACACACACACACATGCGCGCACACGCACACTCACAATCAGAACGTTATCAAAAGACACTATTGTCAGAAACAGGGACCAGGATGCCATGGGGCCACAGGGATTCTCTCCCTTACCCACCTTGGTAGGACATACCTTTCCTTTCTTCTCTCCAGTCCTCTTTTCCACAACTGTCACTCCCTGAGGTTCCTGCTGGCCATGGAGACCTAACCATTGTCTCCTGCCAGGGCCACTGCCACCATTGTGTTAGCTCAAGGAAGAGTGGGTTTTTTTCCAGCCTCCTCCAATTGAAAGGCTGACATTCTCCCCCAAGGGTGTGTTGATCGTGGTGTCAACATGTATTCCATGGCCAAACATACGGGATTTGGGTCTCCGACAGTCTGGAGTTATTTGTACCTCCAGTTCCCTCTATCAACATGGGTCAGAGAATTTGCAACAGTAGCTCAGAGAATGAGTTTGGGGAGAATGGGTTTGGGGAGAAACTCAGTGACTGTCCTACATCTTCACCCCAGTTTTGACCCCCCAGTGTTACAACTATCTGCTGCTCCAATAACCCAAAAGTTATGGTTTAGAACGATCCTATCAGCATCCCTGGGTGGCTCAGTTGGTTAAGCATCTGCCTTTGGCTCAGGTCATGATTCTAGCTAGGGTCCTGGGATCGAGGCCACATCGCATGGAGCTCCCTGCTCAGTGGGGAGCCTGCTTCTCCCTCTCCCTCTGCTCCTCCCCCCTGCTTGTGTGCACTCTCTCTCTCTGTCAAATAAATAAATAAAATCTAAAAAAAAAAAATCTGTTTTCTAAAAAAAACCATAAAAATAATAAAACAATCCTTTCTATCCCTTGCCAGCCCGCCACACAGTTGCAGTCAGGGTGGCGGAGCTGGGAACCTGATCCTCACAGGCGCCCCCAGCTTTCCCATTCTGGGGTCACTTACCAGGCACTGAGAGGAACTGGAGCTCTGGTTGATGGGGCTAGACCCCCCACCCAGAAGCTCTAAATGTCTGTTCCCCCGGAGGGCTGAAATCTCTGAGGAAGGCAGACTCCACGCCCTGACATCTGTTTCTCCTGCTGGCATCTCTGCTGGGCTAACAATTCCTCCTCTCTTATTTCTCCCTGGGGCATGTTGTTGTCTTTCTCATTAACTTCCCCTCAACTCCCAGCAAGGCCCCTAGACTCAGAGCTCTGCTAATTCCCCCGTAATCCACTGGCAAGCCAGGAAGCTAATTAAATTGTGAGCCTGTGCGGGAGCTCTCTCTGTCAGTCTCTGGATCTCTCCGGCTCTCTCCCGTCAGTCTCCTCCCTTGCTCTTCCTTTCTGACTAGCCCTGAGTGGTTTAGATTCATCAGCACACTGTCTTCTTGTGGGTCTCCCTGATGGCTCTTCTATCTCCTGTGTTTCAGCCGGAGTAATCTTAAAATACAGCTCTGAGTTCTGTCTCCTCTGCTGCAGGATCACCCGAGCCCCTTAGCCAGGCATTTAAGCGCATGTGCCTTACCTGCCCTAACTTCCAATCACAAACCCCTCCCTCCAGAACTGAGTCCTGGAAGGTCTCCCCCCAAGCCCTGTCTATGCCACCTCACACTTTTGCTCATATTCTTACCTTTGACGGGATCCCACCCCCTACTCTTCCATCTGTCAAATCCTTGCCATTATTTAAAAATAGCCTTCTCTGTGGGGCACCTGTCTGACCCAGTCAGTAGAGCAGCCGACTCTTGATCTCAGGGTAGTGAGTTCAAGCAGCGCGTTGAATGTAGAGCTTACCCAAAAAAAATTTTTTTAAAGAGCTAAATTAAAAAAGAAAAAAAGTAGCCCCCTCTGTAACCTCTTCCCTACACCCCCCCTCGACTACTGGTGGAATTCCTCCCTCCCCGAGCTCTCATAGCACTTACCAGCTCAGCTCCTGAGGCTGATCTCTTTCCACCTATTATGCTTCTTTCTATCCATGTCCAGCCACTTCCACTAAATGATTAGCTCCTTGAGGGCAGGGTTTCTAGGTCTTTTTCATCTCAGCTTTTTCCTGAGCACCTACTTAAGACTGTGCCTTAAAACCCTTCATTGGTGTTTCCTGGCCCAAGATGGCAGCTGGGGCTCCAGCCTTCATGTATACATTCCAGGAAGAGGGAAGAGAAAAGAGAGGGCCTCCTAGCTGAGTTGGTCCCTTTCAAGCACTTTCTCTCCCAATAGCTTCTGTTCATGGAGTATGCCTAGCGGCAGGAGAAACTGGATACATTGTTTCCCTTCAAGCTCATGAGCCCAGCCCTTGTTTTACAGATGAAAATATAACCCAGAGAGGATCATAGAATTAGGGAGGCTGCTGAACATAGTGGTTAAGGATCAGGTTTTGGAGCTAAACACACCTGGGTTTCAATGCCACCCCTCCCTGCATATAACCTCTTCATTCCTCATTTGTAAAATTGGGTTAATGGTAGCTACTTCAGGGGATGTTAAGAAAATTAAATAAGGTAACGAATGTGAAAAAGCACTTACCACAGTTTAAGACAGTTTTTGTTCATTGTCTTAGTTTGGGTTCCCCCAAAAGCACACTTTGAGACAAAGATCTGGGTGCAAGTGGTTTATTTAAAAGTTAATCCCATGAAGCAGGGTGAAGTAGTGGGGAAGTGAGACAAGGAAGGGAGAAAACCAAATAAAGCAAACAGAGAAGAGAGGGTTTTTCCCATGGGTAACTTTGACTCCATGATGGAGTCTCTCTGAGACTGGAACGTGTCTGGCAATTGAGGGCCTGAAACCGGGAGTGTTTACTCTCTAACTCTGGACCCTGCTTGCTTGGGGGTTCCCCTGGGGCTTTTAACTCTCCACTTGCAACCTGCCCCACACTCACCTCTCCAGCCAAGAAGGTCCCCGGAGAGATAGGGGAACCAAGCTCGGGAACTGTCAGCAGGTGACCTCCAGGTTGGCCTGGGGTGTTGGAAGGGGGCACTGATAGTACCTGCTACACTCAGTAAAAGTATATTAAAATTATTATTATGTTATAATCGCTGCACAACAAAGTCGGAGCAGACAGGAAGTACAACCTAGCCTGGGCTCTTTTCTCTGAATACTGTGCCCCCTCCTCCTTCCATTCTGGCACCCCCCGTACCCCCCCACTCCAGCCTGCCCTAGTCACCCACCAGCTCATGGCATTCTCTTTCTCCCTCTTTCTTTCCCAGTGGCCCCTAACGCAAACCCTGCTGCCGTCTGTCCCAGCCACCTGTCTCCCCGACCCTACTGCTCCAGTGAAATGGCTTTCAGCCTGAGCCAGGCCTCCACCAGGACTTAATGGTTTTGCCTGGAGAACCCTGCTTTCCTCCCTGCCCTCCCACCATTGGAATCACCTTCAAAAGTCACTTTCAAGATGGCAGCCCCACCCTTCTGATCCAGAAGAGTACCGATGTCCTAGAAGGGTTGTGGCTGACCAGGTCAGCATCCTGCCTTCCTCAGCCCTCCTGCCACATCCCTGCATGGCTCATCCCACCCTCACCCTGCTTCCTGCCTTCCCACAGGCCCGTGACCCAAGCTTTTGAAACCGGTGAAGGACACAGTTATGATCTAACCGGGGCTAGACAGGTACTTCACCCCAGGCCCCAAATACTCCCGAAATGCCAGTGTCCAGCCTGAAATGCCTCCATTCATTTCTTTCCATTGAGGCACATACTCATTCATCCTTCACCTAACACCCTGAAGAAAACTTCATGAGCCCATCATCATCAGCGCCTTGGTGAGGACTAACCTGCATCAGACTAACTGGGGTCACATAAGTTTTGAGAGTTCCAGAAGGAAAGCTCCAGAGGGCAGAGGGCTTCCCAGGGCGCCAGGTTTCTCTGGGTCCACACACAGGGTCTGTGGCAGAGCTGGGACCAGAGCGCAGGCCTTGTGCATCAACTAGGGGCAGATGGAGGGCACCAGCTCCTGGCAGCTGAGAGTAGGGCCCTTCTAGAGCCATGCACTCAGTCAACAGCTACTGAGTGCCAGGCAGATGGACACCTCCAATCTGTTGGAAGAGATCCCCACAGTTGTTGGGAGAGATTCTCCAGAGCTGCTGGGAGAGATACCCACAGCTGTTGGAAGAGAACAGCAGCCCTGATGAAGGGAGTCCAAGATGGCTCCGGGGGTCAAAACCCAGAGTGGAGACCATGGGGGGGCCTCTGATGAGTGCTGAGGTGGGAAGACAGCTGTTCTGGGCCCTGATGTCCGACTGGATCCTGCTACCCTAGCCCCAGCTAGGCAGGGTGTCAGTGTCCCTCAGCAACAGGCCTTCTGAGCTCTCCCAGTGTCTTTCTCAACCTTCTCCCTTCTTGTGGGCACTAGGGAAGCAGCCTGCTCAGCCAAAACTCAATCCTGCCCCCAGGATGCCCTTCCTTTGCATACCCTCCCCAGGGGGTCCAGGCTGACCCTCCAAGTCTGGGGGCTTGGTCTTCCTCCTTCCTTCCTAACCAACTACGGGAATTTTCAGATTCGGAGGCAAGGAACAAAAACTAGGTCACTTCAAGCTCTTTCTTTCCTGGTGACATTGACCCATTTATCCTTTTCTTCCCTCAAACCCCCTCCCCCGGTGCCACTTAGCCTGGACATCTGTCCCAGCCAAAATCTCACCTTCCACTGTCCTTGCCGCCCACGGGCTTGTCCAATCTGTGTGTTCTGCGGCAGTCCCCTCTCCTCAAACCCGGGAGGAGGCCTGTCTGGAGAGTGCCCTGGGCCACCCCCAGTTTGTCCTCTGCCTCAGGCCTCAGTTTCCCCGTCTGCTAACTTGGGTTGATGATGCGTGTTTCGTGGAGCCAAAGGATGAAGCTCCAGGGAGGTCACGCATGAGGAAGAGCCCAGGGCTCGGTGCAGCCTGCGCAGGGGCCTCCTCCGAGCGCTGCCCCTAGGCCCTGCGCGGCTCCCCTTCCTCCGCGCGCCCCTCCCTCTCCCTTCTCCTCCCCTCTCCCCCTTCCCGCCGCTCCCCTGCCGCTCCTCGCGCCGGTCAGCTCGCCTCGCTCTTCAGCTGTCTTCGTTCCCTGGCGCCTCGCCTCGCCGCCCCGCGCCCGCCCCGGGGTCCCGGGGTCCCGGGGTCCCAGCGTCCCGCCGCCGCTGCCGCCGCCCCCGCCAGGCCGGGCCCCGCCGCAGCGCGGGCGGTCAGTGCGCAGCCCCGGCGCCCGCCCGGAGCCGGGAGCCGGGAGCCCGGAGCCGGATTGTGGGCTCGGAGAGGACCCGACCCGCCCGCCGCCCCCAGCCAGGTGAGGGCAGCTCAGGGGCGGGGAGCCGAGCTTTCTCCGCGTGGAAGCGGGGGCGGGCGACGGCGCGGGGGGATCGGGTTCCTTGTTCGCTGAAAGCAGGACCTGAGAGCTTGTTCATGAAAGAGGCTCAAGGGCTTTCACTCGGAAGGGATGGATGAAGGAAGGTTGGCATGGGGGCGGGGGGAGGGGGCGTCTAGGGTATCCCCTCCTGAGGGATTTCTTTTTTCAGGAGGAAGGATCAATTGACTTCTGTAAAAGGGACGCTTATCTTTTGGGGAACATGAGGGGCTTTCAAGGTGGGAGAAGGTTCTGGCGAGGCTTGAAGGAGGGGGTAATTGGGGAGTGGGGTTTGGCAGGGAGCGGGGCTCTGAGACCCCCCCTTCGCCTGACATCGCGGCACCTCCCCCGTCGGTTCCGGGGCTCTGGGTCTGCCCAGGTCTCTGTGTCCCAGTTTTGTCTCTTTGAAGATGATTATTTTGAGTCTCACCTGGACAGAACTAGGAACAGCCATTTCTTCTCCTGGAGCTATGAGGCCCACCTGACACCATCTCACCTCTGACCTGTCCAGGGAAGGGGATTTAAGGAAGGATGGGGGACTTAGGGATCTGGGAAATGGCAGTGCTGGGTGAGAAATGGGCAGAGGCTGGGTAGTGGACACACAGGAGGACCCTCTGGCCCTTGTGGGGTGTACCAGACTCTGCAGGGAGATTGCTGAAGGTAGGGTAGGCAGGTGCTCCTGAGGCAGGACCTGCCAGGGGGAGAAGCTGGGGCAGAGAGAGTTGAGATGTTCCCATACTCCCAGAAGGCAGAATGCTAGAGTTTTTGCTTGTTTTGCTGTTTTTATTTTTATTTATTTATTTATTTATTGCTTTTTGCTTTCTTTCTCCTTCACTGTGGATCCCAAGATTCATTCCACTTATCTCCCCTCTTATTTTTGCAAAAAAGGGAAATCGAGGCTAAGGACAGGTTGGCTTGAAATATCTGTGTCTACGAGGGGAAAAGATGGTGGAGAAGAAGGCGTACCAAATCTGGAGTCAAAAGACCTTGGTTCAAGGTTGCCTCAGTGTGCATGATTACCTTAGGCCAAAATCCTTCCCTTGTTTGGGCCTGACTTTCTCATCTATAAAATGGGAGAGGGCCCACCTGTCTCACAGGTTTGCTGCCAGACCAGATGTGTCCAAAGAGCTTTATGAAAGGGAATAGTCAGGAGGTGCAATCTTCATCACTGTAGATGGGTCCCCTCCTTCCTCCCTGCCCTCATCAAGGCTCTGACTAGCCCATGGGGTGCCTTTGTAGGAATTACAAAAGG